>NW_024104642.1:1219853-3619853 GCF_003945595.2 Pipra filicauda
CCTGGCTTACCTTGTAATGTTGGGAGGTTACACTGGAACTTGCACTTAACAGTCCACTTTAAAGCAAACAAAAAACCCAACAATAAAACCAACACAGACATTGCTTGATAAATTGGCATACTTAGCCTGAATTGTGCCTGTTATTTTGTATCTGGTACTACATTCCTTGATTTTGTGACTACTTTCTGTTCTTCAGCGGCTGCCTTCTTTCTACAAACTTTAGATATGTTTGTTTAACATCTTGTAATATTCCATTTTTAAAAAAAAAATCTTTTGTAGTGTGTATTGCACTATGTGATTAATATGGTTATCCAAATGATAACAATATCTTTTTTCAGAGATACTTCTTTTTGGTCTGTTTGTCTGTATTGGACTTTTTGTTTCCAACTAGTCTCTCTTACCAGAAATTAACGAGTGAAGTGGTTACTATTAGAGATAACTGAGCAGAAATGTTTAGTAATCTAAACAAACCAGAAGATTTTCAATGCAAATAACTGGAAATGTTACAAAATTGAGCATGTTATTGATTCTTATTATTTCTTTACCTTCAAGAACAATGAAAAGTGAGAGCTTCTGGTGGTTTACACAGTGTGTGAACACTGTGTGTAAGTAGTGCCTACCCAACAGAGTTTATAGTCCAAATCAACAAGGCAGATGATCAGAATTTGGAAGAAGTATGATTGCACCTAGCAGACTGTTCAAACTGATCTCAGGTAACACAGGATCATTAAGGCTGGAAAAGACCTCTAAGATCATCAAGTTCAAAGCTCAACCGAGTCCCACTATGCCCACTAAACCATATCATGAAGTGCCATGTCAACTTGTTTTTTGAACACTTCCCTGGGCAACCTGTTCCAATGCTTACCCACTCTTTCAGTGAAGAAATTTTTCTTAATATCCAACTTGATCCTCCCAAAATATTTGAAGTCCACAAAAAAAAAAAAGTTATTTACTACTTCAGTTATCTGATGCTGAGTTAGTATAAAACTGTGCATGAATTAATGTTTGAAAAGTGGTATATTCAAGAACTCTATGAGAACTAGAATGTTCAAACAACAGTTTTGAAGCTAGGAGAGGGGCCCATGGTTCTTGTAGGGAGGAATTTCGCAGGAAGAATGCATACTGATCACAGATGGAGAAGAGAAAGCAAGGGGTTTATAATTTTAAGGCTATGATTCTATGCTGATGACCTTTCAGGAGCAGATACATGATAGAGATTACACAACATGGGACTGCTCAGCTTTATTCACTTCCGGAAGTTACTTTCTCTCTGTACAATTCAACTGTTTGCACTGTAATACTTTAAGGAAGATCTGTTAAAATCACCTATAGGCTTTTGTTTGTTTGTTTGTTTAATACTTTGCAAATTTATGTATTATTTATTTGATTTTTTAAAAAATTATTAATAATATTGACAGAATCCTGTCAAGAATATAACTAGGTAAATACTAGAGTCAGCACAACTGAAGGATAGGGGTCCCCACCAGGAGTACAAACCTCAAAAGTAAATTATATAAAAACTTGAACTAGATCTGTCATTGGTGGAATAGTGACACGCAGTCTCAGCTAAAGATAATACATCTGTTATAAAAGATAGGGACATATGCTGTTGGGTGTGGTAACTTAAGTTTCAACTTATATGTTTGTGATTTGTTTTGGTTGTTTTGTGGTCGGTTGGGGTTTTTTTGTTTGTGGGGTTTTGGGGTTGTTTTTTTTTTTTTTGCCAGTGCATTGGTAATTAATTTGAAGAGGCTTTTGAATGAAGTAGATTTTCTTTGGGATATATTATCTCATCCTGCCATTAACTATTTTCTCATAATAAATACTTCATTTAAGAGACAGAATAATCCTGTGATTGTGACATAAAATTTGAGAAGTAGATGTGCTATACAATTATTTTAACATAAAATCTTGTTTCATAAAATGAAGTTTCATAACGCTGTTCAAAGGAGCAGACATGGGAAGAATTCCCAGGAATGTCATTCCCAGAATCTGAGACACCTACCACTTCGAGGAAATGCCATGTGGTGATGCTTTACTGTCAGTAAACACTGACAGGTTGCCTTGGAGAATCTGCTTTCTGTCTTCTCTACTTCGCCTGCGAGACACTTCTGTATCTCTTGTTTATAGAACCTATACAAGGCACTCGGGCACAGTTCTCAAGTGTAAAAAGACACATAAGGATAAGCACTTATGGGGATTTTTCAAGGACACTGAAGTGGGTTAAGTGTTATTGAATTCCCTTTGACTTCAGGGTCTAGCCTGTAAAGCCAGCAAGACTGCCACCTCCATCTCTAGGCCTCCACCTCACTGCTCTGAAGATGCTGAACTTCTGTATCAAATTTTTTCAGCTGGGGTAGGATGGCGGGAGCACATTACTGTAGAAGAGTCCATGGTCGGGATACTGGCTTAAGATATATGACTTGTTGCCTTCCATAACCCAAGAGGAGATACTTGTTGGTTAGATAATCTTGTTGCTGTGAAACAGCTAGGCTGGAGGCTTAAATTTGGCTATGTACCCCAACTGAGTTTCCTAATTACTAGGCTTTAATAAGATTGGGGTAGGAGGAAAGATCACCAATGAAGAATGGCATCCGTACATGTGATACCCTCTGAGTGACTGCATTTTGTTGAATGAAAAATGTGAGTTTAGTAAGAAAATTTCACACAAGCTCTGTTCCAAGTGAGTTCACAGTAAAACTCTGTGTACATAACATACAGCTTAAAGTGTGAACAGCAGTCAGGCTTGAGTTCCTTTCCATTCTTCTCTTCTTCCTTAGCTATGCCCTTTAAATAGCAGAGAGAGAGGGAAAATGATGAAAATGTACGTCTCTGTATTTGATATTTCAAAGGCTGTTAACTTACTCAAAACAAATCTCTTTTGGAGCATACCAGGGCTGTTTCATTTCAGCTTTAAATCTACCATGCTCAGTGTTTCTGATTCTCATTTTATTTTGATCTTTATGATGAATATGAGAACAACTGGTACCTTTCCTCTCTTTCCCTTGCTCTTAAAGTGTCAACACTTGAGTGACAAATCCCAAGCTTTTCGCTTTAAATAAAACAAAAAAAAATATATATTAAAGTCAAAGCTTTAAATATGGGAAAAGTTGTAGTAATTAAAATGCATTACTAATTTAAAAATCTTAGTGTTCTTTACAACAATTTCCATAGATGTCTGAGGGTGTTTTTTGCATATGTTCTTCATTCCGGATGTATATAGCAAGTGACCAGCATGGCCTTTTTCTGAAATACTGCTCTTGATTGGCAGGTGTCAGAAACTTTGTGAAAAAATTGGAGTGTTTATGATAAATTGATAATCATAACAGTTTGTTAGGTTAGTTCTAAGTCAGAATTACTATTTGGGAAAAGAGTGGCTACAGACTGATTTTTCTTTTTTTTCTACAAAAGAATTCTTACAGTAACTAAACTGTAAACTGGGATTTTTTTGCTCAAACCCTATCTGTCGAAGGGAGTGACTTTATGAACTTGTGTATAATATTGTAGAAGTGAACTATAAGACATGTACATGTGTAAATAAAATGTGTAGTCTTGCATTTATTTTATGTAGATATATTAATTTAAAGAATGTTTTAAGGAAATAAGTTGTTATTTTTTATCTGTTTTATTCACATTCAAAAGCTCACCTGGTTTTAGTTGCGGTTGGGAGGAAACTTTTTCTCTAGTCTACCATCTGCAAAGTTTTAGTAGGATTTTTGTCAAATGAAAATAAGATCACAAAATCATGTCGCTCATGACCTCTACTAGATATGAAGTCATTGATTGTATTCATGCTCTAGAAGAATCATGACCATGCTCTAACCTCAGAACTGTGGCTCAAATGGTGCCATCAAAATTCCTGTGGTGTTTTGGAGAACTTGCTTAGTTGCTCCGTTTCTCAGTTTGCCACTTGCAAAACCAGTTTGATCACATTTCCTGAATTTACATGAGTACAGAAAGTTTGGATGTTGTTGTGCGCTATAATATATATATGCTCTATAAGCATTTGAGAGATCATTTCTCTCTTGCAGAGTTCTGACGCTAGAGTGTCTGAGCATCCATCTTGTTTGTTGCTTGGTCTCCAACAGTGATGAGCTGCAGTCATCCAGGGCAGGCATGCAGTGATACTTTTCCAGAATACTCCCTTAGTCTTCAGTGATTTTCGGCTCTCAGGTAGTCCTGGGCTATGAGTGATATCTTTCTGTTTAATCAGCATTGCTGAAGTTTTCTTCAAGAGGCAACCTGAAGTCGTGTGCTGCTGTTTATCCTCTTATTTTTGGGAAAAATGCAGTGAAGTGAGTCATTCCATATGACAAAAATATGGAAGGTTATCAGACATTAGTAGGCATTTGTGTGTGGAGTTGATTAGTGGGTTGGTTGTGGTTGATAATAATTCAAGTTATTTAACTTTCCTTTAATGTCCATGTTTATATATAATTTTTACTGTGATAGTTCTTGACATAATTCAAACATATAGTCGGATTTATAGACTGTTCATGCCACAGGTGGCCCCTGCCCCATTGAGCAATACCTTTCATTTCATGCTCCTGCTTGAGTAGCAGAGCATGTGGTGACAGCAGCCTTTGCTGGACTGCTACTGCTCACCTTCTGTAGGCAGGGAAAAAATGCTGAAGGTGATTTTTTTATTTTCAACTGTTCACTGTTACTTAACAGTTTGATGCAGTTTAGAAAGCAATTCGTGCCAAGTATGAAGGTGAAATGAATCAGTTTTCTACTTCTTTTCAAATTCCAGAGTACCGATAAAGTGTCTGAATCCCAGGTTTCCAGTCTTGCCATTTTGTCAGGCCATGGCCAACTCATCTCTAAAAATGGAGAAAGTTGCAACTAGGAGCTCAAAGATTCTATTATCTTTAGGGCACAGTCATTTTCATAGTTATTTTCCAGGGTCTGCCTTTGTTCTCCAAAAGGAAAGCTAATAGAAGCTCTGTAAACTTCCCATCAGCAGATTTTGACTGTGGATGGTTCAGGAACCATGCTGTTCTGGGAAGGCTTGGCACTGGACAGAGAATGTGGTTGTCCACATTCCTTGCATGGAGTATCAGTAGATCCTGTTATGTGTTTTCAAACGTGTGTACTAATACGAAGATGTAACCAGTTTAAAGCAGAAGTATATAAATATGCTTGTGAAGTGTTTAGAAAGGTCTGAATTGGGTTTTATGCAGCTCATTTGGTTGAACAGGTTAAAGAATAGGAATAGTTCTGTACAGGGAGGACACCACATGCCAAATGAAGTGGTGGTTTGGAAGGAACTGAGAGAATAATTATGGAAGCAGTGGACGAGAACATAACTGCTGGAAAAGGGCTAAAATGTGGGTGTAAGTATGTTTTAGGTGCATTAAGTAGCAAATATTCACATTACAGTAAAGAATTAAGGCTGAATTTACAAGGGAAAATGTTAAGCTCCTCTTTTGAGCTGATCAGAATTGGGATTGAATGCGAGGGGCTGTCTCCTGCTTGCCTCTGGATCCTTCCTTCATTTGGGTTATATTTTTGACTGGATATTAGAAAAAGCTTGTTCACTGCAAGGGCGGTCAGGCATTTGAACAAGCTGCCCAAGGAAGTGGTGCAATCATCACACCTGCGGGTGTTAAAAAAATGTGTAAAAGTGGCACTTGAGGACATGGTTTAGTGGTGAACATGGCTATGCTAGGTTAATGGTTGGACTCGATCATATTAGAGGTCTTTTCTGGCCTTAACAGTTCCATGACTGATATTCTGTGATTCGCTGCCTGTCTGGGGTTGGCCAAAAGCAAAGACAAAGGAAAGTAAAAGTGTGTTTGTACTGTAATCTTTCAGATATACTTCCTTGTGTAGGCCATCATCTGATGCGTTACTTTAGTGAGATTGTATACAATAATTTTGGGTATATCAACATGACAGAAGTTTACATTATATTGGGAAATTAACAGAGCCTTGTAGTAAAACCTGACAGCAGTAGAACAGACTTGGCAAATCAGAAAGGTAAGCATGCTGAGGTCTGTGAGCAAAATGATCAGAAGTTAGTCTATAACATTTCTCTTCTTTTGAAAAATCCAGATGTTTCATTAAGCTTTTTAATACTAAAAGAAAACCAATAACAGCTTGGCTTGATGTTTCTGGGGGAAACGTATAAGAGAGAAAGTCCCTATTTTACCTTTTCATAATAAATCCTTTACTACTTTCTAGTAGGATATTTTAGTATAACAGTCATAAAAATGAGGAAGGTAGTATTCTTTCTTGAATACATGCCCTGTTTTATTAAAAATGCAAGATGAATTTTATACTTTAGGGTAAAACCCTAATTTCTTGCACATGAGCTTACTAAATATTAGGAAAATGCTCAAGAATTTCTATACCATATTCCATTCGTAGGAAAATGCTCAAGAATTTCTATACCATATTCCATTCGTTTATACTATACATTTGTGCACTATGTTGTAGACCCCCCAAAACAAACCCAAACAACAACAACAACAAAACTTGAAAAAGACCAGTTATTTTCATCTTTGGAGGCTTTTCAGAACTGCTTTTCAGAGATAAAAGAAAGGAACAAAATTGCAATGCTGCCAAGTATTTTGACTCCAATATTAGGTGTCCTGAAACCTCAGTGTTACGTTTAGGGTGCTGGGGATACTATCAGACATTTCTTCAGAATCTCATTCTGTCTTTGACTATAAAGTCTTAATGCTCATAGCAACAACCAGCTAGGTCTGCAGCAAAAAGAGAAGTGTGCCCTACAATTAGACTATAGCTTCACGGCAGAGAAAAGCTGATTTTTGTAGCATGTTCAGGGGCTCAGTAAGTCTAGATTATTTTGTTCTGGTAGAAGGAACATATTTCTAAGTTAAAGAATGTCTCTTACTAGTTTCCTTTCTAATGATCTCTATTACTTTGTGTGCAATCATGTGTGCTAATTAGCTGGCAGATCAACATGCATTGGAATACCTGAGTCTGCTTTATAAAACATAATTTATAAATGGGCTCACTTTGGAGTGAGGCTTACTTTTGGACGGAGGTCTGAGAGGGTGCCAGTGGCAAAACTAGATATTTGCTGACTACTAAATATGTGTCAGTTTTGTGTCTAACTTGTGGACATGTTGTTCTTGAGTAATTTGGAATTGCCTTAAATCAAGTATATTGCTGCTTCAAATGAACAAAGAGCAGACCCCTCCCCACAGATACTCAGAGGTAGAAATAGGTCTTCCAGGCTTATCGTTCCCTTTGCTTGATAAACCATATTTTAAAAATGTTTCTCCAATAAATACTATTTGTAAGGTATATATCATTGTTAGTTCTATACTTGCTGGCATGTCTTTGGCGCTGTTTCTCTACTGAGTAGTGACTGTATTTTGGTATCAAAAACTTAGCATAAAGGCTTGTTTTCAACAGTGGGGGTTTTTTTGAGTAATTGTTCATTCTTTATATCTTACATAAAAAGCAAGGAATTATTAAAGAAACTATTTCGAATGTGTATTTTTAATTTAAATGTAGTCTGGAATTGCTTGTTTTTTCAAAGAAGACAAGGAAATAGTCATCAGTATCTTAGCTGGGGTGCGAGTTAACATTTGCACCAGGCATAGATTTTTTTTCAATTAGCACTCCCTTAGAAAACCCATTCCCCAGCTTTTGTCAATGTGCTGTAGAAGAAGAAGAGCAAATAGATTGGAAATTCTCTGCAGCTCAGGCTCCTGGGAAAATGTAACAGGTGTTACAGCTCAGCTGGGTATGAGCTTTATGAAAAAGACCCTCTCAGACTTTACCCATAGAATTCCCTTTCCTAACCAGAGTTTCAAGTAGGAAGAAACTAATGACTTCATTACCATCTCAATTCTGGGAAATACTTGGTCCAGACCTGAATCATTAAAGGAAAGGTATAGCACTCCGCATGACCTTACAAGATCAAAATGTTATTTAGAGTAATTCCATTAGTCAAGGCTATAAACCTGAAAGAACACACCCTTTTGCGTTGGCTTTCAGGCCATAAAATGTGTGTGTCATGAGGACCAGGGCAGGAGGTGGAGGCTGGGGGGGAAGAAAAAAAACATATTCTCCACTCATTGTGCAGCACAATTTCCTTTACTTCCTTTGAAAAGCCTCCACTTCCAGCACTTCTTCCCTTCACCCCGTGTTGTGACATATTTAATGGCTCTTGTTGTTCTCACTCTTCTAGGGGTTTCTAATTGGATATGATACCGAAGCCAAGAATGATGTCAAAATTTCAAGCCATACAAAGTGAAATATATCTTTTTTAATGCTGTAGTAGTTATAAGCAACTCTTTTTCCCCCCATTTATTGCAACTTTTGCTAGCTTAAAAAAGAAAAAAAAAGAGAAAGAGAATAGCATGACATACTAAAGACTGACTTTGGGGTGATTTTCCTTTGTTATTGCTTGTGTGGTTATGAGTTAAAGAAATCTTGCTGGGTGAAACCATACTTTATGCTTAGCTGTCTGGGATTTCTTTTTTTGCTGATAACACTGCATTTGAAGTCCTGGTCCAACAGTCTTTCAGCAGTAGCACAAAATGTTCACCTTTTGGATACTTTTAACGGACATGTTTAATAAGGAAAAACTAAATATGTTTTTCCACACAAACTGCCATACAGCTTTTTCTCTCTCTGCACAGGTAAAGGTGGGCATAAGCTAACACAAACAAATGTATTATGCCTGCTTTAGAAAAAGATTTACCAAGAGGGAATAGAGGCATGGTGCAATGTTTTTTAGGCTTGAAGCCTTGGTGATACATGTTTGCAATGTCTGAATATTGTGCCCAGAGGGAAACTGTATATTCTTGTACACCAAACTGGTGATGCAAGTCAGTCACTCTGGTACTAATGTGCGTGCAAAGAACGCTTGTTTTAGTGACCATATGCCTGTGTTGGTATTTCTTGAAAGGGAAGTCTTTAAAAGGCGAGGCTTGTCCATGCAGTGCAGGACAGGTGGTGTCATAGCTTAGCTTCACCTCAATGTGTCTCTTTGAAGTTGTTGCAGTGGTTACCAATGCATTCTGGCCTCTTCCCCAAGGTATTCTTACCCTGTAGCAGTCCATTTCTACACTGAATCTTTACAACTCATTAGCACAGTTGTTTAAACAATCCTGTCTTGAACAGGTAAAATTGGAGATCGGAAGCTGGACTTTAAGTTTGGCATTTGAGATGAGGTCTCACTGAGTTTTGTCATTAATACTCTATAGGATTTTCTTTCCTTTTTGTTGCCCTGGGACGCTGGTTGCTTGTTTTCATCCAGTGATGACCTGGTTTTCCTAGGTTCTCTTCCTTGTCCTTTTCTAATAAACTTGCCTCAAGAATGGCTTTAGGCCTGAACTGTGTGACTTCACATTTCATACTATTGAGTTTCACATCTCTTTGGTCCCTTTAATCCTCAGTGGATCCCAGTTAGTCAAACACAATGAGCAAATGCGACAGATAGCTCTTACTTCCCATGAGAGTACTGCGTGTGGGGTTTTTTTGTAACCTCATGTTTATGGATTCTTTAAGCCACAGTTCCTAGGCAGTTAAGTTGGAAAACACTGTACACTTACTAACGATAGTTTTGGTGTCATTTGATATCAGCGATATATCATTGATATAAGAAAATGGGTCTTGGAGTCTGAGCGTTCTACAGCAACCCTGAGTAGTGCTGTGCTAGGCAGGTTAGCTTAAGCTGGCTGTAGGAGCTGTATAATTGGGTTACCACGATGTTGTTTGCTGCTGTGATGCTGCACTTTGATACTCAGCTATAGCCTTAGTGTGTACGTCTTTTTAATTTGGCTTTGCTTGCAAACCCCTCTCATTCTGTAAATATGATTCTGAGTTTTATGTCTTGGGTTACTGTAGTGGGTGGCAGGCTGTTGTGTTGAATTCTCAGAGAAGGATGAGAAGGCGTGCGAACTAACATCTATTGTCTCCCCGAAATATGCTGATGTGACAGCTTCTTGGACTGAAAACACACGCTTCTGGTGGAGTTCTTCTGACAGGAAAAGTAAGCAATTCTGTCACTTAAAATCAGCACAAAACAAAACCCCCTCTGAATATTGATTTGTGATGTTAATTTGTTTTATGTAGAAAGTACGTGGGTTATTGTGCACAAATGCTAAATGGGCTGTGTGCTGCTGTTTGCAACCAAGGACAAACAAATTCTTGCTTAGTTTAGCCTCTAAAAGCCAGAAGAACCCTTAGAAAATCCACACTGCAAATATTTGCTGCTTGGAGCACTGCTGAAACAAAATATTCAAGGTGGAAGAGAACTAGAAAATTGCAAAGTGCCCCTTAAGAAGTAGTATTGGTGGAGCCTTAAAAATGGAACATCTCTTGGCACCTCCGTGCTAGTTTGTACTTCACAGTGCCCTTTATCCAGGCACCTAAGAAGACTATCTAATAGGAATTACTTAAACCCTCTCCATGCCTCTCTGTGGCAAAACAGTTCTTTAGGCGGTTCAAGCCCAGATGTTCTCATCCAGGCATTTTCCAGTGAATCGGTTTTGTGCACCTAAATAAAAATAAGTTGCTCCTTTGGAGTGTCAGCATGGTTGCATTTTTGAATGCATCCACTTTGTGCAGCCTTGTTGTGGTGAGTCCATTTTGAGCACAATGCACCTTACAGGTGAAGGTGAAATTTTAGGTTTTGCAGTGTTATTTTGAGTTTTGCTATGATGACTGTAGGCGAGTCATCATATGAGGAGAAAAGAAGGCTGGCATCAATAGTTTTTTTCTGGATGGGTGATACCTGAGGGTGATTTTAAAATAATCTTCAGCATTCTGACCTGTATTCTAAAAAGTGGATTCCTTTGTGAGTACCTTATCAAAATTGCATCTTCTGATTAAACAGCATGCTACATCATCTCAGGCAGTATTGGGATGTTCACCACCCCGTCTTTATATTTATAAACTATTTCTGAAACTATTTTTTTACTCCCTTAGGAATTCTACTCCTTGACCCATGTATAGTGCTTTGAGGCTGTGTGCTTGCCTGTCCTTTCAAGGCATGGCAAACTGGGACTACTCAGTAACTGCTCAGTGACCAGTTTGTGCAGGAGTAATGAACAAGATAGGCTGTTCTTTAACTGCCATCCTGGGTTTGACCATGCCTATTGAAATGACCTTTCTCCTGGTATCAATAAATGCATTGTTAATTGTCTTGCTCTCCTTGTTTGCAGCTCAGACATTGCTGATGTGGTTTCTCACAAATTAGGTGAAAGCACCATTCTTGTGTTCTAGGTGTTCTTTGTTAAAAATATTGGTACAGCATGTCTCATATCGTATCACTGCTTGAAGGATCTAGAACAACTGCATAGAATGCTAGTGTTAGAGTGCTTTAAAGGATTTGTTTTTCATTCCAATAGGGTTCTAAAGTCAGGACTTGTATAATAGCTTCTTTTTTCACTTATGAAAGGATGAGAACAGTCTTTTCTGTAGCAGTTAATTGTGATGTGTATTTAAAAAAAAAAAAAGCAAGCAAACAGCCCCCATTAGGAGAGTCTAAGTATTGACTGCGTTTTTTTAATCAGGAGAAATTTATGTATCTGTGTGTGGGGTCGTTAAAGTAGCCATTTTGCTTTCACCTGATGATGCTTGCAGTTTGTATTTCCTGACACCAGAAGTTCATTGTATTTAATAAGCAACTTCCTATTGCATTAGCAAATTTCCATCTGGGTTGGAAAGGTACCTGATTTTATTACTGTATTTGTCTTCACGGCTATGATGCAAAACATAATTTGCTTATAGCTTTGTAAATATGGCTAATGCAATGATATGTACATCATATTACCCACAAAAAGATTTTGCGTTGTGCAGGGTACTTCTGAATTTATGAATGAACAGAGAACGTCAGCAGAGAGGGGAGACAGCCGCTGCTTCCATAAGCCTAGTGACGTCCCAAAACTTTACAGAGGCTTTAGCAGGAAAATAAAATGAAAGGGTAAAAAGAGGAAATATTATTACTGTCTGAAAATGTCAGTGCTGTTTGTGTGTGAGAGGAAGAGGGGTAGTACAAAGTTTCACATGTGAGCAGGATTGTTTGAGAGGTATCTGCCCTTTGGAAAATCATAGAATGCATGGGATGACAGGATGTCTCCCTAAAGTCTTACTCTGTTGCAGCTTAGCAACACAGTCTAAAAAATAAAAATCCTTGAGTTAGTAACATCATAAAAATCTGTTTGGGAGCTTTAGAGAGAGCGGGGGAGAAGCTCCTGAATGAAATGTTAATAAGAATGGGATTTTATCACCTGAGATTTATCAGTCTCCAAGAAGCCTCATCAAACAAGTCATCTTCGTGAATTGTATAACTGATGGGACAATATGCACTTACTGTGTGTTACTTTGCCCATTTTAGACATAGAGTCTAAAGAAGGTGTGAATGGTTTTACTAGCTTGCCTATTGTCACATAAGAAGTCTGCAGCAAAAGGGAAGGAAATTAAGTCAGAAGTTCAGAGCTGGCTCCCCTGAGGTGATTACAACAAAATCCCCTGTGGTAAGTGCCATATAGAAACATTCCTTCTCCAAAGAACATACAGACTAGATATGAGGAGAAGGGAATGAGAAGCATTGCCCAAGGAAAAAGGAAAGTCAGTAGCAGAGTTTGGGGTTGTATGTCTTAAGCAAACAAAAAATCCCAAACAAATGAAAAGAGGATGCTTGCATGTACATCAGTGCTTAGTCTTCTGGTGGTAAATACATGATAGCTTGGGTTATTGCAATATAGCAGTCTAGCAATAGAAGGGTGGGAATGATACAAGGTCTGCTTTGGGAAGGCCATCCCATTCTCTTCTGCTTCTTTCAGTTCTTTCTGTGGCTGACCTTGCTGTCACTGCAGAGCTGCAGGTTGCCCAATACTGACAGCAGTAGGACTGCTCTATTGGACTTGAGCAAATTCATTTCCAAATGGCATCTCCCAGTTTGACACAGCCAAGAAGACGTGTGCATCTCTTGCCATTTTACCTACGGTTTTGAATGGCACTCAGGCAGCATGATATAACAAGGCAGTTGTCATAACACTTATGTTGATGTGCTACCTTTCCAAGCGGGTACGTGGATGTTTTTAAATGCAATACACAAGAAACAAAGCAGACCAAGCTGTATGAAATTGTGTTAGCCGTTGCTATCAACAAATGATGTGGCAATAGCTAGCTCATGGCTCCCTCAGTGTATGGAAAGACCACAGAAATGCTAATAAATTATTTGCTATGTGTTTTGCCACCACAAATTAGTGCATTGATGAGGCATCCTGCAAAAGCACTGTTTGTCTTTCTGAAGATGTGCAAGTATATTTACCAGACTACTAATGAAGGGTGCTTGTGAAGGAAATGAAACCTCAAGTGTGTATAATTATGTCCCCTTCCTTCTATGATAGCTGCCAAGTGCTAGACAACAAGAGTCCATCACCTATAATAGCAATAGGGATTTTGATTGTTTTCTGCCATTTGCTCTGTATTTTAAGAACCCTATAGGGACGTCTTTTGTAAAAGATGAAGAGTGTCAGGCTTAAATTCAGAAATACATCCATCTTATTTTCAGAAATGCATGAGTGTAAAGATATAAATCCTACTGGGTGTGTCATAGCCACACTGAGCAGCTGGCATCAAGCATGTTTAAAAAATTCATATGAAAACTCTAAATACATTCCAAAGTCTGTTGTTAAATTCATTCTTAATTAGGATCTAAACGAAACTAGCATTCTCTGGTTGCTTAAGATTGGGACTGCAAACGAAGCGTATGATAGGGTCACTCTCTGGAAATGTCTGTTTTATTTGTCAAGATAAAGAGCTTGGAGCCGAACTTGGATCCGTAATGTTTGACAGCTTTGACTAGAGTTTCCTTGTTTCATCATATGTTTCACAGAATAGCCTAACTATATATGCTAATGAAATTCTTACGATGTCAGATTGCAACTGTACAGCATACTGAGAAAGGAAATAGAATTACATGGGAAAGCACATGATGCTAGAGTTCAGTATTTGTCCCAGCACATGGATGTGTTGGCTGCATAACTGAAGCTTTGGAAAGAAATCAGTCCTAGAAATGGAGTAATGTTCTTTGACTCTTTGTTAGCAACTAGATATTATATATATATTATAAGAGTATAGTCATGCAGTAAAAATCAATTATCTCCATGAAAGAATTACACAGACAGTCTTTCTTTCCTGATGAGGACAGTATTTTTTTCTCTGAGGGAGATGATCCTTCTCTTGCTAGTGGGAAAAAGAGAGTGAAACAGTTTGGAAATAAAGACAACTTTAAGCCTGTTGCAAATTATGGGTCTACCATACACAGCCCTCTGTGTTCAGCATCAGTGTTTATCTAAGTGTGATTGTGTTTAACTATCTTGTTAAAAATTTTAATCTTTGGTCTTTATGTTAAACTGTCACTAATTATATCTTTTGGGTTAAAACCAATCAAACTGAGCATCTGTTATGTTTGTGAGCAGCTGGCTAGTGCATCTGAGAAAAGCCATTCCTGGATGTGGAGAGAGGTGGAGGATGGAATAGTTAACTGCCTGAAGATCTGCCCACTGCCACTGGGGAGGCTGGTCTATGTCCAAAGCTGTACCAGGGTGGGTTGAGTAAGAAGCCTGGTGGGTATGAAGAGGACAGTATGAAGTGTCTGTGATGCTGACTGCCAGAGCTATTGCACAAGCATCTGTTTTAGGAGCCAATGGCCTGATTTTGGGCCAGCGACCATAGTTTCTGTATATGTGTAGCCATGTGTTCATTACAGTACATCCTGTGGAAGAGAACTGGTGTATTTGGTGCAAGAGATAAAGAATTTCCATTTTACCTGGAACTGTACATTAACAAATAGAACAAATTGACCACACGGGTGGTGAACTGTCAGCAGCTTGATCTAGAACTGTCAAGAACCATCAGAAACAGAGCTGGGAAGAAATGGGAACTGAGAACAAGTGATGAGAAGTGAATTATTAGCTTTCTCTTTCTTGGGCTTGTGATGGTTTAAAAATTTGGGAACCAAAACCTCAATCATTCAGCTGATAAATATTGAATTAATATGAACTAGTTTCTGAACCATCCTCAAATTGGGTAACACTTATTAGCTCATTTTAGAATGTTTACTGTTTTGGAGACATTGATATGATTTGTGTCAGTTTGATAGAAAAGGGTCCCTTTGCATAGGAAAGGAAGCTCAGATCATCCCCGTAAACTCTGAAGCTCAGGTGTATCAGAATTAGGTAGTGGTGTGCTGTAGATCACAACTGTTACAGTATGTATTTATTGCCTCCCTCCCCTACTTTCCCTGAAAATAGGTTAGTGAAACATGAATGGGACACAGTTGACTTTACATCCCTGCAATATCCAAGAAAATGGAGCATCTGCAGCTGATAGAGTGAGTGTCTGAAAAAACAGAAGCTTGAGCGCATTTATACTGCTTAGTACAGGCAACACAATCTATATAGGTACAGACTATGGTTCTCCATTCTGGTATTAATCTCAGAATAAAATAAGTACAAAAATCAGGACTTGTATCTTTTTATAAATTGTGAAATTTGTTGCTAGAGTCTAATGTGGTCAATAAAAATTGTTGAAAGTGTTATACTCTAACTCATGATAAAGAAGAGTTTGGAGCTTGTTAGACACACCCTTCAATATGTTGATAGGGAAAACATACACGGCAATTAAGTCTAATCCAATAGCATATTTTCCACTTTGTTGTTCTTTTTGTTGGGAAGAAGGCAAGGTATAGTTTGCTTTTTGATTGACCAAACTTGTCCCAAGGCCTTGTGACAATTACGTCTGCATTTTTTTGCTTAGGATTCTTAGGTTTTGTCTCATCTGTTCACCTTTCTGCTGAGTGAAGTTTTGTGGGAGACTTGAAATACACAACCTGTTCTTGTACAGGTGACAGCAAGGCTTGGTGTTATCTGCTTTTTGTCTCCTGTTTGACCTTTCTAATTAGAATTGCAGGGAGTTTAAATCCCACCATATACCTTGTCCTTTATGGGATGCATTTCATTTCATGTACCAAAGCACAGAGATGATGCTTATGAATGCATGGCTACTGTTTTGGTGACACTTGACATGCTGCGGGCTTAATCCATATTCATAATCACATTTACAGAGATTCCTGGTAGTTTCAGGAAATTTCTGTTGAGCGTTCTTGGTAGCAAGATCTCTTGCTTGGTACTGTGCAGCCTTGGAATGAAACACAACTACTTTATCTCGGAGTAAAATGTGCGAGTAATATTTAATGATGGTCCTCCCTCTAGAAACAAAGACCTTTACTGAAACTCCATCTTGAATGTTAATATAATGGAAAGTATCCAGAGAATTCTCTCTATTTCTTGTGTTATATATGACCAAGATGCAGCAAATCTTACTTGCTGGTTCAACTATTGGTTTGCTCCTGATGCTAACAGAAAATGAGATGAGAGTGTGAATCCATTGCTCTGCAGGGAGACTGATGGAAAATGGATAGAAACCAGTAACACAGCTAGCGCTAACTCAATCATTCTGATGGGTGACAATCTAGTAGTAATCTTAGCTTGACTTCCTTCCAGTACAATTAATTATTTTTGTTTGTTTTTGTTATGAGAAAGTGTGTTGTGATAACGATAACTTCCTTTAGCAGCTCAAAATTTAACACCAAACTCCCTTCTGGCATGACTTCAAGAGCAGAGTTGTGCCAGCAGATAATTTGGCCTAGATTATTTTTAAGACAGTTGTCAGTCTTGTTTTTCTCTATTACAAGCTTACTGTGGTAATATCAAATATTTATTCTACTGATTACAGCTTTAGCTCTAAACAGTTAGGGAAGTAATCTCTTGACCTGTGCAGTGACAGAGATGGCCTCTCTCATAGAGCTATTTGAAAAAGAGAATGATTCCTCTTGTGAAAATTTTTATTTAAACCATATTACTACCTCAGGACTGTGGTTTTTTGTGCAACTGTTATCCTTTTTGCCCTTGCTGAAATTCCCATCTCACAAAACTGGGACTGAAACCTGTGGCTGCTCTCTTTTTTTTTTTTTTTTTTCCCTTTCTTTTTCTTTCTTTTTTTTTAAAACATAATTATGCTCTGAACTGTATAAATATGCATATATGAGTATGCATGTGTACGTATATGCAGTAAAATACTGCTCTTAACTTCAGAAGGATGAAAGAGGAAACATTAACATCCCATTAGCCACAGAGTTCACATGAGAGGTCTTTAAAGAAATCTGGCTTTGGGTTCCAGAACATGTTGAGAGAAAACCATAATAAAACATAGGTGCTTCTTATATCACTCACTAGCTCACTGATGTATTTGTGTCCCTGTTCCCTCCCCCCTGCCTACAACCTCTCACATCTCCTTGGAACACAGACTCCCCTCCGCTATAGGAAGTCTCATTCATTCATGTTTTGAAGGAATTTCTTAATTCTCTTTCAGCAAGATTACCACCATCCGTGCCCCTTTTCCTTCTCTCTGCCTTTGCCAGAGAGAGAGAGGGGAGTAGGGCTTGCCCAGATGGTTGAGGACCAAAAAGAAGGAACATTTTCTCATGCTTTTAAAAAGACCACTTTCTTTCCTGCCTAATATTTAGCTCCTTCAAATGCAAATGGAGAGGTTTCGCTCCAAGGTTAGCATAACAATTATGGGAAAGCTTTAAATCTGAAGCATTTGTTTACATGATGAAAGGAGTCCACAGTCCAAAAGCTCTGAGGCCAGGGCTTTTCAGTAGCTATTTTCTGACTAAGTAGTGAACTGCAAGTCAATTTTAGACCACAAAGAAAACCAATTTATATCAGTGTGTAAGCTAATTTTGGAGGGAGTTCTACATTATAAACGATGGTGATTTTTTTTCTAAGTGACTGTTACTGAAATAAACTGCTGATTTTCCCGTCCCCCAACCCTTTGCATCTTGCTGTTTAATGAGCCCCAGATGTCTTGGATGTTAATGACCGTTCTCTGTACCCTCAGAAGAAGGGACATGCAGGATCTGGGGAATCAGTTTCATTAATGCCCACGTGTGAGGTTGTCCAAAAACTTTTACTGATGCTCAGGAGTGAATTCCATGGGATCAGAACTCCCCTCAAATATGTGTTTTCCTATCTTGGTTTCTGTTTAACTTGCTTCACTGTTGCTCGCTGTGTGTAAGCTCTTCTTAGCAATCTCTTCATTGCTAGAATTCTCTGGTGTGACAACTCTTAGGATTGAATGATTCCACAGATGCTGCAAGACACTTCTATTGTGAGCAGATCTGTATTTCTCTATTGCTATGCTTTTAGTATGCCACAATTCTGAAAAGATATTAATGCCATATAACTCTACTCAACAACCAGATGCTTCCACTTCTTTCATTGATTAGGACCTTCCCCAAAAAATGCCTCTTTTGTCACTGTTTACACTGACTTTCAGTAGCATCAAAGTAGCTGTAAATCCCTCTGATATTTTGCTGAATTTCTCCTTTGTAAGGCTGATATAGCAGCAATGTGAGGCTATTGTCCCTCATTTCAGACAAGACTGCAGATAGATTATGTGCATGACAGGTAACTTTGCCCATTCACAGTAAGTGAGGAGTATATTCTTGCCTAGGTGCCAAGGCAATGGTATCAGCTAAAACGAAACAAGACTTAATTTTTTAAAGATACATTACCTGCTGTAAACTTTGTCCCAGGTTTATCCATGTGAATGGGGAAGGGGCTTCCACCAGTTTAAAATATCTGGGGGCTTTAGCCTCTTCACTCTGGGAGAAATATTCTTTGTGGAAAGCCTCAGAAAAGGTTTTCAGAATGATAGAATATACTGAGTTGGAAGGGACCTGTCAGCATCAAGTTCAACTCCTGGCCCAGCACAGAACACCCTAAGAGTAACACTATGGGCCTGAGGACATTGTCCAAATGCTTCTTGAACTCAGACAGACTTGGTGCTGTGACCACTTCCCTGGGGAGCGTGTTTGAGTTTTCAAGAGGATAGAAAACAGAGAACCCTGAAAGCATAGCTGGAGGGGCCCTCAGTAGCTATCCAGTCCATCTCCTTATTCTCTGGCAAGATCACCTCTAGTGATGGCTTTCTTGACAAATCCTTGTCTAACCTGTTATCGGAACCCATAAAATATTTTACAGCTGTAGAATCTGGCTCCTAAATGATCACCTGACATGTCTGTTCCTGTGGAACTAGGAATAAGTTGTTCCCTTGATTGTAAACTTGAATTAATGCAGCCATATGCATTTGTATTTATTGACTTCATGAATTGCTTTAAAAAATTTGTTTGAAATGGCAGAAAATATAGCAAAACCGATTAGTAGAAACCAAGTGAAAGAAACAAGTGCAAAGCAGCAAACAGCACTAAATGAATCTTACTGAAACCTCCCATTGATAAAAACCTGCAAAGAATGGAATTAGTTCTGGGGTATAAGAAGCCTTGTTTTTTTGTGAGACCGTTTCTTGCATAGTTCATCTCTATATTTAGTCTAATGAATCTGTTGATTCACTACATGTGTATGTTGTTTAGCAAGAGAGTGTGTATTTGGCTTGCAATACCTCATATTGATTGATTGAACAACTGTGATGATGTATTTTAGTGTAGGTGATGGCTGAAACTTGGTATTAACTGTCAATGGATTACTCACCACCAGAAAATTGTCTGGTATTATTAGGTAGATGTAACTGGTATCTCTGTTGTTCATCCTTTGGGGCTGGTTAACTTCTGGGTGAAGGAACTGACTTTCTCTTCTGATGCCCATTATCATAAGACCATATCAGTATGTGTCAAGGAATGTCTTGACTCTACAGGAGTAAAGATCCAGCTCTCCAGGTAAAGCATGGTAATCCAGCTATATCCCTGTTGTTTTAGCTGCGAAAGTGGTACATAATATCCAAGTGTATCTAGCATTTGATTGCTCACAACAGGGCATCGTCATGTAGTATTATGTACAACACTGTTGGATCTGTTTTCTTTTTTAATGAGTAAATAGTTTTGGTTGATCCCGAAGAGCAAAGAATGGAGTCAGCTCAGCTGCTGGCCCCAAAGCCTATAGCTCTGACAGGCATTCCTTGTTTCTTGCACCTAGAAGCCCCTTAAGTTCACTCTGCCCACTGTGTGAACTGACCATATGCGAGTGAAATAGAATTTGAAAATAATAAATCTTTGTTAATAGAGTGCCATGATGAAGCTTTTTTTAAAAGGATTTTCCTTTAAGTGAATAAAGTCCAGTTGAAAAAAAAAAGATAAACTTTTTAAAAAAATATGTGACTCAAGTTATTTTATATCATCATTATGCAATACGCTGCTTATAACTTGCACTCTCAAAGAATAATTGGATTAACAAAACAATCACACAAGTAACAACAACTAATAACTTACATGACACTGTCTTATTTGTAAAAGAGTTGCTTTTTTTTCCCTTGCTTTTCACTCTTTGATGCATTTATTTGACATCTAATCTTCTAATACAGGTGAGTCAATGTGTAACTCCACTATGGAAATATTCACTGCTTTGGTCCCTGATTGGAGTGCTTGGGGTCATTTATGGTGTAAATGGCAAGAGAAGTTCTGCAAGAAGTGTATTAAGGTCTTAAGCTTTCTTAAAACTGTTTATCCCACTTGTTGCTGTAGGTAAGATCCTCTTTCCTTTTAAGATGTGTTCAGTGGACCTTCTCCAAGGTTTGCAGATTGTAAAGGAGTCATTGTGATTTGTCATTTTGGTAATTTCTAGTGTGAAGAGTTAGGACATGTGCTAGCCTGCTGTAGATCTGGAGGTTATATGAAGTTTTTGTAGGTTTTATTTTGAGCTGTCCAATGACAGCTTTAACAAAACAAAATAAAACAAAAAACCTCCCCACCCTCAAAGCCAGGGGTTGCTAGTCCATTGAGTGTGTTTTAAAGAACTGCTTACAAAAGCAAAGATAGCCTTCCTGTCATTGTAATGCTGAAAGCTTGGATCTTTTAGACCTTTCTTTGCAGCAATGGATAGGTTATACAGCTATTTTTTAACCTCTTAACCTTTTAACCTTCTGAGTTGGAATGTAAAACTGCTATGAAAGCTTTAGCTATGAAAGTGGCTGTAAGTATGCCCATTTGTACTGCTTTAATACAGGTTCTGTATGTTAATTCTCTACTAGTGTAATCAAAAAAGTGCTGACATTCAGAACCAGCAAGTACCTAGCACTCACTTCACCCCCTGACCATAATGAATGTAAAATGCTGGTAGTAATAGATTTAAATGAAAAACTCCTTCATCTTGGCATGTGAGAGATTTGCAATCACATTCTGATTCTCAGAGTGATGCTTGATTGGGGATTAATGCGTGGGTAGATTGACCTCTCTTGCAGGAGCAGTTGTTATTGTACTAACTGTGTGAAAAACAAATTTCAAATAGATGGCCTGTTGCATGTTTCTTGCAATTTATATTATCACCTCTTTGGTTTCTCAGTAGTAATACCCATTCTGAACTCTTCATAGTTTTTCCTTCTTTTCCCATCTTGCAGGGAGGAAGGTGAATTTTATTATCAGCTGAAAGATCACCTTCCTTTTGTTTCCTCTTTTTTGTCTTCAAATACGACATCTCCAATTGACTTGGCTAATTTTAAAATTGATATTTTGTCCTTTTCAAAGGAAAATGAAGCTGTATTTCCCAACTACCTGAGAAATAGCTTATGCTGCATGCATCTTATGCAAAAAATGAGAAATCCACTTCAGGTTAGATTTATATCCATTTACCTGTTTTTGACACATCAACTACCTTCAGTTTCTGTTATTGATTTTGTAGTGAGAATATTGCTTGGACTGTATTTTCCAGGATTGTCTAAACAATAGTAATGTGAGCTTGTATAATGTAACATTTGCCTGAGATAAGACCATGAGCCAAATTCTTATCTTATCCTGGTTTATTAAATAAAATTTTAAAAAAGGATGATTGTGTTTATATTCTTCTTTTCTCTTCATGCTCACTACTAACAAACAAAGTAACCAAACAAAGGGGGGGGGAGGGGGAAAAGGAACAGCAAGCTCAGGCCCATGTTTTAGCTCCATCTAGGAATTTCATGAATTTGCACTTCTACAATCTTAGGCAAAGTGTAAATATGCTCCCAGGGATGGGAATCCCAGCTTATTTTTCACCAGTTGAGGATTACAAATGAAGTAAAAAATTGTATTGTCCTTCCTTATTGCCTTACATTTTCCTGTCAGCTCTGTGGATACCAAGTAGGTGATACTGTTATAGTAGCTAAGCCATCTCTTATGTCCTTCTTTTCATTTGTCTTTGGTTTAGAGCTATCAATTTTTGAAAGATGTTTGGCCAAAGAGGTGAGCTTGTTATACTTTGAAAACCAGGTGAGGTATATTTAAGGTTATAAGTGGTAATTTTGGTTTTAGAGCAACTTTGTGCAATGCAGAATTATTTTAATGTACTTAAGAATCTGGGTGTTAACTATAAAATGGGAAGGGGAAGAGGAACTTTCAGCATCCTGTCTTGCAATAGGTGGGCTTTATCAAACTGACTTTTAAGATGTTTTCATAATGTAGGGATACATTTCGTCAAAAAAACTGCTATTGCAGACAAATCCTATCTGGAGTCATGGAAAACTGAGGTTTGATTTGTGATGATAGAAATGACAATCAGCTATTTCCCTCATATCTTTTGTTATGTCAAAATAGAGGGAAATGGCTCCCTACTGCCTAATTAATGGATGAAAACCATATAGACCTTGCTAGCACACTGCAGTGTTTGGATCATGTTTCCTGCAATACCAGCAAATACTGTTGTGATATAATGGTAGACGGTGCCTACCTTGTTAGCAGATAAGTACTTTTCAGGAGTGTTTAGCTGTCTATATTGAAGCTTCTCTAAAATTGCATTTGTTCTGCCTGTATTGTGAAGTGTTAAGTCCCATATAGTAATGTTTGATTTTTCTTAGTGTTTAATGTATTTCTGTAATTATCTGGAAGTCTGCTAATTATAGGCACTTGATATTTATTTTAATTTAGATCATCTAGTGTTAAGATGCCTTGAACCAATGGCCTACAAGTCTTTTCTGTAGCAGCTCTGATGTAGCCATTAAAAGCCATGTTCTGCAATGTGCCCTGTCTCCCGGCACAGGGGGATCAGAAGTTGCTGGATCTAAATCCCTGAGTAGCATAACACATTTGTCTTAGTAGGGATAGTGCCTGGGGTGCTATGGTGGTACCAGTCCTTCTGTCTGCTCTACTGCCTCATGACAGAGGCCATTCTAAGGCTTGAAATAGATGAATAATGGTGCCGACTTTTGAGACTTGTGTGGAGTGGAACTAGAAGTAAAATGAGGTCTCTGAATCCTATACCAAGAGCATAGGATTGATCTGAAAACTGCCTCCCATAAGTTTGTTTGTTTCCTATTACAGGAAGTGTTGAGAGCGAATTGTCAATTTATGGTATCTAACCTATGGATATCAGTATTAAATAGGGTAGTTGCTTTTGCTCAATACTCTTGAAGGCTTTAAGAGCTGTTTATTGCAATTTTGGTAGATAAATATCAGTGCCATTCTATGGTAAACCTTTGTTTCTTCTTGTGTTTCCAGAATAATGCATTTTCAGAGAGCCACGAATAGTGACTACACATAATGCCTCTACATCCTGCCAGTTAGTTAATGCTACAGAAGACATTAATCCCTCAACAGCTCCCACCTTTTAACATGCACAAAAAGGTAGCTCTTTCCAAATCCTGATGTTCTTATTCAATTTGTTATTTCAAATCTATGGTAACGTGAAACTTGCAATATTTGAAATGTCCACTAACAAAATGTAGAAATGAGATAACATTAATTTGTTATTAGGCATTTGTTATTAGGCATTAATTTGGTGCAGCAAATACACCCCTTTCTTCAGATATTGGTGTTTTATAGTAGATAATAAAAGGAAAACACATAAGCCTCTGAGAGTGAATTGCCAACTTGGTGACTACAGCTTAAAACTGTAAATCTATAATGTGAGTGCTTCTGCACTGGGTCCCTTGCTGTTGGACCTTTCTGTATGAGGTGAGTTTCTACTGTCATTCCTGTCATCTGTAACTATGTTTATTCAGTCAGAATTGCACTGCTGTCATTTGAAGTATATTTTATTTTGGCCAGTTCCATGATGAAAAGTTGCTTCTCATCCCTGGATGACGTGCAGATTGGCCAAAGGAAAGCCCTGTGTAGAGAAGATCAAATATTTGTTTCTCCTATGCAGTGCAGATGTCTTATTATTAAAATCCAAGAGGGAAGGATTGGGGGATGCTTGGGGGTGCTGGTGGATGAGACACTGGACATGGCGCAGCAATGTGCACTTGCAGCCCAGAAAGCCAACAGTGTTCTGGGCTGCATCAAAAGTAGCACGGCCAGCAGGTTGAGGGAGGTGATTCTGCCCCTCTGCTGTGCTCTGGTGAGACCTCACCTGAAGTACCCTGTATCCAGCTCTGGGGTACTTGGCACAGGAAGGACACTGATCTGTTGGAATGAGTCCAGAGGAGGGCCACCAAGACGACTAGAGGGATGGAGCACCTCTCCTAACAGGAAAGGCTGAGAGAATAGGATTAGTTCAGCCTGGAAAAGAGAAGGCTTGTGGGTGACTTAATTGCAGCCTTCCAGTATCTGAAGGGAGTCTAAAAGAGAGATGGAGCGAGACTTTTACAAGAGCAAGTAGTGACAGGACAAGGGAGAATGATTTTAAACTGAAAGAGAGCAGGTTTAGATTAGATATTAGGAAAAAATTTTGTTGTGAGGGTGGTGAGGCACTGGAACAGGTGAAGTTGTGGAAGACCCATCCCTGGAAGTGTTCAAGGCAAGGTTGGATGGAACTCTGAGCAACCTGCTCTAGTGAAAGGTGCTCCAGTCAACAGCAGGGGAGTTGGAACTAGATGATCTCTAAGGTCCCTTCCAAACCAAACCTTTCTATGACTCTAAGGAGATATTATTCTGTGGTATGACTTTGTGCAGTTTTTAATCCTTGCCTTGTACACAGTCAACTTGATAATATATCTGTGGAGACCCAGACCAATATGCTGCTTTGACTTGAGGGAGGACAGCCTATGAGGACGAGTTTCCTGCATTTGCCTGCAGTGAGCAGCGTGAGCCTTCCATGCCAAAGTGTGCTAACAAATGGTCTTCCACCAAAGTTGCTGAATGTTTATGTTCCAGAGTAATCATCATAGCTTGTTCATGAGTGAGGTGTGATGGCAAAATGAAAAGTTTATTTGCTCCCAAATATTTTTCATAATTTATGAATATGGACAATGACATAATCTAGTTTAAGGACTTCTGTACAGAAAATACAGGTAGTAACATCAGGGAATTGGACACTATGACTCTTAGATTGTCTATGCATTGAGCTCTGCTCTGAGAGAATTCCAGCTTTTAATCCGGAAGTCTACGTTTACTGGTGAGATTTGTTTTATCTTCCAAAAAATAAGTTCTGAGTGAGTGAATCTTTGTGGCAGGTTTTTAGTAGATGCTACCATCTATTGTGACTTACTTGAAGTTAGTAGAGTATGGTGCTAAAGCTAAATTGACATCTGCTCAGAATGATTGTATAATAGATACATCAGGGAAGAGTGAATGAAGTAGGGCTAACTTAAGTGGTTAACTTTGCATACTGAGCAAGTTACCCAGGATCACTTTCCTCTCATGAATTCTTCATTTTTTTTCAAGTCATCATTTGTCAAGCACTGGGGCTGTATTGTTAATCATCTGCTCTAATATTCTTTTTTTTTTATTTTAAGTATGATTTTTGATACTTGTTATTATTATCTTTTCAATGTATTGCAGACTGATTTTGCCTTTGCAGCACCTTATAGTCTCAGGAATTTCAGTATTGTTGTCCTTTATTTTATGTCTGGAGGTAAAAGTTAAGAGATTGAAGGATTTGGGGTGACTGAGTTGCCGTCAGAGGAGGAATACGTCTTCAAGCATAAGATTTCAAACAGGAGAACGAGTGGGATGAAATTTTTCTTGGTGCTCTGTGTGTAATTTGGCAATATAATGAACATTATCTCCTCTGGTAGGAGAAGTGAATTTTAGTATCTTGGAGTGTGATGCTATTCCTATATTTTAACTTTTTGTGAAGATTCTCAAACATGTATGTAAAAAGAAACCTTTTTTTTTGAAGTGACACATATCTGTGCTATAGTAAATATAAGGATAAGGAAAGAAAAGAAAGCAATCTCAGCATTTGTGTAATGCAGATTCCCACGGTGGTATTCAAAGCAGTGTAAGGATCTTCCCCTGCTCTTGTTTGGTGCTGTTATTGTTTTTTAAAGGTGAATCTGGCAGGTTGTCTGCATTCCAAGAGAGAGAGCCCCTGGAAACAAGTGGCTTGTTTTGAGAGTGGAATACCATGAAAGAGCTAGTTTCTTTCATAACACTGCATCTTGCCTACAGCTTACTTCTCTAAATAGGAATTTTGTGTTAAAAATAAAATAATGATTCTGTGATTCTATGAAAAATAAAATAATAATTAAATCACTAAACCAAAAACCAACAAACCCAAAAATGCTGCTACAGCAGGGTGGGAAGTTTGTTCCCCGTTCCATTGTGGAGAGATATTTTGATGTCTATCTCTTTGCCTCTGCTGTCTTTTCTTCCCCCACTATTTTTGAAAGAAACCTATTGCTTTCTGCTTGCCTAGCAACATCTCTGATTCTTGGCCTTTCTCACTGAACTGGGACTTTGGTTTTACCCTGTCAGTAGGTAAATGGCCTTAAACCCTTCATGGTTTTGTCAGGGTAAAGTGGATCTGAAAAGCATTACATATGTTCGAAGTTGAGAGGCAGCTCTTTTGCCATGTTCAAGTGGGTCTTTACCATCCCCCGCTTCTCCTTCTATTAAAGGGCTCAGTCACAATGACGCTTTAATCAGCTTCATTGATTTAAAGCTAATTTGCACTTGGCTTCAAGGCTAAGGTCTGTAGCACAAGCTGAAGACCTTTAAATCAGAAGTCAGGATGAAAAGCCTTAGGTATATCATATTGTCTGCTGTGCAAAAGAATAGCAGCTTCTGAAAACTGCAAATTAACTATCAGAAAAAAGCACAAAGTAGTGTTTTCTTGTGCATTAATGTAACCTCAGCTTGCCGAGTTACACAAGCTTTGCTATCAACGTTTCTGCTTCATCATGTAAATTAATAGAGTTGGCTGAATATGTTTTAGCTCTGTGATGTTTTCAGCACTCACATTCTGGTTGGTTTCAGTTGGATTTAACCTAACTGCCAAACTGATTCCCATCAGTAATAACTTAACATTTATTTGTCCCAAAGGGAAAAAAGAAGTCTTGTCTGTATTCTGCAATTAAGAAGGTGATGAAATATTCAGTGTATGCCTCCACTCTGACTTAAATTCTTTTGTTAACTTTATCAGATAAACTATAAAATATTAACTAACCTACTGTCTGAGCATGTGTGAGCTGTATACTGTTTATCAGACATTTTAAGGTACTTATGATTTTTAACACTGACTACATCATGGGATAGACGGCATTATCCTTCATTTTCAGAATCGGTGCTGTTGATGAGGTTTGATGTTACCAGAATATGTTTCCAATTTCTTTGAAGCATGATCAGAACACACAGAAAAAGTATCATTATTACAAGTCTTTATTAACATTTAAACAGATGGAGCAGAAATAATGTCTTTCCTTAATTTGTCCTTTTGTAGTATTTTCTGATCATGCAGGACTATAATTTACACTGTCACTTGCTGGAATTTTGTAGATAGTTGCGTGGCTGAGACAGTTGCATGCACCTAGTTTATGCAGACATAGATAGGTGCAAACTCCTCAACCAGATAAAGCATGACTGTGCAAATTCTTATTTGTGAGTAATGTCTGAAAATACCTTGTTTTGCATCTATGTGTCAACTTTTTGCAAACCTGACACATAAGTAAAATTGTAGGGAGGTATATTTAGGTTTGTGGCTGCTTGTGGTTACTGTGTTTTCTTTTACCTGTTAAGAAAGAGAACATGATTTTCTGAAAGGTTTTGGCCTCTTCTGTGTGCATGGTTTTGAAACAACTTATGAGCTCACTGCAGTGATAGAATTTCAATTCATTCATTAAAAAATGGGATTCTGCTTTCTTGTCAGGTCTGTGAAATGGCCTGAACCATGGTAATAAAGTCAAAGCAGTATCTAAATTGTTAACTTCTCTAAAGAAATTCATGTGTTTACCTCCTCTTACCTTTCTTTAAAACTGTTTTTTAAAAAAAACAAACTTGTAAGTTTTGCAATCAGAATCTGTGTATTGTTCTTGAAAGCATGGTAAACTAGCAGCATTTAAAGGCTGGTGGGCACAGATACACTAAGAAGAGGAAGAAATGGAATGTGTGGAATGCTGCGGGAGTGTTTTCAAACTGTCTGCTTAGGTATCTGCAGCAGGGAGGCGTGGCATTCCTCACCTACCCTGCACAGTTACATGTGGCTGCTGGAGCCATACATAGGCCTCTCAGGATTTTTCTGACCTACACATGCAAAGTTCTGTATGCCAATTCATAGGACTCTAAGTAGTCTTTCGCTGTCCCATCCTTTTTTCCCCATTCTCTTGCACTGGATTATGTGACACGAACGGGCCGCAGCCACGAAGAACCCGCTTTTTGTCAGAGCTCTAGGCACATGCAGAGTGCTGTTAAGAGTCTGGCGTTCCCTGGTACAGAGTCTTAGTCTCACTGGAAGCCCTGTGCCAGACACAACTGCTCTGTGAACCACACGGCTGCATCCAGCCACCTGATTCTGGAGCGTGGCATTGTACTGTCAGCTTTGGATCTAGTGAAGACAAAGGAGTGCGGTGTGTGATGGACACAATAGGAATTTCATATATAAGGAGTGAAACTGGATAGGCCTGTGTCTAGAATATGTGATGTATGTGGGTATTTAAAAAACTTTATACTGTCAGAAATTCGAGACAAATAGTGCATTCAGAATAACAGGGGTCTCAGTGACAAGCCTTTCTTTCCAGGCAATTGGTAATAGACATTCCATCCCAGATTACATTTGTTTAAGATATGGATAACAGCGAGATTTGGTGAGGTATTCTGAAGCTGTCTTCCTCTGTAAGTGAAGGGCATTTTATATGCCCTTGTGTTTGACAGTCTGGCACATGTGACCTTTTGGCCTCACATTAATTAAGAAAATTAATTTTTATCATACAAAAATGGCTGTTCTCACAAGCTATGCATTGCTTTGTGAACAGACCTATTGGATAGCCTTTTCAAATTGAAAATTGTTCAGTGTGTGTGAGGGGAAGGTTTTGAACTGTCAAAACATCTCACATTGACATTTTCATAACATAAAGTTCCAACTTTACTCATAGAAATATTATCTCAGTAGAGGTTGAAAAAGAATTACAATGGGCAAAACCAAAACAAGATGTATTGATTATTAGTCAGGACTTTTCTTCATGATTCTGAATTTTTTTTTTATTTATTTTGACTTCTATCTTTACTGAAGTCAGGAGCATTGTCAAATTTTCATAGCAGATTCCTTTTTGTGACTCACGTGCTAGATGTACAATAAAGGTCAACATTAGAATTATGAAAATATATATACTGAAAATATATATGGAGTTTATTCTTGTTTTCAGAGCAAATTGTGAAGTTATGTAATACAACAGAAAATAATGATAAGGGATAAACTACATTGAGACAAGACTGCCCCAGAAGACTAAAGCAGATGACCGAAAAGGCCAAACACCTTCAATGGGCTTTTCATAAGTATCCCAAGTCTTCTTCTCTGAAGTCCTGATGCAGATATCCTGGTTAAGGTACTTTCTTGTGGGTGTGTTTAGTTTGGGGTTATGTTCTGTCTTTTCATCAACTAGTTGCTGTTTGATAGGATGCTATAAGATTCCAGTGACAGACTACTCTCTCAATAAGGAACCTTCTCCTAATGCCTAACGAGAACTTCCCCTGATGCTGCTTCATTCCATTTTCCTGTGTCCTATTGCTGGTCTCTAGAGAAAACACTATGGTTCTGCTTAGTCTTTCTCTCTAGAGCCTGAAGGACTGCACCTCCCCTGTCTCCCCTCACTGTAGCTGGACTTCAAGGAAAACACCATACAAGAGCTATTGGTGCTAGTGAGTATCTCAGTGTAGCCTTTCAGGTTGTGGAAGACCTGTAAGTGAAAGCATTGCAAAGGTGAATCCCTTACTACAACACTGCATGCAAGACCAGAGCTAAGGGAAAATTAGGGCACTGCACGTAGTTGTATAAAATACTGAAACAGGTGCTAGCCTGGACTTACCTCATTTTAAGTATTATCAGATTTTATGACCGTAGTACAAAGTAATTATTGAATGTCACTGTCATTGCTCCTTTAGGACCGCTTCTAAGATCAAATCATGTGTGCATGGCAGTTTCCAGAGAATATCTTGTGGTGGCTTTCTGGATTAGTAGAAATGTTTCTTGTTGCTGGTGTGAAATGTGTGGGTGAGCTACTACACTGCTAGTGCATTATTGCTTCTACCATTTAGCCAGATCATGATGACTGAAGTGACGTATAGCTTAACTGAAGATAGAATAAGTTCTCTCATCATTAAGGACTTGAAACAAAGCCACTGAAATTAATGAGATAAATTCCCATTTGCTGCAGTGTTTGTTGGCAAAGACGTGGAGTCCCTAGCTCTGCTTTGAAAGCTCCCCTTCTAACACAGGAATTTGCCTGTTAACAAACTGGGTTTGAATAAGTCATCCATTTTGGAAGGAGTGGATATTTTTGGCACTGATGTAGGACATTGAGTTGAAGACTGCGCAACAGCATGGCATTCCTTGGCTCTGACTGCAAGAGAACTTGTTCTGTATTAGTCACACATAGGCAGCCCCGTGTACTTCATGCTTGTTGATTCACCTTGTTGATAATTGCAGCACACTGCTAATAAATGAACCTGCAGAAAACTAATCCTCCTGTATTGTATCTTCATAGTTACACTCATTTAAGTTCAATTAAGTTCAAAGGGCACAGAAAGGTGCTCTGTGTTTCCTTGAAAGTTTATGTTCTTTAATATGTGCAGAAGGATGATATACTTCTAAAAACTTCAACTATTTTGTAAGATTAACCTTCTTCACTAAATATTTCCTACTTTCTGTTTCTTTACATTGTATGAGACAATTACATGGAAATAAGAGAGGAGAGGGAAAAGAACACAAGACTTTTAATTTTATTAATTTTCCTTTTACCAGATTCTTATGATTCATGCAGCATGCAGAATGCTGTTAATCAGTGCTCCTTTTCATTGGAAATACCATGTTAATGCATTCATGCTGTTTGCTGCAATCATGCTCTGAGAGGTTTTCTTTGGTTTCATAAAATGCTATTTTATTTGGAATAAAAACACATTTTTTTTATAAAGAACCAAGACCCAGACTTTCTCAGATATCTCAAAGCTTAAGTAACTTGAAGAGGAGATTCAAACTTGAGGTATATCAGCCACAGATGCTCAGTTCCACCCCCAAATCACAGCCTCTCACCCTGTCAGTTGTGCTGATACAACTATTTGTAGGGCCGTGCACTGTTAGTCTGTTCAGTGAGCTGGTTTAAGTAGTCCTCTGAAAGTGAGTGTTTATTTTTAACCCTGATCTGACTTGCAGCACATGTCTACAAATCATTTGTTAGCACAGTGGGTGATCTATAACCACAACTTCAAGAGGGCCTGAGACTTCCAGAGCATGTAACACAGAGCAGTTGGTTGTCTAAATACTTTCACCTTGGTGTCTGCCTTTGTGTTCTGAAAGAGTGAGAATAGGTACAAAAGTTCTTGTTTACCACAGCCATGGTCTACTGAAAATAAGATCTGGAGGAAATAGTGGCAGTAATGTTTACCTGGTTCTTTTCTCCTTCAAAGGAATTAACAAGTAACGTTTAAATAATCATTTACAATGTAGTGTTAAAGAAATGCTATTTCGCTTTCATCCCAAACAGGGAAAACAAGAAATATTAAGTTATTGGCACTCTACTACAAGGGACTCTGTAGGGTCTCTCTCAAAGTGTTCTGATGTACCTGTGTAGCAATATTCTAGTAGTCTCTATTGCCTAACCATGAATGGTGATGTCCAAGGATATCTGAGCCATCTGCATGGGTCTGTGAAATACGACACTGGATGTATGGGATGGGCATGTTGTCTGGGGGAGGTAGGTAAAAGCAATGTAAGATACTGTATGACACCTACAAACGTCACTTTGTATGACATCTAAAACTAGACACCTGCACTTAGGCAACTGAGTGTCTTGTGTAACTTGTGCTTAGAATGAGATAGACATCTGAATCCCATTAGGTGATCATAAGGCAGAGTGATTTCTGTCATGTTCGTACTTCATTCGTAGTATTGATTTGTGTCAGAAGGCAGCTCAGGAAATGCTCAGATGAGCCACAGCTCCTTGGCCTGCATACCGGGATACCAAACAAACGGGTGTTTCTTGCTTCATGAAGCTCATAGTGAAAAAGAAAGATCAGAAGAGGAGCAACTGGAAAAGACAGTTGTGGCCAAATAGTGAGTGAACGATTAAATCAGGGCAGAACTTAAGTCTCTGCATTTTGAAATCTGCTTCTCTACATATAAGACTGAAAATTCCGGAACTGCCATACTGAACACTTAAAAAATTATGCTGCTTGTTGTGCCCCTACTGTGCCTGAGGCAGCAGCAGCGCGTGCCACAGAGCCAGGTGGGCTTGGAGTGGCCCAGAGCGGGCCCAGAATGGCACAGTTTGCACCAGCAGCCAGCCGGAGCTGGGCCGAGGAACGCGGGGGCACCCTGCAAGCTGGGCCAGGGTGTCCAGACTGAGGAATGTGGGAGCACCCAACCGGGCTAAGATTTGCAACTCAGGGAGAGAGAGAGAGAAGCCACACTGAAGCGGGTTGTTCTGGATGGGACTTTAATGAAAACTATCAGGATATAAAGACTGAGCCAAACCCCAGAACCTGTGACCTGGGGGAGGTGTGGACCCTACTTGGAGGGGACCCCCGAGAGCTTGCTCCCCTGGGAGGGACCCCACGAAAGCAGGGGAAAGACTCAGAGCTTTAACTCCCCTGTTGTCTGTGATGAAGATCATGGTGAAGCAGGTTGTCCCCCTGCGGCCCATGAAGAACCATTGGGGGGTGCAGAGGCCCCCCCGCACCCCGATGAAGAGCAACTTTAGCTATCGCCCCAAGAGTTCTCCTCCTGCATTGATGCAGGGGGCCGAGGGGTGGTTAGGTGTGTTCAATACAGTGTATTTTATTACTTTTTAGTTTCTATCTTATTAGCAATAAATTTTAATATTATCCCCATGTCAGGTCTGTCTTGTCTGTGTGAACCTCTCTCACCTTTTAGCAATTTTGTGGGAGTTTGAAATCTGACCAGAGTAAACCCACGCCAGCCTCATTTTCCCCTCTTTGTATAATGGTGACCTATTTCTCAGTCTTATTGCAATGGAGAGTCTTCATTAGCCAATGTTTATAGAGTGGGTTGTGCTCTCAGAGGAAAGGAGCCCAGTGTTCATGATACTGCAACATTGTGAAAGACAGATTGTCATGAAGTTCTACAGATCAAACACAATTTTAGGGTCATTGTCTTGATTGTCACCAAATCACTGAAAGTTATTAATTATTGAAGAGCTGGTATGTAGATTATCAACACAATTAAGTGAATCTTCTTTACATAGCATGCTTAGTGTTTGTCAGTAAGAGTCACAAAACATTTTAAGCCTATAGAAATAGCAACTGCTCTTCTGAGATCAAACTATGCCTACATGTGAAAGCAAATATGCATGCTGAGTAAACACACAAAAACTGTAAAGGCAGTGTGTATGCCTTTGAATATTTGTACTTTACCAAGTTATGTATGATCCTTGCAGTACCCGTATATAATGAGATGAGTTTTTTTTCTGACCAAACTCAGTTACCCGATTCAGGTAACTGATTGAACTACTAAGAAACTTTGATAACTCCCCCTGTGAGTCATCACTAGATTGTTCCATGCTGCTTCCAACTCTTCCACTGTTTGATTCTTGTATAGTATGTTACAGCTTTAATAACAGGAATATCTTTGAAGTCTGTATGCCTTATACTGAGAAGATGAGAAAGAGGGGTTTTTTTGCATATTTGTTATTGTTAATACTAACGAGTGAGATGAATGTCTCATGCTGTGGCTGCTATCTCACCCAGACCTTGCAGAAGAGAAATGGGAGGAAAACACAGAATTTGATGAGGAGCGCTAGTTTCTGTACTTTGATGGGAGCTGATCTAGCTGATTATTGGGAACTGCACTGCTGATTACTTGCTCTCGTGCTCTCTTTTTCTCAGCAGACACCATTGAATCATGTGCAATTTGTAGTAGTAAATTGGAGGTGATAAATAGAAACCCTTTGCATCCAGTGCTCTCAGAATTTAGGGAAAGGAATTCAAATATAATGAAACAGTGATTCAATCTCCTAGACCCTGACATCATATTTCTATTCCAGTTATTTGTTCAGTGGTTTATGTCTTTGCCCCATGGTTAATTTTCCTGACTGGTAGATTGCAAATTTGCTGATGATAGGATGGTGCTACAAAAGTACTTACTTTTGTATCAGATGCAACTACTAATAGAATTTCAAGTATGATATAGATGACTTTCCTATCTCTATAAAACAAATGAAGAAGTGACTGATCCTAGTTATTTTATGGGCTCTCTATGTGGTTGTAGTCCAAAGAAGAGTACAGACAGCTCAAGAAAGGCAGTATTCTTATGAGAGAGCATTTGGCTATTTTTAGCTGAGGAATTCCTGCTGATTTTTGTGTGTCAGCATCTCTTTTGATAACAGTCATCTTGTGCAGCAGAACATTGCTGTTTTGTAGGAACCTAAGGCATTCCAGATCCATAACTGCAGCTTAATGGATATTGCAAAGTGCTGGAAATCTGAAGGGTTCAAATTCAGTTGGAGGTAAATGATCTAATGATAGTAAATTGCTCACCCTTAAATTGCTTCAAGCATGTCAGCGGTAAAACTGGTAAGAAAAGACCACCACTCTGAAAAAATGTTTCTATGTCTGAGGATGGGAGTTATCTTGTGTAAATATTTTATATAGAACTACTTACTGGATTTCTGGCACAGAAACATAATCTAGAAGAGGACTCTTTTTCCTCATGCTTTTGAAAAAATTGTGGCATTTATTGCTGGTGGAGCCTGTAAGGGATGGGAATTAATTAACTGCATCTGCTGCACTTGTGCTAGACATCAGACTGTCAGCCTTGTTTTGGACGTGTACTTGCAAAGGGCACAAACTAGGGTAATCCATGTTTTTTTCCCCATTCATTGCAACTGTAGATTTTACTTAATTTAGAAAAGGCTAAGTAAGTTTTAATATGAACATGTGAGAACTGATTCAGTAAAATGCCTCATGCTTCAAAATAAATGTTAATTTTTTGGGGGATGGGACAAAACGAAACCTAAAAGGTCTGTAGTATAAGTCAACCCACTTACAGACTCTATGAAGTGCTTTGAAACATCCTACTATTTGTTTTGATAATATCATTGATGTCTAATTTTCTTAACAGCAGCTCATTAGATGAATTAGTTTTGTTTAACTGAACATGTTTGGGCCTGACTTAGCTAGGTGGTAGACTGAGGTGACCCACTGTTGAGTGTTATGGACTGAAAATGACTGAAGAGATTAGTGCTATCACCATCATATTACATATTAAATCTCTTTACTAAACATACTATATATCGTTGTGCCAGCAGCACAAGTTTAATGAAGCCCATAAATGTCTCTTATAATATTACCAATATCATAAAAGACTAGGATTGATTTCTCTACTTTGGTAGTCCACATACGGTGGACTTAAAATATTCATAGTCTTCAGCCTGCTATATGGTGACATAATAACATACTATTTTTAAGAGGGAGAGATGCTGTGATTCTTGTGGTACTGCTATTGGATTTGAAGAGGATGCTAATGCGTTGTACCAGGAAGTGAATTGAGCTCTCATGTGTAAAGGGGGATTAGAAAACATAATTATGAAAAAGCGACATTCACAGGCTTGAAGAAATTTCATTGATGTGTGGCTGCTACAAACAAAATTTTGTTGATGAGAAAGATGGCTTTGATGCGTGTATGCTGCAATAGTAATTGTCTGTATGGAGTAACATGGAATGAACGATAGAAATAGACATTTTGTGAACTATGAAGGGAGAATTAAAGCTAAAGTCTTATATTGTCAACAACTCATGCGGCTTTTAATTTGAAATACGAGTTGTCTACAGCAAGCTAAGCTTTCACATCAAGAACTGCATGAAGGCTTTTGGAGAGAAAAATACGACATGATATAACTGTCAAGCCAAAGAAAACTAGGTCCCCCTGCTACACACACAAAGGCAACCAAGAAATTAAATAATTCATGGTCTCCAGCTGAGTATGGGAGAAGGATCATAGCTTTTTTGAATATCGTTCCCTAGTTCTGAAGAATGAATGGCGTGTTGTTATGAGTTGTGAATATATTGATTTGGATGTCACAAATCAGCCACTTTGTGTGTGAATGCTGCTGCTGAGTGGTGATGACCTTAAATATTAGCTGTTACCACACTTGCTGGGTCAGATATCCATTTTGTTATTTGCATTTGCTGTGTGGCAGTTGCAGTTATGGCCTTCCACAAACAATCATTCAAGATGCCACAAATCAGGCATCTTCATCTGAACAGATTTCTCTTGTGAAAAGTATCTTGGTATGGGAAGTTTATAAATGACTGAACTTCCAGGCTCCCTGGGAGAGCCCAGAATATCTGGGTCCTCTGAGTTTTTAATGTGGATTTGACTGTCTTACTCCCGTATGTTTGACATCAGAAGCCACTAAATATTGGACGTGTACAACCCTTTTCAGGGGCTTGAAGCAGAAAATGAGAACTCATTGAATGGTAACTCCTTTTCACCTGGAGAGAGGAACTAATGCCTTTACCTGTGTATGGTCCTGTGCATGGAGAAGTATATCTAACTTGGCACTGGATACATTTGACAATGTAGACAGAAACATCATGTGTCACAATACATGGCATACTTCCATTTTGGGAACCTCTTTTTGCTGCTGAGATTAGCTGTGCAATCATGTAGTCCCTTTCCGTGACATGGACATTTGGCTGGCACTTTAGGTGATGTATGGACCCAAAAACTCTCATAAGGGCAGAAGCATTTGACCATCTCTGAGGGACTGAAAAAGTTATTAAAGTTATTACTGGCTTGAAACATTTCTGAGTGTCTGGGAGGGAACAGATCAGGTTCTGCCAAGGTGGGATGGTACTCTGCCCCATAACCCTGCCTCCCTGAAAGCTTCTAGTGCAGCTGTCAGTCACTGGCACACCAGGACCACTGCCCCACACCGCAACTCCTGGAGCCCCTAACCTAGCCCCAGAATGGCTGGCACACTGGAAGCCCCACCACAGGAGTCCAGAGCAAATAAAATCAGCATTGCGTGGCCTCTGCATGGTCATGGCCCTACTGTTCTTGGACTTGTGGTCCAAGCTATAATTCTCTCTCTGTCTCTCTCTCTTTCTTTACTTTTTCCTCTTCTCCTAATTCTCTTTTCTTGATATTTGGATAACTCAAACCTGGATGGGTTAGAATTTGCAAAGTGAATGCTTTGTGAAATGCTTTATGTCGATTGAATGTTTGTTTTAAACTTTTGCCAAGTTTCCTCATTTTCCAAAATTTGCCAGTAAAACTGTGTTATTTTGACCCCTTGAAATGCATTGTAATGTTTTTCCTGTGCGTGGCCTCGAGGTATAAAAGAACTGAAGGCCCTTTTAATAAATCCATTGGGCAGGTTTTGGAGCCTTTTATCTTTTTGACGTGAAACCCCTTCGATGAGCTTGTGAGAAGACCCTGGGGTCTTGCACCATCTAAATACTAAGCCTAAGCAATAAGACATAAGACACAGAATTTGCCTGTAGAAAAGAAATATGCTTAAACAGTGGCAGAACTCAACAAGATAAAATTATCTTACTGTTCTTATCAACCTCTCTTTTTCAGCATATACCAACAGATGTGAATGTCACTAAAATTTTTATACAGAGAAGTGCATTTCCATACCAAAACATAATTTTTAACTCTTTTTCCACTGATATAAAACAGTTTGTCTCTTGTAGAGTGTCCAATGTAAGTATTGTAAAAGACAATATGATCCCACGGTTTATTTTAAAGTCCAGTGTAACCATTCAAATCAGGAAAAGTCAGTAGTGTTACTGACTCTTTTTTGACTGTGGTGGTATACCATATTCAATCTGACACGAGTATCTGGTAACAGTCAGCTTTGTAAGCAAAGGAAAAATACTATAAAAGGGAGGATCTCTGCAAAGTTTTTGTAGGCTGTTCTTCATTCAGAATGTTTTAGATTTAAATAGCTAAGGTTTGATTGTTTGTTCACTGCTGTAAAATTTGGAGAGGGAATTTAAACTGGATTAAACAGGTTTTACGTTTTTCAGCTGAACTTTAAAATGGCTGAAGCTATCTCACTTTGTATGTGGTTCTTTGACTGACTAGAAGTTAAACTTATTTATTTTTCAGGAAAATTTAAGTCTGTATAAAATACATAAACTGATGAAAAATAATTTATTTGATTGTTTTTAGCTTTTATCACATTTTTTTATATTTAAAATGAAAAGCATCCTGCTGAAGTTTGAACAAGCTTGTAAAATGTCTTGTTATGGCCTAATTTTAAGTATTTTTACTGAAAATACTGGTACTCACTTGTGTGTAATCACACTAGTGAAGTATGAAAGCATGGAAGTTGTTCCAACTTGCATTAAAACATGCTAGAGAAACTTTCGTCTTACAGTAGTCCTAACTTGACCACAGATTATTCAACCTACCTTTTCTATACTTTTGTCCCACATGTTCCTTCCTTTAGGTGCCAAAACTGTGTTTACAGGTAGCCGTGTAATGTGAGAGCATAATAGTAGCCATGGAACTGCTCAATTATGTAAAATATGCAAAGCCTGTTATGTTGTGCAGTGTCTATTGTCTAAAAACTCATGTGCAACAGTAAAATACACTTATTTCTACTTTTTGATGTTAAATGACTCAACAAACCTCAGATAACATTTTTATGGGAAGTGAACCACAACTACTGCTATGTATAATATGACTCATTAGTTTCAGAAGGTTGAATTGTTAATATCAGAGTTCAGATTTGGTTGCTTGACCAAGCTATTGACTGAAACTTTTAAAGTTTCGTATATTGTACCATGAAAAGCATGAATGAAGGACCTTATTCATGAAAGAAATTGGAGCTACTTCTGCTCATTCCTCAAGGTGCTTAAACAAAGAAAAATTCAGGCATGGATTTCCAAGAGGAATTCTTAAAGTACATTTGTTCCCGTGGAGATGGGAATACTTTTCTGTAATATGCAAATAGGTGAAGATTTTGGAGGAATGTTGGAAACAGAAACACCTGTCTTCCTTCATCTCCCTTTTGTCTGTCAAACATGGAGAATGTTCATCATAGAAAATCACGCATTTCCAAAAAAATTACATTGTAGACTTTTTCATAAGGAAGGGAGCATAAATACGTGCAACCATGTGCTTTCTTTTTTAAAGAGTACTTGTTTAATTAAAACTCTATGATTCAGTAAGTGTAAGTTAATAACAAATTTAGTACATGTATAACAAAATGTAACATGAAAGAAAACAATCTGAAAAAAATACACTTAAATTCACCCATAATGATTTAAAAATCACTTTGCTACTGTGTATTTTTGTCAGTTATTCCCTTCTCTATATCTTTTGTCTGTTTCTCCTTGTCCTGTTGTATTATAGGTAAGATTCATCTTCATTCCCAAGGTGTTTTGGACTTCTGCCAGTTTTTTAACCATCTCTGATTTGCTACTGAAATAAAACTTTGGTTTTCTATGGCCCACAGTGTCAGCTTTTACATCCTTCATATTAAAGATTCAATAAATGTCCATGCTTCCTTCCACACTATGCCATTTGGAAAGAGTTCTTCATATACATATCCACTCTTTATCATAGTTTCCTTTTTCATTATGCCTGTTTAAAAAAAAAAAATCATAATTGAGCTAGCCAACTTATTAGCTGCTAGCCTACTGTGTCCTGACCTCTTCTCTCATATTCGCTGGTTCCTCCCTCTGTGTCACTCAGTTTTTGTTTCTTTCATTTATTTAATATGCAAGTTCTTTGGGACAAGCTCAGTCTTTATTCCCCAGTATGTTCGTATAGTGCTCCAGCTGAACAAAGCACTGCCTAGAACTCTGAAAGACTTAAGAAATCTATGCAATTGCTTCTATATAATTATTACCTTTACAGTTTGATATCTAAAATAATGTCTAAGCCTTTGTGGTGGGGGTGTTTGTTCTAGTGTTCATTCAGTTTTTAGAAATGACTGTTGATTGCAGCCACCTGGCTACCTGATAGCAGAAGAACTTACGTAAATGCCATTACAGGTTGTCATAAGCAGATAATGGCAGGTGACTTCGGGTTGCAAGGAGAACTAAAAGAGAAGTCAGGATCATCCACTGTGATGTATTCTGGTGTTAATGTTACTATTTGTGCATCTGTTTGTTGTCAGGATTCGATTTTGTTCTTGCTTCCAAATTAGCTGGGGTGTAAAAAACAGACCTGTTACTCTGTAGGTGCTTCTTCTCTGAAGATTGGGCTGGAGCACCACTCCTCTGATAACTGTCTGAGGGAGCTGGGATTGTTTGGCTTGAAGAAGAGAAGATTCCAGGGAGACCTTAGGGCAACCTTCCAGTGACTGAAGGGGGCCTACAAGAGAGATGGAGAGGGGCTATTAACCAAGGTCTGTAGTGACAGAACAAGCTGCATGGTTTTAAATCAAAAGAGATTTTGGTTTAGATTAGATATTAGGAAGAAACTCCTCACTATGAGGGTGGTGAGACACTGGCACAGGTTGCCCAGAGAAGCTGTGGATGCCCTATCCCTGGAAGTGTTCAAGGCCAGGTTGGATGGGTCTTTGAGCAACCTGGTCTAGTGGAAGGTGTCTCTGCTCATGGCAGGGGGGTTGGAACTGGATGATCTTCAAGCCCCCTTCAACCACAAACCATTCTATGATTTTTTTCAGGAATTTCATTGAGAGTTGTGCCTGGTAGGCCATTCTTCAAAGGCACTGTTTGATTCAACATGCCAAAAGTAGTTTACCTTGAAGCCTATGGATTTTTCATGGAATGAATCAGTGTATGGGGTCCTCTGACACATACCAGTTGGTGAATGTAGCGTAATGAATGTAAAGGTGCTTGCTATCCCTTTGCTTTAATTTTATTTGTATCCATATGTAATTTTATTTGTGTGAAGAAAAGTGCCATGCATGATTCTATAGGGTTTTCTTTCTTTGGGACGTATTCTGCTTTGTTCAGGGCTTTGGAGGTAATATAGACTTTTGGCAGAATAAGAATAGAATCAAACCTTGTGCAGTTTGGCATCTTTTTTTGCTTGACTGCAAAGGGCTGGGCAAGGAAATAAAGAAAAGCAACCTGTTGGGGTTTTTTTCCTCCAATTTTTCAAGGCTGTCAAAATAATAGTTGATTCCTAGTTTATTCTGGGGCCTAGTCCAAATTTCCATTGGAATTAATATATGAACATTCCTTTGTTTTCAGTGGAAATCGAGGATACTCTGTAAGAAATAAGATACTTTACAAGTGCAAGTAAATCTCCCTTTGCTGAGTAGTACTTGGTGTTCATGTCAATGGCTAGTTTCAAAAGATTTTCAATTTTTAATTTACAAATGGAAAATAAGGTTATTAATTCTCTCTGTGACGTGATTTCTTCTACCTAAAGAAATCTACCTTTTTCTTTCCATTTTCATCCCTATTTTCTTTTTTCCTTTCCTCACAGAACATTGTAAGCTCAACTGGGACATGAACACAGTCATTCAGGGCTTGTTACAGTAATAGAAATGGAACTATTTTTCTGTCTCTGTGATGCTTTCCCCTTGCATTACACTATCAAGCATTTGTTCAGTTTAGGTTTTGATGTTCTAGTGTTGATGGGCTTATTACAGTAGTACCTGAACAAAAACATTTCAGGCAATGGGGTTCTGCTTCAGTTCCTCAGAGAGATTATTCCACAATAAATAGACCTGAATGTCAGGACATTAGTTTATTTGACCCGATTCTAGTCTTCTCCCTCTCAGTTTTACACCTTTTCTTCTAGCCGTACTTTTCAAAATGGTTCATTTTTTGTATGCTTACTATTTGCTTTCTCCTTTCTTTTGTACTTTCCTAACTTTCCTATGGTTTTCCCCTTGTTGCTGAAGAGGTAAATATCTACATTCTGAATAGTCTCAGAATAGTATCCAGCCACTCCAATCCAAACTTTTGTCTTGGGCTAGTTTGCCAACTTTTTCTTGTCTTTAGTACTAGTAACATCCATAGGTTGTTCCTTTGGAATTTTATAATAACTACTTCTGGAATAAAACTTCCCATAATATACGTAATGGGTCTGTAATGTGTACTGACTTCTCTCTTCTAGGGAGAGATTTTGTTTGAGTACAGTCCACAGAGGGTTAAGTCTGGCTGGGACCCCTGTGGTGGCACTTTAGAGAGGTTCTTATGTTACTGACAGGCATGATCTCAATAGCTTAAGACATGAGTCAGTGCCTTGCATGAACCAGAGAGTCTCTGGAAGCGCTCAACTGCAACCCTGTTGTGAAAGGGGAATCACCTCAAAGAAGGAAAAAAGTCTGAGGAATTGATTCTTTTCTGCAGTTACCTTGTCTTGGGAGTCCTGACTGAAGAGAACCCTTAAATTATGTAGGATCATCCTTCAGCAAAGGACAGGTTAAGTACAATATTTAATTTCCCTCTTCCTCCAGATTTTGGGGTTGATTTCCATGTTCTGCTTCTTAGTAGAAGAGATTGGTTTACTTTAGAGCTTGTCTCTAATTAAAGAGTGGTTTCCAAGGGGCAGGCAGATGCCAGACATTGCTTTCCTATTGTGGTGGGGCACATGAAACTGTAGTATGGGTTTATTCTTGCAGTGTCCCTACCTGAGATGTTTGTGAACAGTTGCTTGTGCAGCCTGAGCTGCAAGAACAAATTTGGAAGCTCACAAAGTGGAACTGAGAGAAAGGTGTCTGTAGATAAAGTACTAGTCAGACCATTTGTGTCAAGCAGGGTGATAAGGGGAACGTCTCTGAAATTAGGAATCCTCCCAGCCCACTCCTACCCAGTACACATCAAATCTTTGTGTTGAGGATGGACCTCATACATCTTCCTGTACGTGTCAAGTGAACCTTTCTGTCTTGGTCAGGCTTGGCTACAATTTTGCTGTGTATAGGAAACTCATCTGCTATGTACAACTTCAGAAATCATTCTGAAAGCATGACTTGTCTGTCAAATTTGCTTGAAATTTTCCCTCTTCTCTTCCTTTTCCAAGTTTGCTTGAATTTTTCCCTCTTGTCTTCCCTTTCCTGTGATCTTGGGTTTCAACAATGTGAGGAAAGAGCAGCCCTTTAAATCTCAGAGCCTCAAACTGTTGCTGAGGCTGCAGGACTTCCCTTGGCTTTCTAGATGGAGAGGTCTTGTGCTGATAAGGGTTCATGGGAGCTTGCTTATACCAGATGTGTCACTTATTACTGTGATGAGACTGGCAGGTGGAGAGGCAGTCTAGAAGAGAGCCAGAAAAATTAGTTGTCTGAATTGGGTCTGCAAGAGACCTTGTAGATAAAGTTCTCTGTAGATTTGCTTGTACAGAAAAGACAGTGGGTTGCTTCTGATGTTTGGATTGTCAGATTTATGAATTGGGGGTGGTTTGGATAATTAATATAAGCTCAAATAGGACATTTTTTCATTTTTGTGATTTGTCTTTTAGGAAACGTATTTGATTAGCCTTTATTGAAGACTTTTTTTCATTCCTTAGTGAGGCAGGAAGGGTTGAGGAACATGAAGGAGGGAGAAATAACAACTGAGGATTAGAACTGTAGTTATTTTTAAAAAGTGTTTTATTAAAAACATGGTATTGTACTGCACTGCTGTACAAGCTCATTTACAAAGTGTTTCAAAGTGATACAGCAGTGTGCATAAAACTCTTTGCACCCCAAATTGTTGCACATAATATGAATGACCAGTGAAACATATTAATGGATATGTGGAACAGCAATGGGTATGGAAGTCACGTCACTTTATTCGTATTTTACAATGAGTTCTTCCAGTGACTGAAAATGTAAGTCATGATTCCTCTTCATTTATAGCTCTGAGCTGTCTGTCCATGCTTATGTGCTGAAAAGCATTGATGCACTATTGAAAGAGCACTCCACTGCTCATTTAATCAGTGTTGGCTGTGTATTTTACATAGAGCAGATCAAATCTGACTGATTTATCACAGACTTTGAGATAAATTTTCCTGTCTATGCAGGCATATTACCCATTAATGAGAAAGGGAGTTAGACATGTTAGGCAAGAACCTTCTGTTATCTACTGACTGTAATGCTTCTCTAGACATGGTCCCACCTATGAAGTCAGTCTATAGGTAGGGGATTTTGGTTTGGAAGATTAAACTGATGTAGAGCTCTACATTAGTACAAGGTGCAAATGAAACTCTATGCATAGGTCAGAAGAAAAGACTTACGTATTTCCTGTGAATTTATAAATAATTGATGTAAGTTTGTCTTCTCTGTGCAATTTCTTTCCAAAACTTACAGATTTATTTTTTTAAGATATGGGGAAAGAATGTCAGAGTTATTTTTCTCCATTTAGTTTTTATAAAATAGCACAAGCTTGTTTGTGCTGCAGTACTGCTAAGTGCTCTGTCATTTATCATCACTTTGCCTCTATGTGCAACATGATTGCTCCATGACGCCTAAAATATAGGATATACACATGTTCAAAATCTGGAAAATGCTGGATACCCAGCCAGTAATTTATTTAAAATATTTTAAATTATCAGTAGATAATGAATTCCATTTTGTCCTCTTGTGAATATTTGCAATTTAACATAGTCTCCTACACTTGAAGCCCTATAAGGGATGCTTTTCTATTGAATGTTCAGTTAGGTCCAAGGAATGAGGCTTAGTCAGAGCAAATGTCTTCTATCTTGTGCCTACAACGAAGTAAATAAAAGCTGATCTTTGATGCGATGAGACCCATAATTCTGACTATGAGCATTTGGGAAATTACATGGTTGTTAAGTAATGACAGCAAAAGAGATTTCTTCTGAGTTTTGTCTATACTTGATGATGAAAAGAAACTACCAACACTTAAAGATTTCAGTGTACTTTCGAAGCTTGTGTTACATTGAGTACAGAGTAAAACATTAGGTTTAGTACGTGTTTGAATACCCTAAGCCAAGGATAAAGAAGAGTATGTGTCTGGCTTCACTTGAACAGACATAGGGATAGGATTTAAAAAAATTATACTAAATTCCAAAACCTCCCCATTCCATACTTTCTAATCAGCACCACCTGCAGTGACTGTTTAATTGTGAGAAACTCTGTTTAAGGCTTTGTCATTGGCCCTCGAGCAACTTTAAGTTAATATTTTTCATGGGTTATGCTTCAGGTTTTCTGTCTGTAAACCTAAGATAATGTCTGTGACTACCTTCTTAAAAGATGCTGTGTTTAACTCATAAAAAAACTCAAAAAAACCCCCAGTGTCTCAAGTTAGGTTATTTTTAAAAGATCTTTGCATGAATCCCTTATTGCTTCCAGAACTCCCCATAAACTAAGTATCAGACTTTGGATAGGTGACTTGCAGCGAAAATCTAAGGGCTGTAAGTACTGTGGAGTCAATGAAATACCACTCTTAATCCATGTCAGTGCTGAATTCATGCTTTAAAAGGCTAATGGTTAGTCTTCAGAAGGAAAGACTAATGAAAACCAAAGCATCATTAACAGTCATGGAAAAGCAGAGCTGTTAGTCTTAGTGTGTCGTCTTGTGTTCCCTCCTGGGAGGCTAAATCACACCACTGTACGTTTTCTATATAAACTAATTGAATAAAGCATAGATTTCCACTTTCTATTCTGAATGCCAGTGAAATTAGATCTCTGTTTAGTTCATAAAATATTTCAGAATGACTCTGGATGAAAGGTGGCAGAAAAGCGTAAGATGTTTTCCATATATAATATTTCCATTACTTAACATGTACATAACCTAGTTTTAACTACCACTGATATACAAATTCAGTGTTCCATGTATTGAGAATTACCAGAATTACTTACTACCACTAGCCTGTAAAGCAATCAAAATTAGGGGCCTGTGTCTAACAGCTTGTAGCCAAGGTACCTCTCATCTATGCCTCTTGAAGAGGATTATGCCTGTCTCCTGTAACATCCTTTCCTAAGACAGAATTACTTTTAGAGTGAGAGTGTACCTTAGGAACGTAGTTGTGACAACATCCCTGGGCTCCTACCAGCTGTCTTTACCCCAGAGAAAGCAACATACTCAGAACTGGGATGCTGTATAACACTTGGGTGGCCAGGTGCAGTTTGGGAGCCCTGCAGTGAGCATCATGACTCTGGTATGGTGATGTTATGGTACTCTGTGATTCCGGTGGAGACACATGATCTCTGGTTCCATTTACCAGAGGAGAGGAAATAAGTCGTTTTCTTCAAACTCAAAGGAAACAGGACCTGTAGTCTTTGGACTCATCTTTGGAGAGTATTTCTGCGGTCAGTATTTCACCGGCATTGCCTAATGGCAAAAAGAGTAGAAACCTAGAACGTAGGTTTGTAGGTTCAGGGAGAAACTTGCATTATTTGTCAAATTGTTTTGAAGACTTTTAGCATGAAAAGCCTTAGAAAGTTCACTTGGAAATATTTCTGTTTATAGGAAGCCCAGGTGAACAACACATGCAGCAAGTGTTATTCTCTTGCTAGTTTTTTCCTGGTTTATGAAAACACAAGATGCAGTTCCCTTAGCAAAATCTGTGAATATTCTAAAGTATGTTTGCTATTTTTCTCACAATTGTCTTTTAAAATGCTTTTGGACTTGCTTGTCAGTGACATTCACTGAGCTGCACTAATTTTGAAAAATTCAGAATAGAGTTTTGCCACTTTAGAGATAATCCATGAAAGCTCTCTTCCTGCAGACTGTAATAAATCATCCCCTCCACTAAAAGCCTGGATGTCATTTGAAATTTATTGCATGGAGCTGGTAGTGGACTTAAAAGCCATTTCACGTGTCTTATTACTCCAGTCATCTAATTTATGGGTTTCAGCCACAATTGTAGTCGGGAAAGTATTTTCCTTCAACTGATTAATATGATTTCTGCTTTTGCATTCATTTCCCCTTTTATAGTTTTCTATAATCATTGCAAGAGACTTTGGCATCCAGTGTTTAGATATGAAGCTGAAAGAAAGGTGCCAAGACAGACTGATGCAGATTGACTAAGCTTTGCTGGCTCTTAGCTGCACTTGTCAAAAGGTATCTTAGTTATTGTTAGTTGAGCAATCTTGCCCTAGGAAAGAGAAAGCTGTCAGGAGCTTCCGTGTTTAACATGAGAATCTGTAGCACTGTGAAGGGAATATGACGGCAACCTATTAAACGCAGATGAGGTAAGCATAATAACATATTTAGCACAAATAATAACAAGATATTGGTGCTTTTTTTTCCTGTTAACTTTTTAGTGTGAAAACCAGTTTGCATTTACTGTGCTAGGTAAGAGTGCCCTTTGATTCTCATCAAACTGATCACCAGAAGGAAAAATGGTATGAAGGACATGTGTAAATCAAATAAAAATTTGTACAGATATTAACTTCTGAATGGGACCATGTTATCCATTTTATGAGTTTAGTCTAATGCTCAATTCTGTTGACATGGATAGTGTGTGAATTAGTAATTCCACAACACACAATACTGATGTATGTGGTCTGCATGTATGCTTGCACAAATAATTTGTAAAGCGTACTATGAAAGTATCAAAAATTCTACAGGCTTTCTTCTTCTTGTCCTGACTAGCTTATGCTATTCTTAAATGTGGTCCAGCCTACATTTATCCTAGTGTGTGCATGCATGGTAATGGATAACTGGTGAGGAGCCTCATCAGTAATACCACAGTTACTTCCCTAGCATAAGAACATGTCAGGGGAATTAAATGTTCTCACTGTATTTACTTCACATGTAAGTCAGTGCAGCAGTGATGGGTCAGGCACAGGCCGATCCAGAACTGCTTAAATACAGTCCATGAGGTGTTGGGTGGAGTTTGTCTGCAGCATAGTTGTGGCTGGATATGGTAGTCTTTCCCCTGACTGGTGCTTGTGGCCTGAATGCCCAAACATAGGTGGCAAAAGGCAGAGCCAAGCTGTGCGTGATGCTACTTGGTCAGCTGGTCAAAACTAGGTTTACTGGCCAGGTTGGTGACTTTCCTATAGTGGTTAAAGTTGGCACGCTACAAACAGATTTTTAAAACTAATATATGCTTTACTGCAGGATTATAAAAATACAGTCTAATGAGGAGGAGGAGGCGAAGGAGGAGGGAGTCCTACAGGTCTGACTCCCAAATACCCATTCACTCTGTTTCCTGAGAATTCATAAAGATTTAAAACAAGAATAATGTAAAGAGAATCCTACTGTGGTTTCTACAATGCATGTTTTCTGCTAATAACACCTGGGAGGCAGTGTGAAGTAACAGCTGAGGTGCTTAAGGGCACCTCTAGTGCCATCTACCTCCTGTGCACATCTGTGGATTTGGGCATACATCCAAAAGGAGTCTGGGAAGAAAATCAGCCAACTAAGAGACTATTGCAACAGGAGGAGATAGTCCTCTGCTGCTGAATCTGTAAGTTTCTGGGTGTAACCTGGGCACTCAAAGGTTCCAAATATTTGCTAAGTCTTTGAGTCACAGCAGACCTCAGAACATCGGTTTGGTGCTAGGGAGCTGAAATTGCTCCTTGTGCTACCAGAAGGAAATATTGCACTTGGGAGGCCTCCTGTTCCCCTTGAAACAAGCAGCTGCCAGCAGACAGATTCTGCAAGCCTTGGTAAAGTAAAAATACTGCCTACCTCATGCCCCCACCTCTGCTGGGTGATGATGTGTATGGAGACTCAGTGGTCCCGATTCGGTACAAGTGGACCTGGAAAGTGTAAATGGCAGTTTTGTAGCAAATTTGCTCTCAGATACCACTGCTGAATAGAAAGCTGATGCTGTAATAGAGAATACAACGCTAGAAGTCCCAAGATGATGAAAGATTAATGAGTAAGGTTTAGGCTTGCAACAGCTGTTTCTTTCTTTCCTGCACATAGACAGTAATGTTATGCAAAGATAAACATATTAGCCAAATATTAACTCTTTTTTAAAGGCAACAAAAAGCAGCATGTGACAAGTTCCTGTATCTAAACCAGAATAATGCAGATTGCCTGTTCCAGGCTGAACTCAGCTGAGCTGCTACTGGAATTTCAAGAGAAGATTGTTTTGTATAGCACCATCAGTTTGCATTAGGATTTAATAGTGAAACAAAGACTTGTTTTCCATGCAGAGAAGTTTATCTAGGAAACAAATCTTGAGCAATTAATGCAGCTACTGTAACCAAGACCTAAGGTGATTTACTCTATTTGAGGTTTGCAAAGTAGGCACTGTATATTTTCTGTCATTAATTTTTCACAGTTCGTACTTCAGCATAATGATCTGTCTGTAGCTGGACAATATTTTCGGGAATGTTAAATCTGAAAATTAATTCGCTTCATCTGTAGTGATGTCTTCTTTTGTTTGCTTCCTGCAAATGTTCCTGCTGTCAAATTTTGCTGACACAAATGTGTAAAGACACCAATTTTTTAACTTTAGTGCACAATTGTTGGTGCTGGAAATGCATGTGTGTTCTTTCATTAGGGAAACAAAAAAACCGTGTAAATAGTCTCAATTAACCGATGAAGCTTGAAAAGAAAATATTGAACTGTCTGTGCTTGCACTTGCAGAATGTTAAAATAGAGATTTGCCCTCAACTCAATTGGATACTTTCAAGTGAATTTTAAAAGGGGGGGAGGGGAGGAGGAGAAAACTGAATTAATCTAATGCATTCATATAGTGAATTATTTGTTCAATTGCTTTAATAGGTAATTCAACCTATTACATCTTAGTTATTTGCTTCTTCCATTTGGCTTTTGTATTTTAAAGCAACATGGTCTTTTAATGAAATCAATCGCTTTCATTATCTGTTTGTTTTTTTTCTTAATGTGAGATGGTAGGTATAAAAGGCAAATGTACAATCATTGTGCTATTTCTTCACCTCGCCACACTGAAGGTGTCTTCTATATGTTGCTTTCTATGAGACAGAGACAAAAAAGGCAAACTGAGAAGTGAGGCCCCAGAGCAGTGCAGCTCAGCAGACAGCAGATTGCTAATGGCACCTGTATTTCAGTTTACAGTAGTGACTGCTAACAACACATACAGTGTGCTCTGCTTGATTTTTTTTTTTTTTTAGCCCCCCCTCGTTCTTTCCCCCACTCCCACATGCTTAATTAGAAAATCTGATGCAGCCAGAGACGTTATCTGCCATACTGTGTGTGTTAGTGAGGAATGCATTCTTTGATGTTGCTGATAAGCTTTTCTGTGTTGTGGGTAGTTAATTGGTAGTGGAAAGGAAATGTCTGGACTAGTGTAAAAAGAAGCTTCCTAACTGTCTCTCCTGCAGCTGGTCTCACTGGTTGATGAGCCAAGGTGTGTAGTGGTGAGGAGGTTCTGCCAATATTGCCCACCCCCCAGCAGAACTGTGTAGAGCACCTGCACCTTTGGAACAGGTTCTGAATTCTTCTCCTCTTTCATCTTTGTAAAGGAATAAAAATAGGAATAAAACACAGTTCTTCCCAGAACCTGGAGGGCCAAATTTCCTGCCAGTATGTGCACTGTAATCTCTCCTTGGGTCATGCTAGTCCATCAGCCCTTTGAGAGCAGGGAATGTGAATGGTGAAGCATTTCTTAAACAGTGAACTAGCCATGTGGTTACATCCTTGCAAAATTCAAAATAAGATCCTCTGGTTTTATTTGAGGTTTATTTTCTGCATCTTTCAAGCTTTAATTTGCCTTTCAATCATATTTCGCCTTTGCTGAATTTAGTAATTAAGTCTTCTATTTTAGCTCCCCATTTACAATTCTACAAGCTAAGTCTTGCTCTATTCTTTTATTTTAACTGGACAGTGGAAGGATCATGCTCTTTCTCTGGCATGCAGGACATATTTGGGAATTTTGGTTTTGGTTTGCTCAGCAGTATTAGGTCATCGAGTTTTCTTAGATTTCCATCTTTTTGCTATTATTGCTCACAAGACAACTTTTTTTCATCCAGTAATAGAATACTATCATTGTGAAAGGTCCTTCTGTTCCTAATGAAATTCAGAATACTTGTTCTAGTTCTTTGGCTCTGTTGGCTAATGGTTCGTTATGTTGTTTTTCTTCCCTTCTCCATTTTCTGCAATACCTAGTTTCTGTTTTATACTTAGAATTTTCAACTTTCTCTTTATTCCATTTGTTATATGCATTTGAAAAATCACAGATGCTTTCACTTCCATTGAAAGCCTGGCTGAATTTCTGCAACCAATGAGATCCTATTTTGAATCAGTACGCTGTGGCTTTTGGGGTATCTAATACAAAATATTCTCAAGCTCTTGACACTCCCTGTCTTCTTTCCATCATATTTTTTTTTACTGCTGGCTGAATTTTGGCCCTAATTGTATTCACTCCTTTTTTAAGCTGACCCTTGAAGAACACCCAGCAGAAAGGTAAATGGTTTCATGTGTTATGCAAATATAGCAGATGCAATGGAGTCCTGCTCACCTGTACATAGGCAACACTAGTTATTAATTCTGTTTCTTTCTCATCTGCCAGAATTATGTGTAGTATGGGATGAAGGTTCTCAGTGAGACATAGACAACTTTCCTTCCTCCTTATTTTTACTAAATTATTATGATTTACTTAGATGGTTTTCCTACCCACTCACTCTAATGTGGAACTGACAGAATTAGCTAATAATCAATACTTATTTTGCTTGGAGTTCCATGTCGTCTTGGGTTAGTTGAAGGGTTCTGGCAGAGCTGTCAGGCTCAGTTCTGACCATACTTGCCACCTACTGCAACTTGGTAACACACATGGCATGCAGGCTGCTGCTTTCTCAGCTACCCTGGTGTAGTGAGTGGATAGCAATTACATGAGAGTCCAGCTATTTAAAAGAGATCCAGAGCAACTCAGAACAGATTTTCTGTGTTAAACAATTAGGTAAGTACTCAGACATTAGCCAGATGTGCTACACTTTGGGCCAATTTTGCAGCTTGGTTCACAAATGTGTGGTAAGGGAAGTTTCAACCTGTTTTCCCTACTCATACAACAGGAAGGGAAAACCAGTATACTGCGAATGCCAACGAGGAGAGCCAGATGGTTAGCTATTCTTGGTCATGCACCTTTCACAGTGTTGAGCTGCCCTTCTTGCTTTGTTCCCATCTGTATCTGCAGTGCTGCATTCCACATAGAAGAGGTGCTGAAACATCTAGAAATCATGGAAACATAGCAGAGGAGAAAAACTGTTTTGTCCAAAATATAAGATTAAGAATTAAGGCTAAATATGATTTAATTTTGGCAATGTCTTGGAGGTGATAGTATGTGGGTGAGTTAGGGAAGTGCAAAGTGTGATTTCCTTTACCACTAGCACTAAGACCCTCCAAGAGAGGCCACCAAACTTCCAGACTCTGTCAAAGGGTAATGGAATACGCAAGAAGGGTTCATCTGAATTAATTTGTCTGAGAAGAGAAGCTGAGAAAAGATTTGCAGGGAAAGTCTTGGAAAGGACAAAAGAGGAAAGGACACCTTAGGAAGCATTTTAGTCTCTCCAGTTCATCTGTCTGGTCTCTAGTTCGGGTTGCTACAGCACTGATGAGCATGAATATCTGATTCCGCTTTCACTTAGTTTCTGTGAAATAGGAAAGTAGGCAACTCTGTTTGCAAGCTGTGAGGGAAGCATCTTACAGCCTATTTGTGATTAACCTCAAACTTTCCCATCTTGACAGGGTCTGAGATCAATGACTGCACAAATAATATATGACAGGCCACACTGCTTGCAGGGTGTATGGCATGTGTGCGGTATGATGACTTTTAATATTTTGTTCAATACATATCCCTTCAATTTGAAATACAAATAGCTAAGTTGTGCATTGCACAAACCATTAATAATTTGTATTTCAGATTGCTAAGTACATACAGCTACATACAGTAGCATGCATATACCATAGATGGGTAGCTCTCGTTGGTATTTGACAAAATCACAACTCTGTTACAGGTTTTGCAGTCACTTGAGAGGACATTAGAAGGCTAGAGTAGTGTGAGAATCCCTGCTAGGGCTGAGAGTGTATGAGGAAGATTTTGTATTTAATTTATTTCTTTTCCCCTGATGTTACTGACACATCCACTGTTTTTGCAGTTTGTTTATGTTCGTTTATTCAACTGACTGGTTAAGTTCCCCCACCCACTTACAACTGCAATGAATAATGTTTTAGGCTCGGTGTCTCACAAGTGCAGGCCCCTCACATATCAATGTCATTATTAGAATTGCTTTTACTGATGGCAGACACGTGGCAGATGTACAGAGAGCAGCCTGCAGAATGAGCAGCACGACGAGCATTGTTCATCAGGTTTGCTTACAAAAGGTCATCCTGCCTCTTAGCGTGAAAAAGTTGTGGTCCTCTTCCTCCTCCATTCTATTCCTTCTGCAATTCCACCGTGTGCTTTTCCCACTGTCTTGTTTTTTCACATTGTGATTTCAAGTGAGGAGGCCAGGTAGGACTAGGTTGTGTCTTGCTGTTGCATAGAACCTTCGAAGAGGAATCACAGAGTCTCTTCTGCTTTTGGAGGATGGAGGACGCATCATTACTGCCGCATGCACCAGACCAGTATGATTTATCTCTAGCCAAAGATACACTTATCTGCAATACTCAAGTGAGTTACTCAACTTAAGCCATTGCTTAAATTTAAATACATGCTTAAGTTTTGCCTGAGCTGGAACCTCACAAAGAGAGAGATCAACAGGTTTGTAGCCCCATCCCTGTGTTGCTACTTGTGGAAGGAACAGTCTGCAATTGCTTAATAAGTTTCTTCTGGCTACTGATGATTTATTTTGACTTTTATTCTATTTTAACAAAGTACCTCTGCTTGCTTGGCATAATCACCACAATGAATCCAGTAAGCTTTCATGACCTTAAAAAGGGTAACAATATTGGCATTAGATTTTAAAAGGGGGTGGGGGTTGTCATGATTGTTCTTAATTGAATCTGAAAGACAAAAAAGACTTTAAAGATCTCAACTGGCATATGAAAGAATGCCCTCTTCTTGTTCTAGGTTGCATTGTCTCATTAAAATACCCCCTTTCCTGTAATCACTATTTCACAGTTCAGCCATCTCCAGATACTGTGAAACAGCTGTGCAAAGGTCAAGTACAAGAGGGCAATGGGAAAAGAAAATGACACCACAGCTCCCAGAGTTTCCAGCCACCCTGTTAACAAATTTACTGACACAGGGCATAATTTTCACTGACGCTGCCCATTTTTTACTGACACTGTCTCTTAAGACTCCATAGGGAGCAGATGCTGACATCTCTCTTGACTTTGAAAAGCTCACTGCTGAAACAAAAGGGTTTTATACAAAGATTTACATACAGTGTCTAAACATTAAGCAGGGGATCAATAGTTCTTCAAGACTGAGTAATGATCCCACATGGCAAAGCTACATTTTAATTAATAAGAACACATCCATCCTTCATCTTTGTACTTTTTCCCCCCGTCTTGAAGGGAACCAGTGCATCCAGGGTTCGTTCAAGTACATACTGTTTCTTATCACATCCTAGCCTGAGTCTCCTCGGGCTCTGATTCTGCTTTGAGGCTTGTGTAGACAGACCTGACACCTTTATGGTTTTTAATGAGGCCAGTGGAGCTTGGTGCATCTGTATATCCTTGCAGATATTACTGTGAGATCAAGCCCTTGGTTAAGAAATAAGGGTGGCTTGTAGATCTCGAAGAGCTTCTCCCCTCCTGGGTAGATTTAATGTAAAGTAGACCTTGCTGTTCAGAAATAAGAGTTGCCTGGTTTAGCACCATGCTTAGCTTTTGTCTCCTTGGTCTCTCCACTTATTTGCTTTTGACTTTTCAGTTCTACATAAACATGGTTTTGTCTAGTTCATCTCTTAAACCTGACTGTTAAACTGTGCTCTGTGTGGTGCACTTGTAATTCTTTCTCCTTTTGCTGCTTGTGTTCCCTCAGTTGTTGACTCTGACTGGAAAATAGGCGTACAAAGCATTTTGCATTCTCTGAATGTACCACACAGTAATTCTGCTGTCTGAAAACTCTGTAATGTCAATAATTGATGCACTTGAGAAGTGGTAATTAAATTAGTTAATTATGCTGGTAAAATTACATGCAATTATGTGACTGCAGGGTATGTTTAGTAAATTAGGCTTTCCCATACTCACTACATATTGTGGTGCCAATTTTGTTCCTTGATGATTAGGTAGCTTTTGATACTTCTTAATTGATTTAATACCTGGATCTTCATTAGCCCTTGATTGCTATGCCATGTATGTCTGACATTTTTCTCTCTGATATTTCACAGAATATCATTCATCAAAAAAAAAAAAAGTTCAATCCATCCATACGTACGTATCCCTGTCAGATGTTAAAGCATCAAGACTTTGGGGAAAATGTTGTCTTGTACGAGTGTCTTGCAGTGACTTGCCCACTAGTGTGAGATGCCAATCAACTAACTGTCCCTGGGAACCCTCTAATACAGAATGACTGATTTCATTTACTTTTCTCTTGAAAGACCCAAATAAATAGGTGTCTCAGGGAAGATTGGCACGGTGACAGTTGTTTTAATGACACCTGTTATCTTTGCAGAGAGCAGTGAAAGGTTATGAAAAGGTAACATTAATTCAAATAAAAATTTCAAGGGGGTCAGATTTGATTGTTTCTGGTGCACGGGTGGGGGTTGATGTTCTTCATTCATGCTTGCTCAATATTTTACATGTCAGAATCACCTCCCAGCAGATGGTTACCTTCATGCTCACTGTGTTTACTATCGCAAACCTTTTCCAGATCTGCTTGTCTCCACACCTCATGTTTACCCCCACCAACACATACTCTATTGCTGTCAAAAATGATGCTTCAGAATATGTTCCCTGTTTAGGGCTGCTAGTGATAAGCTGTACTAAAGCCTAAAAGACAGATCTTTTATTTCTGCTGATAGGGCAGAATCTCTGTGGGAGAATGGAAAGTGTAGGTGGAGCTTGTCCTTTGGCTTTGGACCCATGAGGCATATAGTGTGGTGTCTACCTGAGCCCAGTCCAGCAATGTGCCAGTATCAAAAGCAGTGGGATCTGAGTGACAGAGCAGTTAAGTAACTGGACTAAACTGACCTGAGAAGAAACGGCTCCACTACTGTGATTACTTCAGAAAATGATCAATGACTCTATCTTGTTGATGTATGTTTCTGGAAACTTGATACAGATATAGGCAGGCAGGACCCTCAGTTTGTCAGTCAACTGTGGGACATGCCTTCCTTTGTTTCTGTCCCCTCACAGTGCCATTTGCCAGGCTACTGGGGAATGTGGAGCCAGTGCTTATGCAAGAAGAGGAAAGGTGCCCATGCTAATGACGTATTTATCAGTGAACTAAGCACCACAACGTGTTACTCACAGAAATAACTCCCAAGGAAAGACTTTTGGAGGCATACAGGAAGCTTTGTCTGAGCTTTGCTTCTTAAAGAAAAACCAACTTTTCTGTAATTTTCTGTTGCTGGTGTAGCATCTCTGTGATTGCTTGAATATTAACCCAGGGGAAGTCAGTCCATATTGCTTCTGTTTGCTTCGTTTAGCCCTTTACTGTCTTTTCTATTTTCCTGCTTCTTTTCAACAATGTTTATTACAGAACTGTAGTTTTGGCCAAATCTTTTTGTATAGCAAATACACATCTTAGGCTTAAAACATTACAGAAGAGAATCTCCAGTATTTCCAGAGTGCTCAGTAATACCTAGAGCTGGCAAACTGGCTGGCTTCTTAAACTATGTTTTTTATGGCTACTCGAGCTTGTTGGTCTTGGGAACTGAGGCTGTGTAGTTTGCAAGCACACAGAAGCTTCTGAAAAGAGGGAGTCTGCATTTCTCCAGGCTTCTGAATTAATGCTTGTAGGGAAGTTCTTGCCTTTATGAATACAACATATTCTTGAGCTGGTTCTGTCATTTTCAAGCTTACAGTAAAATTGAAGTTAAATGAGAGCTACTGGATGTGAAGGCTTTCCTATATACTTAATCCAGCAGCAAGAGCTCTGGTTCTATTTAAGAGGCTAATCAGCGTTTTGGAAAAACATAGTTTTGTTCTATGAGAAGAGCTGCTCTTAAAATATGAAGGGGTAGAGTCAATTAGACAGAAAACAGTGAATAAATGTGCAGATTTAGATGGGAAATCTCTCTCCTAAGGATATTAGAAGGGTGTTTATGTAGAGAGATAGGACCTCCTGCAGGCACGCGATGGTCTTACTGGTGAGTCTGTTAAAATACCACCTGCTTTGCCTGGCAATCTCTTATATTCAACAACTTAGTTCAGATTTCTGTGTTTGCGATGGTGCTTGAATATTGAGAATGAAGGGGAGATCAAACCTAAAATAACTGGAGGAATGCTGGGGATGTGCAGAAGCTTCTTGCTGTTTTTCTTTACTGGGGACCTGGCTCTTGCTGTCTTCTGAAAGCAGTGCATTCAAAACAACCTATCTTTATTTGGCACATTTGTGCTAGTGAAGCTGGCGTGCTACCTTGTTAGCTGGCATAATGCCATCCCAACAGATGGACAGGAGTATAGACAGCCAGGAGACCATGTACAAGCATCAGTATGTGTGTTGAGGGCAAGATCCCCTAGCCAGAAGTGTTGAAATGCTTGTCTGTCCCATGTTTCTGCGCTTGTGGCTAAGTAAGATGATGTACCAGACCTGAGTGGAAGTTGCTGCGCTAGTATAAGTAAATCCTTCACCTCCAAGGCAGAACTTTTTTGGTCATGCTGAATTTGGAATGGTATTCCTGTGGAAAGTCTGGGGATTCCTGAAAAACACTATTGCTTTCTGCATAACATATAGTTTAAAGTGTGGTGAGGCCAACTTTTAAAGTAATTTGTGCAATAGGTCACACTTGTAACAGTCTCAGAGAACAAACAGAGCTCCATCGATGGTGACAAAGCCAGAGGTGTAAATGGCTGAGTCTAATTCTGCCCAGTTCATTGTGCCAAGATTTCTGCTAATCTTGGAAAGTGGCCAGAGCTTGTCTGTAGATTGCCACAGAAATTCATTGTTAGATTTCTCTGGACATCTTTCATGCTGTTTGTCTTTGCCTGAAGAGGCAGCATTTTCCCAGTGAGACACACAAAACCACATCTGTTAACATTAGGTGCTTTTGTAAATTCAAGTAGTAACTTGACTGCATTTATGGAATGAAAGACAAAGAAGAAGAACGGATTCATCTAATGTGTAGTCTGAGGGACAGAAGGAAAGCCGTGGCTTCCTAAGATGATGGCATCAGTTGAACTCTAATCAGTTTTAAATTTGGGATTCAGGTAGTGGATGTTTAGTTTGGGAATGGTCACTTTTGTTTTAGTTCAAATTTGCTTCAACGTGCTGAAATGTGCACTGAAAAAAAATCCCTGTTCATAACTGAAATGAGCACTTACTTGTAAATGTCTTGCTAACTGAAGTGGTTTAAATTTACTGGGATTAAACTGTAATCAGTCCCTAAATAGAGACTCCTTCCAGACTCCTGCTTGAGTTTACTTCATATAAAGAACTGGCAACCATTTCAGAAGAGTTATATTGTATTTTTAAAACAGAAGAAAATGATAGAATGCTATGAGGCACCCCACAAGGGATTGAACTCTGTGGTTAAGAGGCCTACACAGTTGTAAGCAAAGGCAGGCAGCTATATTAACAATGATACATGAAGCCAGCGTTGTAGTATTTAATATTTGGAAAAGTTGGAAAATTATCTTTGCAACCATAAAGGCTCTGTACTTAGATTTTCTATTCCGCCAACAAAGTATTAGATTCAACTTTTAGCTGAAATATTTTCACTTGGAAAATTCTGTCTTGCCATAGGTGTCTTGCTGAACATTTACGATCCCATGACTGCTGAGGTCAAAGTCTTTGGTCCATACTTTATCATGTAATACCTCTTCCTTATCATGTATTAACAGATATTTTAGGGTAGCTTTTCATGAAAGACGCGTATTTATATTCTACTAATTTTAGCAAGTGGAACTAGTGTTGAAATGGGAATATTCACATTTGCACATAAGCAATCTAACAAACGAATTTGTTCCCTTTAAGCATATTTAAACATAACACCAAGTATCTACTTACTAAATAATCCTTGTCAGTCTGAATTGCAAGGGGTCCTGCGATAAACTAGCAAAGTCCTTGATATGGGTCAGGATCATGTTTGTTTGATGAAATATTAAGTGAATTGGTCCCAGTTTACTTCCAAATAGGTATATGTGTGTAGGTAGCAGAAATGTCTGTTGGCCTGCACCCAGCTTTATGATTGTTGAGACATGATTGGCGAAGAGAAGGCTGAAGGGAATCAGATCAATGTATATAAATACCTGAAGGGAGAGACTAAAGAGGACAGAGACAGACTAGTTTTAGTGGTGCCAGTGACAGGACCAGAGGCAATGGGCACAAACTGAAACACAGGAGGTTCCCTCTGAACACCAGGGAACACTTCTCTTACTGTGAGGGTGATTGAGCACTGACGCAGGGGGTGGAGTCTCTCACCTTAGAGATATTTAGAAGCCATCTGGATGTGGCCCTTAGCAAGTGGCTCTAGGTGACCCTGCCTGAGTGGGGGGTTTGGACAAGATAATCTCCAGAGGTCCCTTCCAACCTCTGCTTGGAAAATAATTGGTGTTGAGACTGAATTCAAATTATATGTGCAGGACCTCTCAGCCAAAGGGAATTTAGTTCTTTTTTTTTAATGCCTTTTTGTTGTGTGCAGAGGGTAGTGAGACGTATTCATCTTGTCAGCATACTTCCTCCTTTTTTCTGCAGGAAGTGCTCAGGATCAAAGCATTGAAGAGCAGTTGAAATGTACTCAGCAGGTCCTTGATTCCCTATTAGTACCGTTAGCAATTTTTTGTACGGCAGGTCCTTATGTGGAGGCATAGGAGAAAGCTGTGCCTGTGATCTCTCTCATCACTCTTTCCAAGTGCTACAGCTTCCAACATGGGGTTATTTGGGTGTATCCCAGTGAGAGCTTTGGGTCTTTGTGTGATAATAGCCTCTGTTCCAGTTTTTTGCCATGGTACGCTGATGAACTAGGTAGGAATACTCTTTGCCTACAGAATACTCTACATCATTACTTGCAGTAATAATATGATCACTTGTATATTCTTAAAGCAAAAAGAGAAACCACTTACTGAAGTGTAATCTTCTCTACAAATCTGTGGGTTACCAATTTGATTTCACGGACTCATTCCAAGACCACTTAGATTCATAAACTTCCACATACAGTGTGACCAAATATGCAGTAGAATACTGGTGCTTGTCAGTTTGCGCTCGTGTGTGTACACTAGATATTAAATCTTAACAGTAGGCTTTCTACCAATATATCCTTGTCCTTTGCACTTTATATTTTACATTATAATTAGTAACAACAGGTGCAGACTAGATTCTCCTGCAGAAAAATAAAATGCATTTGGATAGCTAGCAAGGAAAAGGAATGCACACTTCAGAATGGTAAATGGAACAGCTACAGTACAGTTGTATGCTGGATTGGCTGTGGCTCTCCTGAGCCATCTCAGCTTGTGAGCTGTTTGTATCAAGTTCAAAAATGTTTCCATTAGAAAGATGGAGTGCAAGTCCACCACACAATCCAAAGGTGCTTGTTTACTCTTACAGTTCTCCTTTCATCTTTGTTACTTAATGATTCTTGGCTTTTCTCTTTTTTCTGTCTTCACTGTCATGTTGATGTAACTGAGAGTGAATGCTGTCCTTATTTTAACTCCAGTCACTTTAGGTTTGGCTTTTCAAGCACCCAACTCACAGTGACTCCAGAATCAGACATTTAGCTACATTAAGAGCAATGCGGGTGCATTGCAGCAGCTGACTGTTTCATCATTTAGATAACCTTTCCTCTGCTTGCCACTGCTCTAATATACGTGTTTAGACCTGTGAATATGCTTTACCATGCTTGTTTTTTTAGGTCTAAGATTTGCTACAGCTAGTTTTCTGTCACATGGACTCCTCACCTGAGTCCTCTCTATTGGTTCTTGGTGGGATATATATCAGGGAAGTCTAGGCAGAGGGTTTTGAGATTATACTGTTCAGAGTAACTGTAATGTCTCAGTTCACCACTACAGCTAAACAAATGACAGAACTCTTAGCATGAAAGTACGCATTTAGAGCTACTATATATTTGATGCTTAATCCAGTCCTATCCCAGGGGCTCTGGAAACTCGAATTTGTATGCTGCTGCTGTGCTATTATATTAGTGACATCTGTATAAAATGGTGGTTTGGTTGGAAGACCTTGGATTCTGTTGGCTTTGACAGGGAGAGAGGAGAGATGGAAACTGTGCAGGGTGAGGTCCCTACGTGGAGTTATTGGGCTGGGATTTAATATCTGTGTTCTGGTACCACCAGTCCCATATATTTAAAAGGCCTTAAGTTAATTCTCCAGAAGGTTTATGTTGTGAGATGCAGAAACCCAAAGCAAATTATTAAGTGATAAAGCGGCTTTATGTTCTCTTTTAAAGTATTTTCTCATTTTTTAATTTCCAGGTGCCAACTGAGTCATGATTTTAAGTGATGGTCTTGTTTTTAATTTTGTGGAGGTTTTTTGTTGTTTATTTATTTGTTTTTTGTTTCTGGGTTTTTATTTGTTTGTTTGTTTTTACACCACTGATAGTTTTAAAGAGAACTTTTGGGTCTCACATAGCTGCTAATTTTTGGGAGCTGGAACTTTAACATTTTTGATTGAAATCATCAAAGCTGGCAAAACTGGACTTTCTGATTGGCAGTTTATTTTATAGGCGTGATCAATTGCAGTAGGTCACCTAAACACTGTGAAAAAATGAAGTAAAATGATGTATTCCTTCAGTCTGTTACTAAGTAGTTGAGGACATGCTGTCAATCAGCTCTAGCCATCAAATGTGTTCAGCCAAAACCCAAATGTGTTATACATGTTCATCTGTACTTATAAAGAGAGTGTATATATACAGAGTATTAGATTGGGAGCTCTCTGTGCATATTTGAAAAGATTTTTGTGTCTTTGCATAAGGAATACTTTTATTTTAGTGTGCATCAAAAGTAACCCTAACTAAGCCATATAAAGGCATATCACATCCTTTGACTTTGTGACTCACTTATTTCTTGATTTTATGCCAAACACAAATTCCAGTTCCTTGTGTTTTACTTACAATAACATTAGTGTTTAATTCTACAGACTCAATCAAAGCTACACTTAATATAAAGAAAACAAAGTCTCTATTTTATAGCTGCATTAAATACTTTCCCCTAAAATGGTTTAGGGGATGGTTTTTTTAATTTATGTTTTTATTTGTTTGTTTGTTTTTTTTCCACAAAGCTAGAGACTTTGTTTTGGTTTTAGTACTTTGTATTTATAGTTGTGGAATGATCATTTTCTGGTTGATTTCACATTGAGCTCTCTCAAAACTAGTTGTAATAGTTCCATGCTCTTGAAATCTTTTTTTTTCTGCCACTGCTGTTACAATATATTATACTTTATATTCTTAAGCTGTTAACTCGGAGCTCAGTTAATGATTTGTTGGTGTTTTAAGGGGGTGTATCTGGGTTGTTTGTATTGCTATTAGTTTGTTTTTTTTTTTAACGAATGGCAAATAAAATAAATCCAATAGTGAAAAAAATCAAACCAGCAAGGAGTTTGTTTTATGGGGCTTAAATAAGATGGGCCAATCCATAATATAGCCATCTTGACCTATTTTTGGCAAAAAAACCAGCATGGTGTTTGGTAATTAATGATGATTTGCTTTTTCTTGAAGAGATGCAAAGGATAAATGGGACTTTTTTTTTTCTTAATATCTCATCTCCATTGTTTAAGGAAATTTGTGAGTTACTTCTGGACTGTTTTCATTGCTCTTTGAACCCAATTAAATTTAAAGGTGCAAAATCAAAGACTATGACTACCTCTGCAGACTGGGGAAGTAGGATCTGCTTCCCAGCAGGCACTGGAATATCTTAAGTCACTGCTCAACGTAGGAACAACTGAGCAAACCAGGCAGAAGAGAAGTGATTTTGTGTCCACGGGCATGACAAACAGGAGAAGGAAACCTGTTCCCACTGAATCACTGAAATCCTAGTCTGGATTTTGTATCAGGTTTTGAAGGGCGTGTGTGTGGTTCTCAGAAGTTATAGAATCATAAAATGCTTTGAGTTGGAAGACACTTTAAGGATCATCTAGTTCCAACCCCCATGCCATTGACAGGGGTACTTTTCACTAGATGAGGTTGCTCAGAGCTCTATCCAGCCTGGCCTTGAACAATTCTAGGAATTGCCCAGAACTTCTCTGGGCAGCCTGTTCCAAAAAAGCATAATGATATTAAGCATTCTCTTGCCATTCTATTACCCAACACATGCATGCACACTGACTTATAGGATTGTAGTGTGGACAGAAGCTACATTGCCATAGCCTCTCTGGAAGCATGGATGTGATTATACTAAAGTGCCGGTTGGATTTGGTCTGAGGGATGATCTCTAAGTATATGATGGATAAGGAGTAAAATAAAGCAGGGAGGGAAATATGGGGAATGGAAAGAGCACTGTTTCTTCATCTTCATATTGTGCCTCTTAAAGCTCCACTTTTCAAGGAACAATCTCTGCTATTCCTGGACCTTCAAAATCATGTGATTATGTGTGACAACATTACACCTGAAATGATGCAGGACAAAATGTCCTCTAAGCATCCTCAGTTTTTACTGTATCCTAGGTTGGGACAGTACTGAGATGCTGCCTTGAGTCTCACTGAAATTTGCTGTGACTTGACTGTGGATAGTAGCATATGGAGTTCCTTTGTTAAATATGGACCCGAAAGCACTCCTTTGTCCAGTGCCAACTACCAGGTGCTACTTAAATTTTCCCCTTAGGTCCATTTTCATTGCAGGACAAAATGTCATCTATTCTTTCTTGCTCTGGGACTGACTGCTACCTTACTTCCTTAACTAAGTGCTGGTCTTCTTTGTTTGTTAACAAGATTTCTGTTTCCTAATGTCTAGTTTCTTCTTTCACTTTAGCAAGTGTATACGCACAGGGTAGTATCACAACTTTGTGATGATGGAAAGAAATTTTGGATAGACCAAACTGAGGGCAGACTTATTTTTGCTTTCTGCTTGAAGATTTGGACATAGAGGGTCTTTTTCAGGTTTCTGATAACTGGTATTTGATGAATATCTGCCTTCATGCAACAAAATAATCCCTACAGTTATATTTATTGAATATTTCTGGTTTTTTATACTTGCACTGAACTGATTTGCATGTGAAATCCATATAAGAGCACAGATGATCAAGTCAAAGGTTTTACCTCAAACTGTCCTTGAGGCTGAGGATATTACTTTGAGTAGCGTGGTCTGAAGGACAAAACACCTGAGTTGTGGCACCAGCTGGAGAAGGTTTTACAGTGAAAGGTCAGAAAAGCACACCATAAAAAGATGAAGTCAGAGGGGAGAACGGGACATTGAAAGGTCTGATTTTTCAGCTGTTGGATTTACAAGCAGGCAGAGCAAATGAGCAAAACCTCATGGAGCAAGAAAAAGAACTCAGTGTCCTTTGCTGCAACCTGTGTTTTGGCACTCTTCTTTCTCTTCATTACCAGAAGAATAATTCCATGAAATGCAGGTTTTCTGCTGAATTCCTTTGGGGTATGGATCTAAGTACCTCTGAGCAGGACTAAACACTGCCTCCTATACCCTGCTTTTTTTGAAGAGATACTCTTCCTCTCCACCTGATTAAAGTATCTGATATATGATGAACATGCAGCTGGAGTTACCGCCTATTCGCTTCCCATTGTAAGCAACCCAAGGAAAGATTACAGCTTTTTACCTGTATGGTGGTTTTTCCATCCTCCAGGTGGCTACAGCGGCGATGTTGGTGCAGGTCTTCCCTTGAGTCACAATCTCTCAACTCAAATATAAATATATTTAATCCCCCTAGTGCAGTCATAAAAGAACCTTTGCATGAACTTTTTTGAATTGATAACCATGTGAGATATGTGGAGTTGTCTTCCAAAATCAATAAAGTTTATAAGTTATTTTCAAGTTATATATGTGTAGATATGCATCTAGTCCTTGTTGTGCTCTTCCAGAGCTGCATTGAACTGCTCAACATAAGTGTGCTCAGGAAAGATTTAAAGTCTAATGCTGTTTCCAAAGCAGAGCTGCCAAGGTTTTACTACTCCTGTGCAAAAATGTTGCTGTAGGTGATGTCAATGGGAGAAGATACTGCAATGCTATTTCTGGGAAGATGTAAAATCTATCTATTTTATAATCATACTTTTTCCCATCTTAGCAGTCTCTAGTCTTAGCATCATGTTTGGAGTTTTTTGGTGTTTGAGTTTTGGGGGTGGGTGGGTGGGTTTGCTTTTTTGGGAGGGGGTTTGTGGTTTTTTTTTTTTCAATCCCGTTTTTACAGCTAGATAAGTTTTATTTTTTAAAGATCCCTCACAAAGTATTCACCATCACTCTAGGGATAAATAGAATAGCATATGCAGTCTGGTGTAGGTGTAGAGGTAACTATATTGAGTAGGAAATGGAAAGTGGAAACAGGATGCTTCATGTTTCCCTGTCTTTTGCAGTAGCCTTTTGTAGTCAGGACATCAGCAGAGGTATCAAGACAAATAGTGAACAATAGTGGAAGGGAAGAGAAATCAAGGGGAAAATAAAGTGGTAGAAAGAAATTTTGTGGGAGTGAGAGTTTGCTTTCTGTTGCTGCTGTTGCGTTTTGTGTGGGTGGATTGGTGAATCACAAAGCAGGTGTAGGGAGTTGTGGGAGAGAAAGGCAAGAGTGAGTGAAAGGATGGAAAGAAAGCCAGTCCTTTCTGAATACAGGGGCCACAGTTCACAGGTTGGCAAGATTAAGCCAGTGAAGGATTTTTACAACAAGGAGATTGATTTTGATCTGAATCCCATCACTATGTGAATTCCAGTGGAATTGTGTAACTTACCAAATCCAAGTATTCAAAGGTCATGAATTTTCTCTCCCAGTTCCACTAAGACATCTTTAAATTGGTCTAAATGTCACAAGACTTTCAAAAATGATCCACAGTGATTTTATTTCCTTTTTAAAAAACTTTATTCTTTCTTTTCATCCAGATTTATCAATTTTAAGCTTTCTCTGAGACCTTGCAGAGCACCAAACCCAGCAGAAATATTTACACTGGTGTAGTCTAAGGTGTCTTAATTCTGTCTGGCAGACTCAGGCTCAGATATTACACTGATGACTTTTTAAATATGTCTTGTCACAAATTATTTGCCAAAAGTATTACTCTTGTTTCTCTCTTCAATTTATATAGATTTTTTTTATCCTCCTCAATAAAGGCAAGTATTTTTTTTCAAATATATTGAGAGAATTGTCTACAGCACGAATTTGTTCATGGACTACTTTTAATAGTTAGCCTCTGCAGATTGAGAGTGAGACTGTGGAAGTGTGCAGAGGCTTGACAGGTCCTAAGCTATCGTAAATAATGTTGACCTATGCTTGGTTTATTTCTTCTTTTACAATCTTAATGCAGGCAGAATCCTGACAGAATGTAGACCCTCTCACAAGCTGTCCAGGCAGTGAATCTTTTTAGAAACGCTACTGGCATGTGGTTATAGAGTTCTGTAGTAGCACGTCTGGGGAGATTCAAATGAAAAGCAATTCTTTTCTCAAGAATTGCAACACCTTTTTCAGCAAATGGGTGTCTGACCAGTGCATCAGGCTCTCTGCAGAAATAACCAGCATATCAAAGTAAACTTGCTGCTTTTAATTGTCTCTGACCAGTAGACAGTAGCAATAACAAATCACAATGAGGATAAAACCTTTGTGTGTGTCGCACTACACCACATCTTTTGTCCCTAGTTTCCCATTTTGACCCATATTTTGATAGCTTCCCAAAGTCTGTGCACGAAATCCTGGCCGAAGTTGCATTTCTTTAGGGCAAGATGTGTGCACCTTTCACTGTTCCTGCACTGACTACAGGAATGACTGTGTAAATTCCAAATGTCCATTTGGCACAGGTGCAAAATTTTGATTGTGAAAAGAAGTTAAAACACTTGCTCTGTTTAAAAAAAGCTTGGAAAAAAAAGATTAAATTTTCTATGGTAACTCAAAAATTAAGTACCTTTCTCTTGGTCTATTTTGATTTCACTTTAAAAAAAAACCTTAGAGCCCAAGCTGTAAGTCTCCTACTTTGGCAGCAGCTCTATTTCTCAAGTACAGACCACTTGCCAGTCTTGCTAAGTAAAGAGGATTTGGGAACCCAGAAGTCCTGGATCATCTGTGCCTGTTGTGAGATGTCATAGAGCTTTGGATTCTACTCTAGTGCCAAGAATGGGGACAGAAATATACTGATGTGCAGGACAGACAGCAAAATTACCCTGACTGAGTTAATCTGGGGAGGCTAGAAGCCAACCTCGGCCTTGGATTTTGCACCTTGCTTCCCAGCAGGACTGGTGAGATGGCATTGCTTCTGGTACTTTCTTGTACTCTGTAAGCAGAGACTCCTACCTAGTGCTGAGCCTTCTCAGGCCTGCAGAGCTGCTTTATTAACCAACTCCATGGCAGCAAGCCTGCAAGCTCTGAAGTCCCTGACTATGGATGTGATTTGACTGTAAAAATGGTTGCCATAAGGCGTTGCTGAGGCCAGGGGATTTAGCTGGATTAAATGAGGGATTGAATGCTTTTGTATAAATAACCAGAATATCCAGAATTATAGCTGTTAATACTAACAAACATGTTAAGTGGATATACTAACCTCAAGCTTTAGGGTTTAACTTCTAGTGATCTCAGCAAAATAACCCCCAGATAACAACCTTCTAAAGCACGGTATGTCCCAAATCTTACCTCTAGTAGGTTTACTTATTTCTTTTTCCAAGACACCTGGTACATGGCTCAGGCAAGAGGCAGGATGTTAGAATAGACGGGTCACAAGTAATATTCTGTGTGCCACTGTTTCTGTCTCCTGTGGCTTCCTCTGCTCTTACTCACTGTGAAGATTAAGTGATTTTGGTACATTTATTTATTTACAAAGCATTATCCAGTATTACTAAGGAGAAATACATGGGAGTAAGGTGTACATTGGCATGAGCTCCTCTTGTTAGTTGGACAGTAATAGCAGATTACTGGCTGTACTTGTTGTTCCAATAATTGGGCATCTTCACAGAAATATGTCAAAGGGTGGCAAGGAAAAGAAAAATCTCACCTTTCATTAGGTTTGCTTCTGTGGGCTGAAGTGATGACTCAACTTTCAGGCATGAAAAACACCTATAGTACCACACCTCCCTGGCAAAGCCAGGTGCAGGAGCAGTCCAGAGGCTAATTCTTGAGGGAAACCCTTGAAAGGCACTTGTTCTCCATGCCTGAATAACATCTAGTGTTGTTACCTCAGGCATTTTTCTGTCCAGCCCTGTTAGTAAAAGAGCATCATACAGAACTGTTGCTTTGCTTGGAATAGCCTTGCAGCACATAAAATAAAGGTCAGTAGCTGTAACCTAAAGAGCTCAACTAGAGAATGCACAGATTTTGAAACTCAATGGGCTTTAGTCCATGGTTCTCAGTTCTTATCTCTTTGGTGCAACTGAAAAATTTCTGTCATCTCTTTCCCAGTTTATAGGTAGGAAACTGAACGTACACAGGGAAAGAAAATGCTGGAAACCCCTGAGTAGTTTAGAAGTGGACCTGGTAGGAGGGCTGTGCCTGTTATGCCTGCTGCCCTTATAAAAAAAAACAAACGTGTTCTTCAGGATTTCATACAGGCACACGAGCTCCCAGTTCTATTTCTTCATGTCTTGTTTGTTTCTGATGATCTTCTTATAAGCTAGGGTTCATTATGGAAGTACTAAAATATCACAAAAACATAGGATTACCAGACAGGTTTTGTGCTTTCAATCAGTTAAACTTCTAGTTCTTTAAGAGATGGTTCTACTAGCTCTTGAACTGTGGGCATGGGCCAAGTGTCCTCAAACTAGGTAGAAAAGGACTCGTAAAAGGCAGAATTAATGAGATTCTGTAATTTGAGCAAGGCTCATTGACTTGCCAGATCCTACATAACCAACGATTTAAGCAGCATGAATTACAGAGGCATTATCAGTGCAGGTTGCAGCTTTATTCTACCTGGTATAAGTTGTTCCATTTCTCCATATTTCATTTAATGAAGGATGCTTTGAGGTTAGAAAGTGTTCTGAAAAGTCCTAGGCAAGTGAAATTCCACGATTCCTGCTAAAATGCAGAATTCAGAAAAAGATTTTTCTGTAAAGACAGAAGACAGACATATTTTTAATTCCTCCTCTGTTCTCGTGAATGAGAAAGCAAGGATAAGCAATGTATATGCAAGAGTTCTACCTGCCTGTAAGATCAGGGTGATGACTTACACTTTTAGCTTGTTCTGCTACACCACAACTGCAAATGTCAAGCTCCTTTCTTTGTCTCTTGTCCACTGAGATATGTGGCTAGGTGTTCATAACAGTCACATAGTTAGGCAGCATTCAGATAAAAAACTTCAAAGCAAAATGTTCTTCTCATTGTAATTCCTTAATCTATTCCTGCTCATAGCAAAGGCTTGGGGAACTTTAGCAAGGTTATTATTTTTCTTTATTATTATTTTGCTACAGTGTGTGCTACTATACATTAAAGTATATCTTCAATGCCAAAAGGGACATCCATGGAGATCTAAGTATATTTCCTTTAAAGTGGTTCTTTGTAAGCATACCTACTTATGCAGAGAGAACAGATAAAGATGACAGGAATGAGAAGGGAATCCAGACTTCCCTCCTTTTACAGGTCAGGAATTTTAAACCCTGTGGGACAGAACACAAATGCACTCTCTGGGGTAGCTAATGACTTTGTTCTGTTGCTCACAGGAAAAGCTATTTTGCCTTGATTTCAGTGGGTTTTTTTGCTAGAAGATACTTATTCTAGTGAAAACGGCAAATAATGGAAACATTTTTCTTTTGTTCACATGCATTAATGGGCCCAGGCCTCACAGTTAACTGCTGGAAGTAAGGGGAGTATCCCACTTGCAGACTCATGCTGGAATTAGCATTTGAAAGATTGCTCCCAAGTGGGCAGTTTCTTCTGTCCAGTTGAACTACTTGTGAAGTAGGAAATCAAGAGTTGATTTTATTTCATATGCAAACAAGGCTAGGAGGATTCAAACTAGAGCACATTTTGTGCACTTTTTCTAGTTGTCGATGTAGTTGGTGGAGGGATGTTGGCCAATAAAAGGGCACAAATAGTTTCCTAATTGGTCAGTTGGACTCTAGTGCATCAGAGTCATCTTTTGTCCCTGTTGCTAATGTCTAGTGCCAATCTCACTTTTACATTCATTTCAGATTTCACAGGCTTTCTGAAAGCCTCTTTCATCCTCTGGCCCAGAAGTGTCTTTGAGAACTCTGCCAAGGGCTTGATTTGCTGGATCCAAGTCACACTGATGTGGCATGTCTGTGGTTACAGATATCAAAGAGAACCCCTCCAGTGAGGTGATGCAGGCAGCTAAAAGTCAGAGCGATGGCTACTTGAACCTTTCTCTTGCATGAATTGGCCTGTCTAGTGCTGGTGTGTTTCAGTGAAACCTGACTGTCACAATTCCAGTTTCAGAACTTATTTAACTGCAAGGACCTTTCCTGGTCTTTCTTGTGCAGTAGTGCAATACCCTAAGCCAAAACGCCAGCAGCTCTTTTATTATAGAAAATACTATGAAGTCTATTGGCTAGTTTTATGCATTTACAACCACTCTTTAGAATACATAGTAAGTAATAAACTTTCCTGCTTGTTTGAATACTTAAGCAGATATGTTCTTCTGTAGTTTATGATGCTAAAATTGCTGGCCAATTTTCATGAGCCTTGCATACAGTATCAGAGTTCTCTGGATGACACATACTGTAATTCCGATAGTGCGCTGTACTGGTACATATGCTCTGACATGTTTGACCACTATTGCTAAGTGAGACAGGAGGCTCCCTCACACATTTGTGCAGCAATAGAACTGAACCACCAGCAATAGAACTGAACGCAGAGAGCTAGGCTCATGGTAGTTGTGGTGTATTCCAATTCAAGTTATCTTCCTTAGATTGGGTTGGGACTAAGACATATGAAAACTGAATTAAGCCTTTGAAGGATTAGAAGTAGTAATTATAACCAGGCAAACATTTAATCATATGCAACAAAAGCAATGCCGTACTTCTTTAGCTTGTGTTATATTAAATCTTCTGGTATGGTAAGCCAGTTCAGAATAGATTTTTTTGTTTAAGACTTCAAAATTAAAGGCTTCCTTAAACCTTCTTTTTGTGATTTCTCCTGTGAAGTTTATAAAGACAAATAGAAATTTGTAATTGATTCTTCTTACATTATTAGTATGCAGATTCATCTGAGCATGAGATTCCAGGGAAACCCAGAAGTTACTGCTGTTAAGCTTCCTCGAGAACCTACTGAAGGACATAATGTGCTTTCCCATATCCCTGTGTTACCATGATCTCTAATATAGATAGTTAAAAAGGAATAGGAGGAAGGATGTGTTTTGTTAGAAAGTCCTCAGAACTCATTGGTTGAGGTGGTTAAGAAAGCTGACAATGTAATTGCTGTGGAGACTTCTCTTCTGAGCTTCTCGGCCAAGACAGTGTTTGTTGGCTGGGCTGAGGTCAAGAAGGCATGGAGAAAAAGGATAAAAAACCTGTAACTTGACTGCTAGGCAGGTTTAATACATAACAGACAGTGTAGAGTGAGGGCAAATTGAGCATGATAGGAAGCAGAGATGAATCTCAAGTGTATAGCCACAGAGGCTGTAACCTTGCCATATGAGATCCAAGAGAATTGCAGTATTCATCCATAGTGAGTACTGCTTTGGCCCAACCCTCTTGCCTTGTGCTCCCAATGTTAAAGGCAGGGAATGAATAGGAAGAGTACAGCTGTCATCTTCTATTTTTTAGTATGGCTAAAGGTTGTAGAGGTGAGTACCTGGAGGCTGGACAGCTGGGGATTCAAGAAGAGACAATTTTGGTTTTGTTGCTGCCCTTGGGGCATGTCTCATTGTGCATGTCTGTGCCTCAGACATGATGCTTTATCTTTTTGCTTTACCTGCCTTACAGAAGTCTGCAACGGAAACATGCCACTTTACAGTGTGTCTTACGTGATAGCCTGGTGAGCCTAGATACATGTTTGAAGCTGAAAATTTGCTATTTCTTTCGGGGCCTTTCTCGTGGGTTGAGGTGGCTGGGCTTTTTGGTAATGGGGTAGGGTGGCTTCGGTTAGAAGCTGCTAGAAATTTCCCCCCCAGTGAAGCCAATGATAGCTGGCTACAGGAGGGACTTCCTGCTGCTGGCGAAGGGAGAGCCAATAATTATGCCTCTGTGCTAACATATTTAAGAACAAGTTTTGTTGCACAGAAGAATTCCAGCCAGGGGAGAGCTGACTAAAGCTCCCGGGCGGCCCTGCCGCAGGATGGGGCGGGGGGTGGGGGGCAACAACAGCCTGGGCCAAGTCTCCCGGCACCTAGCCCGGAGCAGGCAGCGGCGCCCCAGCTGAGCCACCCGTGCTGCTCTCGGCAGTGCCAGATGAGCTGAGCGGCAGCCCCTGCGAAGGGGCGGCCCGGGCAGCCCACTGCAGTGCAGCCGAGCCCATGCTGGAGCACATGGATACATGGAAGGAGGCCGTTACCCCCCGTGGAAGGCCCAGGATGGAGCAGAGTCCTTCAAGAGACTTGTGGTCTATGGAGAGGAAAATCCACGCCGGAGTAGGTTAGTCCTGGGTAGGATTCATGGCCCTGTGGGGGATCCACATCAGTACAGCTCACCCTATGAAGGACTGCATCCTAGGAAGGACTGTAGGGGTGCAGAGACCCCCCCCCCCCCTGCACTCCATGGAAAAGTGACCCTTGGGACAGTAGGTATAGAAGAACTACTGCCTGAGGGGTGGACTCATGTTGGAGAGGTCTGTCAAGGACTGTTACTCATGTGAGGGACCCCATGGAGCAGGGGAAGGACTCAGAACTGTGGTCCCCCCTGTAACCCATGGTGAGGACCATGGTGAAGCAGACTGTCCCCCTGCAGCCCATGGAAGAGTGACCTATGGGACAGCAGATTTAGAAGACTTGTTGCCTGAGGGGTGGACTTGTCCGCCTTCACTGCTGTGGGGGGAGAAGGGAGAACATGGAAGGAAGGAGGGGTGGGTGGAAAGTGTGTTTAAGACTGCTTTATTTCTCACTCTTTAGATCTTATCCTGTTAGTAATAAATTTTGGTATTAACCCCACGCTGAGTCTGTTTTCCTGTGTGACTTCTCCCAGCTCAGAGCGACTTTAGTGGGTGCCTAGAATCCGGCCAAGGTCAACCCACAACACCTTATACTTTAACTGATATCTTGTGTTCTGACTCCAGCTTGTATTGCCATAAATACTTCTCTTGACCATTCTTCTTTACTTCTCAGGGTTGTTTTCCAGATGTGGCCCTGAAACACTGCTCTCCTAGTATTTCTTCACATCACTACCATATTTATTACTTTTTATCTTCTGAGGGACATATCTAAGTAGGGCATTTACCTCTGGTGCCTTCTGTTTATAAAACAGAGAGCAAGCTTTCAGGTAGTTATACCTACCCTACATGTAGCAGGTTCTCAGAGGTCAGTAACTTACCTGATATAATGAAAGAGACTGTATAAAATGTGATGTATAATCTCTTCATCTCTCCACTGAGTTTAGACCCTATCTTTTACAGTGGCAAGTGAAAACCATTCATCCATTAGTCACAATACTGATAAATATGGGGATCTTTGCAGGGATGATGGGTTTAAATATTAAAGCTCTGCTCTAAAATATTTGCCCTGATAATTGAATTTTCTCTGCTGTTTGAACCATATATGCAACAGACTTTAGCATTTAACTCAGGACTAATTATTTGGAGTTTGTCTACAAGCCAGACATGTAAAAACATGGAAATGTTTTACTAAGAGATTGGTAAGACATGGAGATGCTAGTGTAGAAGGTCAGTGTACAAATTGGAACATTATTTATGTTGACTACATTTCTTGTGCTCATATTTTTCAAGTATTTTATCCACTTTTATTAATATTTTAACATCAATATTATCTTCAAAGATAGTTTTAAAATATAGTATATTCGATGTTTTTAAGCCTAATTTCCCTGTGTTTAAATGATTTCTGAACAGTGTAGGGTTTTCATGAATTTATTCATCATTTGAAATTGTCTTGATCTGTAGATTGTTCTCAAGCAGCTTGTTATGACTATACAGCATAAAAAAATTGAGCCGTGTTGGTTACTTTGATTGGATTAAACTAGTTCTTGGTATAAGGATTTGGGTGCAGATACTTACAATTTCAAGTCCCAAACTTGATTTCCACCAACATTTCTTGACATTAAGATTGTTCCTGCTTAATGACTTTACTTGCTTAACTTTTCACAGAAGCAGCTGAAAGTATTGACTAGTTGTTACTGCTGTAGTTATTTTGGGGATATTACACTATTTCAGTTTATCATAGTCCTATTTTTACATGAATAATTAGAGAAAGAAAAACAGAAACTATACCTGATCTAGTGTCTGTGAAGCACATTGAGAACCTTCTTCCAGAAAAAGGAAAATTAAACAGCAAGTGGAAGACAACACTGCTGTAGTGACATTGCAGCAAACGCTTGTTCATATGAGTAGGGATTTCTAGAAAAAAATAATCTTATACATAAGGTGATTAAGACAACTAAACCCAGCACTGCTTCTTTGTTGTTAAACAAAGATGTTATTCTCGCACTTGTAAGATTTAGTAAGACGTTAAGCATGTGTGCATGATGTCAAGATATTGGCTCTAGCATGTGTTCTTACAGCCTTTATAGTTTGTGATGACATAATTAGGTACATTCTGTGAAAGTAACTTAAAATGTTACTGTCTGTTCCAATGAATTGAATGTATTTGGTCTGGGATATCTTGCTGGAACATTTGCACAGCCTTTTGTCTGGAGGCTCAGGGAGTTCAGAAGTGAAACCATCTTTTTTTTGTTCAGTGCAGTCACGTGTCTGCAGGTTTCCATATGTTTCCAGCATCCAGAGATGCTGTCACCACTGAGTGCCTCATAAAACCCCAAGATCCCTGGCAAGTATCCTCCTTTGGATTTCCTGGTCTGATGAACAGCTGTACCTCATTGCAGTTTGCAGACAAACTGGTGCTTAGCCTGGAACTGAAATTGCTGTCTTAGATATTCAGAGGTACAGATCACCAAGCAGTACTGAGCTTGCTAAGCCCAAGCTCTCTTTTTGTATTTCCTGCTTGTCCTCTTTTACAAATGTCTATGCAGCCCTTATAATTAGTTTACCCTTCTGTTTCTGTCTCCCAGTTATTAAATACTTCATACTTGGTACATTGCCATTCTTCTCAGGATCTCAAAGCACTTGGAGACCTTAATTCACAACATCTTCTGAAACAGATACTTAGGGCATCTAAAGTACTAGAAGCAGCTTAGCTGGGGGACAATGGGCTAGCTCACCCAAGGTAAGACAAGCATGTCTGTACACAGCCAAGAACAGGCTGCAAGTGTCCAGGCTCCAACTTCTGCTATTGTATTCACTGTGTATGTAATAATATATACAATAAATGTATTGTAACTTAAACAAAATAATAAAAAAAGAAAGCATACAGTCAATGTGCTGTTGTTAAATTCCCAGTGTTTATTGTAAAGTGCCACCAGGAAAAAAAAGGTAAGTTGAGTTATGGTTTGAATCCAAGCTGAGTTTGTGTAGGTATATTAAATCATGCTAAGAATTTATATAAGAACAAGATACCCTGCTACACCAAAGCTGACTCTACAAGAGCTACATTTTTGGAAACTAGTAGTTCTAAAGACAGAGTGAACAAAACAGTAGTAATTTGCAGCTGAGGTCTTTCATCAATCTGGAATTATTCTAACTGTATCAACTCCTTGGTTGCTATAAATCAGTTCTTATTCCTGCTCTGTAGTTGTGCTCAAAATGAGCAAGACTAGTTGTAAATGTTCTTTTTTTAAAATTTCAGACTTGGGACTCAGCAGGATCTTGACACTGCACTATTTATAAAAGAGTAACTGTGGATAGATTTCATAATATAAGAGCTTATATGGGAGGGGAACCAAAGCAAGGTATGTGTGTGTGTGGTGCTCCCTGGATCCCAGAAAAATGTCTGATTTGAGCTGCTTTTTCGGGTATGTTGCCACTCCGCTGTGAATGGAAAAAAAAACCAAAATGTGCTCTAGTCTGAATTTGGCCGTGGTGTTTCTCTTTCTCAGGAATTCAACTGGCCTTGCACGTCTTGAAAGTGGAGATTTACGGGTTTTACTGGGCTCTCCAAAAAGCTGAAGGAGGTTGCATTCGTGGATTTTTAAAAGCCATGGTTGTTGTACCAAGACAGCTGGGCCCCACACACAGAATTTTTCATCTTAAGTCCTGACCTAGTCTGCTCAGAACTCTGTGGGCGAATCACTTGCTGCCTGTCTGGGTAGGGGAGGGACTCACGGTGTTGAACTTGAGTCATCCAAGGTGGATGGTCACACTTGGAGTGTGGTCTCTCCCTGTGGGTAATGGTAAGAAGCAGTAAACCAGGCTCTGACATCAAATCTCCGGTTAGAAGAACTGCCCTCCTTCTCCCCTCAACCTAAATGTTTCGATATCTGACACAGGGTTTTCTATGTGGCAGGGCTCGGCAGCCCTAAATGCAGACCTGTGCATCAACATCCTGGCTGTGCCCACTGTGGATTGTTTTGAGAATGGTTGTCCCATCTGCTCTGTGTTTACTTGCACGTGGAATGGTGTTTGCACAGAAAGGAAAGCTGTGAGTATTTGAAAATAGCATGAGATCAAATTCTGGTTTTCTAAAAGACAGGTAGGGAGAAGAGAAAGCATAACTGTGTCATCTTAGAAGCAATAACGTGCATGCAAGCTGGTGTGTTTATATTTATGCAAGGAGCTATTCCCTGAGGTGCCTGCCTTGTCTGACTGTATGTCTAATATAATTCCCTTAAGGCTGACCTCTGCTTTCAGCACAGAACACTGCGGGATTACTGCTGTAGCTGAAATATTCCATGCATCTAAGTGTCCCTCTAGCAGAGAAATATGCTAAGCATATTCTCACTGTGGGAATGTTCCCAACTCTTTCAATTGTTAAAAAGATATATTGCTTCCCTCATCCTTCGATCATCCTTTGGACCGTGTAGGACTGTTATTACTTGACTTTCTAAATTTAGCAATATTAGCCACCTTAAAAAATTAATTTAGTGCCCTACAAAACTGCCACTGAAAAGGAGAAAAAAAGATATTTTTCTCTCCTTCATAATAGTTTCTGTTCAAAGTGCTTTCTTTTGATGAAAAATGTTTTCTTTTAAACCACTGAAAGGAATAGAGAAGTATGCCAGACAGCCTCACTAAAACAAGTTGGCACAGAAGAGGACATGAGAGAAGAGGGGGAAAAACACAAACATGTGGAGCATTACTACTAGTGGGCTGAAAAACAGCACTATTTCACATCAAGAAACTAACTGGACCTTGACAAAGGACACAGAAAATTGGCAGCATTTTAAGTCTTAATGCAGAGTTGGTGCTTTAGTGATGGCTGACTGAAACCTGAGCATTGATGTAGAGGTGATATATGAGTAGGACTTTTTTGGGTCTCCTTTTAATTTTAGAATAACATAACTTTAAATCTAAAACCAAGTTTGAAACACAGTGGAAATAGGGTATAGATATTTAAGCTGACATCTTCTCCTTTGTAACTAGTGGGTGGTGTGATAAGTGAAATCCTTTTAATCTGTGTATATGTAAACAAACTTCATGCCTTTCTGCCTAATCAATATTGCACATGTGAGGTACAATGACATTACTTCATAGGCTCCCACCTCTGTTCTTTGATTTATGCATTTACAGCACAATATCCCCACATGATATATACTGGATTATTTTTTTGGTACCCACCTGTCTTGTGTCTGCTAGACTCTTGGAATGCCCTGGAAACCTTCTGCCATGCAAAATCTAGTAGGATAAACATGAATCACTTCCTCTTTACTGGTTTCCTGGTACTTTGTTGTGAGTCCCCAGGCACTAGTTTTGAGACTTTCCTGGAAGACACTTATTTCTGAACTACTTTTGGTCTGGCTGTACTCTGTGTCCTGGGAGACTGTCTCAGACTTTTTTCTTAATCTGCTGGTTAACCACATGATGCGTGAGTTGGTAGGTGCCCAGGCTCCCATTTGAAGCACATGATCTACCTCCACCTGAAATCCTGGGCATTGAGGGTAGGGAACCTGCATGTACTGCCCATACTTTTCCCTGCATTTTGGGTGAATTATGCTTGTTGGCAGGTCTGTCCTCTGTATAACATGGATGCAACAGGGTCATGCCCTCAGGCATGGGGACTGATGTGTGTCCCTGTGCCAGAAAATTCTTGTCTCCTGGACAAGTAACCCCTTTTTCTGAACACATACTTTTTTCTCCTCTAGTTATCCCTCAGCTCTTTCAGCAATACTGCTGGGAGTCTTTCCATGCCTTTGGACCTTCACTTAGTAGGGAAGCAATTTAAACCATCCAAGCATGAGGTGCAGCATAATCGACATCTGCTCTCTCCCAGTTTGACACCTGCAATGTATCTACAGTAGCTCAAGGGGCTGTGTTCACACAGTCATGCTGTGGTAGGGGAAGACCAGCTCTTCACTGAGTGGTTGTCCACATACATCTCATGTTCTTGTCCCAGTGATGATGTTCCAGTGCAGCTTGCAGCCTCCCTCTTCCCACCCAGTTCCTGGGAATTTATTTGGTTCTTTAGCTGGGTTTTCCAGTCATGGAGTTGAGTCTTCAAATCATGGCATTTCAATTTGCCACGTGGCCTGGATTTTCCTCCTATTTGTCCCACATGTGCTTACTAGAGCTTCACATTTAACATGAAAATAACATGACTTCTACAGTCCTTCCCATCTTTTAGGGTCCAAGCATGTTAGGAAAGAAGATAATGTTTAGGTAGCACACTGAGCATGTGAACTGCTAGGAATAAGTACAAAATAGGGCTATAATGCTTAGCTATGGTTAAATAACTAGCTTACAGATGATCCCGCAAAAGATTCTAGTGATGAAAGTAGGCGTTTAGGGGGTGCCCTGAGATGGTGGAGTTACAAGTGGCTCTTAAACTTCTCTGCGGACATGCAAATGGTTAATTCCTAACTGCCGGTAGATGGCTCCCAAGAGCATTGTCCATAGGATATTTTTTCAACGTGTGAGAAGCAGGATTTTGGCGCACTGATAGCCTTCTGTGCTCCATGATGTGCCAGCTGAAGTTTGCACAGCATCAGGACATCTGTTTCCAGACTCATGGCATTGTCCTGTGGCCATGAGGCAACATAGATGCCACATGCTCTATGGGAAGAACTCTGGTTTCTTGGTGACACGGTGATGGTGGTGTGGAAGAGTGGCACCTGAGCAAGGCAGTATGTAGAGATCCCGAAATAACAGTTGTGTCGTGGAATGACTCAGCTGGTTATACATCAGTAATGCTGGCTGAGTAGAGGTGATCAGAGTGGGTGCAAACTCTTCAGAGTCTTTCTGTGCTGGCTAGCAGAACCTGGCTGCTTGTTACATTTATTGAATGCCTCCAAGAATAAGGCTCCTGATTTTTCTTCCAGGAATGGAGATGACAAAGAATTGTTATAATGGCCTCCTTTTTATAATTACCTCCAAAAGGATTTTTTTTTCACAGAGATTCTAATTAAGTTTTACATTAATTCTAAGTGTGCAGGATACTTTTACCAGCAGAAGAGCTTTCTGGGAATTTCTGCTGTGTTGTGACTTTGAAGGCCTGATTCTAGTCCATTTGCTGAGACCCGTGTTCCTTGTGGCTACTGTTCTGTTTGACTCCCTCCTTAACTATCCTGAGAACTCTTTCGTTCTCCAGAATTTGAAAACCTTAATAAGATTTGTATTTTCAAGGCAAATGTGGTACCCTGGGAAAGCTGGAGAGATAGTCTCTTTTGGCATTAGGGGAATTCTCCATCAGTTGAAGTCAATCAGGAGTATTGTCAGAAGAGTTTTTATTTGTGCATGGGAAAAGATTAAGAGAGCAGAGTTATGCTGAGATTCATGAACTAGATAGCAGTTTTCTCAAGGGTGGCTCTCTTTCAGTCTGGCTCTTGTGTCCAAAACTACCAAAGAAATGCCAGCTGAGAGCGCAGGACTGTTTGGTCAGAATGAAGAGAGGGAACAAGGAAAGGAGTTGAGGCTGAAGCACAGAGTTTAAGGAAAGAGTGCTGCGACTGCCAAGTCTGTAGAGGAAGATTTTTCATTTTGTTCTGCAAATGATGAGCAGACTGGTGTGGACAAATTGCTCAGAGTAGTTTTAGTTCTGAGACTGTGCAGTGCTTGGAACAGAAGGGTCTTTCTCTTTGCCTGCAGTTCCTAAACTTTATTATAATATGATGCAAACCTGAAAATACACGGAGTAGAGGAAGGGATCCAGAAGCAAGCTGTCCTTGGAGGAGAACCCAAGGCACTTATTACTACAATTCTCCCTTAGAAAATGTCATAGCTGTGCTGACGTGCCCATATTGCTACTTTTTTTCTGCCGATGGATTACCATCAAGGAGCATCATGAAGCCATACCACACTGCACACACATCGTTGGTATGGTGTCGTAAGACACACACCTCTCTCTGGGAGTTACGCAATGCTGTATTAGCTGAGTAAACATCTGGAATGGATTGGCGATGTATAAGTATGTACAGCACTTTAAAGTTAGGAATACAATGCATGTTGGTGAAGATCAGCACTCTGATTATGGAGACTGCCAAGTTAGAAACTCAGTTAGAAACTCAGATGCCCATCTGGCCTTCTAAGTGAGGAATTTCTCCACTCTTGATGTGTACTTGGAGGGAATATTTACATCTTTTTTTTCTTATATATCCATTTGTACATACATATATCTTAGGTGTTTAATACAGTCAGTGCAGCCAGAATGAAGAGGCATTATTTCCTATTGCAATGCAAGTAGCTGGATGAATAGGTATTACTTACCTTTGTTCAGTGGTAAGTAATGGCTGGAAATCTGATAAATTTATGTAATGGTTTAATGAGTTTTTTGTGTAATGTATTAGCCTTTAGTAAAGTTTGGCTACTGCTGACTTACAGTACTGCAATTCAATTTATGCTTTAGGTACATTATTTCTGAAATAAACCAACTACCTGAGGGCAGTTGTCTTGTGTACAGTGTCTTTTTACGTAATGGTTTTTTACCCACAATGTGGGTAGTGAAACTGAAGACAGGACTTAAAGAGAAATAACAAATGCTAGGTAAACCAGCACCTATGTAATCTTCCTTAAACAGGGTTACTTGCTTTTCGGTATGTCTGAGCACTCATCTGGTGGTTGTAGCACTTCCTTTTGGCAAGTGGTCTGGTCCTAACGTGTGAAATAGTCGCAAGACTTCCTGCCAACTTCTATCACTGCCACGTGTTGTGGGACCGTGAATGCTGCTGTTCTAGGATCCACAGAAAGGCTGAGAAAATCACTGTCCAGCGATTCAACTCTTTCTTACTATTCTGATTCATCTTCCTTCAGGAAATCTTCAGGTTCAAGGGAGCTGACTGGATTGCTCCGGGTGCTTTGCAGTCAACTTTATTGTTTCATTCTCAAGTTTGATGGTGGCACTGCTTGTCAGAAGAGACACCTGTTCTTTAAACTGTGTTGAAGTGATGGGGACATAACTGAAGTTCTTACCTACCATAAGAACTCAGATATGATACCTGCATGAGAGCATGGTGCACGAAAACTCAGATGGTTCTGTTCTGAAACCCCTGCCTGTCTGGTAGTGTTACACAGTAGCTGAGAACATTATCATAATTGACCTAAGCTGTTTGGAAAAAACAAATAGAATAAGTTGGTAGGAGGAGGGGGGGGTCTGTTTAGGGGTTTTTTTGGGGTGTGTTTGGTTAGTTGGTTGGTTCTACATAGAAGTACAACATTTATACCTCTGCCCATGCTATACTCACTGGCTATCAAACTATTAATTGAACATCTCATCTCAAAAATCAGACCTCCAATGGCAGGGAATTACAGTGATAATTAAGTTCTGTGGCCATCTTGGATATGGGTAAGTAAGTTGGTTTGGTTTGCGGTCATTTTGGCTCATTGGTTTAGTAAACACATTTACATATCTCTGTTTTGTTCAGTTCTTTTAGCTTTGTTGTAAGCTGCTTTTAAAATTCTTTTTTACAGATATGGAGATGGTACATAAGAAATGTATATTTCAATTATTTATCTGCCATGAAGACAAGCTGTAAATGTTACTTAACTTATCTGAAATCAACTCTAAACAAAAATAGAACAAGTCTAGATCTTTGAGAAACTGTCTTGATAAATAGCTCAATACAATCATAAACCTATCAGACTTGATGTACTACTCTGTTATATAAATCTTCTAGTTGCTATAGTGAAAAGGTTATGGATGATTGCAGATCACTCGATTAATAACTTACATCCAAGTCCACCTTACAAGTTGAGATCTAAGACTATAAAAATACAGTTCAGTCATATATTCATTACCATAGATGAATTTGATGCATTAATGACATATCAAGCCTATTAAGTAGAAGTCAGTGGTAATGTAGCCAAGGTGCGAACTTCAAACCTGGTGGTGGTGTTCTTGCTAAGTTAAGGAATAAGTGCCTAATTTTTAAATCTTTTTATTTGGTTGAACTGTTTTGATTAAACCATTTGGTTGAACTCTTGCATAGGAATAGATATGTATGTATAAAGGAAATTCCTGACCTAATGTAGATCTCAAAAGGATAATTCCTGATGCCTTGTGATTCTGCAAGTCTGGAATTTGTTGTCAGAGGAAATTATTGCAGAGGAAGGCAGCACCCAGTGCAGGGCTGGGCCAAGGATAGATCTGGAGAGCAGGCAGTGATCCGGAACAAGTTACCCTTCATTTGGGATGCAGGGATTTCTGGGAATGACCCTGACTGGGGAGGAGTAACCTGCCAGTCTAAAAACATATGCACAACTCCCAGAGGAGAGGGTAGTAGTGACAGGAGACCTTGTTAGAGGAAAATGAGCATAAGCCTTCTCCACACAGCACTGCTGCAAGTTATCAGTGCCTTATTAATAAATAAGCACTCTGAACTTGGTTACAGTCATTCTTTTTATAGAGCTGTTATTTTCCCTCATTTGTGTTTGGATGGGTATCCCCATTAGGTGAAGAGAAACTAAAAGAAGAAATAGCTTACAAAACTCACAGTTCTCATGCTATGCTTTTGTAATTTGTGAAAGTCAATAATCTTTGAAGATTACTTGGAGAAGGCTGAACTATGGCTGTTAAGCATTTTTAAATTTGTGGACCTGCATTATTTTAGCAGAAATGATCTCTGTAATGCAGGAATAAAAACCTAAGTTATCATAATTACCCTGATTGACCTTAGGATGAAAAAGATCTTCCTAAATCTGATTCTCATTCATTAATATCAAATCACTAAGCAGCACAAATATGATCTGGATGAAGTGTCAAATTAAGCAGAACACAGTGTGGAATTTATGTTGGGATTGTGGCAGCTGTGGGGGGAAAGACAATACCTAATCCAGCATAAAGTATGCTAGAAATGAGGTACTTCTTCATTTTTTTTTTCTTCTTTTAGAACATGTTTGTGTGGAATGAGTTTGCTATAGCTCAGCAGTTTTCTTATTGATTTGATCCAGCACAAATTGCCTTAAAATCAAATGCTGTGCTATATGGAAGAGTGGCCTTGGTCACTCTGATAAAGTCTTGTTAGTCATAGGAATTAAAGCTTGCGGGAAGAGCTGCGCTCTCCTCACTTTTCAGAAGGATTTTTAGCTTCTCTTGCCAGTTGTGGAAGTGCAGGAAGTCACGGGATTTGTGAGCAGGGTTGTACCACCAGATTTCTCACAGTTCATGATGGTGGGTTCCACTCCCTGCCTAAGGTTGTTGGGAAGGCATTGCCAGTGGATTATTTTGCTTACAACAGTAGTACTAGCCTGTGGTCTTGCAGGCATATCTAAGTGTGTGCAAGGAGCCATGTATACAGTTTGGTTGTCCCTCCCTCAAATGTGATTTTTACATTGAGACTATGTAGCTAAATTTAATAAATTAAATTAAACATCAGCCTTGCAAACTTGGAATTGGAGATCAGGGAGTGGTGGAGAAGAGCTAAATGATTTTACAAGTACTTAGCATCATCGTGTGCTCCGAGCTTCTATGTGAACATAAAGCTGAAAGCTGCTGCTCTTTACTACTGGCCTTATCCTCACAAGTTGTGCCACTGGAGTAGATCCTGGACTACTGTTGCTGCTTGTACAGAAAGCGTTGAGTCGTGTTGCTAGGCCTGCCTCTTCCCTTCAAATGGCAAGTTTGCCACTTAGGAGCAAAAGTCCTCTCAAATCAATACTCTCTTGAGAATGTGGATGGCACACCCTTATAAATTTGTACTGTGCTTGTCATGCCCTGATTTCTGAAGCTTTCCTTGATGTTACAGAAAAATGTATTATTTTTGACATGGCAAAGGCATGGATCAACTTTTTCAAGACAAAAACACTATGAAAACAAGCCGCTCCCATTTTTCTGTGAGGTAAATTTACAAGGCAGGTATGAGATGGTGAATTTGCTTTAATTTAGGGTGAAAATAAAAACACATTATTGACAAGTTTTTTAAAAGGGGGATAGTTTCTGCACCCTAATCTTTGCAAGATTAAAATTACTACTCTTTTTAGTTGTGAAGGAAAACTGCAGCTAATGATAGAAAGGAATTTTATGTTGGTTTTGTTTCTCATAAAGCTTGTCCTTTTCCAAATTGCATGAATACATGCATTGCTGAAGTTCAGTTTCCAAAGTAGGCTCTTGTCTTAGATTTGGAGAGATGAGGTTTGGCTGGGAGCAGGGAAAAACAGCAACTATATGTTGTTTCTGTGGGAAGTATTAATAGCTGTTTATGAATGCAACTGCATTCCAATAGTTTTTAAAAGTCATGCTGAACAGGATATACAATGTATCTCCTTATTTGAAATAGCTTTGAAAAAACTACTGCCATGCTCCTTTTTTTAGCTTGTTTTCCTCAGGAAACGTGGCTTAAAAGATCATGCTCTGTGCTTGTCTACACACGTTTCCTTTTGCTCTTAATTGCTCAGTGCTTTCCCCATTTTTAACCAGATTTGACAGAAGTTCTACAGATGATTAGTTCCTATAGAGCTTACAAAACTGCAGGACTCCTGAAAGTAAGTAGAGGAGATATGTTGTTGATGTCCACATCAACATAAAGGCAGCAACATAAACGTATTACTGGGCAGTGGAGATCAGCAGAGGAGAGTGTTGTTATCAATGTCCTGAAAGTGGAAGAAAATCTGTGCCTTGAGCATGTACAGTGCTAGACATAGAGAGTCTGTGGAATCCTGATTGATAGGAAAACAACCAGTTTTCATTAGTTTTGCTTCTCAAGGAGCTTCTGTACTGCTGAGAGTTAGTAGTAAAATATGCCAACAGATCCCATAACCATCTATTCAGCAAATTAATGTTTGCATAGCTCTGGAAAAATTAGCATTGTATTTAAAATATATTTATATCTTTAGCTCATGTTTTCTGATGAAGTCTCTTATGTTTGTCCTCAAAAGAGCTATATAGCTCCCTATGAAGACACAATATATATGACTTACCAGACTAATTGAACCCTAAATTAAGTTAGTTTAGGTAAAAAAACAGACAACTTTTATGAAAAATACAATTTATTTTTCCTCTGGAAAAGTGGTATAATGAAAAAAAATCTGAATTGGTTTTAATTATGTCAGTACAATTCCATATAGAGCAGAGAGAGATACATATGGACCTTCATAGCAGGTTTTTGTGACCCAGTGTGTGTTACTTCTTCCCTTCCCTGGGAAGAGTCATCTGCAACTCTTCAAATAAAACCAAGTGTCACATCCAAGCAGTAGATCCAAAAAGCGAGGCTTTTCAATAGATACCTTGAGACTGGAGATAAGATTGCAAGAACTGGAGAGGCTGTATGGTAGACAACCCCATCTCTAGTTCCCTCCTGTGATTTGACATAGCCAGCACAGAGACACAAGAGGATTGTTCTCCCAGTTTTCCTTTCAGTACTGTAACTGAAATTACGGATACCTACTGCTTGTTTGGGAAACACGGAGCTTAATCGCTTCTTGCTGCCTGACCAAAGAATCTAGAAAGATTCATTTTACTACCTTTTAAAACTTACTGGGACACTACTGAGTTTCTCATAGTTTCTTATTTTAAAACCAAAAAGGTAAAAACTTTTTCCAAAAATAGAAATCTTGCAGTTTGCAAATCTACCCCCAGCCTTTTCTGTTTTCATTTCCTTAAATTCCTTTAATATGAAAGTGTTTGCCTTCTTTGCATACAGAAAGGCATCCCATTTTCATCTTGCTGGGTGCTGACACTGCATTCCTGTCTGTCTGCTGAGTTATTGTCTGGATTAATATTCATTAATTACGTTGGCTCAATGAGGCTGTGCTTGGTAAACAGCTTCGTGAGGACGTTACAGGTTTTACTGTGAGTGGTGTTCAGTGTCCAGAAGATTAAAACCGTAGACGATGGGTATAATCCAAATCCAACAAATGCTAACCTTTCTTAGGGTGTTTTACAGCATGGGAAAAGGGGAAGGGAACTGGAAGAAACTATATAATTGCTCTCACATCTATAGCAGGGTCTACCCTGTTATCGTGTGAATGGCCAGTGTAGACAATTCCATAGTATGTGATACAGCTCAGCTATGGATAAAGGGACACATACTAAACCAAGCTTTTCCTGCTACAACTCAGAACTTCAAGATATGTTTCTTAATGCTATTCATCTTCATTTGCATAATCAGTTTTTCTGAAAATGATTCAGGCATTAAGATGCATCTGAACCAGGCCTCTTTCCTGCCTGCAAAGGTAAATCCCTCTGGTGAACTGAGCATTATAAATTTAAATCCAGGATGTGGGCTTGGTTGACGCATTGTACTTAGCAAGACAGGTACAAATAGATTGGGAAAAAAAACTTGCTTTAAATCTCTCTGTGTTCATATACCCAAAAGGGTTTGCTTTAAAGAAGATTACAAATGTTTTAATATTATTTTAAGGTAATATCACAGAATCACAGAATATACTGAGTTGAAAGGGACCCACAAGGATCATCAAGTTCAACTCTTAGCCCTGCACAGGACCATCCCCAAGAGTCACACCATGTGCCCAAGAGTATTGTTCAAACACTTCTTGGACTCTGGCAGGCTTGGTGCTGTGAGCACTTCCCCGGGGAGCCTGTTCCCATGCCCAACCACCTTTTGGTAGAAGAACATTTTTCTAATGTCTGACCTAAACTTCCCCCAATATAACTTCAAAGCCATTCTCTCGGGTCCTGTCACTGGTCACCACAGAGAAGAGATCAGTGTCTGACCCTCTTTTTCCCCTCAAGAGGAAACGGTAGACTGCGATATCTCCCCTCAGTCTCCTCCAGGCTGAACAGACCAAGTGACCTCAGCTACCTCCTCATATGGCTTCCTCTCAAGGCCCGTCACCATCTTCATTGCCCTCCTTTGGACACTCTCTAATAGCTTAATATCTTTCTTCTATTGAAATGCCCAAAACTGCACACAGCATTCAAGGTGAGGCCACATCAGTGCAGAGCAGAGCAGGACAATCCCCTCCCTTGTCCAGCTGGTGATGCTTTGCGTGATGTCCACCAGGACACGGTTGGCCCTCCTGGCTGCCAGGGCACTGCTGACTCATATTAACTTGCCTTCAACCAGGACCTCCAGGTCCCTTTCCATGGCACTGCTTTCCAGCATCTCATTTCCCAGTCTGTACAAACAGCCAGCATTGCCTCATCCCAGGTGAATATGTGAGTAATTAAGGAACCATGAGCAGAGGAAAGGTCTAGGTTTTTTTGAGCACAAACATTGACTGAGAGTAATCTTTAGAAAGAATAAGAGGTCTTGAGAATGATGAAAGTTCAAGCTGAACTTTTCTTCTCAGGCGGAAGATAAGTCAATAGCCAGAACTTGTTGATATGGCTATGACTTCTTGAATGACTATAAAAATTAACTTTGTAGCACATGGAATCCAAGGATTTAAGTGTCTACATATATTCTAATGACTGTTAGAGGTATGGTGTTTACACTGTTTATGGAGAAAGAATCCTGCCTAGATCTTACCTGGTTAAATTAACTTCATCCATTCAGGAGACAGAGCTTTCTTTTTTTTTTTTTTTTCTTAACACACAAATTATAGTTCTCTATTTGTTTAAAACAAAGCCCAGCTGTAAGCTTAGTTGTACTTTGAAGTCTTCTTTTAGGGTGTTTAAAAGTAGTAGTTAAAAGTATTAGTGTTTTTAAAAGTACTTTTATTTTCTTCTTTTTCAAATTTATCTGTTAAAGGCAACTGCTGGGAGGTTGAAACTAAACTCTTGCAAAAGTTAAAAACTTACTCCACATTTGAAACTCTTGATGCATTCCTTGATCCAGTGCCAGCTAGCCTCCTTCCAAATAGCTATAGTCATAACTCTGTAAAATTCACTGGAAATTAAGCAAGCATTTCGAGTTGCACTCAAGGATTCTATATCGTCATTAGTTGTATTTGACTCTTCAAGTGTGTTAAAAGCATGACTACATGTGGGACAAACCTTTTGTCAATAGCTGGCCTGGGGAAATGGGTTACTGTAAGAAAAAGGATCTTCTGAACAGGCCACCTCACCCTTCTTTCATGCACAAGCTCTGAGTGAAAAAGGATAGATATCAAGAAAGCTCTCTGCTTGCCCTGAAGAAGAAAGGGCAAAAGCTAACTACTAGCAATCTTCATTTGCATACAGTGTACATACAACATTATTTATATGCTGTATGCATATGCAACAGCATCATATTTGAGCTTTGTTCCATAGAGTTGTGCATGTTTTGTTGTGTAACCTTTCTTTGTGTTCTGATTTGAGGAAAAAATAGCAACTTCTTTCACTTAAACCATGAAAGAGATGGTCAGCAGAATGCAGGTTAGCCTGACTGAACAGCTTGTGTGTTTGTGCTAGTTTGGGTTTAAAAAACAAGATGAGACAGGTGGGGTGAGTGTTTCTGCTGGTCAAGGGGCCTTGTGCTAGAGAAACAGCTTCTGGGGAATCCAAGCTTTGATTCTCAGCAGCTGCAGCTGGGGAAAGCCTGCTTTGGTGAACTAACCTGTATATGTGAGAGATGAATTTTTTCATTGCATTTAGTTTCACTGTACTTTTTTGTACAGTGCTCAGCTGTAGTTGCTGAAATTGCATCAATGGCTTGGTACCAGTATGATTTTTTAAAAAGAAGTGACCTTGTTGTTCCATAGCTTTAGAGACCTGTCATGCTGCTTAAGTGGTGTCTTATGTGTTGTTGTTTACTTTTCCATAAATAATATTAGTTCACTTCAGTTCAAAAACCCTTCCATATTTCCAATATCTCTTCTGAACGTAATGAATGAGGAAGAGAATATGGAAAAAATAACTGGAAATTTCACATTTGCATTTTTTAAACTTGGAACTGAATAATGTTTCAGGTTTAACTTTGGAGATGGAAGTTATTTGAAAAGGGACTTAATTCACACACTTAAGAGACCAACTGTAGAACTTTGGCATGGTTATTGCTGCTGATGAGTATGCTTGATAGGTATTACAAACCCCAGCATAAATGTCCAATCTAAGTTTATCTTAAAGAAAGGGTAAATTTAATGTTCATTTTATATCAACAATTAAATCCCTTAGGTAACTGTGAGATCAATTGTTGACTTTTTTTTTTAACATCTTTTTTATTAGTAGCAAAAGACTGAACTTTTCATTTATTTCTTGATTAAACCGAAAGAAATGTAAATATATAAACAGTAAAAATATATCAAGACAGTTATGATGTTCTGGGAAGCCCAGTGCCAGTTGGGAAATAGCAGGAGGAACCTAAGCTACAGTTAGTTTTGCTGAAACTAATATTCTGGTATCCTTTTTAAAAAAAAAAAAAAAATAAAGAAAACAAAAAAACTCCATTTATGAGCTCATCATGACAGGAACTTGTTACCCATGTGTTTATCTCCTCCAGAAGTAGTGTTTACATAGCTAAGATGCTTCCTAGTTTAGGCCAACAATGCTAAGGAGCCTTTTGCAGCTACAATTTAGGATATAACAACTCTTCACAGTTTGTGTTTGAAGTGGCTAAGGCTATTTAGCTTTTGTGGGCAGATTCATTAACCCACACACTGTTCTGCCCAAGTAACAATAACAGAAACTAGAACTTTCCTCTGACAATGGAATTCTTTTGTCCAATGCAAGAAAAACAAACACTTTTATAGAAAAATTGAATGTAACCAAAGTTGTGAATATTCTTTATGGTAGTGCATATGCTTGATCATAAACCCTAGAGAAAATTAGCAAACACCATGCAGCTATACCATTGCATAGATGCAAATAGTATTCGGTTTGTAATCCATTTTGCTGATTTTCAGAAAGCTAGTTAGACTATCAGCATAAGAATCTATCTGCATGATCTCATCTTCTCACCATAATATGGAGGAAAAACTTAAGTAATGATGAGAGTAGGGACATGTATCCACTGGGATTCTTTTACGAATAGAGCATTTGTTACTTTTTGCCTTTGAATAGAGTTTCAGAAATGAACACTAATCTTCAGTAACAGTGTGAGTGCCTGCATAGAGTAAGCATTGATAATAGATAATTGAGTCCGTGGCTGAAGCAGATGGAACCTTTTATAACACCAGCTGAGACAATGTGGGAGCTGAGGGTAACACTGATTTTTCAGGCCTGGAAAGAAGAAAAGCACTCTCCTTTTGCTTCTGCAGAAGAGGGACTATTGTGTTCTCTATCATGTCCCTCTCAGGCTCCACTTGAACTTTCCAAAGGACTGTTTGGCAGTGCAGAAGCCTTGGTTTATTTAATACAGAAGGACCTTTCTTTTTCTTCACCAATAATGTTTTGATCTTAGCTGGGATTGAGAACTGCCTCATTCATTATGACTGCTTGGCAGTGGCATAAAGGCATCCAGTGTTTAGCAGGTCTTCTGAATGTACATTGCTTGAAAGGAAAGCTGAGCTTCTTCATGTGTAAACATCTGTCTGAGTCCTGTGATGCCTGGACAGCTGAAAAACATGCAGTGCACTGCAAGTGTGCTCCAACTTCAGCCCTTAATGTACCTCTTCACAAAATTAAAATTCTACTATTTATGGAGGATGGAATTGCTTTTCTTTGACCATGTCACTTGAGGGGCTCTGCTGTGTGCTTTCCACAATCCTGGATCCTGTATTAAGTTTTGTTCTATCGTTTTTGTTTTTGATGATGTCGAAACACCACTGAGAATGGTAAGGAATGTATCTGCTGTGGTTCCTAGCTTTACAGCTAAGCTCTATGGACCAGGCTCTTCTTGGTGGGTCCATAAGGCTATTTGGGTCACTGCCTAAACTAGATTAGTTTATGGTCTGAGCACGTTTTGTTTTCACGTGTAGAGAGATGGATCTATACAGTGGTACTGTTTGCTTTTGCCATCTCATGCAGCTGGATGTTACTTTGTGCACTATGCTGTGGTCACTTTGCAGACATCTGTAGGAAGAGATATTAAATAGCCCCAGTATCACTAGTATGATTCCATTTCTGGAAACCTTTTTTTTATCCTTGTTCAGGGCTTGTTGGAATTTAAAAGACATTGTCTCAACAAGGAACATTAAGTAGCTCTGTCACCTCATGAGAAGCTGCAGTTGTTAATTTTTGCTGAGTGGTGCATCCTGTCAACATATGTGGCCACCTTTCTTCCTGTTCTACTGATACTGGCAGCTGTGAAATGTCCTAAATATCAGGGACTTTCTTTGAGCCTAGTACCTTGATGGGATTACAAAAGAGAATATTGTGGATGCCCTCCCTGCACATGAGCACGTATGTATCAGACCAGCCATTTGTGATTTAAAAATGGGGGCAAATACATAATTCGTCACACTTTTTCCAAGGCTGCATTTAATGTGAATAGAATTGCAGATCTATCTCAAGTGAGTGAATGTGACACAGTATCTTTTCCAAGAGAAATACATGGAATTACCTGGAGGCTGCCTGTACAAGTACCTGTACGAAGCAGGTAGTGTTTGCTTCCAGGCAAGGGCATGTGCTCCTGAGGTGTGGTGTTCCATTCTGCAGTGTGCCTGATCCACAGTGGATGCTTTAGCACACCTGCTGGATTGGACTTCTCAGACGGCTTGGGGCTAATTTCTAGACCATGTGGGCAATCGTGGGCACCTGAGGCAGAGGATACTGACAACCTGGGTGATTTTTGACAGCAAGGTACTTAATCAGCTTATGCAGCAGCTGAGCAGTGTTTCATGGAGCTCTGCTTGATTGTGCTAAAAAAGGACACGGGTATCATGGGTGCTTAAGGTTGTTTGACTTTGTTTGGGTTCTTGGCTAAATCTTCTCTGCTATTTTGCAGATTCTCAAGCCATACTAACACCCACTTTTAAGAACACTCCACGGTTTTGCTCTTCCTGCATTGTATCCTTGGTGAGACATTTTATTTTGGAACAATTTCAGATTAAGTGGCATTTCATTTCAAGTTCTAAAATAGTAGGTCTTTCCTTGGAAGGAATGATGTCAGGATGTTTGACGGAAATTGGTAAATCTAATGACCTTTGATTAAAGCCTGCAGCTGTACGATAATACAGAGAAAGACAACTTTGAAGACAGATTCAGAAGCCAGGAATTTAGAAACCATTTTCAACATTTCGGCCTACACAGATTACTAAATAAAGGATTTCAACAACTGACACAATGTTTTTGTTTGTAAAAGTGGGCACTTAGTACAGTCGGATGATGAATTAAGGACAGCTGGAATACATCAGAATATACTCTCCTACACATCCAGTATGGTTGAGCATTAATACGTTTTCATCCCTTTGTAATTATTTTCTCTTTGCAGCTATTTCCAGATTTTTACCATCTGTAACTGTGACACTTTTACAGGAAAATTAATTTAGTCAATGCAGTTTCTGTGATTTTTATTATTGTTGTCAGTGTTTCAGATCCAGAGCCTTCTCACTTGGCTTGAATTCTTCAAACCTCTTACATTGTGCAACCAATAACCAGTTTATTTTTTTATCAGAAACCTGAATTTTTGTTTGTTTGTTCTTATAACTTTAGGTAGACTCCTTAAGATACAATGATCAAGTCCTCTGGTGACATTTCAATAAACAGCTAAGCAGTTTTGCAAATTGAAGAGACTGGGGACTAAGGAGACAGCCATTTAATAGCTGATTTTTAGAGTTGTGCACTGGACAATGGGAGAAATAGCTATATTGTAAACACGTATTGTATTAATGAGACAGGCTTTGGGACAGACTAAATTGAATTCTTTCAAGACAAAGGTAGTTTAAGGAACTGCGTCCTTTGAAAATCCATTCACGTAGTGGCAGTTACCTCCTTGTGAGATGCTAAAGTTTTTTACTCCCATTGAATTCAAGAGAATTGAAGTCCATTAGCACATTCAGAAGCTCTTGATAGAAACTATTGTACATTTAACTAGACAACCAGAAAGTACAGAATTTTTTTTTATAACAACAAAATACACAACATTTGAAACAGATAAATCTCCAATGAACTTTTCTATGCTGTGTTTCACTAAAAACTGGTCTCCAAATAATTTTTCAATAATTTTCAACTTTTGAAAATGCCAATTCACAGAAAACAGCAGGGGTTATATTCTTGTTTAGCGATGGCTAAGAAAAGGCTGCTTCTGGTGAAATAAAAATGTCAGTGATTTTTGAAAATTGCTTCAAAATGATGTGGACATTTAAAATAAAATAATGGGGAAAATTTCTTCTGAAAGATGAACAAAGAATTAGTGACAAGTTTCAGTTAATGCTGTTTCAATGACAAAAATGTTGTGGGGACCATTTTAGTGATAAATGTGTACTGAGTGTGTGGGAAGGGAAAACCACCTCTGTGACGCAGAGTTGAATTGTGTGATTGCTTTGCTTGCTGATGCATGCAGCATAATAACTTTAAATAAATATGCTTGTGTATCTGAGTCACATCATCTAGCTGCCTGTTGTCCGGTTGTTTTCCAAGTCTGTGTAAGCCACTATACCGAAAGAGTAGCTCAAGTGCAAGCTCTGGATTGCAGTGAATCCCACACTTCTGTGAACTTCCAGATTTAGCCTGGACCAAGAAGATTATGGATTTACAATCTCCCAAGAGAGCTTTCCTGTACACACTGCATCTGTTGAAGGAGGTAAAAATGAGTTGACCCTTATTCCAGAAGTAAGATATGAGCACCAGTATATTTTCAGCCTATGAAATCAGCAGTCTAATGGGTAAAGCGTTCTCTTACATAAAGATGTAACATAGCAGATGTCATCTGCTATGATAGGTGATGCATTTTATGTATTGTCTTTGATGTACTGTCCTTCTACTGAGCAACCTTCCTTGTGGAAGTGTATGTTATTTTTTACTCTGTGGTGATATTCAAAGTACTGGAGGGCGATCATGAAATGTATGTATTCAGATCAAATATTGTATTCATAGTGGTTGTACCTGGGAAAACAAAACAGAAGAACAATTAATGATTTATAGAGAAAATCTTACAATATTCTCAGTAGCTTCAGTGATGAAACAATTGCTGTAGGTTAAAACAGTTGCTAGAGGTGAGTGTATGGGTGTCATCTTGCAAAAATAACGAAGAAAGAAGAGGTCGAGGAGGTGTTTTATTTGGAAATGGAGGAAAGACAAGGGAGTAGCTCTTCAGCTGCCAGGAAGGGGGTATATATCTGGCAAAATGCGTACCTGTAAAAGTTAAAGAAAGTTGTTGTCTTGTTGATTTCAGTGGGAAGGAGGATCATTCCCAAGATCAGGCAATTAACATTGGCACCAAAAATGGTTTGAATGATGAGTCTTCCAGTAAGTGATGAATGCAGAATGGCTGGCTAATGATTAATGCATATTTCATATTAATAAATCATATTAATTGTCTTTTTCCTCTCTCCCTTTGTATTTTATTTCTCCCTGTATATAAAAACCACTTTATATGGGTCCAAAACCAACACGATGTCTAATAAGAGATAATTATGCTTGGGTCCAGAAAACATTAGAGGAGATTTAGACTAAAATCTCATATTCCTTGTAAAACTACTAATCTGAATTAGGTAGATATTTGAGAATACCAAGAATGTTGTACTACAAACTGGCTGTTCACCAGTATGGTTTTTTTAATGTGTGGCTTTTATATCTTCATATTTTTACATGGTGTGGCATTATTTACGGCCATTAATTGCTATGGATATGACTCATGTATTCCAAGGGGACATAATATGGAGGTAAATATGAAAAATGGAATTTTAAATAAATGAATAATTTTAGATGATGAGCACATTTTCCAGATTTTTTTCTGAAACTGTAAGAAGGCTAACAGAAGAAGCTAGGCCAAAAGTAGAAGAGGTACTTACAAGCAGAAAATACTAAATGTAATGTACATCACATGAATTAAGTCACTGAGTATCTGAGTAAAGTAATAAGAGATTTGAAAAAAAATCTGAAGATTTGTCTATTCATCCAAGCCCTGAATCGGGGAAATGCTTTACATGTCCTTGTCCTCTAAATGGTCAGATTGGCATGTGAACAAACCCTTGATATAAGCCTTTATTTTGGAAGTTAAGCATCTGCTGAGTACTCTTCTGAAACTCATAAAAGCACAAGGGACAACCCTTGGGAAAAAGGAGGCTAAGGTAATTGCCGTGTTAGCCTGCAGTGACCTCAGATTTATTTCTGTTTGTCCTCAACCTCCTGAGGGAAGCTATGCAAAGTGATTACACTCTTCCTTCCTTGTATGTAACAGTGGGTGAATAGCCCTGCCTTGGTCCCTCAAGTATTTTGAAGATGATTGTTGGGCACCAGGCACTTACTTGACATTTCTGTCCTTGAAAGTTATTTCCTTTTATCAGCTATGGTGAAAACATCCAAAAGACAATTTGCATACCTGGTTTTCATCAGAAAAAATTCCAGAGTACTGCAAAACATGCATAGAGTCTTCATGCTGCTCCTCATGTAAAATTTTACACAAAGTTAAGGTACATTATTAAGAACTGCCTCCCTGAGTAGGATGTTGCAGAATTAAGTCTTCAGTCTGCTTCTACCATTTGCAGCTGCTTGTTTTTAGTTTGGTTCAGTTCTCTTTAATATTTATCCCCAACTGCCTGTGAATGTCAGGCATAAAGTTCACAAAATTTTTAAATTGAGATACTAAAAAAAACAGAAAGAAGCAGATGAGAGTGGTTTGATTTAGAACACATTTCCACCATATTTTTTTACTCCTTTGTTGAGGAAAAGTGTTTTAGTGGAAGCTGAAGTCCAGGCTATATTGCAGATTTTAAAGTGGGGTTTTTTTTTGCCATCTCAGTGACGCTGGAGATAGAATCTCCAGCAACTCTGTTAATTATAAATCTAAAAACAAATTTTAAAAAAAATAGGAAAGCTTTTTAAGGAGATGCTTAATGGTAAAATAGATGAAAATAAGCAAAGTGTGGCCATTCTCTAGACAGCTAATTGACTAAAGGAATATCTAGATTTGGAGGTTCAAGAGGAAAATTTTGAAGGGATAAGAATTCCATGGAAAAGCATGTCTGAATCATTTGCCCTGTATCCTTTAAGCTTTTATTTCTCACAAGGAGTCTCCCATTCAAGGGCCAATAACACTTGATTCTTATTCGTCTTTGGCATTTGAGGAGGTTGCAACTGGAGGTAGCAAAATTACATCCTTAAAACAGCAAAGACCTATCTTATTCATAGGGGTGAAGCATTACTTGATGCAGTAATTTAGATTTTTCACTATTGACTTTCCCTGACACCATCTCTTGATAACATACTGAAACTACCTTACTGAAGGAAGGTGGTCTTGTGCCTGCAGCAATCTTGAGACTGATGGAGAGAAGTGGGTTATTTTATTTAGCAGTGGTAATGATGATCTTGTCAAATTTATGAGTTTACTGACACTGTGTTGAATATAACTTCTCTGTCATCTAGATGAAGGGGCAATATAGAATCTACAAATAGATTTTTTTTTTATGTTCATCTTATTCTTTTTGCTTTTTTGTCTTGGAAGTAAACGTTCAAGTTCTTAGAGTTGTTATAAAATGTATCTTATTAATCTGTGTTCTTTAACTTTTCATGGTTTTGCTACTTTCAAAATAGACATTATTTTAAAAGTGTTCTGGGAAAGAGATCAACACCCTGAATTATTTGTTGCAAATAAATTATACAATAAACAACCTACAAGCCTGTTATCTCTGACTGTGTAGGTTGTAAGCATTAGGTGCATCTGTTTTGGTCTATGGATTATTCATAACAGTTTCACTTCAGCAAGACAATGCTTGTGATATATAATAGATTATCCAGTTTATATCCATTTTTCCCCTGTTTCCTCATTTGATGACTGAAACTTTTCTTGAAATTTGTGAAATAATCATGAGCCAGAATTATTTTGCAAATGACCTGGCAATTATCTCTACACAATAAATAATGCAACTTGGTGAATAATATCAAAGCTAACTTGTTTAATGTCTTAGTTCTGAATTAGTTCACTGTTTGACCAGATCTACTTACTTTATCCAACTAGTATGGAATGCAGACTGATTCTTTTTTCTTCCTCACTGTGGCTATTTGTTGGTCTGACTCCACTAACATTGACAGAAGTCTAATGCCCAATCAGAGATGTAAATGATGAGAGGCATGCTCTCTGCATGCAACTGTCAAACAAATGTGATTAGACTCTATAGTGGATGTTGTGTTTATGCTATTCCACTGCAGTAATGACAGGTGAGATTGGCTCCAATCTCGCCCTAATAGCACAATGGTATCCCAGAGCTCAGTTATGTAGAATGGTTTACATGCAATGCTAATTTAAAAGAATGTGAACAAATATCCCAAAGGTTTTTGGTCTATTAGGTACTAGTTCTTGTTGACTAGAGTGCTGACATGGCACATGGGTGACCCACTAAATTCTATTTGACCCACTAGTTAACACTTGAGATTTGAAAAATTTCAAATTGTCTACTTTCTTGGCATTTACCCCACAAGACTGAGATTTGAGAAAGATCCTTGAGGAGAAAAACATAAGCAATAGTTATATGAGAAGTGCCTGTCATGAAAAATCTTCAAGATTTTGGCTCGGTGGTCAGAAAACAAACCCATTTCCTGTGAGTTTAGCAACTCTGTCGTGAATTATCTCAGTTTGTTTAACACAGTTTTCAAAGGTGTGTTTTTTGTTAATACTGTGTATGATAAGTGCTACAATGTTCCTGACAGCTTGGATAAGAAGTGATGAACACAGTGAATAAGCTCCATCAAATAAGGCCAAGAATTATATCTGTTCTAGTAATGTCAGCTCGTCTTAATACTGCATTACTTGGCACTATACCTTTATCACATTTTATAGCTTGCTTTGCCTCTCCAATCTCTGCCCCAGTCAGGTTGCCTTCTGACACCTACACTTCTGTCGCATTTCTGCATTCCTCTTGGTAGAATCCGAAGGAATAGCAGACTTACTGAGGTATGAGATAGATGATAAGTTACAGTGTTTCTCAAGTTTGTTTCTTGTCAAAGCTTTATCATTTGGAGATTTGCAATAGATCTGCTTCTCTTTTTCTTTCTTTTTTTTTTTTTTTTTTTTTTTCAATTCATCATTTCTTGGCAAGTCACTTGTTTTCCAGTGAAAGCTGTTGCCTTTACTGTAAATGACCATTCAGGACTTTGAGCACAGCAAGAATAATGTGTCTGTTTGGCTAGAAGACATGAGCATGGGGATAATCTTCTACCTCTTCTCATACAAAGAGATCTGTTAATGAGCCAGCACATTACTCAAATGCTGGCAGCAGTCTGCATTTTAAAATGAGATCTAACTTTAAAAATATTCATCAACTTTATAATGTGTCAGGTAATTGTACCTCATTGCAAATAAAAGTCCAGTTTGCTAGGTCATGAAGAATTAGTTCTTTTAACATAGATTGTTCTGAAATTTTGATAGCTATAACAGTTTTCTTAAAGACAAAGTAAAATCTCTTGCAGGTTTCCTGTGTCACTGTCATTGGTTTAAGCCCAGCTGGAAGTTAAGCACCATGCAGCCACTTGCTCAACCCTCTTCTCTCCCACCCCAACCTGGTGGAACGGGGAGGAGAATCAAAGTAAAACTTGTAGGTTGAGATAAGAAGAGATTAATAATTGAAAATAAAATAAAAATGCAGTAATAACGGTAAATTATAATAATAATGATAATAATAAGGGAGAAAAAAAAGTGATGCACAATACAATTGCTCACCACTCACTGACTGATGCCAGACCCCCTTCCTGAACCCACATCAGTCCCTGTTCTGGGTAAGTCCCGCCAGTTTACATACAGGGCATGGTGTTCTAGGGTGTGGAATATCCCTTTGGTCAGTTCAGGTCACCTGTCCCAGTTTCCCCTCTCAGTTTCCTTTGTGCACCTCCTCACTAGCAGAGCACGAGACAAGAAAAACGTCTTTGTCTTAGGGTAAACACAACTTAGCAAAAACCCCAAACATCAGTGTATGATCAACACCATTCTCATTCCGAATCCAAAATACAGCACTGTAATGGCTACTGAGAAGAAATTATCCTACCTGAAACCAGGACAGTTACTCTTAAAAATATTATTGGCAGAAAGGAAAAACTTGGTGGTTTTTCTCTATCTTTTATGAACTAAAATGGATTTTTTTTATTTCCCAAATGGACTAACTCTGAATATTAGCAGAATCAAGTATGGCCTTAACCTAGCCTCACTGCTTATTTTCTCGTGTGTGTGTGGAAGGAGCACGGGCTGTGATATAAAACTGAAGAAACTTTCAAAAATTTACATAACCCCCCCATCCCTGAGCTAATTTCACTTTCTAGTTCTCATCCACTGATACTGAGCTGTTTTGAGGTGCAGGAAACTATTTAAATAAATTCATCTATTTGTTAGGCAAATCTTAGGACAGTGGTAGCTTGTACAGTTTGGTATATGCTTCAGAAGTAGAGTCTTTATTTGATTCATATCCACATGTTGCAATGAACATAACTTCTCTGTGTAGCTATCCCTGCTGAGAGGGAGGACAGTGGAGAAATCTAGAGGAATTACAGTGGTTGACTTTTGGAATTTGAGGAACATTTCTGCTAATTTACGTAAACTGTCTTGAATTTTACTGCTTTTAATAATGGATGTCATATTCCAGATACATTGTCTAGCTCAGTTGCAGGTGCATTCTATTGCCTAGAAGGCAAGGAACATTTTCCTTTTGTCAAGGGCCACACTAGGGGCAGAAGAGTCATGGAGGGATCCTCATGGAAGGCAATGGTCTTTAGCCATTATTCATCTGCTCCATTATTCATCATTCATTCTGACTATGACCATGCATAAGAGTGTGGCTGTGCAGGTGATTTACTTGTCTGAAAATTACTCAGGTAATTTTTCATTTTCAGATAAAGCACTGAATGAGATGGTACTCTCATTCAGGCACTAAGTGAGATGGTGATCCAAGCAAGGTTGAGAAATGCAATCCCGGATATCAAGAAGTCACTTTATTGTTAATGGCATGTTATGCAGCTTTTCCTTGACAGTTTAGCCCATGCCTTTCTGTTATGAAGGTAAAGCCAGAAGTCCTTCTATAACTGAAATAGAATTCTTCTTCCCTTACCTCTGAGCTGTAGGTAGCGTGACCATGTAACAGAGGTTCTGCCACACCATAAAGAAATTCAACATTTGTGTTAGCTGCCAGAGAGAGTCCAGGCTTCCATCGACAATTCAAATGGATTTTCTGGTTGGAGAAGCTCCCAACATAGCTGAAAGTCATCTTTTGTCTGAGCCGAAATCCTGTTCTCTTTGAATCGGACTATTCTCTGCTGCAAAGTCATTGCTGTTTTGGCATTTTTCCTGATGTTTTTATGATACTTATTTTAGTGTACTGCCCATTTTTCATTTTGGGACAGTACTCAAAAATTTGCCCATAAATGCCACTTCAACTGGGTGAATGCTGCTTTTTATCACTGCATTGCTAAAGGCGTTTCTGTAGTTTTTCCAGGCCACTGCTTTGGTTTGTTGATGTCAAAACCAATTTGAGCATAGACACAACGGGTTAACATTTTCCTACTTGTTAGTCTAGTGATTGTAGCTCTTAGACCAACCTGTAACAGGCAACAGAATACAGATGTTTTATGAGAAATACACAAAAAAGACCTGTACATATTAACAAGGAACATTCAAGGGACAGAGAGAGGCAAGATGGAAAAAAGGAAAAACTATCGATATTTTCCAATGAAATACAGTGGACCAGGATTAACATTCATTTTCCCATTTCATGCCCTTCACAATTTTTCACTGTGCAGCTTCTTGTTATATGGGAAAGGCCTCTATTTCAAGGTACCTTAATAAAGAGTGCACAACCATCAATGGACTTGGCTGGGATACAGAGTTCAGGAACCTTGAGGAGGGGATGATAGGAAAGATAGAAGTGCACACTTGTGTTGTGCTGTGAACAGAGTAGCACTGAACCATTGCACGACCCATTGCTATTTCTGCTTTTACAAATGGGAATTAAATTACAACAGCCTTCTCTTTGGTCCCTTTAATTTCATCTCCTTTCTAGATTAGCTGTACTGAACAGTCATAGACTCACAAAAGGGTTTGGACTGCAAGGGACCTTAAAGATCATCTAATTCCAACCCCTCTGCCATAGATAGGGACACCTGCTAGATGAGATAAGGGAAAGGAGACAACACTATTTCCTCTGACCCTCTGTTAGAGGCATGTGGGTAGCACAGGAGAGTCAATCTCCTTGCTTCACAGTGGGAACCAGTCAGTGAGATTAGTCCAGTGAGATTAGGAACAGCAAGACTGGTCCCTGACAGCTGTAGTCCATGCTAAGGTTGTCTTCAACCGCAGGGGCTGCTGAGATTTTCTTTACGAGCTTCTGTGTGAAAAGCCTCACCATAAAAATCCCTCTTTGTTTCTCCAACTAGCTCAAGCAGATATTTTAATTAAAAACCACCAGTGGCAGTACATAGCAGGGCACTAGGAACCCTTTCTCTGTGGCAGTTTCTCAGTGCAAATGCTTCTGTGTGTTTGTAGTCACATGTTTGATTGACTTGGTTCCCAAGCTGATGTTCACAGTGCTGTATTCATCTTGTTCAGATGGCTGTGACATGCTGCCTGAATGCACTGATGCTGACAGTGAATGTGAGGAGAACCAGACAGCTGACAGCATCTCCATTTTTCAGAGCTGATGTAGGATGATCTGTCACATGATGCTAGGCCACAACCTGTCATTTTTACAGCTACAGCTGTAATGTGGATAAAATGAGCAGAAATGAGAGAGAAGTGACAAGAAGGGGGAAAAAATGGGGGGCGGGGAGAATGTTGAAACTATTTTGCACAAGCATTTTTTATTTTAATGGAGGTTATATTCCTCCCGCATCTCAGGTCTACCTGCTATTTCTGTGGGTTGGACTATCATTGAAAGCCCATCCATGCCTGCTGTTTGGGCAAATGTGTCTGTCAAGGGCAGGTGTTGGAGACCCTTTGGGCTGGTCTTATGACCTGTCCATTATGACTGCTAGGGAAGCCTTTGCTTGTTATGCACAAGCATCAGCCAGAAACTCAGGGGATTAAAAAAACTTTCTCTTGAGATAAATAACCGTACTCTCGAGCTGGTAGCTGAAACAACCTTGTGTATTTTGTAAGAGATGTAGAGGAAGGAGAACCCTAAGGATGTACTCAATGCTGCTATTTAGCACCTAAGTAGGATTAGGAGACCTCTTCTGGAAGGAGATTAATAGGTGACCCAAACCACTGTTCCAGGTCAAGCAGCCTATCATCTCTATGCAGTTACTGGGGAGACAAGTGGGGGAAACGAGTAACACTGTGTATACAGTCCTTTACTCGGATTTTCCCTTGTGCATCAACTAATGCTGTTCCTTGTTTTGCTGGTCTTCCTTGTAATTTGGGAATAATAGTTCTTGTAGCATTGGTCTCTCCATAGCCATCTAAGGGAAATGCAGCTACATTGCAAGAACAGTATTCAGAAATGTGTCTTCCACTTGCTGACTGCCTGTTTCCCCACCTGTTCACGTATGATGCCCCAAAACAGGAGGTTGAACACTGTGGTAGGGTGGTATGGCATGAACTGCACTGGTTCAGGCTTTGTGCTAGGAGTTGTGAGATTGTATGGTATATCTCTAAGATGTGCTATAAATTGCTAGTGGCCTAAATGTGCAGGGAATACAACGTACACTGGCTACCACGCTGGGGGCTTAGGAGAAAAACAAAACAAGGCTTCTGCCCATTCCTCTCATTCTCTCTTCACCCTCTCGCAAGCGAATGGAAAGTCAGTGCCACTCAGCTTATCTCTCTCTGGTTATAAGGGTCAGACAGCTGGCAGAGGGGTGTGTGTGAAACGAAGGTTGTTCCTGTGCGTCTTTGAAGTCTTGCTTGGCTCTGTCAATCATATTCTTGTAGCTAACTTGGGTTAAAAAGACAGCCCCATGATGTCTGTGGTACTTCTGTGACAAATGTTACATTTTTCTTAGTATCACATACTTCTGTTGAGATGACTGGAGCACCACACACTTGACAATGATAAATTATTTACAGCAGACCAACAGCCATTTATCCTGTGGTACCATCTGCCATAAAGATCACATTTTGTCTTAGCAGTTTCCTCCCTTTGTTATTCTTTGAAACAATATTCGAAGATGTGGAAGCACTGAGGAATGGATAACCACCTCTGGGCCATGGTTTCAGTGGTGTGTTCAGATGCTTTTGGACAACAGTGTTAAAGGTTAAATGCTCTTGGCATTTGATGGGAAAAACTCTAACAAAGGTGAAGTGAATGATGCAAGCCTAGCATGAGCCTTAACTGTTTAGAATGTTTCCCATGCGCATCCTTTGCTGGTCTCCTTGGTATAAGGGTCATGTTGTGGGCAAGGAGGAGGTGTGACTGGAGCAGAACTGGCAGATGGTCCCTTGAAGGTCGTTTCTTGTTGCTATCTCCTGTAGTGATGCCATATGCTGTGCAGGGGGATGTTTCCTTCCTCTTCATGGAGTGTAAACTCATCAAAACAGCAAGTGCAGCATGCCATCAACTCTCAGCTCTTGAAGTTTCTGATTAGGTCTGTGGCTTTAAGACATTTTTTAGTATGTTGTCAAAGAGTATATAGAATATGTATGTTTGAAAAGAAATTTTAAAAAAGCTGTTCATTATGAAGGTGGAGGTTTTTTCTTTAATGATTTAACATTTTTCTCCTGAAATTCTCTTTCTACCTATAAGAATTTTTATTTCTTTTCCCCTAAGATTTTTCTTTGTACCCTGTGAACATCCAGAGCATGGACAGTGCTACATAAGATATTGGGGGGCATTGAATGCCACCACTGCTTCTGGAATCATAGCTGTTCCTCTCAGCTGTTGGTTCCTCTTAGCCATTGGTAACAGCAAGTATTTCCAACGGAAAACACCTGAAGCAAACACCCACAACAACTGGGGGTAAGCAGTTTAGAAAGACCTGTCTTGGCATTATGCCACCTTATGCCACTGGCATTGGTGTTTTATATCACTTGCTTATCAGTTCTGGCTATGATCTGGTTGGCACAGACAACAACTATAATCCCAAACTTTGCGACTCTTAAGAGGGAAGAAAAGTTTTGGTGAAGTAACTCAATCCACTTTCCCACAGTCAAGGCAGAGATCCAAGTGTTTCTTGTAGCTGGGCCATCAAGACTCTAAGTGGCATAACTTTGTTTTACTCTTCTCTTTAGCTCTTCAGGTTTCTTTGACAGATCTGTGTCAGCCTGTTTACAATTTACTGTTAATGCTATTTTTAAACACAGCCTTTCATGAGGTGTAAGGAGTAGGTGGGTTTAGGATTGCAAGGATGCGCATGAAGTTAACAAGTTAACAATGATATTTGGTACCACTATTTAAAGTTGTAATATTTACCTGTGGTACCGAATCAATTAGGTTGAGATCATCAAGTCCAACCTATGACCGAACACCACCACATCTACTAGTCTTTCCTGAAACACCTCCAGTAACAGTGACTCCATCACCTCCCTGGGCATCCCATTCCATTAAATAATCACCCTTTCTGTGAAGAAATTCCTTCTAATGTCCAACCTGAACTTCCCCTGATGTACTTGAGGCTATATCCTCTTGTCCTGTCACTCATTTCCTGGGAGAATAGACTGACCCCCACCTGGATACAACCTCCTTTCAGTTTTAGTTGTAGAGAGTGATAAGGTCTCCCCTGAGCCTCCTTTTCTCCAGGCTAAGAAGCACCAGCTCTCTCAACCTCTCCTCCTCATAGGATTTGTGCTCCAGACCCTTCACCAGCCTCATTGTCCTTTTCTGGACATGTTCCAGCATGTTGGTGTCCTTCCAGAATTGAGGGGCCCAGAACTGGACACAGTAATCGAGGTGTGGCCTCACCAGTGCCAAGTACAGGGGGAGAATCACTTCCCTAGTCCTGCTGCCACACTGTTGCTAATACAGGCCAGGATGCCACTGGCCTTCTTGGCCACCTGGGCACACTGCTGGCTTATGTTCAACCAGCTGTTGACCAGCACTGCCAGGTCCCCTGCTGGGCAGTTTTCCAGCCACTCTGCCCCCAGCATGTAGTGCTGCCTGGGGTTATTGTGGTCAAAGTGTAGGACCCAGCACTTGGTCTTGTTGAACCTCATACTGTTGGTCTTGGTCCATCTATCCAGTCTGTCCAGATCCCTCTGCAGACCCTTCCTACCCTCCAGCAAATTGACGCTCCTGCCCAACTTGGTGATGTCCCTGAATTTTCCACTGGTAGACCTGATCCCCTCATTCAGATCATCAATAAAGATATTAAGACGGACACATATAAACAGGAATACTGACAATGTATGCAGTTATGCAATTTTTCTTAACATTAGATATTTATAATTAATTTCCACTCTGTGTGAATATTGATCTAGTGATAGATATCATGACATTTCACCGAATTGCTAACAGATACCTTGTTAAATACATAAGTTTCTGGGGTCGATGGTAGTGGTGGTGTATTTAACAAACTACATAACTTATGTTGCTGAATTGATCCTTTTCCTATCAGCCTTTTCTTCTTTGTATTCCAAAAAGCATATCCAGTGCTCATGCAGCTTCCTTGATCACTTCTGTCTCTGTAGCAGGGCAATATTTTTGCACCCTGACAAGATCAGACACATGGAAGCTGCAAAGATTAAAGGAAAACAATGGTCAAATTGAATTTTGCTCCTTTTATCCTTTGACCCTGTCAGATGACTATCACACTGATTTGAAGGCAGGGAAATTTAAAAATCATAGTCCAATTTATATTTATTCCATTTCCCTACTCTAGAATGGCAATTTGAAGCACCAATGTGTTGTCATTCCTGACCACTGAAAGTACTATTTTAGCTACTACTTCTGACTTTGTGGTTTACTTTGTGGTGTTTTTACTGTGGTGAAAAATGATCTCCTTCTTATGAAGATAATATGCTATAACCTGGCCTTTCTCTGTTTAGGGAATAGGATTGTAGCCAATAGTTTAAGATACGTTGCTGAGCTTTCCTTATGTCTCAGAAATTTTGTTATTTGCTGGAGGCAACTCCTGTTTTTAACTGGGAATGTTGTAAGTAGTATAATTGGCATGGTGGTAGAGAAGGATGTTAGAAAGATTCAGAACACCCAGGTACAAAGCATCATGAGAAGACAGGTGCTGGAAGCTGAGGAGATGTGATTCATCTTCAGTAGAAACACTGCTTCTCTGGCTGAGCATGTTGGTGGAGCATCTCAGTGTGAAAAGGTGACCTGTAGCACCTGCTTCCTATGCGCATCTTCCCCAGCAGCCACTTTCTTCATGAAGTGAAAGTCTTTCTGTTAATCGGAGTGTATGACAATGTAATGTGACTTTTGGAAGCGTTACAACAAGTTCTGAATGATATATGAAATGAAAAATCCCTGTCTGGTGAAGAGAAAGCATGTACTGCTGTGGATGATACACTACCAACAGTTCTAACAAGGGGCTCCTTCAGAGATTTTCCACCTCAATCAGCAATGCAGTTGACATCCCCTGAGCAAAATCTCTCCTCTACTTTTTTTTCTGTACAAGCAAAGAAAAATTCTTCAGCTTTATAGCTTACCCACCGCCTAAAATACTCATTCAATGATCTTTCTCTGCTTCCAGTTGTGACAGTCTCTACAGGAAGTATTCTCTCCCCATAATTCATTCAGCTCTTTCAAGTACTTTTACAGCACTTTTTACTCCATACACTGAGAAAGTGGGCCGGGCAAATCTTAATCAGTGGTATAGTCAGTGATGTATAACATTAAGTTTGATGAAAAAATTAGCAAGGAAGTAAGCAATAAGGCCAGGTAAAGAATAATCACCTAGTTTAATGTTTCTGTTCCAACAAAAGAGTGTTTTTTTAATACAGCCAAGCCTGAGCTAGTATATATTGGAGAATGGAGTAAATCACATTTTGAAAAACAGTGGCTCATGGACTGACTTAAGTGACATCATGGATAACTTCTTTAACTTGAATTTTTCCTGCTGTTGTGGCAAGAAAGGGATGATAGGATCCATGAAAAAGAGAAACATTTAGTACCATTTTTAAGCTTCCTCATCAGGTGATGTGTCCTGTTCTGTCTAAGCTGGGCTATAATGTGAGTTAAAGACTGGATAAGAACCATCAGGATGAGGGGCTTCAAGAATCCAAAGTATTCAGATCATTTAAGAGCAGGGTGAAAGGTCTATCTGAAGAAGACATCTGGCAGCAGAGGCTTTTCCACCTGGCTGACAAAAGCTGAAGTTAAGCTAAATTCAGCCTTGAAATAAAAGGTTGCTTTCTGGCTGCGAGGTCTGATGAACATGAGAGTTCAAGCCTGGCCTGGACAGCTAGCCTTTCTCATCTCTTTCCTTTATGGGAAAGCATCCAACTCAAAAGGTTATAGCCAGTGACTCCACATTAAGACAATTAACAGACCTGATCACAGATCAGGGCAGATTTCTTTTCATCTTCTCCCTTGAGTAATGAACCAAGGTTTCTGTCAGCTTCTTTTCATTTTTATTAACTGCTTTCCCCTGCAGCATTAGAGATTGGCCAGAGCAGGAGATCTCTTTGTAGGTGGTATAGACAGTGATTACGAATTGCCTTAGTTGGTTTGGGAGGGAAATTTCCCTGGGTCAGGTTGGCAGACTCTGTTGATCTTTCACCTCATATAGCATGAGGTGTGGTTTGTCTGCTAGGATCATTTATGTACATCTCACATGATTAATTCCTTGCCATTGCAGGGCTTCCTCAGGTCTTGTCAACCCTGTGTCTTAAGCAGATAATTTTCTAAACACAGAAATGCTTTTCCCTCACTAAAGTCTTTGAGCATCCACTAAGATGTTTTGGTTAAAATTAATGGTCTGTCAATACACAGTAGGTGCATCTGGTATCCCTTTTGGCCTTACCTTTTAGGGAATGATACTGTCTGATTGGTTAAGGCTGCAGTGGTTATTTAGAAAAGCACTCTTTTCTGTTCTGAAAAATGACCTGATTCCCTCTGAAGTCTTGTTCTGACAGCCTGAGAAAAGCTTACTCTCTATGGAAGAGAAGTCCATCTTGTTTTAGTTTTATTTCAGACAACAGTCAACAAATACTGTTCAAATTGTGCATTTCCATGTTTAAAAACCTGTCTTCTATAAACTGATCTCAATGGAGTAGCTGTACTGTCTGAAAGGATATCCCCTTCAATTACCTTTCTGGCTCTGTATGGAAACTACAAGTGCAAAAGTAAAGGTAACTAACCTTAAGTAGTGTTCTGGTAGTTAAAGTAGCTCAATAGCCAATGAATTCCTGTCTTCTTGTGTGCTGGTACAATAGGAGTATCATTTTTGGTAGGAGTGACTTTTTCCATGTCAGTGAAGTATTCCTGAGTGTGAATCCTTTTTCAAAAAGCATGCAATTTAGCCTTTAAGTCTGTCTACTGCAGCAAAATAACAAAGCCTGCTTTCAAAATACAGACTTTACAGCCTTGGAGGCCCTGTGATATATGTGACACAGAAAGTGACCTGCTCTGTATGAGGGCAAATATATGTGAATGTTTATGTGCATGATATTATGGTATAATATGCATTTTTTGGAAACTTATGTTTCACTGGAGGTAGGATTTCACCATACGGGTATATACAGGTGTTAAAAGACAATGGGTGCATGAAATGTTAAGTTGAAGTTCTGCTATTTGTAAAACATGCAGCAGCACCACAGTAACAGACATCATATAAGCAGCAGTGTTTGATAGTTATCTTTCACTTTCTGATCAAAGAGAGAGATGTATGGGCTTTTTTTTTTTTTTTGGTGAAATGCCTTTGCAGAAACTCCATAAGCAATCAAGGTTCACCCTCTGTATATCAGGAGATGCCACTTGCAGGTGTCTGCCTTCATCCCATAAAGTGGAAAAGAGCAGCAATCATGTGTCTCCATTCAAGTGCTATCTGTTGTTTTGCATCTTTCTTGTTTGCACCCCAAACTAAAAACTTTAGAAATACAGTATTCTGTTTTTACTTTTATTTTAAGCTGAGTTGTCCTTAAAAATTCGAATGAGTCATTTAGATAACATTCACAATACCAGCAGCTTCAGGGCACTGGAATACGTTTCAGCACAGAGACATTTGAAACAAAAATTGTAATGGTCTAAATGGAATTAGATGAGCAAAACCGTGTCATACAGAGATGAAATATAAATAAGTGCTTTAGACCCACTCCATGAAAAATGTATGTGCTTTCTTAAAAGCATTCTTCTGCAATAGTTTAACTTCTGTAGAAACCAGTGGTTGGTTGTGTGCTGGTTTTGTTGTGTTTTTTCTTCCCTCCTAGTGCATTCTCCTAGAATGTGCCTTTGCCTCTCAATGAACCTTTCTTTCTACTAAATGTCTCTGTATTAAGCCCCCAAGGAAATTAACAAGTCAAAGGCAGATGGAAACAATAGGCATTCCGTGTTCAAACCTACAACCTACAGAAAGTTCATTTGTCAAAAGTCTGAGGAACACTTCCAAGGAGGCAGCTTTGTAAACAACATCCACATGCAGCAGATCTGACTTATGCTACTGCTTTTCATAGACATATTCCATAAGAATTTAATAGGCTGTTTACTCTTCAGTTAATAGTTCAAGTAACATTTATAGAATCTTGTTCCAAATCCCAGTCTCACTTCTCTCCTACCCCTCCCACCCTACTTTTTAAATCTCTTCATCTTTTACATGCACCAACTACTTTACTTCTTTCTACAGAAGACTTATCCTGGCCCCTCTCAAGACCAAAGCACTTTCAAACTTTTTGAACTCTTTATTTTCTTAGACTTTTTTGAACTATTTTTGTACCTGTTGGAGTTGAGCTCCTTCATTGGTAAGTATGCAAATTCCATCCACCATAGTATCAGTCTTTGAGATATCAATCACTAATGCCAGTATAATAGTGTTGAAAGTTAATCTAACCCTCTGACTCATGCCTGGAAGACAAAAGTTACTCTGGTTGGTACTGTCTAGCAGACAGCATACTTGCTTTTTAAAGCTCTAATTACTTATGGTAAACATTTACCTTCATTCCTTGGCTTTGTATTAATGCAATATTTTTAATGTGATTAAGATGCTGATTCTGTAAAGTTGTGAAATCACTTTGGCTCCTATGGACTTCAACAACTTCCCTGATCAGACCTCAGATTAGTGGCAAGGAAAACAGGGAAGACTTTGTTGACATCTGGATATAGGAACCCTGGTTTGAGTACCTGCAATACCTGAACTTGTTCAGGTGTAATCCAGAGCTGAGACCAGCAGGGCTGAAGAGGTATCAGCCAGCTACTCAAAGGACCTATATATGTGACTAGGACACATGTTCTTATACCAGGCCACATCTGTTCACCTTCTACCTAAACACCTTCTGAATATATAGATTGTCAAAACAGCCAGCTGATTCAGAGTGCTGTCATCATGTAACTGGAAGTAACTAGCTTCTGGATTAGGCCAATTTGAATTTACCTAGGACAGCCAAATCCTGTATCTGGAGCTTAAAATACCAGGCAGTAGTTTCTGGTGCCCAAGGAAAATGATTAAATTGTGTCATAAGAAAATTATTCACCCACAAATGCAAGATTCAGTTTTTACTCTGTAGATAACCAATGGCTGTGTATTGCTCTGCAAAATAATAAAGTGTTGGAAGGTAACTTGAAATCAGAGGTATATTGCATACGTTTCTATGCATAATCTAGCACTACAAAATGCATAACCAATTCTTAGCCTCTGGATTTCAAAAGCAGCATTTGCAAATAATAGACCTGGAAAACTGAAGACAACCCCAGAAAAGTGGAGGCTATGCCATGCATTTTACCATGCCAAAGAACATCATAATTTCTGCCCTAGAGACATCAAATTCATCTGAATGAACCACTTCTCAGAACTTGGATCTCCCCCTTGCCTTAGCTGAATGGAGGTGGAGAGGTGTGAAGAAGCATGAAGCGGGTGGCACGTTGACGGCTTTGGATAAGGTTTCTCTGGCGGAGGTACTTGTCTCTAAGGTCACCAGTAATTTTTTTTCTGTTATGACTATGGAAGCTGTTAGCTTTGCAAGGTTTGACCAGTACAAAAAGAGAAGCTGTAGCCTTATCCTATTGTTATGTTGGATAGGAGCAGAGACTGAATGTGATCTTAAAATGGATCCAAGTCTGCTCATGGCAGATACTAAGCATGTTTATGGCTGTCACAGGAGCTTTCACCTCCCAGACTTGGGGCCAAAAAGCTCCATCTGTAAGATGCTGACACAGTCTATGTGTTTCATTGCCCTCTGGTGGCATGCCCACCAGAATTTAAGGCTATTGCTGTTACCAGTTGCAGGAGTCTGTGCTCCTTGTGTAAGAGAAGCAGGTGAAGAAGCAGAGAAGAAGCAGATAAGAAGCAGTTTTTTAAGAACTGTTACCTGCTAGTGCTTTAGTTTATTGCGAAAGTTGTAAAAGAAAAAACAATGGGCCAAGGTCAGCTACTAGTTATCGCTGTGCAAATTTAAAGACTTCTGCTGAAGCCAGACTCAGCAGTTGTGATTTATACCTGTGCAAACAGAGTTGGAGAGTGGCCTAGAAGGACAGGGAAATTTTTAAGCTGCTTGACCATTACTACAGTAAAGCCACAAGTCTGCTCTTGCAGCACATAGGCTGCCACTTAGAGCACAAAGAAGAAAAAAACAATTCTCAGTGATAATCCAAGTGTGCTCAGCACCATATAGTCACTGAAGCCAACAGTCAAGCGGACTGAATCTAGAACCCTCCTCAATAATAGTCACCATCTGCACTCTGAAGTGTAGCACCTTGCTTGCCGCCTTAAATCACTTACCGTCCTTGACACGTTACGTTGGCTTTTAGCAGATGAGGTCAGATGCTTCTTTCAGTTGTGCTGGTACTAGTAGAGTAAACCTATACTTATACCCATGGATCTGCTGCCAGAGATGTGGGAGTATACGAGTGTTCAACTGTAAAATGTTACTTTTTCATTCTTGCTAGAAATGGTTCTGAAGAGAAAAACACCGTGAAAAGGAATAACAATCTTGGAATTAGATACTGTAGTTGTTGTTTATGTTGGTTCATTGACTTCGGTGGCTGTCTACTGAATACGTATATCATGGATCATTTGCATGTCTGTGGTATTTTTATAGGTGGGAAATAAGTCAAATCTATTTAAGTGTGCTTCCAGGAATAGGTTTTTACAAGCCATGGCAAAAGCATGGTAGGAAGCGAGCCAGAGAAGCAATACTTTTTCTATTTATGCTGGAAGAATTTTGTCTCCACAAGGTTATCTGTTATCAAAAAGAAATCTAGATCAGGAGAGGCAATGTAAAATTTTCTTTGTGGATTGTTGGTATCTCAGCTACTTTTTCTTGCATTTGTCATGGAATATATTAATATAGTCATATTCCACAGTCCACACAGCGTGTCAGCTTTGAGACAAGCACTCTGAAATGTGCTCACAGATGATAAATTGCACACTATGTCAACTACATCTTTGTCATGAGATTCTGTTTTCTATTTATAGTTGAAATGAAACACTTGAGAAAATTCTAAACCAAAGCAATTTCACAGAAATCTCGTAAATTTTTCCTTATGTATAGATCAGTTAAAAGACCCTCCTGTGCTATCTCTTTGCTCTGTGGGATTCCAACAATCATCTTCTGAGATCAAAGTAGGATGCTCTCCAGATTGTGAAACTTATAATATGTCCATGTAATCTAGCTAGTGTGCCTTTGGAGTATGTTCCCTTTCAAACGTTAAGGGGAAAGAGTACTTAACCATAACAGAGTACAAATACATACAAAATTTGATACAGTTTTAGGGAATCAAAACCCATTATCTCCATAAGAGAAGAGATTATTTAGTTACTGCTTTGGCTTGTCGAACTGGCTTTGTTTGAAGCTGTCAGTGATGTCTGTGATGTACTTTGCCTTTGTTTCACCCTCTAGGAGGACTTCTTTTTCACTTATACATCTTGAACACCTAATCTGCTACAACGGAGTTGTGGGTAGCAAAAATTGGAAAAAGATAAATTTTTGGAGATAGCACTAGGTATGCTTTGAAGCTAGAAATGCAGCTATGGCTTGTTGTGGTTTATTTTTCTTTTTTTTCTCTGATTACAGCAACCTACTTTAGGAAAAGCATGTCTGGATAGCAGTAATTATGCACTTTGATGGAAGATCTCTCACCTCCCTCTGGCCTATACAGTGCAGGGCATTCTGTAATCTGCTAAATGATTATTTAACTTGAGTAGGCCTTGTGCTTTGGGCAGTCATGCCTTCATGGATAGAAAGCACAAGGAAAGGTTCTTGCCTCAGAGAGCATCATCCAAGCAAGGATCTAAGATTTGTAAAATACATGCAGGAGTGAGGAAGTGTTGTCTGATCAGTGTCCTCTATATGGGTTTCAAACAAGAGCTTGCTTGAGAAAGGACTTGTAGCTGTCCACATGGTGAGCAGAGCATTTGTCCAGGAGGGTCCAGATCTCTGAACCCCACATACTGGGGAAGCCTGGAGCAAGGACAAGTGGCAGTTTTCTTGCAGTTGTGGAAGTGGCTTTATATGTGATACTGGTAGAAGTGTTTTCATTTCTGTGGCCTTTGTGGCTTTCCTTTACTACTTCTGGGCTTCTCAAAGTATGCTCTCTACCCAGATCTCCCTTCTTAAATCTAAGAGGAGATTTGGTGGTTTATTCCATATTTGCACACACATAACTGATTTGAAAGGCAGCTCTGACCTGAACACTAGAATGGTCTGTGAATCTGAAGATATTGATACTTCAAAATCCTACTTCTGTCTGAGCTTTAAAACTGTAGTGAAAGTAGGGAGGTCTTAGATTTAAATTCCCTTTAGCTCTGTAACTTAGCCATCCATTGATCTGAGTGCTATGATCTAGTTTAGAAGTGTTATGTAGGGCAGTAACTGACAAAGAAACCATTGTGACATCAGTGTACTGCTCTGGGAAGGCTGAGATAGTTACTGAAACTCAGTTGGACTGTAAAGGTAATTGATCATATTTAGCAACATTTTTACAAATAGTGAACTAATAACTTGTGCCCTGCCTTGCAAAATTGTGGCATCAAATGTCTTTCAAATTGTTTTATGGAGGAAGAGATCTTTAAAAGCTACATATAAAAACCAATAATCCTGATGTTCTTTAAGTTAATAAGACCACCAAAGAGAACACAAAATCCAATTTCCCTGTTCAGACACAGCACCATAAAAATAGTTTGGCTTTTTTTTTTAATTTCTTTTCTTTCTTCTGTCTCTTCTCAATCATCTCTGGCTCTTTCCTTCTCTTGCTATTCAATGCACTTGTTCTATACACTCTTCTGTCAAATTTTGGATGACCTTAGAAAGTGAACTTCCCTCTAACACACATTCAGTTTGCTCGTACTGCCAGTTTTCTACCAGTATTTTGTTTAATCAGGCAGCTTCCTCTTCTGCAACAGGTCTGTCCTGTTTAACTAAATCTTTTCACACAGAGCAGCAATACTGTTTTGCTAAACTGGTGTGTTGGCAGAGATTACTAAAGATATCTGGATGCTGATGTGATATGCACTTGGGTTGGCATCTTTAACTTTTACTACATGGTTTTGTTGTTAGCTTGTTTGTTTTAAATACTTGACTGTTATATTTGCAGCGATGAAAAATAAACTAACTAGCATCCGGCTCCAAAACTGTTGGTGGGGGGAGGGTTGCCCACTTGAAAACAAGCAAGAAGTCTTACAAATATTTGGACTGATTAATTCATGAGCTTTTATTTACAGAGCTCTATTGTTGTATAAGGCCATTCATTGACCAAAAGAGTACATTGTCCATTTAGTTACTGTTTTGTATCTTGTGTCAAACAAAAGCCACTGCCTCCTACAACAGTAACAGCTGAATATTTTTACTGCTCATGCAGTTTCCTCTTCTAGCTGCTGGATCATCAAAAATTCTAATCAACTCTGATCTAATGCAAAGTACTACATGGCATTCATCATCTGTTTTAGCCTTTAATGCACCATGCAGGTTTTAATCAAAGGTATGCAACCATTAGCAAAAAAGAAAGACAAGAATTATGATGGTGTCCTAAGCAGGGCTCTCAAGCTGACATCACAGGCATCAGATAAGTTAACCTCCCCCTGCTGAGTAAAAATACAGGAGAATAAGATGGGTCTTTTTTGAAATAATTGCAGGAGAGCACTACTGAGGTTTCGAGGCCATGACTTCTGTTGTTTTATTTCAGTACTAAATGCTAAGACTTATTTGCTTGGCTTTCCTGAATATTGAAAACAAACGTCGGCACTGTTGTCTTAGTGTGTGTGGGGCTGCTGGATCATCTACTCAGTTCAGAGTATGCCTGTGTTGTCAGAGGGAGCCAAGGGGATTGGCAGTGACTGGCAAAACAGAGCCCTGTGCCTTCCTTGCAGCAGCCAGAGATTTTGGTCTCTCACCTCCTCCTAAACGAACTCCATTAGGGACCTTTCCTCTTTTTTTTAAATGCAGAACTAGCTGTGTCACTGTTGGCTTGCAGGTAGAATTACATCCGTGTTGTCTTCTTCCATATAAGCAGCAAACTTATCTTGTTTCTCCTGGATTTGGTCTCTGTTACAGCATCCCTGCTTGTTTAACCAGAGATATCCATCCCTAAAAGGATGGCAAACAGACCCCTCCTGCCTTTTCCTAGCTCACCACTCACAAAGCACCAGGGTTTCATTTAACTGTAAGGATACACATTCTATACCAGGTCAAGAAGTTTCTCCTCCTTCTTCCCCACCCACGCCAGCCCAGTAAATCAAAACCAAGCAGCGACAACCACTAGCATGGTATCAGGCTTTGAATCCAGTTTGCCATGAGGAACAGGCACTGATCCATGCGGCAAAATTGTTTGATTTCTGCCTAATTGAGGAAAGGGTAAAAGTAGTCTTTTTAGGCAGGGGAGCAGGCTGTGGACACAATAGTAGGATCCTTCTCCCACCTTCATGAACTCATGAATGTACCTTGCTGGGGTTGGCTCGTGTGAGGGTGATAGACCTCACACTCCCTCATGTGTCCTGAGCAAAGCTATGCTTCATTGGATTTGAGGGTTGGCTAGCCTGAGATAACTGCAGTTTGCTCAGCCTTCCCCTTTGCCCTCTTTTTCCTTCTCCTTGGTTCTGGTATTGGCAGAGATTTCAGGGGTCCTGGCTTAAGAATATATGGCTGTGGCCTGTACCAGCTTGTAGCGTTTCCTTGAAGCCATGACAGCGACAGGGAATGAAGTCACATATCGCTCCTCTGGCCGTGCCCCACACAGCTGGGATATGCAGAGTGGGGACCTGACAGTTACCCAGGGAGTCACTTTTAAAATTGGTTATCTGGAGGCCTTTGGGCTTGTGAATCCATGCAAATGGTGTGTGGGTGGAATTCCTCCTCAGGCCAGCTCGTGTGGGGTATGAACTTGGTGAATTATGTTGACTCTGAGGTATGCATGAGAATTTCCCCATGTCATGGCAAACGTAGAGTACAGTGCTATGGGCTCAATTCCCCCTTATAAATCATTACCACTAGCTGGAGCTGGCCCTGGACAGACATTAAAAATTGGTGGTTTTAATATGTTGTCTGGGGGCCAATTCTGCTCGTGTGCTTTGTTTGTTGCACAGCTGCTTGTTGGAGGCGGTGCTCAGTAGGACTGTATGTGTACTTGCCTACATTAGCCCGTGTTCAGCCTCCTGCCAGATGGAGGTCCCAGACATGCCTGGGCTTTCACACTGTCAGAAACCCTACGTAAATTGCTGTCTTTGATTTCGACATGGCCTTTAATGTGCAACATGTGAGTCTTTTAATGACCACCTCTGGCAAAAGCTTAATTTGATTGTGGGGTGGGGGGAATGGATGCTTTAAAACTACCTGCACTTCCTGTGTCTGGCTTGCACCCAGCTATGCATGGGAGCCAGAGATTTTCCACAGCACCAAACAGTGGGATTATATTTCCAATTTCCTATTTAAGTAGGCTAAAAAATAAACAAGTTCCTGTTGTTTTAACCGAGGTAGGTCATTAGATTTACCCCATTTGTAGATATTGGTTCATCATAGCAGTGTGTTGTTGTGGGTTCCAGAGGTGGATAATCAGTAGCACAGTTGTAAAGATCTGGTTCCAGGTCACAGGCAAGTAATGGAAAAACAGCAGTCACTGAGGATTTGATTTACACACTGGAATGACTATGTGATAGCCCTTTTTGTGAGGAAGAAAGTCTCCCTCCAGAGACTACATTCTAACCAGTAGCAAACATTCAAGCTCCCTGGTGCTTCAGATGTCAATTATACCAAAGCCTCTTATTGTATAATGCAGGTCTGTTATAATAATACTGTCTGGAACAGCAATAATAATGTTGAATGAATTTTCAAACACTGGAGATGGGAGGGGGAGGTTGATCAATACAGCACTAATGATGACCTTGTCTTTCACTGAAATAATTGTGATGGGGTTTATAGCACTTCCTTCCTATACCATGCTGTGCAGCAGTGTTAGTTTACTACCTGCTGTTATTGCTTTTGTATAAAAAGGTGTTAAAAAGAAACGTCTGTCAAGTTTTAAGGCTGTGAGTCTTTTTTAATGCAGCAGGGTTTTCTAGCCAAGATGGTCTGAGGATATGAGAGATACAAGGTTGACAGGGAGAAGTGAAATCTTTTATTAGACACACTGACACAATTAGGAATAAAGAAGCTTTTGGGCTTAGAAACCAGTAGTAAGGTCCCAGTTTTTATAGCAAATTACTCATACTTTACCATAAAGATGCCATTGGAAGGCCAAGTTTTTTTCAAGTGGATTCATTCTGCTTGCTTGGGTATACAAAGGTACCTCCTTCAAGAGGAAATGTGAGTTCTTGAACACAAAAGAAAAGCTCTCTGGCAGTCTAAGCATGTTTTCTATCTATTGAATCTGTTTATGTGACCCTATTTCTTGCCTGATAATTATATGGGGTTTTCTCTGTTATGCCACCATGTGTATAGCATGCATGCGAAGATCCGTTGGACCTATGAGAATCTCTATCTTCATGTGTTCCTAAATGTTGGTGGAGAAAGCAGAGAAAACCCTGTTAAGGAGGAATATAACAGTATATTGGAAGTTTGGTGTTGTTTTTTTCTTTGTTGTTTGTTTTGTTTTGGTGTTTGGTGGTGTAGGTTAGTTTTGGGTTTTTTTGTTTGTTATATAATAAGTTCTAACATTTTCTGCAGTATTTCAGAGTTACTTTATTTCTCAATATGCTGGAATGATGAATTCTATCCTTTTTTATTTTTTCTTTGTGAAGTGAGAGAAATTGAAAGAAAATATAGCCCAACTCTAATGATAAAAATCCTGTCTGTTGAAGCTCTTCATTACTGTACTTTTCAGAACAGAAAAGACGAACTGCTTTTGCAGTGTCACAGGTCCAATCTCAAACTAGAATCAATTGCTTTGCCAACACTGAACACAAAAGATGTTCATTGTTTGCAAACTGAATTTTTCTTAGTGTGCGAGCAAAACCAATGATCAAATTATTTTTCTTTTTCTTTAGAGAAACCCCTGCAGTGAAAAACCTGCAGCTGATTCTGTGCTTCCCATCCTGGTTTGCAGGAAGGCTTCTTGCTTCACAGTGTGATTTCTTCATAATAGCTGCATGACAACAGTATGCCAATATTTTGAAAAAGGAATGGCCAAAGTTATAATTCTATTGCTTATGTTAGCTACTCATTGCTGTTTTTTTTTTCTTTCCTTGAGGAAATAAATTAGCCTTTGGGTTCATACTCTGATGTTAACCTTGTTATATATAACCAACCCGTATCTTTGTCTGTCCATCTATGTATACAAATTTTGACAGGAGTAGAGGGACCTTCCCAGGCCTGTCCCTTCCTGCAATGAGTAACTGCATTGTATTATGCTTAGTATCAGCCATGTTAAAAATGAGGAAAGGATTTTTTCCATTATACTTATGCAATATCTGCCCCAGGGTCACTTTTTTCCCTGAAGCTTATGACCTTTTTTTTATAATATCTAAACATATTTCTGGCTGACTTCTCCCTATTGCTGTGCCACCATTGTCTTTATATTCTTCTTTCCTCCCTCATATACTTCCTCCTTGGTAGATTTGCAGAGAGTAATTGCATCCTTTTCCACGTGTTTAGCTGCTGAGGCAGCATGGTGGATATGGCATGTACTTAGAGTCATCCTGACTATGACTGCAGTATTTTGTCCCTTAAGGCTGGATTCCAGTTGGAGGCTGGTGATGCTAATTTTGCAAAGTTATATTTATTTATTGGCCATACCCTCCCTGTAGAGCCTTTCATAGGGTTCCCTGATACAGAAAGCAGCTACATGCAAGAGTGCAGGCTCTACGTTTCAATGGAAAAGCAGTTCCACTTGCTGACAAGAGAACAAAGTAATGTCGGTGCTGCATTGGCTAGGTAAGTATTAAAGCTGCATCAATCGTTTGTTTGAATCTTGCCCATGTGCCTTTTTAGGCAACATCTCCCAGTTGGCTGCCATTTCCTCAGAAGTCTTTGCAGCTGAATGACGTGTTGTGAATTACTTGGTGGTTTGTGAAGGTGTTCAATATTGGTAATTCAAGCTGTACTGCCTGTTTGTTATTGGTCATGTGGCACTGTTTTTCTTCCCTGACTGAATGAGCTTTGCGGGTCAAAAATTTCTGTTGAATCCTCACAGGAAGTTATTTGGAAACTTTCTGCAGAATATGCAGAGTTAAAGATTTGCTTGCTCTTGCACATTTGTACTGGTATAACAGGAATGCTGGTAGAAAGCTTGGTAGGGGGTTGTGTATATAGTAGCCCAAATTTGTACTAGGGCATCCTACAGAAAATTGTTTGCAATATTCCTGAACAATCATGTCAATAGATCAGCATAAAACCTCCCTCACTTGCCATTTGCTGATATGTATCTCAAGCTGAAACCCATCTCTTCTGAAAATCTTTGCTAAATATTTAACAAAGGGAGGTAATGAGAATTTCTTTCCTATGTGTTATATATACCCATATATTTTCCAATATCTATTGTTACAGGATATTCCCTGGTTCTCCTGGCAGGTTGCTATACTGTGTCAGTTATGACATTTATCAAATACAAGAAAGGGCATACATGTTGTGAAGCATTCTGCTTTACTTCTATTTGCAGATTTTTTTCCCCTGCTTGTTCACTAATTGGCAGCGCTGACTAATTTGTAATCTGTCTTCCCACTGAACCAGTGAGTGTTCTGTGTACATATGCATATGTTTACAAAGTCTTAGGATTCGTCTATATGGTAACTAGAACCAAAGGAAATAACTGCATTCTAATTAATAATATTTTGATTAAGGTCTAGTTGTAGGCCCTGATTTTAATGTAATTTAAGCTGATAAAAGAAGTCACATTTAGCTATACTGAAATGCCTCTGAAATCTCTGTCTCATGCTAACTACTGATGAAATGTTAAGGGTATGATTTACAACTGATTTAATTGGATTGGTTTCATTTACCATCTAAACAAGTCCTTAAATGTTGGAGTGTTTACCACCTGTTGTGACTCTTACCTTACAGAGATTTCTGTTCACAGGCAGGGAGGATTTGCACTGTAATAAGAGAGGAAAAGTGGGACTATAAATGTGCATCTCAGCTTATATATGCTATTAAACTTGCCCCGGGAAAAATGTGAAGCTTTTTATAAAATTTACAATAAATTTCAATGTGTTGGTGGTGATTTCTGGATAGCTTCCGACAAGTAGCGCATCTACTTCTCATCACCAGGAGAGTTAATGCGGAACAAGGTTTCTTTGTAGTTGTGTTGTATCATGCTAGCTGCTCTTCTGCTGCTGCTGTACAAATCTAGGTCTTGTAAAAGGTTTTGAGGAAGTCCGATAAACAATCCTGAAAAAATATGAAGTTTTTTTTAAAATTTACATGGGTTGTTGCTTTTTGGAGTCAAGTCTTTGGCATAGTCAATGGGAAAGATACAAGACAGAAAGATCTATACTAGGAGACATTTTGATGTAACTAGGTTGGACAGTTGACGCAACATAATCACCCTGCTTCCCTCAAAGTCTTCTCTGCAAATGTAATAAGTTGAGTCTTCCTTTGCTAATCTCCTGCAATTGTTCTGTCTTATTTGCCATCCTGCAGAACAGATGGTGATTGAAACTTGAAAAGAAAAGTCTATGGCACCCTGTTTGAGGATCAAGGACTTATATCTAGGAAGAGGCAGGATCCATGTAAGTGTGGAAAAAGCATCCTTGCCAAGAGGCTGGCCAGCTTGGTGAGGAGAGCTTTAAGGTAGGAATGACAGTGGAGAAACAGGATGACTCACAATCAGGTGAGAAAACATGGATGAACCCAACCCTCCAGGCTGTTAAGGGAAGGGTACAGGGTGCTGTGAATAAGACAGATCTGTTGAACCCAACAGGACAGAAATAAAGGAGTCTCACCACAAGTATATGCACAAAAATAAGTAAGTGCTTAGACAGCGTGAAGGGGGGAAGACTTGTACCTTATCCTGAAAATCAGCATGACTGGGTGTCTATCTGAAATGTCTGAACACTAACACACACAGGCAGGTGAATTAACAGGTCTGCATGCAGTTATAGGTCAGTGATCTCCCTTGGGATCACAGAGATGTGGCAGGATAACTCACACAACTGGAACTCTGCCATGATCTGATACAAGCTCTTTTGTAAGCAGAGATCCAGGCAGCAAGGAGGAGTGTTATCCTTTATATGGAGGAGAGAAGCAAGAACACATGGAGCTATGCCTAGGGATGGATAAAGCTGGCTGAGAGCTTGTGGATCAGAACTGGAGGACAGAACTTTGTTTCAGTCCTTGCTGGTAGGATTTGCCTCAAGAAATCCCAGGTCTTTGAGACCAGTGGGAAAGACTGGAGCAAGGGGAACCTGTCCTCTGTGAAGAAGGATCACTTTGGGGAAGGTTTAAACAAACCGGACACAAGTCCATGGGGCTTCATAGGATACACCTATGACTGATGAGGGAGCTGGCCAATGTCGCTGTGAGACCACTCATAATAATCATGGGAACCAGGGGAGGTTTAGAAGACTGGAAGAAAGCAAATGTCACTGTTATCACTGATAAGGAGGATCCAGGGAACTAGAGGGTAATCAGCTTTATCTCAGTCCATGATGAAGTGGTGGAGCATATAATTCTAGGAATCATCTTCCGAACATATGAAGGACAGCAAGATGGTGGGGAGTAGTCAGCATGGATTTATGAAGGGGAAGTCATGCTTAAGCATCCTGATTGCTTCCTACAGTGAGATGATTGGTTCAGTAGGTGTGAGGAGTTTATGCTATTTACCATGTCTTCACTAAGTCTTTTGATAGTGTATCCCATAACATCCTCATAGACAAACCCAAAAAGTACAGGATAGGTGAGTAGATAGTGAGAGGGACTGAAAACTGGCTGAACTGCTGGGTTGTGATCAGTGGGTGGAGGCCAGTCACTAGTGGTGTACTGTAGGGGAAGATAGTAGGGACAACACTGTGTAACATCTCTAGTGACGTGACAAAGGGCATCTTCAGCAAGATTGCAAATGATACAAATTGGGGAAGAGTGGTTGATAGTTCACATGGGTGTGTTGCTATTCAGAGGAAACTAAACAGGCTGGGGAAATGGACAAAAAGAATTAATAAAGTTCAACAAAGGGAAATGCCCCTGGGGAGGAATAGCACCATGCGCCAGGAGAGACAAGATTCAGTCAGTTGGAAAGCAACTTTAAAGAAAGTTTCTTAACCAGGACAAGCTGATTGAGAGGCAGCAGTGTACCATTGCAGTGAAGAAGTTTAACACTCCCTTGGGCTGCACTAAGTAGACCATCACCAGTAGGTCAAAGGAGATGATCCTTCCCCTTCTTTCAGCCCTGGTGGTAGCTACCTGGAGTTCTAGGTCCATTTGCTCTACAATGTTCAGCAAAGGGTGATGAAGATGATTGAAGTACTGGAGTATCTGACATTAGGAGAAGATGAGAGAGCTGGGACTATTCAACCTAGACAAGAGAGGATGTGGGGCAGGTCTTTTCAATGTGTAAAAATACCTGATGACGCAGCAGTGAAGAAGACAGAGCCAGACTATTCTCAATAATGCCTGGTGTATGGACAAGCGGTAATGGGCACAAACTGAAACACAGGAAATTCCATGTAAACATAAAAGACAACTTCTGTAGTACAAAACTGGTTGAACACTGGAACAAGTTTTCTAGAGAGATTGAGGAGCTTCTGTCCTTGGAGTTACTCCAAACCTTACTGGACCAACCTGCTCTAGTTGCCCTTGCTTTGACTAGAGATGTCATATTAGAAAATCTCCAGAGGTCTCTTCACACCTCAGGAATTCCGTAAATTCATAATTTTTGCGCTGTTCTCTGCTTAAGGTAAATTTTGGTTGTGGATTCTGCTAGATATATGCTTTTATAGGGAAACTGAATTGAAACAACAACAGCAAAAAAATCAGTCTGAACTTAAACTGAGATAACCTAGATCACAACACCACCAATAGATTTGGGGAAATATATTTAAAGAAACACAACAACTCAAAAGTAGGAAGTCATCCTCCTTTCCTCCAAGGCATGTTTACCCCTACTTCTACCATTTACTTCCTTCCTCTTTGGCCCCAGGTAAGTCATTATTTTGTCACTTCTTTTCCTCTTTAATGTTCCACGCTGCTCTGTGTGTTCTCTCTGCAATGTTGTATATTACCAGCCCATTAGGCTCACCCTTTTCTGCTGACCCAGTAATCACAATTAAAATGTCTCACATTAGTCTGATTCAAGCAAGAAAGTCGTACTGGGACACGTGCTATGAGCTCAGTGGCAAAAGCAATGATCAAGGTTTCGAGAGGATTTACTCCAGCCTTGTTGCTTTCCTGAGATGCTGAGAAATCGGATATCTTTAGGCACCAAGTTCTGCCATCTTAGTCATTCAGACGTTCACTTTTTTCTTTGCTCCTTCCATTTTCCCCACTGCTTAGCCTCAAATTCTCTGTGATCTCTAGGATGCCATAATTTAATAACTACTTTATCATTTCCCAGAGTTCATTAGAATTATGGATTTTTCTGCCTACAGATTACTGAGATCATTAGTGCTCAGGTCTTTAACCACCTCCTTATTCCATCCAGATGCAAGATGTAAAAATGGAACATATTATTTGGGTGGAGGTCTCTATTGCTCATATGCTGTCATCAGTGAACATCTCAAATTGCTTCGTATGTTGGTTTTCACAGCATTCTTCTTTAATGGCTTCCAGCACCTCTGTTCTCAAGCTTTAGAGGATTCACGATGCTAGATTAAATCAGTAAATGAGTCTCTAAGACCCATGTGTTTTTTGACCTTCATATGCTCCCTCTTATTAAGGCTGTTGTTTGTCATCTTTCTCTATTCGTAAGTGTTACGATTCATCTATAAAGTGAAGAGTAACCTAAATTGTACCTGCCTACCTTGGACACATTCTCTGTTCTCCCAGTCTACCCCTTATTTTCCATTCTTTCTAACCTTGGATGTGTCTCTCATATATTTTCATTTACAATTTATATAAGTATTTTATATAGCAACATAGTGTATATCTCTTTAAAGTGCCCTATAATTTGTTTTTTTCTTCCACAATTGACCCTGAGAATTTCAGAAAGCCAGACACATCTTTTAGGATATCAAATGAAGTCTCTAACTGGATGACCCATTTGTTCCTGCAAGTGAGCAGACTGATTCTCTGTACAAGTAGGTACCCCTTTCATAAATAGAGCCTGATGAACTATCAGTAGCATTACTTGGCAGTTTCACTGTTTCTTGCTGGTATAGGAACCATTAAGAAACAAACTAATTCAACTTATAAATGGCTTATTAATTCTACTGAAAAATAATCTGTCTATGCCCTCCTAATTTTCAGCACACTGAAGTTTTGTGTTGGTGTAAAAATAATACTAATTAAAAAAATAAAAAAAAGAACAAGAGGAAGACCAACACAAACAAAGCAAAAGAGCAAGACCACACTGTATTTGTAAAAGTGTGTGTATATTGCTGGTTTTAAGTCATATCCAGTGTCTTCTTTCTGTAAGAGGATATGTTCATATTTTCATGCTTTTAAAGGTTTTAGTAATATTAGATAAGATATTGTGCCTAGTGGTGTTGTCTCTATTTTGTGAATCTAGTGAACACCAGAATTCTTGGAAGGTTCTGTGAGTTGACGGGTAGCTTGTCTCTACAACAAGACCCCATCATCATAGACTCTCTTTGCCATGAATTCTCTAGAGCCATCTAGAAATAAGTATATGAATTTTCCAAGGATTTTACTTTAGTAGCTCAGTCTCTTACTTGGAGCCTAAAAGCACATTGTTCTGTCAAGGTGATAATGTGTTAAGTCTTTGACGTGCTTTTCACTTGTACTTTTTGACAAAGATGAAGCAGGAAAAGGTCGTTTTTTTCAGGTGTTTCTAGAAACAGCAAGATATTTAATTTCATGTGGTAGCAGCTAGGGTTTCTGCTTCTGAAAGTTATACTGTGGGGACCATAGCCACTGACTAAATTCATGATAAATCTGTATTTCTTCTTTGGATTAGGTTATGCTGCAGTAAGCCATGAACTTGAGAGTTATAGGGAGACTTGTGTTGTTTTGAAGACACAGGTGAAGCATGCAGGTATTAGGACACTGGAGTTAAAACCTAAAGTGCAAACAAATCTCAGTGATAAAACTCACTGAAAGAAAGGATAAAGATTTCTTAGACTTATATAGGGGTTTGCATCAGGATGCTGCTAGCCATTAGATTTTGTACACCTACCACTTTATAGCAGATTAAGCCACTTTTTTTGTCTTGAGTGGAAGGTATAGTGTATAGAACTGAAATTAAATGCTATAATTCTTGGTAGGACTGAAGACCCCGAGACAGAAGAACATGATCATGGTGTGGCATGGCATATGTAGCCAGATAAATTTGGTCTTTCCACAACCTTCTTTCTGAGATGCCTCTTGGCTTTTAGTTCTCTAAAAGCAACTTGTAAACATTTCAGCAGAGATTATGTTGCAGTGAATCTCTTGCAAATTAAGTCTGATTTTTCCAAGTTAAATTCTGTTTCCAGTACTGTTTTAGATTTAGGACAATTAATTGTGGCAATAATAAAATCAAGGGAAGTTGCATGCAGAAATGGAATACTAGAGAAAAGAAATGAACACTATTGCAAATACTGGAGGGAATCATTGCCTGGCAAATGTAGTCAGAATTCTCCTAGACTTGGATCTGTCCTGAACAATGTACTTAAGTTACTTAAATCTTTGTTAAATCAACACATTTTTGAAATTGCAGGAGGATTTGACTGTTCACATCATCTTTGTTGATAATTGATTGTAACAGACTTTCCTCTGAAAAAAATTATATTGTATCTGTCTAAAGGCGTCTCCCTTTCTCAAAACACTTGTAATTCTGTTGTTGTAAAGCTATTTAATAATTTTTGCAAAATCAACATGGAAAAAATGAATGAGGTCTGTGAAAGGAAAGATGAGTTAGCAGGAACTGATCTATAGAGAATGTTTTTCTAATAAATATTATTTGTCTCATGCCTGTTGCCCTCTGCTAAAAAAGAAATACATATTTAAAATTTATTTCAAAAGCTGAATAGAAATAACAGAAACGACCAGTGCCGTCTGGCATTTCTGTTTGTCTGTCACATAATTATAGCATCATTATCTGGATTTTATTAAATGCTTTCCTGGTGCTGAAATAATCTTAAATGCACAAACTACACACAACTATGCACAGGACTAATGGCATTATCCAAGGTACATCTATACTTTGTGAGTTCAAATATCAGGTTCAAGTGAATAAGTAGAATACTGCCCGTGGGCATATGCCTCTTTAGATGTCAGTATGGTTGCTGCACTGCCAAGTCACAGAGAAACAAGTTTATATGAAGTCATACAAATGAGATACAAAGAAAAGTTTAGGGCTTTCTGGGGAGTTTGGGTTGGTTTTGTGGATCAGTTTGTTTTTGGTTGGGATTTTTTTGGTGGCTTTTTTTTGTTTTGTTTTTTTTCTTGCAAGATGATTGCTATTCATTCATTAGGGGTGTTGTGCTGGGTCGATGGTGTTGAGAACCTCTGGAAAATCATTCCCATGACTCTGCTTCTTCCCTTTGTCCCTTCTACCTTCAAATCTAACAGTTACTCATGCCTCTGTCTTGTGAGAGGATTTATGGTTAAACAGTCGTTCAGCCTTGGAACTTGGCACGTGAGGTGAATGTCCACTTGCATATGGACAAAAGTAATGAGCTGCCTTTAATACAAAGTGGTCTTTGGACTTTTAAAGGTCTACAAAACAAACCCAAACTGCTTATTAACTCGAGCGAAGCTGTGGATGGTAAAGCTGTGTGTATTTTTAATGTTGCTCTTAGTAGGGGCAGTTGCAGTCAGGTAAAGAAATACTACTCCTTCAGGAACACATTTAGGTGATCTACTCCTTTTTGGAAGCTGTCAATTGCATACTCAGTGTTGCACTTCATGTGCATCTAAAGGCTTCGTTGACTCATGCCAGGAGATGGAAATTGGCCTGCTTATTTTAATACATTCCTGATGATTTTGATGGAAAATCTAAATGTGTGAAGAACACAAGATCCTTCCTACTAGCAGCTAAAAGGATACCATTTCACATTTGATACTCTGGGGAATTGGGGGAAAAACCCTCAAAACAACAAAAATAAACAAAGAAACAGCCCCCCCCCCAACCCCAACGAAACAGTAAGCACAAGCTCTTGAAGTTAGAAATAGACCAAGGAGGAAAAGCTGTGGTTAACCTGAGAGCCATGTATCAGAGAGACTTTCTCATTTTCTAGGATCACAGAACAGCCCAGGCTGGAAGGGAACTTGGAAGGTTCTTTTGTCTAGCCTTTCATGGGAGAGGGAGCCTAGATGAGATTATCTAGCACCTCATCCAATCTTCTCAGACAGCAAAGTTTTCTAGTTCCCCATACACTGTAAACGGGAGAGCTTAGTAGTGCTTCCTAGCCCACCTCATCAGATTGCTGTGTCCGTGGCTTTCGATATGACAGTTGTCCTTTTTTTATTGCATGTTTTTGTATTAGACACTTAGATTTCTCTGTAATTAGATGTGGTGATTATAGTATCTTTTCATATTACACTAGAGCGGTCCTTTAATGTAGAAATCAAATAAAACAGAACACATAAATATACAGAAAAAAAAAAAAAAAAGAAGACCGCGACAATAATGCTTGGGTCCGAAGGAGCAAAGAAGTGGGAAAAAGCAAGCTGAAGTTATTGCTTTTGGCTTCAGCAATGTAGTTCATATTTTTTATTATTCTCCAAATTAGGTTTATTCATTTATTACAATTCACTGAATGAATTAAATATAAAACCAATCCAGATTTTTAAAGACAGACATATGTTGTATCTAAACTCAACTTTTTGTTGTTGTTCAATTGCTGAAAAACATTTTTCCTTTTAGTGTAAACGTTTTCTGAGGAAAGGGTTATGTGGGGTGAAGAAAGAACACTCAGGACAGAAGAATAAGTAGCGGAGTATTTAATAGTACAGAGTAGGTTTGTGCTCTTTCTTCATGGCAGCATCCAGTGATCAACAGTCTAACAACTTCCCTTTATCTAAGGAACAACACGTGTATTCCATGTGGCCCCATCTGGGAGTTTATTTCAGAACAGAATTACCTTCCTAATGATAAGAATCTTTGCTTGTGAAATTATTTTGGAAAAAAGCCATCTGCTAGGGAAAATAATAATAATAAAAAAATAATCCATGATTCAGAGAATAAAACTTTGATTACTGCTCCCTTAGGAGGATGGATGAGGAAGGAAGGGTCCAAGGAGCTGTCCCTGGAACATGTTTTAGAACAAACTGTTGGGAGTGACTGTAATGTCATGCAGAGGCTTGTTGTTTGAGGTACGCCAGTCAGTTGTCTCCCAAGAAATTAATCAGGTCCCCTCCACCATCCTGGGCTCCAAGTGGTTCCTGAACAGGGTGTGAGTAGTGAGGAAGGCGATTCCTTCCTGATAGAAGCATTATCAGCGCTTGGTGGCATCTTAGTAGGACTGTCATGATAGAGTGGAATAGAAACGTCCTGAGGAAGCAAGTCATTAGCTGCTTGCTGAACCAAAGACAGTTCAAACCAAAATGCTTTTAACAGTAGTTAAGTAGCTAATACTTTAGTTCCTCAACAGAAGCAATAGAGAAGAGATGACATCTTATCAGTCAGATATTAGTTACACCTTCTACAAAATCCCTGATCCTGTGCAACATAGAGTTCTGTGTGATAGATTTCAGTTCAAGAAACACTAAAGGTTTAATGAACTCTCATTTTCACATGATTTTAAAAACTAGTTTGATTCTCCTAGTTTCTTAGACAAGTATAAATCAGGAATAACTTCTGGAGTGACTGCGTTCCAGAGGAAGCTTCACAAATTAAATAAATCCTCTACTTTGTTGCAGACCTGGGTGGAGGAGGGCAACTGTCTTTATAAGTGCTGTGTTTGAAAGGGCACAGAAGATACACCAGCTGTGTTAAAACAAGCCATTTTCGTCTCACGCATACACCCTGCAATTCCACTTTTTAATTTCTAGGCAATCACTCTGCTGGAATCTTTTCCAGCCATTGAGTAAAATATATGTTTGTCTTGCAATTATGTAAATAAGGTAAGTGGTTAAGATTTAGACCTAGAATAACAACATTAACATCATTGTCCCTTCAATAAACAGCGAGCTTTAGATGTGATGTTGGTTTTGCTCTATATGTTCCATACCACAGAAAAACACAGGCTGACACATAGATGATGTGCTATTCTTATTGTATTTAAAACGATATTTAGGCAGGGTAGCTCCTACTACCATTTACATGTGTTCGAAAGGAAGCTCTGTTTCATCAATGGGAATGTGTCAGAATTTTGTAATAAAGCATACTGTGTAATATATTTAAACACAGTCCAAATTAATTAAAGTGTAGTGGACGTGAAAGATACATACTCAATGTGACATTTCAAATAGGGAGAAAATATGATAATGAGCTATTTCCATGTGTTGCCATCCTTCTGGTTAAATAATACTTCTGTTTTCAATGAAGCCACTGAGCAATAACATTCATTTTTGGAGTTCCACAGCGGTTAGAACTGATTGTATACAGGCTGTAATCATTATCCTAATTCTGCCCAGGAAACCCTCTCTCCCCACCATGGGGAAATTTGGAATAAAAAGTCTCGTTCCAGGAAAAAGAATTTCCAAATAATCCTGGGCACCAGATCAAAATATGAGCTCCAAATCCATTCCTTTTTCTTAATAAGAATCAGCACTTTGAAAAATGTTGCTCTGCAAGGAAATAATTGCATTAGTCAGCTTCTTGGCACCGGCGTGGGCTGGAGCCTTCTCTTAAAATGAGGCCCAGCCTCACCCTGCAGTGCATCCAAATCCTCCAAAGATCCAAATAGCCCCAAGACCCTTGGCTTTGTTCCACAGGCAGAAAACTAAAACACAGGATGAAAGGACAGATAGGGACCTGGAGACACAGCCTGTCTGATGCTGAGGCAGCCTTGGGTAAGACAGGTGTCATCTTCTTGTGTGCTGAAGAGTAGAAGCCAAAGTAGGAACTAGAAATAAAAGGTTACTACTTCCATGCTATCCATTTCTTACAAAAGATCTCATCACACAGATGCAGGGTATTCAGCTAACTGTGTAGCCCAAAGGGCTGGTGATATGTGATTATATTTTTGCCTCTTGATAGGTCTGTTCTTTGGATTATAGTGCTTATGATTAGGAAAACTCCAGCGTTCAGGACCTGACAAGCGCTAGCAAGAGTCTGTAAGACTGCTTTGATTGCTCTAGGCTGCAGAGATCTTGCATTTAGTCTGGAGAGTAAGCCTTATGTGCCTTTCACTTGAGTGATTTTTAGAACCATCCCAAAATATCCCTTTTTATTAAAGCTCTGATTATCTGATTTTCAGCAGTGAAAAAGCTGTGCATCATCGGTGAGGGATGAAAGACAAGCAGTACGCATTATTGTATATCAAAGTGTAATGCTGGAACCTTGATCTACAGGAACAGAAACAAGCCTTTCCTAGCATCAAGACATTAAACCCTCCAAGAAACAATCAAACCAACACCACAGAATTCACTGGGAGGTAGGTGTTGAAGTGGTTTTCACATGTTTGTGTTGCTCTCACGTTGTTTCAACTTGTATATTTGAGCCCTCCATTCCATCACCAACAGAACTATTTCTTTTACAGCTGCCCTTTCAGTTAGGCAAGTCATCAGTACCAATTTTAAGTAATGTAGTAGAGCCTATAGCGGAAACTATTAAGGTTAATGTGGAACAGAATGGACAACTCCTCTCTTTTGTTCAAAGACTACCAAGAAAGGGATCTATTTTCTGTAGTCCAGGGAGAGTAATTTATTTCCAAGATAGTATGCGCAACTTTGCATGTTAGCTCTGCTGAGTTCTATTGAATACCTGGGAACTGAGTCCCTTAGTGAGGTTGATGAACAGGGCAGGCAGTCAGATGCCCATCTCCTTCCTGCTGATAACTGCTTTGTTGGCAGTACATTTCAGGTGCTCTATATTCCTCCCTCTTTGGGCTAATATTGTACCAATTGTTTTCTCCTATTCAGCTAAAGAATCAGAAGCAAACGCTCCTTTGTTGGCTGCTATTGACCTAATGGGAAAAGACTATCCTGACGTAGTCATCATCTGAATATAGTCAGAGAAGATACATTAACCTGTTAGTGCTAAAACTAAATACAGGAATTTGCATGTATCAGTAGGGAAAGCATATGGTGACACCTATGCCAAATCAGAGCTTGCCAGAGTCCTCACCTCCTGGTAAAGGGATGGATGCAGCCAGACTTTGTGTGGTAGATTGTTGCAGAAAGAGTGCTGATGCACAGGAGAGAGGGGCAGCTTCCACAGGTACCGATGCAAAGTAGTTGTGATGCTTTTACAGGCTTTTGAGCATTTGTAGGAGGGGGGAACTGCTACTGGATAGTTTACTTTGTGCCCTTGTCAAGGTACTACAGAAATGCCATGTCAAAGATAACAGAGGAATCAAGATCATTTGCTCTGTGATTTAACTGCTAGACTGTGCTGTGTTTTTCTGCATTTAGATTTAGCTCTTCTGCTTCTGGAGTGTTCTGGCACTGTGGTCTAGTGAACTACAAGGTGATGAAGAAAGAGATAACAACCTACCTTGAAGATAGCTGCCTCAAAAAGAAACATAATGGATAAAGTTCAGACCCGTAGGATCTCAGCTAGCCTTACTAGTCTGGTGTGCGCCCCTCTGCCTGTGCTGCTGTTTGGCAGGCTGCCAGTGCCCAGAAAACACCAAGGAGCAGGGATGCTGCTGGAAAAAGGACTGTCAAGGTGTGTCTTGTCCTGAAGAAGGCAGGGTTATCCTCAGGTAAAATACATATGCCGTGTGTTTGGGACAAGAGTGGGGTGATGAGCCAATAATAAAGCTAGTGTCTTCTGTCATCAAAGAAAGGGTAAGTCAGGAATAACCTGTAAATTGGCAGAGGCATTACAGATGTCAGTGAGGGGTGTTTATGGCATGAAGGGGGTCAGAGTTTAGTACTTAGAGATTACTTTAAAGATTACCTATTAGTTTTAAAAGGGATAGAGTTTTGTGTGAAAGAAACTCTCATCCTCATATTCAGGGTGTGCTGAGTTTGAAAAGGGCACGTATGTACCTGTCCTTCCCAGTCTTCTCCTGCTTCCCAGTACCTGGACCATAAATCTGAGATTTAAGTGCTGCGTGCTCAAGTATTCCCCTTTGCCTACTGCAGATCAGACATTGATAATTCACTCCAGCATCTTCTGGATGATTGTCCTAGTGAAAAGGAGCTACACTATCTCAGGCTGAATGACAGTTGTCCCTCTGGCTTTGATAGTTCAGAGCTCTCTGTTCCTTACCAAATGAAGAACACAAAAAATATTGCAAAACTGCAAAATGTGACATGAAGTACTGGGAAAACTAGATTTGTTTCTGATCATTCCTGTTATCTCTGGCACAGGGGTGGTGGGAGTTGATTGAGCAGGAAGAGAAGATAGTGGTTTGCAAGACAAAAACAAGAAAGTTGTTTGATGTAGCAAAGGAGATAGAGCTGGAATGGTGCATAGAGGGAGCAGTGTGCAAGAGTAGAAATAACACATTGGGCAGCAACGTTGTTTTGAAGAAGCACAGAAGTGCCAGGTCCACAGATCAACAACTTAAACAAATTAGAGAAACTAGTCCAGGAGAGGTTTAGACAGAAGCAACCAAGTTCTCTGGCTTTATGCTCCCAGACTGTGCAAGAATGGCACCGATTTGAAGGCCCATGGGAGCAGAGAAGGTAACTGTCAATAAAAGTCTGTGCAGGAGAGAGAGATGAAGACCTGGGCAAGCTGCTGGGTTCAGAAAAGGGAGGGTTGAAAAGGGATCCAAGAGCAGCAGTTAATTGGAGCATTCTGCACATGGGGTATGGTCTAGAAACTGTTGTAAGGGCGTAAAATGGGGGAAATTGGAAGGAAATAAATCTAGTTGGGAACAGAATGGGAATAAATAGCACACAGCCTCTGGTAAGTAAGGGAGTGAGAGGACATAATATCTAGAGAACAGGCAGAAAAGAGACAGAAGGAGGGGGATCGCCTTTCTAATTATGGGTTTCTGTAACTTTCCTGAAATATAATGGGCAGAGGATGATTAACAAATGGCTGAGTCACAGAAAGCATGTGACTGAGGTTCTAAATTCAGCTACTAAGGGGCTTGAACATTCACACGAAACATGGAAATTTTCCTCTAATACTATTCTAGTGCAGGGGATCCTAAACCTCCCATACAAAAAAAGCTTTCCAACTGCTATTTGGAAATATCTAGCTCAGTAAATTGGTCAATATTCATGTTGGCAGGCAAGTATATTACCTTGTTTATCCATTCCTGGTGGAGAAAGCAACTTTTGGCCAACTAAAGAGTTGTTTGTCCATTTTCTGTCCATAGAATCATCTGCAGGGTGCTTTAAATCAAACATTGTTTGGGTCTTTACCATAGCAATTTGGTGAACAATGTTGCTTAAACTCAGAACAACTTTTTGCCATCCTTTGTAAGACAATTTATTACCACCATCTACTACTTGTAGGATTTTCAAATACTTGATGTTTCATGAAATAGGGAGAACATGTGTCCTCTGTTTCAAGGAGCTGACTGTTGAAAGTCTTTGTTTCATGCAAGATTAGTGCTGACATAAATTGGTAGAGCCATCAAAAGAAGTTACCCATGCCTTCCACTCACTGTCCTGCTCCCATGTGACCCAGATTCAGGAACTGATGTAGGTTAAAATTATCTGTTGTCCTGGCCACCATCTGATTAACCAAGTACAATCACAGTTGTCTGAAATATTTCAGATAATGTGTTTAGGGAAAAGATATAAATGTGAAATACTCCCCCACTGCTCAAGAATGGGATAATTTATTTTCCTGATAGCAATGACTGAAGAAATACAGGCTGAAAGAAACCAGGACTAATGGCCAAGCTGGAGTTTCTGTGTGTGCAGTTAGGGAGATTTGGGCAGCAGTAGGCTTTTGTGAGTGCTGTTAGATTAATGAAGTTTGCCTTCTTTTGACTTAACAATCTCTAGTTTACTTGAGACAAGTAAGTTGACTCATTTCTCCCTTAGATTTTGTCACAGAGAAAGAGCAATAAAACCAGCAAGCTGGCTACTGAGGGTAAATCTAGAGTAAGCAGGCTTTTAGCCTCAGGTCTAAGACATTAGTCACATGCAAATCGGTGATGATAAATCAGTGCCACCTGGCTCACAAAGCTGCCTAGGAAACCACCAACTGAAAATATGATTTTTAAAAGTACACAACTAATCTGTCTCTCCATAAAGAAACAGTCCTGACTTCCCTGTTCAGCAGCATTTTTCAGAGCAGGAGCTGGACTTTTTCACAAGGTTTCCCTGGAAGTTCCACATGGGGATAAGAGAATCAAGAAGTTACCTGACTCCTAACCCTTCCTTAGTGCTCTTCCATTCCTTCTTCATACTAGCCAGAGAGCCTTAACATCTGATGCTTTTATGAAACAACAGAGAGGAGGTGGTTCTGATTTTCTTTCTTTATGAAAAGTTTCACTGTCACAATTCCCTGGGTGGTACACAGTGCTTCTGCCTGCAAAATAGCCGGTTTTATACATTTCTGTTTAATCAAGAGTGAAGCAAATGTCAGAGATTCGATGTTCTAGATCAGCAGTTTCCAACACTGATACATCTTAATCAAGCAATTAGGTGCCTTTTTTTTTTGTTATTGCTTGGTGTTTTCCATGCTGGAGAAGGGAACAGATTTGCTGCTTTGCTCTGATGACTGCTAGCAGCAGTGTTTGTTGTTAACAGAGACGTGAACACCTAACCACCAGTTGGCAGGTGTTAACACTTTGTTACTTGCTATTCCCACATGCTGAGGATTGTGGGAAAGCTGTCAAGCTCTCTGTCTTGTGTAAAGCTTAGCTTTTACAATAACAACAACAACAAGAAGCTCTGAACAAATTCAGAAGCTCTGTAGGAATACGGTGATGCAGCACTAGCAAAGGAAACGATAGAACGGATTCTCCAGGCTTTGAGGGGAGGTAATGTGAAGCTTTGTGGAAAGTTGGAGATATTTCCTTATCTTGGTTTAGAAACAGCTAGATGGAGGCTGAGTGCTCTTTTTTCCTTTTGTTCCTTTTATTTTAGAAGAAACCAAAAATGCATTGTGTGTGTGCCCCAACATTTCTAGTCTGCTTCTGACATTTGTACTCGTTTGTATTTAGGAAAAAAAAGTTATGAATACAGCATAGAATCATAGAACCAACCGGGTTGGAAAGGACTTCTGAGATCATCAAGTCCAACCCTTGATCCAGCACTGGCAGGGTTACTAGACCATGGCACTTAGGGCCACATCCAGTCTCATCTTAAAAACCTCCAGGGACGGAGAATCCACCACTTCCCCGGGCAGCCCATTCCAATGCCTGATTACCCTCTCTGCAAAGAATTTCTTCGTAATATCCAACCTAAACCTCCCCTGGCAGAGCTTAAGACCGTCCCCTCTTGTCTCGTTGATAGTTGCCTGGGAGAAGAGACCAACCCCCGCCTGGTTACAACCTCCTTTCAGGGAGTTGTAGAGAGTGATGAGGTCTCCCCTGAGCCTCCTCTTCTCCAGGCTAAACAACCCCAACTCCCTCAGCCTCTCCTCATAGGGCTTGTGCTCCAGACCCTTCACCAGCCTCGTTGCTTCTCTCTGGACCCGTTCCAGCACCTCAATATCCTTCCTCAACTGAGGGGCCCAGAACTGAACACAATACTCAAGGTGTGGCCTCACTAGCACTGAGTACAGGGGAAGAATCAGTGACCTGTTGGCCACGGATACAGGCCAGGATCCCACTGGCCTTCTTGGCCACCTGGGCACACTGCTGGCTCATGTTCAGCTTCCTGTCAATCCAAACTCCCAGGTCCCTTTCTGCCTGTCTGCTCTCCAGCCGCTCTATCCCCAGCCTGTAGTGCTGCCTGGAGTTGTTGTGGCCAAAGTGTAGGATCTGGCATTTGGCCTTGTTGAACCTCATCCCGCTGGAATCAGCCCAACTCTCCAGTCTGTCCAGGTTCCTCTGCAGAGCCCTCCTGCCTTCCAGCTGATCGACACTCCCCCCAACTTAGTGTCATCTGCAAATTTGCTAATGGTACACTCAATCCCCTCATCTAAATCATCAATAAAGATATTAAACAGAACTTGGCCCAACACTGATCCCTGGGGGACACCACTATTGACCGGCTGCCAACTGGATGCAGCACCGTTCACCACCACTCTCTGAGCCCGGCCCTCCAGCCAGTTCCTGACCCAGCACAGAGTGCCCCTGTCCAAGCTGTGGGCTGCCAGCTTTTTCAGGAGGAATAGTAGTGCTTTGGTTTTTGGGGGAGTAACTGGCAAACAAGAAATGAGAATTTCTCTTAGTACATACAGTACAGCCCCTCTGGAGAGCTCAGATGTGCCCAGGAGAAAAGACCCTCTGTGAACTTTAGCAAATACATTTATTAAAATACTTCTTTTCTCTTTTGTTTGCTGTCATCCAGGTGCTCTGGATGTATCTGTCACACAGATACTCCGCCTTTGCAGCCACAAGGTCATGGTTTTATAGTTGAGTAATCCAAGTGATTGATTTGTTACTGATGAAGTGAGGTTTGATGGATTTTTGATTTACATGAAGACAGTAAAGAAGGAGTGGGAGGTGCAAGGCAGCTGCAGAGTGGAGTACAAAACAGAAACTCGCTAGAGCAAGTGGGCCAAACAGTGTGATGACTTAGATGAGTGATCAGTTTATATGGCTGATTTTAATAGTGCTGCAGTGCATAATTGCATCCCTTCCCCCAAAAAAAGTTATACTGATAATTTCTTGAACCTGCAGAATTATGCTCTCAGGAGGAGGGATTTCATGCCTTTGCTTTTTGATGGGAGTGCTTCAGTTGAAGGTAACATGATCAAAGGAGTGATCATGGATTTTCTAGCATGTGGGCTATGGCTGGGCTGCCTTTTGAATGTGGTTCCAAGTTTGAGGTCATTCTCCAGTTCATCTCACATCCAAACAGCACTAGCTTTGGATCAGCTTTATGATGTGGTAGGAAAGAAACTTATCCATGCACTGTGAATAGACTGGGTTCAGGATAGGGCATTTCTTGAGATATGCACATGCTGACTTGAATCTGCCAATGCCTATCCTGTCAAACCTGAGGAAATGTTCCCTGACAGGTGAGTTGACTAAGTTCTTTCCTGGAAAGGTTCCTACTGTGTGACAGGAAGCCCTATGGGATATGGAGGAGGCTGAGCAGCAGGTTCTTAATAATATGGTTGCACAGTCATGTTTTAGTGGCCTGCCCCCAGGTCTGTGTTACACAAGGCAGTGTCGATGGGGCCCTGAAGTCTGTGACTTTTAAGTTGATTTTAATTCTGGAATACAGGTTTGAGATTAGTCAAAAGTTAGGGACTTAACAAAGCGGGAGGTGCAAGACAGCTGCAGAAATGAATGGATGAAATGCTCTGGGCTGTGTTTTGCATTGGGTGGGATCCCAATGGTCTCTCCTGACTTCACAGGTCTGCTAATCACTGCAGTAAACAGGTTTTTTAATGGAGTTAGTATTATTTTATTGACATGCAAATCATCCCTGTACCTGTACACTGCTTTAAAAAGCCTTCCTGTTTGCAGAGCTACCCCCTGCAAGCTGGTTCTGAAAGATCTACCTGCCAAACTTGTGAGTGTGAGGGAGGTACTGGCTTGTATACGTCTGCCTGATGTATTTCCTAATTTCAGACTTCTCTTTAAAATTTATTTGCTTTTACTCGGCCACAGAAAGCCAGTTAGGCAAGTCAGTAGTTTGATACAATATGAGTATCAAATATTCATAAACCATGTTCTGTGCAGGCACGGCCCTGAATTTGTTCCTGTACATATTAAGTGATACTTTTGTCTTTTAAAAACCTTAGAGAGAAAAATCTAAAGAAGCCATGGAGAAAGTGAGAGGAGGGAAGACTGATCATTTCATGAATGGGACTCAGAAAGTGAGTTTCGCTTCTACCATGCACCCTCTGTTGAATTAATTTGTTTGTGCAGTGCTTGTCTTTTTGTAAGTGGGGACACGTAGTGTAATACATAGACTTTGCTGGGCTTGAAAAGCATGTGCTGATTGGTTTTGAGGTGTTCAGGTGAAAAATAAGTGATTTAGTGCAATGAAATTATAGATTTTATTTGAGGGTATGGCTACAGACTGACAAGGGGCCAAGTTAACAGGCAATAAAAAGGTCCATTCTTGAGACTGGAATTCTGTCCTCCCACCTGAAGGCCAGATGTAGCTGTGGGCACAGTCCCATCCACTGGCACTGGAAAAATGAGTCATCCCATTTGTGCAATGGCTAATGCCATTTCACTCTGCAGTGCAACAGGTTGGAAAAGATGCTAGCAATCCACTGTGTGTTCCTCTTTTGCAGGGGTGAGATCTCCCTGAAACGTGGCAGTGGCTTTGCTGTGAGCTGCTCATTTGCAGTTGCTATTTTCTGCTCATGCTGTGGAGGTGCCTAGAGGACTTAGGTACAACTGCCTTGGGCTATAGGCATACCCCACTGTCAGTTCCTCCTTAAGGATCAGAACTGTTGTGCTGATCCTGCAAACATGAGAGCTATCACTTAAGTTATTTGCTTATATGAATTATCTGAAGGACTGCAGCTGAGCTTTATGACATCTCAGCACCTTAGCTGCCCTACTTTGAGTAAAGTCATCAGCATTTTGCAAGAGGAATCATATTTAATTTGGATTTTTTGATCTCCATAAGCAAAACACGAAAGAAAAGATTTCTTGAACTCCTGGCAGGATTTCTGGTCTTCCCCCCCCTCCTTCTTTAGAAACTTCATTTGTTTCTTTTTTTTCTTCTTCTTTTTCCCACCCCACCCAGGCTTAAACAGTGCCGGGAAATTCTGTACTTACCCAGCTGTACTGTCTGAGGAAAGCCAAGTTATTTTTTTTCCATGCATCAAAATTATAATAGTTTGAAATTACTTATTAACTCTCTGAGTTTCCCAGAGAGAAGACATCAGATACTTAACTGATATGCCCCTTGTACTTAGACAAAAGGCCAAACAAAGGTTAGGGCAAGTGGATACACATGACAACTTTATTCAAGTCCTTGAGGATTTCCCATTGACTGAGTCAGAGTTTCATTCTTTTTTTTCAAGCAAAAATAATAAACATGGATCAAGTAAAATGGATTAATTTATCTTCATTGCAGCCCTCTTCCTGGTGCAAACTCTGCAATCTGTGGACAGAGAAGATATGTTCATTTACTCAAATGGCTGCCTTGCCTGAAAAAATACAGTGATCATCTCAAATAGCTCACCTCAAGTTGGGTCATTGTTTGAGGATGCATATTATGAAATAGTTTTAGAACAAGTTGATTTCTGCATTAACAAATGGATCACATAAACATTTCCTTGTGTCTAACCACTGCTGCTGTGTTGATGACTAAATTGTGCTACACGTTTCTGCGTCACTTCATAGCAGTGCAACCTTTTTCTCGCTACTATTAAATGAAGTTCCAAAACACTGCAGTTCTGTTGGTCAGTATTCTTTTGCTCCATTAGCAAGGGAAAAATGTTTGTTTTGAACTGGCAAGAAACACTCTTATTTTATTTACTGTGCTTTTCGGTGGGCACATGATATGTTCTGGGCTATGGCAAGTAATTACATGGTATGTAATCCTGCAGCATTCACAAGCATTGGCACCCACATCAGGATGGTGAAACCTTTATCAATAATAATATTGTGACCTAGAATTAAGTGTTATCTGTGTCTGGAGTTCCCAAAATGCCTGGAGTATGCTCAAGGAATAAAAAAAGGTACACCAAAATAGAATCCTGTGGGAGAAAACCTCTGGGCTTGCAATAATATTTCCTCAGCCACCCTCACTGTTGGGCCCTTCCTGGCAGAGCTGGACCGCGTCCACAGGTCATGTTGACTTTGTCTGGATTGATGGGGTTTCTGCAGCTGTCCCCTGCTGCTTTCAGGAAGCCAGGTTGGGAGCTGCTAGGTGAAAAAGCCCTGTAAGATTAAGAGCAAGTGCCAGTGCCTGGCGTGAGCAGTGGTACGATTTTTATGCCTGAAAGAATAGTATCCAGCAACACACACTGTGTCCATACTCACGTCTGGATGTGTCAGAGAAACATGGAATTTGCTGACAAATTTGGGGCAGATAGGTCTCTAGTTCCCTTTTTCTGACCCCATAGAGACGACCTCCAGCTCATCTGTTATGCCACTCCTACAACATTGTCTAGCTGTTGCCTTGTGACTGTGTGGGTCCCTTGCTGGGATGAGATCCATGCCCATCCTTGCTGATTCTGGTGGCACAAAACCTGTCCCCAATGCACTGCTTGCAGTGTTATGTGGGTTTTAGGAATGTATGAGAAAAGAAATGCAAAAGGGGTCTGAATGTCCTCAGAATAGGCAAATTACTGAAACCTGCTGAGCCTACAATTATGCCTAAGAAATCTCTCCCTTTTTCCTGGGTTTGTTTACATCTTACCGGCACTTCACTGCCAGACCGGTGGCACTTGGAGCTGATAAGAGGCTTCTCATGGGAAATAGTCTTTTGAAGCAACAAGTCTGAGCTGTAGGACTTGGGGAGTCAAGGAATGGTCTTCTCTCATCAAAAGGTCACTCCTGGAGTACAGATGTTTCACAGACCTTTGGTTTGATACTAATTAGTTGTGTGGATTTTTGAATAGTTGGATCCTAGGTGGCAAATACTTGGATCCAGGTGGTAAGTGGTACAGATAGCAGAAAGTGAAAAACAACTGTGCTACTTTTTTTTTTCCTTGGAAACTTAAAAATTCCAATCTTGCTGCATTAAACTAAGTCATGCAGAAATGCTCCAGCTGTTCTTTGCACTGTGGAAGCCAAATTCAGCATTTTGATGAGGTTTTTTCCTTTGTTTTTGAGAGACCAGTTGTGAAACTACTTGATGTGTTATGTAACAAAATCTTACCTGTGCTCTCCTTCGAGTTATATGCATTTTCCTAGTTATCTTATTTAAGGTAGACTCCTTCCAGGTCATCATGTAAAATACTAGGTTCACTAGGAGGTAAACGAGTCAGCCTTCCTTGGCAGCTGGTACGTCTAGTAGTGCTGGAAGATTATTAGTCTTTTAGTTCTCTTCTTCTACATCACTGAATGTTCTGATGGCAGCTGAACTCATGGGAATTTTGGTTAAAAGCAGAAGAACAGATGAACAAATAGTTTCTGTGGTGTCTTTTCTGTTTTTAATAAGAGTTTTACTTGGTATGATGTGTGGTAAATCCTTCTCAGCTCCATCCATTTGCAGGAAGAGGCAACACTTCTTTTAATACTCCTAAGGGAGAATCCATTGATGTATTTTTTTTACTGTTTTTAAAATCAGATGTGTCCTATTTTTCCTAGCAATTTTCAGGTGTGAGCGCCCTCTCTGAAATGTAGACAATACTCATCATAGTGTTTTAATGAAGGCTTATGTCTCTGCTGTGTAAAAAAACAGGAACATGGGGTTTGGGAACACTTACCCCACAGCATTAATGCCTAGAGCAATGGGACCCACCCCCATTTTGTGATACTCATGACATATTTAATTTCAGAGTCTTACTTGTGACCTTCTGCTTATGCTGTGGTTTCTGGCTGCACAATCAGGATAACAGTATATGTTGTGTGGAGCAGCTTGTGCCTGAGCAGTAACAAGGATTGACCTGGACCCTGGGTAACCTCATGCTTACATGAAACAAGGGTTAGTCCCCTATCCCTCTAGTAGGCATGGACTTTCAGTTCTCAGTTCCTTCTGGTTTAATGGAAAAGAAAATGATCTGTATCCATTATCAAATTATGTAGAGTCCTTTCCCACAGGGCTTGTAATTTTTAAGTTGTTCCTCTTGTTTCAGTGAAGCTGTTTGAGGATTTCCAGGGTTCCCTAATATTTTTAATCTAATCCTTTTTAACTTAAAAGTTAGTCAGCTCTCATAAGACTAGAGTCAGGTGACTGGTGAAGGTCACAGCTAAGTGACAGGTGCAGCATTTATCTGGCTTGTTATCAGCAATTGTACCAGGTACAGTTCAGTACCCAACCATATGACAGCACAGTAGCCTGTTTTGATCTTCATTTTCTCCCTTTAATTGGGTGGCCTTTCTCATGTCTCTCCCTGCCTATAGTCTTGTTAACTCATGAGTGTGGAACGTACTGGCTGCGATATCAAAAGACTGGGTATGTAAAATGAACAAAACCATAAAGCAGTTTATAGCTATTCAAAGAATATGGAAGCATTTGCACTTTCTGATACCACCTGCTTTGCGTGCCAAAAACTGTAATGGGAACAAAAAGCTTACAAGGTTCAGGAGGGAAAAAAAGCCTTTTTGTGGAAAAAAGGAAAAGGGTAACAGAAGTTGTCTGGGGATGTGAGTAAAACAGAAACCTTGGTCATGAACTGAGTGAATGAGGTGGATCTAATTACTGTGTAACAAAACAAAGGAAGATGGCTTAGCAGACGTTTAAATTGCAGGTACTTTGCCCTACTGTGGTGCTACAGATTCGACAGCTGTAGATATACGTGGAAAATGTCAGTCCAGTCCTTTTTCTGGGATTTGCCAGGGTCACAGAGGTACTCATATAGAAATTCATCAAATACTATTGTCTCCATATATGTGTTAATAATATTCTTAATCTTCACCATATTTTCTCTTGGGCCTATATGCTGCATGGATATTTCTTGGCATGCCTACAGATCTCTGTCTGTATACTTGGCTTGCCTCAGGCCAACTTAAAATGATTGTATACAAGAACTTTTGCTGTTTATGGGATTATTTAAGTACCATTAGTGTATCTGGGTGGTACTATTTATCATGTGTCATCCCATTCAAAAAAATCAATGCAGAAGGGAAATTCTCTTGAGTTTTTAACCCTGTCACTGTACTGCTTTAAAAAGCTTTCCTGTTCGCAGAGCCACCTCTTGCAAGCTGGTTCTTAAAGTTCTGCCTGCCAAACTTGCCTCCAATACTTGATAAATACCAGGGGACACTTCTTCTCAGGTAATCTTGCTCCTTAGTCTGAACTAAAACTTTCATGTACCCTTGCCCCATCACAGAGCTATCCTGTCTCTAAGGCTATCACAGAGAACTTGTCACATCTCTTTCTATCCTGACTCCAGCATCTTAACCCACTCTCCCTGTGCTCCCTCACTTTTTGTTTTCCTCTTCTCTCTCTCCATTTCACCTCCTGTTAGGCAAAATCTGTTCTGCAACAGAGGATGTGCGTGGGCTGAGAGAAGAGAAAGTATTTAGACACCTCTAAGCGTAGTGCATCTTCTTGACAAATAGCCTGGTTATTCTGGGTGAAGAAAGAGAAACAAAGTTGATTTTTAGCCATCACCACGGAAGCCTCTGCTGCTGCTACACTTCAGGCAGTGCCGAGTTCCCGTAAGAGGAGCAGGTCAATGGGAAGATTTCTGCAGTCAAGATCCAAAACACTTCCCAAGAGTCTCTGGGAGTGTCAGCAGACTCCTAACCGAGCCAGGAGAGAGGCCTCCGTGCATGGCCTGGCTGCCTGACGGCACTTCTGAACTATGCGTGGGATTAGCTGTTGTGACACGCACAGCCTTCCTGTAAACCCAGGGTGTTCAGCCCTGTCCAATCCTTTAGAGCCTCGCGAAGGACAGGGGCTGAAGAGGCGTTCAACTCCCAAGAAGCTGGTGCAACACGGTGGTTAACACAGTATTTCTGGGTGGTGAAAGGGAAGGGAAAGAGTTATGAAAGAGGCTTTTTGCTTTTATTACTTTCTTCCTGCACCCTGTATCCTGTCTGTGGAGAGCTCTTAGCAGATTCGTGGACCTGCACTGCCATGTGAACTGAAAAAAAGAAGGAAAAAGTGACGAAGAGTGAGAGAAAACCAAGAGAATCCATTAAAAATGCCTCTGCTACCTCATTAATCTTTTGCAGCAAATAATATATGCAAAACTTGGGCTAGCAAAGTCTCCAAAGAATAACATTTTTTTTTGTGAGGTTTTAACAAATTAAAGAAATAAATTAAGTCACTAGCACAGCGGGAAAGTGCTTGAGGCCTCCAGGATTTGTATGTTTTACCATTGTTCTAAAAATAAATTGGGGGAAAAAAGATTAAAAGTCTTTCAGTTGAAAAATAATATTTGCTTTAAGTAGCCATATTTGGGTTTTGCTACCGCACAGTGCTTCACCACCTTCCCTGGCCCTGAGGCTGACTTTTGGAAACATAAGGCAGAAAATAGTAGAAGCAGAGGTCGCAAAGACATGTGGTGAAGGGAGAGGCGTGCTGGGCGTTAGCGGGAAGGATGTAAAGCAGAAATTAAAACCCTTGTGCCTCACCCCACTGTGACTGCTGAGACAAGGCATGTGTTAGAGATTAGCAATCAGCATACTGGCACCCTTAGGCCCAAACCAGTGGGAAAATTTCTAGCAGCTTTGGTCAGCTTTGGAAGAGAGGTGGCTGGCACCCTCCTCTGTTGCTATACTGTAAACTGGCCATTATTTTAATGATCAGAACAAGGCTTCCCAGGTTGCCAGAAATCAGAGAAGTTAAGGGCTGTCTTCTGATATCCCTTTTCCATGCTCCTTTTTGTAATTCTCAGTAAAGTGACCAGAGAGAACAGCATTACTGCTCTGCTCTCTCTTCTCCCCTAAAGCTGACAACTTGCCTTCTCATCCCAGCTTCCAGAGAGGCTTCCACTGCTTCTCCTCCCTGGGCTACCTCCACTTCCCATCCACTGCCTTCTGTCATTTTTTCCAGCTCCACCCAGGCCTTGTCTCACTCTCTAGACTGTCCCAGAATTGGAACAACTGGTTTTTTGTCCAATCCAATTGAGTTGCATGATCTGCAGGCAAACAGCATTCTGGAGAAAGGTTTTCAAAGGTGTAAAAGATGAGTAGGTGTCTAGCTTCCCACTAAAGATTGTCACCAGAAGTTAGGTATAATGAATTTCTTCTGCTCCAGCCACTGCTAATGCTGCAGCTGAATGCATACACATTAAAAAAAAAAGTAGTTAAAGGATGTCCTCAGAGTCCCAAAGACAAGGCTGTTGTTTTCTAGCAAGTAATCTGCAACTTGACTGTAATTGCCCCGCTACTCACCTAAATACTGCAGTAGTGGGAATTATATACGTACATGAACGGTGTAAGGAAACACTCTGTCATTCTGCATAGCTCTTTGCTGATGGAGCTCTGACACTTATTCTTCTATCCTCAGTTCTCTTCCCTGTAGAAGCCTCTCAAGGGACTTGGCTACTGATTTTGTGTGGATGATCTGTGCATGGAGCATTCAAATATGCACAGCACGGATACACACACACACACACTCATATGTGCATATGTGTGACGCTTCCAAGTCAGCAAATGCCAGAACTCCATTTACCTCTGGTATCTCCAGTTATACCCCTTGTGAATGTTTTTCTGTTGTAGCCTTTCACTACATACGCTTCTGCTATTTTCCCCCCTTTCATCCCTGCCTCATTTCATGCACAGGATGGGCTGTGCTTAATTACTGAGCAGCATTTAGATTTCAGTATTTAGATTTCTCTTTCCTGCCTAGTATGTGGCCCCAGCCTTACTTACGACACAATATTCAAGTCCTTCACTGTCCATAGCCTCCTAATGGTGCCCATTACTGTTTTTAGTCTTGGGATGGTTTTAGAGTAGAAAAACATGCCAGACAAAGCTGTGCAATTTGCTGTGAAGGGGGGTAACTACTTTATTTTGTTTGTTTTTAGCTAGTGCATGTTCTGTTTTGTTACAAAAGCTGTCAATGAGCAGTGAGGTGTTTTATTTTGCCTGCTTTAGTTCTGAAGAGAGGAGAAAACTGCCCCTTCTCAGAAGCCCACAGGGAGGGCTTTTATGAAGATCAGTGTGGGGCATCCTGTTCTACCCAACACATACCCCCAAAATTGGAGCAGAGCTTATGGGAAACTTCTGAGCATGGCACTGGGCCATGACATCCCTATATGGTCCTCATAGGGTGTCTCCTGGGAGCCAACAGAAATGGTTTCAGCCTTGAAGCTAAGCAGATCACATTGAAAACTGTTGGACTTAGGGAAGGATTGAGAGCTCCCTAGCATGTGAAACACAGAAGCCAGGAAGATATGGTGGGGAAGGAGTGCTGGGGACTTGGTGTTTTTCTGGTTTATGTTCTCTTTGTCTGAAATTGCCTGAACTCACATCTGTGCAGATCCTAACCCCTTTAACATGCTTGGGCTGCTTACGTTAAGGAAATGGCGTGAGAAGACCACCTCAGAGCGCTGGCCAGCTTGAGACGCAGTTGCACCCAAACTGTAACCAGCTTGGCAGGAGCTGGATTTCTTTGGCCACATCTGCCTCTGTTGTACCCTGTTAAATCTTAGTGGCAGTCTTGGCTCTGGGACTCTGTAGAAAGCTTCTGGCTCTTGCTGATTACTTACTCCTGTGTAGTCTGGGAAGGTAGGCTCTTCGTAGTGGCGGCATTTTCCCCTGAAGAGAAGGGGAATACGTTTGGTTCCTGTAGAGCTGCAACAGCAATCACTGCCTATGAGGAAGAACTGAGACATTGTATGGTATTGGACTGGAGTGACTAAGAGTGATGGTGTTTGTTTGGCTGAGGATGACAAAGAATAATCCCTTTTCCTGCAGTTAGCAGATCAGCAAGGAGTTTACAGGTGTGGCTAGTTGGATGGGACTGAGGCTTAATCAGTATTTAGCATAAACCTCTAACAGGCTGTAGAGAAGGTCTCTGAGATATCAATGGACTGTTGTAAGTGTGAGCTTATGTGTGAATATGGATGAAACTAGTGAGGAAGGAACCAGGTGCTAATTGAAGAAGGAGAATAAATGTTTTTCCATCTATAATGTTTTATTGAGGTTCTCTTTTCCATAGCACTAGAAGAACATTTTGTGTTTTAAAGGCCAGCAGGGGTATCTGAACCAAGAGAGATGTGCTCTCAGCTTCCTGAAGTACGGGGGATATCCTTTAGCAACCATCATTTAAAACATGGAGAAACATATTTACATGAACAATGTCTCATTTCCACTACTGTGGGAAAAAATAAATCCTTACTCATTGCCCCAGTCACTGTGGTGTGAGGCCCAGGCTTGGCAGGAACCATGGTTCAGTCTCCTCTGAATCGCCAGCTCTCTAAACAAACTGTATGTTATTGAAATGGAAGAATCTGTTTTCCACTGGGATTAAAAGCGATTTGTCCTTAACCCTGGGAGCTTCCAAGCTACTAGATTTTGAAATTGTCTTTGTTAAAACAGGAAAGGGATCCTAGAGCATAGAGATTTTGAGTCAGTGGTCTGGATCTGCTCATCATGGGGTCAGAGGGGTGATCTGCAGCTGGTTTCAATATCCAGACAGCAATGTTTATCAAGGTAGGGACAGAGCTGCCAGTAGACTCCCCTTTAGCACTCACCATGTGAGAAGAGAGCAGTTGTGTTGCTATGTACTCCCCTCATCACTCTGATGGCTGATTCCAGCCTTGAGTACCAAAAATCTGTAGTGACAACTTTCTGGCCTTACAGGGAGAAGGGGGAGGAGATGGGCTTTCAAGAAACTTATAAGGTCATGTCACACTGGAAAACTAATGTTTGCTTTTGTTTCCTGAACAGTGCATAATAACTCCAGGAGGCAAAAAGCAGGGAGCATTATGACAGCTTCTCTTAAATGACCATAGGATGCACGCAGGAAGCCACACTAAATTGAAACTAAGGAATGCTTTATGGGTAGCAAGTTTAGAAATATATTTAAATTTTTTGTTCAAAGAGGGCAGCTTGGAAGTTGTAGCTGGTTCTAAACCAGGGCTTAAGCTCTGTAATAGGCAGATGTGGGGTTAAAACGGGCTGGCCTAGGTAGAGGATATTCCACATCTAGCCCTTGGATTTGAGGCTGATTTCTTTGATAAGAACCATTTTTAATGTAAAGCTGAAAAGATAGTATGAAGATGAAAGAGTTGGAAATAAAAGAAGTCTGGCCAAATTTTTCATTTACATGTAAACCTCTCTCTCAAGCTGTAGTTACTGATCTATTTTTACTTTGCTTCCCGGAGTCAAAAGTAATGCCTAAAAGACCCGTTTTCCCAACACTTACCAAAACCAGCGTGAATTCCTCAATAGGCAATGTCATAGAAGTTGCATGTCAAAAATTTTAGAGAGCCTTTTGTAAGCATCAAGGTTGTGGACAGAAAGGGGCCAACCAAACCCCGGGCCCTATGTAAGTTTGGACCTTTATCTATACTTGATATCTCGTTATTGTGATCCAGGTTCCTCTCTGCTTGATGTCTTTCCAAGATTCCCCTGTATTCATTTTATTCTTGACAGGCTAGTGAACTACAGACACTTGTATCAAAAGGTTTGGAAAGGCAACAGCTGAATATAATCTCCAGATAAATGCAACATACCATGGCCACATATGAAGGGTCTCTCCCATGAATGGAAAAGTGAGACCTGTAGCTCTGAAAAACTTTGGATTTAGATTTCTCCCTAGAGAACAATGAAGATTAAGTTATCACAGTTTTGATCACGTGACATGATTAGCTGGTCTGTGGAAACTCTCATATGTATACCTGCAGCTTGGCTACTCAGAGGATTTTGTGGCTTGGTCAGCAATACTCTGATGGGTGGTATGCTGCTAGGGCTTCATGACTTGAGCCTTCCCCAAATTAGCCAAAAGAGAAGAAACTATCTGCATATTCCACCCCTGATGCAGTAGAAGCAAACAAACAAATGTATCTATCTCTGCTGGGCCTCATTCAGATGTATATATTGGTTTCTCAGTGCCAGATCCTGCTATGAACTCTTGCTCTGCATGCAGTTAGAAATGACACAAAGAGATAGATATCTGTATCTCTATACACACACACGAACTATTTTTTTTTTTTGACCTGTAGCATATGGTGATGTTTGCTTAACCCACAGAAAACTCACATAGCCATACATGATGTGACACGTATTTTCCTCACAGAATGCAAACCATAGTTTTTAACAGGCTTGTATTTGCTACTGGATTCTCAAGTTCATTTCTGCTGCATAGTTAGGCAGGTATGTTCGGTATTTCTGTTGGGTTTTTTTCTTCCTTTTTTTTTTCATCATCCAGTTTAAAAAATAATCCTCTAGAAAACACATAAATAATTCAGAACACATCCTTTATGTCAACAGTTTCATTTATTTTATCTCTATAAAGAGGGCAGAGGCAAACCTCATCCAAACAAGGAAGGGGAGGAAGATGCCTTGCAAAATTATGGCTGGGGTTTTGCACAGATACGTTTTTGACTGGAAGGCCCAGCTCAGAAATTAAATGCCTGTGTTTTAGTGCTTATACATTGTGAGTTGCTGAGTGCACATAGCAAAGAAAGTCATGAGCACTCTGGCTGCATCTGCCTTGCTCCATGACTTTCTGCATTTGTCCATGACTTTGGGTCAGGACAGGCTTCCAGATGTTCAGAAATCCCACACAAATGTGCTGTAACAAGAGACTCCATTGGAGGGTGCTAAACTTCTTGGCATACCCTAGGAATTCAGCCCCTAATAAAATATGAAGTTTCGATCCCTTTTTGTAAGGGGTAAGCCAAGTCCAAACTCCTGAAGTCAGGTGGAAGTGCTCTGTTGAGCTAAAAAAGGAGTTGGGCTGGACACACAGCATCTCATTTCTATGCAGATGTGGCAGTTTCATTTGCTTTTCCATCTTGTGGATTCTTGACTGATTAGCTGTTGAGAGAATTCTTGAAAATTACTTCAATTTTCAGCACACCTTACTTACTGCCTATAGTTCATGTCAAAGCCCTAGTCTCTTTGTTTGGAGATGCTCCCTCATGCTCTACTTACTGTACTTCAACATTGCTGAGAGAGCCTGTCCCTGGTCCTTTGTAGCTGTTTGGTTTTTTTTAATAACTGGATAAGGTATATAATTTTATATATCTTCTGACTCAGTAGACTCAGACCCATTCCTATTTTTCTGTGGTGATAATAAATGTCGCCACTACTAGTCTACCACTCAAGTTCTGATATGCAGCACAAAGCTAAAGACAGCAAAACAAACTAGGTAATATCCTCAGCTGTCATGTCTACAGCATAGAAGACAGCAGGGAAATTCCATCTTTCAAAAGATTCGTTCCTGAGGATTATTTATCGACCCTTTTCTTAAAAACATGTATGAGGGACAAGTCACAGTCTTGCTGTGAATATCCTGTCCCAGTATCTCATTTCTCTACAGTTAGAAGATTTCCCTGATGTCCAACACAGTTGTCTTTGATGTCTTTTCCTCCTCAATGGCCATAGAGTCAATCAGTAACAACCTTTTATGTACCAGAGAGATGAGGGACCCTGTAAAATAGATGCTTCTGCTGTGGTTATATGGACCCAGAATACTGGGGGCCTTTCTCTGCCACATATTTCCCATCTGTCCTCAGAGAAGTCTGTTAATCTCTGTATTTCTCTACCTCGAAGGGGTGCTATGAGGTTACATTCACTGGTGTTTCCAGGGGCTTTCAGATACTGCACTGACAGAGGCTAAATAGGTGAACAGAGAGAGAGAGCAGACATACACTTATTAATCTAGTAAAGGACTGATATTTAACTCAGCAAAGCTCCCAAACAAATGTCAAAGACTATATTATCAGCGTGTCTCTTATCTCTGGAATTTTGTTTTGTGCTATGCTACTTTACTTGTTGGTTTGTGGTTTGTTTTGCAGCTTACTGGAAAGGAGAATTTTAAGAACAAGAAAACGCCTGGTAAAAGTTGTAACTGGCTCTGCTTGCCTGTGGTATGACAGCCAAGAATATCACCTGCTGATGATTTACAGATTCCTGGGAGATGTGCTGTTGAGTCTTAAAGAACTGGAACAAGGACAACTCACCCAAATTGCTTTTCGTGAAACAGCATAATGTATCCACCCGCTTCATGCTATCTTAATTTAGGACATGTGTAGTGTGTAATGATGAACTGGCCAACTGATTATGTTGCTGTAAATCCTGTTCCCCACCTTACAAAACACTCCTGTCTGACCCCTTCTTTCATGACAGCTCAGCCCAGCGTTTCCAGTCCACCTCTTGGGAGGGAGAAAGATCTCACTAGCCATTCACGGAAGCAGTTCTCTAGAGAGAAAAATGCAACATTTTGTTAGTTTTATTTCATTCAGCAGCCTTTTCATATTCCTTGACCCACTTTTGCTTCTCTTTAAACTGTGACCAGTATTTATTTATCCCTTTTTAAACACAATAATTTAATTAAGAAACTAATCAGCAGTGTTGAATTGATCTTTGAACTCCCCCCTATCACTGAAGGAAATTTATGAATGCATAACACAAGCAATATCCTATTATCTAAAAAGCTTTCTACTAAAAGGATTTGGCATCTAAAAAGTAAGGCTTGAAATTCTGCACTAAATTTATAATGTAAAGAAGTGAACATTAGAGTTGAAGTGTATCCCAACTGAATCTAACAAGCTTGTCTGGATTATTTATTAAAAATAATAGTGTTACAAGTTTAAAGGATTTCAGAAATTATTTGGATAATTTGGAGTCTGAAGGACAGATTGTGAAGGTACCTGTGTGACAGGTAGAAGTTTAATGGTCTAGGCTGTCTCTTCAGTCAGTGGAGAGAGGTTGGCATGTTCCAGTTATGTTCCATTTTCTTAGGCACTTATCTTTGGATGGATATTTTTTGGCTGCTCATCTCAGCAGGGCATTAAAGGATGTCTGTAATCAGTCTTTATCATCATCTGTTAATTCCAGTTCCCTTGGCTTCATATCAATAATTCTGAACACTACCTGGGATGTAGGCACCTTGGGTAGAAAGTGACTGAATCCAAAAACGAGAGTGCAGTCCCCTGTGCAATCTCACTCAACCTTGGGAATAGAGCTCTTACTGTCTACCTAACATGACAGATTCTATAGGAATATCTCCTCTCCACCAGCCATAAGCTAAGTGAACATCAGCACTAGGGGACCTAATTCATAAGTTTCAAATGGCTTGTGGGATATGAAGGCTCCAAGATATTTGGCCCAGCGTAGTCAAGACACATTTCTGAACATGCTCAGCAGAAGAATTAAAGGTGCCTCAGTAAGTGCTCTGGAGGACCCAGTGGTTAGAGGAGGGACAGAAGATCACTTGCTGTCAGGCCTCTCCACTTCATCCAAGTGGCACTGTGGGCACCTAACTGCAGGCTTAGATCCAGTCCTTTGTCACGTACTTGAACTGACAGGTGGAGATAATGAGTTAGTTCTATCCAAAAGCAGGTCTAGAATCCAGGCCTAATAGCTGGAATTAACAACTGGCATATGAGAAGCCTGTTTTCTATGGATTTGGATCCTATGACTGGATTATCCCGCCTCTAAGATGGTATGAGCTTTATTCCAAGGTTTACCAGTGACTGGGAAACTCCTCAAAGTGCTTGCATCTGCCACTACCCACACTGCAGGGGTCTATTAATGTGAGCTTCACAAAGGTATGATGCAGGAATTAATATCCTTGTGCTTTCTGTTGTCTCAATTGCTTAATTATGTATTATACACTTCACATGAGTTATGTAGGGAAAAGAGAAATGAAGATGAAAAAAGAGGACTGCCATTTTTTCCATGAAGAGCAGATTGCAAGAGTGTGGCATTTTTCCCGCACATCTTGAATAGTTTTGTGCTTGGGCTTTTTGAGGAGTTTTTAATTAATTTATTGCTTAAATAACTGTTATGAGAAGAGCCCCTGCCACATTGATTCTAATGAGGATTGCATGTGCTCTGTGCCTTTCTCATTGTGGCCTGCATAATTTAACTATCTTAACCAACATGTGCTGTGGCAGATTTCACTTCTATCTGCTTAAATTAAAGCTTGTCAGTTTAGGAGCTAAGAAACATGCAAATATTTGAAAGAGATTTGACATTCGCTGCTGAAATCATTGCACTAAATATCTAGCATCAATGACATTACTGGAGAAGGGTTAGAAATTCTTGCTGTGTAGTACAGGCTGGACATTCTGGACTCAAAGAAGAAAAAATGTACTTATCCTTATGTGTTCATAATTAAGGTCTCCACCAAAATTTCAGCTTGTTTTTCTCCTGTATGTTCTCTGACCAATATGAAGCTGTTTGAGTTCCTCAAAGTTGCTGCTAGAAGAACAAACAGTACCAATATCTCAGAAGTAGCTGCAGTAATAGCACGATTTAGCTGTAAAAGGAATGGCATTTCCTTATGTTCTCATCCCCCAGAAATGCAAGGGAAGGTGGCGCTAAGCTGAAGGAGTCTGATGGAACCTTGGATATTTGAACAGCTCCAGCCACAGGAGATGAAGCTTAATTTCCAGTGCATGTGCATTTTTTTCCTCTTATGGGTCACTATATCAGAACACCATACTATATGTAGTATGTACAACGGTGTATAGCATGCAGACTTTCTGTGCTGGAAATCACTTGCTTGTTGACACACTGGAGACAAACGTGGGTATTAATACAGAGGTACTCCCCATGTAAGTTTAATCTCAATTGTAATGTAATTGTAGTGGTACTTAATTGGCTGTTACAAAATGCAGCAGAACCCAAATATTCCAATACCAATATAGAGTCCTCTCTACCAATTGCTTTCTTTTTTCATACAGGATAATTTAATATGCAAAGAATTTTGGTGCAGGCATGATCACCGGATGGATATTCAGGTTGGAAAACATCTCAGGAGATCTCTAGTCCAGCACCCTGCTCTAAATAGTATTTGCCAAAAGATGAAACCAGAGAGCTCAAGGCTTTATCCAGGTGGGCCTTGAAAACCTCCAAGGAGGATGCGCAGCCTCTGGGCAACCCTCAGGGGGAGAAAAAAACCAGTCTGAACTTCTTTCCATTTATGCCTTGTCTTCCCACCATACACTACTGTGGAGAGCTTGGCTCTATCTTCTTGGTGAGCTCCTCACTCATGAATGGGATGGTCTGTTGATCACCCGCTTCTGGTGAGTGAGATGCAGAGAGGAAGCCCAAATGTTCTGACATTTTACATGCTATAAAGGCAAGTAATGGGTGTTAAATACAGCATTTCCTTTTCCAAAACCTGTGTATTGACTAGTCCCTCACTCTAATCACTCCTTTCACTTTTTTGTTTAATCTCAGGCTGGTGGATCTCCTACTGTTCAAAGATTCTGAGAGTTGAGGAGAGGGAACATTTTGTTTGATCTGTGTCAATTTATCTTGTTTGCACTTAGGCACAGGAAAAAACGCCACTTCCCACAGAGGCTTTCAGTGTTCCATTTTCCACAGTTTATTCCCCATTTCCTTTAGTAACTGACTTCTAGCTATAATCATCTGTCATTATAACTTGGCTGTTTCAAGCTGTGTTCTTTTAATACTTACTCATTGTGAAACTCTGTGTAAGCGGTGGCACAAGCCTTGAGCACATCCTACTCTGCATAGTCTCATAAGAGCCAAGGGAGAAGAGTCATGAACTCGTGTCTTGGTGCTGCTACCTGTTTGCTTTCAGATGCATCAGCTCCAGTTATTGTCCCTTGCAACTGACATACAGTCCACTGCCATGTCCAGGTCAGATCTGTCATGCTGAACTATTTATAATTTGAGTGAAGCTGCAAAGGAAGTGGTGGGCAGAATATGGTGCAAAAGATGGAGTTGACAGAACTCAGCCCTCTTTTGTAGCACTTGAACTTTCTGGTAAGGGAATTTTGCTTTGTGTTCAAATTCAGGACTTGTCCAAATGGAGGTGTTATTCAATCCAACAGAAACCATATGGAGGAGTGGGTTGCCTCACCCTGAAATATTGTGCAACTCTACCTTTTTGACTGCACTTCATGCTGTGGACTCATCTCTGTGATCCTTTCCCTTTCCTGCATCTTGCCCAGTTTCAGGCCTGGAATAATCCCTGTTGGTGGCCTCCTGTAACACCAGAATGCTGAGTGCTTCAGACTGACTGGTAAATCTTTACTTTTTAGGTAAGAAAGCTGATACATAGAAAGATGAAATTATGTAGTACTGCTCCCTGTGCTTTTCAGAACCACTATTTACTGTTGCCTGGGCCTATCAGTTGAAAAGCTTAGGGGGGCTCAGGAACTTCATACGTGCAGAGTGTCTATGCACTTTGTTCTCACTGATGATATCCAATTAATTTGTTTCCTCTGAAGAGTTGGAAAGGCTTTCTCCAGATTTGGTGCTGCACATTAATACTTGTGCATAATATGGCCTAAAGAAAATAATTGGTGAGTAGTCTGGAAACCTGAGGCACATTGCCCTTTCGAGTAATGATTCTGCATATGGAAGGGGGAGGAAAATATTGCCATAGGGCCTCTGTGACCTCTTCATGGGTAAATAATTATTTAGGAAACATTGATTTGGAATGAAAAGTCAGTTCAGAGGCCTGACGGTTATACAGAAGTCCATGGGGTTAATCTGGAAAGATTGTGAAGTCAGTCAAAAATTACATTCATCCCTGAACAAAACTGGCCTGGTTGAGTCTTTATTTTGAGAAATAGTAAGAAAAACAAAACACTGATTGTTGTAGGTGGAGAAAAGCATACTCCAGGCTTGTAACATTTTTAAGACAAAATCTGGTACATCAGACAAATTAAACCTAATGATCTCTCAATGCATATGAACAGCATTCTTTTGAGTGCTGAGTGTGTGAGCTTTGTGAGAGTTTCCAGAACATGAAAGACTTTAAAATGGACTCATCTAAATTTTTATGGCATGCTGTATAAACCAGCCAAGTAGGGGTGGAGAATTGGAAAAGACATTTGGGAAGTCAGAGTTCTCACAATAATCTTCATTATCTTAGATGTCTCCCTTTCTTGGCTCCTGTTTCCCAACTAGAAGATTAGGATAATGCCAAGGTCCAATGGACAGTGTCTGCTTTACTTATTCTCAGTTTAGAGGTTGGATTGTCTTATAATAAGGTATAGTTGATTCAACTGCAGCCCTTGTAAGAGGAAGAGAGTTCCTTCTACCATTTATATCCACAATTTGGACAAGGGGGTTGAGTGCACCCTCAGTCAGTTCACAGACAACGTCGTTAGGTAGGAGTGTTGATCTGCTGGAAGTCAAGAAGGCTCTAACAGAAGGATCTTGACAGACTGATGGGCTGAGGCCAGCTGCATTGAGAGCTGCTCAGCAGAAAGGGACTTCAGGGTGCTGGTTGACAGCTAGCTGCATATGAACCAGCAGTGTGCCCAGGTGACCAAGAAGGCCAGTGGCATACTGGCCTGTATCAAGAATAGTGTGGCCAGCAGGACTAGGGAAATTATTGTCTTGCTGTATTTGGCACTGGTGAGGCCACACTTTAAATCCTGTGTTCAATTTTGGGACCCGCACTTCAAAAAGGACATGGAGGTGCTGAAGCATATCCAAAGAAGGGCAACGAAGCTGGTGAAGGGTCTAGAAAACACGTCTTTTGAACAGCAGCTGAGGGAACTGTGGTTGTTTGTGAAGCAGAGGAGTGTCTCACAGGAGACCTAATTGCTCTGTACAACTACCTGCAAGGACATTCTAGTGAGGTCAGGATCTGTCACGTCTGCCGTGTATCAAGTGAAAGGACAAGAGGAAAGGGCCTTAAGTTGCACCAGGAGAGGTTCAAATTAGATATTAGGAAAAAAATTCACTGAAAGAGTCATTAGGCATTGAAATAAGTTGCTTAGGAAGGTGGTAGAGTTGTGTCTCTGGAAGTGTTCGAGGCATGTGGCACTTGGGGATGAGGCTTAGAGGTGATTATGGTGGTGCTAGGTTGACAGTTGGACTAGATGATGTTGAAGGTCTCTTCCAACCCTGATGATTCTGTGAGACGTTAGGAACTCTAATTTATATTCTAGTAAAATCCAGTTGTTTTACGTTCAAAAGCCTTTCTTGTGTCTTTTGAGGGGCTCTGAATATGGGAAGTTCACCTGCTGAATTGGGACCTCATAAGACGAGAAAGCTTTCTTTACAAGACAGTTTCAGGCTTTTGGAGGGAGAAGTACCATAGAAGAGTGAAATAGTAGTTATTGGACTGCTGAATATTCACTCAGGTCTAGAAACATTTCCTGTGCTCATTTGCAGCTTCTCCCTGTTGATGAGAGCCTTGCTGAATTCTGAAGAGATTGTAAGAAGCTAGTCCATGAAGGTATGCTCTTCCCCTACATTTAGGCTGAATATAAGCAAAAGCAGTGAAGATTCTGTTCGTCTTGGCTGCAGTGGAAGTATCTTCAGTCAACTAAACCACTAAAATTATCTTTTGGGTTTTGATCCCTTTTTGTTCCCACCTGTCTCTTTGTTAAAATATTTCTAATGCTGAAGCAAAGGCTCTTTGGAGACAGGGCCACCTCTGCTGCTCCTGCATCTCTGGAGGTGGGTGGATCACTGCAGGGTGCTGCTACGGAGTGTTTTCCGTCAACTCCAGGTCCCCAGTGGGGCATATAATTCTCCATAAATGAAAAGTTAACTTTCTACGCTTTGTCCCAAAGAAACACACAATAGAAAATATGCAATATATGGTTCTCTTTCTTTTGATCCTTTTTTCCGTAGATAGCGCATGTCAAATTGAACTTGAATAGTCCCAGTGAGATCCAGTTTATTAGCACTAATAATTTTTATGTCTTATAGACATACACCTTCCTTCTTGCTCCTTTCTGAAGAAATTACTATGCTGAATTCCCAAAACATAGTCTGATCCTACACAGACATCAAGATCCTAGTAACTATATATGTTATTTAAGTCAGTTGGAATTCTGGAAGTCTCTTAACACCCAAAATCAGTCATTAATTGTAAGTAACAATATTCATTTTTATTAATTATGGCTATAGAATTGTGTTGGATCCTTTCCATTTTTTAATGTTTTAGGCAATGCTCCATGATACTTTGACCAACATTGAGAAAAATGGCCTGTCTTTTTCTCAGACCAAATAAATTAATTTTTATGGAATGGAAGTGGAGGGTAGAACTGAATAAGCTAGTTGCAATGGAAATAGTCTTTCAAAACATTGGAAAAGTTAGTCACTTGCAATAGCATGTGGTCCAATTTCCTGAACCTGTGAGAAAGGACGTGAATTATTATATAGCTTACTGCTGAACATATGCCTGATTCCTCATGTATGTAGAAAGCAAGGATGGAATACGTGTGTGAGTCAGGTCCAGCCTTTCTCATTCTGTCTCTTACAAGATTAAAACCAAAGCAGACATTGCGGATGGCAGAAAGGCATGCCAAGAAGTGAGCCAGAGCAACTCAGAGTAGTCTAGATGCTTCTAAACTGGACTGGACAAGAAGAAAAGTAACTTTTGCTAACAGATACCTCTCTTAATTTGTCATTAGCTTTTACTCAGTTTTTAAAAAATTTTGTCAGAAGTTTTGGAATGATACTTTTTCAGTGTGTACCAAAATAGTCGGTGTGGTAATTTTGCATACGAACCATACTCACCCACTGTTCCTCTGGCATGGCAGTCTTTCTCCAATATTCCTGCACAGTTTTCACAGCATTTCCAAAGAAGTTTACTGAACCTTGATGTAGGGATGGAGTCAAAGATGGTGCAGTGGGTTTTTTGGAGGTTTTTTTTGGTTGGTTAGTTGGTTGATTGGTTTTGGGTTTTGTTTTTGATTTTTTTTTATTTTCAGAGTGGTTTATTTGGTTTTTTGGTTTTGTTGGGTTTTTTTTCTGTTTGGTTGGGTTTTTTAAGAAAGAAATGTATCTGTGAGTTTAAAACACAGAATTTTGGCTCTTTTAAAGCCACATAAAGGTGGGACCCTGCAAACATGTTCAGTTTCCATCTAGGAAATGTAGTATACTCACTATTCACATTCAATTTACTGCTTTTTCATGAAAGGTTTCTGGATTTCAGAGCCTAGTGGTGGGGTGACATTGAATACAAGATTGTGTAGCACTTTATAGAACTTTTCTTTTATTAGCAGCTCTATAATCATATTAAGTTAGACTGAAAATTTGAACTAATTCTTTCCCTTGAGGCCCAAGCTCTAATAATGGTAAAAATCTGTGAAATAAGATGAATACAATTCAATAATTATATTGATAAATAAAATGAAAATCAACTAATTGTGTCATTCAGCCAGTTGCCTGCCTCTGTTGTTGCTGCCTTTCTGCATCAGTGGTTGCTAAACTTTTTCTGTCACACTTCAATAAATTTAATTGTGCAGAATAAATGAGCTAATTTTTGAAGTCACAGGCTCTGTTTGCAAGATAAGGATGATGATTTATTGACCTCTTTCTGACTCCATAAGAATGTCACCCTCCTTTTTACTGGCAACCATAAGAAGGGGTTTTGTCCCTCTTCACCCAGCATCTTGCTAAATCCTACTTTGTATATTTACCTTCCCATCTCGTTTTCTTCAAGTCACATAATACACCACAATAGACCAGAGATCCCTGCTTCAGTTAGTGGCTATACAGACTGTTACAAATGATTAGCAGAACTTAAGGCTATTTTCTTCTAATGATAATTTCATTCTCTGGGTTTTGGAAGAGTAGGGGCTAACAGGAAGTATAAGAAAAAGGGCATAGATAAATACCTGGTTTTTTTCTGGAAGCTATGTTCTAATCTCAGTCATAATTCTGTGAGTTCTTCCACCCTCCCAGGATGGACACTCCCTCCAGTGCTCATTCACAATGGTTGTTTGACTGTGAACACAGGAAAAAGGCTGATACTAGGCATTGGGCATGCTTCATGAAAAATTGTCTGCTTTTTAAACTTTTGTTTCTGTTTCTTGGGCTTTGTGTTTAGATACTGAGGAGAAGATGATACTATCTTGACTGTTGTTACTGTTGCAATTTTGACAGCAATTTTAAACAGACATAAAAAGGTAGGAGTGAATAGGCCGCACCCATTCTTTCCCACCTCTTTGATTTTCTTTGTGAGTTAGAAGGCTTTTCGGAAAAACATTTGTATGACAGCCACAAGACTACCCTTTACCATAAGGCTGGATATTTTGTTCAGTTCTTTAAATTAAAACCACAAAATAACCTATATGCATATGAAAAGGAGTGATTAGATAGTGTGGTACAGTTACAATACAACTCTATCTCTGTTACAACAGACAAATCAATTGTCATGCTGTAGCAATATGATCCTTGAATCAAAAATCTTGGTAATCTGTTGAGTCACTAAATCTCTTTAGAGAAAAATAAGACCAGCAGCAACGCATCAACTATGTCAAAAAAATGCTCTCGAAGTTCTGACTCCCTGTCCCTGTCAAATAAACCCAATAAATGAGAAGGATGGAGGGATGGAGACACCTTCTTCATATTACTAAATGACTGCCTACTGAGGTGCATTGGGCTACGCAAACCAAACAGTATTCCATCTCAGTGATTACTATGTTTGTTCTTCACAGTGTGATTGAATCTGCTACTCTTCGACTAGCATCAGCTAGGCAACACAGCAGGTCAAATACATAGGGAAGCTAGCTAGACATTGACAAACCTGGCCTCCTGGAAGTGCACAGCGGAAGACTTTTTATGAAGCCCGGATTTCAGCCAAGCACCTTGAACACAAACTGTGAGAAACCTTTTTCTCATGTTTTAGTTGTTATATTGGACCTCCTTTTACTGTAATTTTCTTCTAAAGAAGACTTATAACCTCCTAAATATTTCCTGTCAGGTGTTGGCTAGGTGAAATGCATCCTAGGGAATTGCAGCTGGAGGAATCACAACATCCCACATACAGAGCAGTCCAAATTTCTGCCAAATTCTTCACTGTGTCTTTAACTCAAACTGCTTGTGCTCTTTGTGATTGATGCTTGTAGCAAAAGGCAGACCTAACCCAGGAAAGTCTTCTGCATCGTAGCACTGCATTCCTTCAAACAAAACCTTATGCCTGATTTAACAGCCTGCCTGGGAGCTCTACACAAACCTAATACAGACAGCCTTTGCCAGTTTTTGCTTTTTTTGGTGGTAATTGCTGTTCCTGCCCGTTTTCACTGTGTAGTTGGTGTTTGTTCCCTGGTTGCTGTGGGTCGCTTAATTTACACTATCTCGGGAACCTGTCAAACTGCACTGGAGTGATTACATTGATTTTGGGGGAGTCTTGAAAGTAAATTAAACCTGAACAAAACTTACTCTTTAGCAAAGAAAGCTTTGCCAATTTTAAGAGGATAAAATTCCACCAGCATGTAATGTTTTATTGGGCTGTAGTGAAATACTTTGGAGAAAGATTTCCAGTTCATAAAACACTTCCAAAACATTGATTGACCTTCTGTTTTGTGGGCCATTATAATTTTTTCTTTGTAAACCAAGTTCCAATTGTCCTGCAGATTTCTTGCACCAAGAACAAGAAGATAAAGTTTTTACTGAACCTTGGACATTGTGGGAAGTACAGGAGATTTCTGAAAATGCTAAGTCTGATTCAGATCAACATTCCTAAAGCCATGGCTTCCACTGAAGGAGGTCTCTTCCTCAGAAAGGAAGAGGAAAGCCAGTAGTCTTACAATAAAAGTAATGCTAATTTTGCAGTTCAGATTTTTTTTTCTGCTGTGACCTTTGCCAGATCTTAAATTGTAAGTAGAGGAATAGAACATGTTTTCTAGTTAATCTGAACTGAACATATTCATCATGCTTCGTAAATTGTAACAGGGCTACCTTTCTTTATCCTTTTCTGTTTGTTTTCTGATTGTGTGGATATGACTGAGTGTTGCTGGTTTGCTCTGGAAATGATTTGGCAAAATGCCACCTGCTTGTCACTCTAAATCTGATTTACAGAGTAGCTGAAGGGTACAAGCTTTGGTGAAGTAATTTGCCCATAGATGAAAGCTAAGTTAGGCAAATAAGGGCCCTTCATGAAAGAAAGCCTATCTTCCTTGTTGCTGAATGTAGAAGCTGAACTTCCCAGGTGTGGAGATAAACCAGAACTAAGTAGAGAGATAAGACTTCATACTGCCTGGCTCAGTGTTGGTATCTTTTTAAAATACCAGGCATTCGATTCATTCTGCAGAAGACATGGAAACCAGCCCCATTGTTCAGGCAATGCATGGCTAATGTTATATTTAAGATGTTTCTGTATTCTTTGATGTTTGAAAACTAAGCTGGCAATAACAATACCATCCAGCCATGTAAAAATGGGGAGCTTGAGGATCTATCCAAGCCCAAGTGAAAACAAATAGAAAACAGTGTTTGGAGACAGGAGAGACAGGAACCATTCGCTGTCCATGACTCACTTGGGTCCCTATGTTGCCAGGCCTCTTCCAGTCTCCAGGACAGACCTAATATGATTAGATCACAGCATCCCCTATTTCACAAAATATGCTTACTGCAAGGCACTTGTTTCCAGTTAGGATTTTTTTTAATATGTTGTGGTTTTGAGACTGACTTGGAATATTTTATATAACATCAGCCACTGTGCAGATTTGTGTATTGTACTGTAATTACTTAAATAGGGGATTTTGTATGCTACAGCCAGTGATTCATGAACTGCAGGGTATCTGCAAAAACAGGCTTTCATTGGGATTATGGGATGTAAAATGCCTGAAGGTTTTTGCCTTTGATAGCAGACCTGCCACTGCATCCACACAGGGTTTGTCTTATAAATTGTATTAGTGCTGATAACTTCCCTCCCCCAATTCCTTACTATTCTGAAGTGTTTTGAAAGAAAACTTGTTCTATGTGAATGATTGCTGTGGCAATCATTAAAGCATATGTTCAGCATGCTTGTTGTTGACCATGAAGTGTAACAGAAAAGTTGAAAAGGTCCTTCAGAAAGGACTTAATATTGTGAAATTTGCAATAACATGATTTCTAACTAGAAATAAGGGAACTGTGGAGAGTGTGGGGAAAAGAGCATAGTCAGATGTTCTCAATGTCTTCAAGGGGGTCACTTATCTTCCATCGGTTTATGGTTATGTAGCTAAATCTCCTACCCGCTTTTGGAAATAGTGTCAGCCACTGGAGAAAATGGAGCTACTGATTGATTTAAGGCATTGTCTAACTTGGCATATCAAATTATTTCAAGCCCACAAGAAGGAGGAGGACATGCTGATGACAGCATGTTCGTGCCTGCATATTCAACCAATGTGTTAGACTAGGAATCTGTGCCAGACACAGGTAAGTCCAAAGATTTTTCCTTTTGCGACATCCAGCAGGAGCGAGGCAAGGGGAATCATAAATATTATGATAATGGTTTGCTGCCTGATAAAAAAACCCCTAATTTGTCCAGGGGATAGAAGGTTTCTGGTGAAATTTCCTTGCTGACTTTTCTGTCAGCCCATTTCTAAATGTCTTCATGTTTCATGTCATAAAGACAGAAACAGAGTTGTTTTGTAGTTGCTCGTGAGTTTTAATTATAGCAGGCACAGAATTTCAGACATGTCGATGCTTGTTTTTATATTGGGACCCAAATGGTTTTATTTTCTTTCCAGGGGATGTGAAAGATCATTTTCTTAGTCATATTTCTCTCAGATCCAGAGCTGTGCAGACAAAAACAAAACAAAAAAACCTCCCTTACTGCTATTAAATCCCTTCCTTCTGAAGTCATCACAGCTCAGGTAAGGCAGTTCAGTAGAGAGCAAATACAAGTTAGGGTATGTAAAATTGCAGTGCATATTTGGTGCCCACAAGATTCTTTACTGACTTTTATTGCCATGCATAAGGGTTACATCAGACATTAGCAGTAAGAAAATCCAGGGCCTCATGATATCCACCCTTATTCACATTTGACTGTGCCTGTTTCAGGCTGCCTAGCATGCAGCAGGTTGCTTGCTGTTTTAAAAACTCACTAAAAATAGGAGGCGTACCAAGCAGTGAATGTGTAGCGTATATATACTGTTTATATACAGACAGAGCTATATGTCCTTGACAAAAATCCTCTGTTCAGCAGAGGTTCTTTGGGTGAGGTGCTATCTAAAGGTTTGGTTTTGGTTTTAAAGCCCTGTGTGCTTCCACTCTCATCATTCTCAGCTCTATTTTACAGCACTTGGCCATGTAAAGCAATGCTCCCAAACAGGGCATTGGAGGACTCTCAGCCCAGCAAAGCAGCAGGTAGAGCAGAGCTCGTTGCCACTGTTTTCCATATGTTCCTCTCTATGGGGGCCTGACTGGACCTCGACCTGAGGAAGATGCAGAATGGAAACTTAATGGAGAAGCGAGTCTCGCCCCCAGATATATGAAGCAGCCAAACTCTTTTGTTCTCATTCTCTCTGTTCTGGGTGGCAGAGTGTGTGTGCATGCGTGTGTGTGTGTGTGTGTATCAGTGGCAGCACATTCCTTCCTTGCTCTGCTAGTCCCAAAAACACATCTATTGCTCAGCATTAATCTGCACCCCTTCCAAAGAACCATCTCCTATTTTGTCTTCCCCCCCCCCCCCCCCCCACTTTAAGTTAGTTCACATTGATTAATCGTTTTAAAAATGTTTAGGGCTGGGATTGTGAAACCTTTGCTGGCAAAAATTTTTCCCCTGGAGTTAAGGAGACTACTCATTAGCATGACTACTTACCAGCATGAGGGAGGGATTCACAATCTGGACATTTGTAGTTTTAAAAATATGTCTCTATTTAGCTGATTTGAGCAGCTGAACAGGGCTAGTTATGGAAATCAGGCTGTCACACTCGGGTGTTTTACTTCAGAGTGCATCTTTGCTGAAGTAAGGTACTTTTACGTAACACACACAGATATTTAAACAGTAGTTTAGTTATATGATTGGTGTCTTCAGTCTTACTTACAAGCATTGTGTGATACCCAGCATAAACAAAACGCTTTATTGATAAATCCCATCTCTATAACCCCTTAGTTTACACACAGTGCAAAAATGTATGTGGGTCAGTATTGACAGGAAAGCCATTATGGGTCACTTATGCCACTCTTGGATGCAGGTAGTGCTTGCAGGACACCTGGTTTTGAGCCCAGTGGGTGGAGAGAGAAGGTGAGGAGCTGGGTACTCTTGTGTCTGTAGGACATGGAGATGGCATAGTTGTACCTCTTGTCCCTGCTTGCAAGAAACAAAACTCTGAGGAAAGAAATCTGGCTCTGTGACAGAAACCCCTGTGCTTTATATTACAATGTTTCCCTACTGTGAGTCAGTCACTCCCCCTTTTTTTTCTGAGGACAAGTGAAACAATCCTGCCTCTGCTCTGCATGGCTAACAGCAGCAGTGACCTTCAGGCTTGCCACTTAAAAGTGGTGTGGGATCATCCCACTGAAATTTAAAAAAACCTTATCTTTCCCTTTCTCTCCTACTTCTCCACCCCACTCTGCTCCGTTGCTCCTCTGTGTGCAGCACGGCCATCAAGTCTCAGTGCTGGGCTGCGGGAACTCAGGAGTTCCCTCTTCTTTCTGCCTCTCTCTCCACCTTGCACAAAGCTAACAGGGGGATTTTTCACCTCCTCACTTTCCTGTTTCCTCTTTGATTAACTTTGGACCAGATGGCTGGTCCCCAATCTCTCAGCATGCATTTGACTGACAGGAGCCTTTGATAAACCTCATAAGAATGAAGTCATCTTCAGGTCACCTCCTCTGCCTGGCCTTTAGCATCCCGCACATACCACCATTATCTGCTGAATAGGAGACAAAGGAAATTAGCTCCAATTCCCTATCATCCCTATTATTTTCACACTGATTTAAACAATGAGGCAATGAGATGCCCTTCACTTTCCTTGGAAAGGTACAAATGTCAGCTGTTAAGAAATGCAAACAAGAGGTTTCCCATGTTAATGGATGGGCTTCTTTGTAAAGCCGTGAAGTGGTAAAGTGGATTTATTCACAATCTGTCTGGAAAATGCTTAACGCACTCCTAAACAAATTCTTTAACGACTTTTATTTTATACACAATGTAGAGTGCTTGAGAAGTCTCATTGTTTTGGTCTGGATATATAAAATGAGGTGATATACTGTTCTGTTGTTTTTTCCATATGCAGTTATCAGAGCTGCATTTGAGACAGTCCTGAACTGAAATCTTGGAATCTGAATTCCTTGATATACAAAAAGGCTGTATATGAACCTGAGTACTGAGATGCAGAAAACTACCTTCAGTTTCAAGTGAGAAAAGAAGTTTGGTTACTCTGGACAGAGGGGAAAAAAAACAACATGAATCAAAATTGCATCTCTCCAGAGATTTGTAAGTAGTTGCCTCACATCCATCTGGCTATAACATCTTATCTGAGAAGAGAAATAACAATACACCTTAAGAATTGTTGCCCCAGGGGCATTTTAAGGCAGGCATGCTAGAAAATATCTGTAAAAAATATTTATTTTGATTAATTTCTTTCCCAAGGTTGTGGTCTTCTACTAGAGTTGGTTTAACTGTCATTTAATTCTGTTTTTTTGGCAACTGAAAGTATCTGGATGATGGGGTACTTGCATGAAAACATTTTCCAGATCACTGGCATGCCCACATATATTGCAGGAGATTAAAACATCAATGATCTCCAAACTAATTCTTGGGAAAACTGGTCTATAAGCTGGGCTTCACATTAAAATATAACTTTTTTTTTCTTCTTTGCTTCCTCTCTCTGGTAAAGCTGTCAGCATCTTGCCTCCAAAACAGTGGTCTCTACAGAGTCATCTCCTGACGTACAGTTGAAAAGCACCACACAAGAACGTATCTATATACTCCACAGAGCAAAGATCATGCTGAGAGCTGGAAACTGTGAGCTGTATTCCTCTTACCTACTATGAAACATGGGAGCAATGATAGCACATCAGGTCAAGAGACTGGTGAGCAGTTCTGTCCACCTTGCCAAGTTGCTAGACTTTGGCCTCCTGTGAAGTCAGTGGAATGAAAAATCATCTTGGTACCCAAGGTAGGCATGTAGAGAAATCGGTCCTGCCTACTTGATGCATTGTGACTCCCACTCTCCAAAGGTAGAAGTCTGAATCACTCCTTGGTTATTGACCTTAGATACCACTGTATTGGGGTTTTCTCAATTAGACTCTTACACCGGGCAGCCTGAATGTGGTGGCACTGGAAGTAATGATCTGTGAAGACCTCTCTGTTGTTTTGAGTCCTAGGTAAGTTTGGCACTTACCTTTAGCCACTGATAGAGGCTGGTCTTTTTCTTCACAGTGTTATCACAAGTACCTTACTTCACCAATGGCTGAGAGAATTCAGATGATGGATTGTCCAGGCTGATTCATGCTTTTGGGAACCTCCAACTAGCCTTCACCATGAACTCAGTGTCTAGAGAATGGTTGAAGAACTGGAGCATAAGCGGACATCTACCTTTTAAATAAAGACCCTCTCCATATGAATTCAAACATACTCTTGCTGCTGACAAAGGATGTTAATATTGAAGTCAGGTAACACCTTTAATTTTTTTCTTTGGGACAGTCTTTTTTTACGGCTTCCCTTACTAGTATAAGAAGATCCATACTGTGGCACTACAGTAAAAGATTCCCATCCTAAACTGGGTATATAAACTCAACAGAAGTCGACTAGTTGAGAGAGGGCTTGAGAAAAGGGAGTTAAGCCTAATTAAAGTATTAATTCTTCAATCATTCCTGCAAAAATCAAAATAAATGTTTGCTCTTTTTTTTTTCCCCAGCTAAAAAGCTTCCAGTGTGGCCTGTACCATTAAAGGATTACAGCTCCTTTGCAATTATGCTGTGTTCCTCTTTCCTCTCTATTCTGTCTTAGGGTGGTGAATCTTAAATCACCAAAATTTTGTTGGTGTGACAATAAAAGAATGGTCTTCTGACAGCTCTTGAGAACCTGCAGTTCATGTTGCTTTTTGAAGTACTTGAATAGCTAACATGAAAGGCCAGATGCTTGATTCCATTTGACAAATCTCCCCTTCTGTATATTGTGGTGTTTCAATCTTGACCATGACTGTCACCAAGTTGCTTTTTTGCTTACTCCTTGACAGTCAACCGCCAGCCAGTCAACTGATTGAAGATGGGCCCTAGTCTTATCTAGCCAGAACGTGGCACAGAAACAGATGGCTTCTGCTCCTGATCAGCAGCCTGGGTAGTATTTTTAAGACTTCTAAAGGCACTTTTGCACTGGTAAGGGTGGGAAGCTCTTCACATTTCCATACATCCTGCTGCACACTTTCTGATCGAAATCTGGAGGAGGAATTGAACTTCTGGCAGCAGTTATGAACTTGGCAGCCAGTCAGTTTCTTTTAAGGACCCTGCTGTGTCAGGGTACAGATCAAGGTGCAAAAACAACCCTCTGAAAAGTTTATTTTCCTTAGATAGAGAAGACTGAGTTGTATGGAGCCAACCTATGGCGGGGATTGAAAACGGTCTGCAGTACTAAGTATGTTTTTTTTGAGCACCATTCTTGCCCTAATTTGTTTTTCACATACAGCCTGTCAATGCTTGAGGTGTTTGACTGTCCATGTCTTCAGATGAATGGACACATCAAAAAGATGGACCGATATACTGGCATCAACACAGTTTTACTTTGGTCACTTTACTTTACAAATCAATCTGAAGAAGCAAGAACATAGCAAAACCTCTAATCTCAAGGTTTTGACTTTCTGGGGTTTTTAAGCAGAAATATTAGCTATCTGCAATTCAAAGAGAGGGGCTGAGGGTGGGGGGCTTACGCTTCCCATTTTGTTTTTTAAGAAGGTCACAGTGAAAGCTTGTGATTGAATATTTTGCATGGAACTGCCTATGACAAAGACAAAGATGAGGGGTTTGTCAGAGTGCTATGAAAAGAGAGAGAGGGAAAGATCTTTGTTAGATTTTTAAGGTATATTTGAAAGAATGAAATAAAAAAATGCTTTCAAATCCTCAGGGACTTTCCAATTTATCAAGAAAGACACATTCTTCCTAATGAAAGGTTACTGACCTTCATGAATGTGACAGTTCAATTACAGCCCATTCATATGCAGAGCAGTGGTTGATAAAGGATTTAGGAAATGTGACTAGCATAGCAAAAAAAAAAAAAGAGGGGAGGAAATGTCCAGAAAATTATTTTTTATTGTGGAGCAAGAAATATAAATAAGATTCAGTCAGGTAGTAGAACCTTTTCTTCTCTGGCCCAGCAACCCATTAGATTTGCTTCAGTGAATACATTGACTTTTTCCTCTTCTTTTTCTACTAATATTTCTGTCTTTTTAATCCTCTGAACTACTAAACCTAACAAATCATAAAGCCCTTGGGGTGCTGAGATGCAGGGTTTCAAACATTTTTTCCCTCTGACTGGCAGAGAAAGCTGGAATGTGTCCTAATGTTTTTTTAAGTGCTTGACTAGCATTTAAACTCTTAAATGGATGGAAAGTTAAAGCAGCAGCAAATGCACATGCACATACACGTACCCCCCCTTCCTTTTCCTTCCACCTTCTCCCCCCCCTGCTTCCCCCACACACACCGAGCTTGGCCTCTCCAGGGCTGTTAATAGCCAAAGCAGATATTGGCTAGACTCTCTGGAGCCAGCCTTCAGCCAATGGAGGGTGACACCTGTGAGCTGATGTTTGTTGAACTCCTCCAGGTGTAGGAAAGATGCTTAAATTGACATAAGGCAGGAGCTGTGAAAACAGGCGTGTCACCCATACATACAGCTCCCTGGAAGGTCCCAAGGCCAAGTTGTTGCAAAACAACTAGAAAGAAAGGAAGAAAGAAAAATTTTTCACTTGCTTTGAAATAATTCCAGATTATCTGTTTATCTATCTGCACGTGCACACACTCATGGATCTAGGCAGATGTGCACTGTGTTCACGTGAAGTATGCATAGAAAATAACATGAGGCATACGACCCTACATAGTACAAACCCTTCTTGTGTTTTAAGGCGATAGCAGGCTGAGCCGTTGTGGAGTTAGATGAGGACAATCCTTTGCTTAGTGTTAACTCTCACAGGTGGTCCCAGATGGAACTGCTGTAGTGGAAGTTTGAGTGTTCACTTATATTTACGTTAGGTCAGGGTTCTATGGAAGGCATTGTCTTCCTGGGAGCAGCAAACAGCTTCTCAAGTTTAACCAAGTGCTCGAATTCAAGTGCAGTCAGGTGGATGTGAAGAAGTGCTAAACCTGCCTGAGGAAGTCAGAGCCAAAAGATGCTTCCTCGACCTTCACTCAGTATCTGTGAAATGGCATGTGTGTTTCTGAGAAATGAGAAACTTGGTTAATTGGCACTACCACTGCCCAGGTATAGGGCTGAGATTTTTCTCCACTGCTCAGGCAGGAAAGAGCTGCACGGTTGGACACTGTGAGATCTTCATTCTTCCTAGTGGAGCAACTGCAGGGAGAAGAAGACACTGAAGAATATTTTCTATTTCTGTTATGACTGATTATGGTTTCTGGGAAACCAAAACCCTTTTCACTACTTCAAGCTGCTGCACTAGCTATCTGTTCTCCCTGCCTCATTGCCTTCTCTGGGTAAATTTCAAGCCCTATCCCTAGTGGATAATTTGAGCACTTTGCTTACTGGGTGCTGTTTGGAGGTCCAGTGGTTTTTCATCAGCAATCATTCATTGATACCAACTGCTTTGTGGTCTCTCAGCCTCTGTTGGCTCATTCAGGTTCAGGTGATCATTGTAGAGGAAAGAACACTTGTCCTTAGTCTAATTTAGATCAAGGGCTGGCATGGAACTGGCTTTTGCAGCACAGAATAATAATGTTTCAAAGCAATGTATACAAATAAAATAATCAATCTGTCTTTATTGGTTCTTTTAGATGACTTTGGAACGTGTAATTGTAAGACATTGAATTATGGAAATCATGATAGAAATTACAGGGATCACTTTGGAATGGTCATATTCTTACTTCTCTTTTAAGCAAAAGTTTATCTGATCTTTTTTAAGGGCTTTTTAAAGTATAATACTTTTTTCTCCCTTTTGTTTGGTACCTCCCTGAGACTTTCATGAAGATGTTAGGAGGCCCCAAGAGGAATGAATCCAATAGATTTCCACAGGATCTGTTTCCAAGAAATCTATTGATGCAGTGCATTGGTCATCTTGGTCATCCTGAATTTTTTTATGTGCTTCTTGCTTTTTCTGCAGCCCAGACTGCACCAGAAGCTCTGGGCAAGTTCGGACAGAGAAATGACCATCTCCCCTGCCATATGCAGCTTTTAGCTGTCTCATATGGTGGCAAGATTAGAATCAAGGCCCTTCAAGCACTGGAGAGGAGTTTCCTAGTAATATGCTCACCACTTGCTTTTAATGTTGAAAAGAAAAACAAGATAAAGGGATGTAATTTTTAAGTCCAGAAAACCTGTTTGGAGTCTGTCTGTGCTGTTAGATTCATTGTAGGTAGGGTCCCCATCCAGCAGAAGAGATAAACACTGAAGTTGGAACATTATTTTGTCTGAACTGAGGACTGAAACAGCTAAATGTACACATGGAGAAAGTACAAGAACTAATCCATGCATATTCTATGAAATTCCCTATGTCATTCCTCAAATATGTTTTCTGCAACTTGCTGTAGTCTATTTGGACTATGATATGATATAAAGGGTTTACCAGGATTTATCTGGGCTAACCTTTGTGCAGTGTTTTGTCTTTGCCTGTTGTACATAATGCATGCCATCTAGGGGTTTTTTTGCCTGTAAGATCCACAAAACAAGACGGTAAAATATTTTTCACAGAAAGACTTATTTTTCACCAGTAGTAAAATGTATTTGATTTATTTACAATGGCCAGTGGTCAATTTGATAAACTCTGATTTTTAGATACCTTAATTTTCACAACAGATTTTATTATTCAAAGTCAATTAAAAGCCGTCTGTACTGAATGTAAAATAATAATTGTCAGTAGCAGCATCATGAGAACCTTTCTGACGACATTTGCTTTGCAGAAAAATAAAGACTTTGTTTTCTGCTTACATTTAATTGGCAAGGTTCCTTTAAAGTTTACTCTTGGCCCTGAGACTTGGGAGTGCAGTCAGGCATGTGGCTGAGAGCAGTCCTAATAGGCAGGCTGCATAACCTCACTAGCTAAAGCTCACAGGCTATGAGGAGGTTGTTCACCAGGGGAAAAACACAGTCTGCTGCCGCTCAAGCTAGCATGAACTTTACATACTGCATGCCTTGCTGATTGATTAAAAACGTAGTCATCCTTAAAGGCAAACCACCTAAGGACTTAAAGTAAGTCACAAATACAAAGATGGTTTTATGTAGTATACTTTTATACGATGGACTCTTTTGGGATGAAGACTTTGTTTGCAGTCAGTGCAAGTTGGTTGGTGACTCCTGTTAGCTTGCTGGTTGAGGCAGGTTCTCCTGAATCAGTTCACATGGAAACAAAACGGCACCTGAGCAAACATTGGAAGGTGGGGGAAGAATTGCTTTCAGTTCACAGCCACAAAAGTTAGAGTGACTTATGCATGTTCCAATAGGGAAAACTTTCTCTCGTGGCCAATTTTTTGATAAGATATGGCAGGAATTAATTTTAATGGGGCTAGTAAACATGAATTATTGTATGGCTGGCCCCCTTCTAGCTTGATTTAGAGGTGTATCTGGAGGAAAAATATCAATCAGACTTTGTCTCTCATTTGCTCTGATGCCCTCAGTCAACTAGTATGAGATAGCACAGAGGAAAACATTTGTATATACACCCTCTAGATAACAAAAGCAAAGGGATGTATGCGGCAGTTGATGTGCATCTTGTAGTAAGCTTAATGGTTTGTAGCTGCAGCTTCAACTCGGCTTGGAAAGCATTAGGAACTGAAGAGCAGGTCAATGTGAAATAGCACATTGTGGCCAGCCCAGCAAAAGAGCCTCTGAGGGAGTACTCATACCATTGCTAGTCACTGGATCAAACTAGTGATAGATTTCCTTGTGTGAAGTAAGGAGGTGGGGAGTGGGGGAAGGTTCCTTTTCCAAGTAGATGTGATGCAATACCACTGTGTCCTGGCAGTCCTCTTTTCACTTCAGCAGAAGACTTCAATATGGGTGTAAGTTCTTTCAGGTGCTGCTCATTAAAACTGTGGGGAAGAAGATAAAGGCACAGCAAGCTGACTGTCTTGTTACAGTAGAGACCACTCTGTCTAGTGTCTCACAACATACTGATAGTAAGAACTGGATCCAGACAAGGCAGTGTTGGCTCATATCCACAAAATGTTACAACTATATTTGTATATATGTCAAACTTGAAGTATTTAAACAGACCCCAATTTTGGTGTATCAAAGTGTCTAGAAAACACATTTCTTCAAAAGAGCCTTTTCTACTTTGGAAGAAGCAAGAAAAATAGTAACAGGCAAGATATATTACAAAATCTGGGCTTCAATCCAGGAAAAGCACAAGTTTCCAAGATCTTCACATTTTTACATTATGGTCTATATTGAGGTCAAACCTTTTTAAGGTGCAGATTTTTTCTTCTGGGTACTTGAAGAGGAAACAATGTGGGTTCATTTCCGTTTTGTTTCTTTATGGTGTGTAATGGAATCCTGTGTTATTTGTTTTTTAAAAGGCTGTGGCTTCTTTTTTATTGTTGGGTTCTATTCTAGTCTTCTGGTTTGCAATGAGTCTTGATGGTGCTCTTAGTGTCAAGAATTGTGGATCCCCTCTTGAAAAGGAAGGGTACTGAAATTTTCCCAGATTTTCTCCAGCATGCTTTTTTAGCAGTTAAAGAAAGCCTGCAAAAGCTGGAAACTTCTGAGTGTTTGCTCATCCAGAACAGGTTTTGTGCTTGTTGTATCTCATAATCCTAAAAGTTTCCCTACACTCTCACTATAGCAATGAGATAAATAAAGCATAAATTGCTATTGTCAGAAAGAAGGCACTGGAAAAATATCTCAAAACTCATATTAATAAAGATAAAAAAAGCTGAAAAATATACCCTATCCTTTTGTATATGATATGGATGGTCCTTAGAGTTTTTTTGTAGGAACAGGAAAATCTCCTCAGTAAGTTCAGCAATTCACCTCTGTTGACCACAGTAAGGGAGCACATAGCTGAGAGATTGCTCTGCTCCAGGTACCAGGAGCACAGTTTTATATCCAAGGCTGCGTTCTGATCTCTCTCTTGGGTTCCCTTGAGGGAAGTGCTGGAGTGAATCCAGATCAGGACTGTGTTCAGCCTGCCAAGGCAGCTGATCCTGCCCTACTGGTTTGTACTGGGTAAGAGCAGATATATTATATACTACTGTCTGCCCTTAGCCTTGCTGTGTAGACACCGATGAAAATTATTTCCACTCATACCCCTGCCTGCCACAGTTGATTCCATGCACTCATTCCTTTTAACACTGCATGTGGATACATGCAAATGTCATTACATGTTGCCTTTGAATGTAAAGAAGCCCAAGGGATTTCATACTGGGACACATACTGACCATTCAGTGGTGCTATTAAGAAAAGAGAGGTAAAATATAATGGAGATGGGTCTCTTTCTAGTTAGTCAGCTACATACTGTAACACTGCTGGTACTTTCATGTTTTTCATTAATTGCTGACAAGATAAGAGTTTCATGTGGCTGCTCTGTTATACATTACTAACGTGTACATCCATTGCTCAGGCTCTGCCTACGCATGGATACTGTTTGAACATTTACATGTCTGACAGACAGATAACACATTAGACCTTCCATGTATGTGCTGTGCCGATGCCCATATGTCCCTCCTAGGGGATGAGCTGGTTGGATGAGCTCCTGTGGTCTAGCTGTTGGCTCAGTGCAGTTGTTTTGGCCTGACTTGGTATGGGAAGCACTGAGTTGCTCCTTGGTGTGTTAAGCATAGCTGGATGTCTGCAGCCTAGTGAGAAGCATGTAACTGCTCTTGCTCAGACCTGTCTGTGGGACAGCCAGCATGCCTAGGCAAATGTCCCAATCCTTCTTTTCAGTCAAATTTCTGGACAGATAAAAGAGGACACGTTTGGTGAAACTGGCCCCTAGAGCAGCCTTAGTAATGTGTTGGTTCTTAGCCTCCAGTCTGCCATTTTAAGGACAAGAGGCCATGACTCCACTATTTAAGGTGTCTTGTAGCAGTGAATCTGATGAGAAATTGGTTTAAACATGTTTCAAAATGGCTTTTTGTATTTTCTGCAGTGTCACTGTCTCCCTCTCCCAGACACCCCCTGTGAAGCTATTGTCTCCCACACAAGGTGTCCTGGGAAGGTGTCCTGAGGTGTTTCTCATTGGTCCTTGTAAACCCCTTCCTATTGGCTGTTGACCCTTTACCTGATGGTTTTTTCTGTGTGACCCTGAACTTGTGATTGGTTTCCCTTTGACCCTCCTAAAAGCTTTATAAACCCCTTCCCAACAATAAACTCTCTCTTGCCTCCTCTCCACGCCCGGTGTGCTGTCTCTGTGCCTGCCATGGGACCACGTGGGTGCTGGGGGGAGGGGAGGGCACCTCTCCCCTCCAGGCTCAGGGCCTGAAAAACCCTGTCGCTGGAGTCCCCTTTCCCCCTCCTTTCAAAACGTCGGAATGGTTCTTCAGATGGAGAAGGAACTAGAACTGGGCTCCACCACGTCGTGGGTGGGGAAAGGGATCCAGAGTGTCTTCTCCGATGCAGTTCTGGAGTGCCACAGAATTGGTCTGCCTTTGCTCCATGCATCCCCTTTCCTGCTAGGAAGATCAACAGAAGGGGCAAATCTAATAGAAAATGGGTTGTCTCATAATTGCCAGTGACCAGAGTAGCCTAGCAACCTCACTAGAGACATCATAATTTATAGTTAAAGTTGAAGTGGTGCTGAAGCAGTGCAGAGGAGTCGGTCTCCAGGTTTCAATCTTGGGCACTTTCCAGGGTGAACTCTGTGCATTTCCACAATGACCTTGTCATTCTCATAGGTGTTTTTCTGGCCTGTTCTTGAATTAAGTGGTAGGCAGTAGTCTCAGTTTCACATACTGAGTAATCTGAGAAGTCCATGCCTTCAAGTCTACTTCTGCCTCATATCAAAGCTTGCTTTTGGTAGAATGAAAGATAAGGGCTTTATTTTTTTTCTGCTAGAGAACGTGTGGGTAGGAAAACATTCAATCTATCAAACTCTTCATGACTAATAAATATTAACTGCTTCAAGTCTTCTAATTATCTCAATTTTTTAAATTCTGTAGCCAACTACTTAAATATTTAACCATCTGCCAAGAAGCACTCTTGGAGGCTTATCCTACAACATACAAGCAATGTTGTTGAAAATGGAAACTTTTAATATAGTGTCTAGATGAATATGAGATTGATTTTTTGCTCCAGTTGATGAAGATAATGTTTAAAATTTTGTCAGGGTTTCCACATAATGACAATCCCATTCTCCTCTAAACATTCCTCCATTTGAACATGCCTAAAGATCAGATTGGCACAGAAAGGTTTAAAAACTCCCTGTGTTAGGGTATTGAACAGTTAGTTAACCCATGTTGAACACAATGGACTTAGCCACAGGATATGCCTATTGCCTCTTCTATGTGATGCAATAACCAAACACAGTAGGATGTGTGCAGAACAAGAATAATGATACTCATTTTCAATTCAAGCTTAGCAAAGCAGAAGCATACCAGCTGGGCTCCCAACTCGTGGTCTTCTCACTTTCACTTTCTTTTGCATTCTTTGCTTCTCTTGATCTGGCAATGTCTGTAAGACTGATGCCTTGGGGGGAAAAAAGGGAGAGAGAGAGACTTTCAAATCACAGGCAGCAAGCAGGAACAATCCAGACAGCAGGTGATATTTCAAAGCTTCAGGTCAAGATGAGTCATCAAGCCCTGAGGCCTTATATTTCTTCAGATCCCCAGAAGTCTTCTGAATTCCAGAAGCTTCCTGACCTCTTTAAAGGTAATAATGAATAATCAATACTGTATTTGATCCCTTGCATAAAGGCATTACAACAAATGGCACTAGGTCCTTTGAAAGGAATAATAGTAGTTTGATCTTACATTGTAAAATTTCCATGCTCAAGACTACCTCCTGGGTCACAGGCTTAATTATGTAATGACATCCAGCTGGACTACAAAGGGCCCTTACAGAAAGCCAGGTTCCTCTGGGAATAAAGTCTCTGAAAGGAAATGTTTAGCTCTGAGATCCTCTGACACAAAATGATGTTTCTGCAGAGGCTCAGATGTTGTATCACTTTTATGATGTTCTACTTAGGACAGAACAACCAAAACAAGCCCATTTTCAATACAAAAGACACCGATTTTTGGGGGGAGATTTCAGGTCCAGTTTCACCAATACATGAAGAAGATGCTATTTAGTGAGATTCTCCAAAGGGTTACAGAAGTGACCTATGAAAGCTTATTTTCCTCCTTTCCCACCAATTATAAGTTGCCGCCATTGCTATATTAGAGTTGTCTACGGAGACACAAAAGGTGAGTCGGATATTAGCTTGAGCTGTCCCCTCAAAAGTCAGGGAAAGTAAGAACGTCTTTTGGCTGTGGAGTAAACTGCATTATGTTACAGATATCTGAGAACACATGGATAATGAAAGTGCATTTGCTATCCAACCAGGGCAAGGAGCCCTGCTAATTCAGGAAGAAATCCTGGAGACATCACTGCCTCCTTTCAAGATGTCGAGGTAGTATTTAATTTCCTTCCTTTTTTTTCTGGTGAAAGCTCTGAAATGCTCATTTTATTAGTTAGAATCCCGGGATACCTGCCACACTGGGTAATGTTTCAATCTGAATTGCATGTGGGACTTGCATGTCTTCCTTGTTGCCTGGGTTGGGATATGTACATCTTTATTGGTTTATATAACAGTTGTCTCTTGAACACAATGAAGTGCTAAGAGAAACAGTACGTACAGCCTTGGGTCTGGAACTTCAGACTATAATATTTCCACTAACAGTACCAAGAGTGTTCTACAACACAAAATCTCTAGTACTGATCCATACACGGACTTCATGGCATCCCTGCCAGTAGCAAAGTCCATTAGTGCTGTGCTGACTCCGGCTGTGTGTTGTATTAATGGCCGAAAGCTCTTCATTCAGTGAAGAGGCAGAGCAGCTTTTCTTCTTATAATTTTTGGCCAAGAACAAGGACTGAATGATGCTTCACAAGCAGCGATTTCACAGGTTCTCCAGAAAAAGAGTCCTGTTTTTATCATCTGTAGTTGGACTAACACTTCTGTGCTTTGCTTATGAGGTACAGCAATTACTTGCAGGTGACTTTCTTTATTTTTACTCATTGTACTTGGAACTCCCTAGGTGAAAATTAGAATGTACTGTTATGACTCTTGTACACATTTTTAATTTCAAATCAAGAGAGAACAGTCTTCTAAGATGATCAGACACCTACCGTTTTCTTAAGTCTTGGGTGTGGAAGAGCTGACACCAACTCTGGTGGAGTCCTGTTAAATCAATTTTCAAGTATGCTCTGCTCTCCCAGTCCCACCTCTCCCTTGAGTGAAGTTTGCATCCATATTGCTACTAAAAACAAATACGTGTGGAGGAAGGTATTACATGGTAAGAAACTATAGCACAGGAACAGTCCTAATGTTAGACCAAAGCTCTTTGTAGTTGGGGATACATACAATAACTTCACTCAGTTGCCAGTCTGGCACTATTAACTTGAATCTATTTGTGCTTTTCAGCTCCTGTTCAAAGACAAAGCCTTCATAGCTGCTACCACTCTTCACTGACTGTGCTGTATTCTTAACTTTACATTAGCCTTGCTCTTTTCAGTCATTTGACTCCAATGTTATTCTTTCCCTCTAGACAAAATTAATTGGATCTTTTGTGAGTATCCCAATTCAATTGCATCTTCCAAAGGGCTATCTTCCTGAAGGATAGGTGTGCAAGAAGAGAACATCATAATCATAGAAACAGAATCATGACAGAAGAAGAATGAAATGTAAAGTATTTCTAACAGCTAAGCTGCGATACTAAAATATTCAAGTGTTAATTCTCTCCTGTTTCTGAATATGCTAGTTTTTTCTTTTCAGTAAATTCTGCTATTCACTATGAGGCTTTCTGTGTGTTTATGTGTATATAAATATATGTATGTATTTGGGGGGGGGGTGACTGTATCTATACAAGGAGGGGAGGATGTATAGAGAGATATATGCCACAATTTGCTTTTTTGTTGATAGCTGAAGAAATAAATGGAGGGAAGTTAATATGTAAAGAGAGAGTTTTTAATGGTTGTATAAGGCAACAATAAAGGAGCTTGTATTGTCTTTCTATTTCAAAGAAAATTCCATGACTGTGCATCTAATAAACTCTTGAAAGTTGAAACACCAAAGTGGTGGAATGCATTGACAATGAATGCAACCCTCTTTCAGCTGGTGATAGATTTACTGTAGATGGGATCAGTAGGCACAGCAGAAATGAGATGCAGCGTATTCCTTCCCTGGAAGAAAGCTGTGGCTTCTGACTTCTGTGACTGGAATTTTCCACTCTCTTTTTCGTTCTGTGTTAGTTTGGTTGCGCTATCAACTTCATGATAGCTTTTGTTTAGGACTGGTTTCCCCCCCTCCTTCATACATTTTCCCTCCATCTCCCCAGTATTTCCTTTCATGTTTTGGCTGAAAGTAAATGCAACTTTCTGACTGCCATGTATAACCAAAACAAAACTTCACATAAATGTTAAATAAAAACCTCAGAAGACTCAGTCATGCCTTGTGGGGTTGCCAAATTAGTAACAGTGTGCTAGTTTTCCTGCGTGTGGCAACCACAGGGACAGCAGTCTGGTACCAAAACATCCAGGAAGGTTTAAATTAGTTGAAATGCTGGTTGAGTTATGGCAAGGCAGTACTCAGCGCACATGAATTAGCCGTATCTTTTCTTGTAGGTTTGCTGAGCTCTTTGCTGACATAGCTATGGTTGACTCACAGATGAGTGGTCTAGCTTGGGGAACGTACGAGTCTGCACTACACAGCAACCACCGTATGGCTGCAATTTAGACATAACTTTGAGTACTGTCAGTAAGCTTGCACTGAAAGGGCCTTGCTGTTTTCCCATCTTCAAGGGGAGGCAAGGTCACAAAAGTGGGAGCATCTTGGCCTGTGATCAGGGAGGATGTATACTGCAGTCCTTTACAAACAAGCATGCTCATAGAGCCCATTTACAATCTAAGTCCAGATTCGAGGCTTCATCTACTGTCCACTAAAGACTTCCACTTATGGAGTGGGCAGCTCAAACAACCTGAGAAGCCAGAATCTGCAAGCAAATAGATCTTTTCCATGGATAATACCTTTGGTTTCAATATTTACATCCTAAGTCAGTATTTGACCATTTACAGGCTCTGATCCAGATGGTTCTACCTGGCTTGAAGGACTCTTTCACAAGAGGTAGCCTTTCCCTTCTCTGTGATTAACTGTCAAAAACCATATCAGGCTTTTCATCTGTGTTACCTAGTCATCTCTCTAAAATCCTATGTAGACTAAAACAATTATAAACAATGTATTGAAGACAAGATTTTCAGTAAATAAAACTGTGTTTTATAATATAGGGATAAAAGAGTTAAAAAAATAAACCAGAGTCCATTCCAAGCCTTTACATTTTGAAAACATTGATGAAATTAGTTTTTCACTGTTTTTCCAGCACTACTTTCAAGCTTCCTTCCCACGCTGTTGTGCAAGTTACTTGCAGAGTACTCAGGGATACGAATCTTCACCAAGCCTGACTCCTAGGACGTCTAACAAATGCTCATGCTGTGAAAGAAGAGGCATTCTGCTGCCCTGGGTTGAGCAGGCTGTCAGACATCCCCAGAGAAGCTACCATGAAAAGAGACTTCAAAACTTTGTTTAAAGTGAGGGCTGTTAATCAAGGCCTTCATGCTCTCATTAGAGAGGGGAGGAACCATTTAAAATCGGGAAGCTGCAGTATATGAAAGTCATGAAATTGAAATGAACGCATCTTTTGCCAGCTGGTTTCACACCCCCAGTTGGCAATCCACAAAGGTTTAGAGGGGGAATTAAATTCATTTTTCAACAGAAATAACTATTTTTGTGATTATCATATAGATTCCATGAGCTACACTTTGGTCCTATCAAGACAGGCAGGCAGCTGCATGAGAGGTGGAAAGAGAGAAAATGATTGAGATGAAATCACCACCAACAGCTACCATGGGCAGGGAAGGCAGCATTGGATCCCAGCCACAATACTTTTGCAACCTGGTTTGAATGGGCCTAAGGGGATGCCATAATGTAACCTACACTGAACAAGGTATGTGGAAAGCTATCTGACATGGAGCTCTATTTCAATGGAAAAATACAGATTTCTTCCAGGCTTTAATTGTTTTTATTTTACTTGTTTTGCTCTTGGGGCTAAGATTGCCTTCAATAAAATGAGATTAAAAAAGTAGAGTGAAATAACACTCTGAACCAGATTCAAGTGAGAAGAGCTTGAGGAAGAAAGGGGTTTTCTCAGTGTCGTTCTTTAAACCTGCTGAAAGACCTGAAATAAATGGTGACTGAAGTTTCTCATCACTGTATGAGATACAATTCTGCTCTTATTTGTTGGTTTTATTGTGGTTGTTCACTTTTCACTTCCCCCCCAAAAATCATAGGCCTTCTAAGTCCGTTAAGTATTTTTAGGGTGGAAGTGATTTTGGTCAGGAGACTTCTGCCTTTACTTCTGAACTCGGCTCCCACGTTTATCAGCTCTGGGCACAATCTTACCCTCCAAGCACAACTGAGTTTCCAGCTGAAGAACAAATCAATTTGTGTATCAAAGGTCAGGGCCAAGTCCTCAGCTGTGAAGTGCAGGAGTATAAACCCTTTCTGGCAACTGGACTTTTGTTGTCTGGTGTATCTTCCTAGCCAACATTTGTGGCACCTGTTGTTTCTGATAGCAATTTTCCCAACCCCTTTCGGATTACTGGAAATTCATCCCCGTGCAAAGAGCATGAGTATCTCTTGTAGCCCGAATTTATGTCCCATTGGGATTATTTAAGAAGTACCTGTGAGCCTTATAGGGACTCAGTCATGGGATGGGCTTCTATTTACTGCAAAGGACCAGAAAGTGTCATAGCCAAACATCAGTGGCAGGAAAGCAAAGAACAGCCAACTGTAGCACTCCACCTACCTCACCACTGGTCTTGAGTGCTCAGAATGGCTCTGGCTGCACACAGAGGTGGAAAATCAGTGTTTTACCTTGTTAAAACAGCAAAAAGGGAGGTTGAGAACAAAAGAATAAAAGAAGTGCCCTATTTGTCCTCTTAAGAAATGCACAAATTTAGTCAGTAAAAAGTGGGGAGAACTATCCATAAACTCCAGGCATTAGTTTAGTGGTTACTAAATATTAGAGAGAAAAAACCTCATTAGTGGCACGTCAGTTCTTGAAAGCTTAGTAGCAAGATGCCCCTACAACCACCTCTGTGTGCTTTACTCAAAAGATCCCACCTGTGAATATTTGTTTTGTTGTGAAATAGAAATAAAAACGGACAGGTTATGGCTTTAGAGTTGGGATTAAGAGACTTGTTTTTAATTCTAGTTAGATTCTAGAAGAGTCCTAGTTAGACTAGTTGAACTCTAGTAGATGCCACTGATTTATCCAGCAAAAATGAAGAGAAATATCCACAGTCTCTTGGTGGTTTGCCAGTTATTGAATACTATACAAAAACTACAGATCAGTAGTACACAACATCTTCAGAACCCATGTGTCATTCTGACAACATTCCAGGACCAAGGGGGGCAGACATAATCTGCATACATATTAACATAAATTTACATAGGAATTGAATCAAAGATGAATGTGTGCAGTTGTTATTATTGTGTATTTACAATAAACTTCACTGTAAGTGTTGACAGCCCTCCACAAAACAAAGAGGAAGACAAAACATTCTTTGAGAGTCAAAGAGTAAATGAAGCACCATTTTCCTGATAATGGTTACTCATGGCTTCCCAAAAATTTGATGTGGCCACAGGAACTGAGGAATGCAGCTTTGAGGCTCTCAGGTGGCAACTGCACTTGCACAAATGGCAAAATAAATCTGATCTTCCACAGATAAGAATGTGCTGTGATCTGTGGTTGGAGAGACTGATTTTTTCAGAGACAGAGATAAGGATTCTGGAACTTCTGCATCCTCCTCCAAAACTGTATCTCAACACCTACTCTTTTACTGATCTACATGAGTTCCACCTCCCTGAGAGCTGTGCTGCAGGAGGAAAGTTTTCACTTTATCTTGTGTTTCTGTCTACTTGCTGATTAACTGTTTACCCGTGAGATCTGAGCCTGTGCTGGAGGAGGGGCTGCAACACTGCTGCAGACTCAAGGGCAAGAAGGGGAAAAATTGCAATCTCCTGGTATGGAAAAGTCAGTGGTTCACAGTAGGGTTACAAGCATGACTCTTTCATTCCAAAAGAAAGGATCGTCTCTGAAAAGACTTTTAAATAGATGTGCTTTTGATGTGAAGTAGAAGGAAAAAAATATTCTAAGGATGAATTTTTCCCCAAAAAATTAATCCGCAATGGGCACTGACATTTAATAAAATGGCCTGTAGCATCCCTAGCCATAGAAGATCCCGGGAAAACCTCCAAACTGCCAACACAATTGCTGGATAAGGCAGCCTAATGGACCCAGGGGGCACTGCCAGAAGAAATATCCACTTTAACTTTCAGCCATGGTGATGCTGGGCATTCATTAGCAAAGAGGTGGAAGAATAGCATGATGTACTTGGAAAAATTGTTGAGTATACTTGTTTAGATCGTGGCATTAACTGTTATTTAGACCATTACATTTAATGCCTTTTCTCTTTAGAAAGTGTAGGATAATAAGGAAAAGGATGTATGTGTCGAGCACAGGTCTCTGTACTACCTTTTTTGGGGGTTATGTTGTTCAGGATAGGGAGGAAAATTAATGAAACCTTAAAACTACGTACCTGTCAGTTCAGATAAATCTGATTTAGACTCAGGTTGAATGTGGCAGCTCAGGAAATATTTTTTTTTAGAACTATGTGGTTCCCTGCAATTGTTTGAGGGCCAGATGTAGTAGAAGTATAAAACAGAGTAAGCCCTTGCAACCTCATGGGAAATGTACCACTGTGAGAGCCTGATGTTGTTCAGAACATCTTTTGGTAGTTCTGATCTCTGTTAGGACCTTTGGAATGAGAGAAAAGTGTCTCTGAGTTGGGGCTCACAATCCCAAGCAGTTTACCATGGCAGATTAACTAATCACCCTGCATCAACTACTGCTTGTATATGAGCTCTTAGCCTGTGGTGAGTATGAAGTAATGCAATTTATCCTAATCTTTTCTGACTCCAAGTTATCTCTGTGAGCCTAGGTCTGAAGAGGAGAGAGGAACAATGGCCTTTTTAGATATTTCTCCAGTGAGCCCAACTTCAGGCTGTAACTACACCTAGAGGAATGGGAGATCGATATGGTAGCACATGTCTCTTTGTTAATTTTTTCTGGGCTGTTGAATTCAAAAGTTCATCTTTTATACTGTATGAGTCACTTTCTTATTGGTACTCTAAAAGATGAGAATGAAACAATCCTTTTGCAAGTCTTGGGACAATTATTTGCCATCCTAAAACATGTTCATGCTTTATGTGTGAACAATAAATCAAAAATAATATTTTCCCCTAGAATCAGAGTAACTCAACTCAGTACTTTTGCTTACAAATCATCTCATACATTATTCAGGCAGTTCCAATTCTGGTCACTTGCTGAAGAGAATCTGGGTCGTAAATTGATATACCCTAAATTCGGCCAGTGACAGAGTGGATTATAAAAGGACTTTTAGTGCAGAGCCCCAGGACCTATCCCCTGCTGCAATAAATACTTAATTTTTTTATGGAGTGTGAGATAAATACAAAAGACTGGGAAAGCTTTGGTTTGAAATACACTATATTTTGGTTTGAAATAACCACTAGCCTAGTAGTTAGATACATTTCCTGGGAGAGACAGGTTGAGTCCTCTGGTTTAACTCAGACAGAAGAGGGAGCTGAAACTAATTTCCAGCCTCCCAAGAGACAGATCCAGCTGCAAATAGACAAGAAGGTGGTTATGTTCCCTCCAGGTGCTGTCTGTGAGGCACCCACTGAGGAGACAAGTGTTGGGAACGTGAACATCAGGCAGAGGAATGCTTAGTTTGTGGAAGTGCAGATACAAGCATCAAGCTTCTTAGAGCCAGTGTATCAGGTCTCCAGCAACTGAAATGTAAGGTAAATCCATCATGTAACACTGAGCATCTGTAAACTTAGTTGATCAAATGGGAGGAGTCTGGAAGATCTAAATTTTAATTCAAGTTCCTAACATGGCAGCCTGTTACTTTAGCCTATTTAGGAGCTTAGGATCATGTGCTTTTGTGTTTACTATAATCTTTCAGCTCTTTCCCCAGTTTGCTATTTTGAGCTAACCTCAGTACCCACAGAGGGCTCCATGACCCATCCACCGGCTGCTGAGTTTGCTATGAGACTCTGAGCCTGGTTTTCCCTTCCATCTGGCAGCAAAAATGAAGTGCTGCTGACTGAATGACCAGTGATTCTCTTGGAAGCAGAGCTATACAAGCAGCAACAGCCAACTCTGTCACCATTTGTGAGGATTTGTAGCTTGGGCCCTGAGACATCTGGCTGAGATATTTACGCAGTCCTGTATTGCTCTCACTGAGGCTCTGTGTTCACATCTGGAGTCTAGACTGAGTGACTCTATGGGCTGGTCTTCGAGCCTCCAAACAGCTAATGTCCCCCTTGTTCTCTGGCTTTGTTTTTTTATTGCTTTATTAGTTTGTTTATTTAATTGTTGTAGGTGCTTCTACTTCACCTCCTTAGACATTCCTGTCAATGCTACTTGAGAGCTTCAGGGAGGAGTGGTAGTGACTGAAAAAGGCCGGGTAAAAGCAAGCAGGATGGGCAGGGGAAAAAGGCTGTGTTGTGGTAAGGCTTCAAACACATGGTTATGGGGGATGCCTTGTGCTTGATTGCACTGTTTCTTCTGAGTTCTACAGCTGTGACTGTGGGAAATGACACTGCCTAGCTGCACGGTTTGCATTCAACACGTGATGAGAAGCAGGGATTTCTGTAAACTCTTAGAGGTGGCCCTGTGGTTGAGCCAGGCTGGGAGCTGAGCCGCCCACTACCCTGGGTTAGATCCATCGGAGAGCTGCAGGTACCATCTGGGTCATCACAGAGCAGTTCTATCTCAAGTTGTTTGAAGTTGGTCCTCATTCATTTTCTTATCTTGAGGGTAAGGTGCAAGGGGTCAAAGCTAAAACAGGACACAGTGGTTAGTATTCGGTAGGCTGAACGTAGTGATCTGAGATATCTGAGACATTGGCACAGGGATGGTAAATGCACCACAGGTCTTGTGGGAGAAACTTAGGAATTTAAAAGAGACATTCAGGTTTAGGAAATTAATCCCTTCAGTTAGTCATATGTTCTGTCTGTCCTTAGTTAGGTATTAGTTTGAATATGGGATGCTAAAAACTTTAGCCCCATGCTGGTGCTGTACTTTGACAACAGGTGAACTCCTGCTTGATCTGACACTGTCCCTGGCAGTATTGGCAGCTGCTGTTGTTGCCTGTCCTGGGAGAAAATCTTCTGAAATATTGCTGGCCTTATTCTCAGCTTCATTTAATCTCTTTCCCTTGGGCCTTTAGTCTGTTAGTTCCACTCGCTCCTCTATCTGTCCCATACTCTCCTTGTAACAGTTTTCCTTTGTTTTAGATTTCCTGGTTGCCTAAGAGCCCTGTCTACCACTACCAAAGAAATACTGCTATGGTGTCAGGGGCTAAGTAATGCTGACAACAGTGAGGTTATGACCTGGAAATGTAGTGGAGAAACTCAATGGGCTAATAGTGAAAATATTTGTAGTGCTTGAAAAGATGGGTACTGCGGATGTACCTATTTGTGTATGTTATATAGATAAGCTAAAATCTACATTAAGAGAATACCACAAACTCTAGAAATTCAGGCACTGAAGTACAGTTCAAGTCACCCTTTAAAGGAGGGTAAAAAGAGATTTCACATATTCTCTGTGCACTCAAAGCACCCAGCAACAGCATGATGGCAGTCCTAAGTAAAGGGCCTTAATCAGAGTATATAAAAAGACTGGAACAATGTTTGAACAACATGTCCAGCTCCCAAGCATTGTCTCTTTCCTGCTATCAATGACACCCATTGTGCAATAACAACATTTGCGCAGAGATATGTCCTCTTTTGTGCATGGAGAATATATTGAAGCAGCCATAGCGTTGCACTAGCCTTAGCTAGGGAAGTCCCCAGGGGCCTGTCTGCCAGTTGCTGACTGATGCAGAGCTCCTGCTGCTGATAATAGGGTACATGTGCTGGTGTTGAGCTGAACTAGGCAATCTGGGGCACAGTCAGATGTGCTCAACAAGGATCAAGTTCAAACCTGTTTAAGACGTTAGTTCCCGTCAGTGGTGATTTAAGCTAAGTAGCTTTGCTGTGTATTGGAAACATGGAATGCTCACATGGTCAGCTACTTCATCTTGGCTGTCACAGTGGTAATTTCAATACAGCCAGGGGAGTCAGAAAGACAACGAACAGCTGAGATCTGTAACATCCTAAATCATGCAGACACAAGGTGCTAAAAGTGTATTTCTATTAGATATTTGCCTGCTTGTATGTATCAGAATTATGCTACATACTTCACTTTCTGAGTAGTTGAAATCAAGAGGTGCAGACTTTTTTTAAGATGTAGATCACTGTTCTATGCTGAAAATGGCTATTGTTGGTTGAATGTTGCCTACTGCAAAATATCAGTGTAGGTGAGGCTAGAAAATACAGAGTTTTGCCGTAGAGACTAACATATCATCATTGGAGAACAAACGTAAATGCCCCCTGCTCTACTAAATGCTCTCACCGGAGAGGAAATTAAAAAATGATCACTGCAATGTTCAAGAAACATAAATACACTATTAATTAGGCAAATGAACAATGGAAATGACATTTGTGTTAATGTCATATAAATTTATCATCAGCTATGATCCTTCTAGGGATATCTCACGTGCTAAGGAGGATATACCATTGTGTGAATAGTTCACACCATCCAGTATCACAGAGATTAGCTATACTGTTTTATGGGCCTAGAAGCCTTGTATCAGAACAGTCATATTGTGAAGTTGAACATAGCTCATCTGTGTTTCCCCAAATTATTCAGTTCCTTCATCAGAAGAGTGTCCATTGCACAGTAGGAAACACAACTAAAGATATTTCTACTGATTATCACCTCCTGGAAGTGTTAATGCCATATTCATTCTGATGGAGAAACTGAGTTTCAGAGCAGTAGTTCAGTTGTAGTTATTCAGCTTTTTCCTGAGAGAAACCCAGTGAGGGTACCTTCAGGTAGATCCACGAAAGTCTTTAAGCCCTAGGTAGACCCTTGAGCTATAAGTAACACCCAGTGTTGAGATTCCAGCTGGTTGTGTCAACAGGAGTTTAGATATTAAAAAAACAGAAAAAAAAAAGAGAGAGAGGAAGAGAAAAACAAAAACAAAAAAAAGGCACAATAATTAAGTACCTTTCTTGGTACTACAGATGAATTTGGATAAACTGTGATTGAAACAAAGATGACTTCTTCCTGGAATAAATTCTTCTGTCTACTAAACAATCACTTTATTATTGTTTATTTTATAATGAAATGGCAGTTGAATAAATACAAGGAAAATGGTTTCAAACTTGTTAGCCTGGCAAGGATCCCACTGACCACAATAGTCTTTTACCTTTGCATGGATTAAGAGAACAGCAGGATCTGAACAGCTAGCCACTTAGTTGTGTTGTTGGCATTTCTAAACCTATAACAAGGCAGTGCTGAATGCAAGTATCTTGTAATCTGAATACAGAGATCTTATAGCGTCACTCAAGGCCTCTTGAAGGCAATGCATACAACATAAGAATGGAAGCTGTAATCTATAATACCACAAATCCTTTATGAGGATTATCGCTCTTATCTGACATCACAGAATTACATGTAATATAGACACATAAATGGCTTAGTTACAGAAAGATCCCTTAGAAAAGGTAGCAGAGAGGAAATTTTGTTTGTTTCTAAGCTGGAGAGAAGAGGGAAAACTGCAAATGACAAGCGTATCAGAGATAAAGTTCTCTTTGGGTTCACTGCAGGTCTTGCTCACTTGGAAGAATTAGCAGAGGGAACTGAGTCCCCACTGTCTTGCTCTGCATGTAGTCATTTACAGTCATGCAAGGGGTGGCTATGCCTCCATTTCCCTTTTGCTAAGTTCAGCCAGCCTGCATGAGTGTCAGGGGCTATGGAATATTTAAGACAATCAATGATTAAACCCTGTAGCTCCACATTGGCCAAACAAAAGCCTTAGATTTTAATAACTCCAGCTCAGTATAGGATTGCTTTACTAATGAGGCTCAGTTGCATACCTAAAGATACCTAAACTCATTGCAGAGCCAGCCTAGGTTAATCTTTGGTACTTCCCTCGTACTGCCTTCACTTATTTTTCTTTATAGGATCCTGCTGGTTTCTCTAAAGACAAAACTTATTAAAAATGATGCAGTTTCCCTGCTATCTGTGACTTTCTCTGTAACTCCTACCTATCTTGTTTCTTTTTCTATTCAGGTTTATGAGATTCTAATCTAGCATTGTACACTTGCTCTAATTACCTCATTCCCCTCTTCTTCACACCTTCCTATCATTATATTTTTCTTCTTAAAATCTTACACTAGATTTTTTTTAATTAACAATAAAGAAGATTTTGGTTTTTCCTTCTTAGAAGTACTTATCAGCATCTCTTCCTTCTCCACTTACCAGCCAATTACCAACTCTTTCCTTCCTTTCATGTCTAATTGCATCTCTAACAGTACTGAATGTGCTATTTATTGTCTATAAGCCAGTGTTAGAGAGGCTGTCTTAGACCCTCTCCAATCCAGCCTCTATACCTCTCATTCATCTCAAACCACTCTCGCCAAGCTCTCTAACAATGGTATGACAAAAGAAAAGAAGGGAAAGGACATGTTGGCATACCTTGTTATTGTAAATACCAATCTTGTATTCTCCCATTTTAGGAACTGATTAAAATCCCACTAAAATTAATGGAGTCTTTCCATTGATGTAATGATCCCTAGACAAGGACCAGCAAAATCTTAAATTACGTGAGTCAGAGTTCAAGAAGGAATTCCAGTATTTTCATTCATAGATGGCTCATTTCCTGTAGCTTTCACACTGTCCTTTCCACTCGACTGACCTCTGTCTGATTGTATACAATCTCTTTTATATTCCCTCTTGCAGGATAAGTAGTTGGATGTGCACAGAAGAATGTTCCATTTTCTGAAAGAATTTCTTGGATTCCCTGAAGAGATTAGTTCAAAATTTTAATTAGGGGCATTGGCAGAGTTCCCAAATGCTGGTATATTAGGCTGTGGTTTTAATTTTCATCACCCATTTTGGTTCCTATACAATGCATAGGATTTCTGATGAGTACTTTACTTGAAATGATGCGTGTTTGTCCCTCCAGTTACTCTTCATCCCATTCATACAGATGAGTCATGATTGGCAGCAATGTCTTGTTTTTTCCTTCCAAAGACTGGGGAGGTTGCCCAATAATCTGAGGACAATTGTCCAAAAGATGTCAAAGTTTGAAGTGACCAGTAAAAGTTCCACTAAAACTCTGGAAGGCATACAGGATGCAAGTGTCATTAATTAAGCTCTGAAAACCTACAGTGCTGTGGGAACCTGGCATAAAACACACAAGCTAAACTTTGTTTGCAACTTCCTTCTATTTAAGAATTCATTAAAGGGCTGAAGCATTTGCAGAGATTTCAGGACCCAATGCTAGCATGGCTAATTGCTGGTTCAGTCTTTTGTATACATGCAGCACATAAAAGGACTGTGATCAAAGAATGCAGGTGCTGCTGAGGGCAATGAGAATGCAAGTATGGTGATTGCTTGCCGGATACAATATATTACATTTCATTTAGCTGTGCTTTGCTTTGCTTCATGATAGGATTTTGTAGAAATTGCTGAATGATTTTGACTGAAGTGATTTAGCAAATGCATTGTTTAAGCAAAACTAAAAGTTTATACTTCTTTCATCTTCCTCCTGTTTTTTCCTCTTCTAGCACCTGAGGGAAACATACCCAATCCTGCAGATCTTATATGAAGGCTTTAGTAAATTTAAGTTGATTTCATCTTCTTCAGTATGTTAGACGTGGCTATCACAGTTAATTTTTGCTGGATCCATGGTCTTGTGGTGGGGGAGAGTGAAGTTACACAGTACAGCTTAGCTTACGTATCTTCACAGTGAGAGTGAAAAACGTCACAAATAATTTTATGGCTATATTTACCGTACCTAAATTTTGTTCAGTTTCCACTCTGTTCTCATCTTGCCAATCTTTCCATATATTGCTGTCATCAAATAGCAAAAAGAAGTCTATTGTGAAGCTTTCTCCTTTTTTAACAACAACCCTATTTGATCACCTCCCAAAAATAACACAAGCCATATGAACCAAGTGGAGCTGTGGACCCTGTCTTGGAGAGCATGCATGAGTAATTAAATAATATGTCCTTCTGTCACCATTTTTGCAGGGAGGGGAATTAAAATCTGTGTTCACAGGCTGAGAGCAGGTGTCTGTGATGAGATCCCATGCTGTGACATGGATGCAGCACATTCTTACATGAACAACCCTGGCTGATGAAATGACCACAGGAAGAAAACATGGAACCCTCCCAGCACAATCACAAGAATTTTAATTAAGATCTGTAGTTAATTTTAAAGTGAGTGTGTGTCTGTTTCAGAAGAGCATTAAGAAAACTGAAAACATGGCATTTTTTTAAATTATATTCTGGTCTTCCTGGCATTCCTTAAGCAAACTGTCTTGCTTCTTTCATGGTCAAATGATACAATGACTCAGAAGTGAACACACACATGCTTAAGTAGATGGGATTTAGTCACTTGTCCAATGTGGGTTTAGAGGTTTTTTTCTTAGTTGTGGACATTTTTTTCTTTGGCAGAAGAGAGCACTGAACCCACAGTTTCTGCAGTTATTCTGGACACAGTTGTTTTAGTTGCAATTGTATGACTGAAAGCATACAGAGACTACAAATTCCCTGTAATCTTGTTAGAACTTTCATTAGAGAAGGTAAAAAAAATAATTGGCAAGACTCAGAGAAAGGATTAATGTTTGTGCTAGAGTGATTAAAACAACAACAACAAAAAGACAGTAGTACTGATGGCAACAGTACTTTGCCTTGTCTTACTATGCTTTTCCACTACAGAACTTAAAATGCTTTCCTGATTTCTGTGTAGCAACTTGAGAAATTCTTTACATGTGTATGACTGTCTCTTTTGCAATAGTGGTAAAGCAGAGGTTTGAAAAGTGAAACCACTTGCTCTGACAAAGCAGCAAGTCAGTGGTGAAACTGGAAAGTCAAGACTAAAGTATCCAGGTCCATCTTAATGCAGAGTATGGGGTGCAAAACAGTAAAGTAGCTATATATGGATTGATGGAATGACAAAGAAAAGCTTAAAGCTTCATAGATACCTTTGCTTCTCTCAAGAGAATAATTTGTTCTTTCTGGTCTTTTTTTTGTGTGTGGTTCTTGCTTTTTTTCTTTAACCTCAATACAGGCAAGGTCCTTCTCAAACATGAAAGAAGACTCTGTCTGAGAAATTCATTAGCCAAATTAGACATAAAATAATGAGGGGATGAGAAGGAGGCAGCAAGGGAGGGGGGGGTGGGAGGGAAAATGTGGACAAGGATAGCTAGAGACAGTTCTCTGCTAGGGTAGCTGACTGAAACAATGGTACAGTACCTTGACTAATGTAGAGCTAATTAAAACTGTATAGGACAAAGCACTTCTAAATATACTACAGGGATCAATCTTTCTGTGGTAAATCCATTCCCAGTGAAATTTCATTGACTTCAATGGGTTTTCTTCTGGGATGAATTTGGCCTGATAACCTAATAAGTCTTTTCTGTCTTTAATTTCTAAGGATCTTTTGTCAGAAGCATGGCAAGGAACTTCAGTTTGAATTTCAAAAGTGCTGAACACCCAAAACTCCTACCAAGGTCTCCGGGAATTACAGGTACTTAATACTACTGTAAACTAAAGCTGAGTGAACTGTTTCATGTTTGCTGTGAGTTTGCTTTCCGTACCATACCATCACATCTGCAAAAGGACCCTAAACTAACCTCTTAAATCTTTTGAGGAAGAAACTTTGTCTGCATAGGTACAATACCTAACACAATGCAATACTGAGCTTAGCAAAGGCCTCTAGGCACTAAAATAATAAAATAATTACTAAACCCAAAATAAATTATAAATTCACAGTATCTGTATTTGCAGGGCAATGGAGAATAGGTATTTGGGCCGGTTATGTATAGATGGGCATACTTTTTTTACCCAGTTTCCAACTGATTGTCTGGTCCGATTTGTCAGATAAATCATGTCCAATGTGTTCATAGTTTCTGTGAACTTAGAAAATATGTCTGTTTATTACTCTCAAAGCCACATTGAAAAACAGTAAAAAATAGTTAAATACATCTTACAGTGGAAGTTGCAGCTGGTATCTCTGAGGTGTTCAGGACTATCATGTAAAAACCACATAAGACTTTTTTTGAAAAGTTCAGATGAAACAGAGAACATGTTGTTTGGAACATTTTTCCTTTTACGGCACTACTATTGTAAAGTCTCCTGCTTTGGCTTCCACTCCATTGAAGGTGTACATCATATAGATAATCGTAGTGTTTAATAGCACACTTTTTTCTCATTTAACTTTTTGGCTTTATCTAAGAAAAAAACCAAGCAAACAAGTTTCCAACAACAGAAAACCCCACCATTTAGTGAGTTGTGCTCTGGTTTTATTCTGAAGGCTGGCTCCAAGAGGAGGATTACTAGTTTATCTCTGTTACTTCAAAAAAACAGATCTGTTCAATTACCCAAATGTTTGGTTTTAAAAAGGGCAGCTCATGGGGATCTTAAAGAAATCCACAGTGCACCAGGGAAGGAATATAGTAGACCGTTTTGGAAAAAAAATACAATGAGGGAAAAACATAACATACAATACACTTGGTGTGAACTTTTCCCAGAAAATTGCTTGAGCCTCACAGTTCACTTACAACCAAAGTACAGCAATGCTGGGCAGCCTGCCAGTGCTTGTTATTGTAGTACTGTGTGAGCCAGTTCCCTGGTGAAGAATGAGAAGGAGAGAGAGAGAGAGAGACTTTTCTTTGCCTTTCATAAGTGTCCCATACTTTCCTCTCTGCTCTCTCTCAACAACCTCCTGTTCTTTACATCAAGGTGCTTTGGTGCATGCTACACTGTGCAGATGTCATGCTACTAGTTTCGCATGTGGTACTTTTACAGTTCAAGAGGACTGACACAGGGCTATATCTCCTCACTGCACTGGAGGTTTCAGATGACAGCTCTGCCTGACAGTCTAACAGTAAGGCACCCTGCGATATGTGTAGTGAGGATGAGTAACACCTTGTCCTCACAACAGAAGTATCTGGAAGGGAAGCATTCCTAGGAGTGGGTGCCAGGCTAAGTTGCATGTCTACACTGAATTTTGCAGTCAGATGTGAGCCAGGATAGCTTAGGTTTAATACCATGCTACAGATGCCAGTGAAGCATCTCTGAGTTGTTCAGAGCACTGGCAGACCTCCTTCATGTCAGCCTACAAAACAGTGCACAGACATAGATGAGTTAAAGGCTCACAATCTGGTCCTGAACGTATAGCAAAACTGAGTATGGAGGAAGGAGGCCTCCCACGTTCTTGCGCCTATATTCTACCTGGAAATTCATCCAAGAACATTTCAAAATCAGCAAACATGGCATGGGGTTGTTTTTACTCCACCCTTCCACATCCACATACCTCCTCTTCGTGCTGATATGTTGCCTTGAACCCTGAAACTACAGTACTCTCTGGGAAGCACTTACACAGCCTCTATCAGAAGCATGCTGGGCTCCCAAATGTGATAAGAAGCTGATAAAAATTATCTGGGCGTTAAAACAGCCTTAGTGGAAGAATGTTAACCAAAGAGATACCATCTGTCCCTTAAAGAGAGCACGTCCTTGTTCTGCCCTGGCCTGACCACTGTTGCTTTTGTGGTGCAGTCCATGTGTGGACGGGCTGTTGTTCCCAGGACCTGGGGCAACTGTTTATGCAATGTGGACTTCATGAGAAACAGTTACAGTCTCAGCGATATTTTTTTTAAGAGTTAAAGACTGGTGATGACAACAACACTTTTTGGCAGAAAAGTACTGGGCTGAAGTGGATCTGCTCAGCTGAATGCTCGTGTTGGCCCGTACAGCACATTTCTTTGGGGTAGCCAAAGAGGGAAGGAATCCTGAAGAGCTATAAGCAGTACAAATTTCCAAGAGAAATTTCATGTCGGTAACAAGCACTGCAAATATTTTCCAAGGGACATTGGCAGCTGGCACACTACACTGACTCTACAGTTTTTTAATGCATTTCCTTTACCTCCTCACAAAAAGGAACAGAGCTTGGATAGCCTGACACCACAGATTCAATGAGCTACAGTTCACTGAACTACTATACAGACACATAGGAAAGAGGTTAAAGACAAGAATCAGAGGGTGACTTGCTCTGCAAATGACTGAGAAAACTTTGGGATTTGTGAGACTAAAGAGAGAGTGCAGTCTATCTTTAGCAAAATCCATTAGATCATGAGGGTCTCAAGAGTAGAACTACTATCATACTTCCCCAGAGTGAGTCAGGTATTCAGATCTGCAGTGGGGCAGTCATGCCATCCAGCTAACCTAAACAAATTCCAACTGTGTTGTACAAGTGAATCTGAAGATATGCCGTGGGTGATATTGAGAGGTCAGGGTAGCTGAGGTGCCTCACCGGGTTACCTAAAGATAGATAGATCAATGCCCCATGATGGATGTCAGGGCCCTGAGGGCACTAATAGGCCTTAATGGTCATGACTAACTTGGGGCTTCCACTCACACCCCCTGCCATGGACCCAAGAGCCCCATCTCAGCTCAGGCCTAGGCCTCCATCTCTGTTTGAGCTGTGTTGTAGGTACACCAGAATGCAAGAATAGAGTTGGAAGGGACATACAGTGATCATTGAGTCCAACTGCCTGACCACTCCAGGGCTGGCCAAAAGTTAAAGCATGCTATTAAGGGCATTGTCCAAATGCCTCTCAAACATTGATAGGCTTGGGGCACCAACTATCTCTCTAAGAAGCCTATGCCAGGGTTTGACCACCCTTTCAGTAAAGAACTGTTTCCTAATGTCAACTCCAAACTTGCCCTGATGCAACTTTATAACATTCCCACATGTCCTGTCCTTGGATCCCAGGGAGAAGAGATCAGCACCTCCGTCTCCACTTCCCTTCCTCAGGAAACTGTAAGGAACAATGAAGTTGCCCTTCAGATTTCTGTCAAAACTAGACAAGCCCAAAGTCCTGAGCCACTCCTCAAAGGACATGCCTTCCAGCCCCTTCACCAGCTTTGATGACCTCCTCTGGGCATATTCAAGGACCTTCACATCCTTCTTAAGTTGTGGGGCCCAGGACTGCGCACACTGCTAAATATCACAGGAACCACCGCACCAATTCTAAATAGTAGGAAATAGGTGTGTGCCTGTGTCCAGGGCTGTCCCTGGAGCTTTCTCCTTAGTGGACCTTAGCCCTATGTTAAAAGTGACTGGTTTTCTGGATGGGTCTCTCAGATGTATGGGTTTGGGTTTTTTTTGTTTCCTACTCCTCTCTTAGGTCCTGTCTATCTTGAACCTCATTGGAGTTGTTGTCGGACAAGTGCAGGACTTGACACTTTTTGTTGAACTTCATACAATTGGCCTCAGCCCATCGATCCAGCTTGTCCAAATCCGTGCTTATAGTTAAAATCTTACACTGCACCTCACTATCATATCTTCTGGGGGTGTCAACAGTGGTATCTCTCAGAGCAAAAGATTTGCTAAAGGGGGCAGGCAGGCTCCAGGGAACTGATTGTTCCAGTTCATCTGCAATGGGATTTGAGCTTTAATTGCCTGAAAATGCTGAGAAACTGGGTGGCTGCTCTAAGAAACTGAGATCTCAGGAAAAAGGCCAAGGTTTCTTTCATTCCATATCTCAACATCTGCAGGGGAAAGGAGGTCTCATAGCATCCCAAGAAGAGGGCTTTGACTCTGCAGAGGATTATGAAGGCTTGTGATGCTTTACTTGAAGAGCTTTACTGCTAGCATGATTTGATAGTGAGGCCACTGTGCAAGTCTGTGTTCCTTTTTCTTTTAATTACTTCTGATTCTAAAGTGAATCTATCACCCTGAAGGTGTATGGCATTGAATAGGTTATTCAGGCATGAGCAGTCTGAGCAGTGCTTTTAAGGCCTGGAGCAGGAGGATTGCAGAGGCATCTCTTCAGGGAAGAGTAGTCAGAAAGGGGATCTTCACATACAAGCCATCCTGTCATCCCAGAGTTAGAAAGGTCTTTCAAGGTCAGACACAGTCCTAGCTGCCTTGGGAGCATGTGAGTTTCCTACTCAGCCCAATTGACAAGAAAGACCAAACAGTATATGCAAAAATCTATGAAGGTTATAAATGTGTAAAACTCATGTATTTTGGAAGGATGTTACAAGATGAAAGAATATTCTGTAGTTCTGAATCAGGTATTTCTGGTATAAGGAACATGAGAAGAAAGTTCAGAATTCAAGTTGTTGGAATATTTTGTTTGGTTTGATTTTTCCCTTCCACCATCACAACAGCTATTTGCTGACGTGCAAATAGCCCACCGATTTGCCTACAAAGGGGTGCAATGGTTAGAGAAGTGGACCCTTGAAAGCTGCTTCATTTCTGTGACTACACATATTAAAAGCCCAGAAGGGCTCTGATGAGGAGAGATACCTGTGGAAGTAACATTGCTTTGACCATTTTGGGGGACTGCAGCATAGCTCTAAGAGGTTGTGCTTTATGAAGAGCATATAGAGCAGTGATATTATTCAGAGTAGTACTTCAAATAAAGTACTCTTCTGATTAAAGCTCAAAAACCCAGGTCTTGGGATGAGGTGCAGAAGCAGAAGTCTGCTAACCAGACTTCATACAAGAAACTTTAAACGTTCATAACTGTAGTCAGAGGACAGGCAGAAAAGAGGCAAAATTCAGTTCTGTTGTTTGACATTTTCAGGATCAGCCTTTAATAAGCACATTTCTTTCTTTCATGGAGGGTAAAATGAAACTTCTCTTTTTTGAGTGTTTCAGTTCATCCTTTATGAGCTGGCTAGAAAGGCTGATCGTAGGACCTGGTCTATTTTCATTGCATGTGTTACGCAGATTTCCTTAAAAAGGAATGTTGTGCCTTAGCTGGGAAGATAAATAATGAGAAAACATCTGTTCTTTAAGCTCTGGACTGACCTATAAATCTTAATGACGTATGCAATCCCAGAAGCAGAAATCATTTACAGATTGCAAAATTCTCTCACACTCTCATTTTGGTTTTCCTTTTATTCTGTTTGTTGGTTTGTTTTGTGGGTTTTTTTAAACAATTTTGTTGTTGTTCCTTTAGTTCCTGATAATTTGGAAGCCCAAGTGTGGGCTTTTTCTTCTCACTGTTCCGTTATAAATGATAGGAACTGCTGAGAGGAGGGCATGGCAATCATAATAACACAAGAGGGCTGGAACAGACAGCCCCTACAAAGAGCTGACAGGCAGAGAATAATGACAGAGTAGAGGATTGATAACTAATAGTTTGGATGATTTACACTTGAGAAGTTCTGGAGGTTGGGATGCTTCTTTGGCTGTTTATTTCAGCCTCACATGATGAAGAAATGAGTTTGCATTGCTGCTGTAATACTTTACTGCATTTTCTCCTATCAGGAAATAGGAATCTGCTTCTCTCTTCAGCGCTTCCCTGTGGCCTGCCTCACAAAGGCAAGACTGCTGTTAAGAATAACAAGAGGTTCCTTTCCTTTTGCCTCTAGAGCTGCAACAGCAGCAAACATTTAAAACAACGGTATCAGTGATAACCATGAAATTAAAGAGGCTAGAATTCAAAATGCTGTGGAGAATGTCAGGTTCAATATTCAGAGAAGAATATTAGTGTGGGGCATGACTCGCCTGCAGCATGAGCTAAGATAAAGAAACTCTGGACTCCATGATTCCTTGTTCCAACTCAGAATATTCTGTGATTCTGATCTTGAGTTTGCCTGAGATGCTGCAGAGAAGTGGAGAGACTTTCATGCAGCAAGTTGTTCTGTTATCTGTTTGTTTACTGCAAGGTCAGGCCAATTTTATTCTCCATATCATGTTGCTTTAATCTAAACATTGGAAGAGGTTATGTTGGGGTAAAAGTCTCAGGAGATTGTGAGCAGCATATGGACCATTTCTCTTGAAAAATCATAGAATCATCTGCCTGCAAGTGGGCAGGGATGGAGTAATTTTTCTCCTGATGCTGTTAAGATATGCTTGCTTCCCATGAGTCAGTATCCTAGGTCTGTAATTTCACAGATAGGTTTGTGGGGAAGATGGCTATGGAAATCATTCACTTACCTGTCTCAGATTGAGACAGGTGGGATAAGTAAGCTGGGCTGGAAACTCAACCATCTTCTGGGAGTGGTGCTCCCAGGGCAGAACTCACCCCATTCTGAATTACACTAGAGAGACGTGACTGCAGCTCTGGAATGGCAGGGCTGACGCTATTCAGGCACACAAGCAAAATAAAAGTAAGATAGTGTTTTATAGTTGAAACAGCAATTCAGGGAGCAAGAGCTACAATTAAACACATGGTGATACTCTCTTTTGTTGTTTCCTGTGCCCTGAATACCATCTGCTTGAAAATCAGGTGAATCCAAGTGTTATTCTGAAGGGCTGTTCCTTACTAGGTTGATATTTTCTTTAGGTGGAGCAAAGAATTTTGTCTAAAAGAGAAAATATTTAGGAACCTAATCATTAAATGTAGAAGAGACTGCTGATCAGTGATCAGAGGAGGGTGAATGGGTTTGACTGACATCTGGAGTAAAGCAGTGCTCTGCTCTTTCAATTACAGGTTTAAGCCTGCCACAATTGACAGATTAAAGGTGTTCATCCTAATCCAAAATTATACTTTGCCCAGCCAAATTGACCATTGTGTCAGCTTCAATTTGTTCAGATACGTCACCCACAGTGACTGATTGGACTGATTCACTTGCACACTCTTTGACAAGGTCCTTGTTTTGTGTTCACTCCTTACTCTTGCTATTTCCCTTGTCAGACAGATACTCTAGAGGCATTTCCATTATCTCCCATGTAGCTGTACCTCAGAAATGTACTGGACTGGAAAGAAAAATCCTCAGGCCAATTATTCTGACATAAACTCTACTTATCAGAAAGCACTAGAATATGAAGCGTAAGTTAAAATAGCTCAAAAATAGGACACATTCATGCACACATATACACCCCAGGCAGACACCTAAGTAATGCTGTGCTCATAGTCTCTGCCATGACTGATAATGGACGAGCACTTTTAAATAAGAAACAACACAAACATTGTTGTGTCTCAACATCCAGACTGAAACAGTCTCTCTGAGAATGGAAGTGCTTTAATTTAAAACAAAAGCAACAAATTCTTTGCAGTGATCTGCCCTGTATTTTTTCTGTTAGAAGCAGAAGTAGCCTACTCCTTGGAGAACAGTCACCCTGAAATCTTCCTGATTCTTTGAAAAAGAAAGAAAAAAAGATGTACAAATTTCTGAGAACCTTGCTGATGTCGATGCTCTTCGGATGAGGAAACAGGAAAGGAGACATGAGCTGGATTTCTTTTCCACAAGATGAAAGGAGAGGAGGTACTCATCTCACAAGTACAGAGATGTGAAGTGGCATTCAGTTAGGGAGTTTCAAGTTTAGCCAAAGTGCCTTTAGCATCAGGTGGGCTCTCCCTTCTGAGCCAGACTGAGAGCATGTGACATCTCCCTGCAGAAGGTTCACATGGGGAGGTTTTGGAGAGTTCTTAGTGGTGTATCCTAAGACTCGTGTAGACAGCCACATGTTAACAGTACAGTGAGCAGGGTGCAATCTCATGGGCTGTGGACCTGCAGAGGTTTCACCAGAGTGGTCAAACTCAAGGCAGTGCAAAAGGGATGAATTTGCTTTGTCCAATCTCCCTCCAGCTTCACGTAAATAAACAAAAATCACTTCTTAGCTCTATGTATTAGCAGTACATGATAGTGTGATTGATACTCAAGCCCCAAGCATGATTACTGATGAAAACTTACTTGAATCTTATTTTGAGGTGAAGTAGGTGCTTGTATAAATAATGTCATTGTCCTCTCAGATTCTTTTGCATTTCTGTGAGTGTTTTGGTTTTTGCAACAAACGTGGGTAGAGCCCTTCCCAAATCTTCGTTCGCGAAGCCCAGCCATGACTGTTTTGGTTTTGTTGGTTGGGGGAGGAGAGTGTGGGTTTTGGGGTTTGGTTTTGGGTTGGTTTGGGTTTTTTGGGTTTTTTTTTCTGTTACTTTACTCTTTGAAGTATCCATAGATATAAAATGAAATATTTTTGATCGGATTACAAGTACATAAAAATGTCCAGTGTTACCTATCTCTGTAATCTGTCTGTCACAGTTTCACACACACAGCCATTAGTAGAGTTTCCAGGCAAAGCAATATTTAACCTTTAAAAAAGGTACTACAGCCAGAACAAACACTACTTGCCTATCCACATAAAAAGTCTTGCACTAAAGCTGAAGGCAGCTTTTTTCCCTCTGCTTGCCATAGCAGTGCTGAGTGGGATTCATGCACAGGTTCTGTGTAGCCCATAGGACAGCGGCATGCTACAGGGGCTCGTGAAGCAGGATACTAAGGACTGACTATGGTACCACTTGTTATCAGTGCTAGAAAATCCTTTGCTTTACGTTCTGAAGATTCCCATCATTAAAATACTTTTATTCTACAGGGCATTTGCAGAATGTTCATAACTCTGTCAACATTTTGCCCAAAATATTACATATCCCTTGAAGGACACAGAATGAAGGTGCTGGATTTTGTCTTGTAATTAAGTTTTGAATTATAGAAAATGGGGGGGGGGGGGGAAATACACTCTTTCTGTTATATTTTTAGGCAGTTTTAACACCTTAGAGAATTGCTGTAGATATTTGAACTTTAGCACATACATTATTCCCAACCACAGCTGCCTTTGGGTTTTCTGTGCAGTTAAAGTTATCAAGAAAGTTATGAAATGTGAAATATAAGAACACAACTGTACCTAGTACTATTTATCTGACAGTTTCATCTATCTCTATGCGGTCTTAATGACATGTCTCATACATAACCCTCGGTATTTGTGTACAGTGGCAGAATTTGTTTTTAACTACCAATTTTCCAGCTTCCCATAGTCATGGCTTACATTACATGGGGGTAAGTAAGGCAGGAACCATTCCTTCTATCTCTGGGTATGCTTGCAACCCTCATGCATAAGAAGGCTGAGCGGACGCTTTTCATTAATATATACGTCCACATGGGATGCAATCTGTGAGGGGAAGCCTTGGAGCAGATAGGGTCCTTGAATGTTTGTTGACTGTAAAAACTAAAGGTACCACTGTAACCATTTTTATGACTCAGGGTTCAGTTTTCATGGAGATGAGCTGCTGCCATCACTCCCACTTCAAGGTAGAGGTGAGAGATTTTTATAGGCAAGAAGGCAGAAACGAAGAGGAACCACAGAGGTGAGTTGTTAGGTCAGTGCCAGTTGGTACCAGTCAGAAGCAGAGAAGTAAAATCATCAGAAATTCAACAGGGAAAAAAACCCCAGAAAATCATCACTGACTTGACAAGATCTAAAAATCTTATGAGAAGAGGCAGAAAGGAGGCAGACAGTGCATCAACAGGACTGAGGATCAGTCTGTTCTAAGGAAAAACAGAGGTTGGCAAACGTCTGCTTGATTGCCAGCACCTTGGTCAGCAGAAACTCACAAGGTGGCTGCCCCATGGATACTGAGCGTATGAATGCTTAACCTAGTAATATTAGTCCTGGCCCTCTGCTGTGTGTGTTAGCAATAAATAAGACTGGTTTTATACATGGACGATCCTGCTTTTGGGTGTCTATGACTGTAAAATATGCTCAAAACATCAAGGGTTACGTTTAACGTTATCTCCTGTATTGTGAAGACCGCAGTACTGGCCTCAATTAATTCCTCCTTGAATTAAAGCATATCTGTTTGGAAAACAAAAAATCAACCTCATTCTCTCTTGATTGAAGTTTTCCAGTGATATATACTCTATTGTAGCCCTTGGGAAATAATTCCACTTTCATTATCCTGAATGTAAAAATCTGCATGTTAGTTTTATTCTAATTTTGACTGGTTTCAACTTCCAGCCACAGAATGTTGTTACGTACCTGCTAAATTGAAAAACCCACACATTATGAGGTTTCTGCATCCTGTTTGGTGATTAAATGTCTTTTGCCTTCTCCTTGACATGCTAATCACGCTTCTGTCTGTACCCTAGCCGTATGCCCCAAACTCATCTCACCCATAGTAGATACTTTCTGAATGCTCATCAGTGCTTCAACACGCAGAAGCACAGTATTGCAGAGATCATGCCACTACCAAATATATAGTAGACCCATGAGTGGCAGGAAAAACAGTGTTTCCTGTTCATAGAGTTGTAGTATCATTAATGTTGGAAAAGACTTTTAAGAGCATCAAGTGCAGTTGTTAAACCAGCACCACCAGCATGTTCACTGTTAAACCATATCCGCATATTTTTTGAACACTTCCAGGGATGGTGACTCTACTGCTTCCCCGAGCCTGTCAAGCCTGTTACTATGCTTGACAACCCTTTCCATGAAAAAAAATTTCCTAGTATCCAACCTTCACCTCCCCTGGCACAACTTGAGGCCATTTCATCCTGTCACTTGTTACCTCGGAAAAGAGACTGACCCCCACCTCACCACAACCTCCTTTCATGTAGTTGTAGAGAGTAATAAGGTCTCCCCTGAGGCTCCTTTTCTCCAGGTCAGACAATCCTAGTTCCTTCAGCCACTCCTCATTAGACTTGTGCTCCAGACCCTTCACCAGTTCTGCTGACCTTCTCTGGTCAGCAGCTCAATGTTTTTGTTGTAGTGAGGGACCCAAAACTAAGCACAGTGCTCAAGATGTGTGGCCTCACCAGTGCTGAGTGCAGGGGGACCATCACTTCCCTCATCCTGCTGGCCACACTGTTGCTGATACAGGCCAGGATGCCACTGGCCTTCTTGGCTACGTGGGCACACTGCTGCTTCATCTTCAGCCAGCTGTACACCACCACCCTTTGGTCCTTTTCTGCTGGCAGATTTCAAGCCACTCTTTCCCAAGCCTGTAGTGCTTGATAATCTTAGAGGTCTTCTCCAACCATAATGATTCTGTGATTCTAATGATTCTATGACTTAGCCCATAATGCAGTTATGTTTCCATTCATGTGATTGATAAAAGTCTTTGATAGCAAAGTGGCAGAAAATTTTTAGAGAAGCTCACCCAAGTCTCACCTTCTTCACTGGTGTCACTCTACTTTAATTCTTCTGAACTGACTCTCATAGTAGGAAGTGCTCCACTTACCTGATTTTTATGCAGCAGGGAGAGGTATGTCTCTTGAACCCTGATGAAGCAAACACGGAGACATGACATCCAGGCAATGCAATGCACTTGCTCTGCAAGGCAGGTGAAGTCCTGCCCACTTCTCATACCAGACCAACATATTGTTATTGGATCTGCTTATTCTTATCTTTTTGATGTTGCTTCTTAAACCCTCAGGTTGAAATAGGGCCAAGAACCCATCCTTGGAGGCTGGCACTCAAAACTAAGTGACTCTTGTTGCTCTTATGTTTGCTGGTACCAACAGGCTCACTTCAAGGTTGCTGGCTTATGTTCATGGGGCAAATGGCAACTTAAATGTTTCCTGACTTCCCACTGCTTGTTCTTGCAACCTCTATGTTGTTATGACATCTGTCATAAAACCAGAATGATATATAAATGTGAAAATCATTCTTATAAAGCAGCAAGCAACATAGCAGGGGTTACATGTGTCTCATACAGGGAATATATTGTATTAACTAAATACAAACATACATTTTCTTGTGTTTTGTCTTTTGGAAAGAGAACGAGGGGGACAAATCAACAGAGCAGGGATACTCCAGTGAAACTTCACTGAAGTCAGTATAGTTACACACCAGGGATACATTTGGCTGATTCTTTTGCTAACGGCTGTATGAAAACCTTAATATAGAGTTTCTACATGTGTGAAATGTATGCCAAGAAAAACGCAATGTGCTGAATGGAACCTCTTGATTTATTTAAATAAAAAATATGTTACAAAAAACCAGTAGATAATTGGAGTGGAATGGATCCAGACTGGAATCGTCTGTCTCATGTCTCCAGAGTGTCTGATGGAGGGGCTGTAAGGAATATCTTACTTGTATACTTAAGCAATATAGAATATGCAGATAATAGATAACTTCTTGAACTGCTAAGATGCATCAAGGGACTCAGAGCTCTCTAGAAGACAAAGGTTATAATCAGATGTAAACCAGCTCTTTTGGCTGCAGCTGATATGAACTAATAGGTAGCAAACACTGTCCCTTTTCAGCTGTTCATCAGTTATCTTCCTTTGCCTCCCTTTTCTCTTGAGTTCAGATCTGCTGCCATTATCATTGTCACTCCCCACCTGGCCAAAATAGTGTAAGTCCAAAAAAAGAAAACAACAACCAAAAATCCTATAAAAAATGTTAAGGATAAACAAGAATGGTTTGCCTTAATTGTGTTGGAGTATAATCCTGGAGATGTGCTATTGGCATGGTAGCCAACCAGTCGTGCCTGGGGCTGGGCTAGATTTTGGTGTGGATCAGCAGCAGCTGAAACAGCAACTCAGAGCAGTCTAACTGTAGTTTATGAACATCATGGACTTTGTCCTTACAACCCTTAATTGCCTGCTAACTGTGGAGGTACCTACAGCCCTCCAGTGGCCACCTTTCTGCTTGTGCTGACCTGCAAAACCCTTTAAGCCACGTAACTGTTGAGCTGCTTGTCAGAGACCTACCTCACCAAACCAAAGGTTTAGTGGGTTTCTCAAGCTCTAGGTTTCCCTAGTGTTTAATAGCTGGTATTAAAGCCCAACCAAACAGGAGCTACCAGAGTACACCTAAATTCCATTTGAGAGCTAGTGCTGGGAGGAGATAAGGGGGAAAGTGGTCACGTACCTAATATCTTCAGGTATGAGAGACCCCATTTTGAAGGAACACTAGAATCTAGTGCTCCCACACGCACTGTTGGAAATGGTGCAAAGAAGCATCCTCAAGACATGAAGCTGCTCTACTTAGCATGAAATAATTATGCCCATAAATATTCTTCTAGGTAGAGGTCAGAGTAATCGTAAAAGCTAATGCCCATATTAACAGTGCAGCGGATACACTGAGTGTATATAGCTCCCATGAAAGAGCATAACAGAACAAAAATCCTCAGCAAAGTCCTCAGACAAGATGGGTCACTGTTAGGAATAATAAGGCAACTTTGTGTCACGTATGCACTCACAGCTGATGGCAGAGTATTTTAATTTTAAGGGACAATCTGTGATAGGAGACAACCAGCAAGAGAAGAGTGACAAACTAGAGAGAAGCTAAAGCACTCCAAGAAATTCCATCAAATCCCTGGATAGACATTGTCTCACATGTTGAGAAGTGTGATGCTGCAGTACTGGAGGAGTTATCTTGGTTATGTGAGTATCGCAGTATTGCTGTGTTTGGTGAAAGTACCTGTTAGAAGAGCAAGATGGAGCGACAGTTCGTGCACAAATGTATTGGAATGGAAAAATACTAAAATTTAGAAATCTAAAGAATTAAAGGTGAGATTTCCAAAACCAGTTTTAGAAAGTTGACACTCATTTCTCCCTCATTTCTAGGGGGGAAAGGGTATCCTAATTGGACACCATTGAAAATACCTGCTTTTGTTGAAGGGACGTAAATTCATTTTAATTAGTTTGTATTCTTCAGCTGTTTAAGCACTTCAGAAAATGTCACCGTGAGTCAACAAAGATGTGCTAATCGATTACATCAGTGAGTTTAACATTAGCATCCCAGTAATAAATTATTCTTCAACATTTATTACATGGCTTTTAAAAGAAGTTGTCTCCTATTAGAAGGGTAATATGAAGAATAGTGCTACCAAATCCAAATGCCTTGAGGCAATGTAAATATCCTAACTTTGACATCCTGAAGTTTGAATACTGACCTGTGAAATCATAATGTTGTTTCATAGACTGATCCAGGGTCCACAGAAGTCAGACAGAAAATTTCTGATGACTCATGCAGGTCTTGATTCAGGATTTTAATATGACTTTTTCACCCTATTTAATGCCTGACCTCATACAGCTTTGTAATAAAACTCCTAGGGAATCTCGTTCTGTCTAGTACCTGACTTCTGCCTGATTTCTTAGAAATGTCAAGGTCATTTCCTAGCAGGGTTGAACTCAGAACAAAGCCTAAAAGCGGGTGAATATTTAGCTTCTTTAATCACATACATATCTAGACAATAAGGTTTATACAGAATAGGATTCATTGGGTTTTGTTCAATACTAAGCAACTCTGGTGAGAGAGTGAGAGCTTTCTGTTCCAGTTAAAGTTTGTGAGATACAAAAGTTATGCACATCCTAAAACAATAAATAAGTGTGGTGCAGAATGGAGCCTGTAATAATTTCTAATGTTGGGAGCCCATCCTGCAGTGAAGCTCATCACAGGAGGGGACAACAATGCAGTCCAGCATTTAATGTGCTGGACTGGGCCCTTGGATCTGTGTACTTTACTCCTGGCCTCTAAAACAGATTGTATGAATTACTAAAACTCTGCCAGCCTGAATTTCCATGTTTAAAGGCAGAAAATATTTTTTTTTTACAAAAATCCATGGTATGTAATTGTTTTGTTCAATTAGGACTAGCTTGTTTATTATTACTCATACATCAAGAAAATTTCAAAGAAACAAGAATTTTTTAGACAGTGCCCTTAATTTTGTTTATGGCATGTTCTACATTGGTAGTGTAACAAACTGGAAAATGACAGTTCTTTTTGAACCTCACTTTATTCCTGCACACAGTTTTTCTATTTCACAGCATACAGATGATTTTTGGGGGGGAAGGCAGAGAGGAGAAGAGAAGTGATGATTTTGGCAGCGACACCGTTATGATTTGCTAAAATAGCGGCTTGGCAAATCTGGTTTCTCAAATATCTCATGTTTTGTTAATTACTGACAGCTTTGTTTTTAACTGAACGTGAAACAATGTTGAGAAATGGGCAAGCATGGCCCCTGACTCACCACTGCCTGGCTGAGCTCGGCAGGTGGGAGCAAGCAGTCTCCAAGAAGGGGCCCAAGCAGTAATTGCTGCCCCAGTTCATGAGGCTTAGCAGATAGATGGAATGGGAGAGGTCCGGGAACCCAGCTATGAGATGCCCCAAAGGGACTCTTTCCATACCAGGCTCACTGGGTCAGTAAGACTTTGGAAATCTTGCCAGAAAGGACTGTGAAGCAGGGCGCTCAGCCCCCATGGTTGATGAGGTACCCCCTTCACCAGACATGGTTTTATACAGGTAACAATGAGGCACAGGATAACTTGGGAGAACTGTTTGCCTTGGTTCTCTTCCATGTGAAGAACTGGGGTGATCTGGCCACTCTAGACCACCAGTGGCTAGAAGCATCCATTAGGAGCCCATGTGTTTACCCGGAAATACATCTTCAGGCATAGGTGGAACCAGGTCGCTCTACCCATGTTTGCTTCAGACTAGGGACCACATCCTATGAAAAGCAGCAAAGTGTGAGATGGATGTCTGAAATAAGTGTGGGCAAAGTGGGCCAGAGTAGACACTCCTCTTGCATTTCTACTGTAAGCATGTCCTGGCCACCTGGAAGTTCATGTGGAGCAGTATCTCCACATATTTTCATCTCCATAAAACCTGAGTGATGTTCAGTCTCCCCAGGTCAACCAACATAGGGCTTGTATAGAGCATAGAGTCATTGGGCAAGCTTGAAGGCTGCACTGGGGCTGGGATCTCCTAGGCAGAAACATTGGAGCTTTGTATGAGCAGGTACCTGTTCTTCAGCTTCTGCCCTCCCTGGTAGTCTCCTAGTGAACATGAGGGACTCTGGTACCAGAACATGGGGAAATTCGAAGACATAGAAAACTGGAAAATTCAAATCTAATGAAAGACAGATGATTTATTCTACCTGTATGTACGTAGCTAATCTATTCACTGCTCCAGGAGATCTCAGAGGCCAAGTACGTAGCTGAGTTGTTTTTTTTTTTAAAGAACCTGATACCTAAGGATATAACAAAAGTATCCAGCCAGGTTAACAAATTTGACAAAAGCACAAGTAACTCTTCAAATTCGAGGTTTATAACCCTCTTAAATGTGTGAAGACCAGGATTAAACTATTCCTGGGAACCAGGGTTCCTAAGGATGCTTGTGTGGTGACAAAGTACTGGAGTAGCAAGACTGCTGAACATGTAAAGCTATTCATGCATAACTGTGCTCCTAATGATCCCGTGGCAATTTATTTTTTTGACCTTTGTTTATTGTATTGGGTAAATGTCACATCCACTTTTTGTCTCTTTATTAGCATAACTCATCAGGCGCCGTGTATGTGTGTGTTTGTATATGCACAACACATAGACATAATTATACGTAAGTCCTTCGGTGTCACTTTTCCCAGAGCAGAGTAACACTTCGCATAAGAAATGAATTTGTATAGCAATAATGCTATAGAGATATTTTTTTCCAACTATTTTTTTCCTTTTTACTAATACATAAGAGAAATGGAAATAGTGAGTCAGAATATATCTGTAATCACAGGGCATGAAGAGAAATTCAATTTCCAAAACTCTGAGGTTTGTGTCTCAGTTCGGAGAGAACTCTGTAAACTTGGGCTGTACAACATACATCACAGATCTGGCGTTTTGAGAAGCAGCATCATCTCAGCCCTGAGGAGACAAAGATATTTCACAACAGTCCTCTCACTGAAGTTAGCTGGAGCTAAGGAAGTGTTCTGGGAAATCAAGCCTGTACAGTGAAAGCAGAGTACTGGGAATACAGGCTGAGAACTTTGGCTCTTCCACAAACTCATTACTTGACCTTCAGCACAACAAAAGAAGGACAGGAGTGCAAGAGTGACTTGGGACTGCCTTTCTATCATTGGGCTATCCCTCTTTAACTAGGCCTTGTTTGTCTTGCTATCCATTAGAATGTCATTTCCTCAGCTCCCAGAAAAAGTCAAGACAGGGAAAATGCCCTATAAAGGGATGCTTTATGAGTTATGAAGCCCAAGCCCTAGACCCAGAAAACCTCACTGACAGGTTTCCCCCTTCTTACACAACGCAGAGGAGGAAGTATTACTCCACAAACTGAGATTTCACTGGATGAAGCACTGGATAATGTTTCAGTCAGACTTCCCAACCTCCACAATCCCTCCTGCCCCTCTGCTGCTGTCTAGAGAAGACAGCGCTCTTGGCCCACAGGGGGGGAAACCTCATCATCCCATCACATGGTGCTCCTCCAGGACAGTGCCGCAGGCCCCGGGTCCAGTTCCGCACACCCACCCCTGTCCCCAGCTGCTCCACAGCACTGCAGGCATGGGTGCTTGCCATGCTTCCCTCCGGCAGGTCGTTTCCTTGACCTCTAAACAACAAAAGTCTATGCAAAGAATGAAAGGATTAAATAAAAAAAAAAAAAAAGGAAAGAAAAAATTGTATGATGACTGAGATTAAAGCAAAAAAAAAATTACAGGAGTGCAAAGTACAAAGGGGGTTAAAAAAAGGAAAGAGACTTGAATAGCATTGAATATTTGGATTCCTTTTGTTTGAGAGGTGTTTTTTTTTTTTTTTTAAAGCTGCTTCGAAATGTAGACATTTTTCTTTTTTTCATAAAAGTGTTTCATAGACATTTTTGCAATTAGAAGAATCTCCTTTATATATTTAGCACTATTTAGAGGGGACTGGGAAGATAAGGCTGCTGAGGAATGCTGCAGGCTAAAGCTAGGTTCTCCAAACTGGCTTCTGTTGCACCAATGTGAATCACTTAATAATTCATATTTCAGAATACATTAATGCAAATTATAATTTTAGCTTGCTATTGAATTTTTAAATATGCACTACAAGCAATTTATGTTTCTGTTCATTTTCCCAGGTAAAACTGTTTAGACATTTTTAACATATGCTTGGTTTCATTCATCATATATCATTCCATTGTTTTAATTTGGGGTAATTAAAAATTAGGAACATCACAAATAATACATGGAGCCCTATGTTCCTGGAAAAATAACATGGAGCTGATACTCAGTCTTGCAATTTGAATGAAAGACGTTTTTCAGTGATGCTGTAGCAAGAAAATAGCAGTGTCCTATGCTTCTGTCCTATACTGTGATTAATCTGTATATATCTTTTTCTTTAAATCAGTAGATTTTTTCTGTTTTTTTTTTTTTCTTTTGTTTAGATTTACAAGGAATATTTGGTGTAGGAAGGACAAACATCTTGTTCCTCTCCTACTGGGCTGGCTAGATAATTAAAAGACTCAAAATCAGAGGTTATTGAAGATTCATTTTCTTTGTTTTGTTTCTGGAAACTAATTGTCAGCTTCGACCCTACGTTTCAGAGACACGGCGGGAGTCCAAGTGGCATGCAAGCTGTGAGACCCAGAGACCTCAAGCTGGGCTTTGCCCAGGGAAAGGCAAGCAGCACTGTGAGTCTTGCATTGTCCCTTACCTTTCCAAGGTGCCCATGGCAGCCAGTCCTGCCCAAGTGAAAGTGGTTCAGCAATGTGCCGCTTGGTGGGGATATATTTAAAGCAGCAGTTGGGGAGAGGGGATGCAGCATACTGCAGTATCTTGCTCTTCTGTGAACAGTGCATGTGCCCTCTGTGACTTGTTGTGAAGAAATAAAATGTCCATAGAGAGGGCCAAGGAGTGAGGAGGACATCCTGAGGCCTAGCTGTTCATTCTCTCTTCCTCATGTTTCTGACTGTGGCTCTCCAGCTCCAGCATGTCTGTGAGGATGTTAACTCGGCTCTTGCCATTGTCAAGGGGTCATGTAACTTCTTTTCCATTCAACCAATCCTGTAATGAAGGACAAGAAAGAGACTTCCACACCCTCTTCTCCACCACTGGGGAAGATACACCACCACCTCACCTTCCCACTTTTCCCTTCTGGGCAAGGGAAATAAAAATTGCTGCCTTCCATCCCCTTTCAAGACAGCAAAGTCATCTCTTACCACCAACAGTGTCCAACTGCATACCACAGGCACCTACTAGTCCCTGGTTTACACTCAGCTGCTGTGACTGCTCAATCGTGATAAACTGGTAGCATTTCCTAGATATGAGATCTATGGACAGATATGACTCACCTAACTGCTGGACATATCCCAGAGCTCCCATATGCAAATCTCATCCCGTGCTTAATCAAATATCATCCATCTGGGGGGAAGGAAAGAAAAAAAATGGAGGTGCTATTAGAAAAGAAATGGTAATGAGAAGAAAAGAGATATCAAGGAAAGAAAACAATTTGTTATAAATTAATATTGCAACCTGGGGATATAAATATGTCTGGTTATTGGAACGCACATTCTCCCCCTTAAACCATTGCTAGAAGCATAAAACTTCCCACGACATGCTGTATTGGTCAATGTATCTCTGTAAGAAGGTGCTTTGTATCTCAGAGGTAGCATAAGAGCCATTAGATGTGGGTGTTGCTATGGTAACTGCTCTTTTTTTTAATTGAATAGCATAGTAAGTAGTCTTGTAAAACCCACCAACCCGTAACTTGCTGGTGCCCTGAGGCAGCATTAATGCAAGCACCTTTTCTTTGTCTTATTTCCTTCCTAGAGAGATGCAGGTATCTCAGCATAAACTACATCCTTACAAGGGTAGTAACTGCCAGCAGAATATGTTCTGATGCCTCTTATTAAAGAGATAGTAAATAGAAGGTCAGGTAAGATACACCAGTTTTATTCTAGGTCACATAATATACCATGGGGTCAGGTGGGCAAGGTGAAGAAGACTCTCCCCTTCTCTTCCAGCTGAGATGGGTAGCCAAAATCTTTTGCTAATGTGCCATCGTTCCCTTCTTTAACACACTGCACTCCTACCCCATTGACCCTAAGCCATGGAGCTGTATTGCAGCCAGCTAGTGAACCACCCAGATGAAGCCTTCCAGTACACCAGCCATTTGGATGAGATTACTTTTGTTTGGTGTAAGATTTACTGTTTTTCTCTATCTGTTGACATGTGTCAGGTGTGACTCTTTCTAAATCTCCTAGACCTTCTGCTTTTACAGTACTTTTCAGATCACTGATCTGTTTGACTGCAGAGTTGGGTCACCTGCTTGGATTTTGGATCTTGTCTGTTCTTGCCTCTTTTCACATTTTAAGTCAGTAGCAGAATGTTTTTATAAGTAGAAGAATATCAGCCCTTCTCCAAGGGGCTGATATTAAACAATTAAACAATTGTTTAATTCAGTCAAACACATCAATTTTTCAGCTTCAGCTCCAGAATTTCCCTTGCCACTGCTAATAGGCATGCCTTGTCACAGTTTTGCTGTGGGATGCTCTGCATGGGGCTGTATCTCCAGTTTCATTGTTCTTGGCACTTGCAGTTCTCTCCTGGAGTCACTGTCAGACTGAATGCAGTGTGTTCATACATCGTCATCCTTCCTCTCCCAGCCCAGCCACTTGGCCTCCATACAGTTGTGATATTGTAGATGGTGCACTGGCAGGTCCTGCCCCTGTCTGACCAGAAGAGCTCCCACATGAACCTGGGATTGCTGACATTTCTTCTCTGTGTTTTAATGTTTACAAATCCACATGACCAATCATCCCTATGCTAGTCTGTGGAAGCTCACTTGAAAGGACCACTTCATCATGATAAAGAGGAGATAACTGTCTACAATGCCAAAATAATCACTAATCTTAAGGCTTCTTTTGTTTGGAATTTTCATTTGTACGTTGTCTGGGGCAAAATCCACAGCTGAGATCTTGGTAATCCCCTTTCAGGTGCTGTCAAACAAGGGTGGCACTGACAAAGATATTTGAGATAAGAACTTTTACATAAATATGTTTCCTGGTCATCTAAAAGTTCTGCTTTGAATATTGCATGGTTTCAGTTTCGGCAGGGCTCAAACTGTTCAAATCCAAACCTATGGGTTATCGTATCTAAGTCTACCAAGAAGCTCTCAAAGCACCTGACACGTGCCAGCAGGACTGAGCTGCCCACATAATTCTGGTTTCTTCTAAAGTGCTGCTGAGGGAGTGGGCACTCTCCCACTTCCAGGCTGTATCCCAGGTGCAACATGGCAACCCCCTACTTCTCCTAGCAGTAGTTCCACTGTGTGAAAAACAATTCAGAATTTATTAGGTTAGTCTTTGCTCCAAGGCCCTTGCTTATGTATTTTTTCAATGGCATTTTAACAATAAATAAAAATATGTTAGCCAGAAATGCTGCCAAATACAAATCTCGGCTTCAGACAGCTGTAAACTTTGGGTACATTAGAGATAGGATCTGAGCAGTATTGTCAGAGCCCATGATGTATTTATTAACCAGAAGTGAGAGAGTTTATCCTGCTTCAGAGAACTGAACTTTGGGTGTCACGTAAGCCTGGTGTTTCTCTGTCATTTGGGAAGTTAATTTCCCACTAGAAGGAAGTTATGGCCTTTAATCAAAGGCCTGTGAAAAGTGACTCATTTTGCTAGGTTGGCAAAGGTTTCTAATTTGTTTTGATATTTTTGGTCCTATCTAGAGAATGTCCCTTATTGGAAAAGACAGATTAAAGGAATAGATTAAAAAAAAAGGGAGGAAATGCTTGATGTGCACTTGAGGTGCCTGGATTTGTTGAAATATGAGCTTGAGAAGTCTGAGTGATCTTCACATTCAGATCACAACTTCACTGTAAAGGAAAGGTCACTTTTGCTTGTGTTCTGGGGCAGCTTTTTCTCTTTTGTCCCCTTGGTAAGATCTCTCCTTTTGTATTATTATGGATGTACCTCGGTTTTGAACTTTTCCTTTTTTATCTTTTTTTTTTTTTTTCTTTTTGGACCAAGAACTGATATTTCACCTTTTAAAGGATTTACAAGAAAAAGAAATAATATATGCACCACTGTGGAAAAGCATGTCTCTGTTCATACCTTTGCATTTTGCAGGAAAATATGTCATTCCTTTCAGATCCATGAATTAAGATGCACTATTTTTTGCTGAAGGCTATTTTAAATTAGGCTAATAAATTGCTGCTCTCTGCCTTGCGTGATAATGCATTACATTATCTACTGATGTACACGTATTGTTTGACTCTAATGGTGTGGAAATTAAATGTTAGACATGGGCCAGATGTTCCTATAGATGAATATGAAGTATGACTCTGTCGTAGCTGAGTCTCAGTGGGACAGAAGGTAGATGGTGAGGTTTTCTGAACCACAGCAACAAAAAATCTTAAGTGGGTCACTTGCATCCACACCCAAGATCCAGCCCTAACACGGAACAGTTGGAGCAGCATTATCAACCAGAGCTCTGCTATTATTCCCCAGCCAGAGTTAGTGCCTTTCTTACTTCAAATGTCTCAATGCTTATAAAGCCACGAAGAATGGCTCACAGAGATAGTAAATGTTTGCTGTCCTTGTCAGACTGACAGACACAGCTGGGGTGCATCCCTGGCTCCTGCCTTAGCTACAAACATTTTGAAGCTCTCCCTCTGCCCTTCCCCCTCTCCTTGTGTATTTTCATACAGTGGCTGAGGGGGCAAACAGATGTACATTAGAGTGAATATTAATGAAGGTCCCCCACTGGCATCTCCTCTCTGGAAAAGGCAGGGGGAGAACAGTTTACAGTCTCACTCACAGGGCTAAATTACCCAGTGACTCATAACCTAAGTACCAGCAGAATGCTGCTGAACATGGGTATTTAAGATATTTGATAATGATGGACAGAGGCATTTTAAAAATTGGTAATAAACCAGCTTTGCTTTGGGAATGCTCTGACTCACTACAGCTCACTAGCACCTAAAAAAATAATCCTAACCATGAGATTAACTGAATGTTTATATTTGTGTGTGAGTACGTGCACGTATGTTCATACTGTGTGTGAGGTAGGAAGGAAGGACAATTCATTTTCGGTAGAGGTATGTAAGTAAACCAGAAGGACTTTTGGGAGCACTGAGTTGGCAATACATGGATTCCTTACCACTAAAAGGGAGAGATGAACTTTCTCTTCTTTTTGCCAGCCCTCGTTTGACCACTGAAGTCAGTGCAACTCTTTACTGAGGATTTTTTAACACTGACCCGCCATGTGGATGGCTGAAGACTGGCACGAGAGGGAAGATCATGAACTGCAGGATGAGTGTGGGAATGAGCATGCAGAAGTGGCAGAAAACAGCTTTGCAGCCAGGGAAAGGGCTCTGGAACTGCCTCTGGAACAAGGTGCCATGAGGCGCCCTGTAGAGTGAAGTGAGGTGAAGGAGAGCTGGCCATGACCATGGCACCGCACTGCTGCTGAATGGGTAGTGGTCCTCAGCTGTGTCCTGCAAGGGAGTCAGTCATTTCTGAGGCAAAGGGCACGTCTGGTTTCAGAGTTCTGAGTTGCTACTGTGTCCTAAACCAATCTGCTTCCAGGCTAATATTTCTGCAAAGATTTTGGGTATAAGCTTGTTTCTGTGTGCCCAAGCTCACTGAAGGCAAGGGATTGTAAGGAGTTATGTTATTCTCCCTGCTGAATGTGGCAGTTACCCCCAAGAGCATCAGGCCCTGACAGCGGTCTCCATGCCATCCACATCTATGTCTAAAACAGCTCTGTGAGCAGTGTGCTTGTGTTGGAGGGAAGATGGGCACAGGGTGTATCCCACTGCAGCCCACAGGCATCAATGCCTGTGTCATGGCTGTTAAAATCATCAAAGGGACCTCACCATGAACAAGCCAGAGTCCCTACCAGGGATGGTGTCGCAGCACTGACCCCAGGTGAAAGCCAGCATCGGGTCTTCGATGTGTCATTTTAGAAAGCAAGGCTTATTCCCCATTGAGTTGCAGTGTTTCTTGGGCCTCTTCAGTGGCAGGCACCGTCAGATATACTGGAGAATGTTTTCATCACAGCTAACAGAGGGCTATCCAGATTGCTCGTAACTGTTTTTAGCACAGTAAACATGCAAACCAAGTGCCTGGGGAAAGAAAAAAAAAAAAATTGAAAAAGCCTGTCCTTGCAGTAGCTGATCATTTTTAATTAAATCTCAATCTATCAATCTAGTTACTGTGTGAGAGGGAGAGAACCAGCCTTGAATGATTTAGGACGTGGGTGATCTGAGATGGCTGCTAGCTCTGTGACCCTGTGCAGGGGCCCAACCCAACCAAAGCACTCCTGCTGCCAGCATGCAGACAAGGCACAAGGACAGGATGGTCCCACTAGCCTAGCCTCCATCATAAAGTTCATTGAATGATTTAGGACGTGGGTGATCTGAGATGGCTGCTAGCTCTGTGACCCTGTGCAGGGGCCCAACCCAACCAAAGCACTCCTGCTGCCAGCATGCAGACAAGGCACAAGGACAGGATGGTCCCACTAGCCTAGCCTCCATCATAAAGTTCATGGGCCAAGAGAGTCTGCCAGAGCCTGAAGTGACTTTCTGTCTGCACCTCACTGAGCTTCCACAGAAAGCAGGGTTTGTGGCAGTTGGGTGTCTTTGATGGTACCAGGAGAAGCACAAGCACCTCTGCCCATTCTGTTGCAATGCTGGCTTCCTCCTTGGTCAGACCAAGCTGAGCATGGCTCAGGAGTACTGAATGGCAGGTGGGCACCATCTGGAATGGGACCAGAGATTGGGGTGCTCCTCCCGGCACCCTGCATCCTTGACATCTGCAGTCCTGCTCCTCCGTGGATGGGGATAGACTGAGGTGGGAGTGAGTTACCTTTTGGTCTCTGGGCTCAAGGATTAACCCTTTCTAATGAAGCTGGTCCAAAGTATTTTAAAATGTGAAGGTAGAGAGGGTTCATCTGGTGAAATGTGATATTTACTGTCTTCATATCTTTTCTCTCTCAAAGTCATTGTGAGCCGTGTTGTTCATGAATGAAGAACAAAAGAAAAATATAAAGGCAGCTGCCAGTTTTGATACCAGTTTTGGGTCTGAGTGGAGGCGGGAGGGGGAGAGGATGGCATGTGTTCATCTGCGTTTCAAGAACAATGAGCCTCAACCTGAAACTATTTCCTATTTGAAAATGATGATTAGATAGAACCAATTTAGCTTACTGTATAGTCCCCACCACCTGAGCATCTGAGCCACGGCCCTGTTTGAGCAGGGAGGTTGGGCAAGATAACCTCCAGAGGTCCCTGCCAACCTCAACCCTTCTGTGATTCTGTGATCTCAAAGTTGTTGCCAAAGATGAATAAATGAAGCCTCTGATACCCTGTTTTATTAAGAAGTGTGCTGTTGCAACAGGGAACAGAGGCATGGAATCATGTAGTTAGGTGTACAGTGGTTTGGTTGGTGCTGAGAAGCACTAGCAGGACAACTGATGTGCAGTCTTGTTCCCTTAAACAAGCAGCCAAAGATTGTCATATGGCCTTTGGCACTTGCAGTCAAAATAAGGGTAGAGGCAGCCCTGTGTGATCTATGAGAGTGCCTGCAGTGGCCTTGATAACCTATTGAGGCCTCTTAGTCCAAGAAAACAAGTATTTTAATATCTCATAACACCTCCCTTGTTTTTAACACAGTGTGTGCCTTACGTATTAATTAGGTTTGTTGCAACTCACATTTCAAAGGTCTGTAGCTCCTTAATACACCTCACAAAAGCATCAGGTTTTCCACATTTGCACAGTAGTGGGTATTTTGGTAACAGCACTTTCCAGCTACTGCAGTGGAAGGAAACGTCATCAGTTCTTAATTCAGTGGAAACTACTACATTAAAAATCCTTAAAGTATCTGGATCCAAGGAAATCCAAGGCTTGGTTCTGCATCTATCAACTGAATGGTCATATTCCTCTTATACACTGTGGGACTCCTGGTTGAAGGAGCTTTAGACTAAATACAAGCAGTATTTATGATGGTGGTGTCGGGAAACCAACTATCTAAATCCTTTCCTTTTCTTATAAAGATGAGTTATTGTCGTTCTGGAAACCCTGACTTTGCTATAGGTCTTTACATGCAACCTTCTCTGAGGGAGATGAGTGGGGTTTTTCTGCATGTTTGCCTCATAATTCTACATCCTTGCTGGTTGCACAAATTACAGTGATGTGATAATGATTTGTTATAATGATTTCTTACAGCTCAGAGGAACTCCCATGGCAGCCAGGCAGTGATAGAAACTGAAGGACAGGCACTTTCTATCTCTTCACCAGAAGAAGGTGCCCAGTGATCTTGCACAGGTTTTCTCCTGTCTGTGACAGCTTTGTGATGGGCTTGCCACCTTCTGAATGGCATGTTGTCCACTTTGTAGGATTTTCTCCTTTATGTCTCTGCTTTCATGGTCTCTGCAAAAACTTCCATGGAAATTCTTAAATGAGAGCTTGTCCTTCCTTCCTTATTATGATGTGAACCTGGGGCCAAGGGGAACTGAGCAAAGAAAGAAAAAAAAGAAAGAAAGAAAGAAGAAAGAAAGAGTTTTCCAATGGTCACCAGGCTGTTATGACAGTACAAGCGTTTAGTGTGGGTTTGACCTGCAGCTTCAGCGCAGGACCGCGAGCCTGAGCTCTGACTGACGATGTGAGCAATCTCTCAGTCACACTAAGCTAATCACAACAAGCCAGCTTGAAGTGTCAGTGTATGATGAACAAATGCTAAATGGCAAAACAGATGGGAAATAATAAGTCTTTATTTTACACTGTGAGCCTACCAAGTATTGTCGCTGATGATGAAACCTCTGCAAACACATCCCTGCAGATAGCTTGAATATGGCCTCAGTTCAGAGCTACTAAGTGAAATACTGATCAGTGGATTCCTCTTTAAAAACACATTTTTGTTAAAAAAAAAAGTTGAGGTTAAACTGTTCAAGAAGAAAAAGCTTCAGATTGGTCTCCCGGCCCTAGGTGTTGCAACTTTGTCCCACTGAAAGTGACTTTCACAAAATACTTCCAACCATGCTCATCCTGCATGACAGGGAGGGTAGCCATGGTTACACAAATAAATAATGGTTGCATCTGAAGGAGGAAGTTCAGTTAGCTGGCATAAGAGATGCCACCAGAGAGAGCTTTGCTTGATCTATAAAGCATGAGGGCTTACTTCTGTCTGAGGAAATAAACAGTTGCCTGCAAGCTTATCCTCCTACAGTGCTAAAATATTTCCTTCCTGTACTTGTTAGTCTCTATATTTTTTACTAAATGCCATGCCTCTGCTGCCTGTTGCTCTCTTCTCCCTTGTCCAGTGGTTGCCTTCTCTCATTTCTTTTCCTTTTGTGCAACATCCCATCACGTACCATCATATTTTATCCTCTCTCTTTTATCTCTATAGACTCCAGCTAGTACTTGTAAGCTCCCCTGGCAGTTGTCCTGCAGATTTCCATACTAGCCCTTCCTTCACTCTTTGTCCAAAGCCAATTATGGACATTTGTTTGCGTATGCATAAGGTACAGGCACATTCTTTTTTAAAGATCTTATCCCACAGTGATGCCAAGTTACTAATACCATTTCATCATCTAAAATGCTTCATTCTTCAGAGATGAAGGGCGAGCCTGCTGGATGCTTACAGTGACTGATAAAATGGCTGTGTAGGCTGGTTCATGACCCTGACAAAACATCCATCCATGTAATAATCCTTGTCTTTGGTCTACCACTGATCAAGCCATAGAGAAATTGACAGATTTTTGTTACTTAACAGCAATATATAAGGAAACTTAAATAACAGACCTTTCTGGGAAGCATATGGTACAGCAGCAGAAAAATGTGACTCTAGCAGTGGGACTCAGAAACTCAATGGGGAATACTGTGTCTTCAACCTCTTTTAAAGAGACACTAATTTGCTCAGGAATTATTTCAGTGGAGAAATCCTACTCACTGCAAAAAGAGGTCACTTTCCCAGGATAGGGCTGGACTTCAACATGCCTACTGAAACTCTGCTGAGTTTCTATACTTAGGGGAGTGTGAATGGTTCCCTATTTCATCTCAGGCTCAGAAAAATCCTGTGTTCACTTTTTGTCAGATCCTGTTGCTTAAACACAAACTCGGACACTTGGCTGGTTTTGCACATACAGCAGCAACCAGTATCTTCTCCTGCAGCATCTGACATTATAATTGACGGTCACATTCTTCTGGTGGGGAGAACTGCAGCAGGAAACTCAAGGGGGTCAGTGAGGAGAAGAAAGAGGAATTCCTGCCAGATACTGTAGGGATGTTGAATTGTCTTTGTGTGTGTGTGTCACTGCACACATGTCAATCTGTGGAGAGGGACTCACAAATCTACCCCTTCTCCAGTGCTTTGAGCTAACTCTTGAATTTCAGAAAAAGACATACTTGGACAACCAATGTAAGATGAGGAAGCCAACCCATACAGCAAGCACCAAGCTACACACACGGGAGTGATAAGCAAGCTGTTCAGTGCAGGATGTTATTGTTGACAGGAGAGAGATGTATGCAAACATTAGTGGACACACAGGACCCAGTATCCCTGTGTGCTTTAGAGAACACACAGGTCCCATTTCCTACTCTGAAGATCTTACCATTGAACACCCCGATCTTATGTCCTCAAACTTTGCCAAACTTAATTGTTTAAGCCAAATCATTAAAATGAATATTTTTCTTTTCCTGTTATCTATCCAGAGGTAAGGAACTGGGAGAAGTTCAACCAAAGTATTTCACTCTTTTGTTTTTTTGATTAAGATGATATTGAAATCAAGGAAAATTATTTGTTTGGAAAACGGAAAATCATACAGCCTTCATTAAGATGTCCTAACACTATGCTACTTGAAAGTATCTGCTTTCAGGATGTTCCTGTGCATATGCTTGTTTGCTGTTTTAGTGGATATTTTTCTCAAATGTTGCAAATTATATATGCGTGTGTGTGAGTGTGTGCGCGCGTGCGTGTAAATGAAAATAACCATATGTCTGTGTCTGGAGAAGACTTTCTGAAGCTTAGCAACTGAAGTATCTGAAGAATCACACTTTCAAACCCTTTCAGTGAGGATACTCCATTTTTCATGCCTAGAGACCAAATTATAGGGTCATGCTATCAAGTGACTTGGCATGTTCCGGGCAACAGCGCAACCCATTCCTTCCTTGCAGTGGCTGAAGGATAGTGTGTTACTGTCACTGGACTAAAAAGCCAGGGAATTTTCTGTTTCAATTCCCATTTCTTCAACTATTCATGCCCAGAAAGAAAAGCGGTGAGTGTGATGAGATAGAGTTTTGGGCAAAAGTTGAGCAAGGCAGATAATCTCAACTTTAATTTCATTATTTTCTCATTTTTAACTTGTTTGATTCTGGTATCTTTGTTTTCTTTCCTTATTATGCAATTATATGCTATCAATTTAAAATATCCTTTTTCTTTACAGGCAAGTATAATGGTAAAATAAGTGCATTTTCCTTGCACTGTAGCTAGATAAAATGTTCATGAAACTGTCTGTGAGAGTTCCTTGACAAGGAAAACCACAGATATTACTATAGTAACATTCAAAGGTGATTGCAACAAAAATAAAATAATTCAAACTAAGGCAATATTTGCTCACATAACATGAGTAATTTGGATTGTGAGTTCCTGACAATGGTGAATAAGGCGAAAATTATCAAGGAAGAGTGACAATGTGTCCTCACTCCATACGGCAGAATCCAAAGGTTCTCACTGTCAACCAAGGAAAGAACAATAACACAAAAGTGGAACATATATTCCTCTTTAGCAGACTTAAGATATGCACTAACAGTGGCCGAGTTCACTTTCACATATGCTTTGGATTGTCTCTTGATTTCTGTACAAGCGTCTGTTTATAGCAGTGATGTGTCTGCGCAGAGAGGGACTCAGTGCCCTTTGGATCAGGCTGTGAATATGAAAGGCAGCACAGAGATGTTCATGACAGATCAGAAATATGCAGAAAGAATCTGAGAGCAGATTTTACCCTACACAGGAACATGGTGTCAAATGGGGTCATTCCTGATCTGCCCCCTGCAAAACGCATATAATAATAAAAAAAGAAATGTAAAGCCTCTGTGCTACTGAAGACCTCTGAGCTCTTAAATAGCTAAAACCAAGGCGCCAAATTCTGGTCTTCCTGTGCAGCTCCACTGATGTGCCAGGGATACAGAGTCTGACATTAGGAGCCTAGCACAGTGCAGGTAGGATGTAGAGCACCACAAAAAGAAAAGGTTATGATTTTTCCATATAGAAAGACTGATCAGGGGCTTCTGCTCTGAGTGATTTCACTTTAGATGACAGGCAAAGAAAAAAATCGAATAGAAGACTGTGCATATCTCTCTAATGTGCTGTAGCAGTGTGTCTTGATACAATGGCAGCTGTGAGTTTGGGGAGTTACTCCTTGGAACTGCAAAGACATAGGGAAAATGCAGATATATCAGATGGAGAACCCTTACGCCTAATTTATGCTACATTCACTCAAGAGTGGGCAAAACACACTTCAGATGTCGTAAACACACAAAGTTGTACTTCAGAATAGCTGTCTTGCCTCGTAAAACAAGGAATGGCACAGATATAAAGTTGATTTGTCCAACTGCCATTCCCCGCCTACCAGAGAGTCTGAACCCAGAAGAGGCAATTCCACAGGCAGCTAGCTGCCTTGCTAGATGGGAATGGAATGCATCCAAGGGCATGAGGTGGGTGGGCAGAGGAGAAGGACAGGAAAGAGGCAAGGGAAATAGTTTAGATTTAAGAAAGAAAATATTTCAAAATCACCTTGACAGCCAGCTTAGCCAGCTCTGAAGTAGGAAAGTTCAAAGATATTCTGCTTCTATTGCCGAAATTTTAATTAGTCTGTGGGTAAACGGGAACTTTGAAGTTGTCTACACAGCAATTTTCATGTGCCCTGTTGACTTGAAGAGACCAAAGACTCCAGCAATATTCAAAGCTACCCTCTGCACATGTGTAAATGATTCCACAAAGTGCAAAAAGACTTAGGTCTTTTTAAAGATGTGCATGCTAATTCCAAAAAGAGACCTTCCGTCAGGGTCCCAGAGGTGCTGAGACCTGCAGACCCAGTACAGACCACTGTGTCTTAGTTTACCCCAAGAAGCTCTGAACAATAAAATAGTGTGATAAAATCCTCCAGTTTGCAGAAAAATCAGATCGTGTTCATTTCCATGAAAATTCCTGCGTTGGTTGAGCTCCTTTTGACTTACAGGGAGAGATGAATTTGACCTGCTCTCTTCTCATCTGCTGGGCTGCAGCTGGGCCCTCTAGCACTGTGTATGTATTCCAAGCTCATCTAGATGTTGAAACAAAAGCACAAATTAGATGACAATCTTCCATTATTTCTGTGTGCTGCCAATACCTGTTTGTCACTATAATGGTATTAATCATCTTTTATTTATAGTAGAACATTGGAAGCCTCCATTTTTCTCTTTTGATTTATTTGTAGGACAACAGGTGCACAACTTAAGCAGGTGTATGGATGCATGCATATGCTGTGAGTTTGCTGATAGCCACAAAACATCTTTAGTAAATTATTACTTGTATCAAAGCTGCCATTACTTTTATTTCATGCCTAAACTTAATTCCACAGCTGTTACCTCCCACAGTCCATTAGCTGCTTTGTGTCGCAACTGCAGTAATGCAACTCAAGGGTGCAAGACCTCTCACCCTCCAAAAACCCACACAAACAAAACATCCCTAAACCACACACTGCTTCCAGTTTCTTCTAAGACTTGGGAGAGGTACTGAAAATGTATCAACAGTTTCCATTGGCAACTGCTGCAGAATAGCGTGTTACCAGTTCAACAGCTGACATAAAATGCCTTTCCATATGTAAAGCTGTGCCTTAAACACACAAGGGACACTGAGAAAAAACTTTGTACTTTCTTTTTCTTTTGTCTAACAGTAAATGGCTAGTGAAGAAGTGCTGGATGCTTTAAAAAAATGCAGTTATAATTTTGGATCCAAGCTGTGAGAACACTCATTGGAGACAACTGTTCTCCCATGGGCTAGCCTTGAATAAACAATCACAGCTCTGTGTGATATTAGTTCTTAACCAGATTCTAGCATTGAGCTGTTGCCTCGCCATGGTTACTTGCCTTTTAAATCAATGTTTCTTTTCCTTCTTTTTTGCCAAGATTCTTGCTTTCTTGGCAGTGGCTCGTTCTCATTTGAACTTTTGCCCCATTTTAATCTCCACCAAATTTCTACTCTAAAAGAACCTTTTCACTGATATGTCTTTGTTGTCCTGAGTTTCTTTTCTATGTGTGAGAACTTTCTTGGGGACATGGCTTACGGGAAAGAGCCCAACGTGACTGTCTTCTTCTGAGTATCCAGCAGCCAGCAGGCATCTGTGTGTTTAGAAAACAAAGCCACAACAGCACAAGACAGTAGCCACTCCCAAAATAAAATTAAATAGTAGAGAGGGACACATACAAACTACCAGGACATTCGCTTGGAGATTTATTTGTGCTTGTCAGCTCCTGAGCTTGCCTCACTTGAATTCATCTGAGGATAACACTGCTGAAACCCATGTAAGAGCATCACTCTGACACATAGGGGTCCAACACAGAGTCCGTGGGTAAACGGGAGTTTTGAAGTTGTCTACACAGCAATTTTCATGTGCCCTGTTGACTTGAAGAGTCCGTATTGTGCCTCTGGAGTGGGCAGAGCACTGAGGTCCCATGGATCTTATTAAAGCCCTAAGGAAGTAGAACATGTCATTGGTTGCTTTGAGGCACCTCTCCAGGTAACCTGAAAGAAGCAAAGCATTAGCTTCTGTAAAAAAGCTAAAATTCCTCCTATATGAGGAGAATATATCATCTTGAAATATCTTGACTACTTTTTTTGCTGCCTTTTGGGGAGACTCTGAAATGAGAAAATCAATGGGAACTTGCTTAAGGTTCTCTCCACAATACTTCTAGGCACACAGTTGACAAATATTATTCCCACTGCTGAAAAAATAAAAAACACAGTCTTGTCTTAGTTGCTCATTCTGTTTCCTATTCCTTGGAAAAAGTCACTCTACAGTTACCTAAAAGAAAGGCAAGTGCATTGTGTATAATATGTACATATGTACATATTATACACAATATGTACATAACATGTACATATAATGTACATATGTGGATACACACACACATAAAGTACAAAAACACAGTAGAAGTATTTCTTACTAATATTTGGTTTTAGTAAAATTCATTTGTTTACCAGAAGCATAACTACCAAATTTCTGGTGTTAATGAAAGCACAGTTATTACAAATTAGACATGTCTCAGTCTTTAGATGTATAATTTTTAGCTGAGTTTTGAGCATAAAGTAAAATGTAGTTTAAGCCTCTAGGAAAACAAACCCCTTTGGTGTGCTGTATGTAAAATGAACCAGAGTAACATCCTGCTGGTATGTGCATCAGATATTCTGACAGCCAAACCAGAGGCCAATGACTTAGTCATCTCTATTCACAGATTAATAAAGAGTTCTGTTCATAGACTAACTTGTACATAAGACCAACTTTTCATCATTTAAAATCTTCTTACTGTCATTTGAATGTTTAAACACCAGCAAGTTACCTCTTTCTTTCAAGGCATAATCTTACCAATATTCTATAAGTTAGAAGATTTTAAGTTAAATCAATTAAAAGTCTATCCTTGCTCGCTTTTAATTATTAACTTTTAGAGAGCAATTTCTTCACAGTAGCAAAATCAATATTTTGAGATAAAATTTCAAACAAGAATTTTCTTTCTCATAAAATTTTATTGGTAATTTAATTATTCATCTGTATTGAAACAGTAAAATGTAAAGAACAATGCTCCTTTTTTTAACAGTAAAAAGTCTTTATTTACTTTAGAACCCAAGCAGGAGGTAGATTTTCAGCTGTGTTAAATCATTTTTTACATCCTTGATTTCTCTTCATTTGCACAGACTCATGGCTGACAGAAAAATCACTAGCTAATTGACTAGAGGATGCTTTATATGCGAGTATTGGTTACAGTCTGCTTCACAACCTCCTTGTGTCTGAGTTGCAAGTGGGCAAAAGTGCCTCTCCAAACTCAGCACCATATTGCATGCAATCCAGCTGTTACCTTGGGCAATTTTCCCCTTAATACCTAATGTTTTCCTGCTGCATATGTACAGCAGGAAATCACTGTACTACCTTGGACACAGAAGGAAAATAAAAGGGCCCAATGTGTCAGTCCAAGACGGGAACACTTATGTGAGAAAGACAACAGTCCCTTCTGGTCCATTCCCTTAAGAGAGCAGGAGACAGAGAAGGAAGGCTAACCAAAACCTTGCATAGGGTTTGGCCTCATGGTAGTAATGTTTTGCTTCATTCTAGGCTCTCCCATCTGATGATTTCAAAATTATTTGTATAGCTGGAGTCACCAGAAGATGCCATGGTGGGCACAAATATTATGTCAATGTCATGGCAGGGAAGTGGAGATGCAGCCAAATTAGGTAACTTCAGTTCATGACTCACACCCAGACCCACACCTAACATGGCTCCTGCTGCATTTCTTATGCTAGACTGGTCTTTCTGGTGAATGGAAGCCTCCTTTTATAGTTGGCTACTGCATGGTGAGCAACACAAGAACAAAACAGTACCTTGCGGAAGTGCAGATGGGAGCACACACACAGCCACTCTGTCACCAACTGTGTGGCTCCCGCCAGGTACCAATTAGCACAGAATTTGCACCACAATATGTAGGCACAATAATCCTAAATTGCTGGCAAGCTCCCTCATCTGGCATCATAGCTGTTCTGGTATTAAGTCAGACAGCCAGCATTGCTCAGCCTTTGGAAAGGGGACTTCTCCCCATACAATGCTGACTTGAGTCTCAGTGTGGAGCGTCACTTTCCCACACTGAGTAGTCCCTTGATCTGTGAGTAGTGCCCATGATTTCTACAGGGAGCACTTGCAAAGGACAGTTCGGCTCAGCAGGCTCTTTGTAAATGCGTGGCTGTGACACATTCATCAGTAACAATGACCCCCGTAATCATTTACAATGCCTTTGGGCCTCCGTGGGTAACAAAAAATGCTGCTATGCCAAGCCAATGGGAGAAAAATTTGTGCCATGGTGGTGGCTTTAAAACTGGAATTGTGAAGCATTATTTGTATTGAGAGACGAAAAAACAAGTGGGAAGAGTGAGAAAACTTGATAGGAAATAGGCTTAGGGAAACAGAAGCTGGAAGTAATCAATAAATCATAGAATAAAGTAAAGAGAAAGAACCTTTAAAGTGCCCAGCTTAAATGTCAAGAATATTAGAACAAAAGATCTCAAAGCAGGAGAACATGTGACAGCAGAATATGCTGAAACTCACTCCAGAGCATGGGAAAAAGCACAGGCAACGAAGGGCAGCAGAGAAGAACAGAGTAAGAAATCAGGCAACTGTGTAGGCCCCTCTTCCCTGTATAGTTTGAACACACAGGATCAATATTACTGTTTCTAGAAGATTCTGGGGAATAAAACTGAAAAAAACAAATACCATCGCAGCAGAGGAAAAGATCAATTTTAAATTTTATAATGTGCTGGGAATGTGTTATCACATATGTGTATGCCATCAATATTGCAGAGTAATAGAATCTTGCTTACATTGTACTACACCAAAAAGAAACAGGGCCAAGCAAGGCAGAGCTGTTCTTATATTTATCCCCAGACAAAATAATACAGCTAAAATTTAGGGGTTTTTTCTAATGACACTCTCAGTGATGCACTTAATCACACATAGTTCCAGTCACACGTAGCTCTAGGCATATGTGTTAGCCCCACTAAAGTCAATGTATATAACCATATACTTAAAGTTAAGCTGGTACTCAAAACATTTTTCCAACCCAGAGCCTAAGTGCTGATTACCTAGTTAGGTATGAATTGCATGATTGCATCTGGTTTTGGCTACTGGCTCAAAAAGAGTTATCTATTCTGTTGGAGACAAACTTATAATGACTATTATTCATAGAATCATAGAATCATAGAATCGATTGGGTTGGAAAAGACCTCCGAGATCATCGAGTCCAACCCTTGGTCCAAATCCAGTCCATTTACTAGATCATGGCACTCAGTGCCACGTCCAATCTGCGTTTAAAAATCTCCAGGGATTGTGAATCCACCACCTCTCTGGGCAGCCCATTCCAATGCCTGATTACTCTCTCTGTAAAGAATTTTCTCCTGATATCCAACTTAAATTTCCCCTGGCGGAGCTTAAGCCCGTGCCCCCTTGTCCCATTGCTGAGTGCCTGAGAGAAGAGACCAACCCCCACCTGGCTAGAACTTCCCTTCAGGGAGTTATAGACGGTGATGAGGTCACCTCTGAGCCTCCTCTTCTCCAGGCTAAACAACCCCAGCTCCCTCAGCCTCTCCCCATAGGACTTGTGCTCCAGTCCCTTCACCAGCCTTGTTGCTCTTCTCTGGACCCACTCCAGCACCTCAATATCCTTTCTGAACTGAGGGGCCCAGAACTGAACACAATACTCAAGGTGTGGCCTCACCAACGCAGAGTACAGGGGAAGGATCACTTCCCTGCTCCGGCTGGCCACGCTATTTTTGATACAGGACAAGATCCCATTGGCCTTCTTGGCCACCTGGGCACACTGTTGGCTCATGTTGAGCTTCCTGTCAATTAGTACCCCCAGGTCCCTTTCTGCCTGGCTGCTTTCCAACCACTCTGTGCCCAGCCTGTAGCGCTGCAGGGGGTTGTTGTGGCCAAAGTGCAGGACCCGGCACTTGGCTTTATTGAACTTCATCCCATTGGAATCAGCCCATCTCGCAAGTCTATCCAGATCCCTCTGCAGAGCCCTCCTGCCTTCCAGCAGGTCGACACTCCCTCCCAATTTGGTGTCATCAGCAAATTTGCTGATGATGGACTCAATCCCCTCATCTAAATCATCAATAAAGATGTTAAACAGGACTGGACCCAACACAGACCCCTGGGGACACCACTGGTGACCGGCTGCCAGCTGGATGCAGCTCCATTCACCAGCACTCTCTGGGCCCGACCCTCCAACCAGCTCCTAATCCAGGAGAGGGTACACTTGTCCAAGCCATGGGCTACCAGCTTTTCCAGGAGTATATTATGGGAGACAGTGTCAAAGGCCTTGCTGAAGTCTAGATAGACCACATCCACAGCCTTCCCCTCATCCAGCAGGTGGGTCACCTGATAGTAAAAAGAGATCAGGTTGGTCAGACAGGACCTGCCCCTCCTAAACCCGTGCTGGCTGGGTCTAATCCCTTGTCCATCCTGAAGGTGCTGTGTGATTGCACTCAGGATGATCTGCTCCATAACCCTGCCAGGCACCGAGGTCAGGCTGACAGGCCTGTAGTTGCCAGGGTCCTGCTTGCAGCCTTTTTTGTGGATTGGGGTGACATTCGCCAACCTCCAATCATCTGGGACCTTCCCAGAGAGCCAGGACTGCTGGAAGATGATGGAGAGAGGTTTGGCAAGCTCTTCTGCCAGCTCCCTCATCACCCTGGGATGGATCCCGTCTGGTCCCATAGACTTGTTAGGATCCAGCTGGCTCAGTAAGTTGCTAACTACATCCTCCTGGAATACAGGAGGGCTATTCAGCTCTATTGTAATACAATATCTATTGTAATACAATAGATCCTTCTGGCACCCCACATGTGTATATTGTGAAACACAATTTTCTGTTCAAGTGGGGTTTGCAGTCAACTGAGCAAAGGTTGCTTATGTTCTTCTTAGCTGAAAACTGTACCGAAAGAAACTATCACACTTTGGTGTACCTTGAAGAGCAAAATTTGGGAAGCCTTCATAGAGGCTGCTGGGACACGCCTGACCCAGTGAAAGGCAGACAAACCTCTAGCCCTACGCTTTGAGTGACAGATTTCATCAAGCAAGGCAGATGTCAGGACTCCTGCACCTATTGTGCTTCACTGATGGGCAGCAGATCTGGGCCACAGCTATTCTTAATAGCCCTGGTGGCACTGCCCACTACCCAGGCCTTTTGTTTTGGCCAAGGGCCAAACAGATACCCTTTGCAACATGTGTGCGGTCAGGATATGGCTGAAGTAAAAAGTCATTAAAAACCACACACACAGGGTATTTCTTATTGTGGGACTAAAGCATCACCTTAAAACCATGTGCACCACTCAAGCAGTGGCAGGGGAGAAAAAGTACATTGAATTGGTTGTGAAATATTGTCAGTTTAAATCAGTTAGTGATATTTGATAGGGAAACAGAGAACCTTATTGCATTTTAAAGAGTCTTCGTTAAACTATCTTGCCCTTCTGCTGTATGCATATAAGTGACAGTACTGATATGCAACAGTAATGCTAGCAGGTAAATTGAGTGTTAATGCTCCTGTTAATGTTGCTGAGCATGCCCCCTAAAAAAAGGAGATGTTTCCATAAACCTTACAGGTCTGACATAAGCAGAGTGATGAGTCAGGAAAAAAAACCAACTTATTGCAAGTTCTCATTTGACAGAAAAGGATTTTGTGGTATACCTCAATAAGACATTTAAAATTTTACTCATAATTTTATGAAATGTCTCTCATTTAAGTTGTCAAAGCCTGACAGGCTTGTTAACAGCATCAAGGGGTGAATGGTCCTTCATCTTTTTGCTCTTGCTCAACTGAATGATCGATGAACAAACTAAAACTGACAGCTGCTGCAAAGATACCAAGAATTAAAAGAGTTACAGAAGATGTTTCTACTCCTTCCTGTCTAATTCAGTCTAAAGAATTTGATATTCTGTTCAAGAAAAATTTGAAAAAATAAGAACAGCAGCAGTTTAAATCCTGGCCTTAAGTCCAGCTCTTTTGCCCACTCCAGCAAGGCCACTAGACTGTGATGAGGCAGGGCAGCTTGTGAGACTGGGTCCATTAGTTATCTTCTGTTTTCAGGTGCCTACTTCCACCATGAACCAAGGAGCTGAGAACTCACTAAAGGAATAAACATGAAAGGTTGTCAGAGTGTCCCCAGGATTTACACAGTGTCTTGAAAAATTTGACTCTAAGAACAGCAAAATCAAACATTTTTCTTAAGTGATTGTCCTCCATTAAAATATCAGTATTTTTGGGGTGATGTTAGCTCTCACTTTAACTTAATGTCTTTGGTCTAACTTTCCCTGAATTTTCCAGTAAAAAGGAAAAAAAAGTAGTGATGCATAAGAAATACTGTGGTTTTTCACTGCATAACAAGGCTTGCTGAAAGACAATTTTTACCAGATGTACTTAAAACCTCATTCTAAGAGTTAACAAGGGAACTGAAGCATGTCACTTCAATAAATGGCCATGCAGATTGGCTCAGTTTTGAGCATTAGGTCAACATTATAACACACCAGGTGGATGACACGCAGACCAAGAATGACTCCAATCTCAGGATGTGTAATACCCGGGGGGGACACACACAAATAGCCTGCATAGCCTGCTCAGGGACACTTTGAGACCAGAAAGCCAGACATCATTAGATAAGTGATTCCATAGAAGTTATTCAGCTCTCTCCTATCAAGCCATCAAGGTTTATATTGCAGTTGTTGCATGCCTGGCCAAACTGGTAAACTTCAATGATTAGGTGACAGGTTTGGAGTATTAGGGGAGAACAGTGGATGTGATTTCTCTCAACTTTGGCACGACTTAAAGCACTGTCTCCCATAACACCACTTGAATAACTTTCAACAAATTGGTAAATTACACAGTAAGTAAATGGACAATGGACCACCCATTTAAAGGTGGACTGGCAGAACTGCTGGGCTTAAAGGCTTGTGATCTGGCTGGTGTGTCCAGCTGGAGGCCAGTCTCTAGTGGCATACCCCAGGGAAGGACACTGGGACCATAGGACAGAGTACATTCTCAGCAAGTTTGCAGATGCTATAAAACTGGGAAAAGTGGTTACTATACCAGATGATTTTGTCTCCATTCAAAGGAACCTTGACACCCTGAAGAACTAGGCTGACAGGCATCTCATGAAGTTAAATAAAGGGAAATTCCAAGTCCTGCCCCTGGGGAAGAACAGCCTTCATGGACCAGGACAGGCTGAAATCAACTAACTCAAAAGTAGCACTGCAGAAAACTCACTGCAGGTTGTGGTGAACAAGTTGACCAAGAGCCAGCAATGCACCCTCATGGCAAAGGCCAACAGCCTACTGGGTTGCATGAGGCAGAGCACCACCAACATGTGGAGGGGCTGGATGCTTCCCCTCTGCTCAGCACTGGTGAGACACATCCTGGAGCACTGGGTCCTGTTCTGGGCTTCCAAGTGCAAGTGAGACAAGGACCTACTGGAGCGGATTCAGTGAAGGACCACAAAGATGATTAAGCATTTGAAGCATTTGACATACAAGGAGAGACTGAGAGCTGGGACTGTTCAGTCTGGAGAAGAGAAAACTCTGGGGGATCATACCAATGTGTATAAACACCTGATGGGAAACAGCACAGAAGCTAGAGCCAGACTCTTCTCAGTAGTGCCCAGTGACAGGAAAAGAGGTAATGGGCACAAACTGAAATGCAGGAAATTCCTTCTAAACAAAAGAAAAACCTTTTTTACTGTGTAGATGATCAAACACTGGAATAAGTTGCCAGAGAGGATGTGAAGTTTCCCTCCTTGGAGATAATGGTTCTCAATGGACACAGCCCCAAAGACAAGAACTGAATTTGAGTTTTCCCTGCTTTGAGGAGGGGGGTTGGCATAGATGATCTCCAGAGGTACCCTCCCACTTCAGCCACTCTGTGATTCTGTGACAGCCTCATCTTCATCTACACCTTGCAGATATTGGTGTACTGAATGTTTGTTACTTTTATTCTAGGAATGACGTATATAATCAGTGTTTTTTACAGAAAGTGTATCAGTTTATTGTAATTTCCTTGACATACAAGCTCTATTGCCATCCTTATTCTTCCTGTTTCTTACTTCAACTTTGCAGAGTGCTCTCTAATGAATAAAGTCTGTAGAGTACCTCACACAATGAGAAAAGGAAAGAACCGATTACCTTGTATTGAGAAAGAGCTATTTTTAAAGCTGCATTTGTTATCTAGTTCTGTTGAGTCAGCACAAAGCCTTTCTTACTTTACTACAGTGTGTGTGCAGTGTGTATACCGTGGTGCCCTTTGTAAGCATGCAATATTTAAGGTCTGGTGTTACTATCCCAGAGTTAGCAACTCTGCATGGTGCCACTGTCCCAAGAGAAATTGAGAGATAGAAAGACACTTTCAGGAGCTGTGGTTCTCTTCTGTTTCATAAGGTCAGCCATCCATCTCTGGCTATCACCAATAGTGGATATTTCTTTTGTGCCTCTGCCTGTTCCTTCTCTATCTGTGTACAGCACAAAAGAGTAGTTCCCTACTCTCCACTGTGTTGTTTTACTACACGTAGATGCTATTTTTAAGTGTAGCAGTAGATTTCAAACCAAATATGTATCTGTTTCCCCTGCAGTTTTAGGACTTGGGATAATCCATGGGCTGCACACTTAATGCTTCAATTCTGATTCAAATGCTCCCCTGAACCAATATCTTTTTCCATGTCCCCCATGGTGGATCACAGTTGTATAAAACTGCAACGTTGCCAAAAGTGGAAAACCTCATGTCAATTCTGAAAAACTTGCATGGTTGCTACATAGACATCTCAGCTACCTCCCAGATAAAAATCTCACTGAACTTCAGACAGAATTTGAAGTAAAATTGACACTTACGCTTGAGGATAAGAGAGTGGCGCAGACAGCAGGGGAGAGAGAAGTGCTCGTGAAAGACTTCAAAATGGAGGTAATTCATTCCTGCTGATGAGAAGGCCTTGAAGAACTCAAACTAAAAATTATTGCATTGTTGCAAGAATGAGAGAAAAATCACTCATTCCTACAAAAACATCACAGGGCCATTCAAGCTCATTGAAAGCTTCTCTGAAACACACCTTCTGTGAAATTATGAGGCTACAGAAAACAATTTTGAAATTTTACATTTTAATTTTCCCTACTGTGTTACCTGTTATTTAATGTATGTCATTATGGATATCCATACATAAATGTAAGTGTAAACATAAATATGTGTATGTGTATGCAAGAATGTAAACATATGAGCATATGTTTGTTTATTTGCATCCTGTGTGTGTACGACTACTATAGCAAAATTATTTAGATGCAGAAATGTTTCGCAATCCATTAATTTTTGCCTCCTTTCTACACTTGTTATGCCAGCACCAGTTATCTTACAGGGATTATTTGTAGTGCTAGTCAGTGGCAGTGGTCCCCAAATGAGATGGCAGTGAGCTCAAAAATAATTTTAAGCCAACATTTAGCCAGAGTTGTGTACTAAAATAAACAGAGGGCATGCGTATTTGGGTATGGGGCTCATCTTGCCCTTCATTGCTGCCCAGCTACTAAGTAAACAGTCCTCAACCCTTATTCCAGCATGAATTAGAATGTTTGGGAGCAAGGAGGCAGGGTGCTGTTCAGCACCTCATCAGATGCATTTAACAACAAGCCACTCATGCTGTCTGCTAGTGCTTGATGCTGATTATAAGCATCTATGTTGGGAACTGGAGACATGGCCACATAGGAAAACTGAGGCCCCACCTGTTTGTGAGAACCACACTGCTCTATCCAAGGCTTGGGGTGGCACAGGGCTGAAACACGCCTGGGAGCATCACTGGTGGGCAGAGGATCAAGCAGGTCATTGAGTCCTCTTCAGTCAGCTCAGTGCATGTGCTGAAGTTAGTCACTACCAGTAGCTGCTATATTTATAGAGGTATGTCGCAAGTTTGACGCAAAATATGATTTGCTTTTTCCATACAGCAGGGCAAAGGTGCCTTTCTCCTCCCCTTTTTCAGTTTTTGGATAAACCCTTGCTTGTTTTCACAGGAACATTAGCTCAAATCTGCTGCGACTGTGCACAGCCGATAAAACTATTGCTTGGAAAGACCATATGTCACATGGAACTACTCAAGAGGCATAAAGCCTTGCTTTTTGCCGATCCTTTAAAGATGCGATTTTATGCTCAGTTAAAATGGAAAAGACCGTTATGTTTAGAGATAAAGCCATTTACTGTGTAACCGCTTTGCTAAATTCTGTCACCAACTTACTTGTTAGTAAGACATTTGGACTGCCTTTAAAAAAAAAAAAAAGTTGTTACACATCTCTTTTTCCTTGTTTATCCGTTGCTATGACAATGCTAATGACAATATCACCATAGACAAGAACTAAAATCTTTTACTAGAGACAAGAAAAGACAAAATCAGTTGTGAGGAGAAAGTTTGTTTGTTAATACACTTCTTGCTACCCTCTTTGACCCAGGTAGTTCAGGGTCCTTGCAGGTTGTTTCTGTTTGGAGAACAAACAGATAAGGGAGTGAATTGAGCTTTTTAATGTGCTTCTGTTTGTTTAGAAAGAAGGTACACAATGTCCCGTTACTCTGGGCAAAGCAGGAGTCAAAACAATAGGCAGTGTTTTCTCTTTTCACACTTTCAAGCTTCTTTTGAGCCACAACTCAAGTTATCTCTCTCTTAATGTTTCTCTCAGGGTCAAGCTACAAGGGTTTTCCTTGCTGGCTCTGGTGTGTCCTTGCTATTCCCTATGTCTGCTTCTCTGATGTTTCTGCTGTCACTTTCTGAATTGCTCCATTTCATCATATGCCACCTTGTCCCCAGCCTTTGCAGTTAGATCCTGGAGAAATGCCTCAGCCCCCACAGTTCAGCACTGCTAGGCATGTGTGGTGCAGTATGTAGGGTGCGGTATGTTATGGTGTGGCTCCTGGAGTCTCTATGAGTATGTCCCAAAAAGAAGGCAGTTCTTTTCCTGGGGAAAGGAAGCTTTCTCACCCACCATCTTCAGTGAAGTTTCATGGCTGACTTTCAGCATAACACCGAATTTATTTCCAACAATGTATTTTTGCTCCCTGTCAGATCAGTTTCTCTACAGTAGTGCTGTAAGGTGGGGGAGCAGAAAATATGTTACTATTTCCTAACAAAACAGCCTCCGATGCAACTATAATAAAGTTGTGAAAAAGTCCTAGAGGAGTTAAACAGATTTGACAGCATTTAATTTCCATAAATTTAGGGCCCGATCCTGCTTTTCTTTTGCTAATGAGTACTAGAGGGAGATAATGCATGAGCTTTTCCCACAAACTAAAGACAGAAATAATGGCCCAGCTCAGCAAGGAAAGACAGGTGTGGGATTAAGCTGCTGGGACATATTTATGGCCAATAGAGGTAACTCCAGTGTTCCTGCTCTGTATTAGACCCATCTCTGCTGTGACCAACAGGTCTCCTGTCCAGGCCTGACTGAGTTACACAGACAATGCTTCTGGCAGCAGCTTTGCTGCTGGCCCTCAGGGCTTTGCATATTACATAATCTCTACTCAGACAGGGAAAGATCTTTGATTTTGACTGGCAAAAACTTATAATAGTTGCATTTTCATTTTGCTTTTAAGGAAATAGACTAAAGAAATTTTAATTTACCTCAGCTTTATGCCACAGCTATTAATGTGGCCCATTCGACACATAAGGAAGTTTCTTCTAGTTGTTCTCAGACAAGACACATCTCTGGTTTTCATATACTTTCTTTTTGTCATTTCTTGCATAAACCCATGTTCTACCAACTTCCCACCTCCATCTTTACGTAGGTGATGGTCCATGATGGGGTTCAGTGTAGACTCTGAATGGAAATTATCCTCTTTTATGACCTCACACCCCTACAACTTTGAACACACCTCCTTCATAAACATAGATAAACCAGACATAATTTTCTGAAGCCCTAGCAGAACATTCACACCAGTAATACTTTGCACTGATGAGACAGTCAAAAGTTGTCTTTCTAGACTGTATTGCCACCTATTAAACTGGGGGCCATGAACTTGTCAGCACTGGTGATCTTCATGACATGAAAAACCTCTGAATTCAATAGAACCTAATTTAAATGGAATTTCACATGCCAGAACAGGGGGAGCTTGCACCTTTGACTAAATATCTCAGGCCATCCACTCATGCAGCCAGTCCTTGATCCCTAGGAAATGCCCTTTGCTGAGACCATTATTTCTTAAGTAATAGACAATCGACAGTATATATTTGGTTTAGCTTTTGAAAAATATATTTGGTTTAGTCTTCGAGAAAGGGGGTGAGTTTTTTCCAAGCACTGTAGAGGATAAGCATCTCTTTTCATGGAGCATCCAGTTATGAGCACATGATATATAAAATAAAGTGATTGATTTGGCCCAATTCTCAGTGGAAGATGGAGTTTGGGATGGTCATTTTTGCAGGTATTCTGAACAATAGGAAAATGGATTTGGAGGAAGAGGGGGAAACTAATTTTCACTCTAAAACTTTGAAGAAAAGATTGTGACAATAAGATTGCCAAAAGAGGCATTAGGTATTCTCAGGTTTACATGTTTCTAATTTCTTACATTTTCAATAAATTGACAGTCATTAGATTAGAGTCTGAACAAAAGATCTCCCCTCTCAGGCACATATCTTTAATAATCCACTCTAAAATAATTGTTCTCTGACACAATCACTCTCAGAATAAGGATTTGAGAACTCATTGCTCAGCCCTGAATCTATGGATCAATCCTAGATTTGTACCAGTCAATACATATACCAGCAGTACCAGTCTGATCCAGGGCAGAGGAGAGCACTCAAGTTTATTTCTCTTGAACCTGCTATGTAACTAGTCTTTATGCTGCCTTTATCCTTACACTGACCTTTTGCTGGCTGCAAGGAAACAGTCAGTCTCAGTCAGCATAAAGCTCAGTGTTGAAGATAACCCATCAACATTTTTGGAACCAGTGTGAACTCAGTGTCAGCACTTGCAATACAAATCTAGCTGGGATGTTTTTGATGACATAAGAAGAGCACTGGAACTGGACTGAAAGCATTGAGCCACAGCCTCAGGACCATGCTCTAAATGTAAGGAGATTACCTTATGAGGCCATTTTGCCTCAATCTCTCCTTTTGGATGTGTTCCACTTTGCTCACAATGCTTGCATATTCACTGAGTCAGAGAGCATGAGAATAACTCTTCAGTGAAGGGCTTAGGGCACTTGCTAGAAAGTCAATAAAGACAACAGTGTCAGCAGGAGCAACAAGCCACTTTCAACCCTATAGTACTCACTGGACTACTTAGACACACTACTGGAGAAGGAGAGACACAGCGTTTGGGGTAATAGATAACCCCATCCCCTCACTCTAGTTGAGATCACTGGCCATGAGGCAGATGGGTACTGTCTCATCCTGTCCTTTCCTGCCCATGTGCATCCAGCTCTTTCCAGTGTGACCCGTTAAGAGTTCTGTGGCCCTGGGCTACTGCAGACACCGCCCAGTGAAGTTCCAGTCTGCCCAGTGAAGTTCCAGTCTGCAGCAGTGCAGCTACCACACAGGTCACCGCACCCTCCTGCCTGCCTCCTGCCTCCTTCCTGCACTCTTCCTTCTTAACTGTTTTGTTCTGTTTATGGCACCTGGATTAAGGCTGCCATGTACCTTGGCAGGCAGTTTCCCCCAATCCTAACCTGACTGGTAGCACCTGACTGACAGAATTCATGCATAAGGTCAGGATCTCCTTTGTGCCATCAGCAAACAAGATGTCAGGATTAGTTTGAAGCTCCACCATATTTAAAGAGGCCAGATAGGTGCTTTATTCCTTCCTTCACCTTTACACACTCCTCCATTTCTGTCAGGAACACCATTTGCTGCTAAACTAATGTTCGCAGCAGTTAAGCATCCATTTTATCAACAAACTGACCTGGCACTTGCCTCTGTAATTGCATCACTCCATGCAAGCAATTCTACCTTCAGTTTTGTTAGGAGTGATCCAGGTTTTTATTCACTGATTTATTCTGAGTTTTGCTCTTGCTGATTTGGTAATCATAAGCAGCTTTTTGATGAAAATCAGTACTCCTGACACTCAGCTAAAGCTACCTCTGTTTAACCCACAGGTCAAAAACCTTCTGAATCAAAGGTTGTGACCCCTAAAAGGATTAGGTTAGACGGCATAGACTGTTGTCGATAGCTATAGTCATACATATATTTGGAGGTAAAGTATTAACTTATCCCTGTGTGAAAGGAAAATTCTGATTTGATGATAGCATTTTACACTTTCTAAATACAAGGAAAGGTACAGCAAAATCAGCTCCATGTTCTGTTGCTTAGCTGTTATTCCTGACTAAAAGTTTCCTCAAAAAGTCACTGCAAAGTTTTTTTCTGATCCAATATGCCTAAAATAATTACTGTGTTGAAAAACTGACATCAGCTGCTTGTGACCTGCTTTGTTGTCTACAACCTTCCAAAGATCATTAGCAAAAGTCCTAGAAACCCCAGTCCTGTGGCACATGTTTTCTCTCCTTTTTCAGAACAGTTCCATTACGCCACTTCTGAAGGCTTTGATATTTTGTTCCTAATCCTGATTTAGAAGCATCTGCTAATAAATTGACAGGTTGTGACACCTCCCCATAATTTTAGAGCTTTTTCACCTTAGATTCTGAGTGTTGCTTTTATGGTTTCAGTAGGCTTTTTATTCACACAGCTTCCATCTTGAGTAGCTCTTTAAATGGGGTTGTCAAGACAGCTATGTTTCGTATACATTTTTCTGGAACTGAATTCAATGTTGCCTATGAAATTACAATTCCTCTGTCTGCAGCAGGTTTCATTCTGCAATGGCTAGCTTTTGATTTCTGTGATTTCTCATCTTGCAAATCACCAAATATATTTAAAATACATAAGGAGCTTATTTTTATTGGTTGCACTTGAAATTCATCCTCTTCAGTGTGTTACCCTCTTTCATTACATACCTAATAAATCCAGGCTCATCATTTGCTCTGTGTTGTGCCCAATGTGTTCACTGGGAATAGAAGGTTTGAATATCTGCCTCTAGCAAATGGGAAATCAGTTGTAGTTAGAGCCTTCTTATTACTCCTTCACATTTGCATCATGGCATTAATCAGATGCCCTGATGACTGAAGCTCTGTTTAGTTTGGATCTGTGCATATCTATACTGAGAAGTGACCATGCACTCTAAATAATTCATAGGAGTTGAAATAATGCTTTGCTAGATGTAACTTGCCAGCAATAGAGACCTTGCCAGGTCTGAGATGGGAAGCCCTGTGTATCTTCTGTCTCCAGTAATGTGTCATTACAGTGAGGATTTTTTCTTACCTTTGCTTTGCAGATTCCTGCTCTATGGCTTATTTCTAAGGGAAGTCTGCGAAAGGTAACCAGACAAGCAAGCCTACTGTCACCCTGTGGGTGTAAACTGGCCACACAAGCATTAATATTTGCTTCAGCCACAAATTTAAGGAAAAAAAAGTAGAAACCCACTATGTTAAAGACTGGACACACTGTCTTTATGGAAGTCTTTGTTTTAAACTTTAAAATATTTTTTATTTTCCCTGTGAAATAACCTAAGAGAGCAAGTGACTGAGAGCACTAAACAAGAATGGTCCAGATCAAAAACATCAAGCAAAAATGGTGGGCACAGATTGGGTCTGACTTTTTGTTCTGCATTAACACTACTTGAACCTGGGTAACCAAAGGAGTTAATCCATTAAGTCCAATCCATTGATTCTTTCCTAGGGCTCACTGAGACTTACCTGATGTCCAAAAGCCTCAAATCTGTGCTAGGTATATGTCTTTTCTTCAGGCTTCTTCCCCAGCTGCACGTACAAGGATGGAAATGGGAGCCGCTTTGCTGGGACAACCAGACCATCCCATATGGCCTGCAAATCACTAATGAGAGACAGTAACCATTGAGACACTTTTCACCTGGTGGCTGAACCTAAGCAGCAGATCAGGCAGATCACCCATTCCTTTTAAAATCCAGACATGGCAAGAACTAGAGGGATCTCTTTCTATCAAAGACGGTGATATAGTTCAGGGCAGGGAGGGGGGAAATAATTAATTTTTTCACAAAATTTCTTATTTCTAAATACAAATACTCGGCATGTTTTAAAAATCTGAATGTTATTCTGAAGGCTAATTTAAAATGTTATTTTAATGGCTAAGTTTTATGCAGACCTTTTCCTACCATGTCTTCACATATTCATATATAGTTGATGCTGTGGGCACTAATATTACTTATGTGATAATAGGACTGTTGAAAAAGGGTTTAATTTTACTGTCACATCACTAAGGACTCCTGCTATCTGGTACCAAAACAATTGTAATATTCATATGTCTCCTATTTATGTTGTAACAAAATAATATTGACAACCTGAGCATTACAACACAAAACAGGAGGCACTCTGTACTAAGAAAGAAGACACTTATACTACATGGAGATCATTATCTGACACTACTAGTAACCCTTAGGTAGAAATTACTCTTACTAATTTTTTTAAAAGAACACTTTTTAAAAAATGTAAATAAAAAAGTGAAATAAAAAAAAACCCTTCTCATCTCTGAATTAGACTTTCAAAATTTTTATATTTTTTTGCTTTTTCAAAAATTAAAACAAAAAAAGAAATCACAACCAAACACCTGAACTATTTCCAGTGAAATTTAAAATCTGAACTTCCTCCGGCTACAAAGACAATGAAGACTTTCAGTAGTAGCATGTTGCTGATTTTGCAACCAACCAATATGGTGTTTGGGTGTTTTTTTGGTATTAGCTGGAATAATAGCTTATATTCTTAATACTTTGTTTTTTAATTACATACCAGGCCAAATTCTGCATTTATTATGCATTATGTGCTTATGCTAGCTCACGGGAATTTTTGGGATACTATACATCATAAAATTGGGACAGATTGTGCAGTCTCCTGTCTATTTCATCTTACCTTCCCTTTTTTTAACGACTTACATTTAAAGAATCACCTTAAAAACACCATAATATGGTGAGCTCTCTTTTCTTTTGTTTGTTTGTTTGTTTTCACTTTTCTCACACCTCAACTACTTGGCAAAGACTTTAACAATAAAATACATTGTTACAGACCTCTAATGAACTCCCTTCCAAAGCACCAGTATGGATCAGTTCTATCACACTCTATGCCAAAGAACTTGCATAAGTTTTAGAAGAAGCTGAGAAGTTGTTCCCTGTTTCTGTTTCTACTACACTTCTATGCAGTGTACAGGTTATTTATGTTATTTGTTCTGACACTTCATTAAATTATTTCACTTTCTTTCTTTTCCTTCCTAAAGCTTCACAAAGGGTTGTTTGACCTTGTATGGTACTCACCACTCAAGAGTGGTATGTGAGAGGGAACAGCTATATCATATTCTGTGTATAGAAGGGGGAATTCTGTTTCGGTGACTGTTCTGACTGTTGACAAACACTGACAAGGGCAGCCCTAACCAGTTAACCTTTTGCAAAGTTATGCCAAACCAGTTACAGAAGTTTCATATGAAGCATTCATCTTCAGCTTCCCAGTTGCCAAATACACCGGAATTTTTTTCCTGCAGTATTTTCTTAAACAAGCACACCATTTGGGTGCAGGATAACTCACTTGCGTATCTTGATATTCTGCACATCCTTGATTTCCTCCTCTCACCACCTACAACTGTTTTCTCAGTGCCAACACATTTTAGATAAGATCTGTGGTTGATGACTGAAAAAACCCCAACCTCCAGTTGCTATTTATGATACGATTAGACAGGTCAAGTTTAATTTCAGCATCGTGCATGAATCTGTTATCCAATCATCCTAATGATACAGTACTCAAACCAGCAGTGGGGTTGGGGATGGAAAGAAAACCTTGATTGTATGTTGTCTGCCAATGATTGGAGTGTTATGAAAGAACACTAATGCAATTGTCATTGGCTCTCTTTGCCAAAGGTAGGGAACGTTCATATTTTTCATTGTCATTGTGCCTGAAGCTGTTGTGACAGATGAATAGAGGTATGCCAGAAAGAATGTAGCATTGTGGAGGGGACTGCTTTTCCTCAGGGTTAAGGCAAGGGTACACTCAATCAAACTAGCACCTTTAAGAAAATGCCATCTTTCAGGTAGGAGATACAGCTCCTCAGTTGAATGTTGCTCTCTGGGTTACATAATCCAGCCTGCTGAATCAAGAAATCACCAGTGGCGTTCTCAGGTAGCTTGTTTTGTTTTGCCATTTCATCAGTAGTTGCACGTGCTCGAGGCACTCCCATGTATAGTGGAGAGTGCCTCCTTGCAGGGGCACAGCTTCCTGGATGGTACATAAGCCCTGCCACACATCCTGCCAGGACCTGAGCATCTCCCAGCAAACAGCTCTCCAGCCAGCAAGATGTACTCCTTGATAAAGGAGGCAGCACTGCCAGATCAAAACAGGGATGGTGAGATGCAGGAACGGGCTGAATCAGTGCAGGCAGATCAAAACACCAACACAGCTATCACATCTGCATGTTAATGTTTCTTGCAGGGAAGTGAAACACCTGGAGGAGGGATCTCTTTGCCTCTGTGTTTTCATAATGCCACTCCGGAGCTGCTCCATATGTGGACTTTGCCCCTTTGAGACTCTCTGGGATATCTGTCATCCATGGGATAAAACCCCTTTCCCAATACCGACTATAGGTAGAGGCAGCAGAGTCAAACCAGGAGTATTGAAACACTTGTGCCTCAGTGAAACAGAGCCTTTATGTGTAGCTGTCCTGTGACTGCAGCCCCCACTCCCATTTCCAGAATACCTCCATGTCCTTGAATGTGCCAAACACAAAATCTGGCACCGAGAGCTAACAGTCTCATAACTTCTGGGAAAACATAAATTGACAGGTCACTTTTTTTTTAATAAACTCCACTTGTTCCATTCTCCCCAGAGTCAAGCACTGTTGTGCGTTCACATAAGAATGAAATACACTCTCTCTTTTAAATCACTCATCATTTCTGTCCTGGGGCTGCACTGGCTATACAAACTCTGAGCTGCTGGCAGCATATTCCCCTGCCCACCCAGGCTCTACCCACAACAAATTGCACAGGCAATACGTTTATGAGTAAAGTTCAGCCCTCAAGCACGGAGGAAAGAGGATCAGAGAACTGCTGGCTCCAGGCAAGGATCTCCATCCATGACCCTGAGCAAATCATACAATTGTAAAAGTTGGAAAAGACCACTAAATCATGGAGCCCATCTGTTATCACCCCAGCTTCCCCAGTGTTAAAACAGGCCCCAAAACCCTATCCCAGACACCTGAACAAGCCTAATCATCTTGTAATACTTGTTCTGTACTTGTACTTTTACTTCTTATTTCATAGAATCATAGAATGGTTTGAGTTTGAAGGGAGCTTACAGATCACTGAGTTCCAACTCCTTTTCCATGGGCAGGGACACCTTCCACTAGACCAGATTGTTCAAAGCCCCCTCTGACCTGGCCTTGAACACTTTCAGGGATGGGGCATCTACAGCTTCTTTGGGCAACCTGTTCTTGTGCACCATCACCCTCATAGCAGAGAATTTCTTCCTAATATGCAATCTAAACCCACCTTCTTTCAGTTTCAAGCCATTCTCCCTTGTCCTGTCACTGCATGCTGTTGTCAAAAGTCCCTCTCCAGCTTTCTGGCAGGCCCCGTTTAGGTAATAAATGTGCTATAAAGGAAGGTGCTATAAAGTCTCTCTGGAGCCTTCTCTCCCAACTCTCTCAGCCTTTCCTCCTAGGCGAGGTGCTCCATCCCTCAAGTCATCTTAGTGGCTCTTCTTTGGAATCACTTCAACAGGTCGGTGTCCTCAGCCCATTCTCAGTGGTTTCAGCTACTAATATTTAGCTACTAATACTTAATAATTTACTCTCCCTACAATATTTACCCACTACGATGCGGCAAAAACTGACTGGAAAGAAAAAAAAAAACAAAACATTGAATGTCTGAGCCTGTAACCTCTTTTCGGGGTGGGGAGAGAACAACCTCAGGAAGCCGAGCAGAAACGTTCCGCCGACTCCCTGGCCTCACCCCTTCCTCCCCTGACAACAAACACCTCCTCAACACACCAAGATTCCCCCCCCCAGAAAACCCCAAAATACTCCAAGTGAAAACTGTTCCGTTGCGTACTTGAAATCGCTGGCAAGGAAGGGGTGTTTGGTGCCAAAGAGGGACGTCTGGTGCGAGGAGGGGTGCTTGGTGCTTGGAGGCTGAAGCGGAGCTTTCTCCGCAGACATTAAGAAAAAGGACGGAGCGGGGAGGGGGCGAGGTATCCTGCCCCCCCTCCCTCCTTGGCCCCCGCCGCCCCCCGGCCCCGCAGGCGTCGGTGGAGCGGCCGCCGGGCTCCCCCTACGGGCGGCGGCGGCGCCGGGAGACCCGCGGGGATCGGCACGCCTGAGCCTCCCAGCGGCTCCGGCCCCTCCACGTGGACGTCACTCCCTGATTCAGCATCTGTAGTAGTAGCAATAGTAATAATAAACATAGTTATAATAATAATAGTGATGATGATAATAATAATAGCAATAAGGAAATCATCAGTAATCATTGCATGGACGTCCGACTTTAACAAGTCAAAAGGCTCTGGAATAGCGATAGCTGCCAGCGCATGGGACCCGTTGGCTCAAACACGGCTCCCTCTGGAAAGCTGATAGATAATGTCCTCCTGCTGGCAAATTCGGATCTGCGTGAGCTTTGCACGCCTGGGAAGTGAAGGACCGGGGCTCTGAGGCTGTTGAAGATAATGGACGGAAAAGGCCGACCTTCTGGTGTGTGCACCGTGCTGACTCGTCAAGTCCTGGGAGCGAGCCGCCGCCCTCTAGCCTCACCTCAGCCAGCGCCGTGCAAAAGAGACGTGGCCGTTGCAGAAAAGAGGATCTGCGATCCGTGGTTCTTGTGTTAAAGAGCATCAGGAAGCTGCTGACCGTAAGAATCAGTCGCAGCTAGAGGCATTGGCGGATGGTGAAAAGCTTAAAAAAGCCTAGACTTCATCTTAGAATATACCTACATTATAAATAAATAAAGAAGAAAAGTTTCATTGTCTGGCACAGGCTGATGGTGAGGGTTTAGGCTGTCTAAGCCTCTGCTGTTTGCTCCAGTCCCACAGCAGTGGGACCCCAAAGCATATCTCAGACATTTCTGATTGATGAATTTCTGGTTATCAGTGAAACTCTGACTACTCAGGCCTTGAAGAGTGGCACTAGATCTGGAATTAACATGTGGAAGGGGCCAGTGAAATGTTTACCCCGTTTTTTTCTCATGTGTTATCGAATCCTGCTCAGAGCAACGTCTGTGTTGCCTCAGACTTCAAATCTCATTACAGGTGATTACAATAATCAAGAGTTAACAAATTCATGAATCATCCTACCCAAATCCTTGTATGAAAGAAAGGGCATCATTTCTGACAGACTGGATGTGGAAAAATTAATTTCCTGGCATCCAAACGTAAGAACAGCCATGCTGGTTGAGACAAGTCCATCCAGCCCAATAGCCTGTCTCAAACATAAACAACAGCTGATGCCTGGGGAACAGCATAAGAGAGGGGTAAGCACACAATGATGGTTCCCTGGCATGCTGTCCCAAACTCCAGCAAGCTGTGGCTCAGGGACTTCCCTGAGACAGATGTAGTATCTTTAAATTTAATAGCCTTTGATGGATTTTTGCTTCCATGAATTTATGTAATTGCTTTTTGAACCCATATCAATTTTTGACATTGCATTTTTGACATTATCCTGTGATAATTAGTGGCATGGTCCAACAAAGCAGGGTTTAAAGAAGAGCCTTTATTTTGTTTGTTTTGAACAGGCCACCTAATAATTTCATCTGATGCTCCTAGTTCTTGTGGTATGAGAGTCAATTACAATCATTCCCTATTTGCCTTCTCGGTGCCATTCATGATTTTACAGATTTCTCTCATATTCCTTGTCAAATCCTTGGTTTTCCAGACATATTCTTAATCTATTTTGAAATCCTATTACAGAAACCTGGACCTTCCTCTGGCTCCAGTGTTATCATTTTTGAGCTAGCAGGCTTGAACAACACCATTTTCAGGGTGTAGGCACGTTGGATGTATTTATATCGGGATGTAGAAGTGTTTTCAGTTTTGTTTCTTCCATACTAAATCCTAAAATTTTATTTGCTTTTTTGAACACTGCTGAGAATGGGTCTGGCATTTTCATAAATATGTTTAGATTTCACAGCACTCCAAGGATTTCTTCTCTGGGAGCCAACAGTTAGTCCAGCACCCTCAGCTCTGTATGTAAAGTTCTCTGTTTTGCCTGCTGGCATTAAAATATGCATATCTACGCTGTATTTCCTCTGTTTTATCACCCTATTACTCAGTATCATGAGATGATGTTTTTGTCATGTGTCAGGATTTTACTGCCATAAATAATGTTGTGTCATCCACAAGTTTGCCACCTTGCTGTTCAACCCATTTCTAGTGTATTAATCCAGCAGACGGATTTGATGCCTACTTAAGATCCTGGCACAACCAGAGGGGTGTTGGACGGATGAAATAGTGGGCACCTTGATTATTTCTCTTCTTTCCATCAGCTCAGCATGCATCTCGCCCAGACTGGGATAGAGTCACCTGCTCCTCAGGGAGAAGCTCTTTTTGAGCCTGAAGCATATTTGGAGGGATGTTGGTGAAGGCCGGCCGTCATGCATAAGGCCAGCTGTTCAGCTGACATAGCTGATCTAGGCTAGCCCAGGATCGGCCTGAAGACAGGGAATCAACCATCAGGGGATAGGGACATCTGACATGGAGTTGGGGTGGCCTCAGCTGGGCACTGCAGTGGCGGCAGGTGGAGTGGCCTGAGTGAAGTCCGCAGGGCAGTCCTGGGTTGAGGGTGAACCTGAGAAGGCAGTGTCCATCCTCTGCCCACCTGGTGGTGGTGTCATCATACCTCCTACACACAAGGCCTGACAGGTATGTTTATTACTAATAACAGGCCAGCCTTTCGGAGGCTGTCCCCATACTTTCTCGCTGCTTGTCAGTGCTGAGCACGGCCAGTCAGAGCTTGCTGTGAGCAGCACTTGCACAGTCAGAGCTGTCCCCGGTGCGTCCCCATTCCAGCGTGTCAGCCAAGCGTTTAGGACACCTGCTTTTTTCGCTCGTGCGCTGGCTGTGGACTAATAGGGACAAACGGGAAGAGGACCTAGCAGAATGCAGAAAATAATTGTCCTCTGCCAAAAGGGAATGTACGATCAAAACTACAATGGGCAAGCAAGCAGCGAGGCAGTGACCCGAGGCAGTGCAATGTGTCAGGAAGAGAGAGCAGCAGCCCAGGGACAGCAACAGCCCAGAGCCTCAATTTGTAATGACTGTGTGGACAACATGCCAAAAAGTCTCTCCCCACCTCCTTGTTCCAGAGAGGCTCTCCTAATGTTCTTAGCCACTTGGACATCACAAGAAAAAGAGCCTGCACATTTCCAACACATGACCTAAGGCATTTGCTCAAGCAAAGCAGCACTGCTGAACCTGCCTCTAACTTGGAGTGCTCCAAACACCTGTGAGTCAGTGGATGGGAAATTCTCCCTGTCTTCACAAGCACAGATGAGTTTGAACCTTCTGGGCATTTTAGCAGTTTACCATCTGCACATATAACCTTTTTTCTGAGCACATTGAAGTCTTGTAGGAGGATGTTAAATCCAGGAACCAAAATAAGGAAACATGTTTACACCTGCTACATCTGTTCAAGAATTTCCAGCCTCTATTACACTTTTGACTTTCACGTTCTTCCTCCTCCTCCTCGTTCCTGTTTGGTCAAATGCCACCATGTTAAAAACAACCCTGTATTTTTCCCCCCAAGTCTCACAGACTTTCTGTCGAATCTTGTGAAAACTTACAGCATATGAAATAAGCTGTGAAATGGTCTAGCAACAGAAGCAAGTGCTGGCTGTATTCTCTCTTGCTTATCCAGGATTTTCTGGATACTGGGATTCATTGTGAAGAAAAATGACATTAACTACATGAAATAAGGTGATTTTAATTTTTTAAACTAGAATGGACAATGAACAGTCGAACCATTTCTGATACAGATGAAATCTTCCTGCAAACTGAGTGCAATAAAAAAAAATGACAAAAATAGATTATGAAAAGCATTATGGCATACAAAAAAAGCAGCACAAAGAAGATCTCTGTTAGCAGGTGCCCCAGTCAATTATAACTGCTTTGTTACAGAAGAGAAAACACACTAGTATCTTCTGTCGGAGGTGATCTGTTTCACTGAAAGAATTACCTTTATGATTACACCTATGGCAAAGTCAGACCCATAGATATGAAACATTTATAAAAAGGAAAAAAATCCCTGACTTGTTGAGTGTGGGGGGGGGTGGAACAGCAAAATAGTTCTACTGAGCAGTATTCAAAGGAGATTTCTTTTCATAATTTTCACCAAATTTTATGTTAAGGTTATTATTGGAAATATTATACAATATTTTTCAGTGAAGCCAGTGATTTGATTAGAATTATTTCGAGAGTGATCGCTAGCATTTTTATAGCCATTCAAATTAACATATTAATAAAGATGTTGCAAAATATAGCAAGAGATACAAAAAATATTGGATAAAATCAGACATTTACCTCCAAGTAATCCATATTTTAAAATTACTTTTCTCTTGAAAGACTTACATTGGCTTTGCGAATACATGAGCTGGATTATTAATAATACGGGCAAGGTGGCAGTACTGGGAAAAATCCTCTTCTCCGTCATTTCCTAATAAAGCCCAGTAAATGGAAGAAAAATATTTTCACGGGTCAACAGGTAACTGAGGAAAGTGCCATTTAGTGATTATGGCATTTGATGTTTTGATAGGGGCCTTTGAATTGCTATGGGATGCTTGTGTGAAGTACACTTCCTAAAACAGCAAGAAAAATTAACAACATTAAGGTAAATATGGGACATACTTGGGAAGGGTTGAAGCAAGTCCTGTGGTCCTAATTCAGGCAAATTGTCACTGACAGGTCTTGGCCAATACAATCTGCAGGTGTCCACTTTCTTTCAGCATTTAGCCCAGTATTCAACCAGAAGAAAACAGTTCAGTAATTCATTAGGATATGATCATGCCGGGCTGGTTACTAATTGTTCAAAATACCATTGGAGGCACTCCAGGATGCTGCACAGCACTCCACAGCTGGCAGCCATGGTACACAGGCGGGTATGCCACCCAAATAGAGCTGAATAGCATGAGAGCCACAGGAGGAAAGCAAAAATCTCTTGCTTCCAAGCCCATGGGAATCTTCCTGTGTTGTGAGGAGGGAGTTGCAGGTGCAGGGGGCTGCAGGCAGGATGAGTGTAATGCGCAACCCCACTGCCTCATGCCAAAGAGAAATGTTAGCGACAAAATAATTTTACTCCTGGCTGTCAAATGGGAGCTGCGGGGTTCCTCTCCTAACAATGAAAGGCAGACTACTGTGCATTAACAGCCCTGCCAGTGCACAAAGTAGCCTAGCCTGTTATTAAACTGTACAGCTAAAGCTGTTGTTCTCCACTTAGCTGAAAGTGAGTTACCATATTGCAGGTCCCCCAAGACGTTCCCTACCCTTGACATATCCTCTCCCTCGCATGAGTGCTAATGACTGGGATCAGATCCCTTAGGCTCCTGCCTGCACTGTTTTACCTTGCTTTAGAGCAGTTTTTTTGAATAACAGAGATCTTCTCTGTCCCCCTTCCTCTTCTCTGCACTTCCCTCTCAGCTCCTTCCTGCCCTCAGCCTTTATTCCTGAAACCCTTTAGTGGCCATAAGGATCTTTCTCCACAACAAATACATCCAGGATAACTCAGTTGTCCTCTAAGCAGGTTGCAGGTGGGGTTTCCCTGCGCAGCATAGATTGGAGTTTTAATGTATGCAAATAAGCATTTGTGTGCTTGACCCCATGACACAGAAGCATCAGGATTTAGTCACTGACAGTTTTTTCATTCACTTTTAAATTCACGTTTGCAAATTTGGCTCTGAAACTAACAGAACTGCAATAATAACAAGATTCTGACTTCCTGGAAAATTTCACAGCCATACTGAGTAAGGACTTGAGCCTGAAAAGCTGTACAAAAAATATGTAGATTTATTTTGTTATATACACTTTTTTTTTAAAGGAAAAGATCTGCGTAGTATTAGTCTCACTTCCTCAGGATAGACTGGATGGCCTTCACACACAGCACCATAACAGACAAAAATCAATCCTTTCCCTGGCAGCCTTTTTGTGTCACCACCTGGCTTTGCTTGTTGTCTGTTTGTAGTCTTGATCTGTCGCTTTCTCCAAGGCCAGCAAAGTATACTCATGCTCCTGACTCATAGCTCCAGATGGATTCAAGCTCAAGCACACTGTCCCCCTGGAATTTGGCATATGTAGGTTTATATGCCCTAATCAATCAGGCTGATTTCAGTTAATCCTAATCGTCCTATTAGGGTTCCCAGATAGAAACAACAGCAGCTAGAAATCCCCAAGCAGCCTAATTGACTTCATCTAATTACATTCCTTCTTGAGATTTCCATTAAACTACCCCCTGAATTCGTTACAGTGGCTGGCTGTAGGTTTTTAGGGCTTCTTAAAAGACATATGCAGCAATTGGGATAGCTCAGTTCTAAGGAACTGAAGCAGTTGCTATATATAAGATCTTGCCACCTCCACACAGCTATCTGTCAGTTGTCCTGCTCTAGTATATATCAAATGTGCCATCTAATCACTGTGGGGGATACCAGTTTTGACTCCTGGCACTTAGGCTCATTTCAGTCAACGTGCCGCCTGTGGTTCTTCCCTTGTAGCACTGAACGAACCACACGAGTCAAGAGACTGCCAGCTCCTATTAACCTCTCGCATAAAGGATTTATAGATATGTCTCATTATAAAGTAAGGAGCTGACATTCATCTCAAAAGCAGTTAGCTTGGAAAAGAATGCTCTTTTGTCAGTATTCACCTTCCTCTGCGCTCCTTCTGTGGTAGTAAATTGTAAACTGCTCAGTCGAGATGGCATCTGTCATAGTTAGGTTTCTTTGGCTAATTTGATCACTTCTTCCATTAAAGTAATGTTTTGGCTTCACAAATGTTGCTAAGCTCTCAGTTCCTCCCTTTTGCAGAATACAATAATGTAGCCCTGGGAAAAAAAAAAAAAAAAGAATGACCATCTTCTACTCTTGGCACTTAAAAAGTGGAAACTTCTGGGGTAAGGATAAAATTGTGTGATCCCAGGCTGGTTTCTTCTGTATATGCAGCTTCCATTAAACCTGGGGAGGCTGGAAGCAAAGGATTTTTTCCATTGGCAATTTTTACAGAGTATGCATGCATATCAATGCTTTGCCAGGAGTTCACTTAAAAATGAAAACAAAACACACACTAGACACTGGAAGATAGACACTTTGACAACTGTCATGTTGGAAAATGCTTTATATGTAAGATAAGCCTTTGTCTTCAGTCTGTTTGGAAACTGATGCCACTGATTACTTTTACGGACAGTTCCTCTAGGTGGGAATGACACCAATATCATTCACACGGAAACTGCCAGGCTGATGTCAGTAAGACAGCAGAGTGTTCAGGTTCATTGGAAGGAATACAATACCTTAGATAAAATAAAATCTTTGACTGTGCACAGAGGGAGCAGGTCAAAAAGGAAGGTACCTTTGCCAAATGTTTACTCTTGCATCTCTGCCTCATAGAGGGTGTGTTCTCTTCTGAGGCAGAGACAAGGACAGTCAAGAAGTTCTGTGTGAATAATACCTGATTGTCGCAGGAAAATAACTATGTAATTAAGCCATAAACAATGTTTGTGCTGATTTTAACTAAGTTTAAGGCTTTGTAAATCACAGAGTTGTAAAGTGGTGCTGAGGGGAGATTATATTTTACAAAAATATTGATGTTTACACACTAGAATAATGTCTGCTTGCCTGTAGAGATGAGCAGTGAACAGAGTATCTGTCCAAGGTTAGGCTGTGTCTGAACTGCAGATACAATAAGTCACTAGAAAGTTTTGTGCAAAAGGATTTGGCCTAAGCAGATATTTCTAAGAGTTGGCTAAGGTTGCTAATTACTGCTCTGAATAACTTTGAACTGACGTTTTTTGAATCATTTTCATTACAGAGGGATTAGTAAGTCTTTTTAGTAGAAGGAACACACACCGAAATTTATAAAATGCACTTTCAAAAACTCTCTAAAGTAATTAAATGCCAGTTTGGAGCTACTTTTCTCCCTTTTCTTGTTCTATTTTGGCACTAACATGCAAAAGGAAGCTTTGCGGGGGTGGGGGGGATCTGACGGAAAAAAAAGCAAAAACCCCAGCAGAATACAAACAAGAACAGAAAGGACCTTAAGTGCTTTCTTAGAACTAGAGACATCGGTGACTTTATAAGAGATGCAGACACTCAGTTCTTGTAAGCATTGAGAGAAACGAAGTCCTAATTCCTCCACACTTGGCAGATGCACTGTCAGAGACTCTATTGTTTCAGTAAACAGAGGCAGTATTTCACCAGTGCAGCATAAGCTTTGATGCAACTCAACCTTATGTAAACAGTTTGACTCCTTACATTAAATATTATGCTCTCCAGATTATTTACATTACACAAAAAGAAGGGTATCTCAGCTTTTAGACTCTTTGGGAAAGCATACCTTTGCCGTGTGGCTTACTTTAAAATGTTAAACATTTGGACTTCAGTCCAGAAAGATCTGAGCTGACATGTTTCTTCCACTGATACACAGCATTCTACATCCCAGACTTCTTCCTTTTCATCAAATGACATGGGCTAACCAATCCTTTTGTCCCTCCTGCTAAAAACCAGAACCATACAGAGATATGGAAAACATGAAAACAAGTTCTTGAAATTATGAGGAGCGGAAATGGAATATGTTCGGCTAACACTTCTTTTGAAGCAGTCAGGCACTAATTGGTTCATCCAGTCACAATTTCCTCCTCTCCTTGTGGGCATGGACAGGTGTGTGCACAGGTAGTGTGCTTCTTCAGTGAGGTTGTCTTAAACAGTGGTGGTAGAGAAATAGGAGGAGCCATAAACAAAGGAAAGTTTCTACTTGCCTTTTCTTGGGAATATATTTCTGAAAAAGTTACACAATGAATCTGCTCAGCAAGGCTGAAAGTTTGTCAATGTTGGTTTGTTTTTTTTTTTTAAAGAATGTTATTTGTAGGCCCCCTGTGGTCATCTGGGCATAGCTTTGGGGGCCCAAAGCCACATTAGGCAGAAGCGCCTAGATGCTTTGGAATGCCCTCCAGATTACATGTCATCCATACTACCTCCTGCTGGCACTAGGATAAGTTCTCTACCTGTTTCTGGTTCACCACTCACAGCTGTGCCTACACTCAGAAACACAGCATAGCTGCTGACCTACGTGTGGGGAACAGCTGGCTCCCCAGGAAGCCCACAGAAGTCAAGGGGAGGACAACATTAGTGAATGACAGACTAAGGGGAGGTCCCCAAAGTGCACTTTTGTTCATCTAGTCAGTCATCAATTTCACCAGCTCAGCGTGTTGGCTGGCAGCTCCCTGAGGTTTGCAGGAAACAGGAGGGCACATTGATGTTTTCTATTGCACCAACTCAAACAAGAACTGGAAATGGTGATATTTCCAGTTTCTTGGACACATTGCTGCCTTCCTTCCCTTACAAAACACAGAGGCTGCAGTGTTCACTCACAGTAATACTGTGCATGTCACAATTTGAGGGGGATAGAGATAGGGAATGGTCTAGTTTAGGGAGAAGACAGCGCTTTTTGGGAAAGGGGTGGTAAGCAGGAATGCCTCATACATCTGACAGTGGATGCTCAGTGTGATCTTGAGATCAGGTGTGGTTATGCTGAGGGGGCCAGATCTGGGTTTGGACACATCCTCAGTGCTGTCAGACAATGATGCTTTGACCAGCTAACTGAAAACCCTCAGAGCAAAAATTAATCTTAGCATTTGTTTCCCTTCTCTGCGGCTGCCTGTGCAACAAATGCCCTGTGTGGGTGATAAAGGTGGATCCTACGCTATCGCTTCCTTTGCCTGTCATATATTTTCTTTAGTGAGAGAAGCAGGATGAGAGAAAAATCTGTTCCTGCAACGTGAGCTCAGGCAAAGCTGATCTCACTGTGAGAAAGCATTAGCTTCTTAATTTGTGCTATTGAAACTGTTCTGCGGACTTCCATTTGGTCGAGAAGGGAACTCCAAAGTAAAACAACTGCCATGCAGGGGAGGCTGCAGATGGCTCAGTAGTAACACACATACTGTACACCTGCACATGTTTGGCACAGAAGGATTTGAGTGCAGATTTGTGAGCTAGCCAAGGGAAGACAGATTTATTTTTTTGAGGAGGCGGGAAGATCTGATCACCTCCAGGTGCTACCCTGATAAACACTGAGAATAACTCACCAGTCCTCTGTAGTTCTTCTCTGATCAACTTCATTCTTGAGATAGGAATTAGAGGGACATATACATTGTCTGGGACGTTGTCCAGATTAATTTCCAAGGAAGTTAGATACTCAACACAGGGATGCTATAAGGAAGGTTGTTTGGGTTTTGTGGGGATTTTTTTACCCTTGGTTTCTTTGGGGGAAGGGTGATGTTAGTTGTAACAGAGTCATAGGCAGCTGGGACATCAGACACAGCTCAAGCTCCCCCAGTTTTTCCATAACTGCAAATTTTGGTGACCTTTTGAGAAGAGAGGGAAACATCTCCACATTTTGCTTTTTAGATTTGCTCTTCTAATTCAAAGACTTTTGTAAAATAACCAAACACTCAGACCCCAATACACCATCCAGAAGAGAAAGAGACTTCCTCCAGAAATATGTCTGCATTAGCTCTGAGGGGATTTTCCACTTGCTCCAGAAGGCTGAGTTCAGCCTGTGCTACAGGGAACAGCAGCAGGTTTCCTGTGGTTTCTACCCAGACTCCAGCAATCAGCAGCAGAAATGGGAGGTCAGTTTATCCACATTTCCTCATGCCATGTGCCTCTAGGAGGCCACACAGCCCACAGTCCTACCTAGCTGTACCTTTTAGGTCAGGTATAGCCCAGCTTACTCCGGTTGGACATATCACTGCAGGAGGCATCAAACGTCATACAGTCCCTGAGCTACCTCGCTTGAAGCAAGTACTTCTACACAGGTCTGTGTTGTACCACCTGGGTGTGCCCTTCCTTAAAATCTCCTGGGGTCTCTACCTCAATAAAATAGAAAGATCATGAGAGATACATGCAGAAGGAGAAAGCTAAGAAATACTCATCATTGATCCTGTTGTTTCAGCTAAAGCCCACTGGGTAAAGCAAAGTCCTTTCGTTACAAGGTGATCACAGCAGTTCAATGTAAGTTCTTTTTTAAACCATTAATAAAATGGTGTAAACCACTATGTGGTCACTCTCAGTTCAATTTAACATTGGCTGGCGTTGATGACAGCTTGCACTGATTCTTGTCTGTCAAGCCTAAATTGATATAACCCTGATTTCAAATGAACTAAGCCTGTCTGAAGAGTGTTATGTGCTTTTTAAGTTCATGAATTAAAAGCAAACCTTTGACCAAAAGGCTGCAGGTTTTTCATAAGGGCAAAATTCACAGCTTAACACTGATTTTGACAATTCTCTCATTAACCTTCACTACAGACAGCTGAGGAAAGTTATTTGGGGAACAGAATGGTCAATACTTTGCCTTAATAAATACATAGTACAGGCAACCTAGAAAGAGATACTTATTTTATGTGACAGTAATAAGAATGAGAAATAATGGACCAGAGAATTCATCTAGATTCTAAGTAATCTTCCCTGTAGGCTTACCAAAGTAAGCCTAATGCTACACAAAAAAGCAAAGATGTTATTTCTATCTACATTTTTGCATATTCTTAAACTCTTCAGAGTACCCAGTTCTGGCTCCTTTCAGAAGCAAGGTGCTGAGCAGGACGGACTGTTGATCTCACATAGCACTATCACACATCTGGGGTTGTGGGGGCCTTGCAATGTTGAACTGAACAAACAGAACTAGAGGAGAGAAGGAGAAAGTAAGCAAAGAAGAAACGGAAACACAGAGGACCAAGAGAGTGAGACTGCAGAGAAAGTCTTCTCAAGGGTTTGATTGGTAGCTGATGTGCTTGCCTTTGGAGAAAAGAAGTTGGGAGTTAAGAAGGACCAAAAGCTGGGGTGCACAGAAGTTCACATTCTGTGCAGTGCTTGTCTGCCAGTGTTCAGGCAGTGCCTGACACAGACTTCTCCGGGCATAGGCTATCGTGTGTCCACTCCTTCCAAGTTTTGGGACAGCCTGAAGCAAGTGGCTCTGGCCCAGAAGCAATGTAACCAATTCAGCTTGGGTTCAGCATCATCCCGCTCATCCGGCTGGTAGAGGAGACAGATTATTCCAAGACTAGTTGTCCACTGCACCTTGCTGTGGTGAATATGCAGTCCTGCAGGGGCAATATCCTCTATGGAATGCAACATTTGCAATTGCAGGCACTAGCTTTCAGCAAAAACGTTTCACCTGTTTCATTTCCTTCCAAAAAGCAGAAGGACTGCTACGTGCATGTGCTTGTGCAGATAGGAGAGCCAGCCAATTCAAAGTTACGTGTGTGTGTATTTTTTAAAGGAAAATAGCAAAGTTCCCTTCTCTTTGCAATTGTTTCTATTATCTCCTTTTCCAAATGCTCATTGCATGTGTTGGCTCAAGATCACATAATGCAAAAATTGCAAAACCTTTGCGGTGCTCAGCCTTCCATGCACATTTATCAAATAGAACCTCATAAAATCCAACAACAAGCAGGAAAGAAATCTTGGGAAAAATGTTTTCATACCTTAAAATTGCATTGGGGGGAGGAAAAAGATCCCTAAAATATACGAACAGCAAACTATTCCATTCACCACAGCTCTGTTCCAGCAGGCAGACAGGTCCTACAGCTTCAAAAAAGGGTATCTTAGCCTGACAGAGAAAATGGCTACCGTTTTCAGGTGCCAAATTACAACCATCCTTGAGGTTTGAAAGCTAGCAGCATAGTGCTTAGTTAAAGCAGACAACTCTGCTCCAGTCTGGCAGAAGTGATAAAATACACAGTGGAACCTGAGAGAGTGAGATCCTCTCTTTCTCTCCTACTCCCCTTTTTTGCTATATTTTTCCTCTGGTGGGTTGAGATACCCAGTTGGAGCTCCCAAAATAGAGGAAATCCAGGCAGAAGAGCTTACCCAAGTCTATCAGCAGCCTGCTGTGTTTCACTCCATCAGCCAAACTTTGCCACTGGGCTGAGATATGAAAGTTCTTGGGGTTTTGCACTCCTTCTTCCTAGCCTTGGCCTGGTTTGTACTTTTTGGAGTAAATATGGAATAAAGAGCCTGTCCCTTTAATGCAGATACAGTGAGAAGGGCAAAACTGTTCCCAAGAAGTCAGTAAAAGTGGTAATGCCTATTAATGATTGCGGCAGAGTGCTTTTCAGTTGCCCTATTAAAGGAGCTCTTTGTCCTAATAAATATCAACGAAAAAGCTTGCTCTCAGAGCACCTTCCCTGTACTTTATTTATAATGAGTCTTCTAATGAGAACATAGTGTTTATGCTTCCTTGAGAGACTCATCACTCCCTCTCTCAGTCTGTTATTTAACATACAGTACTCCATGAAGGTGTCCCACTTCATCCCCAATGCCTCCCCGCCCCCTTCCACACACAAATGGCCATGTGCTGCTTGTTTCAAGGGCATATGCGACTGAGAAGGAAAAGTGAGCACTGGAAGAGAAGCAGACATCTCAAATGTTATGCAGGACACATCAGGAAGAGGAGCAGGTGACCTGAATTGTCAGTATGACAGCATGGGCCCTTCAAGGACAGGTCTAAAGCAGTTCCTATGTGTAAGTCTCGATCACGGGTGTGCTTGCAAGGCTATTTAAACAGGTCATACACCAGTCTGTTACACCTCGTAAAATACCTAATAAACAACAGTAATTTGGGTGTGTTGACTGTGTGTACTAGCCCTTAGTAGCTACTGTTGACTAACAAGACCAAAAAGCACTCAGCCACTGAGATTTGTAGGTATCCTCCCGGTCGCAGTATGAAAAAAACAGACCTCTTCATTTTTCAGGCATAGTTTTAGGGAAATTTTTGGGACAAAGAGCTCAGTTGTTAAGTAGCATTTTTGCCAAAGCTCCTCATGGCTGCAATTTGCCACGGAGCATTCTGTATCTAGCTGTGCCCGGGTGTGATAGAAATTAATAACTCTGTGAGGCTTCGTGTGGTATTCTGTTGCCATTCAGAGTCATGCCTTGAGATTGTGATATCTTACAGGACACATCCCTAATGTGATCTTGTGACAGAACAGAAGTAATTTATGTTACCAGGGTGCCTAAGAAAAAAAAGGGAGCCTATTATAGGGTTGTTCCATTGCCTTAGGCCAGAAGATAGACTCTGAAGACTCTCTTTTATTCTCTGTGTTTTTCTTTTAAGCTTTGAAGAGAGGAGTAAAAGGGTTTCCTGTACTTAAGCACATCAATTCCCTATCCTTTTTCTGAGCCTCTACAATGCCTGTTTCCACAGGAGACCAAAATTAAGCAAAAGAAGATTACATAAGGAGACTTGCTATCAATGTTTGATGTTAAGATGAGTCTTATATTTGCTGTCCATCATCAACAGACTTCCATGGGCATTAAAATCACAACAGCAGTAGTCTTTGTGGTATCTAGCACTTTGGCATTTAGAAAGTCAAAACTGTGTTTGAGATTGATGAATTCATGGGAATAAAAGGATTCTCTGATCTGAAAGCATAAAAGAAATATGCTCCTCAAAGTTGTTTTCTCAGTGCTTTGTGCAAGCAGGCAGACTCACGATTCACTTGATCTCTCTGGACTGTGCCCCGCTACACAGCCGTGGCCCAATGGCAAGGAATGAGGGACACCTAGGCCTATAATACTTCATCTTGGTCTTTGAAATCTGCACTGACCAGGAGAAAGATAACTCCTGGAACAAACTGGCTTGTCCTATGTAGCAAAGACTCGAACCTTTTATTCTTCTGGAAATGAAGAAATACTGGAAGCTCTCTGACAATCAGTAAGGGAGAGATATGAGCGCAAGCTTGAACTCTTCAGCAAGTGCACAGCCAATTTCTATACCAGTCAGAACTTGCATGTTATGTTCACATTCAGCTTCAGACGTGACACAACTCAATAATCCATCCTGGAGCTGACAAAAACCATCTGATCCTTGTCTGGACCATGTTTCCAAGCAAGCTGAAGAGAAAATAAAGTACTTTAAGGAACAGACGAAACCTTGCTAAGAAAAAGAAAAAATATGTCTGTGAAGCATCTGCACTTCCCAGTGTCTGTTCTCCCACTCTATCTCCTCACTTTTTTCTGGATGAGAAACACGTTTCCAAAGAAAAAGAACAGCAGAGAGCTCACCTGGAGAGAAGGGAAGATAACCAGATTTATCAATTTCTTACCACAGAACTGCCCACCACACCACCAAAATGGGACCCTGATTTTTTTTGAAGGACTAGTGAAGAACATCAGGAAGATTCAATGAAATGGGGGGAGCAACCACAATTATAAGGCTCAAAACACAGCCATCATTGGAGCTCCTGTGGATTTTTCAAACCTAAAACTGAGTGCCTCCTTTTTATGACTGGCAATTACTGCTGTCTGATAGATCATGAAGATGAAATTTGAAATGAGATACACCTTTCTTTCCTGCTTTTTGAGAGTTGTGATGCCCAGGAAGGTTTGGATTGTACCCAGTTCTCTATGAAATAAAGGTTCCAGAACAGTATTTGAGGTGCTGTCCCTTCCCTTAGCAAGTGTGGTGAACCTATGTGGTTTGAGAGATCCCAAACTACTGTTTTACTTGATGCTGTCACAGAGAGACAGATACACAGTGAGCAAATAGGTACACTTAAAGCACAGTGTGGTTCCTATTCAAGTCAGGGTCTAAGCCTTGACATTAAGCTTAGCCATTGACTAGCTTTTTAGTATGCACTGCACTACAAAGAGTTGTGCACTACCTTGAGAGCCCACTAAAAAGCTATAAGCTCATTACTATAATAGAGATCAATGAGATTTTGTTATTAATTTTAACAGAAGTAAAGCCATGCCCTAAACCAGTTGTAGGACAGCACTTGAGCATAATACATACTCAGTGAATATATATATGTTTTAGTAATAAATTGTACAAATTATTTGTGAGAACAAAAAAAAAAGCTTTTTTTCCCTCAAGCATGAGAAGAGCACATTCATGGGTAATGTTTTGTTTGGCCATTATAAACAGCATTTTGATGGTAGATGTGTGCATACACACATTTATTTTTCTGTGTGTAATAATAAATGCTGGATCACCAAAATCACATGGACATATCTCCTACCTCAGAGCTTTTCCCCACAGCATGTTATTGCACAATTCCCTGAAACTTGCCAAGTCCTACAATACTAGCATTTTAGTTATTCTTTCATTACAAATATGCTACTTATGGCAAATGATTAGTTCATATGAGTGAAGATAGTAACCCATACCTAGCTCCCAGAATAGCAAGAAAAATTACTTTGGTGGGCTGCTTCAGTCTGACAACATTTACAGTGTCTGCCCAGGAAGATCTAAATTATTATTAAGGCTAAATGCCAGAAATAAGGGAGCTTGGATTATCTTCGTTGAGCAGATCATGTATTCACAACAGCAGCAGAGTGCTGCTTTCTTGTGTCAGTTTCACCAAATGTCCAGTGAATCTTCCACACAGTAAATAAATTTTTTGCTTGTAAAGTTGATGCTGGAGGAATTTATTCTCTCTGGCGATTGCACGTCAACTGTTCCAGTTTATCAAGAGAAAAAAGCTGTCCTAAATTGCTCTATCAGCTTACCAAGGAGGTCAGCATCCATTTTAGCACAAAACCATACATGGTTGTTCTTTAGGCCAACATAGACCTTTTTGCTTATCTAACTGTTCCAGAGGTTGTTTTATTCCCGTCAATTTATTTCTATTTCATCACCTAACCAAACTGTGGTCTATTTTTTTTAAGGTATGGGTTTCGGAAGTGCCTTCATCTTGTCTGGCTTTTGTATGAAACAATACTTTCTGCAGTTCCTTTGGAAGGAGAAGGTAGGGGGGAACAGATGGAAAGGACACACCACCACTAATTTGACTTTCCTCCAGAAACATGAAACACTAGAATTAACTATTCCAGCTGTCTCTCTGTTCTTTTCTTGATTCTGAGGTGGTTGAGTGATAAGGGAGAGTTCTTGCTTTTTTTACCTTCTATTCCTAGCTGAAAGTGTTATATTTAAATAATGGATCCCTCAGTCCTGTCTGCTCTGCAAGCTGATGCTCAAGTGGCTGCTTCTTTATTTTAAAGTTGATAACACAATTTTTAAATGCAGAACCTTCACAGCAGGCAGCTGAATGGCTGGACAGATGGCTGGGTTGTTATTTGGGAGTCCCTGAGCTAGCAACTCCTTAGTCATCAAGGTTCTCCAATTATTGTCATCTCCCTCTTACATGTGTCTCCATTGATTCATATCAGTATCACAAAGGGCCATTTCTTGGATTTAACCCTAAGAAACAACAACAACAAAAATATATGGGAATAGCAACTCACAATGTCCAGAAGTGGCCCCTACCATTGCAACCAAGGTTTGCTGTTGCTTTTGTCATTGCAGGTTCAGCAGTTCACAGTAAATGGCATTCAGTATCACCAGGGACCAGGAAAAGAAAAATCATCAGTAAGGCATTAGTACAGACTTCTATAAGCAAGACTGTCAGGGAACCACTTCTTAATCTCATTTGAATTCAAATGCGGCTTTACATGTGTTGGATGCATATGGTTTTTCACATTAAGATGTAAAGTTTATACAAATCCGAGGTGTGAATGGTTCCCCTGAGTGCTGATGACAAATATTCCAGGATCAACACTTAGCTGCTAAGCTTACCTTAAAACTTGCTGGGGTGATAAGCTGCTGGTAATTTCTCTGCCAGCATTAGATGGAAACAGCAAAGCTTCTGTGCACTTCTCACAGCGACTAACTGGAGCACAGGGCATGTATAAACTTTCCTTCTCCTGCAGTTCCAGCTGGCTGGTAATTTGTGATTAAAGATCTACAACATGAGAAGCTGGAGCCTAGAATCAATGAAGGAAGTTGAAAACAACCAGCTTGAGAGTCCGCTGAGTAGATAGCCATCGTCTTATGCAAAGGAACCATAAAAGTCAATGAATCCTCCTGGACTGATTGAGGGTTTTTAAAAATTTTTCTCGTATACTGTCACTTAGAAATGTTCCAAGAAGATTTCTATAAAAGAAATGGCAAAAGAAGTGAGGCAGAAAAAAATATTAACTTATCTCTACTTTTAAATGTCTCCTAGGTATCTTGGTATTTCACTGATGGGCGTTGGAGAGATAAGAGAATGTCCAGTTTCCACAGATAACTTTATCTGGTATAGTCCCCACAGTGATCTCAGAGCAAACAAGGAGAATAAACAATTGAACTAATAGGGCTCTTCCTTCTGCAACTTCTTTAACTCCTGATGAGCCATAACATTCCAGTGGGAATGACAAGGGGTTTTTTTTGATGGAAATATAAGACAGCTTTGTGAATTAAAACATAGGGGATTTTAGCCAGAATCACAAGAACCCAAATTAATTCTCTGTATCAGATTTCATTACAGGAAAGCTTAGGGAATTTCCACAGTGAAACGTGAAGGAATGAGTCCAAGCAACTGTTTAATATCAAAGTGTCAGTAGAAGAGGTTTTAAAATAGATCATCAAAATTAATAGTTAATTGCTACATTCATGTGGTGGTACCAACAGCTCCAAAGAAACTCAAATATTCAAAACTGGTCTCGATATCAGAGATGGAGATGGCAGAACTGATGCCACTATTTAAAAAGAGGCTCTGAAGGGGAGCTGGTCCAGGAAACTAAAGACAATTTGTCTGACCTCCACACCAAATAAATTAGTTGTGACTGTGAATAAGGAAGTAATCAGTTTACATATAGATAAATTTAATATAGTGGCATGGTCAACGAAGCTTTTGAGGAAGGAAGTCACACCACCTATGAAGGTCTTCAAAGCATGAACAGATAGAGAAGGACAATGTCACTGATAAAAAGTTTATTTGCATATCCAAAAAGTTTTTGATGAAATCTTATATCAAAGGATAAGATTCTTATGTGGAATGGTAACTTGGTAAAAGATAGGAAGCAAAGGAATATATGACCAATTTTCACAGTGGAGGGAATTTAAGTGGAATCACACAGTGGTGTGTACTGGAACTATATTCATAAAATAGGATGAAAACCTCAGTAAATAATAAAAGGTGTTGATGTTACTGAATAATTCAAGGCAGCAAAAATGCAATTTGTCTACTAAGAGTTCCAAAATAACTCATGATATTGAGTGACTGGAAAATAGCTGGGCAAAGTAAAATCTGATTCTGACAGTTGTGAAATACCATGCATTAAGAAAACAACATCTATACACACATCTATACATACACACAGTGTGTTCTGATTAAACTCTAGCCACTCAGGAAAGACATGTTGTGTCATGTGGACAAGGCTCTGAAAACATTAGTTCAGTGTCTATCATCTACTAAAACTGCATATAACTGTTATTAATTAGAAGGAAAGATCAAGAGCAAAAAAGGAGAAAGCATCAATATGGCATTGTATAAATGTTTTGTGTTGCTCCCACCACCACAAAGAGGAATTACTAGACTGAGACAAAGCACAGACCAGGCAACTGGGATAACTGGGGTTTAGATAAAGCTTCCATATAGGAAGAATAAGGTCACATCTACATTAGGAAGTAATTGGGTGCTGAAGGGTGGACTGACAGATCAAAGCAATTGCTGTTGAGATCTCTGCTCCTGAAGGGAAATCATTTCAGGCTAGATTTAGTTCAGTCACCCGGCCTGAATGTCCTTCCCAGAAATGGGGACCAAAGCTGATTGCAGAATCAGTCACCGGTCAGACCCTTCTCTTACTGGTAGGACTTGGAGCATGTTTACAGCAATCCTGGAGCAAAGCTTTTAATTTGGTACAACTAGAGGCAATCAAGCAATGAACAGTACATGAAGGCAGTTGCTTCAGATCTCACTTTGAACAAAAATAAAAATGTAGATGCAAAGTGGTTGGGTTTTCATTTCTTTGGGTGTTTGCTTTTTTAGTTGCATAGGATTTTCTTGTTCAAATCAGAAGAAATGAGGTTGGAAAAGGCTATTAAAGGAGTCTATAAAATTAAAGACTACTTGGGAAAGATAAACAAGGAACAACAATTCCCTCTCTCTACTTCTTCTACAAGAAGTGAAGATACCAAATGAAATTATCAGGCAACAGGCTTAAAGCAAAAGGAAGTACTTTTTTACGCACTGCATAATGAAATTGTGGAACACATTACCCAGGATGTTTGCAAGATCAAAACCATAAATGAGTTCGAAAAGAAATTACACAAATCAATGGAAGTTCCATGATGGGTTAAAATTCATGATGTAGATGCAATTTACAGGTCAAAAAGTCTCAGATTTTCTGAAGCTACAACCACAGTGTATGTTCCTTATTCTTTCTTCTCTACCAGGCACATGATATTGCACTGAATGTTTTTTCTGGCCTTATTTTCTTCTCAGGAAACTATATCTCAAAGTTGCTGGGAGCCTGGAAAACCCAGTCTGCAAAGTTCAGGCACAAAAATGTCATCAGATTTAACCCCTCAGACATTTGTGATCTCTTGTTGGCAACTCAGGTCTCCTTTTTGGCACCTTCTGATTTTAAGTTCTCTCTGATTATCACTGATGAGTGTGCAACACCTACCGTGTGCATGGTCATAGGGACTAACTTGGGCTTCACTTTGGCTGAAACACCCTTCAGATACCTCCATTCAGTTGAACTTTCTGAGCCTGAGAAGCAGTCTCTGAGAAGACTGAAAACAGAGGAAAAAGTAGTAGCAAGTACCTTGGCTGTTCGGTAACAAGTATTGTGGCCGAAAGAGAATCTACAGAGTGAAATAAATGGTGCTGAGCATCCCATATCTGCACCAAATGCCTTTTTGTGGGGTTTAATTTAAACTAGCTTTAGTTTGATCCCAAGGATATGAATATTACAGACAGTAGGATCACAGTAAGTGCACTGCTGGAGCACATACTGCAAGTGAGTTTCATTCAAATGGAACCCAGTTTGCACACTCCAAGACCACTCCTCAGTAAGAACCAAAGCATAGTATGGGGGCAGTCAGGAGATTTATTGCAGAAATGCATACCCGATCCAAACTGAAATACTAATGTGGTACACACACTGACTACTATGAGAAGGCTTTGTGAGGGGTTATTGTCAATGTGCCATAGGGTAAGAATTTAACCTACTGTGAACAATTAAAGTTTTCCAAATTATTCCCCTTCTTCTCCTTTCCCCTCCCTACAATTTGCATTCTGATTGTGTCAATCCATTTACTTAGCAGTTAATTCACTGCTTTTAAGTCAAAAATATGGCTCATTGAGCTTACAGACAATGTCATTTATTTTTCCATTTTTTTTAAGCAAGAGCTTGAACTGTTTTGTCATCTCTTTAAATAAAGCTTCCTAGACATCATCAAGAAGTCATATGTGGCAGGGGCACACCCATGAGATTACATGCTGCCATGGCCACAACATGTAGTTCTCAACAACGTTTGCGCTAGACCCATAAGGCCCTGGAAGCAGAATTCTTGTATATCTTTGCATTGAAAATGTTGGCCCTGCATGCAAACTGCTATATACATAGGATATATATATATTACATATACATATATATATATGTAATAGGAATATGTCTGCTTTCCAGAATTAGGAAGGTGGGGCAAGATACAGGCTGAGCAGCCGGAGCGGAGATGCACCACACTGCCTTAAAGAGCCAGTGTTTGCGCTTGACAAGAGTTTAAACTGGGATTAAACTGTGGATGAAACTCTTACTGACAATATTTGTTACCAACAGCAAACTCCAACAGATCCTGATAAACCACTGGGAATCTGCCCGGAGGTAAATTAACAACATCAAGTTTTAGACCCTATACCAGCAACATTTTCTCTTTCTTTGCATGCACAGGCCAATACACAAACTCTGTGTCCCAACCTAGTCTTAGAAAAAAACAAACAAAAAAAATCACCAAATAAAAAGCAAAATAAATGCCAGACTGGCACGATTTCTGCTTTTGATTATAAGTGCAATATAGACCAATCATCCATGTATTTATTTTTCACTGAAGAAGGAATAAGAAAAACAGATACCCATGTAAGGAAAACATAATCCATAATTTCCTAGTTTGTAATATTTAATATTTCCTAGAAAGGGTAAGATGTGACCAGCATGCCTATATGACATAAACAGTGGTGGGAACTTCAGTTCTGTAATTCAGTACAAATGAGCCTAGATGAGAGGAAATCGACAGCCTCATGAGCTGCAGTTGACAGAGTAGAAGTCAGAGCAACCAATGGGATTTAATAGAATAATTAAAAAAAAAATGCTTAACCTTGCTATGCCTCCTCTTCATCTGAATGTAAACACATTCATATACTGAATTGAACAAATGAGCACATCTTTATCGGTGGCATACACCATAATTCCTAATAGTTCCTCAGCAGTGCACCAGGATATGCAAGCTGAAGACCAGGAGAGGAAAGTTTCTAACGCTTCTATGCTCCAAGCAAGGTAAGATGCTGAATTTTCTTTTAAGCTACCATTAGGTGAAGTAAATCACATTGCAACTGCATTCTTGTGAAGATGAAAAAATTATCTCTCTTAGTTTAAAAGTCATCACAGTTCTATTAAAATTTTCACAACAAATATAAAATCATTTGCTATGTTAGTGATAATTCAAAGTTCTGACTGAATCTAATTTGAACATTTCCTTGCAGCTGTACATCTGAGTTTCTTATGTTTACTGTAGTTCATACAATCACATCAACCTACAATTCAGGTAAAACTAAAGTGGTGGAGCTGAGGTACAACTAGTCTTCGTTATTTAAAAAAAAATCCAGCTATGAATGATACCCATGGAAAAAAACTACTGTGGTTTAATAAAAGGGTTGTTTCACAAACTGTTTCTCAGGAGGTGCATTGAGTTGCGGTTTGACATTTTCTAGGATAATAAGTAACAAACTGCCTCATCCAACAGGATTTCAGAGCAAATAAGGGTATACCCATATCATTCCAGCACAGAGAGTAGGAGCTTTCTCTCAATGTGTCCTACTGTGATTTCACTTGCAACTGAAGGCTGAGTGTTTCTTGATGCGGAGGACAGCATTTTAACAGTGCTCAGTGTTTACAATACTACGCTAATATCCCGGTCACATATATGAGAGTTGTGAAACTGAAAATTTGAATAACACTTTGATAATGCAGTAAAATGCTTAGGATGTTGTGATATTTAATTTACATCAAGAAAAAAAGCTGCTCTGAGACCGGGTTAGTGATTATCTGCTTCCATAATTTGCTTCCTCCTTTTTCAACCCCTTTCGACCCCAAACCTGCATCTTAACTGAAGGTCAGGTGTTGAATCTGCTCCGTTTTCCTTCTCCTTTTGAAAGTAAATTCTCTTCTGCATGATGTCTAAGTAGATAGCACCAGCCTAAATACCTTCAGCTTTATTATCTCCCTTCTCTTGTTATAGCCTGATCATAAATGTTCACAACAGTGTACTGCAAAAAGGTTGAGTCTTAATGACACTCTGAGGCTAGGATATAGGATCACTGATCCCACAGTACATGTGTTTCTACAAATAGCCTTGCAAATAGCCCCAGTGTTAAACATAAACCTTTATATTAGAGCACTATGTTCAGTAATTCCTCAAGGAAGAGAACTCCACAAAATCTCTTACAGAAGTAATGATAATATCCAGGGTCTGACCTGGAGAAAACATCCATTTATGAGAATAACCTAACTCCGTGTTGCAAGTAATAATAAGGGATGGTACACACTCTTTCTCCCATTTCTACATGCAAGTGCCCACATGGAGACAAGTAAATAAAATGGAGACTTACCAAAAACCCACTGCTTCAAGCCTACATCTTATCAATGCTACAGTATACTTGTCTTCCTATGCAGCCAGGTATTTACATGTTTTCAAAAGGCAACATTCTTTTTGCTGTAGATCCTATGGATCTTTTAAAATTTGCAAAGAGATTATTTAAGTTTATTCTTTTTTGCATCTCTGACCAATAAGGCTCTTAATATAACCTAAACTTTTAAATCTATGAAGCAAAGTAAAAAAACCCCAAACAGTTAGAACAAAAACACTACCCCATCAGGATTCCCATGCAAGGGTAGTATCCACAACTGTATTCAAAGCTGGCTGGAAGGAAGACCAGCTCATGAAAAATCCAAAGAGAAATGAGTCTAGCAAGCTTGCTTCCTTTCTCATTTCTTATTTTTCGTAATTGACATCGATTAGATTGGATTATAAAGTATACTCAAATTACTGACTCACCAATCCCAAGAAGGTAAGTCTTCAAAGTAATGAGATCAACAACTGTTGATCAAAGAAAATCACCGTAGATGCAAGGCTCTGCATTCGTTGGTGAAATGTATTGTCAGAGGTCTGGCTGGATCAATGGATAGTTCAGGCTGGCCACCACAGACCAGGATTGCTCCTAAAGCAACAGTGACTCCCGCCCATAGGAGAACACTTGGTGGAAGTTCAAAGGTTTCTTCATCTCTTCTTTTAAGGATACTAGACATTGTATTAAAAATAGGCAAGTAACTTCCCATAATAAGCACACTTTATTAAACTAAGCTCATCTCCTTTATTGTTCCAGAAGCTCTACAAAGGTCTCTGGGCCTGCTGGGAAGTTCCATGGTAATATGGGGGGAATTAAAGGAAATGTTCTTTGAAGGCTGTCATCCGTCCCAGAGTTTTTGTCAAACATGCCACAGTAGCTGTGCCAGAGCATCCCCAGGAAAGGGTAGTTCGCGGGGTTTCCTGACACCAGTTTGGATGTCTCCATAGAAAAAGAAACATGAAAATTTTTCCACTATTTTCAGGTCAAATGCCAATATTTCATTTAAGTGTAAGGAAAAGAAAAGGGTCAAGGTGGAATGGGTGCTCTTGGGGTTAAGGAGTTATGGGGAAATGGACAATAAACAAAGCAACCAAGTGAGATTAATTTGAACCCCTTTAGCTGGATGGTGATTAGACTGAACGCATTCTATATACTCATACTTACTGGGCAATAAGTCAATTTGTTGCTCCACATAGCTATTAGCAGGATAGATTAGCTTCATGGAAATATAGGCTGTAAGGTTTGGGATAAGCTTTCCTGGATACAGATAATCTTTAATACTGCTCTCCTGTTTCCATTCTCTTTCCAGAGAAAATTAAGTTAGGCTGGCATACTATATGAACTGTGTGTGTGTAACAGAGAAGTGCAGGGACATTTTGCCTTAGTCCTACTTATATCCACTTTCAGATCCCTCAGTGGAAAAAAAAAGAAATAGAGAAGAAACACAGTTTGAACAAAACGGAATAAAAAGGTCATCTCTAGTATCTAGGTGATTGTTTTTACACTCAGTCTACTTTGACCTTTGCTGATGGGACAGACTCCTCACCAGCAAATGCTGGGAGCAGACCTTTTTAAGGACTGTAAGCGTTCACAGTGTGATGGTGGTAAGGAATTGCGAGGCCCCATTAGAAAGCACTCCATGAAGCAGAGCTTCAAGTGGCTGAATTGCCCTTGCCACAGATTACATTTCCCTATAGCTCAAAGATCAATGTCTGTTTGCTTTCAGTGTGCATTAGAATTCCCCTTTTCTGAAGAAACAAAAGAAATTTGGGAGCAGGCTGTATCCAGAACTGCAAGTATTTTTGATGGAGAAAGAAAGCAAACTAATGACACTGTCCCATCACATCTATGCAGACCATATAAACTACAGGAAGAGTGGCAGTTCTCAGTAAATGATATACTACAGAGAAGCTTATTTTATCATGGCTCCCTCACAGCCTGTGGGGCTGAGAATGAAGAACTCTTATCTCCAGATCTGACTGAAACTTAACTGAGTGCAAATCAAACCATTAATGGACTTCAAAAGTGGAGAATGGTTCTTATTACCACTAGCTTCTTATCTTTGTCCTCTTGATTTCCATTCAAAAATAAACATTTTTAAACATCAGAATGCTTCTTGAAGTGACCAACATTGGAAATGTTGGGAATATAGATCAGTGACACCCAAACCCAGTTTCTCAGACCCATACTATTCAAATTATTTGAATTTCTTTCAAATAAGCATTTAAAAAGCAAAATTCACACCACCCAAATGGATCCAACTTAGATCATCCTTATAATAAATGCTTGAGAGAAATATTTACATAGTAGTGTTCCTCCCCTGAGGTCAGTGTTGTTGGTACAGAGTGGAGGCAGATACCATTACCAAGAAGCAAGGGTGATCTTGACCCTCTCTGGAACAGGTTAGGCTACAGCTTAGCCTGAAACTGGCACTTCCTGGCTGGATAGGGCTCTCTAATTCTATTAAGCTAATTCCCATTGTAATGCAGACTCCTGATCTTACATAGTGCTGCAGAGAGCTTGTACCCAGAGCACAGAGAGTAACCTGAACCCAAAGGCAAGAGTGCACCTAACTGGGTTGTTGCAGGGAGGCACTGAGTGGTCGCTTTCCTATCCACTTCTCTGCAAATCACAAGCACTGAGAATCTTGCACAAAGAAAATCTGTTTTTCTGTCATGGCTGGAGTTACTTTCGTTTCATAAATCTTCCCTTGATCAAGTTACTCTCTGCTATTATAAAGATTTTAAAAGGTTTCAGGCTGTACAATTTTATATGTTTTAGAACAGCACGATCATGAAGGAAGTGACTTGAAGCAGTCACTTGAATTTTTAACCATGAATTTTAGCACAGGGATTTCCACATTCATGTCCAGAGAAAGACTGGAACTATAATCTCCAAATATCAAGCTCACGAAAGCATTAAAAAAAACCCCAACCCAACAAAAAATAAGACACATCAAGAGCAACAGCAGAATCTCAAAATCTTCCACTCCTGCCCCCATCAAAAGAGGTGAACTCAGCAAAAGGAAATATGATGCCTTAAGCCCCTAATGTGTTTTTTTTATTTTTCTAATATTTGTAAGACTTGTAAGTTTTATAAGTAGTGGAAGTAGATTTTAAAAGCAGCAACCTCCCCCCCCCTTTTTGTCCCTTGTCCCTTTCCCTTTCTCTAGCACCCTTGTTTATACATTCCTTAATCTTCTTACCCCATTCTATGCTCCCTATATCACTCATAGCCCCAAATCCAATAGAAATGTTTAGTCTCTTGTCAAGGCAAGGCCTAGATTGTTGGCAGAACAGCATATCAGGGCCTAAACCACAGAATACGGTCAAGAATTAGATAACTATGTACCCTTTGTGCTCTGATGAAGACAAAGATGGGATGAATAAGGGGTCCCGAAATACACCCCAGACCCATTTTAAGGGGGTGGACCCGGGACGGACCAGAGTAAAGGCCACAGGGTGGACACATCTGGGATTGGATGGATGGTATTATAAAATGTAACCTCTCAGGCACGGCCAGGGCGCGTCTTGTAACATCTTAGCCTTGGCAAATAAACCCTTTCTTATCTCACCCCTAATTAAGTGCTCTGGAGATTTTTTCAGCACCAAAATACCACGGCAACAAATATGACAGCAGGTTATGCACCTTCAGTTGCAAGTTCACTAAGAGATCCTGAATAAACTTCATTAAGATCTCACATTAACAGGACTTCTGGGCTGAGAGCTTAAAAATAATTTTGTGCACTTCTTATGATGAGATTTGCACCTATTCACACTTAGGCCTGGGTTTGACTTCAGCAAAGACCTGAGTAGAGAGATGAAGAAGAATGCTTAGTTATTGGAGTAGTAAAACTTGGTTGCCAGAAAGAGGGTTCAGATTTCATTTTCCCACTTTGTGTGACTCCTGCCCCATATCTTTAAACACAATAAAATGTCTTGGCCATAACAAGAAAAAAAATTCCAAGTTTAAAAATTCTCTTAAGTACAGCTGAAATATGGAAACAAAGGAATTTTTTATTTCCAAAGAGCTGAAAATGAGGCCTGTGTATGTGGAGGAAGAGAAAAAAGACCAGGAATTCTGGGAGTGAGAGGAGAGGCATGTGCAGTGACCTGCAGAAAGTTAGAGAGATGATTTGGAAATATAGGTCACGTTATTGCAGTATCAGCCAGTCCTACTGATGGACTAATCACCCCGTAGGTCCAGTGAGGCTTGGTTCTCTGCTCCATAGTGAAGCTTTATAAAATGATTTCTAAAAAAAATTGCCTGAATACTTAGCAAAAGGCAGGAAAATTCACCTGCAAATGAACCATTTCATGCCAGAGACTCAGTACGCACTTTTGTAAATCACAAACCTTTGCTGTAGGCAATGCGTGTGCTCTCCAGGAGTCTAGCTCTGGTTGACAGCCAGGGCAGAGGGCAAGCCATGGAATAAAGCTAAGAAAAATCCTCCCAAAGAGAGCAAAATGGAAAAGAAAAAAAACACCAAAAAAACCGCCATCCAATAAAAAAACCCAAACTACACCAACAGATCCCAAATACATCTCTAATTTTAGATTAATACCTGCCTCCATGAGGCTTTGGTCAAGGAAATTAAAAAGTGGCAGTAAGTTTCTATTTGCTGGTCAAGATGTAACTGAGCAAGAGTACTGTCTCAATAGTTTCAGATGCTCTTTTGGGCAATTTGAACACTAAGTCCAGATTCAGCCTCAGGATTGAGCCTTACGCTGAGCCTTGTGTGCCTGCTGGCACCACTGACTCTGAGTATTCCTCATGAAATACTGTAGGGTCAAAGTACAAGAGAATTCAGCTGAAAGAACTGTTCTGGAGCTCTGTGTGGGAAGTGAAAGCCTCCTGAAGACTGCAATTTCCTTCAATGATTTTGGTGCTATTATATGCTCAATTTCTGCCAGAAATTTGTCTTCTGGCAAGCTCCTAGCTAGCTAGCTAGTATGAGAAGGGGGGAAGATATTTCTTTAACGGATTTGTTTCCTGAATTATACATCACTGAAGAACCTTGTGACGAATTATTTTGCAGAGCATGTTAAATAATATAAAAAGGGTGTTCCAACACATGATCACAGATAATTATGTTAAGAGCAGCTTAACAAGCAACCCTTTCTCAATCTTGCTACTGTAATTCCCTATGTGCACTTAACCCGCCTGCAGTGGAGAGGCAAAATGTATCATTTAGACCTTTACTCTAACTTAGGGTATCAAACAAAACCCAATTTTTGTGAAGAGAGCTGGCACTTTTACAGAGAATTCATTTGAAGAATAATTGAGACAGCATATTTTGTACCAGTATAATTTCTGTCATTATTCAAGAGAAGGCATAAAAAAGAAAAAAGAGGAAACCCACGCCTGACCTGGAATTTTTGGTGAATGCTGAAGTAAAAAATGGGGGGCACATGCTGCTTTAAGCAGTGAACAGAGGATATGAGGGAGAAACTGGAATTTCTGGGGTAGCAGAGGGGAAGAGGAAAGGACAAAGGTGTTTCCATAGAAGGCTGTAAGGACACAGGGCACAAATCCATAAAAAGACAGGTTTCGCTGACTCCTATGCTCATACAGCAACTTGTTTTTCGAGGGAGAAGCCATTTCACTATTAGGTCCCATTGCGCTATTTTGAACAAGAAAACTACTTTTCATTACCAGGAACCAACATTAACCCTCTTCATGTCTGTCAGACTCAATCTCGGATGTCTGGCAATTACTTGAAATTGAACTCAAAACAATACTGAGGTTTTATTGATAGCTTCTCATCAGTTCCTTGCTGTTTCTTGCCTTTCAACCGATAGCCTGGAGAGCATCCAATTCTCCTACACCATGCCCAACAGGGTCAAATTTCAGAGAAGTTATTGATTGGGACTTGACATTTAAGGAACATTCAACCACTGTGGCATGAACAGCTTTTTACCAGCTCATAAATATTGCTAGGCTGAGACGTCCCCTTTCTCATACTAAAAATTGAAACATTATTTTCCTGTTTTATTTCTGGCTCAGCATTTTAATACTGTAATTTGCAGTTTCCCTGGATTTCCAAACTGTGCAGGGATAAATGCTGCTGTGAGAGTTATTTCAGGTAGCCAATCCTGCAGCCTCCACCAGCTGGACTAAACAAAATCAGTCAGATCTTGTCTAGCAAGAATTTCAAAGAGAAGAAGCAATAGATATGTCAATACTTCATGGATTTTTAAATGAAATCTCTCACCAACAGAAAAACTATTGGGTTTTTGTTGTTGTTGGTATTTTGATCAGGCTCTGGCCTTTTGCTTCCTAGGAGGATGGAGGGGTTCTGTCAAGAGAAGGTCTACATCTTGAAGATGTGGCTTATTTGTGGTGAAACTGTCCTTTGCAAGGGTAAACCAGTGCTATTGTATTCCCCTGATCCCCACTTTTTAGGACACCACTTTAAATCAAATGTTAAAGCTTATGGTTTGTTGGCTGATTTTTGTGCTAAACTCTGAATTTCCCAGTGACTTGGAAATTATGTGCCTCCTTAAAAACTGGACACTAAATGAAAAGAGGAAAAAAACCCATGAGTTTCACACACTTGTTTTCGTCTAAAATTCAACTGTAAGACTTTACTTGCTAGAAATCTGAGATGAGGTCCAGGACAATCCCAAAGACAATGTCCCAAAAGAGGGTAGGACTACTAGGGACCTCTTGGCTCCAAATGTAAGCAGAAGTTAACAGTGATTCTGAGCAAATTAAAATGGTTTTATAATTGTTTCTAGAGTTTTTATTAATAACTGCAATATAAGGCAATTATAAGGCTTTGCCACCTCTTTCACACAAGTCTCATCAAATTCATAAGCTGCATTCATCTAAGATGCACGAAAAAGAGAGCTGGTTAGAAGGACATCACACATACTCTTCCATTAGAAAATGTATTTATGTTAAAATAATAATTAAAAAAACAAATCAACACAAAATCTAATTACATTTCCAAAAGAAAAATGTCATTTTGGCATTTTTGTGGTTTTTTTTTTTCACTTATGGTAGAACAAATTATTCCAAGAATATAAAATAGTTTGAGATTATTTTTCACTCTCTGTTACTGTATAGCGTGTGTTATTTTCCTTATCTATTAAAAATATCCATAGATCAAGCATCTATTTGGTTCCAACATCCCAATGTTAAAAAAGATAAATATTTTTACCTTATAAAAGAAGATATTCCATGTCTCCAAAAGTAGAAACAAAACATTTTGATGTTTTCTATTTGCTATTTTCACAGCATTGGTTCCCTGGAAATTTCAAACTTTTGACTTGGAATTCAGATTCAGAGCACCAATCAATTTGAAAAGGTTGCCATTCCCTGAGCAAAAGAGATTATCTGCTGTATGTGGGTGTAGTTGTAACCTCTGCACAGAAAACTGCAGCGTAAGGGAGATGTCACAGCCAGGTAAGAAAGCTGATGACAGGAATGGCACTTCACAGAGGGTTGGAATTTTAGCCGTACTCCAAGCCTAACAGTCAGTGTGTGGTATCCACCATTCTTATGAATGAGACCTGTAACCTTTAATCAGTGATGAGACTTCCAAAATGAGAAAAAAAAAATCAACCATGAAAATAAGTAAATAAACATCAATCATTAGAAAAACTTGAGTTCACTGCAGTGCTAAATGTTTCTTCTTGATTTTAGCAGTGTAGCTATGTGTTAATTATATGTATTGCTAAACATTTCTCTGTGTGATAGAGCAAGTGCACAATTCTATTTTAGAATAATATTAGTTAGTAAAAACAGAAGTCTGAGTCATTTGAATTGAAATTGAGATTTCAAGGGACCTGCAGTGTTATTACTTGAATCAGATGATTTATGTACTAGCCAGGTGAGAACTAACAAGACCTATATACAGGCAGTCAATTCTGAGACATTTGGTTTCACATAAACTTATAAATATTATTTTTGGATGCTTTTTTCACTCTTTTTGGGTAGCAGAAGTTCCTTGTGGGAAACTGGAAGGACGAGGACTGCTGAAAAGCCAGTAAAGGATTTCCAGATCTTCATATTGGTCAGAAGAAGGAAAAGAATGGAGATCCTCAGCTGTGCTGCCATGGTCTGGTGGATGGGGCAGCAGCTGAAGCGGAAAGAAAAGGAAAGCTGACCAATCCTCAAATTACCCTGACCCTCAAAGCCAGAGGGCTGCTTCATGGGCGATTTCACAACTAAGTCATGAATGATCCCAAAAGCCTTTAAAGATTGTCTCCCACTTGTTTTGCTTGTTCATGAGAATATGTTGCTCCTGGGAAGTGATGTGGCCAGCATGTTGTGAGTCATGAATTGCACTGATTGCAAGCACAGCTGGGAATCCTCTTCAGCCATTCCCAATTGCTTCCTTTCTCTAGCCTATTTTATCATTTGATTTTTTACTGGCAGAAAAAAAGTTATATTAAAAATAGGGCTTTGTTTCTTTTTCTGGCCCCAGCACTCCTTGGCAGCTGATTTCACTCTCTCTTTTTCCCTTTTCTTTTAGTTGTTTAAAATCTTCATTTATTTAGAGAGCACCAGACCACCCTTCTTGGTTCAGAAAGCCTCTGCTCTCGCTGGTCTAGCCACCTTCTGTGGCAATTCTTGTTTGCAGCAGGTTGCCCTGGTATCACAACCCTTTTTTTTTCATTCTGCCTCCTACCCTGCTCTTGCAGAACTACGCATTTTGTATATGGGCTTGATGTTGAAAATATCTTTAGTTAAACCCTCTTATTGGCTTTCAAGCAGAACTGGTAGCTGAAACCCTGGCACTGTAACTCAGTAAAACCTTTTTGTGTTCTTCTTTGCTCCTTTTCATACAAAAGCCCAGAAATTTTCCCTGCAGGCTTATAATTGTGCTGTCATTATAGGATAGCTCTTTTAAACCAATCATCTCAAATGCTCATCTTTCTGTGGTCGGCGATATTTTGTGTCAGAAAAAGCAAATCTCCCTCTCTCCTTGCTGTGCAGATATCCTGATGCAGAAATTAGGCTGTGAAAATCTATCTCCCCACAGCCCAAAATAAGAAATGAGCCTCACATCAAAGTCAGTGAAAAGTCTCCCACGGGCTTCAGATGGCTTTGAGTCAGATCCTGAGGGTGAAGCTGAGGTCTATGCACCATTCAAGTTCCTCTTTAAAGAAACTGATTGATGAGAATAAGTATTAGAAGAGTAGTACCAACTTTGGAAAACTTTTCCTCATTCTGGGAACTGGTCTGCAACAGGGGATTGGAACACTGAGACCTGCTCCTTTTCCCTCTCCCTCACACGTACCCGGCAGCTGCCTCTGGCACAAGGAGCCCTGTGCTAAGCGCTGCCTTTCAGCTCAACAGTTATTTTGCCTGCAGCCCAAGCCATATTTGACACATATTGTATCCTGTTTCTGCTGCGTCAGCAGTGTTGTGTAAACACGTTAGCTCATCCAGGCATGAAACTCACAATTGTTTTCCCACTTGCAAAACAAACCACGTCCAATAAACCCAGGGGATGAGGAGGTTATTCAGATTTCTGCTAAAGCTGCTCAACACAACAGAAGTGGTTAATAAAGTTACTACTCTCCTTGGCGATCCATCAGCTGCCTCTGATGAATGAAGTGCTGCTGACATGGCAGGAATAATGACATTGCCTTTCAGCAGCTCCATCCCTTTCCCTCTGAAGGGACTGAGCAGGTTGAGGAGACTGATAGGTTGTCTCTCCTGATGGTCTGGCTCCCTTTCTGTTCAGTGCACAGCAGAGGAAATAAAGCACAACAGCACCGCCTACAAGTCCTTCTTAGCTGTGACCAATTGCTGCTAACGCTTGCTGGATCCCAGGTTTGAATATTGTAGGGCTGATCTCACTGGGAGCAGACAGAGGTGAGTCTAGGCAGATAGCTGGAAGTAACCTGGGGAAGAAGGAGAAAAAGATCCCTCAGCTTGGGGAATGTGCACAAAACAAACCTGTTAGTTCATGGAGGTCTGTTAGCTAGCAGAGCCTGCTCCAGATAGATTCCTATCCATTTCTGAATGTTGAGGAATAGGAAACAGCAGGAGCAGCCAGGAGATGCATTTATCATTCTGCTATCTTTGATACACCACAGCAGACATAGCATTTCAAAATGCCTTTGAGCCCTGCAGGCAATGAAAGCATAGTGGCCTGAATTCATTCTACATACCTGTAAGCACTGAACCCTTTCCCTGACTTGGGAGGAATGGAGGCAGACAATGTGAGCTATGCAGACGTAGGGCAGGAAGAGGTGCCCTCTGCCAGTACCTTCCACTCCATAAACAGACTGAAGTTAGGCAGGACATGTCTCACGGGATAGGCATGAATTTTGTCCTCTGTACCAAGTTCTTTGCTCCTGGATTCCGTTATAGGTTCTCCGTGTCATTTATCACGTGAGGTCTCACACAGACTTTATCAAGGGCAGTAGTTGAGGCAAGCCAAGGTGCTGATGGCAGCATTCCTTCACTGCCCCTGCACTCTGTTCATGGTAGAAGGCTGCTGCTGGTGCAGCTCACTTAATCTCCTACCTGTTGTTCCTCACAGGCCCTTCTGCACACTTTCAAATTTTTTGTAAAACAAAGAAACAAAAATACTTTGCCAAAGGGTCTCCATAGTTAAAGAGGTATGGTTGTTGTGCAGCTTCAGCCAGGCTACCTGTCCCCTGCTTTCTCAGTATAGGAAGTGCTGTCACTTGCTATAAGTCTGGTTCTTCTCAAAGCCTATGGAAAATATTCATCCTATGCCCAGTAGAACTTAGGATGCATTAATTTGGTTCTGTGTTTTGGAGGAATGGTAAAACTTTTAACTTCTGGAAATGATTCCTTTTGTTAAATCTCTTTTTAAATGTCAACATGTATTCTCTCTTATATCTGTCTCTTTTTTATATCAATAAATATCTTTGTATGTGAGCCATGAATATTGAATGAACACCTTTCACCAAATCAATATGAAATAATATCTTAATAAGATCCATTGGGTCTTTTCCCATTATAATATTTTAAGCTCTGATACTATGAACTAATGAGTTTTAAACAGCTTGTTTAGATACAATCATATATAATACATAATTCCTTAGGGATGGAGACAGAAGCTGCACCAGGTTACTTTTTATGATCAGAAAGCACAGCCCTAGGGTCTGGCTGAAAGGGGGAAGGAAAAACGCTGAACTGTGACAATGCTGTGTATAGGCAAGCAGTGGTTTTCAGAAATGCTTATCCTGCCTTTATCCTCCCACAGTAAACTATGTTGTACACTGTATATAGACTTTGTGCTCCAAAAGTGGAAGGAAAGTATAAAATCAGTTACCTCCTGGGAAACAGTTGTTTTAAATTCCTTCCTGCTTTTATTAGACATTATTATTTATATATCTAAATCTACACAGTATATAAATTCAAAAGTGGATTGGTTTGATGCATGCCACAAAGCAATTAATGCCAAATGACTGAAATTCGAACTAAAATTTAAAAGCAAAATGAAGTTTTCTAAATTAATTTATGAAGCTTTATACATGTTGGACAGCAACAGAATCGGTAGCTCAGGATAGCAGAACAGTATCTGGACTGAATTTGACACATTATAAAATTATTAATCCAACTACTGTCTAGGACAGCAAAGTTCATCAGAAGAAATCAATTTCTCCAGCTAAGGACCATGAACTAGTGTAAGAAAATGTGAGGATTTACACAGATTTTAGTTAGGTTTAGGATTTAACCCATAGGGGATTTTTTGTTAACTGAAAGATATATGTTGTATTTAAATGCCTTTACACTAATGAGTAATAGTTCTCTCAGTGAATCTGCTAAAAATACACCAATGTGATTTTAAGAAAATAAATGCTATGTTGCCCTGGAACATAAAGTAAGTTCCCTCTTCTCCTGGAAAGTGGTCTGAAGTCTGAATGCCTGAAGGGGACTAAAATAGGCCTTAAAAGGCTGTTCTAAAGATCTTTACACAATTGTTGTAAAAATGTTGCAGTGTCACTAAGAATCAAGTCCCCTACATTTGACAGATAATTATTGAATACTCTGGGGTGCATTTTTCTTCTGACTCCCAGTTTGTTGACTGAATCCTCCTGGAAAGCCGCTGGACAGAATTATCCTGCTATATGAGGTAACTTTTATTTTGGGATCTCAAGGTATGCTTCAGAAAATGTCGGGGGGGTGAGCTTTGGGGATTCAGCCTTTTATAGCAAGCTGCTGGGAAACAGAAACACGTTGCAGTCAAGTACTGAATCCCCAGCTAAAGGTGCACAATCTTCTGTGATTCTAGTCTTCTTTTAGCCTCAGGATCAACTTCTGCTTTTAGAAGCACTAATGGTTAAAACTTATTGAATCTCAGATGAACATCTACAAGAAGGGAGCATTTGTCCTTAAATACCAAAGGCTTTTGAAAAGCTCTGTCACTTCTCTCAGATGATGGAAAACAGCGTTTGTGGAAGAAATACTATTCTCTAATGACTGCCTGCTTTAATCCACAGCACACCAGAGGCTAAATAAACTGAGTGGGTTAAGCCAAATGTGCATACAGTTCACATAGACCTTGCTCAGGCTAATGGATCATTGTTATGCCAGGATATAATGGATAGATTGGCAAGTGTCTGTCCCTCGCTTGTTTGATGCAGTCTCTGGATGAACATGTAAGGTCATATTTGCTTGCTTTCTATGGTATTCTTTCTTACAGTCAAAACTTAATTTGTATTCTCAAAATGGTATAAAAAGTTCCAGAAATAATTCAAAGTAATTAAAAATAAAAGGGCAGGAATCCAGTACCAGGGAGGGGAACATTTTCTCTTTTAGCCTCTGTTTGTGGATCCTGTTGTGCCAAGACAGAAAACAGTGAGATGTTCAAATATTAATAAAGTGGTAGCACAGCCAAATTAAAATGCCCCAATTCTCCTAAGTAATGTTTCCAGCAGAGCACAAAAGAATAATCAAGCCCCCAAACTGGTGAAGGAGAATTCATGACCCACCATCTGAGCTGCCAAGAACTCCCTACATGCCGGCACTGAGGACGGCATGGAAGTGCTCTGCCTTTAAACTTCACCCAGCTCTGTGCTACAGAACAATGCAGTGACATGGAGAGTCTTCTGCTTGCTTCTTGAGTCAACTGGTCCCTGCTTAGCACGTACCTCCATACCAGCACAAAGACATTCAGCACTGTTTTTCATTGAAACGGCAACTCTCGGAATCTGAGAAGTGGCTTGAGTTGTGTTCAGTGTGCAATCCCACATGATGATACAGGGAAAACCACTAGGTCCTGAGGCAATTGAAAGTGAAGCTGGACACTGAAATTTGTGCATCAGTAGTGGAAAGTGGGATTCGGTATTGCCTTTTTATTTTATTTTTTTGTTAACAGCAGATTCAAGACACTTTAAATATCTTGAAAGTGCTCCTTGAACAAATCAGACAGATGGAAGAGCTGAGATACTGACCTAGGCATGTTGCACGTGCTCATCTGGTGTGTTATACCTACCTAGGGCACTGGACTGCATGTGGACTGTTTGGAGTTTTTTCCTATATGGTCCAGGCTAGATGTGAAATCTACGTGCTGGGATATCATAAAGCGTTTTGTGGGGTTTGCATGAAGTGAGGAAGAAATTCCAAACACTGTCTTTCTAATACAGGTCTTCTCTGTGCTACATCTCTCTCTACACTATGACATATTGAGCTAACAGGCAGCCATTATGGTCATCTTATGCCATAGCTCTAATGAATTTGAAACCTGACAGTTTTCTTTACATGCCCTTCCTCTGTCATGCATTCTCGTTCCCATCAACTTCTCACAGTGGCATATCGAAGTTTTATTCAAGTGCCTTTTCTTATTGCATTCAACAGTTAGAAAAAAACAGGCTCTTTCTAGACTGTTTTTCCATTCCAAAACCTGTCCTGCATATATTTCAGCTGTGATTTTAGTTCAATTTTTGGCTGGATATAGAAGTGTTTCCTGATATCAAGCATCATAATGAAAATTTTGAAAGGCAGCACCTATCATTTTTTCCCTTATCTACCCATGACAAACTTCTGTACCAAAGATCTGATCTCTCTAGCTCAGGTAGAGTTTGCCTTTTGCCAGAATTTTTTTCTAGTGCTAAAGATACATATTATCCCTCACTTTTCATCTTGTATTATTTACACATTTATAAACTGTAGTTCTCTGTGCTTCTCTGTCTCTTCATATAGAAAAGGAAATTTCAAAGAATCAAAGGAAATGGGCCTAGATCGGTTTCTAGAAATGTAGATTTAAATTCTACTCACCCTTACCAATCACTGATAGTGACCATGGAACGAGATACCTCCTCAGCTGAAAAGAGGTTAATGCAGAAGTGGAACAAGCGCACCAAGTACAAAAGTAAATAGTTTCAGCCTGTCCTGCTGTCCCTAGCATGTTCAAGCTCAGAACTCTACAGAAGTAATACAAGAGGCTTGCTTGCTCCTCTTTCAGTGTACTAGAAATTTTAGCTGACTAAAGCTAGAAAAATAGAAAATTTAGGAATTAGTTCAGTTTTGCATATTCCAATTCAGGCAGGCAGCCTGACACAGCCATACATGGACAACATTTACAGAAATGTAAAAAGAAAGGTTCCTGGCCTAAGATTCCAGCCTAATTGAGCCAAACGCAATAAACATGATAATTATTCCTTCTCACACTGAAGTGAACAATTCAATTTGGAAGGAAAGATGTGCCATTGCTATTCCCCAGTCCTGCTGTTATTTTATTTTATATGCACCGTTACTGCTCATCACAGAGATTTTCTGCGTTTAGTTAGGGAGTACCTTTGCCAGAGAGTTCAATTTATGGCCTAAACTCGGGTTAATGTGGCTTCTGAGGGCTTGCCTACATAGAGTAATTAGAGTGTTATAATGGAAGCTGTTAATTTCCATCACTAAGCCTTTCTGGACACTCTGGGCCGGGCACAGACCATGGTCGCTCACTGGAGCTTCAGCTGGCCAGGTTTGATTGTACTCTGGTCTGACAGCTGTATAGCTGCACAAGTGCAGCCCTCTTCCCAAGCTCTGCGAGACATCTGGCTGTGTCATCCCTGACTTGGCATTCCCAGGCAAAAGACTGTCATTTTCTGGGAGAGCTAGCGGGCCAGCCTCACCGCATGGACAGCAGTCCCTGCCACCCCTCCGACAGCTATGAGGGGCTGCTGCTTCCAGCCTGAAGAGCATACCTTCTTCCCTGCATCCCTGCTCTCTGGACAGACAGGACACCATGCATCAGCCTCATTGCAGAGTCGCTGGGAAGGCCCCCAATGTCTGCCACCCCACACCCTTTCCAGATTCTGCTTTTGAATGATTACAACTCTTGCAAAAGCAAAAGGACCCAGTCCAGTGTGGGCATTTTAGGTGGGTGGTGTCAGCTATATCTGCCCAGCTGTCCACAAAAAAAGCACCAAACTGGGACCTGTGTTGCTGCACTATATTTCTTGACACTATAATGCAGAAGTGCTCCAGTCCAATAAAACCACATGGTAGTTTAGCTTTTTCCTTTTCTCCACTTAGCACCAAATTGTACCACATCTGAATTTCTTGCAACACTACATATCAGGTTAGAAGGAAAAGGCAATAAAAGGCTTTACTCCCACAAGAAATATGAAGTTATTTGTTAAAATTTGTACAGTTCTTACTTACTTCAGTGTCATGGCATTTGTTTCTCGCTTCAGAGAAACGGCATTGTCTACACTGGTCTGAAAAAATTGCGACTTGCGTGGTTTCTGTCAAGGCTGATGCCACCACTTACCTGCTGTCCTCTGACCTCCCAAGCACAGGCCAGCCTGGCATGCACTGCTGCAAGGGGAGCACACTCAACAGGCAATCTGCACTCACGGCTGCTCTGAGAGAAAAAAAAAGCGAATAAAAAAACGATCATCAGATCAAAAGGCAGGAGGCAGATGCACAGAAAACATTTACCCTATCACCTCAGCACAGAGCAGGCCTGTTGCAAAAACATGTTGCTTTCTCAAGCGCAAAGATGGACACAGCTCAGGTTTATCTCCTTCTGGGAGAGAGCATGCCTAGGGCTTTAGCATACACCAAATATCTTGATGCGGCATGGGCAAGTCAGGCACGGTTGAGCATACCACAGGCTAGTCCACGAGTAGATATCCTGAACTTCACCTCTCTCAAGCACAAAACTCAGGTGGATTAAGCCATCATTGCAGGTAGAAACATGTTTTGAGTATATTGCTCATTTCACTGTGCAGAAATACCTGCAGACACCATCTTCCATCTTTTTTTTTTGCCCCATTGGGTTTTTTAACTCCACTAATTAGGTGGTAATTTTTACATCAAAGAAAAGTTATCTCGGAGGTGAGAATGCTACTCACATTTATGTTACAACAAAGCTGAATGAAAGAATGTGAGAGTGTAATTAGTGATTAATACTCAACCATCTCCTACTTCTTAAGGAAGACTGGTGTCTGTTGTGGAAAGAAATCACCAAATGAACTGCAGGTTTAGCAAGGTAGTTAAATAAACTGAACCCAGAAAATTGCAGTTTCTCTAAAGGAAGGTTAATAGCTGGCCTGGAAAACAGTCACTAAAGGAGACTAATTGTGTGCATATGTGTGAAAAAATAAATAAGAAAGACTGTCTTAGAAATCTTCTTCTACACTTCTGCATCAAAATATCTGTACTTCCTCTCTGATCCAAGCTGCACAGAAAATTCCACAAAAGCAGAGTAACTACCTCCCCAAAAGACTGATGATCAGATATACATCCATGAAAACTTTACCTTTTGTTTTATAAAGGCAAGGGACAGGAGGAAGCTTCACTTTAATCAGTTGATCTCTGAGTGGAAGCGGAGAATCCATCTTAAAAACTGTATATAGGTTATGTATATGAATACTGATTAAAACAAGAATAAATGCTACTGAATCGAAGATGGCATAACCCCTTGTGTTTTCTTACCAGGGGACCTAGAGTGCGTGTAAACACTTTGCCCACAGGCCATGCCTTCTGGGTAAGGGTGAAACCTTTTATTTTTCTCAGACCCGTCCTGGCTGTGGCCCAGTACAGGGCTGCTCTCAGCATACTTGCCCCCCAACTGCAAAAGCCTACAGCAAAACTTACTCCATCATTGCCATGGACCTCTGGTAAAAGAGAGAAGGAAATAAGGTTTGGTAATATTCCTCCCCAAACCAAAGGCTGCGGAGTCTGAGTGCCTGCTGAACATGCGAACAATTCAGCTTCAGTAGTGAAGCTACATCAGACTGACTCCCATTTCTGGATTCCCCCCTGCTGGAACCACTTGGGAACCAGGATATGCCTCCCTTCTCCAAGGTAGAAACAGCCTTGACTGTGTTAAATTGGTTTTGTCTTACTCATTCCCTTTTATATCATGCAAACTTTGGCAGAGGAGATTTGGGTGCAAGGCATGTATTTATAGTGTATTTTTTATGTATTTCTTTGTACCTTTGCCATTGGGATAAATGGAAAAGAAATGCAACTCACAGCATCACAGATGTTTTTTGATTTCCTTTTCTTTTGCATTGTTCAGGTGTCCAAGGGCTTCTAACATATTTCATATGTTAGAAGGAACTACAGGACGTGAACTTGACTTCGTCAGCTCCATTTTATTTTGAGTTGATACTATGCTTGTAGCAAGAAGTCTCTCTGTACAGGCTGAGTTTTCATTAAATCCTGTGAAGGATTTTTTGTTGGTATGCTCATCTCAGACAAACCATACTGCAATCTATCACAATTCACTGAATGCTTAGCATACTTGCCAGGTTGCTTCACAGTTTTGCCATTCTTAGAGGTGCTGATGAAAATGTATTTTCTGTCTGTTTGCTATTACAGCAATCACACTTATTAAGCTATACCTTTTTCACAGTTAGTATGGAAGAAGGCAAAGAAAAAAATTCTTCCTTCAGTCACTGACACCTCAGCTGTTTTGACTGCAGCAATTGAATCCAACAGATTTTTCATTTGAAAATGTGAGTGAAAGTTGTGTTTGGCAGAAAAGGGCACAGCCATTTTGAGACATGTGAGATCCATTCCCTTTTAGTCACAAATTCACAAGCTGTGGATGCTCCAATTTTCAAACACGCTTGTTACAGTTAGCTCAGATCCGAAGTGCTCTGGTGTGTATAGTTCCTGAGAAAGCAGTTCTTTTGGCAGATTAAAGGAACAGTTTGCTTTTGCCTCAGGCCATTAACATTTTAATAAAATGGTCGTCAAATGTGATAACAATTTATCTTTAGGGGACTTTATCTATTATTAACCTTATTAAGTAACAAGTTTATTTTTTGCTGACATGTAGATTTTCAAATCTTTGTCAAGACTGATTCTATTTTCTAATTTTTATTTCATGTTCCATTATGTAGTGTTCCTTTGCTAAATGTATGTTTTGCATGTTTTTTTGGTTTACTTTTGCACTGATTTTTCAATGCTTTCCATATCATCAGAGTCAGGAGATGATCTCATCAGAAGTGGTTAGAAACAGCCTTTTACTCTTGTCTATCAGTTATTTTCGTACATGTAAAACTCCAGTTCTTCACACCCTGATTTTGCAGCCACTGGATTATCTGAAAATTATTTCTGTCCATTAAAATCAAAATTCAGAGAACTAAAATTTGTCTAGCAGAAGCTGTAATTATCCAAGGTTTCAGATGTCTGCCAACATACCAGGGTTACTATTATTCAGTGTAATTAATGCATTCTCCAATTTAGAAGACTATACAAACATCATGGCCTCATACTACTAGACAATGAGGACTTTCTGTGAGATTATAAATGCCTTTCCCTCCTATAGATTTATCAGTATCTTGCAGATTCAGGATCCATGCTGGTCACATATAGGAAAGGCTGAACTGGTTAAGAAAAAAACAGCTTTCAGCCCTAAGTCTCCAATGTGCCAACTGAGCAGAAAACACAGTCTGTTACTGGAAGTGAACACAATCATGACTTTTTAATTTATTTTTTATATGTTTTCCAATAATTTAAATAAGGGTTCAGTTCATTCCTGCTTTCTATATACCCCCACATACTCATGTTATGACTGATCTTGCAATGGAATGCTGTGGAAATTTTGCAAGGAAGAAAAGTCCAAATATATGTTTGGAGCTAAAAATGACTTGTTAAACGTCAGGGTGTTTATCTGCATATACATCACATTATTTCTAGCTTCATTGACAACTACTGCTTCTAAATGCAGCAAAAGGGGGGGAAATAGAGTTTGTGTCTCCACTGTAATCTCAAAGGTAACTGTAGTGTAGAGTGGAGATATTGCATCTACTTTTAAGTTTGTTTGCTCGAGAGGCAGGCTGGCTGCAACTGTGCTGGACTTGGTGTCAGTGAGTTTACTCCCTTCCACCTGATTTACAGTTGAATGCACATCACTGGGGTAATGTCTGCTGCATGTCAGACTTGGTTCTTCTGGGTGGAAGTCTACAATCTCTAGTAGGTCTTTCTGCTCGTTTGTTGAGCCTGCAGTGTAAATCAAGCAGGCCCTCTGTCACAACTGAAAAAAAAAAAAGGTAAAAAACATGAGTTTGTGAACAAAATCTGCTCTCCTACACTATTTTAGCTTTTTAAAACCTATTTAATAATAATAATTCATGAATCAACAACAGTGGAATGAACAAAAACAGTGAACAAGTTCCTCCCCAAATTAAAAATAGAGATGCGTTTGAAAAGATTTATGGAGGATTTGGAGCTTAAAAATTCACAGTAATAATGATTTGTTATTAAAAAGCCATAAACTGTGACAAATACACTCATTCAAACACATTCCTTTCAACTCTCTCTGCATGAATCGCTGACTTTGCAGAAGATGGCCTCTTGAGTCAGTAATAAAAGCCTGAAAACTAGGATGGCATTCCTAACTCCACCACAAAATATGTTCCTGGCATTAGCTAAAAATTACTCTGTGGTCTTCCTCATCCATCAATGTAGGGTGAATAAAGTCTCTGCCAACACTTTTATAAGAATATTAATTCAATTTTGTCATTAAAACCTGATCTAAAATCTGATCCCTGAATGAAAAGCATTTGTGACAGTCCTAAAAATCCAAATTAAAAGCTAAATCTTTTCCTCTAAAAAGATTCCCAGAATTTTTTAGGTCTGAACATGTGCCTGTTCCCTCTCAATCTCGGGAGGCAAGCAATGGGTCAGATCCTCATCAGCTATGAGCTGTGAAGAAGAACAAGTCTATAAGCAACCTCCACGGGCTATCGAAACTGCCTATTTCAATTCTATTATAAAATTACTAAAAATGAAGAGTCTTCAGGGCCCTCTGTAAGAGGACAATTTAGCAGACAGTCCTCTTGGCAGTGCTGTGCCCTAGGAAAGTCCTCAAAGGGAAGCTGTTGAGACTTGAGTGCTTGGCCTGCCTCAGGAGAGCAATGAGCGGAAGACCTCCCTGCCAATACGATTCCAACCACAATTGCTAATTAATATTATTTGCTCTTTAAAATGCAGTACTAGTGAAGCTGTTCTAACCACCATGAACAGGCAGAACAACCTACATCTAATTCATCTCCTACTTTATTTCCAACTGAAAGGCAAGGCAGTTTGCCTAGTGCCGTACAGGTGGCTGTGAGACAGCAACCATCCATTTCTCCACAGCATACTAGTTTGATCCTGCTTGGCTAATTATCCCATTAACCTGTACCTAAAGATCTGATAACTGTAGTGGCAGGTGACAGTAAAAGGCAGCAGTAGCAGGCCTGGATTGTGGGATCTTTGCTAACCTTCTCTGGTGCGTTTGTATCTGTCTGAGCCAAATCGTCCCTTAGAGCCAGCAAAACTTAAATTTTTATTATGATCATGAATAAATAGCATCTTTCTCTCTCTCTTTCCTTTTTTTTTTTTTTTTTTTAGTGAAAACTGTATTAGTGTTGAAGCACTTAAATAAGTTCAAAAACCAGGCTTAAGTTCAAAACCAGTCACAGTTGATATGCAAGCATGACCCGAATGGCTTTGTGGCAGGGTCCATTTGTCAATACAACTGGAAAACTCCTAGAGGAATAGAGTTCAACCTGTATAAAATCTACCAGCATTTGCACTAGGGACATGTGAATTGATCTTCTACGAGAACACCAGTGCATAGTCTGTTCCCTTCAACCACACAAATCTTGACTTCATTCCTACTTGGATGAATAATGATGTCATACAGCTTTCAGAATAATGTTGATGTCACTTGGATTGTAGATGCTGGTCCCATCACTCACACAGAGATACAGGAGGTAAAATACAATGAAAGCACCATGTCCTTACTTTTACACCAAATTGTAGAAAGATAGTGGAAGACAATACAACCTCAAAATGCATGCACTAAAAATTCCAGTGGTATAAAATATTCATAAACATAACCAGTGCTCAAACCTAATCAGTAACAAAAAGTTGACTTGAGGACATAAAGGGACTGTCTACGAAATTATTGGTAATAAGCAATTATTTTGAGTAACACTAGAAATTATACAGAAGTAAAAGAACTTACACTAATTATAATCTATAAGCTCCTCAGGGAGGGAAAGGTTGATGAACAACCAACATTACCTATAAGGACCTCTCAACCAGAAAAAAACAAGGCTGGCAGAAAAGTAAGCTTGGGGTGTGCTTGAATAGTTTTCGGCCTTTCAGGAAATATCTTCAACATCTACCTAAAGAATATTTTGAGATAAGGAATCCTATTTCTCCAGATAGTGTTCTCCATTTCAAAGGATATTTATGTCATCCATTCAGTCAGAGACAGAGATTATCATTACCAGAAATTTCACAAAAATGATTCTGGGAAGTATAGCCTGGGTATTCAGAATTTGATGGAGTTTTTCTTATTTGGCAGTCAGCCTACAAAGATCAAATTTTTTCACCCTGCCCTATTCTTAACAGCAGAGAATGAAATCCAGACAAAAAGCAGCCTTCTCCATGAGAAACATTTTCCATCCTTACACTGGGAAATATTTTATTTTCTGCCTAAATAGGGAACGGCAAGGACCCAGAGATCTACATGCCAACAAGCAACTCTTTTAATTAGACTTCTTTCCTGAATATCCTTCTGCATTAGTTTCCAGAAAACTTAGTAGACAGTGTTTTTCATTACTGGTACTCTCCCCATCTGTCCTTGTGAACAGGATATTTGTGTATGAAAAGAATTTACAGGGCTGAAGCCAGCGTGGAGCCTGCCTGAAGATCATTATATTGGCAATTGTGGACAAAGGAGAGGTATAATTCCCTTCTGTAGGGAATTATACTGGGTGCTCACCAACAGTTTGATTGACTGATTTTATTTCTTTTTTGGTAATATTTGGTGTAAGTTCTGTGCAGTGTTTCTAATCTCACGTGATCACAGACTGGTGATCTTCACCCTTGAGTTTCATTTCTTTTGCCTAGAGGCCATAATGCTGGGCATGTGTTATATTACAAAGCAGCTGAGAAACAGGATTTGCAAATGAAACCTCACCCATTATATCTTGTCTGGGTGCTTTTACTGGGATGCACACAGTGGTTTTGTGACAGCAGCAGTGATAGCAGCAACTGCATATGACCACCATTCCTGTCTGCCAGGGGCTTCCTGCAAACACAGGTGTCATATTTTTCACTCTCACCCTCACTTTCTGTCCTTTGCTGATCACTGCTCAAGATGTCAGTGATAACCCTGAATTTTTCAGAGCCTGCTGTAGGAAGGACACCACCTTTGTCTATATGTCTGCCACTTTCCCCCTCCAGCCTTCAAGATAAGTGCAGCTGAGTTGCTCTTGTTGTCAGCCCCTAGAGCTGTCAGACTCAGAGGCAGTGCTTCCTTAGACAAGGACTTTTGTCTGGAAGCCCTCCCTTTGATATGCCTATCAATGCACATCTTCCATGAGATTCAGAGGGCAACTTAAGAGAAGTTTATTTGGTTTAAATTTCCATGATTCTGCAGGCATTTCAAGTTTTTTAGGTTTTATTTTATCTGACTGTAAAGCAAACAAAAGGGGGAGTATTTTAACTGTAGCCATTGTGCGTGGCAAGTTTTTGCACTTCATTATTTTCATGTGAAATATTTATATTCAACTAACTTCTCTGTCAACAGGCACTCCAAATCTTTAAATAACAGTGCAGCAATATATCCAGGTTTCAAGAGCGCTTGTCTCTTTCTGTTTAGAAGCTGAAGAGGTTGGTACATTGCACAGTGTACCAGGACATATCACATCCTACAGTATGATATCATTTGACTTAACATCATAGAAGCTGTGGAAGCTGTGGCATTATCCATGAGCCAGCACAAAAAATTATATGGGAAATTCTGAGCAGTGCAGGACTCACTGGTCTCATAAGTATTAAAATAAGTATGTGATAGACAATAGGTTAATAAGTTTACCAAGTTACTCAGGTATTGCTTTAAAAAGCAACTCTGTAGTTTGCCGTGTCATTCCTCCTTTATCACAGATGAAAGAAAACATGATACAGTTTGTAACACAAAAGCTGTTCCTAGACAGGACAAAGGTGAAGCCTTTTTACTCATGTATTTATATCTGACACTACCTTGAACTTTTCAGATCTAGGTAAACTAGAAGTAGAACTGGTCTTTGATTTTGTTTCCGTCAAACGACTACACCTAATTGACATAGTTTTGCTGAACTGTAGTTTAGGCTTTATCATTATGTATTTTCACCCCGGGGCCAACACAAGCCTTTAATATTTTTTTGCCAATTTAATATTGCTTGCTGACACGAGACATGCAATAACACTTCCATGAAACAGCTCATACAATGGTTATGGAAACAATTAAAGAACCCAGCAATATCAACCACAATGGGACAAGCCCTCTTTCACTGAAGCTACTGGAAATGTTGACCCTAGCCAAGTGAAGGTCACTATTGTGAAGCAACAAATTCATGCAGGTCATCAGCATGCCATGCTGTGCCCAGGTGCTTACAATCCTTACCATGTGTGCTTCCATATCCAGATCACCTCTGCTAGGCTCATGGAAAGGGCTACAGAAACAAGCTCGAGGGAATACGAGAAGCCACACACCTTTCTTTCCTCATGCTCTCCCCAAACACCTTCCTAACTCACACACTTTTTCATCCTTTAATGTCATGGTGCAATCACAAAGACAAAGAGATTCATTCTCCTTTGCCTGGAGACTTTTCTAGACTCTCCAACTCCAAGCCAAACTGTTGTCTGTTTCAAACAATTGAAAACAAAATCCACTCTGATGGAATATGTTTTTTGGTTCAAACTGAGAGACATCTTGAATAAAAATTTTCACTTCCTTATCTACTATGTAAAATACCCTTCCACAGTTCACTAATGAAATAACAATATATATAGTGTTTTAGGAACTGACAACAGACATGCTATTATGGCAGGAGTTGGTGCTGAACCACGTAAGCAGACACCAGTATGTGCAGCATCAGAAATTTTCTACTGAGCAGTATAGGCAACTGATCTGCTGGACATATTCATGTTTTCATCTATTTGGACCTGGACCATTGGGTTCAGGTAGCCTTGTTAAAAAGGGATTTACAGGTCTTTGCAGTGTTACAGCCCTGCCAAGCTGCAAGCTATAGACAAGGTCAGTGTCTAGGACTCTCTTGTATTAAATGAGCAAGTAAGCTTATATGCATTGCAGATTCCCTGCCCATGAGATCTCTTGTCTAAAGCAATCTGCTGAAAGGTGATAGGGTTGAAGTGTAGGCTAGACAACATGCATATGGCAGAGGGTTTCTAATATTCTAAATAGCATCCACTGTGTTTTCTTGGGTCAACATACATAGAGTGTTGGTAAATCAATAGTTTAATCCAAGTGTGACAAGACAATTTATCAAACCTCTTTAAAAATTGCTTCTCTGTGAGACAAAGCAGCACTGCTGGCAGAAGCTGTTTTACACCACATGACGCAGTTGCAGCCAGTGAGAGGTGCCTACAGCCTAGCCTTTTTCTGCTCAACGAGGACGAGCTGGGCAACCCTACTGTTTGTGCTTGGGAAACACTATGAAGCACACGGTGACGTCTTGCATTATAATATTATAACACAGAAGGGGTGGAAATAATTACTGTGTGTTCAGCCTTAATTACAAGGGGGAATTTGTTTTGCTTTTGGTTGAAGAACAGGAGCTATTGTTCCCTGGGATTTATAAAGACACAACTCACAGCCCTAAAAGACTTCAGCTCTTTCAAAGGCACGGTATGGATGCTGTAAGAAAAGGGAAAGATATCACTATGTTACTGTGACACCTACAAGAGAGTAAAAGCACAGGGCACTTGCATTTCACCATCTGATAACTTTTTGTGAACCAAGGTCAGCGTTTGCCAAGCCTGGGTTTCCTCTAGTTGGGTCCTGAGCTGCATAATCAGACATTAAATTCCCTTGGCTTCTGAAGTCAAAGGGAACAATAGGTACATGCACAAATTAGGAAACGTGTGTGATCACAAGTGTAAGGCCCGCAGGTTTGAATGATTCAGGCTGAGACTTTGCAGGTGTACATCTCCACATATCAAACAGAGGTGCCCTTCTAAATTCCCAGGTTCAAAAATGTTCTCAGAGCCCCCATCAGGATACATATATTAAATGTAAAAATTCTTTGACCTAAGGTCTGAATAAAGCAACAAAATTAAAGCCAAAGGAAAAGAATAGTACGGGAAAAAAGCCCCTATCCCTTTCAAAAATATGTATAGTCAGACAGAAGCCAAAGCTTTTATTCTGAAACAAGTCTATGTAATATTATTTAACAAGAATTCTTGAAAACACTTGTGTGTGTATCAAAAAGGGGTTATACCTTGTGCACATATAGAATATCCTTATTAAAAATAGCTGTTATAAACACAGAATACTGAGAAAAGCTTTTTGCAAGACCATTAGAGCCTTACAGCTACTTTAACCCCTGGTATAATTGCTCACAGGATAAGAGCCTCTATTCATACAACGCAAATGCCTTGCCTCAGCTGGAGACAGTTGAAAAGAGTACAGTGTGCAACAAGACAGAGTGAATAGATCTAACCTTTCCCCACTGAAGCAGGTACCAAAAGATACCAGGCTTGTTTTACTCTGAGGATAATGAAGACAGTTCAATCTCTCATTCACTTACTTTCCTCATAATCCAGGCTATGAGTCATTGTGCAAAGGCTGATTTTTTTAATTTCTCTTAGTGCTTTTTTCACTTTTTCCCTTAGAGAGAAGGAAAAACTTAACATGTATCAAGAAATATCTATTTTTAGATAGAGAAGGCAGGAACTCCATCTAGGAGTTCCTCTTGGCTCTTCCTGGTTCAGCTTTTTAGTTGGAACAAAGATGTTGCTATTTTAGCATCCTGTACTGGGATCAGCCAGCATCAATACACTTAGTCTGAATGTACTCCACTTAAGTATCTGTGTCCACACTGTGGGACAGGTATGACCTGCCATATTCCCCTCAGACCTGGTCTCTGATCTCTTGGAGGGTATCACAGTTTTTTCCCTGCTTATTCTGCAAGTTTCCTTCCAAAGGAAAGTGGGGTGTGTAAATGGAGGCTGGGCAGCGCAGGGCCCCAGAGCATGCCTGCAAACACTGCAGGCCATGTGCAACTGAAAGCGAGATGCAGTTGCTCTTTACAGTTACTATCTAAAATTTTATAGCTGGTTAAATCCTAACAACACAATACATAAAAATTCATGGTAGTGAATCAAGAGGTAGTGATTAGGAAAAAAAATCCAGGATGGAAAAAGAAAATGCCTTGCCTTAATTTTTTCACTGAAACTCGAACACCTAGTGTAGACAATTGTGATTATCATGACTTTATACAGCCCATGGAAATGGAAGCAGAGTTTTAGGCTTGGTAAAAGGTTATGAAAAACTTTAAAAATAGATGTGTCTTGATGCATGTTAAGTTTTTCCTCTTCCTTTTAGCTCACAAACTTGTATGGAAATAGCCTCTTAATTATTTCACATCAAATTTTAGTTGGAAAGAACCATTTCCGAAACCATACAGTTCAGCTCGGAGCAGAGATCGGCTCATTATCACTTTCATGCTTTTACATATTTTCTCTATAAAGCCAATTCAACATTCATTGATATTCACTCAGTACTGTAGAATAGCATGCAGGAATTGTACTTTTCTGAAATCAAGAGGACAAATATATTCAGTACTTTATTTTGTACATGTTACATGTCTATCACATTAAAAAATCATCATTTCCCAACAATTTTCCCTCAGAGAAATTTCCAAATTTTCTAGGCAATTTCTGATTGTTTCTTAGTGAACCTAAATATTTAAGTTCGGCTATACTGAATTTGGTGTTGTTTGTCTTTGGGGATGTGTGGAAAGAACCCAAATTAAAGCATCAAGGAATGGAAATACTTAATTTTTATGATTCCTAGTGCATTCAAATATCATAGAGCAAGTGTTCAAATTGGAAGGTATCAGATTCTCATGCCAGCTGTGAAAATGAAAACAAAAAAATAGGCTGGAGATAAACAGAAAAAAAATGGAACGGTGACATGAGCAGATAAGATGTAAATGGGGAGAGAAGGAACGACAGAGGAGCATCCAATGAAATGACATGGAATTTTACGTACTGGCCTCAGAGATGAGCAAATCTCAAGGATGTTCCTGGGGTACAATTCTTTTACAGCTCCCTGCTACCACAGTCCCCTGATAACATGGTTAGCAAAAGAGTTGATACCCATCATTTTTATTTAGTGGTTTTCCAACTCAGTTTGTACGCAGCTGGACCAAAGAGCAAATTCCCTGTGAAGGACATCACTGCAGAAGGGCAGAGAGGACTTTTTGAGGACTTAATTAATTTAATTTACTTTAAGTCTCCATTTTTTGGCAATATCTTTCACCCCCTGGGTAAGGTTTCCTAAAGAGCTGCTGGAAAGTTTTGCACATAGTTGCTAATGCTACTAAATAGCTAACAGAAAAAGCCCCAGTCACCTAAATAGATCTTATTCTTGACTAGAAGGTGGCTGGAGAAGAAACCACACCAAGGTAAACCACTCTGTCATATCACTCTGAGCAACCTGATCTAGTGAGTGGCATCCCATGACAGGAGGTTGGATCTTTAAGGTCCCTTCCAACCTAAACCATTCTATGATGCTTCTATGATCGCTCCTGAGTTAAAGGGTTGCACTTTCAGAGTGGTAAAAACAAGAGCAATGCTCCATCAGTAATGAGAATGAGCAAAATGCTATCAAGAGAGTGTGAAACAGCAGAGAGGAGAAGGAGAAAAAAAATACTAATCTGTTTCCCTCTAACAGCTACAGAGTAGTAGGTCTTTTTTAAGGAATAAAATAATTTCTGAAAGTAGTTTTCCCTCAAAAGGTTGCAGTAGAAAAGGAGAAATTCACAAATTTTTTCACTTTGTTAAGTAGGACAGATTTTTTCCTTTCCCTGGGCCCTAAATATGATGCATAGTTTCAGCCCCCATGCCTTCCAGCTCTAGAAGCAGTTACTCTAATCATGGGATATGCTAGAAACCAAGGTCATCAGCAGTGAAAGCCTGGATCTTTGCACTCCCTCACGTGTGTCCCTCCGCCTCCAGTAGTTTCCCTTTCCTGGCAGCAGCTGCTCCTGCTCTTCACGCTGCTTTTTAAAGCAGTAAGGAATGGGAAAGTGAGGGTAACGCTGAGTGACTAGCAACAGCACAATCTTGCAAATGAACCATCACAACATGTCCAGCCATCATCTTCTTTGTAGCTCCATGTTTGATTTGTCACATCTAACAAATAAACTGGAAAATATCTAGAAATACCTGGGAACTTCAATGCCTATGTCAAATTCACTTGAAATGAGCAGAAGTTATTGGAGGCAGGGATGCACAGAGAGGTACACAGATGGAACATGGTCCTATATATTCTGTGTGTATATATGCACAAAAGTGCATAAAACCAGTATTTTTGTGGAGTTGCTGAAAGGTACTGTCTTGGTTAAACAAATTCAACTGGACAGCCTCAAGTGCAGCTTTCCATACACTTCAGTGTGACAGCTTGATTAATGCCAACATTTCCTTTAGAGAGAGCTCAGCATCCTGTGTAATTCTTGTTTTCTTAGCTCATTCTGAAAGGGAGCACAAGACATGGCAGGTTTTTCTCCATTAGGTTACAGCTGAGACAGCCTTCCACACCTTCCAAATTAACCTGATCTCAGACTCTTCAAATGGATTGAGGGCAATCTGAAGTGTTGCTGACCTGAAATCCACACTGTGTACCTGTATGACCCACCAGTAACAATTTGCCCCCCTCTGCTAGTTAGAGTTCATGCCTCACCTCTGAGGAGGAGAAGAATGTTAAGATAAGGCTGCCAGATAAGATAGGATATAACTCTGGACTTTTTTCAGCCTAAATAGTGCAGTTGATGTGATGCCCAGGTTCCCTACATGTATTCCTCAAGTCTTTCAAATAAGTGCTCCTGTAAAGGTACAGCTTTCTGTAGCCTGTGCAATGCATAATACAAACATAAGAGTGAGGGGGGAGTAAAGACTACCTCCATGAGAGTTAAAGCCTCACTGCCAAGTTCCTGGAAGTTATAGCTTAACATCCTGAAGATTGTCAAAATGCTAGCTTGGTAACACTTAGGACCTGCACTGATCATTCTGCAGCACTTCCAGTTTAAACCAAACTGCCTTTTAGTGGTACATTGGCTTCCCAAGAGCTCATGCTTCCTGTGATGCCCTGCAGCCTCCTCCTTCAGGGAGAGTATTTTCCATGGACACTCTGTCCCTACAGGTGCATTATGAGAGCTGTAGCCCGAATAGGGAACAAGGCCCTTGCAGGAAAATTGGGATCATAATGCTCCTCATCTTCGGCTTCACTGTACCATGATCAGAAGACATGTTTTTCTGGTGACCCAGTGTGTTTCAGATTTGTTTAATTTATGTCTCAGCTTGTTGCATGATGATACAAAAAAAAGCTCCAAAAGCACTTTTCCAAGACAATCCTTTTGGACTTTTGATTCCCAAAAAACCTCAATTTCTCCCCTTTTCTTTGTCCATAATTTTCAACAATCACAAACATTAATATCAGATTTTCCTGTGGGTTTTAAATTCCTTTTTTTTTCTCCTGCAACTCTAACTACCTGTAACATTTTCTTGCTATCGTTCCATATACTTGTCTTCCTGTAATTAATTAAAACATTTTTCCCACGTGAATTATCACTAGGACCTAATCCCAGATCCCCAAATCCCACAGTAAAGATCTGTTCTCTACAAACTGACACAACAGTAGTCAATTCATTGAGCAAGGACAGATACATCTTTTCTATGAAGGCATTTAGCATCATTGCTAAAAGTGTCTCACTAACAATTTCAGCTAATAAGAAAATTAAGTTAACACAAAGCTTCTGAAAATAAATTCTGCAGAAGACCTCTCTCTGCTTTAATAGAGATTGAATACAGTCCATTTCTCTTTCCCTGTGTCCCAAACAGCACATCAAAACAACGTTTAGCAAGTAAGCCACTTTTCACAGCACACTTGCATCATAGATGGATGTAAAAAAAGTTGCTTGGCAGCATAAATGCCCTAGAGAGAGGAAAGTTGGTTGTTTGGGTTTTTTTTGGTTTTGTCCAGTCTAATTTCTCCCAGTATTGTAGGATTGCCCAAGTTTATTCCATTATCTCACTTGTGTCTCCTGTGGCTGTTAACCCTCTACGCTGCCTAAGAAGTGCCAACACCAGAAGGCTTTTCCCATACCTTTTGAATTCAGGTTGCAGGAGTGCTGGGCAGCATTGCTATTAATTCTCAAGTAAGTTGGACTCAAATGCCATGAAATCACAGGCAGGAGAGAGGAAGAGAGGTGTTTCAAAAAACAGATACTCCAAGTTCTGTTTAACCAAGCAATGGAGAAAGAACTGGAGACGTCACACAGATCAGGTCATTGATTCAGAGATTTTCCTCAATTTTTCAGTTTGCTTAATGGTTTCAAAGATATGATTGTCCCGAGTGCACTGGTGGTTAAATGGTATGTGGAAAATGTTATTTAACTTGAGTTTATTCTCTTCAAATGCTGTGGCCTCCATAAAGTGGGTCTTGCTAAGTTCTTCCTCTGCTCTTTGGCAGGAGTAACTGCGGGACAAGTACCAGCATCTTCAGTGTTGCCCATGAGGTTTCATCTCAGAAAATTTGGCCCATAAAACTCCTTCTCCGATTTCCTGACTTCTCTGCCCAAGAATATTAGAAACGTGACACTTGATATCTGTTTTCCCAAAACATATGGTCTAGGCAAGCACATTTCCACAATGTATGTGGCAAACAGATGCAACAGGGACACAAACATGGCTGAGACAAATGTTTAATGATTCAGCAGAGGACGTTTGGATATTTTTCTTGTTTACCACTGCTAGATAACTCCAAACTCCATACGCTACTGGTAATTACTGTATTTTTGGTTTTTTGTTTGCGTGATTACACCTTACCCAGTAGCTTTGGCAATAAAAATATTCCGAACACCTTGGAAAACTTCCTTTGGTTTGACTTGAAAAGGCTGAATTCAGTTCCCAAGGACCTCAGTGGGAGCTGGATTAAGCTCTTGGCAAAATCCTTTACCTCTTACCATGCTGCTGCTGCAGCAGGTGCTAAATTTCCTTTTACTGATTGGTTAATTTATCTTTTTGTGATTGTAATGTACCAAAATCCTCTGCATTTCTTCCCTTATGTAGGGTTTTACTGAGGTCCTGCAACTGAAGAGACCCAGACCTTCTGCTCCTTCTCCAATCTTTAGCCCTTTCACAGCCACAAAGCTTTAGCCTCCACAGGATTTGTCCTGCACCAAAGAGCTCTCTGTGCTAATCAAGGAGATTTGCAGTATTTCTTACTTCTTTTTTTTTTTTTTTTAATATTCTTCATCTCTGGAGCATGTTTATTCTTCCTCACGAATATCTTGTTCATCCAAATCATAGTTCTTGGTAGGACTAGAAACAAGGACAGCCATGCTCTCTGACAGGCCAAGCGGGAAAGAGGAGGGACAAGGGCTTTTCAGGCAAGGTTTTTGTTGGAAAGCTGATAAAGAAGTGGTGTATTTACCTTAGCTAGCATCCATTTCCAGTTTAATAAATAGGTACAGGACATCAGGTAGTAGACATTCATTAAAAAGAGACAGAAATATGGTATTTCTTCCTTCATAAGGAGCTCTGCCAGTTTTTGTTTTCCTATCTTTCTTCAAACCCACTAGTTTGGTGTCTTTGATGATTTTTAAACAAACAGTCTTCTATTTCAAAAAACTATATCAAATTGAAAAAAAGGTAAAGCAACAGGGCTCCCTAGAAGGAGAGTGCTGTTTCTACAGAAATAACTCTGATTGATGAAGTCTACATAAGTCACCAAATAAAAATTCTGTAAGATAATTAGAATGCCAAAGAGTGGCAGCTCCACTTCTGAATTTAATAATTACATCCACACTGAAGATCCTTAGTGTTCATTGGAAAGACTTCCTGTATTACGTGGTGGTGTTCCATAAGACATCCAAATTAAACATGCTTTGGTTTGTTATTCTTTTCAGGACATGGTGGTTAATTTAACTTTTGTTTGATACGTGCTGAAGTACCTGCATGCAGGCACTCCAATGATTTCTACCCTCTGATAGTAAGATGTGAGACAAGACATCATAATATTTATAACTTGTTTCTAATCACACCCAGACATTGCTACTGAACTGATTTTGATATGGTTACTCTTGATTTATACTGGTATACATTAAAAAAACCCGTAATTTTCAGACAAACTTACCATCAAAAATGCAATATCACTTTGAGCAGAGCAGTTGGAATCTGTGTGTTTGAGCTTTCTTTGTTTTACAATATTTTTTATGAATACCATTTAACCACAGGCAGCTGCAGATCTAGTCCTATAAATCATTTCAAAATAATTAAAAGAGAAAAGTGCACATGTTCCCAAGTTTTGTCATTTTCCCACCACTGGAGAAAGGATTTTTAAAACAAGCCCTCCATGAACTTTTGAATGCTCAAATACCACAGGGCCAAAACAGAAGTTGTAAGCAGCCACCAAGCCTCAAAATAAAGTGAAAATATTCCATTCAAATGGGAAGAAAAAAAACCCAACAAAATAGCAAAGGCACTTTCCTTCTATGTTACTGTAAAATAATTTTTGAGATGGGCACAAACCATAAAACTCAGATTCAGACAAAGACCTGGGAGCATACAGCTTGAAATGAAGCTGGGTAATGTATCCAGATCACCACAGTTGCTGGCAAACAGGTAATAACTGATTTGTCAGCAAAGTCTCCTATCTCACAGTATATTTCCTGATACACTAATCATCTTATGTCCTGTATTGATGCACCACAGATGTTTCTAACTCCTTAAATCCTGTGACAGATATAATTTGAAAAACAAAACAAAACAAAACAAAAAGCAAACACACAAAAATCCCCAAAACAAGAAACCAAACCAGCAAACAAAATCCCCCCACCAAGAGATATTCTTAAAGTACGGAGTTTAGATAAAAATTTTCACCAAAAATTTGAGTCTCATTTATGGAATCTCCTACAAATCCATCTCATTTAGTGAAAGACAGATTCTAGTTAAAAATCCATCAAGAAAGGACATTTAAATAGAGCAACTCACCCAAAATATGACCAAATCTCAGTCTTCATATTCACCAGTTCCTGGCAATTCCAGTTTAGTTTGGGACTAAAAACAGAAGCAGACAAATATACAAACACAGGGACTTTTACAGAATGCATTCATCCTGGACAAAGACGAAGAAGTTATAGTCATATTTTTCATTTTAGGAAGAAGCAGTTTATTGAAGACTGTCATTCAGTTAATCTAATGTGTTGCCAATATTTGTTATTTGATACCAAGGAAATAAAAAGACTCAACAGAGCAACCCAGATGATGACAAGAAATAAGGAGCTAGGTCCTATACAGCCATATGGCCTCTTAAATCATAACAGTTCCTACACTGTTTAAAATATAAATCACACAAAGTGGTCAAAATCCAGCTTTAATTCTCAGTCTAATGATAACATTGGTCAATTTCCAAGACCACAGCTAAAGGCCATGAGAACTTTTAAAATATTTTCCCACCCATATGCAAATTGTCCCAAGAATTAAAAAAAAAAAAAAAAAAAGGCAAGCAACCAAGAAAGAAGAAGAGCAGCAACCACACAGAAATACAGTTGTGAAATAAAACATTCTACATAAAGTTATTGCTCTGCAAGTGAGCTTTGAAATTACAAGGAGACATGAAGATTTTTAATTCAACATCTCACTGAATTCTCAGAATTATTTTGGAAAGTGGCAGGGGCTGCATATAGTATCTTAAATCCCTTTACTGTTGGTTTGAGGAGTTTCAGGTTTCTTTCTTTTTTTCCTTTTTTCCTATGTGAAACAAATTGTTCATATAAAATTTCAAGTTTTTCCTTCACTTTTCTGTGCAGAGTACTATTAGCATCTGGCTCTGCATATGCTTAGAAGCCCATTCATTTCAAGCTACTTTCAGAATCAGGGCCTTGACCTGTAATAGTTCAGTACAAATTCTGATAGGTATGGGTTTTTTCCTAAAATGTATTTGGAATTTCAAAATACCCCCAAATCCCTACAAATCTCCTCTCAGGAGACTAACTTCCTGGGGAATCATGACGTGTTCCAGTACAGAAGCAGCATGACAAATACCTAGTATGATGAAAAAACCTGAAAGATATCAAAATAAAAATATGAATATAAATTTACAAGCTGTATTAGTAATAAGTAACCAGTCAGGAGAAATGGCAGTGTATAAAGATCTGCTATGTGAAACGTATTGAATATTTTAGCAATTCTTTAGGAAGGTACTGAACTTTTCTTGCAATTAATTATTCATCCATAAAACTTTCCTTATTTCCTCCTCAAATTACTGCAGAACATTCTTCTCCTCAGCGAGATCAGGAGTGTACTCACATGCATGTATACAGTACATAGACAAAAACACATACCCATAAAAAAAGCAGCAACAGATACCACCCCCAACTTTCCCCAGTTGTACATTTGATGCTTGCTGGTGCCATTAAGCAAACACAAAACAACAGTAAGCGCATTCTGTTGAAATGTTTAGCTAAATGGAACCAAAACAGTCACAGTTCACAATTTCATAAATACATTAATTAGAAGTGTCTCCAAATAGCATGTGATTTTGAATTATTAACATAAAACACTGCATTATAAATGACTGCAAATTGCATTCCTTAGTGCTCTCCATGCTTAATTTATTATGCCGTAGGAAAATTTGCAAATTACTTCACTGTTTTATATTTAATGGATAGTTTTATATGTATATTGTTTCATTAAGATAAAATTAAACCACAGTGTACATATTATATGCCTTTCCAGTGACATAAATGTCACTAGAGACCCTCAGACTTTGTCAGAAGGGGAGAGTTCTTCTGTTGTCTCCTGGATTTAATAAAGTGAAGAGCAGTTTCGAGTTTCTGCCCTTTCCATGCCCATCCATAATCCTTCCTTCCAGGCGGCCCATTTTTCGAAGTTTGCAGATGGCATTGCAGAAAAGTTTCGTGTCTTTTAAAAGTATGGAGAGGGGCAGTGGAGCCGCCCTGGGTTCTCTGCCTCTGTGCTTTGAAGGCAAAGGAGTCTTTTCAGCAGTGGCCTGCTAGGGCAGTGCAGGTGCTGTGCCAGCCATGCCTTGTGGGTGAGAAAGGAGGTGGCAAGTCAGGTGAGCCTCCTGCCCCAAACTCTACAAACATAGATGCCTCTGGCAAACCATTTTGGTCTCCCAGGAAGAGGGAAAAATGTCTGGCATGGTCTGGTGTGCTACACTGGCAAGGTTTTTATTGTCGCATCTTCCTGCAGTAGGAAAATTATGGAAATAAAACATTTTAGGAAATCCTGGTGAGACTAGGTGGGGATAGATGCCTGGAGAAATGCTAGGGAGGGAAAGTGAAGGACCCTATATATAAAAAGAAAATCAATTAAATATGTAAATATAAGACATCATCTTTGACAACTTCTTTGCATGCTGTCTGTTCTTAGCCATTTGTCTTCTCTATTTGTAAATTCCTCAGAAGAGGAATTGCCTCTAATTATGTGCTTGTAGAGTGTCTGTTACAATGGGGACTCAACTTCCCTGAAAACCTGAAATGCAAATAGACTGTAAATAATAGATATTATTTATGATACATAAATAAATAACATTGGGCCATGAAGATGCATTTAGTTGTGTTTAAATAGGCTGTCCAATTTTCCCTGTTTTCTGAGAACTAATAATATCCCTTTAGTGGATGTGATAGATATATCTTCAAACTCACTTTAAGGTCTTTTTAAAAGATAGCAAAGGTATTGGTTACCCGAGTGCACAGGTTCCACGCAGTTTTCAGATGTGTTTTTGTTGAATAAAAATATAGCATAATAAAATATTGCAGGATGAGTAGGAGGTGGAATGATGGCATATTTGGGAAAAGCTATAAATTCTGCTTTTAGATTCTGCTTTTTTAAAATTGTATTAATGAAATTGAAGCTACAAGATGAACACGAGAGAGAGAGACAGCCTTCCAAGCTATTCTTTTCAAGTAATGAAGATGAGACTCTGTCAGAGATTGAGGTGTCAAAACTGGAAGTGCTGGAACCAATTCACAAATTAAAGAGCAACAAGTCACCATGACCAGATGGCATACATCTGAGAGCTCTGAAGGAACTTAAGAATTAAGTGGTTGAGCTGCTAACAGAAAAATATGCAGCCTTTCATTAAACTGTTACCATGCCAGAGGACAGGAGGTAACAAATACCTCGTCTCGCAAAATCTGGGAGGTGTGTTCCTGCAAGCTTGATTAAAGCCACAGATTGCTTTTCTCTTTTAATCATCCTGGCTTCAGAGTGAGGTTCAGCACATGCAGCAAAAAGAGCTAGCCTCAGCCAATTGGGAGCCCCTGGTGAAAGTGAGAGCAAGTATTTTGCTGACTCAGCATACACAGGTGACCATTAACCTGGATATGGCTGGGGGGCCTTGCAAGGACTGACTTCAGTGATAATTAAAAACCAACTGCCCTAATTACCCCCTGCCTCCTTAAACAGCATTCAGGTTCCGCAAGTACCTATCCCTGGCAGTATTTTCAGGATAGCTTAACTCTTTCCTGTGCAAATTTATGAATGTGATGAGAGAACAAAGCTATAGCCTTACCAACCCAGGAATATCCTTCAGGTTTTATGTTCCACTTCTGTTTCCTTATGATACAAATAAGAAGCTCCTTGTGGTAGCATTCAGAGGAGAAGGCAGAGAGGAAAAAATTAGCTCAAGATCTACCTGTGTAGCACATACCATGTACTTGTATCTTTGTATAGATTTTAAGGTGCGTGTTTGATCACGTAGTCCTGCAGTGCATAGCTGCTGTGCTGTTACTCAGTGTGCACACAAGCACACAGCCCAGCTGATGCACATGGAGCTGTGCAGTCGTGGGCCCACAGCCTCAGGTACACCCTACATTCACAGATCATCGGTGTGGGGCATCTGCCTTTTCCTGCCAGATATGCACAAAGAGTCTTGCCTCCCCGAAGACTAGGCTGGGGGATGCAGACGTCCCCGGTCCCATCTTCTGGGTGTTAGAGAACAGAGAGTTTTTGCATTATTATGGTCATACCAGATTGACTAAATATATATTCCTGCTAGATACTTAGCCTGTGTCTGTCTGTGACAGACAATATCAAGGTTTGGGAAAGTCATGTCTACTGGTGAAGGTCTCTACTAGTCACTAGCACTATTAAAAGTGTATGTCTCACTTCTAGAGGGAATACACTTGGCCTTCATGTCCAACCACTTGTTCTTGTTGCACTCTTATGGTTAATGAAAGCTCTCAGGAAACAAGTTATCACTTTGAAAATTATGAATAGATTTCAAGCTATCAAAACAAGATCTGTGGGAGAACAGCTTAGCCATCCTCCCAAAAAAATATTTTGAGATTTAAAAAAAACCCGCACAAACAGAATAAAAGAAGACGGGGTCCTTCTTCCACAGGGGAATCAACCCACGCCTTGTAAAAGCTTTCATGTGTGACAGCTAGAGACTCTCCTACCATTTCAAAATATTCAGAATTGAAGAACTGTTATCTAGGATGCACAGAAGAGGAGGGGAAATAGCCGCTTGAGAATAATGAGCCATTTGGTGCTTCAGACATGTATTTCCAACATATAAGAGTGAGATTCACATCACAACTTTGAGTGAACACCTCAAGCTATTATTAGGGGTGAAAGAAGCTCTCTTTCTAGTTTGTATAAGTTCTACCCATGTTGAAAATAAAACATATACACTTGCAGGAGGTTTGATGTTTTAAAAATATTTTTTCACACTAATTAAATGCTTTGTTAGAGAAGACTCCTGGCCTTGAGCACTCTTGCTTGCTTAGAGGCTTCATAGCATCCTGTAACTATTTCTCTCACAGCAGAGGATAGCTGTAAAGCAGATGTTGAGAACCTCTAATTTGGATGCATGGGCTAGGCCCACATCTTACCTTGACAGTATTGTTCGGTCTAGCAGTCAGACTGGAGGAACAAATGCTTAATGACTTCTTACTGAATGCAGGAACAAGAAGCATGGGGTTTTTTTCCCTGAAGTGGGTGGTCTAGAGAGCAAATCTTTTTCGTCCACAGATGCAACAGAGAAGGGTTGATTAGATCAACTCTACACTGTAAAACTTCGGGACTATGATGCTTTTTAACCCTGCATCATCTTCCAAGCTAGGGTTGATGCACTGGCACAAAGGAGGAGGAGGACTGTTTTGTGATAACTGTTGACAAACCTGGTTGGTCCTTCCAATGCACATATACTCATAAAGGAAAACATGGACATTTCTGCAGGGGAATAAAAACCCAAAACCTTTTTTAAACTTTGGCTTCTTTTCTTGATATTCCTACCATACATATCTGTGACTGAGCAGCAAGGCATGAGAAGAAGTCTGAAACCCACTAATAGCAGGCTGAACAGGCTGGAGTAGACCATCATCTTTCATGTTTTCTCCCTCAGATGGATTTGCTGGAAAAGATGACATACTTCTCATGATATCTCAAAAGTCCTTACTTTTCTTTCACTACTAACAAAGGGTCAATTCTTCCTCATCTTTATCTCAGTTTCCACTTTCAGAAAGGTAAGTTCTAGTAGATACATCCAAGTTCTCTGGATGGTCAAAGCCACTCAGTCTTCTGGAATGGACAATTGTAGCTTTTAGGTCATGGTGGAAAGTTTCATCATGAGTGACTTTTTTATTTTCAAAATCCATTGGAGGAACTGCAAACAGATGTTCTTGCAGAAATGTGAAAAACAGGATATATGTGGGAGTCCTTGCTGGGACACATGGTGGCAGTCCTGCAGATTAGGTAATGGCCATAGGACTTACACTCAGCAGAAACCAATGGCTTAAAAATAGCTAACCCTCTCAACATATTCCCTGTGCATTCTTTTCATGGCAGTCACTTCCTTATCTTAAATCAGGAAATAAATATGGACAAATTCACAACTTGCTCTAGTGACATATTCTAGAAATACAAGATGCTTTTATGTTTTATCACAAATTAATTCCATGCACGATTATGAAAACCCAAGATTTCCCATCCCTGAGTCAAAATCAAGGCCTATGCCAACATTTTTGCAGTCCCTAGGCTGGAGTAGTGCAGCTTATTCTTCATGAAGCCAACACTGGAAAACTCCACATGGTTCAGAAAATAGATGTCTTTTAAATATTCCGCAGTGGTCACTGGCTGCTTTCAAACAAAACTTATAGTGATGACCAAGACTGCCAGATTTCTCCATAGTCAGGGACTCCTTTCACAAAGAAATTACTTTCTTTATGCCCCATTGCAGCCACTGACCTTTCTGGGCTTCTTGCAGACCCTGATGCTCTCTCAGCAGACAATCTCAACTAGTTGCACATCTCTCTTGCTGCATCTGCTGGCTGTTTCAAAGTCAGGTCAGTCTCTACACTCTTTTGGAACCACCAGAAGCTCAATTTGATAAGCTTCAAGTTGGCCTGAAAAATATCTGTTTTTCAGATCTCTAATTGACATTTGGCAAAATTTACCTCAGGCTCTTTTATAGCATCTTTACTCTTAGTTTATTTTCTTCCGGTTGAAATCAAAGTCAGGCAGGCAAGTGTCACAAAGGTGTGAAACTTCCAGAAAGCAGACAGATACACAATGAAACTGAATTTTTTTCTTTTGTATTGCTAAAACAGACTCAAATAATAAAATCATGTTGACCTTGAGTGAAAACCAAGCTTGATTTCTTGGCTCACAAGCTCAAGTGGCTTCACAACTTCAGCTATGAGCATACTAAACCAAAAGCACATCCTTTGTAACACCTAATGAAGCCACAATATCCCTCAATATTCTCTTTCCCTAACAGGGTTTGGACAAAAAGGCTTGATGGATGCAGACCATGGGCCCAAGCAGGCAGTATGAAAGTGAGTTTGGGAAAGCCAATGTAATCTGTCTGTGCTTACCACTGGGACAGCTCTTGCCTGCTGGAGTTAATGGAGGCAGAAGCTCTGGTATGATGCCAGGCTTCTCCCCAACTCCCTATCCTTCTCAATCCAGCTGAAACTGTTCATCTGGAAATTTGGGGGTATGATGGCATTAGCCTAAAGCACTCCTCCAGCCAGTGCAAGAGAATTCCACAGTGGGTGGACCAGCTTGCTTCTGTTCAACGTTGCACAGCACTTAGGGTAAGGTCATTAACTTTTCCAGGATGTAATTTCTTTCATTTTGTAGAAGTCTCAAGTCCCTGAGCTTTGCTCAAGACCCAGAATATAATGTCTTTTTCTGTTTTCTCCCTGACAAGTCTCAGAGATATTAAAAATCAAAAGAAGACTCTAAGGAGCAAATAAAGTCTCTTTAAAGTACTGTTCCACTTTTGTGTTAGCTCACAGAAGCTTTTTGCTCTCTGCCTGGCTCCAGTCAGATCTTGCATAAAAGGGAAAAAATGCACTTGAAAGTACTGTTTTCTTTCCACTTCCCCCTGCGCTTCAAATCATTAGTCTTTCTGCATTTCTCTTTTATTCCCAGACTGGCTTGTGCCGAATCAGATTATAATACATTAAACCTCCAAGAAACACAAAGCTCTCCAAAGTGCTCTTTGGGGTCTACATACATGTGTTCTCTTGCTCTTTCCTGAAATAATTACTGCAATCCCAGGGTCAGCTCCTGCATGTAGGTCCCACTCCGACACGCAGCCTTACCTCCTCTTATTGAAAAATGAGTTTGGGATGGGATTTGTCTGCACATCCCCTCTGCTTTTTTGTGCAGAAACAAGGGAAATGCCTTGTCTGCAAGGAAGCCCTGCCCTACTTTTCCAGGCTCAGTCCCTTTTTGCAGAAAGGGGTTTCTTCATCTTCTTTGGAGAAGTAAGGATGGTGGCCTTCCAACAAACTTCTCTGAACACATCTTAATTCCCTCTACTAAAGGCAAAGCTATCAAATCACAGCCCTGGCCTGATTGACATCTATGCCAGGGCTCCCCTGATTTCAGTGAGACCATCACCCTCGCACCTGTGGAGTTTCAAGTGATGACAGCCAGTGCCGGGAGAAGTTCGATAGTATTTGTGCTTTTAGAAGGAAACACTGCTCTTAGCTTGGCTTTTACCCTGAGCAGGAAGAAAGGTTGTATAGGGGTATCATTGCTGGGCAGGCTCATCTTAGGGCAAAGAGTAGAATATAAGGCTATTGCCAATCACATTGACGTCAGTCAGAAAGGAAACAGAAATAAATCACAGTGAGACACTACCCTGAGCGTGATCAGACTCATTACTCACAGGTTATTGGAAAGCAGTATCTCTGGTATTCCCAAGCAGTACTTCCAGATCTCCATAGGAGGGACATAAAGAGCTTCAGGAGGGGCTCAGGGGTACAAATAGCCCTCATCTGTGAGGTTGCTTTGTCGTGTGGCTGCTAAAGTTCCTAAGGCATCTGCTGCTGCAGAGGAAGTCAAGTGAATGAAATGATCCACAGCCCTAGGTGAACTCTGCAGCTGAAAGCACCTGGGGACCACTTCTGCCCACTCAATACCATTATGGCTCAGCATACAAGAGTGATTATGAACTTACAGCAAATGAGTCATTACAAATTCTAGAGAAAATTTATTATTGGGAAAAAAAATAGATATCAACCTGAACACTTGACATCCAAAGAAGTATAAATGTGCTCTGAAGCCATGCTAGGGGTCTTTTTTTGGCTTATGCACAGGCAGAACAGCCAAAAATCCTTGGTATTATCAAAATTGACAATGTGTTTTTCATCAGACCCTACTCCCAGAATAAATTTATTTGGAAAGGAAAATATTTGTCTTCAAGCTACCACCACAGTCCCTTTCTTTCTTCTGGAGAAGGTGAGTCTACTGAGGGTGTAGGGACAGCAACAGCAAACTAATAAGCACACGCTTCTACTACAGCTTTGTTAGCAAACTTGAATTCCCTCATGAACTGCTACTCTCCTGTCAGTGTTGATCTCTTCTTCTGAAATAATGCCTGCTTTCCCTTTTTTGTGGTGGTTTAATAATGTGGGAAAACGGGTCTGTGATGGAAAGAGGGAAGGTTAAAATTCATTTTTACTCTTGTCCTAAGCAGAAAAAGAGCAAATACCTCCCAAACTGAAAGCCTGGTTATCTAGCTTGCTGCAACACCATGCCAATAAAGAAGCCTTTTTTCTATTTAAAGAAGTAATATAATAAAATGTTGGTTCATTTCATTATAATAGCTAGGAAGGATTTGCTAGTTTCACAGCATAAATTTAGATTAATTTTTTAGATTTGACAACGTTATAAAAATTATATTGATTCTGAAATTATAATTTTAGATTGGTTCTGTCATTTTAGCCTATTAGCAGTCTTTAAATGAAGTGATCCAATGTTATAATCAATCTTATCTTCCATTATGCACTTCCTGGTGCTAAAAAGTGAGATCGATTCTAATTAACTACACTGGTTCAGTCATTTGGGTAGTTTGTTTGAGAAAAAAAAAGTTACTGCCCTAATATCTCTAAACAATTTATTATACATTTATGTACTGAATTTATACCCAAAATGAATGTCACTCCTATGGTAAAAACAATGCAGTTGTAACTCTCGAAAATATTAGGATGGCAACGTTAGTGCTATTGTTTCAGCCAGTGTAGCACGTGAAATACTTTCAGGGTCCGCTTGAGGTTTAAGAAGCAAAGCAGGGTCAGCAAAAAATACTTCCTCTGCAGCACAGGCTATAAATCTATATATACATTGAAAGCGACTTGGAAAATGGCATTTCCAACATGCAGCTGTGGCTAAGAGGACAGGTTTAAATGCTGCTTAAGAAGCCATGATGGTGAAAATAATGCCATGAAGTAGGCTGATGTGATTTAAATATTAATCAGCTCAAACTTACTTATTTTTTTTCAGCATTTTCTAATTTCAGTTTGCACTGATGTACTGAGATTCTGGAGACACTGCTTGCAGAGTCCTCGATAGTCACCTTGCCCTGTGCCAGTCTCAAGCTCTGTAGAACACTAGCCTTCTAATGAACTATGTAGATGGTGGCATAGGTGCAAGGCTACGGGTGAACCAATATGCTGTCATCCTGCCTGATATTAACCTGAAAGTCTGATGAACTCCTGGAGAGAAAAGCGGAATCCAGAAAGGTCTGCACACTGGTTTTAAAACAAAGACTGCAAAGGTTGACCTCAGATAAAACTTGAGGGAAAATATACATTGCTTACAATTTTTTGCCTAGTATGCTTAAATCATTCTCTTAAGTCAAAAACTATTACCTTAGGTACCAACCTGTTACTTTCCTCATCTATAATGCTTGTGCCTGGAGTCTTTTCAAACTTATTGCTTACTTTTCCCCCCTACAGCTTTCAAGAAATGCAGCATATATACCCTCATCACTAAATCATCTCATCTATCTGTCATATTCAATACAACTTAGAAACAATTTGCAGTTCAAGGGGTGCTACACTTGCTTTTCCAATCACTGCCACTGCATCCTTTTGTGTGGAGTAACATGTTGGGGAATGAGTCAAGAATAATAAATATGAGCCTGGCATCCTGCTGCAGCATATTTCTTGACCTCCCTCCCTTCATACACCCTCACACATGCTTTGTTCCTGTCATCCTAATGGCATCATCTTACTAAGAAGCCAAATTGCTGAAAAGAACTGTGAAAGGGAGCATTAGCTTAAAAATGTTTTACTTAATCTTGTTTCTTTGTTGTTTGTTTTTTTTTTAATCTCCTCCTTGGTCATTCAATGGAAAAAGATCACAAACTTACTGTGAGCCCCTATGTTTGCCCCCTTTGAGCTGAAAAACCATCGTGGCTACAACAAAAGAAGTCCTGCAGAGGAAAAACAGCAAAGTGGATGACAGGTGGACCAGCACTGTACTTCCCTGTAGGCCCTTAAGTATTGATGCCAATTCATGAAGCTTGCCAATAATTCTTAGGAAAGGGAAATCTCAGAACCATTTCTTGATGGGCTCCTTTTATCCTTTCCTTGAACATGTCTCAGAACTGAAGATGTTCTGGCTCCAAAGATCGACTTTGGATTCTGTGGAAAGCCACTGCAGTAATTACCATGGATGGTACTGGAATATCTGTTTTACACCAATGGTTTGTTACTTAATTGACAGACAACAAGTAAAAGCCTTGATTTCACTCTTCCTGCTATTGCATTTGTATTGCACACCATCTTTAATTATTTGGCATCTTGTAAGAAGCCCTCAGGAGCCTGATTCTCCACTACCTCACACTTCATGTAATCATTTACAACAGTACAAAGCAAGTGCAAAACACTATCACACATTTGCATGCAGGGAGATCCAACTCAGGCTGCGTTCCACCAGACAGGGCAATGGAAGATGAGGTTGAAAAGCATCAGAGAGGGTCTGAGGGTACATACACACATCACTCTTTTGTGCACAAAACAAATGGGATTCATCTTTCTGCTTGATGCCATTGGCAAACTGAGAGAACAGGCAGGCTCCTACCTGCCTCACAGCAGTCCCATGAAGTTTCCTGAATCTCACAAGGCACTGTTTTGTAATGTGAGGCTGCTACAGACAGCAGCACACGAGAGATGTACCCTTCCTATGCTGTTTGTCAGCATGGCAGGGGTTCCCTTCTGCTGCAGCCCTGCAGAACTGCTGGGGTGTGCCAGATCTCCCTCTGTGCCCAGGCCTTCTCCCAGCAGAGCAAGGCACTCCTCACCAGCTGGATTTCTAGGTTCAAAGTGGGCATCGCTAGCAGGGCTATGGATGGGGAAGAGTCAGGGCCCCAGGAACCTGAAGGAGAAAATGGCTGGGGGTGATATGGAAGGAGACCATGATGCATGGCCAATGTCAACTGGAAAACAGAGTATGGGAGCAGAACAAGGTGAGAGACACTGCAAAAAAGAGGATGTGGCATTTCTGTAGAAAAACTGCTTTTATTTCTTTCCCATTTCACAGGCAGCATGTCTATTAAATGTGGCTTTTGCTGCCAAAGGACTTGTCATATTACATTAGGTTTAGCAACTTCTGCTGTGGCAAAGTGTGCAGTGTCTCCCTTCACATAAAGAAAATATTTTCACAAGTCTGTTCAACCTGCTAACTGTGATTACAGACAGTTGGCCCCTGACATGACATTTATTGCTCCAGTTTCCAAGTAAGAACCTCACAGCACTGCCCAGCCAGCTACCTGAAGAGCACATATGTGTGTGGAGACCTTAAACAAGTTTCTGCTAATGATTTCATTTTGTACTCTTTTAGTAGGTCTTTAGCAGCTTGATGGAAAAGATTATGCTAGAAAAAACAAGAACATAAAGAGTATGTGCAAGCCCCGTCTTTAATGCTCACCTTGAAATGTATGATATGTTACATCCATTCGCTGCTGCAAGTGCTCTTTGCATGCGTATTTCTACTCTGCTCAGCAATATTCCTCATAACTAGGAATAACTGCAATTGTCCACCTTCACTTCAGAGATGATCTCAAGCAGAGTGAAAATAAAAAACAATGAGAAACAACACCAAAACTAGGAATGTGCAACGTGCTCACAACAAACACAAACAAGAGGTTGACCTACTACGTTAAGGAGTCCAAGAGATGACTGACCAGAGGAAAGTTTGACATGAAATGAAAACAAATGAATCCCAAAAAACCCAAAGCAGAGAAAATAAGCAAAGTACATACCTCCTTGTTCCCTGCAGGATATGCTGATCATGGTTACAGCATCTACTGGAAACAACTGCCAAGAGACCAACTTCTCCATCATTGCATCCAGTAACTGCAGGCTTCTGCAAGACCTATCTATATATTTTGCTGGCATTTGTGAAGAAAGAAAACATAATGAAGGCTTTGTCAGGACAAGAGAGTATCATCTGGCAATCATTTGGTTATTAATAGCTGGGTTTTTGGGGGGATTAAGTTTTTTTAAATTGGATTGGTTATTTTAAATATTTTGCAGAAGTTTTAATAATTTAAAAATGTGTTAAATGGCCTGGCTTTTTGCCTTCACTTTCCTTTCCCGCACAAGACATTTGTAGGGCCTGAATTCTTACATGACTTGGCCTATTCTGTCTTACTTTTTGGCAGGTCACTTTGCTCTATTCTTCTCCAAACAGAAATTAAACTTTGGCCAAGGGAGAAGCAGAGCAGAATGCAGCCTGCTGCAACAGCTTGTAGTGAGTTGGAAAGAATTCTGTGTTATAGATGAGAGCCGATCAAACAACCTTCTTTTTTTTTTGTTAATTTCAATGTCTTATTTTTAAACTTGCATGTGCATCTGCCAGCAGCACTGCATCTTGTTATAATATTCCTATTAAGCAGGTGGATGAATCATGAGCAGTGAGAATTTAGTTCCATTTTGGTTAAGGGTATGCTCTTCAGTGATTAAGCTTCTTCTATGTCTTCTGCTGAATTGGGAATGAATTTATTCTATGGAATCAGTCTGAACAGTCTCCCTCATAATTTTATTTTCTATCATGTCAGAAAGTTATTTACAAAAACCCCATATAGTATTCAATACGAGGTGGGCTCCCACAACTTCTTTTGCTGGAGTTGAACCCCCCCTTGACAATAAAATAACTCATGCCAGGAAAGGATAAGTCAGAGATATGCAGTTTTATTCTGCCTTTTGCATTTGATCTCTCTTTCTTTTTTAATTTTCCCTAACATTGTCTGCTTCTATAGATATCTGAAGTAATCTGAGGCTGGGTAAGCAACAAGAGGTGAGTGTCAAAATGCAGGGATGGAGAGCTCACAGTCTGAAACAAAATAATTTTTTCTCCTTTTTCTGTCCCCATGGTTCAATTCAAAAAATCATCTCAGAGCAGTCTACCCTGATGTTGAGATTCTTCCCTGGAGATTTCTAATATACTGCAGTAAAAACCATTTCCCAAGACCCTCCATAAGTCCCCAGGGATTTTTCATAGTCCAGTCTCGGTTAAAATAAAAAGTATATTCAGAGGGAATGACTAAGTCCTTGCCTGAGTGCGACACGTTATTTGGAAAGTTTGTGATCTGGTACACTAACTCTCTGATTTGTTTGGCCTTGTGAAAACCTTTTAAGCTGGCTCTGGAAATTCACCCCTGAAGCCTCTTCTGGGGCCTGTATTTTTTATTTTCCTCCCATTTCCTCAGATCTTTCCCTTGTTTCTAAAGAGTGACATCGTCCGTTCCTGAGCCCTCAAATCCAATTACCAAACAATGTACAAATATATGGCTGAGCGTGGTCTATGGGAACAGCTGCAAAATTGCTAATATTAGGTCTAATTTAGCTACAATAAATTAGCAAGTGTGTGGAAGCAAAATGATGACAGCATAATTATAACAAAAGTCGATGTGTTGAAGTATATGGATGACAATACATACTAATTTTAGCGAAAAAATGCACCAAATGAAATGCATGCAATGAACAGACGGGACTAATAGCTCAGACACATATACTTAATGTGACCAGTCAGTGTAAAAACAAAAAGATAGATGAAGCTGTTCAGAATCTAGTGCTAACAAGCAGTGTAGTCTGAAACCATTAACTGTCAGGGGTAATAACACTCAAAGTACTGAAGTGCAGTAAAACAGCAGCACTTTTCTCGGGTTGATGTGCTGATGTACAAGCACACACCTGTGAAGAGGATACTAAATCTATCCTCGCGTTTATTACTATGGAGGGAGGAAAAACAACACTAATAATGTAAAGTATAAACGAAAATAGCAGACAGCAGAGAGTGACATTTGCATGGTCCCAGTCAGCTTGTTAGCTGAAGTGGGTTTTAATTAGCTATTTTCCAGCAAGCAAACGAGCAAATTAGTGGCAGCCATAAACAAGCAGAGACAATCAGGCCCAAAGAAAAAAAAAAAAAGAAAAAAAAGATCGGACCTTTTTCTCTGTGTTTTCCTTTTGGAAATACAATACCTTCATGCTTCAGCTAAATATTTCTATTTAACCAAAAGAATGTGGTAAAACAAAGACCTTGGCAACTGTGCAAGCTACCGAAGTGGCTCAAACCATGATGTCAACAGTACAGTGGGGACACAAAGCCCTGCTCTGAAGAAACATTGCTCTGAAGAAACCTACATCGAGAGCTAAACCTCGGGCCTTCTGTGCAGAGCCTCAGGGCTCCAAGACCCCTTGGCTCTAGTGTATGCTGCCCTCCTGTTAAATGCTGCCCACCCATCCTTGGCTCTTGGGACAACAGGGCTCCAGCATGATCCCTCACTCCCACTCTAGATGTGCAGTAGCAGGTGCTTCAAAAAGTGTGATGCAGCATGTAGGTGCCACCTTCTCCTTTGCAAGAGACGTAAGATGGGCAATGACCATGTTTTGCCAAAGGGATGCCTGAGCCTATCAGCTGTTCCTTCTGCTGAGGAAGAGGGATATGGCTCTTCAAGGGCTGCAGGAGGTAGACCACCAGGGTGAGTGTGAGGAGGAGAGAGAGATGAGCAGCAGGGTGCTAAGCTATCTTGCTAAGAGAAGATGTTTATCAGTGTGCGGTGCAGCCCTGGGCAGAAAACATGGATTCAGGCAGTAATGAACAAACCCGCTTTTGGTGCTTCTTTTATTACCATGGTATTACTGGCTGAATAATGAAACCTGCCACGCTGTTACAGCACCATGAACACAAGATGAGGATCCTTCAAAGCCTGGTCAAGCAGGGCCCAAGGTTAAGTAATTCATTGTAGTACTTTTGCTACTGAACTGATTATATTAATAATCAACCGTAATGAAAAACATGGAAAACTTATCCCTTGAGTCAGTCATGTTTACCCTCTTGTTCCCTCTGATTTTAAGAAATGCTGTTGTGGCAAAGATCAGAAACACAATACAAAGGACAGATTGCACACTTGTATCTTATGCTGAACATGACCAAATCCTTCAGGTATAAAACCTGATAGCTGTAGCAAAGTCAGGTATCAGTAAACAACTATTAGAGGTAGGCACTGGGTGGGAGAATTTGGTGGTTTGAGCACTAATCTAGACCTTGGGAAAGTTGAGTTCATGTTTCACTCGATCAGAGACTTCTCCTATGACCGTGGGTGACCCAGTTGATCTGTCTGGGGATGAAAGTACTTCTGCCTCAGGAACAAAATGCTCATTAAGTATTGTGTAGCGCTTGGATATTGCGGAGGAGGGGCTAATTAGTTGGAAGGAAGGGAAAACAACTAATAAAATTAATCTTATTTATTCATCAGTATTGGTACATGTGGCACTACAGAAAGACATTGCAGCAGGCTTTCAGTTGGTATAAATTATCAGAGAGCTGCAGGAGAGACTCTCTTGCCTCCCTGTCCTTGTCTTGTGCCAAGGGTATTACAGTCTAATTAATACAGATAACATGAGTGCAGACGCCTACCTGTTGGGCGCTGTTGGAATATTAACACAAGGGGAGGGCTGGGGGAAGGCTCTTAAAGAAGGCTTATTTTATTTAGTTCATTTGTTTAGTAATGTTTTGATGGTCAGAAAACCCTGGCAATGAGTAGAGCCCAAGAGGCAATTTGTAATGGGGCAGAAAATGTAATGAGCCAAAAAATGAATTAACTTGAGCAGCCTAGGCACAGACACAAGGGGCCAATGCTTTTTTCTAGTTTATAACCCTTACCCCTCTGCTGAATTCAAAAAAGTAGGAGGAGGTGTGATTTAGCATAGAAACAGCCTGCAGGACATTTCCTACCACACTCGGGGTAGCTCTGCTCTTCACGAAGCACCGGCTGATGCGGCGGAGGCAAGCTGGCAGCCTGGAACAGCTCTCGCCTAAAGCGAGCCTCTACCCGTAAAGTTTCCTTCCATTACTACCACCGCTGAGGAGGGCAGCACCGAGCAGATTGCCACCATGCCCAAGAAGAGCGGGCAGCTAAGAGTGTCCTGCCAGACAGCAGCTCCTAGCAGGGCTAGCAGCAGCACGAATGGGGCTTGTGGAGCCAATTTTTTGCCTCTTCTGAGTTTCTTTTGGCCCTTTGTTTATTTTTTTCCTTTGATGGCTTTCTATTTTCACTATTAACAAACATACTTGGTTTGTATTAGAATTCATTCTTTTCTTCTAGGTCATGGGTTGATATTGTTTTCAGCTTGCATGAAATTGTAAGCACTTTCACCACATTCAAACTTTACACATTTTGTTTTTCCAATGAATTTGTTTCCCTGTCTCTCACAGCTGTACGTGAACATCAGAGGGAAAAAAACCCAAGCAACTGCACTTGCAGATACACACGTATGGTGACTATCCAGCATCCGCATGAGGACACAAGAGGTAACTGTCACCCAAATTGTCACGTTAGCCATGCTGCTAGCCATTAGAATGAAAGATAGTGATTTGTAGTTTAGAGAGCTGCTTGACTGAATCACAGGAAAACACAACTGCCCCCAAGTGTGTGCTAGGATGATTTTCATCACATGCTGCAGTTCTGCAACGCTTGATCTTATAGGGCCCATAGGCTTTGTCCTAAGGGAGATTATTCCGGCAAAAAAACTAAAGTTGTTATGTGGAGTTCAGGAAGGGAAACTTTGAGGAGAAAAAAGAATGTTCGCAACATTTTAATTCCCTTCTTGCATGGATAGTTCAATACCCGAGGAAAGGACAGGAAAGCCACCAAGCACACACATTTCAACACCGCTCCTTTCTGCCTGGGTCATGCCCAGTGCTATTTCATTATGGCTGGGGGACTTTGGGGGAAGTGGGAGCAGAAGGGAAAGAAGAAAGATGATCTTTAAAAGAACAGAACTGTTGAAAATGTGGAGCAAAGGAGTAAATTCATAGCTTTATCAGCATATAGCAAGTGGAAAAGCAAGATATTCTTCTTCAAAGAGGAAAGTCCCCAGATGGATAAAGGTTAAGATAAAGGGGCAGAATATCTGCCTAGCTCCATGCAGCTCACAGCTGATCTGACATTGGCTGTATCTTCAGTCTTTTTCGGATGAAGTATCATTGAGCATAGGAAACTCATGACCAGCTTCCTAAGCATCCCAACGGAAAAAAGAAAGCAAGGGGTCTAATCCAAACCCTTGACACTTTATATTAACAACTGTAAATCTTTGCCTCGGCTCCTGCCATCCTCAGAAGTTAAATGGACAGTGCTGTTCATTTCTTATGCCTACACTGCTCCATTGCTTTTAGTGAAGCTGCAGGTTGCAATTGAGTGTCTGGTAAGGATCCCTTTTCACTGAGTGATGTTACTATCTTCCTTGCTGGAACTATTTTAGCCTTGTAATAGTTCTTTTTAAAGAACAGTCTGATCTACTTTCCAAATTCTTCTGCAGAAAATGAGTTGCATTCATAACACAGGAAAGAGGTTGAAATCTGAGGCCTTCACCAGCAATATCTCACTGGCCTCAGGACATGTCCTGACACAAAATCCTGCATGAGGATGCTTCAGCAGTCAGAGAAACAGCTTTCAGAAAGGATCTTGACAGATCAGAGACAAGCTTTCAGCAGCCCAGGGAATTCGGGCAAGCAGGAGACAAACGGGCACAAGGTTCAGCCCTGCACAGGGTCCAACCTGTCTGGAGTAGCTGCGTTACCCCTCATCTGGGCACAAAAGCAATACCAGCAAAACCGATTCTATTTGACTTCTTTGCCTAAACCATCCCATACAGAGAATAAAGATTTGATGGGAAGGGTTAATCCGCTCACAGTTCACCCCTGAAGAGCTTACTGCTCATCTCTGGGGTCTTGTCTGAACAGTGGCAGTGGCAAGACCCTTGGGTTTTCATTACTGCAACAGAGAGACTGCCTCAAGGCCCACAGCAGAACTATATTTCTCCCCTATTTTTCTCTCCTTGTCTCTCTCACTCCTTTATTTGCAATCCTCTTTTCTTTAAGTTAGTTCTTCCATCATTACTTGTACTGAGTGCATATTAGACACTAGGCTTTCAGGAATTAACAAGAAGGCTCAGCAAAGGAAGATAACATAGGGATCAGGTTGGCAGAACTGGGTGCTAAAGAGTAGCTTTTTTATGACTGGATTTTGGAGGCATAAATCTACTTTCAGTTCTCACTGGTTTCAGGAAGAGCTTCAAGAAACGAACTCTTGTGATATGACTTGTTTTCCTCTGGATTGCTGTACGAGAAGCTCCAACAGACAGAAACAAATTAAACTCTAAGCAGGTGCATGCTAAAACACACGGAGGTAAGGTCACATCACATCTAGCTAGGCAGTACCTAGCTTTGCTAGGCCAGCATGGTCCAGAAGGTCAAGCTATGGTTCTGGTTTAGTTAAAGGAAGCAACCATGTGGTGTCTGCCACAATGACAAGGAAATTGCCATTTTGGAATAGGTAATCTTTTTAATAAGGGCTGCTTTAAGCTAACTCTGCAATATTTTTAACAGTGTTTTGCAATTAATTTCCCTTATGACAGAGCAGAAGCTGTATTTCTGTTGAAAGCGAACTGTGTCCAGTTTGACAGGTTAGAAAGGAAAGCATCTGTATTCCTGCTTTCACTATAGTAAGGAAGAATGAATCCAGTCACACATTTTCATAGGACATAGACCAGACTGAACTCTTCTTTCCCTTCCTGGTAGCTCCCCTTCTGAGAAATAGGGGAAGGACCCAAACTTCTAAATACAAATGTTTCCCAGCAGGTAATGAAGAGAAACTGAACATCTCTTCCTGTATCTTCTCCTCCTCTCTGCCTCTTAAACAGAAAAAAAAGGACTCCTTTCAGCAGTCTTACAGGAAAGTATGGAGGATGCCTCAGGTTGCTAATTTGCAAAGGAACAACAAAGCACGGATACGAACTTAGGATCAGACTGTAGTCATAATAAAACTACAGCCTGCATATGTGATTATTGGTAGCAGTGGGAATATGGGAAATTCATAGGCTGAGAAACGATGATCTCCATTAAAGTCTCAGCATTCTTCTGTAATTTAAATTGATTACGTGTGCAAATCCCCCAGGATGTAATCTTAAAAGTACATTTTCCTGGAACTTAGTCGAGAAGTGCTTCCCAGAGGTACCTTTACCCTTCCCAGTATTTCTATCCCTCTGCATATAGTTCTAGCAGCAGGCATGAGAAGAACTGGGCAAAACCAGGAACTATCTTATTTTGAAACCCAGTGATCTGCTTTGCATCTGAAAAATTGGATCAACTGTATGCTGGGGAAAATTATTGACACTCCTTGTAATTATTTAGTCCAGTCAGTTCACTTTTAATGTTTATCTTTTTTTTTTTTTGAGCTTTTATCACAGAAAATATGTTCAAAGTTTTCTTGATATTCAGGTGTGACAGTGATTTCCTCAGACAAGATATATTACACCAAAAGGTAGATAGTTCCTTTTTTCTTTTTTTTTTTCAAATCCTAACACAACTAAAAGAGTTTCCTGAAGAATAAATGCAATGTAGGCACAGAAGCACTTTTTCTACATTGCAAATGTGGGAGATCATATTCCAAACTGCTGATTATGATGTAAGTACAGCCTTTTACATATTAAAATTAATGGAAATACTTATCCCTGTTGACTTCATTTGGCTTTGGATCAGTCAAATGGGTCACTATACATACATATCCAAAGCAAAGATGATTTTGACATAAGCACAAAATTTTGACACAAGCACAAAGGCTAGCCACAAGAACCAGAAAACTGGAATCTGGAAAACAAATAAGCCATCCGTATAAAAATATTCAATGACTTTTCATGCTGCAAATATTTGCAGTGACTGATTTTCTTAAGTTTTTCAGATGATCTATATATTCCCTAGGTCTCATCTACTTGTCTGTCACGACCTTAATTTTATTTAAATACAGCACACAGAAAACAAACATTGCCTTTTTCCTTGGCTTGATGATGCCATTATAAAACAGACCAAAACTCATGAAAATGGGAAATGCAGAAGAAAATCCGGACCACAAAAAGCATATGTGCAGGAATGATAAAAAAATCAATTGCTAAAATTACTTTCTTGGTATTAGCTTTTAGGCAGCAGTGGGCAAAGAGAAAAAAAAATATCTCTCTAATTCTTATCTGAAGATAAGAATGCCTAAAGTATTTGGATTTGCAAAGCTGTGTTGGCATCTTGTGAATTCAGGTTTGCACAGAGTCAGGCAAATCCATTCTCTTCTAATATTAATATTTCCCCTCACTTTGTTTAAGTGTGAGGGATGATCAAAAAAACAACCCACTTAGGGAAAACATCAGTGCTGTTCCCTCACCAACTCCCCTGCTGCATCCTGGTGTTCATCACGGCTTTTCTGTAAAATTCCCCTGTAAATGCTGAGCACTCACCCACTACACTGATGAGGCCACGAGCAATGATGCTCCTGGATCTGTGCACAGATCTAAACAGCATAAACACTGCTGAAGCACATTGCAGGTTGCTTCATTTATCTCCTTTTATTTATTTTTTTTCCTTACACATTCCTTGGCATTCCTATGACATACACAACATGATAGAAAATGAGCATATCAAACAAAAATCTCAGAGTAAAGTGAGGCATAAAATTTTAGACATTTTACACTAAATTCATAGTCTTCTGCTGTGGTAAACATTTCTACTATGCTGTGTTGACGATGATTAATAAAGGACTTGACACCAAAACAAACAAGATATAAGAATGGTACTCACTGTCCTTCTCTCAGCATAATTTTCTATAAGCTCTTTCCAGATAAGAAAATAAATTGTTTTTCAGGATGTAGGTATTTCCAGTTGTAGAATCAAGATTATTATGAATCGTATTATTAAGAAAAATTGATATGTCTGAAGATACAGGGATTTTCAAGCTATGATTAAAGGCAAGAGAGACTTTCTTGCCTAACAGGAGAGTGTGAAGACACAACCACTTCTTTTGAAGGACAGTGTGAAAATTCAAAGCTTCCATGCTGCTATGAATCAGTGCAAAATTAAGTACACACTCAAGATATTCTTGCAAAAATATCAGAAAGAGCTGGAAAAAGATTCATCCTTCTGGAATAGGGACAACTGGCTTTCTGAAGGGGTTTAAAGACAGAGATTGATTCACATCCCAAGGCAGTGCACCTTGACAAAATGTAATTTCCTAGACGTTAACAGTTAATAACACCATTAATAGCATGGCAGTCGCAGATCACATCTGGTCATGTTGGAGTACCTGTGAAATAGAAGTAACAGGCTTTCAGAGTAAAACTTTTCATTGATATTATGTAAATTGGAGCTAAGAGATGCTGTAAAACAAAAGGACTTCACTGCCAATGAAAGTGAAAGCACCATCCAAACTGCAACCTCAAGACACCTGGCCTCAGTGGAAGAACTGTTGTATTTTTGTCTCCCAAAAACTCTGATTCCTTTTGCACAAATTGCTTTAGTGTTCATGGCTCCTGTTCCTCCCTCCTCAAACAAGACAAACTGATACCAGATCTCTCACAACACCTCACCCAACACACTTTAGGAAAGCTGTCATATCAAAGGCCACTTTGCTTTTCAGTCCTGACTTCCCTCTCTGCACATGAACACACAGAGGAAGGACAGGGACAAAACAGTTCAGATTTTAAATCACTGCTACAAATGTTCTTAACACAAATAACTTCTGTGAGCCACAAATATCCCCAGATTAATATGCTTTAAATCAAATACTTTCATCCTTAGAGACTTCTAGTGGTGCCTTAATTCTGGAACACTGTAAGCTGCCATTCACAGAGTATTCAGGGTTTGGGATGTAGTCGATCCTTCTCAACAAAGACAACAAGGAGGCAGCTAGAATACTTATGTGATGCTTTTTCCTATACTTCTTTTCTTTTTTTCTTTTTTTTTTTTTAATTTATTTTCTGTGATGAAAAAGATAACCTGGGAGCTAACAGGAACTGAGGTTGATCCAACAGGCAAACACAACTACGTATTTGCCATAGTTGTCATGTTTTATTTCCCATATGCATAATAATGCTCCACTTGCCACCATTTTCAGGGATGGAATGGACAAACTGTTGTCCCACTACGTTGTTATTGCTTTCAGCAGCATAAGCTGAGCTTTTCATTATAAGAAGAAATGATTCACGAATCTGTCTCATTTGTCCTTGGCTTGAATGGGAGCATCTGTCTTTTCACAGTAGAAATAAAATGGTCACTATCCTTATTTTTCACTTCTATTATCGATTGTCTCCTTACTGGGGAAAGAAAGAGATAGAGCCTTTTCTGCAACACAAGAAATGACCTGTTGCTGGAAGAACTTAACCCAGGTATAAAACCTTAATTGGTAGAATTTTCTTTATCACTACTTCTTTCCTTTATCACTGTCTTTTCAGACAGTGACTTCCTGAGGGTACCCTCAGAGCTAGCACCTGAACCTTGGACCTCTGGGTGCAAACATATGAGCACTACCTGTTACATTAATGTAAGATTCCTATCAGCTGTCACTTAGAATAGCCCCAACGTGCTCCTCCAAGACTCCTGGCTCTAGGTTAGACACTGTTGTAGCCCTGAAAACAGGAGTCCATTCCTGCATATTTTATTGATCTCAGTATGCACTTAGGCAACACTTATTTTTTTTCATTTAACATTTATTTTACAATTGCTTTCTCAGTCTGGCACAAAGGTAGAGGCTTGCTCTTGTGTCCCCAAAGCAGAGGGCATTCTGACATGGTAGAGTGGATGTAGTGCTGAGGAAAGAAGGCAAACAGCCCTTCTGCATGCCAGGGGACAGTGGGAAGTCTGGGTGGGTTTTCCAACACCAGAGCAGGTACTGGGAAGGTACTGTCAGATTGGGAAGGCTCAGAAACAAAAACATTTTTCTATTTAAAGAATGATCCCATTAGTGACCCGAGGCTTGCTCTGGTAAAAATCTGTTGGTCTTCTACCTCTGTAGCTGGACTGCAGCCATACAGACATCACGGGCATTTTGTCCCAGCATTTTATTTTCACACATCTTTAAAAAGAGAGCTGCTTTAAACTGTTTTCAAGTTACAGAGTATTTTGCTCCCCAGATAATACTTCCATTTCCTATAATCACAGATAAATGAAGAAATATTCTGGCAATTATACTAGCAAAGAGCATTCACTTTCAGAGATAGATACAAAAATATTCCGGGAAACTGCAGGTGAAGAAAAGAGAAGCTGTGCTTGGTTTGCTCTCCCCTCCCCAGCTCTGGTGAGGGTTGCAATAGCCCCAAAAGCCAATTGTATCCTAGGCTGCATTAAAAGAAGCCTGGGTAGCAGGTTGAGGGAGGTGATTCTGCCCTTCTATTCTGCTTTGGTGAGACCCCACCTGGAGTGCTGTGTACAGCTCTGGGGTCCCCGGCACAGGAAGGACATCAACTTGTTGGAGAGTGTCCAGAGGAGGGCCAAAAAGATGATTAGAGGGATGGAGAACCTCTTCTGTGAGGGAAGACTAAGAGAATTGGGATTGTTTAGCCTGGAGAAGAGAAGGCTTCAGGGTGACCTAATCACAGCCTTCCAGTATGTGAAGGGAGCCTACAAGAATCATAGAATCATAGAATCATAGAATCAGACGGGTTGGGAAGGACCTCTGAGATCATCAAGTCCAACCCTTGATCCACTACCACCACAGTTGCTAGACCATGGCACTAAGTGCCACGTCTAGCCTCATCTTAAAAACCTCCAGCGACAGAGAAAGATGGAGAGAGACTATTTACAAGGGCATGTAGTGATAGGACAAGGGAGATGCTTCAAACTGAAAGAGATTAGGTTTAAGATTAGATATTAGGAAGAAATTCTTATTCTGTGAGGATGGTGAGGCTCTGGCACAGGTTGCCCAGAGAAGCTATGGATGCCCCATCCCTGGAAGTGTTCAAGACAAGGTTGGATGGAGCTTTGAGCATCTTGATCTAGTGGAAGATGTCCCTGCTCATGGCAGGAGGGTTGGAACTAGATGGTCTTTAAGGTTCCTTCCAACCCAAGCCATTCTATGATTCTATGATCTTCCTCAAGAAACGCACTGCAGGATGGGGACCAGCACCTCCTATTGTCTTCAGTGGAGCCAGAGCAGGACTGGGCACGAGAGATGCCCGTGAATCAGCCAGCGGGGCCAAAGCCCCCACACTGAGATGAGGGAGCAGGAACTTCTTCAAAGAAGTCCCTTTTCAGGTGCTGCTTTGTATATCTTAGCTCACACTGACTTTCATTCTCCCTGTTCGAGCCAGTAAAGGCTGGTGCTGCCAGCAAGTCAGCAAGTCAGTTGCCATGAAGACTTCCCCTCAGCTCTTCAGCAATGAGCGTTTTTCTGTCTGCACTACTGGGTAATACGGACCCCTCCCAGGTCTAGGCCTTGATTTATCCCATTTCCACCCACAAGCAAGTGGGCAGCGTGCCATACCTTAACATACACCTTGCACGAGGGAAGGTGGGAGAGGAAACAAGAAGCAAGCCCAGGCTCCAGCAACCTTCCAGTCAGAGAAGCTACTGGACACAGAAGGCTGCTGATCATCCCTTAGAAAAGCCAAAGCACTGGTTAAAAATGCTCAAAAATTCTGGTTTTGCAGATTTGAAGGAGAAGATGGCAGAGAATTTCTGTTAGTCTCCAGTGTCTTTGCTAAGACCATCTGTAACAGAGTAAAAAAAGGGAGGGCACATGAGATGCAGCCTGGGTGCAGCATGTTATAATGATGCATCTCCTGGAGACAGCATTGCCTTCAGACGAGACATCTCCCCAAGAACACTGTCACTCACGGCTTACTGCAGGTGTCAGGTGCCCCGACTACTGTTATTATTATTATTAGATATTTACTGAGTGCCAGCAGTGCACCTGGTGCTCATCATCAACTCAAACAAGCTGCCGATTTTTAACAGTGGACTGACTGCATTATCACTTGTGAAAATTTGCCTGTTTGCTTCTTCAGGCACTATCTTCTCCAAGGGAAATTATGCAATATACCTTTATTTCCTTCCTCCAGGACTTTCAGTACTTGCTATTTTTTTAAACACACAACAGCCCAGCTCCTCACCATGGTAAGCCAGTCTTTTTATCCGTCATCTCTTCAGGATCAGATCACTAATTCACGTACAGGATAAGACAACTGCCAAAATATTATACTACAAAGAGAAGATCTTCAGACACCTGTCATCTTGATGAAAGCAGCACCATCAACTGACCTTTGCCAGTTCAAGGTCGATAATGAGACAAGTCAGGCAGGAAGAGCAGCGTGTGCTGACTCCATTAACGCTGGCTGTGTGCACACTCAGTAGCACTGCGTCTCCTGTCAATTAGTGTGGGTAAACTAGGGACTGCTGATTGCCAGAGACATGGCATAGCGAGCTGCTGCTACCTTTACTTCTACACCCTGCTGCATTTTAATTAGCTCCGTTCCCCTGACTATTTCTTCAGAGCTTCATTACTGCTGTCTTCAAGGAACTCAAGGCGAGCCTTTTACATTGCACATTACTAATGAGAAGAGATGCAAACACCCTCGCCATGGAGTTTGATAATACCGGACTGTCTGCATGCGCGCATGAGGGTGCATATGAAGATTTAAAGGGCTTCTCAGCATAACACAGCGTAAACATCGGTTGGAGATGGCAAAAGAATAGAATGATTTGGAGCACACAAGAGAAGGTATTCCCAAAATGAGCAAGAACATGGGATGGAAAAACGATGCACAGTCCATGATGCGTGCAGGTGAACATGTGTGTGCTTGCATAAGGTTTCATTTCAGAAAGGATTTTTAAAGACCACTCACATACACTACAGCTCAATAGCTTGGGGTCACGTTTGGAAACAGTGAGTCTCCCCAAGGGACACCGCCTCTGCTTTGCACAGTCCACGCAGAAGCAGCCATACACCAGCCGTGAGAGTTGACAGACGAAGGACTCAGAGCGTCACTCAGTCATTTCCAAGATTTCCCATGGAGCACCTCATGTCAACAGAAAGCCAGGTGTTTGCGAGGGGGGTTTTACTGTCTTTTTAACCTTTTTTGCAATCATTTTAATAATATCAGTCTAGCTGTTCTAGTTTCCTTGAGTTGCAATTATATTTGAATAAAATTGTGATAGACAATTGCTGTCTTTACAGCCAAGTGCTGGCCAGAACCACTTACAAATAGCTTCAGGTTAAAATATTAGGGTCTGTACAGCTCTCCCTTCACAATGTACAGATATGCTTGGTGCAGGTCAGCTTGCTGAGGGATTCATGTTGACATTTTGAGTCAAAGTCTTGGTCCTGTTCTGTTTTCCTGGCTTTATCAACTGACAATTCCCTCAGCATATGGGTGGTTCTGCTGCTAATACTTGGCTCAGACATCTATATTTCCCAGTTATAATTCAATAGGAATATTACCCAAGTCCCACTCCCACCCTGTATGACCACCAGCATTCACTCCATCCTCACAACAATAGCTCTTTTAATTAACTTCCCTCATACGTCACTCATGTCCTTATAGACTTGTAGCAATGAGCCAGCAAACCTATGCTGGGGTTGTTTTCCTCTGTGAGCGCTGACACAAGTCTTGTAAATGCCACAAAAAGTTGTGATGAGAGCATGCATGCTGGAGACGTGATGGAAAAGTCATGGGATGGTCTGAAGAAATTCTGTTTTCTACATGGCTTCAGCAGGTTTTGGATAAGAGGTGGAAAATTAATTAGGCTGGGTTTTTTTCTGACAATTATTTTGTTCTCAGACACTGTCCAGAAATAAAGGATGTGTCTCCTTCAGTTCAGTAGCTGCTTTTACCGCTTTAGAAGGAAAGGTTCCTCAAAACAATTTGTGCCTGGGAAATCTTCTCTCCAATTAGTGACCCAACTTAATTTGGTGTTTATTGATTTCTCTGCATTGAGCAAATTCAGGTCTAAAGAAGGCTGTGGATTTGAAAGTGGCTTCAAAATCCTCAGCTTTTTCCAAACATGCACCAGCAACATCTGCTGTCCTCTAAGTGACTACCTGTACAACAAAACAGTCCTTGTGGAGGGGATGCTCCCATGACTGTGACATGGAGGTGAAGAAATGTGACAGGGAAGAAATGAAACCCAGGGAAGCTGCCTGGGCACAGGAGAAAGCTCTCATCATCCTGTATGGAAGTGGTGCAGGACTGTGCCTCTCTGGTGAGCCTTTGGCCTTTGCAAACCAGCTACCCAGCCTCGGAGGCTGTGCAACTTCAACCTTCTGCTCATCACAGAGTTGTTTTACAATGGCACACTCTGGCCTCAGCATGTTTCAATTATAAAAAAAAAAGGCAAACCAAAAAACCAAAAAACACCTCAAAACCAAAACGCTGCCTTCCCCATACACCTTACACCTGTTTGCTTTAATTTCCCTTGAAGGACTAAAAAAAAAACCACTTTGCATACAGGCATGAAATATCATTTGTAAAAAAAAAAAAATCACATCACCAAAAGAGTCTGCTGTCAGCCTCCACACAGCCCTGTGCACTTCCCCAGAGCTCACTGGAAAACACTAGTCCTGTCTTTCTTAAGGCAAATAGCCATTATCCAGAAAAGCCTGGACAGCCAGCACTGCTTCTCCTTCTATTCCTCACCCACGAGTAGTCAGATTGCTTCAGCATTTGTGCTGTGCCATCTAAGAAATGCTTGTTAGCCACCTGTGTGGATATCTTTAAAACAGTAACTTTAAAAAACACCCACCAGCATCCAAACATATGGATATGTGCCTGAGGGTTGAATACATTCTGTACATACAGTTATTCTCGTGCCTGATGCAATCTGATACTCCATCTATGCTATTGCAGGGACACCTCCCTGCATCCTCCTACAGGCTCTTACACAGTGGTTCGGGATCAGTCGGTGGGTATCAGTGGTAACTGCAATCTAAATTCACTTTATCATCTCAGTGTTAGCACTTTATCATGCAACCCTCTTTGATAAAGACACAGTTGACATAAAGGATTTGTATTTCAAAGGAAATGCATGAAGTTGTACAGATGATGGCAAGAATGGGTGCATGCCGGTTGCCACGGGGGAGCATTGCTTCACAAACATCTCGGTGGAGCAGGTGAAACCACTTTTACCAACTCTGGCTACGCTATTAAAAATACATTTTTATTTATTTTTCCTAATGCTCCAGCTGTGCATGCCCGCACAGCATAAGGCTGACTTGAGGAGCCTGAAAATATAAGCTTTAAAGCTCAAAATAGAAGCAAAGCACTCCAGGTCCCAAATCTCTTCTCTACAGGTGACAGGATCGCTGCCTAGAAAAGTGCTTCTTTTCCCACGCTTGATTATAGTTTTTCATTAGGATGAATTAATTTCTTGACAGAAAATAGTATCACAAATAGAGCTAAGCCTACTCATTCCTCCACAAAATTGCTGCATTTTCACCAGGAAAAAAATAAAAATTCGAAACCAAGAATATTTTTGCCACATACTGCAATGAGAGTAAAAATACAAAATATTTCTGACACACATTTCATTGAAAACCAAAATTTTTTGACTAGTAATATAGCTGCAGTCCCTCAAGAGATGTGCTAATTCATTGACTCCCTTTTCCACAAGGAGTTTGCACAAAAAGAGTGTAGAAAAAAACAAGCCACTCACATTTGCACAGCCTCTGTATTTTTCCCTGTCCCCACACTTCCTCAGACCACATTTACTCACAAGCCAGATAGTGGGCAAACGACATCCTTTCTCATTCCCCAAGCACAATAAAGTGATGCTCACTATGCATCACAAGGTGTCAAAATGGCCATGACAGTTACACATGAAAGACCAAGAAGTCAGAGGAAATTTTCCCATAACTCTCTTTTAACAGGGCTGTACCAGCCTGCACAACAGCATCTAATTCCCTGCAGCACCAACAGGCAGGACTCTCCTCTGGACAGCAGCTATTTTGCCCAAAGAAAACCATCTTGCAGCTTTTCAAACTCCACATATAGGTGAAAAATTATGGATGCCCATTACACTCCATGACTCACTTTGGGACTCTGGCACATCCAGAAATGCCTGTCACCCTACATCTCCTCTGCTCAGCAGACAGTTTAGTAAGGGTCTGGACTCTAATAAACAGAAGACAGCACAGTGGCAGCAGCATCCAGCCAAGCTAACTATCGTGTCTTTAAAGACAGACATGCATAGAAGGTTTCCCTCTTGATCATAATTAAAGGCTGTTTTCAGTCAAAAGATAAGCGGCAACTGAGGTAAAAATTTGCTGTAGTATGCAGGTGTCTAAAAAAGTAAAATAAAAGGATTTTTTAAAGCATGTTGGCACCTACCACCCCTTAGAAATAAGCTGACAAGAAAAGCAGAAGAAAGACAAAGCAATGCTGATCAAAATAAAGGAAAAGAAGGATTTAGGGATTTATGTTTACCCAGTAGTCAGCTACATAAACTGCTTGTGAATAAGAGTTTAAAATATTTTAAAATGTGTTTGAGGCATATCTAGGGTTGCTTATTTGCCAGGGAATAATATTTGTTGCATTTCTCTCTGTCCTGTTCTAAATCTCCCAAAATAGACTGTAACGTTGCTAATAAAACAATATGAATCCTAAAAGAGCAGGAGCAGAAGAAAACATTCACAGGTGAGAAAATAAGAAATAAAAGACATGAATATGTTTTGAAGCTGAAAGTAATTATTGCAAACAAACAAATCACTAAATGCATGCCAAAGAAGCAGGAGGGAGAAAACACATGGTGTAGTAACTGCTGTATGTCCATAAGAGAAGTGCCAGTGTTATCTGTCTGCTAGTAGTATACAGATAGTTAAGCATCATGAACTGTTAGCAAGGTGTCTCCAAACAAAGAACGAAAGAGGAGAGAGACCAAATGGAAACCTGCATGATTTTCTGGTTTTCCCAAGGTTTACCAAATTCCCTCAGGAACAGAGCTGGGAAAGAAGAAAACATGGTGCTTTCTTAAAGGAAAAATAGAAGCAGAGAAACATCTCGCCTGAACTTGAGAGATTGAGGGACAGGTTGTGACCATCATTTCATAGCTTGGTGCCCATGCCAGCTGCCCTCCATCCTGCCAGCCTGTGTGGTTTCATCTCCAGGCTCCCAGCTGCATGGCGGGGCTCTTCCTCAGCTTCTCCTTTCTCCTGCACCACAGTCCTGGCACACCTCATGGGATGAGCCAAAGCTGACCAGGCTTCCACAGGTCAAGATGTGAACAAACCAGCAGCACCCCTGCCTGCAACACGTGCTCCATCTGCCCTCAGCAGTAACGACGTTGATCAGCAGCCCAGTAACTGCAGAGCTCAAATGCAGTCCTATGTCAACATGACATTTCACTTGCCAGACCTTTCAAGGTTTTGTCACATTGGAAGAAGTTTCCCCTTAAAGACAAATTCAGTGTTTTGTTAGGTCTTTAGCTACAGCTCAGGTCTAGACTATGAAAAGCCAGATTTCAGCAAGTATTGAAAATATAAGGGATAATTTGTGACACTCACTTTTCTACCTCGGCCACCAAAATTTCCGCAGGGCTCATGCTACAAACATTGGTTCCTTGCTGTAAGGTTAAAAACAGCTTCAAATGTTTTGTTCAACTCATATTTCAGTAAGGTAAAGATACTAGACTAACAGACCAGTATAGACCACACTGCTTTTCCCTAAACTCACATAAATTAGTATGGAGCATCTCCACTAACATCTCTACCTGTGCCTGTGCTCTGTGAAGAAGGATTTGGCTTTATGGATTTAAAGTTGCTCATGGGAACCAAAATTCTAAAGCAACCTTAGGAAATCTGCGTGTAAGAAGTGTCCTTGGCTTCTTTCTTCCCTAGCAACAAGGTAGTAAAATTCATGGACAGTAGTCTCCAAAAAAATTAAATAAAGAGGAAAAAAACCATTAAGAGCTATCAAAGAATAGATAAACCAGCAGGAAGTTAGAGGAAAAAAAAGAGAAAAAAAAGACCTCAAGACTCTAGCAGTGCTCACTAGGGAAAGTGAGAATGGAATAAGTCTCCATTCTTTTACTTCCCATTAAAATGTGCTTGTTCCCCCCTACTGACCATCTTATTTGATTATTTTTTTTTCTTTACTAGATGAGTTTCTGTGACAATTACTGAAAAAAACAAGAATAAAGGTCCACTTGGTCTTCTGGGCCTTCACAGATTTATTTTATATTCTGCAGAGCAAAGGGAAGAAGGAGGGAAGGTTTGCATTTTCTGTTTGAATCTTAGATCTTCCTCTGCTATATGGCACCCCTGCATGATTTCAAACAAGCTCATTAGATGCTGAGCTAAAGGTAACTATAATTAAATTCAATTTTATATCTACTGCCAAGGTGCATAGGTTTCCGGGCAGCCAGTTCCTTGTCACCTTTTCTATGTACTTGTGGCTAAATATGAATATTAATGAACTCTTGGTTCTCCTCACCCCTCCCTTTTCCAGTTTATTCACAACTATTTTGTATTTCTAAAATGAAAAAAGAAAAAAAAAAGGCAAAATATAATTAGCTCCTCTATGAGAAGCCCTGAGTCTGCTCTGACATCAGTGACCGAGCCTTCCACTTTGCTAGTGGACAACATACTCATGAAGAAAAGGACCTTTAATAAGACAGGGGTTTGATTACCTTCAGAAATCCTGACAACCTTCCGACAGCCATGGAATGAAAATAAGATTTCTTGCTCGTGTTCCAGGCCATGTCACTCAGAGAGGATTTTGCCCTGCCTAGAAATAAATGTTTTACCCAACTATGGTCATACATTTCTTTACTGAAAATCTTCAGACGCTCAGAGGGAGTGAGGACAGAGAGTTTCGTCTAAAACTACTGGTGCTAACAAGAATAATGACATCTCCCCTCTGCCAACTCATCACTTCTCTAGAGCTTGCAAATTATCTCTAATACTGGATTGGGAATCCATAATTATCAAGCCACATCCTTGCAACAGGCCACACCATTGCACATACCAGCCCCTTGGGCAAACTCTCCTCTCACCAGTCACAGGCCAGGAGAAGACCCCACACTAGGGCATAGTAAGTCGGTGTGTTCCATCACGAGACGACCCCAGTGAGAGAGACAGAGGCAGAGAGCAGACACAACCTGTTGTCTCCTTCCAAAGTTATACCATCTCAGACAACCAGCACCAGTGAAGCACTTGTCCTCCACTAAGGAGGGCAGGAGAACCTGAAAGGGAAAACAGATCACAGGATAAGGTGCCCCGCCACCAAATGGGATACGACTTCAATGGGGTGGGAAGGACACCAAGGAGGCAGCTCAAAACACAAGTGGTCGATCTCGTTGGCCTAGCCAGGGGCTGCCACCTCAGCAGGAAGGAGACTAGGCCTTTCTTTTTCCATCTTGCCCATCTTTCCTGGGCTAGATCACCACAGGATCAGGTTGAGTCCCACCAGCTCTTTGGTTCCCAACCCCACCTCCAGTGGGGCTCAGTGCAGCAAGACCTCACCTTTCCTAACTCCGCTCCATTCCCACAAAAAAGGCTGGTCACAAGGACAGCTGTGAGGACCCTCATAGTTGATTCATCATTCATGCCCAGGGAAGTTAAATGGGCTGGTTCATAGTGCACATAGATACACCACCCACTCTCTAAAAGCACACTCCTCTTTTCAGCCCCAGCCCCAAAGGTACGGGCTTGCATGGAGTGTGTCTGGGTTTGGATTGAAGAGTGCTCCCCAAAATAGAAGACAAAAAGCTCATTCCAGCCTTCTCCAAATTATTTATATTAATAAAAATTTGCATTAAAAATTAATTCACTTAGACTGTGTTCACACCTCAGTGGTGTTTACTGACTGAAAACATGCTGGTAAATGTGTTTACTGAAGAAACATTCCCTGCACTGGCAAATTTTAGGCAAATATTTGTGGTAAGCCATTTTCAAAACTGCAAACCCAAATATTTATCACAGAAAAAGGATTCTAGAAGTCCACTCACAAGGCAGAAACATACTACGCAACCTCTGTCTCCAGCCAGCCGGACAGGCGCCCAGCAGCTCTGCAGACAAAAAATTCTTCAGCGAGGTACCCTGAAGGACAGGGGGATAGCTGATAAAATACCAACTTGCTTATGAGCAGACCAAAATCCAAAAGAGAGGCAGGACAAAATTTATGAAGCAAGCAACTCCTGGCAATTATTTGCTCAGCGTGCCCATCACATTTGCTGGAATGAGGAAGTACAGTCGGGGCCTGACACAGCTCCACCGAGGTTGAGGTGAAATGGGGTTTATTCCCTTCTGTTTCTGTGGCAAATGAGCAGCAGTGGTGCTCACTCAGATTATGTGTTTGCACATAGGAGGGGCAGCTGGATGGTGGCCACTAGACCTCAATTAGGTATGAAAATAGCATGTAGATGGAAAATCATACATAGCTGCAGAAATGCCTTTATGTCTGCAAAATCAGAGGAGAAAAAGGTAGCTTAGGAGGCAAATTTTATACTAGATCCAAACCAAGCAACTATAATATGCGTTTTGTTTGGTATTTACACAGAATTTATCTGAAAACGAAGGTACCTTTAATTGCCAAGGGTAGCAGATGTTCTTTTCTGCAAACTACTGCCAAAAAATAAGTTAAGAAAGGAGAAGTGAAGAGGTAAGTTCAGTTCCTTCAGCATGGAGAGCCTGGTGTCCAAATACTTCAAGTCAACCCACTTGCAATAAAATTTAAAGTATTTAACTAAGTCAGCTGACAATGGAGCTGTTTATTTTTAATCTTGCCAACAGCATGACACCCAAATAGTGGCAGCAGAGTTCAGCCTTCCTGAAGTGTACCTTTGCCTGTCACCTACAAGTGATCCATGAGAACTGCTAGAAGACAAACCCTGGGCCAAGCCTGAGAAGCTGCAGAAATAGGTTTTGTTTGAGGAGTTTGTTGCTTCCTCCTCCAAATAAACTGGGTGGTTTAGGCTACCGAACAACTTGATCCTGCAGCCCAGTCCTGCCTGACCAGCCCTCCCCGTTTCTCCTTCTCGTAGGCTCACTACAGAGGAGAGGGCCTGATCCACCTTTGACACGATGTCTTCTGAGCAGTCCACAGCTCCTTCCAGTTCAGTACCTTGATGGGAGGGCAGGAGGAAATGTATATTGCTACCAACCCAGTGCAAGAGATATGCAGTACTCTTAAAAAAACAAAGGAGTTTATTTTTTGAGTTGTCAGGCTTTCAGTCTTTCATGACCTAAAATTTCATTCTCAAAGGACTTCCTTGAAGGTGTTTTAAACAACTACTCAAAAAAGCCCAAATGGCCAACAAAAGATCAATAGTGTTTTTCCCAATGAGACCTGTGAAAAATTGTATTTTTAACATGCACTTTTAACCTCTCTCAGACTCACTATCTCAGTGACTACCACACAGCATATGGTTCTAACTACCAGAAGAATTAAACATGTATCTACAAAGATAATGAAGCACTAAAACCTTCAATAGAGATTAAACTCTCTGGAAACCTGTGAGTAAGTGGAAAGGGTCTAGAACAATGTTTCACTGCAAATTGGAAAACAAACAGAAGATAATTTTGTTTTAAAGTAGATGAGAACATGAAGAAACTGGAATTGTAGAAGAATTTCTTATGTACATAAGGCAGAGGAGTTGATCACCAAATATTGAGAGGGTTAAACTTTCCTTGTCAAGGGAGCAGAGAGTGATCAGTACCAGCAGCAAAACCTCCAGCTAGAGCCTGCTGGGGGAACAAACTCTTGAGGCCACAGTAAGAGTTTGCCAAGAAAATTGCCCAGTCTGGACCAGAGTTTACACTCCTCCAGCAATGTAAAAAGCTCAGTGCACCTAATGGGGAGCAGAAATACAGAGTTCAGAGCTCCCCTCTTCTTTTTTCCTCCATCTCAGTCAGTGCAGAGGGCTGGGTAGTTCTTGCCATTTCATGACCATACCACCATAAGTAGCCAGAGGGGGAGAAAGGTTTGCATCCACAGTGTGGTTTCCAGAGGCAAACATAAGTCACCAGTCAGAGTATCTCAAGGCCACATTTGCCCAAAATACTTGTGGGAGGGAGGCAGAGTCTGGCCCCTGCCTATTGCCCCTGCTGCAATCTCACATGGGAGAGAGCAACCTGAACTCCAACATGACTTGTAGTGGTATGCTTCAGACGGGATGCTGGGGCACCCTCCAAGCCATAGCATGGCAGAGAGCATCTCTGAGTCTCTATGGATGATGCTTGGCTGAAAATTACCCTTGTCCTGTTGGCCCTGGTGAGGGAGACATGCACAAGCATGTCTTTGCGAAGATTTTACAGGAACCTACACACCAGTTGTACTGCGTGGAAATTCGTGTGTCAGAGCACTGAAGAGGTTGCTTATTGCTAATTTTGCCAAGACTGAAAAGGAAAAGCCACAGCACCTGAATGACGCAAGAGCCACACAAACTTCCTTACTGCAATGTCCTAAAAGCTGTATTTTAGCCCCTGATAAAGGCTTCCGGTATTGTGAGGCCCTCCATATATTAATAAACTTAATTATTTGTGAGTCTCTGGAGCCTAATCATTAACATTCCATAATTAATGCAAACGTCAGGCACTGTGGTTGCACCTACCTTACCTGCTGAGCTATCTACCACAGAGTCTGGGGGACCTGGGGGATTGTGGTGTACTCTACTCTCACTGGGCCTGGGTTTCCCTTGCAGAGATTAGTGTGCACTAGAGTTTCATCCTAAGAAAACATGCCCTCAGGCTCAGGAACCCAGAAGGGCTGCTGCATTCAGAAATATGCTATATTTATATGCACAAGTAATACGCAGAAAACCTTACCAACTGCCCTACAAGCCCACACAGAAAGGTGGACTCTCAAAAATGCCTTCTGTTGGAGATCAGCTTCCACCTCCACCTCACCAAAGCTAATGGAAATGGACAGCACCAGCTATTCAAGAAGTTCTTGTTTCTAGAGAAAGAAAAATTATAGGAGAAACATTTATATCAGCATGATCATTCCTTTGGCTCTTTTGCCCTCCTTCTCCCAATCCCAGCTGTAAAATAGATCACTCTAGCTAGGAAGTTACTCATACAAATTCCTTACCTTACACTGCTGCTGATTGTTTGATGATGCTGTCACCATCCCAATGCCAAAATGGGTTGTTTTTTTCCAGAAAAAAATGCAGGTATTTTTTCTGATGACATACCATTTAACAAAAGACAACAAAACTCCAACTTCAGATACAGCGGAAAACCATCATCCTGTGACCAAGGACCACAGAATGCCTGAGGTAGGAAAATACTATTTGTTCTTGTAATGGATTTTATGAACAAATCAAATGAGGTGAGATGTTTCTGAAAATTTGATCATTTATCACCAAGGCCTTTTCCCATCTTGTACTCATCAGTTCTACTACCTGCCGCTGCTGGAAATATGTCCTGTACATAGAAAAAGATACAACACGCACACACACACTTACTCATGTGTGCAGACTCCCAGCAACTGCCTGGCCTTCTTTGGAGAGCAGTAGATTTATAAAGATGCTAGAAACATTTAATCAGTCATTTTTATTTGCTTTTCTTTTAATAAAAAACTACTGCAGCTATGGAATGTAAACTTTTGCCTACTTCTTAAATGTCGGAATTAACTATTCTCCCTTCTTCTTTTTTCCTCCATCTCAGAAATAGCCTTCATAAAGTTGCAAAGGATATGCATCATATTTCTTATGCTTGATTTTTGTCTGTCAGAATGGCAATAATTTTAGAGTTACAGAGATATAAAAAATCCTGAAGGCTTGACTAAGCTGATAATTTAGATACCTTCAAGTATTTTCTGAGGCTTTGGGAAAGAAGATGTTGTGGTAGCAAAAAAAAAAAAAGTGGTTTTAATCCTGGCAAAGTTTTGCGTGTGTGTATACATGTTTGTATGCGTATTTCAATGTCATGAAATACCAGAGAGAAGTTTTGGGGTTTGTGGGAATAAATTTTCAGCATTTTTGCTCATTTAAGGGAGGGCGGCCAAAAACAGTCTATTCACAGAAGCTTGGCAGCAATCCCTCATGGAGACAAATCAGTCCATTACAAGATAGTGCTGTTCCCTTTCCACTGTGCAGCAATGTAGGATTTCACACCCTGTTCACATTGCAGAAGATTGAATGAAATTTATCAGTGTTCAAAAGGATCATTAAAAAAAAGAGCAAAACCCAATCCTTGCTGCATCAGTACTCAAGGTTATCAACTGCTAGTGTGTGGAGGTACTGTGATGGGTTCAAAGAACAAAGGGCCGCACCATTACGGACTGGTTTGTCTCTTGATCCAGCAATGCGGTCAGTCCTGGAGTCACTCCACTTGGGAACTTTTCCTCAGACTTTAAGACCGAAGGCAAACGGTTTTCTGCTATTTGTGGCTCTTGGGGGAAAAAAAAAATGCAGAATTTCTCTTGTTTTCTTTTCACTACCCTGGTGGCCAGTGATCAAACATGGCAGTTGATAGAAATGATCTTTGGCTATCTACCATCCATCTTTTTCAAGCTGAATGAAAGCAACATTGCAACAATAAATAATTTCCAAACAACTTACTTAAAGTATCACGAGACTCCAGATCCAGAATCATTGCCCCAAAAATAAAACCAGTGAGGTTATTTTTCTCTTCCTTTACCCCAACATCCTCTTTCTCCTCTTGCTCTGGAAAATGGTTTTACTGCATCTCTCATTCCTCCTTTCCTCCCACAAGCTGTTTTATCTCTCTGGTGCATGTGAACTCCTTCTCATTATCACCTTATAAATTTTCTCTGTCTGCCTCGAACAGTCTTAATAGATACTCTCTCAGACATCAGTCTCCCTGGCCAGACCCTCTTCAGCTGTCCTGCCTCTCCAGAGACTCTCTGGACTTTGTGGTGCTTACAGGATGTTTTGAAATTCATGGCATCTTTCTGACCCCCTCAGGAAACCCTTGCAGCTTCTGAGGTAGTAAAAGAGCTGAGCTGCAAAATTTGGGAGGGAGAGCATCCTAGAGGGATGCCAAGGTAGATATATTCCACATCATTCTTTGTATTTAATAAAATTGTCTTTGTTAGAAGTCTCACTAAGTCCTCACTGTCTTTCCAACTTTAATTATTATCATTGAGACACACAAAGATCTAAACTGAGAAAGGATTCCGGTTGGACTCCAAAATTGGTCAAACATTTGCAGTCATGGCACTACAAGATAACACAAGTGTGAAAATTGTTTCAATTAATGAAGTGGATTAAATAAAAAAAACCACAACCCCCTGGGGTGACCATTATGATTCCCTTTAAAATCTCAAAGATATTAATGGCAATGGCCAGCTTGTTTCTAATGCATTGGGAAATGATAAAAGGAGTATATATAAGTCTTATTGAATTAGAGTAGTTTTAAGAAAATGGACCATATCACTTTCCTGATAAGAGATTTGGCTGTGAAAATACTTCTCTCACTGCCCTCATACTGTAATATTATCAGGTAGGCTGGTCTGTTCAGGCAGAATTGAAGTAAGAATTTTTTCCTTTTGTTTAAGTGTAATTCTGAAGTGGTTTTGCAGACACACTCAAACATTACCAGAGTGAATGAGAGGCAATTTCCAAAGTGTATGTTATTTCCTTCTAGTGTTGGTATAAGATGGAGACACGGGTTTGAAAAGGCACATTGCATCCCCCATGTGCCATGCTGAGGCAAAGACCTGACATCACACTTCCACATTGTATTCAGAGCTTAGACCAAAAGGGATTTATCTTCTTTTGTGTGTTAGTTTTTAGCTTCATCTTGGTCAGATAGTCTGGAAATGGCCATACAGGTTGGAAAGTTGCTGAGAACCTGCTGAAGTTGATGGAACTTGGGTAATTCACTACTATCACCACGTATTGTTGAAGAGATGAATTGCTGTTCTGGGAATTAAATGGAAGCTTTTTAAGACTGCCTTTTTCTAACTGAAGTCATGCTGATTGTTGGATTGAGCTTGCAGAATCACTGCTCTCATGGCATATCTCTCTACAATAGCAGCTACTGCTTTAGAGGAATTTGCTGGCAAGAGAGGTTACATCAAGGATGTAAAAGAAGGATGACCAGGATCATCCTAGGGCAGTAAGACCAACTGGCAGAGAATAGCCTGTGTCCATGTAATTGAATCTTTTCAAAATGCATCCAGGCTGCCTGTTGCCGTGGGGGCGTCATTAGCAATGTTTGCTTCCCAGTATAAACCGCATTATTTAAAACACTTCTTCCTACCTTCATCTACCAAATGACAGGGATAGGCCAGTAATGGGAACCTTGGCTGATGTGTACCCAGTTGCTCTCAAAGACAGGTCATTCACGTTGGTTCACCTAATGGGGGTGGTGGAAGGAAAGGCGCAGGAGCAACATTGACTGTAGGATAGCTGCAAAGGAAAGCTATAAAGGAAAGCTATAAAGGAAAAGTGTGTTGACACCAAACATTATAGGGCCATCAAGCAAACAAAACCAACAGTATTAGATGCAGTATAAATATTCTTACAATTTACCTGCTCAGAGACAGCAGCACAAGGATGGTGGCTCCTCAGAACAATGCCTGTGCAAGAAAACTCTGGAAAACCCCAGCAGACTTAAGGGTATCCTTATGACTGCAAATTCTTTTTCTATCACCACAAAGCACAACACCAAAGTGAACTTCTGTAATCCTAAGGTAGATGTTAGAGTGCTGTACTTGCTGGTTGTCAGGGGAGAAATTCTCACTAGCATTAATGCAGACATAGTAGTGTTGTACAACCAGTTTATCATCTAATTGTCCCATGCTTTCTGCAAGTATGGCATTATTTCTGCAGGTTTCACCAGAATAGACATAGTAGAATCACAGGAGGCAGAACTGGAATACACCTTGAGATGTCCCACGGTGGGACAAGCTATATCTCAGTGCCATTCCTAGTGGATGTTTCTCTCCCCTGGTCTGAAAAACAGCCCATCAAGGAGGATGGCCCCCCACCTCCAGAGATGTTCTTGGCCAGTTCCTCAATAGCCTCATATTTTTTTCTTGCTTTCTCTCCGAAGTCCTTCTCTCTGCAGCTCATGACCACTACTTCTTGCTTTGTCTGCAACAGATGTAGAGAACAGATTAGTCTCCTCTCTATACACTTGAATACTGTCATCCTGCTCAATTTCCCCCATCAGTCTACTCTCCCTTAGAGTGAATAACCCAAATCTTTGCCTTTTTTCTTCTTAGGCTATGTGTTTAGATCCCATTTTCTGAATATCTTAATCTTCACTTCATCCTCTCCAAGTGATCAATAGTTTTCTTGAAGCACAGTGCTTGACACTGGACATTAAATAGCTTTAGGAGTGGACGGATTATTTCATGTCTTTGTTGTTTACAGGATGGACTTTTCACAGGAGGCTGACATTGTTCACACCTGCTTGGCTTGTGATCCAATGTCAATCTGAGATTCTTTCTGGAAGAAATCAACAGTTTCTCATCTCTTATTTATTGAATGATATATTTTACTTTTTTTTACCTTTCACCAGGCACTCTGGAATTTCATCCTATTTTTAGTAAAAATCTTCAGTTTTTCAGAATCACTTTTAATTTTAACTCTTTCCCTATTGTACTTGCAGTCTTTCTCAGATTGGTTTTAGCTTCAGGTTTACTAAGCCTCCTGTGATCCAAATCATGAAACTGTATGGAGAACAGGCACTTGTGACCTATCCACAAGGCGAGATTTCTAAAAATTGGCACTTCATCACAATTCCCTAATATATATTTTGACATTCCTTTCCCCCTTTTGCTATCAACCACCACTCTTCTGGGCTGTGAGTTTCAAATTCACTCCTACACAAAGGCTGTGATAAGATCCTAGAAAGCATTTTCTAATTGATAACTCTGAACTTCAGCCAGAAATATAAATCCAAGATCTTCAAATTATCCTTATTCATATCTGGGGAATCATATTTACTACTAGACGTTTTATATCCCTTCCAACTAACAAAATGGTTTGAAAATCCTGTGGCCTCCTTTCTGATGCTCTGCATCTCCTTGCTGAAGGTAAGTTTTGCACACATTTTGACTTAACAACGTATTATTTATCTTTTGCTTTTTTGACAGACACAAACTTGCTTTTCTTCCTCTGTTGTGTTTCTTGTAATCTGAGTCACTTTTTTGATAAGGCAGATTTGTATGTTAGAGGTCTGTGACACAGAGGTAGGACATGCCTGGTCTGAGCAGAGCTGTGAGTCAGAAACTCTATAGTTTCAATGCTGATTTTGCCATATAGGCAGCTGCACAGATCTAGGCAGATATTTTAGCTCCCTACCTTGTTTTACTACCAGTCAGTGCTAAAACAACCCAGCAGACAACATTGGTATCCCTTGTTTTCAGTAAAAGTCCAAAATTAATACCCGCAGTGAATTGCACCCAGCTAAATACACTTAGTGACAATTATTCTTTCAGGTTTTCAGTGCATATTTACAAACAACATCTTGGAAATAGGCTACCAGATCTTCAGCTGGTGTAACCGTGAGGCTACACAGATGGCCAGGAGAACTGTTCATGAAGGCATTATGTTATCGAACTCTATTATGTTATTGGGTTCTGTAAATCCTATTTGACAAGATCTGCTATAAAACCAGTTTCTGCACCCCTGAGCTTTATTGCAAAACACCTGCATTTATACTTCTTTCCTCTGCTGAGGGCAAAAATATTTTAGAAGCTGAATCTCTTAATGGAATTGATGTATCAAGAAGAGCAGGTGGATTTCTTAAAAAAAAAAATTTAAAAAGCAAACAAAGGGAAGAGAAGCAAAGGAAGGAAAGTACAGCTTCACTGAAAAAGCCTTTTTGTAACAGAATAGTAAAGAAATACGATGAGAAATCAAACACTGAAAGATTAGGAGTTACAGAAACTGGAGGTAAAGAGAATTAGAAGTAAAAGAAGCAGAGTAGGAATACAATCTCAAAGGTCAATTGATAAAATACGTAACAAGCGCTGAACCATCACCAATCAATACCGCTCAGTATGAACTGAATCACAGCCTAATAACCACATCACATCCACTTCATGGCACTTCACAGCACAGCAGGAGGTACTGTCCATTCCACTTTCTGAACACTCAGAGGGACTGGTCTTGCACCTTGCTCTTTGTGCTGTCTCATGTTGCCATTAAGGCATCAGGGACTCTCCACCTGAGGCACCAACACCCTTGGATGGGACAGCAAAGACGGAGTGGGAGATATGCAGGAAGGTGAGAAGCTGATTATGCAGCCAGTGGGATTTGAGCCTAAGTAAGAAATGGATCATCACAGATTGCAAGGAATGCAAGGCACAGACCAACATGCAGGGCCACGGAGGAAAAGTGCAGAGAGGAAAGGTATATGAAGCGTGGAGAAGTGCTCAGTACTGAATGGCTCGAAACACCTTAGTGAGGGGTGGGAAATGGTCTGGAGGAGCAAGGTGGGGTGCATTTTGTTCTTGGTGCTCTGCTTTCAACAACTGAAAAGTGACTAAGAAATGCAACACCACAGATCTACGCTCCCCAAAGCAGGATGTGAATAGGAAGAGCACTGATGAACGTAATGCCTGCCAGACCTTCCAGACAGGAGGCAGTCCACATAAGAGATCACCCTGGTGCAATTCCCTCCTGTGCACATATGCACACTACTGATTGATCACCCCAGGAACAGCAGAACCCCAGGAAAAACCTGTCACTGCCCTCTGAGATGATCCCAGGGTTCCTCTACAGACTCCATCTCCTGAACAACAGTCAGGTTGGCAGGGAAATCCCTAGGCCAACAAGATTTGGTTGCAGTGAATCCATGCCCAGATCAGCTCTGGAGTAAAAATTCTGCCTTGTCCTTAGAGGAGGATGAACTCACATAGACAATAAGTAGAGACTGGATTGAGAAGAGGCTCAGCATCAAATGGTGAGATCAAAGTCAAGTCTGACCCATTTTTACAACATATTATGGAAAAATCTTTGCCTCTTTCAAACCAGTAAAAATCCCCAAAGTGTTTCAAAAGGCCCTAGAATACATCTTGAGTTTTGATCTAATGTTTATGATATTTGACCCGCATCAGAGTCTACTGTATCTTCCCCAAATTGCAGGTGGATCTAATTCAGAATTTTTATAAGGAATAATTATCAGCAGTATATGCTCCATGAAGATACCGCATTAGTGCTTGAATATGAAGCACATTTGGTATAAGTTGCAGTCACTACTGCGTGCCAGAAAGGGAATGCTGATAGAAACAGATTAAAAAAAAAATTAACTGGGTTTTTTTTCACTTACCCTTATTCCAGAGAAGTACTGGATGTTTAATATTTTCTTATCTATGCAAAGCCACAGAAAATCACCTCTTCATCCTGAACTCTACCCTGAGCCTGGAGGCTCTTTAGGCCACCACCATGCCAGCATGCTGGTGCCTGTTGCTAGCAGCAGGCGCGGGAGGGACAGGGCTGGCACTGCAGCTGCCGCCACGCGCTCCCCTGCCCAAGCAGGGCCCGAGGGCGGCACAGCCAGGCAAGGCACAGGGGCACCTGGCATGGATCCAGAGTGAGCCTCATGCTCACACACCTGTGGATCCGCTGGAGACGACTGCAGCCCCTCTGGCAGCTCTCCTGCCAATGCAACACGTGCAGATGCTATCGAAGCAGTAGCCCTAGGAAAGATTGGGAACTGATTTCCTTGGTTTTCTCCACATCATTTTCCGGTTTTTCAGCTGGTCCAATGCCTGGGACAACATCTTTTTTTAAAGTGTTGGTTCTCTTTTTGTTTGTTTTGATTTTATATTTTGAAGAGGATAATCATCAGTCTCTGGCAGGTATTCAAAATTCACAATTCTGAGAATTCTTCAGGTTAGTTTCTTTAAAATAAAATTAAATGTATTTGACAAATCCATGATGAGATGAACAAGTCTCACATTTTAAAACATTTCATCTCACCAAAAAACCTTTCACAATCTTAAATGGTGAAGCATGACCAACCAGCAAAGCAGACTTACAGCAATCCTAAACTAGTACAGTCCTTCTATGTATCATATCAAACTTTCAAAAAAGACGCTCTACCATATTTTTTTTCCCCACTTTCAGTAGCAATGGTGTTATGTAACTTACAGACACATTTGAAGAATAACATGTATTGCTTATCTACTATATATATTGATATTGATATACTTCTACATTGCTTATACCAGTATCTCACAAATGCAAGGAAATAAATCTTACCACATATATTTACAGAGCTGTTTACAAGGAGTCTAATTAACCAAAAGTTCTCCCCAGATGAGAAAATTAAGAAATCACAGGGAGATTGAGAAGTGGTACAGGAGTGGAATTGTTTCAGGAAATTAATCAAAATGTGCATAACCAATTATTTGACAGATATTACTTCTTCTAATTATATCCAGATATTACAGCTGACAGAGAAGGTAAGGTGGCTTTTTACATAACAGTAGAGCACAGGACATCTGTCACCAAAATCTATCCCACAGCTAGTTCTCTTAATGTCTCAATTAAAACAGTCTCTGATCAAAATCATAGATAAATAACTCTTTACATTTCCTGTTCTCTGACTTTGTAAGCAAATTACATCCACAAGCTACTAAGTCTGGAAAATACTGCTCTGTATGCTTGACAACTTGTCAAGATGCATGGAGAAATCCAGCTGAGATTGTTATCTTGACCCATGCCCAGCTTGTGCTTGCAATACGCTTTTGTGCTCAGGTTATCCCATGCTATTTCAAAATGCAGAACAACTCTGTTGAGTTTCTAACATCCATTATTTCATCATTCTATGTGCTGTTAATCTTCAGTGCTGAAGACAACTTTGTTTTGTTTCAGTCACCAAACTAAACTCCAGTCCACTGGGGTTAATTCGTCACCAGCAATACTGGCAGGATTTTTATGCTGCTCCAAATACCCCGAATATACAGTTCAAACACACACGTATCTATGTTCACACATGCCCACACACACTTTAAGGTGTGTGTATATAAATATATGGGTACACACACACACAGAAACAACACAAACATAGTTTCATCATCTTTTTTCTTTAAAAATAATTTCAGGCAGTGGCATTGCAAAATCTGCTTGGCCTATAACCAGGAGCCTGCACCTGCACAGATCCCAGTTGCAGAACTCCTCCTGTAATTGTTAAGCAATTTGCCTGTTAAACACCACTGGCAAGAGTCTGGCAAATATTATGCTCAAAAAACCCTTGCATTTGTTTGGCTCAGACATTATGAAAACACTGCACTATTCTTCAGATCGTCTAGAAAGCTGCTGTTGACATACTAGCAAAAGGTTTTGCTTTCCCCTTCAAGTGAATGAAATGTTCCTTCACACGCAAGGAGCACAGCCCAGAGGTACCAAATCCTTCCTAAACCAACATTCCTATCCTAGATGTTCTTCCTATATTTGAAGATGTAGGAAGGAGCAGGGTTCATTGTTCCCTGCTCCCACTCCTACTCTTCTATAGAAGAGCTGGCTGTGGAAAAGGAGATGAGGAACAGTCCAGGCTTTTCCCCTTGTAGACAGCGATTACTTTCTATTTCTCCTCACTTAACTGTTTTGCCAGACTTTTTAGTTAGTCTTTCACTGATATTAGTATATCCATCCTAGTCCATGCAGCCATGGGCAACAGCAGTGAAAATGCAGTTTTATATTGTAGCCCATGCTACAATACATGACAGCAATCAGATTAAAGATGATCCACAGACTCTTGGTCCACAGTGTGGTTCCTGTGGCTCTCTGAAAACCTGTCTTCAGAGAGCCTGCTCTGTCTTCATTGCTACTACCCTGCTAACACATGCTACTTACTGCTGGGGTGCAGAAAAACGTATCAAAAACCACTGGCAAAGACATAATCTGCATAAGCACTGGAACAGGACTGCAAAAGAAATGCTGGCAGAAGAGCTATAGAGGTGAGAGCTGAGAAACATTTTCCATTCGATTCCCCCAGCTTCCAAAAAAGCAGAACTACTTATTTAGAAAAACGTACACAAAAATTGCACCAAAGATACCCGACTCAATTACTGGTTATTCCACATAATGTCCAAGGCACTAAATTTTGGCTGCCTGCTCAGTTCAAAAATGATCAATAAAAATAAGTCATGTTTTCCGTTTCCTTGAATTTCCCTTTCTTGATTCCTCCCCTTTGGTCCTGGGTAGAACAGAGAAAGAACTGAAATAAGCAAGTGGACAGATCTCTGTTGAAATATTTTTTTTCAAAGTTTTCTAGTGACAAATGCAAAATCCCTTCTTGTAAAATAGTGACTTAACTCTATGTGTCTAGAGTCACATCTGCTGACCTGAAACATTTGTCCTCTGTAGTCAGTGGGGGACAATAGGTTGACAGATCTACCCTCTAGAGGTGCCAGACTCGGATACCTAACTTGGGTAAGATAAAAGAAAGTTTGGAGATGCCTCTCTCTCTCAAAGTTAACTGTAGGAGGATCCTGGAAAGCTTTAGTTCATGTACATTTATAAGGGTAGTAATATATGAATGACTGGCAGTGAAAGAGCTGAAGCCAGGTGGGTGGGTTGCTGCCTTTAATATCTTGTGGCTAGCATAAAGTACACACAGAAAGGCACATCAAGCCTGGTTTGCTGATTGCTATAGAAACTATAGTACCATTTCTGTGTTTTTTACCTCGATTTTTATTTCTCCTGTAAGTTTGGGATAAGTAAAATTCTAGACTACCCATCCTTTACTTCATGAACTTTTTTAATAGAACAAATTTCAGGCCATTCTTTGTCTTTCTTTACAATTTCTCCCCACATACACACCAGATGAAAAGCTTTCTAGCCATGCCATTAATCTGCAGGTGCTTTAGTGAGGAGATGATGTGCAGGTTTAACAAACTACTGAAGATCAGTGCTTGAAAAATGAGGACCATTATTATTCCATGGCTTGCAGATTATGAACTGATAGCTGTAGTCTCCATCCTTTGCTTGTGCTTCATAACTTGGAAATCTCTGCACATTCAGAAGAGCATTCAGTTAAAAAGGAAATGGATTTCTCTGTCTAATTAGACTAAGTGCTCTCTCCTAGCCTTTGTCCTTGTCTTTCTGGGATCTCATTTACGGTGTTCATTTAAAAGGAGCCACATCTGTTACAATGAGCTGTCTGTCAACTAAACATCCCATATCAGACACAATTTTCTCTCACCTTTTCCTTATACTTTTCAATAACAAGATGACAGATGCAGATTTTAGTCAGCAGTTTTTTGAAACTGCTGAAAGGAAAGTTTGCCCTCCTCCTTATCCTCTTCCAGCTTGCAATATGGTCTTGATTTAGAGACACCATGAACACAGAATAGAAAACCTGGATTAGTTTGGCCTCTAAGTTTGCTTTTGTTTAGATCAATAAAATGAAAATCATCTTGGTCTTTGCATGTTTTAATTGGAAATAGTGTTAATCGCTCAGTAGCAATAGACATTTGCCTCACTGTAAATTTTACATTCACCCCTAGCAGCTGCAGCTGGTGTTGATTTAGTGTTACCCTGATAACCCTGCTGGGTAGTTTTTTACTTGATTTACATTCCCTGTGAAGGGTGGAGGTAACATTTGCGAGACTGTGAAAACAAAGTGACCTTACAGCTGAACTTTCCTTCCTACAAGCAGCAAAGCCGTGTTTTTTACCATCTGACCTTTAAAAGCGAAATTCCAAGGGTCATCCTGAGCAACTCTGCTGCAATGAGTTTTGTTTTAATCTACCAGCCACAAACATTCAGGGTCAGCTTTGAATGTTTGTTCGCTACTTTGATTTTCTCCATTGGTGTTTTTTGTACATGCATCCAGGAAAGCCAACACAGACCAAGGGAAGGAGACACCCCTTACATAGCCCATTGGTTGCATGTGTGGATGTGCTATGGGTGCACAAATACATGGTACTGTGCTAAAGACTTCTGTAGCACCTCCAAGCCACTCAACCGTGTTTTCCAGCCCAGTGCTGGGCAGAGAAGTTAGCTTGGGTCCTTCAGCCTCAACAGGGCTTGGCTTGGGGCAGCATCCATGGTGCTCAGGCAGGGTCTGCCACAAGGACTTTGCTGCAGTTTTGAGGATGTGTGTTCTCCACAGTGTTTCTTTTATAAGACAGCTCTTTCTCATGGCTCTTTTGTGCATTTAAGCTACGAATTCTTAGTATTTGTCGTGCTGGCTCATCAGTGATCTGGTTTCACTAGGCCTTCAGAGGCTCAGTCATGACACAAATGATTAATCCTAAAAAGAAAAACTTTTTTCTGAAATACCTGTGTCTCAGTTGTAGTGGATAGCTGGTCAATACTTCACTCTGCAAATTTAACATCCTCCAGGGGAAAGAACAATTTACTTTTTTTTTTAAACCCATTTTCTATCAGTATGTCATCAGCTACTTGCTGCTCTCTTGTGTAGAAATTCTTGTAAACCTGAAGCCTAAGTTTTAGTCTAACATTTCAGTCTCAGTTGAAATGCAGACATTGCCTTTCCCAGCATAAGTTGTATATTGAAAGCCAGACTTAGCATTCCATATGAAAACCGTGACAATAGCGAGCAGAAACACCGCTCAGTCTTTACAAAGACCAAGATATGTCTCTGCCTGAGTAAAACAGCTGTGACAAAAGATGGGACCAATACGCAGGGTTGCTAACTGTTTCTCTATGTTGTTTTCCACCATTTCAATTTTAGACAACAAAACTCCATTGGGCCCAACTGCTTTTTAACATCTGATGATTTGAAAGGTTTAGCCTTTTTGATTTCAGTAGGATTTAAATTACATTTGGACACATCATCCTGGCATACCCCTTAATACCTCTAGCTCTAGTTTACACAGTGAGGTGGGCATGATAGATGCAGCCCTTATCTGATCTGAGCCAGCCACAAAGCAGGCAGTCTTTGACTCATTTTATCTTACAATACAGATACCTTCTCTTGGATTGTATTTTGCCTTTGCCAAGTTTAGTGTGAAGCACAGTGTACAGCCAGAGGGAACAAAATCTATGTTTTTAAATTAAACAACAAATTAAAACAGCCTCTGTTATAACTTCAAAAACCTTCCTACTTCTCAAAGATACACTGCATATATCTCAGAAGCAAAGTTCATGCCAAAGGGCTTTTTTATAATTTTTTTTGTTAGCTGCCAAATGCTGCATTAACTCACTAGCTGAAATGCTGACTCATCAGACCCTACTTGTCAGAAACGCCTGCGTGCTCTCAAATAGAGATTGTTTTCTTTTCTGAGAGTTTAGATGCCTCTGCTGTGACGAGTTTCAAGCTTTATGGCCTCATGAGATATTTCATCCTTATTTGGTTCTGGATTGCCACCATAGATTTAGACCTATTTGCTGTCCTTTTAAACCTTTTTATGGCTAGAGTGGCATGATATTATTATATTATTATAATAACTACTGTTATTATTATAGTCATATTTTATTAATTTATTTTATTATTATATTTTTTGTTGAATTAAATTATTTGCTCCATTTTTTTACAAAATATCCTCCTATGAAAACTGGATCACAAGTGTTTCTATCTGTCCATTTTATGGGGGATATTTTTTCCTAAGGAACCCTAGCTCAGCAGGCACACATTCTTTAATTGAAACTGATTTATGGTACTATCAGCTCTCTTAATTTTTCAGTTTCACTGAAATCACAGGATTTGAGCAGAAAGTTGGAATTTGAGACAAAATTAACTCTAGAGCAGAAATAGTGAGAGAAGGGCATAGTGATGCAGAAACTGGAGGAAACAGTATCATTTGGGTAGTTCAGGGCAAAATTAATTGCTGGGAAGAGACAGATGATGTACGTTAAAGTATGTCTAGTAGGGGGCAAAATCATCTTTTCCATAAATGTAAGAGAGCTGACAGTACTAATTTTCTCACACATTTAGTAAATGCAGTTTAGAAAGAAAAATACCTTTTTCAACCTCAAAAATGCTATAAAATTTACGATACCGCTTATGAATCTTAAAGGTCTGAGTCTAACAGAATCTTTTTGGGTTACCACTCTTGTCAATGAATCTAGAACAAACAGTTTAGATTAAATTCACTGCTAGGCAGACAGCATATAAGGCACAGAATCTGACAAGTTTCTTAACATGAAAAAAAAAATCCCATCTGATTCACACAAACCTGGTGATGAAGAGATTCCAGCAAAATTTCACTTTTACATTCAAAGATACACAACTTTGGCCTGAATCTCTTTAACTCCAGCTCCTGTTGCTATTTACAATGTTATCAAGCGATAGTGGTTTTTAAAACATTGTAATTCCCCTTACACTGGTATTTTATGGGCTAAAGTCCTATGATCCCTCATGCAGCTGTCAAAACTTCCAACTTTCCCAGGACAACTGTTTCAGTTTATTTAAGTGCTGTCAGTGCCAAAATCTGGGGCATTCTGAAAATTTGATGGTAGCACAAAATAAACTGAAGCTGAGTGTCAGAAAAAATGGAACAGGGAATATATTGCTCACTGACTGAGTTGTTAATAAGAAAATGAATTATATAATGAAAAACCTTCTTTGAAAAGAGGGGGCCACCACCAGAATTTCTGGTTTTACTACAAAACTGAATACTGAAAGACTGCAAAAAAAGTAGGCACTTCACCCCAGAACTGAGGGCTGGCTTCACAGCACTGTGCAAATACAGCTTTTACCATAGAACAGGCATGTTCTTTTACAGCTTAATAAACATGGCAGTCATCCAGTCACGTCCCATGGATGCCAAACCTTTGCTTTCCCCAGTCAGCCCTCACTGTCAAAGACTTTTTCTCTGTGGAGACCCCACCTTGAACTGCATCCAGTTCTGGGGTCCCCAGCACAGGAAGGATATCAACCTGTTGAAACAAGTCCAGAGAAGTGACACCAAGTTGATCATAGGGCTGGAGCACCTCTAGCCTAAGAAAAAAGCCTAAGAGAATTGGTATTTTTTTGGCCTGGAGAAGAGAAGGCTTCAGGATGACCTAATTGCACCCTTTCAGTACCTGAAGGGAGACTAGAAGGAAGATGGAGAGGGACTATTTACAAGCGCATGTAGTGACAGGGTAAGGTGAAATGACTTCAAACTGAAAGAGATTAGGTTTAGATTAGATATTAGGAATCTAATATCTAATTAGACAGTGAAGGTGCCTAATCTAGGTGAGGCACTGAAACAGGTTGTCCAGAGTAGTTGTGGATGCCCCATCCCTGGAAGGGTTCAAGGACAGCTGTTTAAAGCCAGGATAGAGCTCTGAGCAACCTGATCTAGTGAAAAGTGTCCCTGCCCCTGGCAAGGGGGTTGGGACTACAAGATCTATAAGATCCCTTCCAATCCAGGCCATTTTATGACTCTGTGACTTCAGGTGACTTCTACAGGGCCATTTGCAAGGATGGGAGAGCTACCAAAATCCGTCTCTAAAGGATCCAGGTAAGACATGAAAAAATGAATAGTTCTGGGAAAGATAAGAAAAGCAAGACAAAGGTAATAAAAAAGTTTACAGAAACCTCTTACTTTTTCTCATTGTATGTTTGCATGTGACTTGGTTGAGAAGAGCCAGGCCCATCCCAGTGGGAGAGAGGCACTTTGGAGGTCAGGGCTGGAAGGCAGTGATGGGATCAACCAAGAGCCCATGTATCATAAGGCTTTTCCAATGCATCTTTCTTTGTAGCTTTGCTGGCCTGCTGGGCTGCATAGCTTTTCTGATACGAGATGTAGTATCCAAAGAGAACATGCTGATCAGTCTTAAGGTAAATGCAGGGTTACAGATTTAGTTTTCAAAGTTTCCTTTCAATTTATTGCAAAAAAAACTAAATTGGTGCCACCAAATTTAATGACAAGGCTACCCTGCTGAGTTTGGAGCCCAGAAAGCTATTGTCTCCCTGGTCTATGTATCCTAGACTGTGCTAATGTTTCTTATAATGCAGCTAATAACCAGCCATCAGCAATAAATGCCTTGTCATCTCATTGTTGCACACAGCAATAGCTGGAGCAGTGATACTGACAAATGAACCTGTGTAATCACTTTAGATTTCTTTGTTACATTTCACAGTGTGAAGACTGCTTCTGCTCAGCACGTCACAAAAAAACAAACAAGAGCTATAGCTGTCTCTTCCATCAATCTCAGCTTATTTTTGTCAGTCCTCTGCCTGTACCGCCACAACCCCGCCACTGCTTGACAGTGAATGGGAGAGCTGAGAGTTTGCAGAAGGGAAGATGGATGGTGGTCAGAGTGAAACGGATGGACCTCTGCACTCTCCCTTATCCTTTGTAAACAATTTTTGCCTTGAGAGAGGCAAGCAGAAGGGGGAAAGTGAACTTTTTTTATACTTTCCAAGGCTGCTTCATATGGAAAAAGAGAAAAGTGGGAAGGGGGGGACTCTCATTAAAATCCGGTCGAGTTTGCCATTTTCACTTTTACCTTTTCAATCTTTTTATAGTTTCAAATCATTAACTATCAGCATGAAGCTCAAAGGTAGTGCTAGCCGTCTATGAAACAGTGACACATTTGACAATAATGCTTTTGAAGAGCTTGTCACATCCTCTTCCCAAATCAGTCTCATTAATGCTCAGACTGTCTTCTCTTTTCTCCCTGCTTCTTTTCTCCTGATTTCTCTCTAATTAGCTTGTTTTTTTGTGCTCCCTCGTTCCACAGTTTGAGCTTAAAAAAAAAAAAAGAAAAAAGAAAAAAAGAAAGGAGGTGGATGTCATTTCCATGAACCCCAAGGCCAAGTTAATCAGCAGAATTAATGACTCTATTACCCATTAGACTTGGGGCTGTGGCGCTTATGTGGCAGCACCCAGTGTTCTCCAATCTCATGCTTCTTCACTTTGCTCTCACAAATGTAAACTTTTACTGCCTCCTGCAAGTACACTCCCTGATCCAGCCAGCCCTCCATGCTCCCCGTTAGTCGCAGCAGCTGCTGTGACCCTGGAGGGCAGACTGGGCACAACACTGCTGCCCTCCATTATCTTTGTAACAGGGAAGGTAGCAAAACTTACCACCTGAAATACAGGAGATGGGTAAAAGTGAGGGGGTATTACTTTTTCTTCTCTCTTTCCCACATTTGCCTCCCTAGCACTGTGCCCAAGATATGTCAGTCCCACTCCACGCAGATGTTTCGGGCCCCTGATTTGGAAAAGTGGCTGGCAGATCTCAGTACTTCAAATCCAGCATGAGGCACAAGGCTCTGCAAAACAAGATGCCAGCAGGACTTATCTCCTCCAAACTGCTTTATCTTCCCATCTTCACAACCCACCCACTGAATGGGCAAAATAACACTAACCCTTTTGTGGAACAAAAATGGGAGAAGAAAGACAGGCTTCAATGCCAGGAGCAACCAAAGGGAAAGATCTATTGAACCCAGACGTGAGCTCACAACGCCTGTGTCATTAGAGGACATGAGGATGGATGGCAGTGAAGGGTTTGCGGTCCCTCTGAACAGGTAGTGGGTTCCCCAAATGCCATTTGCAGGGATATATTTTGGGAATCCTACTGCAGCACAGAGGATCTGAGCTGCCCTTCTCTTGCTGTGCTGAAGTGGGTCAGCGCTGGTTCCTCCACCACTGAGAACAGCAGATCAGAAGCACCCAAGAACCCTCAGCATGGGCAGCAATGTCGCACTTCAACCTGCTCCTCCAAGACCCCAGTCAGTGCGGCACCACTGTGCAGATGAGGCCAGGTCTCAAACTGAGTCATCAGGGTAATTTGCTTTCAGTTTGTTCCTCAGTTTTGGGAACTCTTTCACCAGGGACAAAGTACTGACATTGTTTGATTCACTGGAAAGAGAACACGCTCAGGCCCTGAGCTGATGGAGAGTTGCCCTTTTTGTGTCATTGAGTTTTGCATGGAAACTTCAGGTCATTTTTTCCTCTATTGTTCCATTTGCCTGATTCACAGTTTTTGCAAAATTGCATTGCTACATAGGCAAAATACAGACAGCCCCACTCCCCCATACTCAGCTTCCTCTTTTCAGGAAACACTGAGTAAAAAAAACGGATATGGTAAGAAAGGGCTTTGCTTCACTTGAAGAATGAGAGGGGCTTAAAGAAGCTTTCTGAGAGGAATGATATGAACACCTGTTCTAGTCTGTAGCCATACAGCCATAAAAATCAGTGGCAGCTCTACCTTGATCTCACTAGGAGAGAACTGATTTCTGGGAGGCATCTTGTGTTGAAGCAGCACAGCAGGGTATCATCCACTGGACTCAAACCTCCTAGAAGGCACAGCAGACATTACAAAAATGTCTGTGCGCTTCTGAAAACACCTCCACCCTTTTTAGCCTGGGTGATCCCTATACTGTAAAGGAATCAAAAAATTGAGCTTTCCCTCACACCGTTTGCACATTGAAGCCATTCTGCCAATAAAAACACAGCCTCTGCACAGAGGTAAAGAGCCTCTCCCAACAGGAAAGCCATATGAGGTACAAGCTGCACAGCAACTAGTGGGATGTTTTTAACTACCAGAAACAGAAATAAAAGGCAAAAGGCAAGTACTATGTGTCAATGCATCTGAGAGAATCTAGAAAAGACAGATATCTTTTCGTATATGTACCCCCATTAAATCCCTACAGAGTTTAAGTCTCACACACACAAATTGTGATGTAGCACAGATGCAAACAAGGGTCAGACAAGACTGAACCCTCCCTTCTCCTACTTTGCAGAGCACAACATTTAAATGAAGGGGACAAAAATAGGAAGAAGCCTCAAAGTGTCCATGTGTGGCTCCCTGTTCCATCAGAGAGCAAGAAGGCTGGGAGCACAACCTCTTCCAACTCTGTGGCCTACCATAGATGAGTTCAGTCTTTTGCTAGAGTTTTTATGCAATAGCTTCATTATGGTGAAGCCTGTTTCCAGCTCTGTCCCTGACCATTTTTCTCTCTGGGTACTCAGCCATGCTGAGCTCACCCCTGCACCACATTTTATTCCTCTCAGGTATGAAGGTTCACGCTACACAGTGTAGCCAGCACATGCTAAAGAAGCTGCTTCCACAAGTGCTGAGCAAACGCCACACTGAGCCCCAGCGTGCCAGCTCCTTTCTATCAGTTGTAGCCAGGTGGAGAGTGGTCTTGTCTCCCCAGTGCAAGTGATAGGACAAGAGGAAATGGCCTTGAATTGTGCCAGGAGAGGTTTGAGTTGAATCTGAGGGAAAAAAAAAATTATCAGGAAGGGCTGTCCAACACTTGAGCAGGTTGCCGAGATAAATGGTTGAGTCACCAACCCTGGAGGTCTTTAAAAGACATATAGATGTGGCATTGAGGGACATGGTTTAGTGATGGGCTTGGCAGTGTTAGGTTAATGGTTGGACTTGGAGATCTTAGGGGTCTTTTTCAACCTAAACGATTGTATGAAAAATTTTCTTACATGAACTTCATAATGCAGCAAAAACATTGGCCTCAAATTTCCCTGCGAAATGGGGAGGAAAGTTACCTTAGTGATCACTGAGGCGGAATAATAATCAGTGAAAAACTCCATGAGTAAAAACCGAGAAGTAGCCTAGCCAGTGATTAGCATTAGCATTTATCCCACATGGAGACATTGCTTTGCCACCATATCTTTTCACGCGCTGTTGTTTCAGATTCACTGGGTCAATATGACTGAGCTATTGCTCCCTTCACCCAAAACTAAACTGACCTGAGAGAACTTCTTTGATTTTATTACCTTACCTTAAATGCCTGTTCAAAATTCAGTGCTTTTTTACATATGGCTTTAATATGCACTTTTCCAAAGTGCTTTCAACAGTCAATATAGTAGAAAGGGAATAAATTTAGTCCAGTGTGTTTAACCGTATGAAATACAACTAAGGCACAGGGGACATCCTTGAGTTCCAACTAATCTGCCCCCCAGAATCCATAATAATAATATTTTTATTTTAACACTCATATCTGAAGGCCTCTCAGTACTTTGAAAAAAATATATAGAGTAGTAGAAGCAATTTAGTCCCCAATACTTTCATATTTTAATTCATGGTAGATTATTATTTCTCTGCACACATATTGCTTTAGTCATCTACACTTTTATACCCTTTATTTTTACTGTACAACTGAGTTCTTAACTATATTTATGGACTGTTGTATTTTCCCTGTACACCTATGCACCTTATTATTTATTCACAATCTCCCATTTCCTCTTAAGTTATTGTTTGCAATATACTTTTAAAATCAATAATAAAGGTTAAACTCCAGGTTTTGACTTTTTAAACTAGCGACTGCACAAGGGTAAGCAGTGTTTGGTTTACACACAAAAGTGAAGACAGGATTTGGCCCAAGAATACACCACTCCAGGTAGGAGGGAAACAATTAAAATTCACACTCCATCCTGCCTCTCTTGCACACAAACAATGGGCAGGCACAAGTACCAGCTGACTCCATGTTCATTGTGAGGAGGATGCATTTTACTAGCACAAACATCCCATTAATAACCAAAATTCCTTGCAGTAGCAGGTTGGCCAAGGCCTTACCAGTGTACTACACCATTTCCCAAAGCACCTTCCTGGAAGAAAGAATGCTCTTGGCAAGTCCTTCCGAGGACTGCTGCCCCCTCTGACAGCACCAATACAGGTAGGTTTGCATTCAGCCATTCAATACAGGAGTGCCATGGCACTAATTAGGTGCTTTGTAATCGGCAGTGTTGGATGTTTAAAAACATTGTACTTCTCAGCCTGCTGGTTTTCCACGTCTTGTTCCTTTGAATATTTTTGCCAGAGAGGAAAACCGAGTACAGTTAATCAGAATTAACTGCCAAAATGGATTAGTTAAAAATGCATTAAATCTCCAAGTACATATTCTCCTTCAGAATTAACTTGGCCTTTATGAGACTTATCTTACTTTACCTTAATTCTGAACAAGGACATCTACACAGAGATTTAATGGAATTTAATCAATCCACTTTAAATTCAGATCATCTAGCTAGCTTGGGTTTCTTTCCTTCCACATGCCTCTGTAGACTAACCTATGACTCAACTTATCTGAGGAATGGCTGAAAGTAGGTAGGAATTTGTACAGCATTGTACTCACTTTCCTGAGACATGGTTCCTACCTTCTATTTTCACATATGTATATGCATTCAAAAAGCCTGGCAAAACATCTGCACGCCCTTGCATTTTTGAAAGAAATTTGCTTCTGAAAACAGTCAGGATCTTCTCCATGACAACTTCACAAAGATGTCAAGCAAAGGCCCTCAGGAAGTCAATGTAGTGTTACCAAGGTTGACACAAGAGTGTCCTCCACACAATATTGAGACTTCAGGATGGGAGGGTGCAGCTCTACCATTTTTTGTTAATTCCCTCCTAAGGACCAAGTCACAAGGAGACACAAACACTATTTCTTATAGAAAATTCTATTCACCAAGCTGTTAATCCCAAGAGGACAATACACAGAGTTTTCCTATCTACCAGCTATCCCAGCAAACCAAAAACAGATCTCTCTCCGGAGTTACAAGAGATCGGTTGATCCCACTTGACTGCGTGTTTTTGGTGATGCTGAAATGCAGATCATTTAAGCTGCTTAAGAGGAACTACCATGTTTCTCTGACTTTTCTGTTCCAGAAGGGAAGAGAAATGAGCTGTGAATGCAAAAGCTTGCTGTCTGCCTCACAACTTTCTCTCTTTCCCCATATATTCATACCAATATATCTAAGCCGTCTTCCTCTCTATTCAGTACATTTCTCTTCAGAAGTCACATACTTCACTGTTCATTTCCTAAGGGCAGCCAGAATATCACATGAAAGGAAGTTGTCATTTCTCCACTATTCCTTTGGGTTTCATATCATAATTCAGAAAGGACCAGACAAGCCTGTAACTTGCAGGATTTTGCAAGTTTTTCCTGCATACTGTCTTTTCTAAAGACAGTTGAAATCAAATTCTCAGTACCAGTAGACTCGGTACATTTGAGAAAAATATTTTTGTTGTTGGGTTTGAGATGCAGGAAGAGACACCAGTGAGAACCAGGAAGATGTTGCATTGGGTTAGAAAGAAGTGAGGTGTAAGCTGCATCACTGCCCTCTCACAACTTAGCCACATGCTCTTGGACTGCATGAGAAGAGGAAAGATGGAATTTTTACATTGCACATGTCCAGTCACCGCCATCTAAAAATAATTGGCCTATCATGAACACCTGGAGAAGTCTCACCAGAACTCTCTGTCAGAGGTAGATAAGATTCATAAGCATATGGGTTTGTTCTCAGTTTGATGCCATTCCTAAGGCAGTGGATCAATGTCTTTCCCTCTTCTGTCTCTCCATATAGAGTCAGGTACCAATTTCTCAATCTCTTTACAGCATGGTTCTGTCCCTCTGTCTGTATCCACCCTTGCATCTTTGGCTCTACCACCATCTTTCATCAAGCTCTATACACTAGAGGGCATCTTCCATGGATTATCCTTTCTCTGACTTATGTACAGTTTTAAAAAAAATCTATTACTACATTTTCAGGTTTTCCTTTTTTATGTTCAAATAATCAAAGCATTTGTTACTTCTCTTCTTGATGCCTACCAGACTCACTTCTGCAAGGGATATCCATCCTTTGCAGTGACATCACCGCCTCTTCCTTCTAAGCATGTTGCGATGCTACTCTCCAGTTTCATGTACCTCACACCTTCCTGTATGAACTCTAGCCTCTTGCTTCATCTCCCACCAAACGTCTCCTCCATGCTGCCACTGACACCAGCTTTGCTGCCTGCGTTTCAACTTCTTGTGATATTTCAATGTGCTGACTAGTACAGGTGTTTACACAAACACCCTCTCTACATCTGTCCACCAGGTTTATCCACCAGCTATCCTCATTCTGCTCCTCCCCACAGGGAGGTCCCATTCAACCAGCCCCTCAGCAATGTCTGGGGCAGACATCAGCCAGCTGAGATAATTTGCAGTATTTTTATTGCAATTGTTTTCAAAGCTTAGAATTACTTTGCTCTTCTTTGCCCTTTCTCCCTTCTCTGAGGCTACACAACTTGTAGCCTAAGAGAAGGGAAGGTTACATACATGACTGTAGAGCGTCAAGCAAGTGATACTATTCCCAAGGCCCAGTCACTCCTACTGAAATGTAGACATTTAAAGATAGCATCTTTGGACACTGGAAATACCCTGGATGTTAAGATAGGTGTTGCCTTGTCTCACACATGCATACAAACATTAAGTGGTCACGTAGACAGTAAGAGAGAGGCACTATTGAAGATATAGTTAGCAAATTGCCCTTTTGCTTATATCTTTCTGCAGTAGGAATATCTGTCATTCTCTTAGTGGTTTGCTGCTTGGAGGGTGATTTTAATTAAAACGTAAAATGTCAAACATTAGTAAGAAGGAGGATAACCCTGTGGGGAGTGAGGATGAATCAAATTTATTAGTCACTGAGCAGCAGGCTGGTAGCCCTTCACTTGGAGAAATTTTAAAAGGCAGTTAACGAAAAAAGAGAATCAGTCTAATCTCCTCCTATTCTAACTAACCTTCAGAAAAACATTATCACAAGTTTCCACTAATTCCAGATATTAAAGACAAATCTGCTACAGAGATCAAAATAGCCTCATTTTGTATGTGCAGGACACACAAAAAGTAAGTCTCATTTATGAACTGCAAAGGAAAATGTCTCTCTTAGGGGTATTTCTCTGTGTTACAAAGAAATGGCTGTGTTAGCACTGTACACATTTTCCAATAGGACAGTAAGAGCCATTGGCATTTGGTGGCAAGCATGAAAACCAACCTGGAGGACTGTTTGTTAGGGAACAGTTTCCAAGAGCAGAATTTGCCAGTCCACGCTGCTCAGCAGCAAGGATGATTACAGAACCCTCAGACAGGAGCAGAGAAAGTCAGGACTGCAGCACATACAGGTTTCACCTGTCCTCATACTGGCATGATATTCTCTGCAGTGTTGCTTTACACTGTTACTGAATCCACTGGATCATTCTCTCTTCCTTATCACTGACATTAAAAACAGAACCTCTGTTCCCTTGAAAAACACATTTCCACTGTACTTTTGATTTTGCTAGTATCAAGCTAACAAACATTATTTTCAAGTTTCAAATTTAATAGAATTACAGGAAGAGTAGAATAACATCCTTTCTATCCCATAAACAGATTGTCTTGTGAGTTATTCCCCGCACAGATCCTTGAGAAGCTTTTGGGGATGTTGAGCCTTTTATCTAATGGATGCACCCAAATGACAAAGTTAATGCTGTCTTGCAAAAGAGGGGTTGTGGGTGGGGGTCTCCAGCTAGATTTTCAGCTCCTCTACAAATGGATGGTGGCATTTGCTCTGAGCAGTCCTACACATAGCAGAAGTTGCATATTTTGGTTGACAGCCATGTCCTTGGGCTTATTTCCAGCCCCTGCACACTGTTTAGTCATAGGGCAGGGTACAAGCACTCCTCCCTGGTCATTCACAGTCCACACTTGGGCTGTGCCCTCATGTTTGGCTGGTCCTTAGTTGCACCACTTTCCTGTTAGGGCTAGGCTTCCTTGTGCAAATGGGGAAATTCTTTCCTTGAGAAGACATCAGCTGGTATGGAAGAAATCAAGGCGGCCATCTCAACAGAGACATTAAACAGGGGATAATTTTTGCACCATTCTTTCATAATGCAATGATTTATTTTTTTAAAAAACTTACGATGGGTTACAAATTCTGGTGAAGATTTTGAACAGCTTTTAGTTAAAAGTCCTTAAAATGAAACTGTTTTCTTCAGCTTGAAATCTAATTCTATATGGCAGAAAAGATAAGCAGCATTTGGGAGGTGGGGAAAGAAAAAAAAAGAATAGAACAACAATATAGAGCTTTCAAACTACAACCAAGTGGAGCTGTCAATAAGATCTTGCTCACCATATTGTCACAGAATTTTCCTTCTGTGTCATGTTGGTCATTACTGTAACACTACATGAGAAATCACTCCATCTGTTAAAAAGAAAAGAAAAGCAGCTGCTATCCTCCTGCAAAGATGGAACACCCAGTAACTGTATCCCTTTAAATTTTTGCAGCCACAATTTTAGTCTCAGTTTGTGTCCACACAAGCCACCAAGTAATTCTACTATCATAGTAATTAGGCCCTCAAGAAGTTCATTAACCAACATGAAAGATGCTACCTATGAAAACTGCAATGACTGTGACAGCTTTAATTCTTGCACTGATTGTTTGGAGTGCTTTGGGTTTTCTCTGGGAGCGGGGAAAGGGATGTTAACATTTTGGGGAGGGGAGCACTAATGCAGGAGAACAGCAGAAATCTTCACAGAGAATCAAGATTGTTTTGCTGACGTAGCTTGGCAGTTGAACCAGGTGAGTCCCATTACATCCAACCACATAAAATAAAAGCATTTGAATGTGTTAAGTGGAAGAGCCTGGAGCAAGAGCAGCAGGCTGCCAGCAGAGGCACTCAGGCTCAGGAGGAAGCCTGGGTTAGAATTTTATGACTTGCCATTAACACTAAACAACACATGGACCCCCCCGGGAACAGGTTCCTTCAAGATCACAGCTATGCTGGATATACCAATAAAAGAGCTGGGTGTGATGTGCCATGCTTTTTTCTACTTAAATTAGGCTGGAAGGTAGCCTATAGCTTTTGCAGTTCAGGGTACATTGATCCAAGATCAGGGAGACTCCAAATCAAACACCTAACAGAGACCAAATCCCAACAGTCATATTTCTCCTGTGAAGGGTGAGGTCACTAAAAATGACATAAAGAATCAGTAGCAAAACCAGACATGACAACCAGTGTATTTGAATAGCTATTGAAGAACGAAGGCTGATTGGAGTGTGATCAGGCAGGACTGTACTTGAGACAGTATTTTCCAGGTAGATGGAGCCACCTGTTAAATAATGCCTCAGGCAAGCTCCAGCCTGCCTGGGGGACATCCATTCCTCACATTTGTGTGTGCCTCTTGCCCTTCCCTCCACCCCTTCAGGCTTGGCTCTGGTGTAACACATCCTGCCAATGGCTGCCTTCACGCTGCCAGGTCTTGTCACCAGCTTGAGCCCTGATCAGTCATGGTCAAGAGCCACAGAGCAATAGGAGAGTGTTTGGATGTGTATCACTATACTCACTCTTCTTAAACTCTTCACCAAGCATTTGCTGTTGGCTAGGAATGAGGATAGGAGCCTTGTTAGAGGCAGAATGTTACAGTGAGTACTGCTGCTACCATGCAGGGGTGGCTTGTTTTTCATCCTGGCAGGTTGTTTCAACAAGCTTGTAGCCACATCTATGCTGGGAGAGAAAATACAAGAGGCAAATACAGGTCCAGCTATTTGAACAGAAACTACTTAAATTCAAAGAGAGTTCACTCCGGGGACATGCCTGATCCATTTGCTATCCTGTAGGACTCTTCAGTTCACTGGGGAGTGATTTGCAGCTATTCTGTGGCAGAAGGAAAATGCCAGTAGGCAGCACCATCCCAACAACCTGCAAGATGGTAGTCTAATTTTCTGGAAAGAATGAATTTCATTGTTAAATGCATAAGTTGTATCTGTTCATCTGGTCTGTTAATTCATCCAAAGGCTTTGCCATTCTAATAAGCTTAATGGCTACTGTAGCTGGTAGAATACCTCAAAATAATTAGAGGTACTTCATTAAATAGAATATTATTTACATTATAGCAGTACAAAGACCCAAGTGAGATCAGAGCTCCATTTCCTAGCACAAATAATAAAAATATAGTTCCAAGGAATTTTTATGGAGAAGGCAAGTAATGGGAGAAGAGAAATTAAGGCACAGAGATTTGAAGTGCTACTTCAGGAGGGTAGAAAAGCAAAGAATAGAATTACATGTTTTAAGCCCCATTGACGCATTTGTAAATAGGACTTTCATGTTAGTATCCATGTAAGGTACTCAAATAAATTGTTCTGCTAGTAAAAGTCACCTAAAAAACTCAAATAAATCTGTACCTGCTTAAGATGGTCAGGAATTTTTCAGAGCTTAAATCAAATGTCATTCTTTAAGAAAGTAAGATTTTCTTTGTGAAAACCCATTAGTTTCCAAAAGGAAAAAAAATGAAACAAAATAAAGCAGGCAAGAAAACCCTTACTGGGAAGGTTTCCTCAAACTCTGGGTGAAACTTCAGGCCATGCCTAGAGAAAGCCCTAAGCAACTAGAGCAACTCTGAGATGATTCAGACCACAACCTGGCTCAAGGTTTCCCTCACACTGGAGCACCTCGTCATGGCAGGCCAAATACTTCTCATTTTCCCAGCACCCTTTTGCAAGTGAATACAGCTAGGCTCATGCAGGAGGTCAAGTTTCCTGACCCTGCTCTGAACAGGACAAGAAGAAACTTTAAACGGGGACTTCCAACCAAAGGATTCGCCCATAGGATTTACCTGAATGGCTGTGGAGCCTCAAAATCAGCAAAGTAGCCTCCTCCTGCCTATCTCTGCTATATGCAGAGGCTGGGGACAGAGTTACTGTCTTAGCATACATTGTGGGTTTTAAAAAACAAAATATGTTGTAAGGGCTGCCTGACCTTCCAGCCCTATTGTTTTTACCAGGGTTTGGCCACAGGGTTTGGATGCATGCAGGCATTTTAAATACCACAAAGTTTATTGCTACCATTTATGTGGCTTTGGTTCAAGCCAACCTCTGTTTTGACAAAAAAGGAAGCTCTGTTTTTCTGAGGCGACACAACATGAAGGCATTCGATGCATCTGCCAGGCTGCCATCATGCAGTTTTTCAGTGTAAAGGGTCAACAAAACCATTGCACCACGCATGAACTTTTACATAGCCATATTTATTGTTCAAATGAAAAACTGTTTTACACAGCATGCCTGACCAAGATCTTGGCACCACTGCAAGAACTAGTCTATACAGCAAACTGGATTTTATCACAGGCTGAAAGACTCTTAAAGTCCTTGAATACAAAGAGCTCCATTTAGAAAGAAATTGCAGTGTGTAAATATAATCCACAATCAAGGCTCTCAGAGTCACAAAATAGAATGACTATATCTCTGATTACTAATTTAATCAGGCACTGTAAGCACCTAGGTGAAGAACCCCAACCAGACAAAGGGGGCTCCTTACAGCTGTTTTTAGCAGACTGGATTTTGAAATAGGCATGTGAGCACAGATCTCAGTTTGTAAATGATCCCATGTCTGAGGGGCAACATTTACTAAAATAAAGCGAGATTGCAGTGACGTGAATCATAAGAATCTGCACAGACCCAATCCCACACTGCTAAACTGCATATTCCCCATGTTATGTGCAAGTACTAGTGTTGGCACCACTCACACTGATTCCCACTTAGTCAAGATGCATCAGAAGCTAGAGCTAGCTCAAACAGCTGAAAAAGGCACTTATATTGGAAAGATCCACCATTACTTTTGCTGATGAAGTAAAAAAATAAATACGGTCAAACTAAAACCGGGTTAAGTGTGTCTGCCACAGATACAAGTGTCATCCCGGACTAAGCAAAAGTCTTATAGTAACCTACACTCAGTAAAACATCTGAGGAGAGCAAGATCTGGTAAGACTTTTCTGACCTGAGATCTCCATACAAACTCCAGAGACATGAGGGCCACTACTGCCCAGCCCAGGACAACAGCACTTTCCATACAGCAGCTGGAAAGTCCTCCTGATTCCCTTTCCTCCAGGACTCAGAGCAGTGTCTGGGGTGAAAATGGGACCTAATGTCTCCTTATTCTTTTTAAACTGCCAAAGAGCACACAGGTCTCTCTAGCTATGAATTAGGTGTCTTAAATATATCTGTGGATCTCTGTGTCAGAGAATAAAACAGTGTGAGTACCCAGGCAGCCTTTGGAGTTTAGCCCACTTCCCTTTCTCCCCTATTCACCTTGTTCTGTCCACTTTCACCAAAACCCTTTGGAGTGACTCACCTACCACCTTTTTGAGGTGTTGTGCCAGGCTGCCAATCCCATACGGACACCTTCAGTATAGCAGGGCAGCCAAAAACAATATAACCTTCACATACTTATTGATAAGTCTTATGACCAGCCTGCTTAAGTCCTATGACCAGCCTGCTGCTGCCTACAGACTTGAATTATATCCATTAACTTAATTTTCTGACAATATCTCAAAGTGATATAAAAATATCTATATGACACATACCTTCTCCTCCTCTCCCCACTCAGCCTTAAGCAATCAACGGGTGAAAAAAAAATTCACAATGCCACATTATGGGAAATCTCTGCTTAGTTGAATGTATTAATAGCTCAACCTATTTTCTGATGTAATTGTTTTAATTGTTCCCATCCCAATTGGTTTTATAGGAGAAAAAGGAAGGTTCGTTTAAATATTAAACACGGGAAATGTTGGGGTTTTTGTTAGGGCTTTGCGCGCAGATGTGAAGCAGAGCGCTAAATATCAGCACTTTGCCTAGTTGAAGGCTGTTGTGTTAGCAGGAATCCTCACCTATTCGTACAAACTAGCGTGTACCAGATGGCTCCATGGGAGTCAGGAGGCTTGAAATGGAGCAATCATTCAGTCTGCAGATGGAATATACAGTACGTTCCCAGTTAAGTAAGGGGCTCATTTATTCAGATAGATTCTGCATATATGGAGCATGTCTCAGAGGACAAGCCAGCTTCTATCTCCAGATTTCTAGCAAAATTCTAAGCTAAGTCCATCCTCCATGATATTTCTGCTACTAGAGTCCAGAAGACAGAGCTCTCTTATTAAAAAGGTGAAATTTTGCTCAAGCTGTGCCAAAGTATAACACTGAACACAGCATTTACATTTTTTTTAAAATCTTCTGAATCTGTAAAATAAAAGGTACTCCGATTTTTTTTTTCCTGTGGCTCATCATGCAAATATTTGGAGAGAACCTCCTAATTCAGTGTTCCCATCAGAGCAGGACTACATATTTATAGTCTAGCTATGATTATTTATCACCAAAAAATAAACCGATGACTTAATGGCAATTAAGACCTTCAGTAGCAACAACCACTGTTGCCATGCAGAGTCCCAGCAGAGAGTCAGCCATGCCTGCCTTTGACATCTGCAGTAAATGAAGCACAGAGGCAAGATATATGCGCCTTAAGAGAAAGAGGCAAGAAGGATCTTGCCTCTTGAACAGACATCCAGAGAAGTCCAAGCCAGAAATTTCTGACATGGGACTGTTCTTGCTTGTACAATAATATGAACTAGAAGCTGTCCTGAATAGAATTAGGGTGAGACTCAAGCTATTCAAAGACATTGCTTTGCAACATCACTCTCAAGGACAAAGATGAAACAAGCATTCTAGCCTCAGATTCTCTTTCAGTGGTCTACTGAAACTTGTCTAGGCAAATAACTGAAGAAAACAATCAAAAAGCATTTTTAAATGTTGGGGTGAAGAATATTCATTGTTTCATAGTGTAAGGCTTGATAGAGCTGATTCTACAGGGAAAGGAGTATGAGGAGGTATCTGGGTTTTGGTGTGTTTTAGCTAAAGTCAATGAAAATACAAGAGCTCATTATCCTCACTGAAGGAAAACACCTCCTCTTATGCCTTGGCTTCACAAGCAAAGTGACTAAGAACATGCAAAGCTTTTCTCTCTATACAAAGTCTAAAAGTAGGTTCTGAGAGGTTAGTCATGCTATGACCTAGATCCACACCACAGCGGTCCTTCTGGGACACCAGGTTGCTTCAACACACACAGACCACTTCGCTGCTTCCTAGAAGCACCAGCTCCTCCTGGCATGAGCATTTCCAGCAATTATTGGCAGCCTTCACAGAGATAAAGAAGTATCTTCCAGGGTTTGTTTCTTCTGCCCTCTTCACACCCCATGCTGCAGCTGCCTACAGAGGGACCACTCACTTGATCCTTTATTTGGCTCACCGTACCTGACACAGGCAATGTAGCATGTGATAATGGTATAGTTTACAAATGTGAACATCACAGGGTACATATCGATTTATAATAACAAGCTGGAGGAGCAGGAAGAGGGAATTGTTAAGGGACTGTCTTCTATCACTTTCCAAGGATGGGAGGAATTCAATTATACCCAGCAGCCTCACCTAATGTAATTGTATTCACTGGCTGTTTGCCTTTGAAGTACCTCTCCTGCAGTATGTCTTGGCAGTGTATTCTGCCACATCAAAAAGAGTAAAGTTTTACTACCTGTGCTTTTGGAGGGCTCATTAAAAACACACCAAGTAGAGAGATGGAGCAGAAAATTGTTATCAGATCCTCTGGGGTTTTTTTGTTTTGTGTTGTTTTTCTTCTCAGATCATACAGAAGCCCATGCACTTTGTGGACTCCATTACAGAAACGTTGATCGCACAGAATGTTGTTAATTCATCACAGCTTTGCTAGGCTACTTGTCTTCATTTGCCATGAACACAAACAAATTCTACAGACATACCATATCAAATCTGTTCTCCTGAAAAGGCACATTCACTGGTGAAACAAAGAGAAACGTAATGGCAATTAATAAACTAACATTTACTGCACTAATTAGCATCTCCTAGAGGGCTTGATTATGTGTTTACACCAGTTAGATACAGCTCAGTATGAGAAAATACCCACATTTCATACATCAAAAGACATTTCTTTCATATGTCCTCTTCCATTCTTATAGTAGTGAAATGTGAAGATGAGCATGAAGGAAGGTAGAATAATTCATTACCTTGTCTCCTACTGATTTGTACATTCAACATTTTTTTGGAATAAACACAAAGTCATAAATTAGCTTGTAGCAAAACAGAATTAATTGAATGTCTTAGTAGGATCATCAAACCAAGGTTTAAAGTCAATTTATCTGCCTGGGATATTGCTAATGTAGCTTCAGCTCATTAGGGTGAGAGCTGATGCTGTGGATGGGACACACAGGCTCATGAAAATACAGACCAACCCATGTTTTCCCTCTGTAGGGACAAAAATCTCTCATATATGTCATTCATAAACACATACACACACATGCGCATGTACTGACCTTCACAGAGGAAAATAAGTACTCTCAAGAAAGGGAATTCATATCAAGGATTTCAAATGCCTCCTGAAGACATCTAGTTATATTTGTGACTGTCCCAATTTCCACTGGATCCTTATAAGCACCATTTTCTTTCCTTAGCTCATGAACAATGCAGAAGCTACAATGGATACCAAGAGACGGTGTGGTTACATCAGCCCCTCTACCTAAGAATCTGGAAATAGATAGGGACAGTTAGGACACAGAAGCCAGTACTGTGGTTTTGGGAGACATTTTGGGAACAAATACTGTAATGATCTCTGTAAATACTTTATTACATGGAGAATGTTTCCTGTCAGGAGGGTTTTTGACAATAAATGTACCAGCTAAGCAAGGCAGATGGAGTGTGGCAGGAGTGGCCTGACGCAAAGTGTGCCATCAGCTTCTTCAGTCCACTCCTACAGGCAGCAGGTTAGTAGGGTTTCCTGAGCCGGTGTCACAGAAAAACAGGATGTAACAAGCACCTCAAATGCAGATCAGGGCTTGAAGCTTGTCCTGAATGCTCTGTGTTCCCTGATGTGTCCTCCAGCAATGGCAAAAGATCTTTATTGGACTGATGAAAAAAAAAACACCAGGGCTCAAAAGCAGCTCCCAGCTCTACCAGGTTAAAGGAAAACTTCGAGTTGACAAGACAAAGTAAAACCACCATGTGCCATTATGTAGGAGAAGGATCACATGCATAGCAATTCAAACAACTTAAATGCTGAGGAAGGAAAAGACAACACTATGCAGAACTTCAGCGCAATTTCAGATGAAGTCCGTGATGGTTTCATAGGCTGATGCCAAAGGCCAAACACAACACCTGGCACGTGAACAAAGTCAGTTCACTGAGACAAGCAGTCAAGAAATAAATGGCATTTCAAATCTACAAACATGTGACATACAACTTGCCAGCTGTGAGCCTCTCACTTCTGTCACTGTGTACATACCTCATGCTCTTATTCGTCTTTACTGTTTGCATTTTGGGAGAACTTACAGTCTCAACCAGCTGTGCTGAGAGCCACATAAGTGTATGATGGTAGGAGGCAGTTCCTCACAATCTAGTAAAAGGAGGAAAGCAGCTGCAACAATGATAAGAAGTTAAATGATGAGACCTCTCATAAAGGGTCTTAAGCGACAGGCTGCTCAAGTTACATCTTTAACATACTCTAAACCCAGCAACACATTACACAGTTTATACACCCAAAGATATAGACAGCAGAATGATTCAGGCAGCAATCTCCAAAAGCACCCATGTTCAGATAGTCCAAAATTGGGTACTCTGAATTTTTTGATAATGCCAGTAGATGCCTATGGGTGGTATGCTGAGCAAACATACTTTAAGAACTTCAGAATGAGAGAGACGCTTCAATCACACATTTAGTCCTTTAGTGTAATCAGACCCTTAATGGCAGCTTTAGTCACAGGCTGTAGATAGAACACTTCATTTACCAGCAGGCCCTGAGAGGTGTTGCCAGTAGCCTTACCTTTCTTCAGGGGGAAAACAGTTGCTCTAGAAGTCTTCCAGCTTATCACCACTTGGGTTCAGCATGCCTGCCCTGACACAGACTGTAAGTCTGGTGAGCCTGCCACCTTGTCAGTATGGGGGCGACCACCTCACCCATACCCCAAGCCATGAGATCTAGCTCTGTGCGTGGGTAGGAGCAAGTTGTCCTAGGCTTGATCTCCATTAGGTAAAAGCAATGCCTGCATTTGGTTTAAAGCACCTCACAAAGGCTGCTGGCGCCCAGGTGACTCCACTGGATGTGCAGGCCTGACATTTTCCAGGCTGCTAATTTTCAACAGAACTGTATCAGTTGCTGCTCTGAGATTCCAGTGGACAATCAGAGTAGGAATGTCCTTTTTGCATCTCAGGCTGTCCAGAAACTGTCATCTCTGCTGCAGCAGGTTGGATATTTGCCACTTTGAAATCTTTGAAACTTCAACCCTAAATTTCAGAGATTTCCAAGTACAGCAAGCCAGCCCTGAAATGCTGTGAGCACTTGGACACATAGCATGGATGCATAAGCATGTTTGCTCTCTCTTCTTCTTGGCCACCTATCTATTATCCTACAGTAGGCTGTCCTTCCTTCCCCATTTACTAATCTGTTTGCTAGAGACAACACAGGAGCATTTTAAATGGGATATATCTAGCTGGGACAGGGAATATAGCTGGCAGCACCACTGTCTTCTTCTAATGGTCCCAGCTTTCAGTTGTCTTCTCTCTCACCAGACATCTGTCCTTCTGTGAGCATGACTGGCTGCAGACCATCTGATATGAAGATGATGTCTGGCACCTCATGCTCAAAATAGACTCTTTGATGTAGCCCCTCATCCTTGCCAAACACCCCAGCACTAGGCTAAGGAAAAGCCAAGGCTAAATTGTGTATACGACTGTATAATAGAGGACTAACACGAATATTTGGCCAAATATTCGGCCAAATATTCAACTAGCATTGAACCTAGACCACCAGTTGTAACGGACCATGCCATTTCACATCAGTCCTCCTAAACAGGAGCAAGCTGTTCACAGCATGTTTAGCTGTAGATACAACCAAACTTCTAAAAATTCTTTATGAAAGATCTATTTTCCTAGTACCTTATTCGTCCCTTTTTCAGGCAAAATTCCACTTTCATTTTATGGAGGTAACTTAGGACTAACTAGGCTTAGAAAGAGTCAGCAATAAAGTAGAATCAAGACTGCTCTGAAATCCAGTTCATAAATTGAATTATTCAGACTCCAAACTCTCTCGCATTATATAGATTTCTGACATACATCTATGTGCCTTCATAATAAAATTTACGTTTGCAGTTTCCCCCTCTGTGCACACAAGTTACTGCCTTCCTTCTCCCAGAGAACAGATATTTGCCTTTTGCTATGTCCTCCTCTTCTACAGAGGAGAAGGTCCCTCTGGACCATGGGGTATGGCAGTGCATAGGTTCTGTCTACTTCTTCAGCAGCTAATTTTGCAGCTACTTTGAAAAACAAGAATTTCAAAATCCTGGAAATGTGTCCGCTTGAAGAAAATCAACCTGTTTGTTTCTTGCAGTAGAAATGACCCTGCTTTAGTTAATAAAAAGATTGTTTATTTTTGGTGAATTTACATTTGTTGGCAGCTTGAATGTCACTCCAGCTCCACTGCTTCCCTGTCCCTCTCTTTCATGTGATCTGAAAGCAACTTTGGTTTGTTTCTCACTCACAGCAAAGCAGAGCTGCAATAACAGCAAATGGTCCTTGGAAATCACAGTCACATTAGGCTTCTGTTCAAATAGCTTTTAGGGCTGCGATAATAGGAGGCATTCCTAATAACTGGTGACTCAGTGAGACCCTGCACAGAAGGCCTCCAAATGACAGTACACAATTTAGAATTTAATCTAGAAACAGTGGCGGTGATGAGATTCCAGCTGGGGACCTTCTGGTCTGGAGGCCAGTGTTGTACCAAATAGTCTAAAGCAACTGCTTTATTCGACCAGAAAGGAGATGAATCTCTTCTCTTCCCTTGAACTTCACAACAATTTTCGGGGTGGTGTTTGACCCATGAAGCAGAGAGTGCCTTCATTGCCACCTTGACTCTGGAGACTCACAACCCTGAACCACAGCACATTAAACTGCTGATATGTGGGCAGTGTCCAGTCATGCAGCATTAATACTAAAGTTAATTCCTGAACACTGAATTTCAGCACACTTTGGTTCACAGGCCACCTGTATTGTGCTTTTGGACTGTCCTTGGTCCACTATAAGTCTAGACTGGATGCTTGTCCAGAGAGAGCAAAAATAGCATTCTCCCTGTGCTCTCATTTTCAGCCAGCACACTGCTTATGTCAAAATCAAACAATGTTAGCATGACCTGTGTTTAGCAACCCAGCATTCATTCAGAAAAGTTTTCTTTTTTGAGAGGAGGAAGCCATGACCCCAGTGGCAAAAGAAGTATATTTTATTTCTTAAAATAAAGCCTTCAAACTTTTAGTCTTTGTGATCTGCAGAGAGGGGAATGTGGCACAGACTTGTCTTTCCAAGATGAGCCATAGTTCTTGAGTGGCCACTGGAAAACAAACGAACACAGTGCTTGGAAAGGGAAAAGATGGATGAGGGCCTTCTGGGTACAGGCATACCCCTCCTATGCTCCTACTTAATGTTCTTCTGAGGTACTCTGGTAGCATCCAGTAAGACCAGCAGGAAATCTCTCACAATAGAGAAAGGAAAACTCCACTTCAGGAAAGCAGGTTGAGAGGAAAAGTGATTACACTCAGACGGCTGGGTCCCATTTAGTGAAAAAAAATAACACTATAGACAATAAAACCCAGATATCCAGGACAGCATTTACTGACTGGTGGGCAAACAGAACAAACAGCAGTACTTTGGAATTTATTTTTTTTTACTATCGGTGGTCTTCCAATGAGGTGTAATATTTGCTAACATAGAGTAATTTGAGTTATTCACGGATAGTTCAAAAATACAAAGAGTGCATTGCCCAGATATCTCTATTTAAAATAGATTTGCTTTTGTTCGTCAGTGTAATGCACATGGCTGAGAAATGGCAAGGTGCCAAAATGAAACTGCTCCTAATTTTCAGAGGAGGCCACCGGCTAATTACACAGACTGCAGGTGTGAAGAGAGAAGCTCAAAGTAATCAATAGTAGTAATTAATCTGCTAGACTGGAGCTAAAGAGCTAACAGCTGGACATCAGAAATGGACACATGCAACAAGATCAGCAATAATTACCTCTTTAAATATTGAATTTCCATAGCAACAATTAAGCATATAAATAAAGGCTTGAAATCAAGGCTCCGAGGCATGATGCTGAATTGCAAACACAACATTCTCCAAATCAACCCTTTTAACAAAACAGTAACAATATGCTTGGGCTGGGTCGACTGGTCTCTGGTGCTAGCAAAATCCCAGCTTCTGCTGCCTCCAGATTTTTTGGCTCTTCCACCTTGTCTGCTTCCAAGCCCTCAGGTTCTGCTGTAACTTCGTTCAACTAGCATCTAAAGAGATCTGATGCAACACATTCCTGCAACTCAACCCTTCTCTTTAAAGGCTGTCCCCTTTACAGTTTTATTTTTTCCACTGTCTGGAGATGGTTTCCCTTCAAAATTCTCTGCTGAGGCACCATTTAGATCAGGCTAGCAGTGCCGTCTTGACTGGGCAACATCAAAGCACTGGTATACCAGCTTGTAGGTGACCTTGCCACAACTTTTGCTGGACTGTCACGGATGGATTAAATGGGACAGATCTACTGGGAGAAATTTCTCCAAGCATCCTGACACATGGAAAGTACTGCCACCACCTTTCCTAGAAGTACCCACAGATCTCTCCTTATGTGTCATGTCGTAGGTCCACAGCTCACACCACCAGCATCTTTGCGGGGTATCACATGCAGAAATGGGTACTCAGTTTCCCTCTTCGCTTGATAGCACATCTTCCTCACAAGAGCACTGTCTACCATGGAGGCTGGAAGCCTTCGTTAAGCTCAGACTAATACCAGAGCTCAAGAAGCATTTGGTCAACACTCTCAGGCACATGTTGTGATCCTTGGAGCATCCTGTGCAGGGCCAGGAGTTGGACTTGATAATCCTTGTGAGTCTCTTCTAACCCAGGATATTCTGTGATTCTAATCTTCTCAATAAATGTTACTTTCTGGTGTGTGCAGGCTAAAACCCACCTTTGCTTATCTTGGTGGTGATGCCAAGGCCATCTTCTCACTGCTCTAGAATTCAGACCAATTGAAGAAGCATAAATCTGCTCTTCACATGTTCTCATGTGTCTGTGGTGCCAGAGGTGGCTTCCATGTATCCTGTCCTCTGCAGACTGTACCCAACCAAGCAGCAACCACAGATCATATCACTGCAGTTTGGATGAGTTTTAGTATTTAAAATGGAGGAGGCCAACCCAACTCCACCCCGCTCATAAGTTTACTGCAGGGATGAGGTATCTTCTGCTTCCCAAGAGTTAGATACGGTCTTTCCAACATGTTTGACAGGACACATATTAATTCACACTCCAATAATAAGACAGAAGAAAAAAAAATTCCACTCAGCAACTATGAGCAAAGGTTATATTGAAACACTGTCAGAAGCATTATCCTCCCTACATCTGCTTTAGAACAAAGAAAACTAAATCACACCTACAGAAATCCCAAGAAAAAAAGAAATTCTAAATTACATACTTCATTTGGATCCCTACATTCCCAGAATCAGCTAGAGGAAAACTTGAAGAAGTGTTTTTATAATTTTTAAGTTTTCTGCATTTGAAATTTTTCTTTCTCCTGTCATTTATCACTTCATTTATCCTACTTTCCAGGATTATTTTTTTTTCCTTAAAAGAGCTGGAAGAAAAGGACACGTTTCTATAGTCTAATACTGACTTCAGTTATATAACTCAGTTGAGGAACAGAAATGCCTTGAGCTTTCCATTGCTTTCAGTAAAATGTTATAAAGGTCCACATATAACAGCTCTTAGGGTACGACAGGGACCTATATTTTTTGCTTCAGAAGGTGGTGGCATTTTGTAATTAGCCTCATGTATTGATTCCCCCAACCGTGCCAGCAATATTTCTTAATCTTCATGGTCTGTAAATATTTCTGCACACTGTATTTCAAACACTTCTGTAGTATTGATTTGTGATGTGCCTGTCATGCTATGATATTTTACCAGTACAGTGCTTTTGCAGCTTTGTTACTGACTGTGTTCTCTGCCTTTCTAACAAGTGTGCAGCAGCTCAACTCTCTGTGAAGAACCTTTGCCAAATATTACCAATACATCTAAGTTGAGTTTACTTTAAAAATACAATTATGTGCTTGGCTGAGAGACACATTTGACTTTTTATCAGATGTATACTATGAGCTCAACCCAAAGCCATTAGCCCAAAAATAGCATGATGAGGGTCTCCTGCTTCTCTCCTACACTTTCATCCTTGGAAGAAGGAGCTCAGCTGTCCATAGGTGGGCAACACACGTCTCTGCCATAGAGAAGTGTTTGGGAGAGGTAGAAACTTGAAGAAAGCTTCTTCCCAAGCTCCACTCTGAGCAGCAATCCCATCTGCTCTGGGATCTCTGTTGTTGGCAGCTGAGGATCAGCATTCAGGAACCACAGAGGTGCCTGGCCCTGGTGAAGATCCAAGTAAAGAACAGAGCAGACGGCAAACTCAGCTGCCCAATAACAACCAGCTGGAAAAAAAATTGCAGATCCAGCCCTCCAGGGACTCACATCTTACCAAAAATTATGCATTTACATGGTATGAAATGCTGCCTTTCTGGTTCAGGGATTGAAAACAAGGAACTCACAGGAAGGTCAGTACTATGGGGCTGAAGAGAAGGGTTTGTCCTTAGCTCTGCTACAGCTCTCCTGTGACACTTCAGCTAAATCACTTGCACCTACCTTGCTGTACCTATTCATCACTCTGTTGGATAGACACACAAAGAAATGTCGTTTTCTTTCATGAATCACCTAGATGGTTTTCACAATCGAGGATCTCTTTCTTAGGGAAGTTTGTCTAGATTAGGCAGAGAACTCAAAATTAGCTTACCTTGTCCCAAAATTGGCAGACTACACAGAATGGGAGCCAAGGTCTGTGTTAAGGTCCCTCTCTATCACCATACAACATCAGTGCTCACTAGGTCAGGCACTCATGTTTCCCAGCTGTTAGATGATTCCAAAATCACTACTTGACCCCAGTCTATCCTCAGAGCCTTTTTCCTAGTGACTTTTCTTGTGTCACGTCAACAGTCCCCTTCACATATGGAAGAAAAATTGGGAAAAGCCTGTGAAACACCTTCTCTGCCTCCATCATTTGGAATATACCAGGAATCCCCATCTGCAACCTGAGGAACAAGGGAAACAGAGAAACCAGTCATCTCAAGGCACAAACATAATAACCAGCGGCTGTTCACTCTGCCCATCTCTAGGCAGTAAATTTAGGTGCCAACGCTGAAGGAGGCAAGTCATCCTAAACTGCCCATGTACTGAGAAAGTTACCCATCTAAATTTGTGCTCAGAGGACTATATTAAACTTCTGTTTGTCCTCTTCTACCTGGTGTGCTAGGCCTCCTGAAGTGCATGTTACACATAATTCAGAGGTAGATAGGTTTTAAGTCAATGTTAGCATATACTTAAAGGTGGCATTCAATTATAAGCATTTTGATAGAGCACCAATTATTAAAATACAGAATAGAAAAATAATAGGTTTTAATATTAATATGGCTGGAAAACACACTAGGGATGGAAAAGGGATTCTTCAAGTTTTTTTCTATATAACTGTCTTTGAGGGAAGAAACCGCAATAAACTGTCAGGTCAGTGTCAGTTCAACAGAAAAAATGCCAAGGCTGCCTTTCTCAGGATATTTTGAGTGCATTTGCACTGGAAATGCACAAGAATAAGAAGTCTCATGGTATTTCTGCCAATTCACGTCTGGATTGCATTATCATTTGAGAAGAGACTGAGTCCCTCCCAGAACTGGGAGTCATTTCCATGAAGAGCTGTGAAACAGAACCAAGGCTTAGAGGGTACTAAGGGGGTAGCTAATGTGGTGCAGTCCCAGGCCCCCAGGTTGCCCTGAGCAAGCAGGGCAGCCCCTCCACATCATGCTGCTGGCAGATGGGGGCAGAGCTGGGAACCCTCCTTTCTTGATAAGGGACAGGTATCTGTTTCCAACACTGAGGTGCGAGTTTAGAAGCTTAACTTTAAAGACGTTTCTCTTCAATTAAATAAATAAATAAATAAATAAATAAATAGACAACTTGGCCTCCTAGTTTATATCTCCATGTGAAGGACATTCACTCAAGTCTCACAGAAGCCTTGGCCCTCTCTGTCAAGACAAAAGCTCTCCTAAAGGGAAATTACCAGAAAAAAAATCTACTTCTGCTGCTTCAGATTGCACCTGGAAGGAGCTTCTCTCTTCCCTTTGACGAGCGCAGGAGCCTAGAGACATTAACCTTGCTTGGCAAATGATAACTTCTGCAAATACCTCTTCAGCAATATGAAAGAGTTTACAAATCTCCCATTCAGGAAAAGCTTGCACACCACTCTGGAGAATTGACTTGAGTCAGCTATGTATGCATCATGTGCAGATAAATGTATTTGCTCACGTGTGCATTTATGCACCTACATGTGTACAATAAACATCATAATTATTGTATCATTATAAGATAGGCTTTCAGAGAAGCATCTCTTTCTTAAAAAGAAAAAAAAAAGAAAACAGGTCAAGCTTAACCATCCTTCCTCTCCCTGGTTATTCCTGGTCAGATTATGGCTTGCTGCTGCATAGCTATCTCATTAATTCCTTCTGTGCTTTCCATGTATCTTTTGACTTTCTCCTCCCACAGCACGTAAGATCATGCACACACAGAGAAGTGACCTTTGTGTGTATGGTTATTGGTTGTCTGTTAGTGGTGGATCCTGATAAGTACATCCTCTAGCAGGGCCTACATGCTCCCTGTGCTGGCAGCCAGCCAGTAAATTCCAAGTCAGGTTGACCATCTGCATGTAGCATTTCGAGACATGCAGTGGATGAGGAATCACAGTGTTGTGTGCCAACAAACATGGACCATGTTTGATGGCATGAGAGACAGAAGTTGGCTGCATAAAAAATTCACATCCGTTTGCCCAGCAAATGCCACCCATAGGGAATAGTACTGAGCAGACAAAGATTTGCCAGGTGCTTTTGAAGGCGTCTCCAACTCAAAGAAGACACCAAAATGACCCTACGAATTCGTAAGTATCCTTTAGGTCTATTGCATTGACAATTTCGTACAGTCAGTCATCTCCAGAATAAATGCCTGCAACAGGACATCTGTGGGATACATGTATATTGGGTGGAATAGGCGCTGAAGTTCATATTCCTGCATGCCATCACAAGCCACTCGCATAATGACTTTGTGTGAGGATATTCATTTTATCAGACCAGCTAGGCAAAGAGACATAACATTACACAGGCATCCGTCTCCTTGGATATCTGTGAATTAGAAAAGCACTGTCACATCAGGGAGCTGCTGTTGAGTGAGTGTTAAGGTAAAAACGTGTATCAGTGTGACACATCGCAGCCTGTAGATATTAAAGGAGACATTTCAGTAAGGTCACGTGTCTAGTGCCAGCAGACAGGCAAGTCCTTGCAACCCTTGGAAATGACCCAGAGTCTAATACAGACAGCCATTTCAGGGAGACTGACATGATATAATTATCCTCTGTAATGAAGCACAGCTCCACAGCTAAACGCACCACTCAGCTCACAAGAACTGAGAATTGAACTAATTTATTTCCACATATCCTTAGCTGAAATCATTGCACAGAAGCGGAGGGGTTTTCACTGAAAAAAATCAGGTAGCCAAGTCTTTTCCAGACTCAATAACTTGTAAAACACTTGGACTACCATACTTGGAGATTAAAAACACACAAGAGGAGCATAGGAGTCAGCTACTGTGACCGTGCAAATATCTGGCCTATATAAACCCAAGTCCTCATTATTGGTTTCGTTGTCTTTCTTCCAAGTATTATTACATCTTTTCAGACTTGAACTGTAAAATACCCTGAGAGTGGAACATTTCCTACTTTGGTCTCACTCAGAATCTAGTGCAATGAGGCTCAAGGCACTGTGCTACCAATACATAAGTAACATCTTGAATCCTGCTGTTGGGTACATGGTTTGTTGCTGCTGTTCTCATTCATGCTGACACAGAGGACACCCACTTTAAAACAAGATGATAGCTCTAAAGACTTGGAGGTCTTGATTCTCCAGATCTGTAGCCTGACCCCTCCTGCCCCACATTGCCTTATATGTCCCCATCCCAAATCAGTGGGATGCAGAGCAGGGCTCAACCTCTCCATCCCACCACATGTCACTCATGTACCCATTTGTGACTGCTTTCTCTTCCCACAGTGTAACATCTTCAGTATTTAGTAAAACTACATGCGTACAATGCTTGCCATGCTGTTCACACAGGAAATCAAAATTGTTTATTTTTGCAACAGGCAAATTGTGGGCTAATTTATACAGATGTATTTATTCAGTGACTCATTAACAGTAAGTATCAGGAACCTAATTTACTGCAACATCAGCCCACAGATTGTGGCAAATTATGTTACAGAGAGAAACAGGACCCAGGTCTGTCAGAACTGACTTTTAGAATTGAGGTTTATTTTTAGCATCCATTTCACAGCCAGCTTTACATCAGCAGGATGGATTCTGTTGATACTCTCTGTCACTGCTTACCCACCTATCTTCAAGTCTTTTTTATTAACTTCTGTTCTAGTGACATTTTTTTTGCATGGAAAAACATAAGTGTTCCTGAGGTTTAAATGCAAAAGCATGTAGGGCTTGAACACTTTAAAAAACACTTCAATAAAATGGCATCAGTAATTGATTCCTTATTCCTTTAACAAACCAAACATTGCTGAGGCAGCATAAAGAAAGGAAATATTTAACTTGATCTGGAACAGTTTTTAAAATTAGGATTTACTTTGTCTAGCAAACAACTGCAAGCCAAACCTTTTCTTCGTCTCCAATTTGAAAAAAGTTTGTAATTAAGGCATTTGCAATGAAAGAACATAAGAAGTAAGGATGAACACACACACATGCTGCAAAAAGAGACCAGTTTCCTTGCCTGCAATGGTCTAGTGGTCAGACTATTTACCCTAGAGGCAAAAAGTATTTTTCTTCCCTCCACCTGTTTCAAAGAAATTAAGCCATGCTCTCTAACCACCAAAGAAAGTTATAACCATCAGGTAGGCTGCAGGGTATTCAGTTTTTCCTTAAGTCTCTCCTGTTGGAGCTGTTCTATTTCTCAATGAATATGTATGGATTCATTAAGAGATGGGGAAAGAGAGTCTAATTAGTATACTTAGCTGGGAAGGCTGGTTACGCTGTCCCAGTCCCTGCTCTAGTGAATATCTCATTATCCATACAAAGAGGAACCAGGGGCAAAAGACAAGTTATAAACATTTCCCTTTTCAAGCCAGAGCATCCTATAGCTTCACAGGCAGAGCTCACATATGCACATGGTTGAGTGCCCTGAAAAACAGACTTAACACTAAAAGGTGATTCATAATGACTAATCTAACTTCAAAAACTTTCCCCTCCCCATCTCTAAGCATTTAAGAGACAGAAAAGAAGGGGAAAGGCAAATGTTGTATTCTGATTTCAAGACACATTCAGAAATTAAAGTCCCTAAACCCAGCTGTTCCTCCCAAAAGCCTCAGACTACAAGTCCCCTTCCTTGCTTCTCCAGATCAACACCTGTTAGCTTGGTTAGATGTTCCTAGAGTTTTAAAAAAAGAACAATGCATATATTTTGACTGCTGGGTTCTTCCTCTCACCTTGTGTTTCCCAGACTGACACATGCAAGCTTTAGTATAAGCATTCTTTTATTGCTTGCATTTAAATTTATACACAGCCCATAAAATATTAATACATATCTATGAAGAAGACTTTTATATCAGTCATATCAAAATTAATGAAACCAGTCGAGTAAGTAGGTGGTTGCTTTACATGTTTTTATTCTAACATTATCCTATCACACATTATACTAGCCTGAAAGTGTTTTAATGTATTTTGTATGTGTTGTGAAATACTTTTGTGGTCTCTTGCCACTGCACCCTGGTGAAAAACGCCCCCTGGTTAGAAGTGTTTGAATAAATTACTAAATCAAGCACAAAGGAAGAAAGCCAGTACAGAAATTGGGGAGGAGGAGAAATCAGTGTGAGGAGAGAATATATTCTTAGACACAAAATCCCTTGCATAATACTTTGCTCAATAGATCATATTTTTCTTTAGCACTGAGGAAGAAGGCTTTTTGCAGATTAGAACATTTTAAGCATTTGACTGAAGGCAGAGAAAGTTTTATTTATAAACAGAACTGCAAAGGAACAATAGGCATGAACATCTGTAGTCACTTGTGATTTATACTTCTGAGTGTCAGCCTGCGAATATGAATTATTTCTTTGCAGTCCATCCGGCTCCTCATCCAGCCCAGGTCAATGAAAGTAAGAGCCCCTACACTACCCTTATTTGTCTTCAAGACTCACAAGTACAAGACAAGGACCTTTTTTTTCTCTTTTTTTCTTTTTTTTAACAGGCATATTGTATTTCCGAAGAGCTTTTAAATCATGGGGGAAAAATCATTTCCTCTAACCCTTCTCTTTCTCTCTATTGAAGGTATAAAAACAGTGCTCCACCTGCTAACACTCACAGACCAATAACTTGAATTTTTGGCACTTATTTATAGACTCAATAGATCCATCCACACCTGCTTTTCCCTTAATTAGTTGACTATCCGAAGGCTGTAGACTGGCTGCTGCCAGCTTCCTGTGCTAATAGGAAGATCATTTAGGGCTGATGTAAAAGCATAAAATAAATGAATAAATAAATCTCATGCAGAAACACTAACAAGGGAAATATTAACACAAAAGAGAAAAAATTAACAAAAAGTGAAAGGGACGTGCATTGCTGGTGAGGGTTGGTTTCTTGGGTTTGCTGGATTTTTTTAAAGCCAAACCTGAGAAACGTTAAGCCTGTAAAAGGTGTGTAAGGTGACAAATAAGCAGTGCAGGGCCCAGATTCACTACCATTACACTACTTTGAAGGAGTTTTGCATCACCAGAGGAGAGATGAAATCTTTAGCCTCCTCCCACTACACATTTTATAAAGAGAGCTATTGTGGTGGTAGGAGTCAAACTATTATTAGATTAGCTATTACTCAGAGGGAGGAAAATGCTTGAGAGAGATTTACTTTTCACAGTGCTATCAGCTGAGACGTTAGAATAGTAGGCGTTTGAAGACCTAAATGACAGGAACATGGTAAGCACCTAAGTGGGCAGGGAATTTTTATTTTTTTTTTAAGAAAACACTTGAGTCCTATTTTTCCAGGCTAGTAACACAGAGGAGCAGTAACTACATTCAGCCAGTGTACATCCTTGCAAAAAAAATTAGTCTCTCATCCCCCAGATAGGGACGGTGTCGAGGCAACACCCTTTCTCAACTTGTACCCAACCCATTTCAAAGGATGGAAATAGCTCCAAACAAGGGCTGCAAGTTGTACAAAAGACAGTGTTTTTCTTCAGAGCTCTACTGCTTTTAAATTCCTGCCTTAACACAAAAGGTACAGCACCCAGCACAAGGACACCCTCATCCATCTTATACTCTCCAGACAGAACTGTAATTACAAAATCTGGTCCTACCACTGCTCAGATCATTCAAAGTTTTATTTTTAGGAGAGTAGCTCAAATAAAGCACTTAAGTCTTACTGTTTCCGAGGCTTAAGGAAAAAAATTGCCTGGTGGTGTGTGTTAGGACAGGAGAAAAGGAAAACTGTGTAATTAAATACCTAAGGATGAAAGAGAACAAGTAAGATTGTAAGAATTAATTACTCATCTGAGGGTTTGCTTTGACCCGTTATTCTGCAGGCACACCTATTTTACTATTATGTTACAATAACCCATTTTGTTCTGCTCCAAGGCTCAGACCTATGATATTACATTAGATGAATTTCCCACGTTGTTCTTTTCTGTTTGGAAAGTGGTATAATTATAGTGACTGATTCGGGAGAGCAACAGTTTGAAAATGTTGCCTGAGGCGTACCAAAGTCCCATGACTTGTTAATAAGTCATTTCTCTCCCAGGGGATTTTTTTAACTACTTCTTGGAATAACATTTGCAATTCATTGCGATGTTTCCCTAATGTTGTGGGTTTGCCAAAAACCAAGGATAAGAGACGTTCAGGTGTATCTGACATAGCAGAGGGCCAGCTTGGTTCTCTCGCAGGCTGAGAAGTCTTTCCTGTTAAAAGGTTGAGTCTTCAAAGAGGTCTGAAATCTCTGCTGACTCAGACTACCTGTGAGTTTGCCATGCTTCAAAAGGGTCTGTCTGTCATCCAAAGTCAGGGGCTTTTGAGAAAAGGTGGCTCAAGACACCTCTGTGAAACACACAGCCTGGGGCTTCAATGTCCCATCTTCAACGCTACCCCTTGAAGAGAGTTGTGCCAATATCACTGTCAGGAGTTCACTGCATCCCTCACCTGCCTAAAGGCTGCCCAGGACAGCCTCCAAGCAAGGGCATCATGAACTCCAGTGCACCCAGGACATCGCAGATCCTCTTGCCTGCTAGAAAGTTGTTTATCACATCCTGCACCCATCTACAAGTGTTTGTAGCTCACTCCAAGTTTGAACTCCAGCAGTATGTGGAGTATGTGCTTGGACCTCGAGCCCGAGTTCTTCAAGGTGTGCTGGGGCAACACAAGGGCCAGCACTCAGCCTCAGATCAGCTCCAGAAACCCAGCTTATAGAAGACAATCACAGGGGAGCTTAATAGCCAGCTTCCAAAGTATTAATGTTTTAAGGGCACAGGAAGAAGACCAGTCCAAAGATACGGGCCAGTCCAAAGATACAGGCATGTTTTACACCTTGCTTGAAATGCAGGGAGGCAGTACGGAGATGTATCAGCCTGCTGTTGCAGCCCCCACAAGAGAAAATACTGAAGACTTGGAGAGACAGACCACAGGTTGAATTCCTTTCCTCTTCTGCTAGCCCACATATATTTCAAAACATTGCTATAATTTCCATTACATGGTAACAAAATTGATCTTATTACACAAAAAAAAGAATATGTCCTCTCTAGTGATATATATATATATCAAGTAAAAACCTATATGTTAGCTTCAACTTCTTAAGTCATCACTACTTTCAACAAAAAAAAAAAGAAAAAAAAAAAAAACAAAAAAAAAAAACACAAAAAAAAAAAAACCAAACCAAACCAATCAAGCAAAAAAAAACCCATTAAAAACCAAACCAAACCATTCCTATAACTATTGAATAAACCTAGGAAATTCACTGACAAATATCTTTGCTATCAGAAAGTCTGGGCTGCCCAGTACCAGTCTGGATAAGCAATTCTTTGAAAATAAGAAAATTCAGCTGTACAACTGTTCCTTGACCTCAGTTCCCCTACACTTTGTAGATGCAAGGAAAGGGGGATGACCACCAATAACCATTGTGGGACAGCATCTAACACCTTCCTTGTGCTAATGTGAGCTACACTGTAGGTGTGCTATACCAGGTGGAACCTATGCACATCTAACCCACACCCTGCTACATAGCCTAAGAAGCACATCAGTTCAGCACAAAACCTGTAAGCCAGTATTATCTTATGCCTTTCTGCCATTAAATCCCCATTTCTAGATATGTCTCCTTACTCATCTCAGTGCTAAAGTAAAATTCTCAAGTTCCCCCACATGCATATACACACACATGTATGTGCATTCAGCTTCTTTTCTCACACACCCTGAAATTTTTTTCCTTTTATCCTCCAAGCACTGCCAAACTGGCTAATCCTCCCACCGCTCAATACTGCTCCAGTTAATATGGTGACTGCAGCTGGAGTGGTTGCAGATAATTCCCAGTGAGCACTACCAGCTCTAGGGGGCCAGAGTTAATGTTTTATTGGCATGTACGTTGATTCTCTATTTCCTGGATTTGAATTTTCCATTTGGAAAGGTCTCTGCTACAACTAGGTCATCTTAACTCTGCATTAATAGGGATTTGTTTGGGGTTTTTTCCTTGTAACCCTCAGAGCTTCTTTGTGGTAAGGTAGCTGTAATTATCTTCAAAGACTTTCTTTCAGAGTTTTTAGTATCTTGTGTTGCATATCACCTCTAGGATCAAACTGAGACTTGTAAAGCAAATTACAAATCCCAAATACAGAATGCAGAAAGCTGTAAATGTAATTTGACCAATGAAGACATCTACTTACAAAAAAAGCACGTCTCTGCAGCATTACAGAGTCAGAAATCCAAGTGCTAGGTGTAGGACAAGAGGCTCTGCAGGTGCTGGGACAACAGGATAGAGCCAGAAGCTTGCTGTTGCTTTCAGGCAAACATTCAATTCCTAGGAGGCATACTCCAATCACTTAAAGCAAGGATGGTGACAGTGCAGCAAGTTTGAAAGCCATGGTGGGCTTGTAACTACCACCACTCCTAGGTATGTGGGATAAGCATCACCCTCATTTTCTGTCCTCATGGACAGCCCCATTGACTCAGCCCAGTGCGAGGAATTGGTGACCTCCCCCACCCCAGTAGCTAAGCGCTCTTTCTCCCAGGGCATGTGGACAGGGCAGGTATCCCCAGCATCACACTACTCCCTGGATTCTAGCATGTAATGAGCCAGCAGGACCTGCCACAGAGGAAGCCAAGCAGAGCCCACAAGTAGCAGCTCAGCATTGTACAAGCTCTACCAGGCCAGCAGTGCAAGCACTTCACCATCTAAGTCTAGGGACAAACCAGGCAGGCATGTCACCATCTAGAAGAAACATCTACAAGGTCTGATTGACCACTCTCTTCAATACTACTTCCACCCAGTGTGCCCACGGGAAGGCTTCTTCAACTTTATGCCAAACCAGAGCCTTATGACCTTATTCTGGTGGTTTGGCAGGATTTCAGGATTCTCCCTTGATGCCTCAAGCCTTGTATAAATGTAAACTTCCTGCTGAAACTGAAAAGAGGGTGAGCCAGGTTCCACAGCTTTTCCTTTTCATCGTTGCTCAGCTGTAAATCATTATACAACAGGGAATGAAGAGAGCACACAGCCCCGTGGTGGCCACAGAGATGAGTGGGTAGTGTCAGACCCCACAGTTGACCCTGTATCTGGCACCTGCCCTCATAAAGGGAATGGCCCTGTTAGAGGGCTTGCAGCATGCCATCAGCATCAGCAAGTGCCAGCAAGGCAGGAGGTGGCAAGACTCCCTTCTCCTCCAGCCTCCATGACCACTTTCTTCCCCGCCTGCCTGCAAACTGACCACCTTTTCAGCCATGTAGGAAAGGTTTCCTCCCACATACCCCGTGAGTGTGTCCTTCCACCCAATGCCTAGAATAAAGTCAGCAACTTGAACCAGCCCAGAGCATTTCATCTCAACATGTGACAGTGTCACCACCGCTATTTCACATGAAACACACTCACCCAAACACAAACAGTCAGTCACTTACAGGTGACTGCCTCTGGGTTGGCTTAAAAGTAATTCTAGGTCCAAGCCAACTATGTTATGTATTAAAGCTTGGAGTTGGAGTTTTCCTTTACTGTCACTTAAGAACATGACAGTCTTCGCTAGACCACGCTAAATGATGTAGACAGAGTAGTTTATACTGACCTTGATCAGAGGCTGCTCATTCAGCAGTACAGGATATGTCAAAATTCGGCCATGCAGACATTTCTCCAGAATGACCCAGTTGTTTCAGCAGTGACAACCACTGAGTAATACACTACTTTTTCCTCTTCTCCCTACCCCCCTGGCTGCAATGGTATTGGGAAAAAAAAAAAAATAAAATCCTCACTTATCTAGTGAATAAAACAACCTTTAGTTTTGACTCCCCTTATGAATAAACAGGATAGAGCAAAGCTTATTTCTTGGGAAAATTCTTTTGCGTTCTCTATGTCCTACCCCATTCTGCTGCAGTACAACTTGGATTTTAATTCCTCAACTAAAATGTTTGGCTCCTGCATTTCATACAGAAGTTTTTAAGTAGAGACCACTTTTTATCTTTTCCTACAGCTGCTTTCTTACTATTACATTAGCTATCTATTTATTTTCCTGCTTGGAAAAAAAATAGTCAAGCCAAGAAACTCACCATTATGTCTCTTAAAGTGTATATGCACTCTTTTATAAAGCTCTGCAAATTCTGCAGCACTACATCCTCTTCTTCTCCTAATAAGCCTCGTTCTAAAGGGCACCAGTATTCCCAAAGATATGGTGCAGCCTTCTCTTATTGCACCAGAAAACACATTTCAAACATAAACAAGCTAGCAGCAACCATATCTTTGTTTGGCAAATGGAGTAGTCTCATCACTTAGTCCTGTTCATAGCAACACACAAAGGAGTACTCTGTAGCCAGGGGTAATAGCTGATCCCATAATCTGGCAGTAACACTTAGAAAGATTAATTACCCTATTAAGATCTTAGACACTACTAAAAAAATCTTTGTATAAACCTTTTAACTCACAACAAATGCAGCGTATTTGGTGCCATCAGTTTGTTACACAATAAAGGTTCTCACCCTCCCACACTTGTTCAGTTTTGTCTCTGTCTCCCATGCTATATAAATACACACACGTGCTCACACACACAGCACTTTTTTCCTTTTTTTTTTTCCTCCTTTTTTTTCCCATTTCCTAATACAAAGGAATAAAGTACAAGTGTGTTTGGAGCAGATAAAGTAAAAACTCCTTCTGTCCCCAAATTGGCTGCCTCAGAGATTAAGCAGCAAGAGCAGACACTCGCTGATTCAAAGGCTGCTGCTGTGTCAGAAACCAGAGGCACCTAAGCAGATTCAGGTTGTAATCCCTACGCAAATTATATATCCAAAAATATGAGGAGGGTTAAATTATTAAAGCGTGTTATCAAAAGAGACCTTTTAAAGTACATGGTTACTGATTAGCGCCATCAGATGCCAATGCAAAATAGCTCGTCACCTTGGCACAGCCTCCCATTTCCACACTATCTCACTCTCTCACTCCGTCCTTCTCCGCCACATCGTCACCAGCAAGAAAAGCTGCAACAGTGTGAACAGACTTAGATAAAGTGAATGTGAGTCATCCAGCAATGTTTAAGATCACCATTACTGCCCTGGCTATCCATAAGGTGATTGCACGTGATTAAAGTCTGGCACAAGAGAAAAATGTGTGCTTCTGGCGCAGCCTGCGGGGAAGCAGTCAGGGGCTTTCCTCTGCTGGGAAGCAAGTGGGAGGATGCAGAGAATAACACTTCACCTGCACCCCACTTCCTTTATTCCCATCTAGGGACTAAGCGCCAGACTTTCCGCTTGGGAAGCACTTGGTCTGCAAGTCAAAGATGTGGCCTAACATTTCACAGTCCTTTTCTGAGGGAGCTCTTCCAAGAAGAGTGTTGTAAAATCTTTGATACTTCTATCTCACAAATGAAGTGGTGGGCACAACTCCTACCCTAGATCCTAAATGCAACAGGTATGAGCAGTAACTTCTGATGGACAACACACTGCCCGTACTACAAAAAAACACATCTGCTTTCATGCATCCCCTATGAATGCTTGTTGTCTGAGCTTACTATTTTGATTTCAAAATATATCTGAAGAAAATGACCTTGGGAACATACCAGGAAACAAAAAATAATAAAATCACATGCCTAAACATAGTTTTCTTATGGCTCATCGCTGCTTTTCTTGATAATTGCTGGGCCCAAGTTTTGTCGAGGATGATTTCATCTGTCAGCGGATGGTGTGAGTGGGTGAGTGGCCAGCATTACTGGTATGCAGGGAACATCCAACACAGCTACAGTCCTTCACCAGGAGCTGTCTGAGCAGCTTTTGTTATTCACATCAGACAACAGCCACACAAGTAGCTGCTGCCTTGCAAATCAGACCCCAGCGCCTGGACAGACTCACATTTCCAAAGCTTTCCCCATGAACACCCTCAGTAAGGCATAACTCAGCCTTGCTATGCAATTGTATTGTTCATATAAGCAGTCAATGACATTATTTGCACAAGCCTACACTAAGGATGACCCATTTCTTCCTCCCTGACATCTGGTATGTTTTGTGCAACTCAGTGGCCAGGACAGAGCACAGTAACTCTAATAATCTTCTACTGCTGTATCCAGGTCCCTTTCAGTGCCTTATGGCCCACACTGCTCCTGCCGCAGCGATTATGGAGACAGCAGTTGTGCTGTAATTAGGATCCTCCTGGGCAAGCCAATCTGAGTTAGCAGCGGAGGCCAGCTGCTCCGCTGCCAGCCAGATCTTTTTGGCACACCCTCCTCTTGGGCACTCATCCCCTCCTGGAACCCATCCTCTCTTCCCAACTGCCAGCAATGCTGGGACAGACTTTTGATGAAGAAAATTGCCTCCTTTCCACCACTGCCAGCCCCATCCAACACTGCATCCAGACGAGGTTTTCCCCGAGGAAAGCTGAGTCCAGAGCACAACCCAATACCTCCTTGTCCTGTCCTACAGGGATCTGCCGCTGCTTCAGCTCTTCCATGTTGTGTGCATGTACATGTGTGCACATTTCTTTTTGTATAAAAAATAAGGGGCAGGGGGGAAAAGGGCATATGTTCAGTATATGCCCCTTTTCCTTCCTGACAATGACCCAGATAGTTACGATGAGCACCTCCAAATAACACATCAAGAATGAATCACATTATAGTTTCATTTTTTAATTTTCTCCAGAGTTAGAGTCCTGCACTATTTGTGATTCCTTTCATTAAGAAAAAAACTGTTGACTTTTTTGTTTGATTTCTACTGCTGCCAACAATATACAGTAGCTTGTACTTAAAAATACAAATAAATAAAAAATAAAAAAAAAAACAAACCAAACACAAACCCACATATGTGCCTTTTCACTTTTGATTTGTTAGTGTCTCTGATTTTCCTCTGTTTGTGCTTGAGCAACAGACAAGCCATGGTCACATTCATTCTTGGTCAGTTTTACTTCTTATTTTTATTGCTATGAATTATTTCCATGCTGCAATGAATTATTTTACCTTTTCTTTTTCATCTTAAAAATTATTTTTTAAAAAATACCAGTCCACTATCATCCCTCAAGAACATCCCCTCAGGAGAAAATCTCCCAAGAGATGACAACACCCTTGTCTGCAATGCTATACATTGAAAGAAAGTCTAGAACAGAGATCACAGTATCACAGAATATGCCAAGTTGGAAGGGACCCAGAACAATTATCAATTCCAACTCCTGGCCCTGCACAGGACTATCCCCAAGACTCACACCATGTGCCCTAGAGTGTTGTCCAAATGCTTCTTGAACTCTGTCAGGCTTGGTGCTGGGACCACTTCCCTGGGGAGCCTGTTCCAGTGCCCAACCACCCTCTGGGTGAAGAACATTTTCCTAGTATCCAACCCAAACCTCTTCTGACACAATTTCAGGCCATTCCCTTGGGTCCTGTCACTGGTCACCACAGAGAAGAGATCAGTGCCTGCCCCTCCTCTTCCCCTCATGAGGAAGTTGTAGACTGCAATGAGGTCTCCCTCAGACTCCTCCAGGTTGAACAGACCAAGTGCCCTCAGCCACTCCTCACACAGCTTCCCCTCAAGGCCCTTCACCATCTTCATTGCCCTCCTTTGGATGCTCTCTAAGAGCTTAATATTTTTCTTATATTTTGGTGCCCAAAACTGCACACAATATTCAAGGTGAGGCTGCACCAGTGCAGAGCAGAGTGGGACAATCCCCTCCCTCGACCAGCTGGCGATGCTTTACCCGATTTCCCCCAGGACACGGTTGGTCCTTCTGGCTGCCAGGGCACTGCTGACTCATATTCAACTTGCCACCAAGCAGGACCTCCAGGTCCCTTTCCACAGCACTACTTTCCACCATCTCATTCACCAGTCTGTATGAACATCCAGATTTGCCCCATCCCAAGTGCAGAATCCGGAGCCAGTAATTCATTCCAACATGTCTGCTTTCACCCATCCACATCTTGTAGGGAAAATGGATGGTTCCCTCAGCAGATCAAGGAAAAACAGCACAGCTAGTCTGTGCTATTTTGGTGAGAAAGCTGACCTTAACTAGTTTTTGTAACCACAAGTTTAGAGGGGATTGATAAAGAGCTACCAGGTTTCATGAAATAGGTTCTGAAAGCAGTGAAATTGCTCTGTAGTATTTCCCATGGAAGCAGGTTGAATTTGCAACTGTGTTCCCATGCCTAGGTTGAAAGTGGCATCATCTTTCTCTTAAATTAATTTAAATTTGCTATGCTTTCAAATTTAAAAAAATTAAAAATAAAAAAAAAAATTAAAAAAACAGTGATGTCTGTGATGCCCTCCTTCAAGAATACCCACGAGTTTCTATCTGCTTTTGTTAAAGATTGTGTTTGGGTTTTTTTCATTCAATTAGTTTTCTAATATATGTGTTAGATGCATTTATCTAAGTTGTATTTTTGTTAGTGGTTTGATTTGTTTAACCACACTAAACCATTCCTGTCACAGATTATGAATATACAAAGATGTACAAGTGCTGATAGGTATTTTGAAGGAGAATTTATTTAGGTAGATAACGTACATATTCTACCTTAGTTCAGAAGGGCGCAAGCACACCACTGTATGGGTATGTACCTTCACCCCATGGCATGCATTAAGCTCTCTGAGCCGTTCACCCACCAATTCAGTTACCGCAGGAGTGGGATGCAACCTCTTTATCACTGCGCTGCAACTTCCCTTCCCACAAAAATTACCTCGGGGAGCACTGCCAGAACATCTCTGGAGGTGCCTGCAGCCTGCCTTGCTCCTCTGAACCCCCTCCTTCAGCCAGTACTCGGTGCTCTGCACAGCATCCCATAGCACGGCTCCCAGACCCTGCGCACAGCAACCTACAAGGCTGCACACAAACCCTGGCTTGGTGCCGTCGAAAGAAAACAGCCCATCTACTAAAGTTCTACCTGTTCCTCATCAGATACGTCCTAAAAGAGCATCTCCTGTCCTCCTGGAGCGGATGGACGGAGCGGGAGACCGGAGAGGGTGATAATTCCGTGTAGTTTCCCTCCCTCTAGCGATGGAAGCCGATATTACGGGTCACTCCTGTGCCGAAAGAGGACGAGAGGTTGTAAGGAAATCCTCCCAAAAAAGTTATGCAGACCTCACATCATGCTGAAGGAGCCAGATGACCCTTCAGACCTGCTACCAGACCTCAGCACAGGAGGTATGTGCCGGGAGACCACCAAGTCCTAGCCCTGGAGCTCAAAGTCTGGCTATACAATCTCCACTTGGAACTAAACCCTCTCTGCCAGAATTAGGGACAGAATTTTCTGCTTTGGCCCAAGAGGCATCTGAGTGCATTTCCTTACACAGATGAGAACAAAATGGGGTGATAAGAGTGAACTGTTCTGGCTCTTCCATTGGATTTTACCTGGGTTTAACGACTGTGGGGCTCATAAGAGAGCATGTGTGTCCACACCACCACTTGGTAAGGCTTTTCAAATATTTACAGAATGTATTTGGTATCCCCTGCTAATAACAGCCCAGTAGGTCCCCAGATAGAGTGAGAGAGACTGAGACACTCTTGTTCTGGTTGCTATTTCACAGCCTTGCTTCACAATGCTGAAAGACTTCTCAGTTCTTGTAAACGGGTAAGAGACGGGGAAACAGATTGCAGAGGTTCCCAAAGTTGTTATTTTAGGAAACACTGCTTCATCAGTGGAATTGCATGCTTCCTCCAACCACAGTTGTGTGCTATCTCTGGTCCATACTTGCTTTTGTTCAACTTACTTATTGAAATTGAGAATAAAACCCCACAGAAGTGAGCAAGCTTGCTGGAAAGCTTTCTCGGGCTTACTTCACTGTAGACAAAATTACTGGGTTTGACCACGCTACATTTCTGATATCAAATGCTAAAACCAAAAAACACCTTTTCAAAGCTCCCTGTCCTTGGCAATGAGTCACAAAACTAAAGTCCACCTATAAAATAGGCAAAGCCAAAGCCTTGCCCTTTGCCATAGGGTCAATCCTAAAATACCTGGAGCTCAGACTGGAGGAAAGCAAAGCCATGTTTATCTCTTATGCTCTGGGCTGATAAGAGCCAAACAGGCCTTGTGGGAGTGCTTCTCAGGCAGGGACCTGTAGGAGAAACCATGTTTCCCACACCCTTCCTTTGGTCTCTGACATACACACAAGGTCCCCAGGGGCCTGAAGTTCCCACTGCAGTAGGAAAAGGAAGTCAACAGCATAAACCCTCTACAAAATCTCTGTGGGAACAAGGACAAGGAAGAGGGGTTACTTTGTATTGTCCATTCCCACAACAGCCCAAACACAGTCCCTGTGCAGGGCTTCCATCCCATTCTACATCCTTCCCTCTCAAAACCCACAGCTCTGGTCTCTCTCTGGAAATCACCTAGCATCATATCTGGGGATCCAGAGACAGCTCCTCAGCTAAGATGAGGTCCAGGTCCTCCAGACCTGTGCAGCTGGATGGAGATAGTTGCTCCTGCCTGCACATCACTGTTACCCTCAGGGTTCAGGATCAAAAGAATCCAATCTCCTGCCCTAACGGCTAGTCAGTCCGCTTTCACTCCTTGTATCAACTGCTAACTTCAGAGACAGATCAGGCCTGCCTCAGCTGCGGGTCTTCCTTGGTACAACAGGTCAGTTACAGCCTGCACATAACATCCAGGTCCCAACTGTATGCTTCCTCTCTTTAAGCATCATTCAAGTCCCATTCAATCTCAGTGTGACTCCAACATACAATTAAATGTTGTTCTAAGTGGAAACACTCCTGTGAACTGGGCTCAGAAATGCAGTTTTCCCAAAGTACATTTTAGGAGCAGAAACTGAAGAGAATGGCTGCTACCAGGCGTGGTGCCAAAGGCATCACCACCAACAAAGGCATCACCACAAACCCCCAGTCAGCAGAGTGGTGAGTAGGTTGGTCCCAAACTAAGCTGGTAGGAGAAATTTTCTTCTTCAATGCATGTGCTTTTGGGGTTTTTACCTTTTCTTTCTTACCTCCCACTCTTTCTTCCCCCTTCAGGGTAGAGGGTGAAGGAAAAAGCAGGAGTCACTGGCTGTATTTTGGTGCCAGAAGCATTAACAGTAAGGTTCAGCAGTGGTAAGGGTGCTCTGTGGGATCCATCTGGGGCTCCTGGAAATTTAGAGTGGGACCAGCCCTGAAGGAGTCAATCTCCCTCCTGTTTTCGAGAGCACCACCACAGGCACACCAAGGACACAAACATATTTTGTACGAAAGTCTTGCATAGGATGGCAAGGCAGCCCAAGCAAGGAGATTCAATGCATGGGACACTCATACATGCTCTTCTCTCATGGCTTGATGCACAATCCTCATACCAGGCTGTAAACAGGTGCCCTGAAACCAAAATGATGCTTCATTACTTGGAGTGTTCCACACAGTACGGGCTTCAGGAACTGCACAGAACTGCACAAAACCCATCTGCTATGCATTTGTTGTTACTTACACCATAGTCCTGCCCTGGGCTGAGCCCAGGTTCTTGGTGGGACAGAAATGTGTTGACTGAAAAGCCTGTAAAGTGAAATATTCAACAGCCATGGGCCTGCACCCTTCCCCAGAGCACAGTAAGTGGCACACAGGGAAAAGGGAGGAGATTCTTCTAAACAAGTCTAAAAATTACCCTTAACAGCCAAAAGACGTGTTAACATTGGCACCAAAAAGAAGTAAGGACGAGTCCGCCAGTTAAGGAAAGAGACATGTAACTGCAGTGGAATTTCTAGGAATAGCTTCATTTCTCATCTCGTTCAAGAATTCATGTGAAGAGCTGGAAATACAGAGGATGAAGCTAGGCACACACAGATGTCCCAAGGATTCACAGAGGGATGTACCAGGGCAGTTTCTCCAGGCACAGTTCCCTGCAGATGGTTGTTAAGTACATCCACATTAGTCCAACAGTGTCTCTGCACACCATCTGAAGTCAAGGAGATGAAGCAGGGTTACACAAGCAGACGCTATACAGAGAGGCCCCAAGGCTTACCCTGTACCCAGTCACCCCCATTACTCCCACTTAGACCAGCGCTGGCAGTCCCACACAGAACACCTTGGGTCAGCTCTGACAATCAGCACTGTAGAGTTCGCATTGGCTGGACTTTGCTGCATTTGATTCACCAGCAGTAATCTGCCGTAAGCCCTGTTCCACCACGTCCTACAGTGACAACTGCTTACTTCAGGCTGCTTGTGGCTTATCCTGATGGGAAGGTCCCTTTTGCTTAATCTTTTGCATCCAGTTGGTCACCCTTATCTTCATCCTAAATCTTGAACTCCCAAAAGTTGGCAGCCTTCACCATCTGGGAGCACTCATCTACTGGTATCCCATAGGACCCCTCAAGACCTACAGTATTAGGAAGAACAAAACCAAAAACCTGTGCAAAAGGTGCACAATTGAATCTGAGTATCATCTGCCTCAAAACTAGCCAAGTTGAATCTTCAAGGACATCATCACAAAGTAAAACTACCTGTGGCATCACAGACTGGAAGACATCCAGATGGTGTCCATTTAGGTACTAGACCTACTACCCTTTGTTTCCTCTCATCCAAGCCATTGACAGTCTGTAGCAGTATGGGGAAAAACGCTTTGGGGTGGATCAACCTTGTCCATTCCCAGATCTAAAAGAAAACCTTGAAACAGCCTAATGCTCCGTTTCAGCTATTCTAGAGGCAACAAGGATACACAGGAGTGTGAAACTGAACACACGAGGAAGTTCAGAGCTGCAAAACATACATGACTGCGCATGTGGTTTCTATGCATTTGATTCACAACGGTCAAAACATCACCAAAGACACCACAGCAGTGTTTAACAAACCAAGACCCACTCCTGGTTCCTAGATACAGTAATTTTCTACACGGATACTGCGATTTGTCCTTCAGAAAACTTCACAGCCTTGTCATGAATCTCTATGATTTACAGTACCTGCTGCTAGCTGGAGCTCACAGATGGAGCGCCAGTACTCCAGACTGACAATGCGCAGCCAGTAACGCTGAGCAGGGATGTGTCACCTCTATAAAGGTTGAAAATAGGACAAAAATATCAGAGAACAGAATAAACTTCTGGAAGAGGCTATTTTAGTCTTCTAATCTGAATATTCAGGCTTAATTTGGTATTTTACATGGGGCCAATTAGACACCCACAAAATGACACAATGCTGGTTTGCCACTGATGAATGTTCTGGGTTTGTAATTTTTCTGTCAGTACACTTAGTCACTTGTTATTTCATGGACAACTTACGTGTGTCTTTCCAGGAAGGTAGCAAGGAAGGGAACATATTATCTTTAAAAGACATTAATTTAAATGCCATCAAGAGACCCTTTTTTCCCACTTATGTACACAAATTTGCTTAACTAAGTTGCCTGCCATTTTCAAACACCAGAATTTCAAGTTATCTACCAAATTAGATACTTATCTTTGTACACTAGGGAAACGGTGAATGGAGGAAGGAAAAGAAGGAAAACATGTATGCACAGGCACACATGCAACACCTTCCTGTCTTTTAGAAATAAGGAATATTTTTTTTGTTATATCAGCATCTGATCACCTAGAAGAAAAAAAATAACAAGCTAATTTAGCTGTTCAGCAAGGGCATAGAGTGTTCAGAAGAGAACATGCAACTGGCTATCACTGCAAGTATCTGCCACATCAGTATTGTGAGCCAGCACTTCTCCATTTGTGGCACAGCCTGAAATGGACTGCATTCCTGTCTGTCATAAGCAGATCATTTAAGAAGTGATAAGAAACATTTCTAAAGGAATGATGAAAAGTGTCAAAACATTTTAAGTGTTAAAAGCAACAAAAGATTTGATTTTGAATTTTACTCCTCTACCCAGCCAGAACTATTGTCATCAAGGATGCCTGAATCTTCTCAAAAAAATTTTGCCTTCTTTTTCCCCTCTACTAAATTTAAAAAATATTCCTATGATTTCTAAACCTATGACACATTTAATCAAGGAAACTGAACCCTTCGAGTAGACAATGCAACTTCTGGCAGGCTTGCTGACACAAAGAGATGGGGAAACTACTGACATTAAGAAGCGATAGAAAGTTTTCAGCAGCCTCTCATAGGTGCCATAGAGTCAAGGAGAAGGACACAGAAGCTGATCTACGCATGTCATGCACATGCCCGCTTTTACACACTGAAAATCATGGAAGAGACTAGAACAACTTCCAGTCCCACCTCACCAGTGTAACCCCAGCAACAGCTTAGTTTTAGCATTAATATCCTGAACTCTGGAGAGGACATCCCCACCTAAGGTGGTTCAGGCCATGCAGGGAACACTACACCTGTTCAGCACAACTCTGAGCCTGATGGATCACCTCTGTAAGAGGGGAGCTGTAGAGATTGGTCTCCATCATAGCATGCACATGAGGGTGCACTGGCACAGGCATGGCAACCATTCAGCAATTCGAGGCTAAGAAAGATAATTTAAAAGCATAACAAATGGTCAGGATTTATTCTATCTTTATCAGAACATATCTAATAAGCAAAATTACCGAGACTACATCAATACTAGCCTTCACAACAGTTGGCCTCTAGCTTTCTCTCAAACACCACCTCCCCGAAGGTCAAAGCTTTACCCAGCTGAGAAAGTACACAAGCCAAGTTTGCCCTGCGACAAACCTGGTGCTGACTTGGAAGCGCATTGCCAAGCTCTCACTGAGGGAGCAAGCAATGCTTGTGCCAGATTTGGCTCCTGGGGCACTCTGATCCTACAGGAGTTTGGAGAGACAGCAAACATCTCATGGGTTGAGTAGATGATTCAGGTCATGGAAGGGGTCTCTGCTAGAGACAGGTCTTAGAAGAGCTCTGAATCCTCCAAAAAGCTTAGAGAAGCAGGTTTTTCCTTATTTCTTTTACTTCTCATTTCCCCTTGCATGCTGATTGCTCCCATCTAATTAACTTTATTTAAAGAAAAAAAAAAAAGAAAACCACTATACACACAAATAAAGAAAAAGGCAGCCTTGGAGCTAGTATCACATGCTTCCAAGACAGGCAGAAGGTTTTTTCAGGAGACTAACGGGACTACTACACAGGACTACTCATTTTTATAACTCCCATCAGGAGCCTTCTTGCCCTGACAAGCCTTCATTGTGCTCTCTGCGGGCAGCAGCCAGTGCAGACCTCCAGCATCTGATGAACCCAAAAGGATCGGTGGCTAGAGGGGAAAGGGGACAAGAAGGGTGACCCTTCTAAATAACTTTTGCAAAGTGACTCATGCTTTCACTGACAGCATTAACATCTCTGCTCCTGCCAGCTGGGCAGCTGCTCTGGCCCTCAGAACAGTGAGGGAATGTTTTGTTCCAGAGATGGGAAAAGGAGGGTGCAGGGGGGAAACAACCCTTCTGTGTGCATGTGAGTGTGCATGTGTAATCGCCGTATGATTTCAGCTATTTTGACCTAATAAGAGTTATTGCATTAGTCACCAGCCTTGGTACAAACAGATGGATTTGCAAGAATTTAAAACAGAAGGGGAAGAAAAGAAGAGAGATGAGAGATGCCACAGACTCCAGGGCAAAAGGGCATCCTGACCATGGGAGTTGCAGAGGTCTCACACAGTACAGCCCCACTGTGAGCAGCTGGCCCACAGCACCTGGTGGCTTCCCACCTCTCTACGCTAAAGTGCCAGGAGACTCCGTCCTTCTTCCAAACAACTGGACTCAACTGCTCCACTTATGCTGAAAAATTTTCTCATGAAAAAGAAAAAGAACAGCTGACATTATACAATGGTTTTGTTAAAAACCTCAGTATTTTTGTCGTGTTGTAGGATCACAGCTTTCAGCTCTTCATCATAAAACTGCAGTACAAGTCAGTAAGGCTTGCTTGGGGCACAGATTGTCTGGTTTTGCTCAGGGAGCATATTTGGTGACTGGCAAAAGAAAAAGGCATGGCAAGGCACGAAAGCAGCCTTCCTACCCTCCAAAGCATGTACATTTACCAAACATAAGCCTTGGGTTTGCAGGATTGAGCCCACCAACATTAGGAAAGCAGATTCAGTGCATCAGGAGCACTGTTCCCACAGCCAATATTTACTTTTCCAAACTAGAGCAGGAAGGCTTTGCCATCATTCATGGAAACATGGGCAGTTTCTGCTAAAAATACTTTTTAGCCTTCCTCCTTCCCTCCTCCCAACAGCATTTCCCACCTTCCTTCCAAAAGCTGTGGTTTTGCATAGGTCTCTGCTGACTCCACTGCCAAGACGGACTGGACACGCGCACACACACGTATCTTTCCTGCCTGGCTCCACCAACATTTCCCCAACCACTCAAAAATTCTTTTTCACCCAAGAGCTCTGTCCAAGTCCCCAGGAAACTCCCACTGGATTCTGCCTTGGAGTAGCAATTCTAACAATTTGCTTGTGAAGCCACTAACTTCCCCACCCTGTTCTTCTGTGTCCATATTTGTCCATATTTGCCTTAGCATCTTTCATTAAACCAGTGCAAGCAAAGCAACATTCCATGTACCTGCACCACAGCATTCACCAAAATACAGATTTAGCCATTCCCGTACAGGGTTGAAGGTTAGGCATGACAGCATGGAAGAGGGCTCAGCTCCAAGCACAAGAGGTATATCAATCACAACATCTACTATTTGTGGGACACCTCTTCCCAAAAAGATGGGAGCTGGAAACACTGGCATTAGGCCTGAATGTCAACCCTGAGCCCCAGTGTACAGAGAAAGGGAGGGAGAAGCTTGCACTAAATTACAGGTCTGAATATCAGTGACAATATCCCCACTCAATGAAAACATGTAAGGACTTGCCCAAGCATGTACATTTTCATTTTGAAATAAAAAGAAGAAATTTGGAAACAAAAAAGGTTTTAAATTGTTGATTGGAAGATTTGCATGTAGACAGAGTATTGTTTTCTTCTCCTGGCTCCCTGGGTAGCAAAACAGAAAAATTATGTGTAATTAAAATGGAAACAGTATCAATTAGCTGTGATTCTCCAAGCTGTGGAAAGAGTAAACCAATGAGGAAAGACTGTTCTTGTCCTCTGGCAGCCTCTTCATGTCAAGATTATTCTGAAGATATCTTAAATCCACTTAAGCATGAACTACAGAAACAAAATTTAAAAGAAATTGGTGCAGGTGGAGGGTTATTTACTAGCCAACGTAATACTCAATCAAACATATCCTGAGGAATTAACTTGATTGCCAGTACTTGAGCTCATTTCATTAACATTACATCTGTGTCGTCCTTGAGTTATGCCCCTGAAGTTTAAAGACTAATCTAGATAGGGACAGGCTTATCTTTTACCGCTATACAAACTGGCCTTTGGGTCAACACTTTTAGATACTCCTAGAAAAGGCACACACACAAGGAGAGTAAAAGTTAACAAGTTATCGTATCCAGTCACACACAAAATCAGGACCTCAGAAACAGTGAGCCAGACTCCACAAAGATGCTGCCTGTAGCTCCCATTGCACAATAACGATTGTAATTCTGATATAAAGAAGTGTTCTATTCCTTCTTAACCACCCTCCCAAAAAAACCACACACACCCCAAAAAATAGCAAAACAAAAATCACACACACACATACACACAAAAGCACCACACGAAACACTCTTTTGGTTTTGATATAGACTTCTCTTCTGAGATATTGTTAAGTCTGAAGTTGCATCAGTTAAATCTATTAAGTCACTATAAGAACAGCTTTCTTGTCATTGTTTAAGAGTAGTATATTGAGCACAGATCAGCAACAATAAATATTCCTGGTTTATGTTAGTGTTTCACATGAGGATAGAGTTGGACCTGAACTTGATGTAGAGAGATTCTTCCAACAGTTCTCATTCATAAGAATAATTGCTGACATGCGTAGGAGACAATTTAACACTTTGTGGTGCAAATTCTACATCTCAAGTCAGACTTCCAAAAGCCAGCTATTCACCTAAACACCACTAGCACATTGTTCTTCCATATTCTTCCATTTTTCTATGCATATTCTTTAGCTCAGACCCAAAGGGGTAGAAGTACATACAGAACACATTTGACCAAAAAAAAGTCACTATTTGATTGAGTCACCATTTGAAGTTGTTTCATAGTACCATGAGCCTTCTGAAATTAAGGCCAACTTCTTCCTTTCACGGAGATGATTAGTTTTGGTTACCTGGTCATTTTGTCTTGATAGCTTGATGTTAACACTCCCCAGTTAAATGTTTTTCTTCTGAGCAAAAAAAAAAAAGCAACTTGCATTCTCTAAAACCCCAGGACTAGTCTGCTGCTGCCTACCTGGGAATTTTTGGGGGTTTCAGGAGTGCACCTTGGACCTGAAAGTAACTGTGCATGGCTGAGAGGAGCCTCTGCTCCAACATCAAGGCTAGCCCAATACCTTGTGTCCTGCCCATTCTCTACCACAGTGTGACCCTTTTGGCCTTCCTCCAGGCAAGGAACATGCCACTTCCATACCACCTGCCAGCACCCTTTCAAACTATTTGTCAAGTAGTTTGTGAATAATTCTTTTAGTGCTGACACATTTTATAAGTTGGATGAAGATAATTAGCAAATAGGGAAAAAATACAATTGCATAGAAGAATAATTCATTGCTAATTATTCTCTCAGGTCTAAGAGAGCTGCTGACCTTCTCAATACACTTCTTTTAGTTAAATAAGTACAAACAGATGCTGACCTTCATCAAAACAACGCTGGTATATTTCCTGAGGAAACACAAATGACAGTGTAAAGACATGACCAAACATATCCCAACCAGTTGCACGTTAGTCATCAAGAGCATTTTCCAAAGTGCTCACTAGGTTCTGATGCTCTGTGTTTTGGAGAGGGGTAAAGGGCACATTACACCTCTGACAACTCAAGTACAGTGGTCTTGGACTTGAGCAACTGAAACCCCGAGGGCATAAAACAAATGGGTGTTTCAGATCATTTCAGTCACTTTTTCACACTTTTTTTTTTTTGTCAAGACAGCTTCTGGACCATTGTTACTCATCATTTGCATGAAGTTTTAAACCAGGGACAGGAAGAACAGTGAATTTGAAATGTGACACCACACATCACAATTTAATGAGGCCTCTAGGGCTACGTGCAACACAGCCTCATTCCCCCTGCACATACAAACACACTCAGATGGTGAATCAGAACTGAGAGCATCTTGCATAGCACCCCAGGGCTTTATTTAAAGGAAAAAACTCTGTGATTTGTCAAAGGCACTACAGCTCCCTGGAAAGAACGAGATAGTCTTTCTGAGTATTTGTGCTTGTGGAGACTTAGAGATCCTTGTCAGGAGTGGAAAATGGAATGGTTCTGATTTTTAATCCTGAGCAGCAAGTCATTTTAACAGCAAGGTTTCTACAAAATCATTTTTCTTGACCTGAAAGGGTACACACATACAGCTTCCAACAGATGTAAAAAGCAGTTAAGTCAGTATAGATGCTCCATTGAAGGCCCTCCTGAACAGAGATGCCAGCGCTACATAAAGACAGCTATTCATAGCATCCTCTCAGAGCAAATTCAGCCATCCAACTTGGACATTATTCACAGCAGCTAAACTCAGAAACACAAGTTTCCCCTGCAGTTCCTGGAGTGAGGAGAGTGACCAAGCCCAGCTCTGCCTGCTACACTGGCTAGGGTGGGATGGGCTGGGTGAGGATCACTGCTCCCCATCAGGCACTTTGAGACGCAAGTTAGTGACCTGTGTGCAACAGACCTCATAGAAGAAAACTAGTTTAAATGCTTTATGATGAGCCTCATTTCTCAGCTAACAGGCCTGCAATCAGGTGCTTTAGGTGGCTTTGAAATAAAATGATCAAAACTTCGTGTACCCTTTTACATGGCTGCTGAGGTGAAGAAAGGATCAGAATTACAGTAACAAGGTTTTGCTTTTAATTCTTGAGGATGGACTGACCAAAATTGCTCTGCACAAATTCAGGTCCCAGTTTCCTCCTAAGGCTTCTCAAATCTGTGTTCACTGCTCTTTTCACCTAATCATTTGTGTAGACTCAAAATTAAAAAGTTGAAAACACTAACTTTGATCTAGCATAGATATTAATTACAGAAGAGAGTCTAAGCTTCATCTTTCCACCTTCACAGCCCCATCTCTCTGCGGGATCTGCATCTGTGACACATACATAAACTACAGTAAATCCCTGATTTTTGATCCAAGAGGCTAGACCACTGCTGATGCATCACAAAGAAAGAGTTGAAAGGGCTGATGATACTATCAAACCCCACAGCCCCATGATGGCTGGAAATTCTGTACTTGAGACACAACTGGAAAAGGCAATTGAACATTTGGATGTCTAGAAAGGGCAATTTATGTCCTATACTGCAAAAGAAAGCAAAGCAAGCCTTAAGGATTTCATCATTTAGCCCCACACATTGTTTTGACTCTGGGCATGATGTAATCAGCCCCGTCCAAGGGGGTTTAGATCCCCCATCCAGAGCTCTGCTGACCATGACATTTCACAGAAAAATAAGAGCTAAACAAACAGAACAAATCCTGCGAGTTCCCCAAACAGGGAAAAACCCTTCCTAGCAAGCAGGAGTGAAGCTTGACATCTCTTCTGTAGCCTGTGCCCCAACAGAAATCAGCACTCAACCCCATCAAAGGAAACCCTTCTTTTCTGAAGATCCACAAAGACGGTGATGAATGAAGGGATCCTTGTACCAAGAAGTGGTCGCTGTGTCCGCACACAACCTTATTGCTAAAAAAATCAACCAAACAAACAAAAAGAAAAAAAAGTGGGTTTTTTTCTTTTTAAATATGCAAGTAAAGCTCTCTTCTGCTGAGTTGCCTCTCTGTTTGCATTACTCAAATACCTGCAGTACCACCTCTCTTACCAAGATTAAATTCAGGGAACTGGCCAGGACTAGATAGCAGCTCTTTCACTGAAAAAGTTGCTCTGGAAAAGGTGACTACATCTTCCAAATATAGGTATTTATATGCAACAAACATGTTATCGCTCAGTCTATTTATGATACACTGAATGCATTAACTTCTTTATATCTCACTTCATAAACAGATTTTCTAACACCCTCAGCATTGTACCGACTTTCCCTTGGACTTTCTTTGCACCTCAGAAATGATTCTACTAAGATCTGGACTACGGTCCTTTCAACATGAACTTGACAGTTACAGTTTGGAAAAAAAAGAAAAGAAAAGAAAAAAAAAAAGAACACCCAGAAGATAGGAAATTGATTTCCCTGACAGCATAATATTTATATGACTATTTGCCAATTTTGACAACAAAGTCTCTTGCACAGTGTAGGTACAAGTCATCATCTACTGTTCTCAGAACATCAGTAAGCAGAAGTCTGGATTAGCACATCTAGTTGAAACAGAAGGAATTGCAGAAGGAATTGCAAAGGTAGAGAAGAGCCTAGATCACCTGAGCACTGCAAGTGAGTGCAGCACCGTGTACTTTGAATAACAGCCAGTTAGACTACATTAAGCCAAAGCACAGGAGGAACCAGAGTCTTACTTGAAAGTACCAAAACAAAAACCAGCATGATTTGTACCTCAGAAAGTAAAACACTTTAACTCTTAAGTTAAAGATAAAACAGAAAAAAAACCACACAGATAATAGACTCTTTTACTGGAAAAAAAATAGAAATAGTTCTTCAGAAACTTACATCTTCCTTCACTCACAATTTTTAGCAAAAGTAAGAATGAGGAAGGCAGTCTTTCACCACTTCACAAACTTAAGAGACAATCAATAACTTCTTTAAAAACAAGCACTTACCTAAGACTTTTCCCAAAACCAGTCTGCTTCCCCCAGTTGCCATGCAGAAAGCCACCCTACTTTCTGCAGCTAGTAGCAATGAAGCTTCTATCACAAATATCTGTCCTGCTCACTACAGACTTTTGTGATCCTAAAACCATTAATTTTCAAATGGAAACCACTGCAGGACTGAAGGAGTGTCAGAACTAACATGCCTTCACTCTCTTTTCTTCTTGCTTTCATCTTAAGACTAAGAGATGTGAGTACTTGCAATGCTTTATCTTTTGAGACTATTCACTTTTCTTCTACTTTAAAACTATACTTTCTTTTGTTACCTTTAAGGTTTTGTTTGCATGTTCCATGTTTGCAGAGCCAGCTTAAGAGGCCTTGGAAGGGAAGACTAAATTCCTCTTTTGCCTCTATATAAATGCTCTTATCCCTGGGGAAACCAAATTCAACTTTGGCAGTAACACAGAGAGAACACAGGAGAAAGGGGGTTGGAGGAAGCTGAGTCTGACCAAACTTTGGTAATTAGTGAGGTTTGGGAGTGAATGTAAGAAATAATGTCTGTAGTGGGAGATGCAGGTGGGAAGCTAAGAGTAACTGAAGGTTTTGGGGCGGGAAAGAGACGCAGGGGCTACAAGGTCAGGTTGACCGTGGCCTTTCTGGAAAGGTCCTTTTCTGTCCCCCCAGCTTGCCATTTCTCTAGTCTCTGTGACTACTTTCCTTGCTTCCATCCCTTTTCCTCTTATTCCCCTCCTTTAGTAAAAGCAGGAGAAGCTCAAGAGACATTTTGAAATACTATGTATCAGAATTTGTACACCTTCTCGCAGTCAACCCCTTCACATACTCCCGCGTCCTCATGGCAGTGGTCAAGAGCTGGGCAAGTACAAGGCGTGGATACTGTTCCCATCTGGCGAGGGCAAGGCAGGCATTTCTTGTAGACCACAAAGACCATGCATACAGCTTGGGTGCTGCACCTGTGACATTGAAAGCCATGCTGAGCCGGAGAGAAATGAGGGCAGATACAGCCAAATATGTAAGGACTGCTGGGGATCAGCCACGCCTCAGTGATGCTGGATTCTGCTCTCTATTAATAGGGCAGAAGCTTCCTGCTCCTGCAAGAGTCAGAGATGCTTTGAAGTAAAATCAGCTTTTCCGGAGATTGATCAAAATAGAAACCCAAGCTGCCTAAATCTGCAATGGAAATTTCAATCAACACCAAGTTTTTAAATAAAATTTGGACTCTATTCTGGTTCAAAATGAATTGAATAAGGAAATAAGATACACAAAGAAGGCTTTTGGTCAGCTTTTGCTTTACACTTGCTCTAACAAAACTTCCTGTAAAATGAGCATTAACTCTAGGAGATCCCACGTCCTTACTCATGTTGAGACACTGCCAAAGATACCAGCCCAAAGAAAATAAAGATTCACTAGATATTTTGTACAGGTAGAGACCCCATCCTCGAGCTCTGATGACTCCCGGCTAGCAAAATTCAGCCTCCCAAAGAGTTAATGTTCAATGGGCCAATAAAATGTGATTGATTCATTGATAACACATGCTGCCTTTGGGAGAGGGAAGAAGCCATCTCCAGAGACAAGCGAGGCAATTGTTTGCTGTCCCTGGTGCCCGCAGAGTGCCCCGCGGTAACCCTTGTGCTCTGGAATACTCACGTTGGTTATTTGGAAGCGGGGTGCAGAGTTGTGCTTTCCCATGGCTGCCACTAATGACTTGCAGCTGTTGCTAATCCGTGCCTCTGATTTCCTTTGATTGCTGTGTGTATGGATGCCTGTGGTAAACAGGCATCTGCCAGGTGCCAGCACAATCGGGGGGAAATATAAAAAGTTCCCTGTTTCAAATTCAATGTGACATTGTGCTTGTCGAGAGGCAGCCGTTTAACTATTTAAGGGAAACGGTTTCCTGGGCTCTTCTCTGGCCTCCTGGTTATGTAGGGGATTCTCATGCATTTCAGTGACAGCAATATCCCAACCCCAGCTGCAGGAAATAGCCACAGGGAGAAGCTAGTGTCTACAGGGAGAAGCTGGTGTCTACAGGAACTGTCCCAGCCACGTAATTGCCCATGACATGTGAGTTTGGCTCTGCTATCCCAGAAAGCAAGGGCTCTCTGGCTCAACTCATTCCTCCCTCCCCAGGCCCAGCATCCCAGAGCTAACATGAGGACCTCTGCTCCCATGTGAGGACTCAGGCTGGCCTCAGCCTGCAGCCCCTTTCTCCTCACCACTCTCTGCTCCTGCTTCATATCACGTGGAAAGGCAGCAAAGCACCTCCGCTCACAGTTTCAGGCTAAAAAGAATAGGACAGAGGCTTCCCACAGCCCATTAGGGAAATATATGTCTTGCTGGAAGCCAGGGCTAATATTAGATTTTCCAGCAGCAACCATGAAGGTCTCACAATAAGAAGCGTCTCTAGAAGTATTTCCTCAGCAGGCTGGTGTAGCATGACCTGTTTCTAGCACTTGTGTTTTGCCTCAGCCTCAGAGCCCCTTCAGGCAATTTCTCTGGGCGTTTCTGATTCCCCTCCTGTCACAGCAGCCAGCTGAAGATGTCACACTGCTGCTCCTTGCCTCCATCCATCATCCTTCCTCCTGGTAGCAGGTAATTATTCCCTGCTGTTCATTACCCAAGACCATCACACCTGACCCATATTGTTTGCCTTTCATTTGCACCTCAGGTGTAGAAAAGAAATACATAAAGGAATGCCTCAGAGAGGAACTGGTTATATGCCAGTGCTATGGAAAGGGATAACCTGCTCTCTTAAAAGCTGCTTTTGTGGTTGTCCTTTGGTCACTATTCAGTTATGCACCAGGTCACATTTAAGTCTCCTGGAACATTCATAGGTGTCCCCAACACTGGTTGATTTTGGTTTCCCCGCCTGCTCATCTTGCTTCCCTGTATGCCTCGAGCAGCCCCCAGGCTCAGGTTTCAGAGTGCCGGGTTGACAGAGGGAGTTGGAGAGAAGCTGATCCTGCTGCATAACGAAAAAGGCCCTTTATAGGTGTGCCATGGTATACAGACCATTGGAGCAATGGAGAACAGGATTTTGAATGAAGATGTAGCCTCCTAGTTGTTTGATTGCTACTGAGTTCAGGATAACACAACCTTGTACATGGGAGGTACTCTGGCTTCAGAGAAAACTGAGTTCTCTATCAGCCTTTTCTCGTACATGGAATAACCTTAAAGACCTCAGCTTTTGGCTTTGGTCGTTATGTCATGCTTAGCTGATGTAGAAAAAAGCAGACCAATTTCTTTAGCTTAAGGACTGGGTGACTTTTGGCTTGGGGCAATCCCAACCCTCAAGAATTAAGCCAAGGAAGACTTCATACTCTTCTCCTTTTAATCAACACTGACACTCCAGGCTTCCTCTGTAAAGCAAGGCTTTCTGCACTTCCAGCTCAGGGAGGAAAAGAGGGACATTGGCAAAGAGCAGCAGAGTGCAGTTCGTGGCACCTCCCAGTCAGCATATGTCCGCTCCCTTCAGAAAGTCACATATCCTTGTTCAGATGTGGCTGGGGACTCAAGGGGACAGGAAGGTTTTACATTTCACCACTGAGATTCCCAGAGGTTTTGCCAGGTACTTACCAAGTTATTTAGAAGGAAAACAAGAAACCATATGGGCTTATTCTTTGTTTCAGTCCTGCTCTGGATTCAGGCACCTGAGCTGGCAGCTGCATCTCTTTCTAATGACACGAGAGAGAAGGGACATTCATGCTGTCATCCCTGCTGGCATATCCTGTTTCTGCAAGTTCACATCTTGTAACCAGCCTAAGCTAGTCAGCACTGTGTTTTTCAAGGAAAAGAAAGACATCTGAACTTTGGCATCAAAACCCCACTGGAAACTGGCCATTGCCTAGAACGTAACCAAGCCCTTCAGCTCTGCTTTCGTTACAGCAAGATTTCCCAGGAGAAAATGCCCAGAGGACTGACAGCAATGAGTTTTCTTAGTATTTACAGTCTAGGAGTACTGATTTCTGCAGCACTAAAACTCACAGTCACACCACTAATCCCACTCAAAAGCTATTTACAGACCCACATGACCTCTGCTGGGAGCACACTTCTGTTATCAGCCTCCCCGCAAGCAGCAAGGTAGGAGGGTCCTGAGGACCGGCTGGATCCTAGAGGCAGGGAGCAGGTTCTCCCAGGCATCTCCTTCCATGCAGCAGCAGGGAGCACAGAGAATGAAGTGGGCCCAGGGTCCAGACCCAAGCAGGGTGCCATTGTTGCCAAAGAGAGGTACCCTGCCCCAGGGAAGGCAGTTAAGGTCACTCTCCACAAGTGAAAAGTGAGGATCAGACCAGATGCAGAGTCTGATCCTGCTTTCCTGAGTGGATTTGCAAGGTTACCCTCTGTCCCTTGAGCGTGTTTCATCCCCTAGGTACACTGGGTAGCAACAGGTCCCAGCCCCTTTTACAGCTGCAGGCTCCACAAAATCATGCAGCAGGGTGAGTGCCTCGCAGTGGACGGATGTGCTGCTCAGTTTGCCACCCTAATCTCTTCCCACCATGCCTAGGAACGGTTATAAAGATAAAAGAAAGGCTGGAAACTGTTATTGTATCAAAGCAGATCTGCGGTATCCAGATTCTGTGCAGTTCTATCGTATTCTCCTCTGCTGCGGCTCTCTATTTTTAAAATCTAAGCTACGAAAAATAAATTACTCTCGACCTGAGTGTGAAAAAGAGTTTTCTTTTATACTGGCATCTTAACTTTATCTGATAATGAGACCCAAGTAATTTCCTTGAGTTTCAGCTGCAGCAAGTAATGAAACAGTGATATCTTTCTTTGCTGATTAACAGTATTAGGCTTCCACGGAACTGAAGCAATTCTCCAGTCTCAGGGAACATTAGAAATTTGCAGGTAATCCTAACCTCATCCATGTCCCATCTGACTCCCCAGCTCCTGTCTCACTCAGTATGTTAGGCTGGCAGAAAAGCAGCAGAACAAAACTTCCCAAATCATTAAACTGATTGAAACCTCTTGGGGAGAAAAAGTTCATGGAATTTGTGTTCTTGTTTTCCACGGTTTCAAATCCTTAAGGGACACATTTCAAGACTTCTTCAGAACTAGGAGAGAGGGCCTACTTACTCTCCCTTGGTATTTCTAGCTGTGTCATCTAAGATAAATGGAAACTCAATGAGAGACTTTCTATTAATTTCAGTGGACTCTTGAGCAGTGGGCTTATGTCAAACACCAAACATTGGTTCCATCCATACAGAAACATGTCTGCCTACAGGCCTATGTCTGCACTCAGGCTGTGCTATGAATCTACGTCATTTTTAATTATACAAATATCACATCTTCTCTTACAAGTTTTCCGATACATCAGCACATACTCCAAGCCTCAACACTTGTATTTCACAGTTATTAGCTGAAAGGGGCTCAGCTAATCTACAGTTTTCTTTTTGCAGCCAGGAGACCATAGGCAGTCACAGTCAAAAGTGGTCAGATATTGAAAAGAAGTGTTGTAGCTGTGACCAATTATGACAACAACCCATAGCTGTGTTACAGAAAGAATAATCTAGAGTCTTTGTAGAGAGCTTTTTGTAAAATAGCTGGCAACTTTTGTGCCAAATGGGATATAAGCATCTGGTTTAAAAGGACACTGAATATCTGTTCTCTGTTAATAAGAACCTCTGCAAGTTTCATGGGCTAGGCATGAAAAAAAAAAAAAAATAAGGACACCCCAACGTTTATCGACCACTTTGGTGCATGTTGCTATCAACTCATTCTTTTTCAGACTTGAGACAATTATGCAAGATGATGAAGCTTCCATGAAGTTTTGCTTTATTTCCACATGCTTTATCATCCTTGCTGATGTCTGCCAACCTGCTGCTCGTGGTGCCTGTGCACTGTATGTAACTAAGCGTGATATTAATGCTCAAGTCTGTGGCAACCACATGCCTGCCTACAACTGAAGTCAGTTACACGCACTTATGTATAAGCCTACCATTTGGGTATTAATTGAATAAGCTTTCAAAAATAGTTTAGGCAAATTAGTTCCTGACACATTGCACATCTTGAGTTTTCCATTTGTGGCCTTTCATTCATAAGCGATCATCCACAGAGTGAAAAGAAGCACACTTCACACTAATTAGGGAGGAGCTAATTATCCTCCATCAATTAGATCCTACAACACTTATCTGTAAACAGTTGCTGGAAAGGTACATAACAGATTAGTGACTGAAGACCTAATTAATAAGGAATAATGAGCTCCTTCCTGCAGGAGATGGAGAAAATGTGCTCTCACTCCTTGAAAATGCCTTGTGATAAGAGCCATAAAATAGATCATAAATGTGGCAGGAGTCATTTTGTACATAAGAGTTTTCTAATTTTTATATCCAATGTGCAGGCTGTGCTTTCCTGACTTCACTGTGCAGCCATGCCACAACACTCTGCCTGCCACCAATGTGGTTGTGCAACTAAAGTGAAGAAAACGTTGAATTTTCCAGCTCTTATGCCTCATCTGCTATTTGTACTTCTTTTCACGAAATTAAAAGATGTACATTTTCCTCTGTCTATTTATAGAAAAGTGGCATTTTAGATTTTTTTCCTAATTGGCTTCACATGTGACTTTTTTCCAGTTGCACCCCAGCATGTTCACTGTCAGTTATGAATCTCCATTTCTACCTATCACATAAGTCCCTTTGATTTTTAGGTCTTGGCTCCTGGTGCAGTTGGGTGCTGCTCTCCTGCTCAGTTTTCTCTTTCTTTCACATCAGGATAGCTTACCATTCTGCTTTTGTTAACAGCACTTTCAGTAACTGACGTTCATTTATCTTCAGGATTATCTTCCCAGAAGACACACATTTACCTGTTTCCCAGGCTTGTTGACGTCTGCTTTTTGAAGTTCACTACCTTTTTTCCTGCTCCTTTCACTTCTTTCTTTCCCCAGAACAGCGATTCTGTTGTTTCACGGTTGCTTTCATTCAAATTGCCTTCTACCTCTGGTTTATCTCCATCTATTCCTCCTTTGTAGAGTCAAATCTTAAAACAGACACTGCTCAGTGATTTTCAGTATTATAAACTCTGAACTTGGATTAACAGGGAAGTTGAATAGATGTGCATGGAAGTGACGCTCTGGTTTTTACTCACCAAAGTGTCTCACCAAGATGCTTCTCTTTCCTCCATCCAATGGAAGAAACACATCAGGCTACAGTAAAACTGAACCCTGGATTCCTTTAAAAATTCTTATCTCTTACAGTATTTAGTTTAAAAATATCAGGAAATACATATTTTGCAGATAAATAAATCATATCAGTCAATGAAAAAATTCTGTGAGTGTCCTATGAAAATTGTTCTAACCCACATCAAACAGAAGTTTAACCTTGAAGCCTTCGAAAAGGTAGGAAAATAAATTATTCCCGAGGAATCACTGGCTGAGGTTACATAGAAGTAAAATGGAAAAAAAAAGTAAATGTCTCAGATGATCTAAAAACCCCAGAAAATGTTGTGTTAGTAGCTACCCTGTCCTCTTAGTTTAAGAATCTCCACTAATGATCACAACAATACAGATGGACAGATATTACTGAGACACCTGGCCACAAGCTGCTTCAGACTTTATACCAAGAAGATTTTGTAAGGGGTGAAGTACCAGAAAGCCAAGCCATGATTTGGCTGAGAGGGGAGCAGCAGTGAAAGGGCCAGGCCACCCCAGCCTGTTCCTCCAGCATATGCAGCCATTACACACATCAGCATTGTTCCTAAATATGCATAAGCCTGCACATCCAGGAACAGGCAGAACGGAGGGATGGACAGTGATTTAATGGACATAAAAGCCAGATATATTCAAGCTTCAGGGTGGGTTTTGACGAATGAATCTATGACAGAGCACTCATAGTTTTCTGAAAACCAGAAACTGGTCTGAAAAGACCAGTATTAGAAAACTTCAGAGGAAACAGAAAGAAAATTTGTTGCTCCTGTACAGCAATCTGTTCGTTCTGCTCAGCATGATGAGTAAGGCCTCAACTGGAGTACGATCCCCACTTTTGGGCATCACACTGCAAGGAAGATAAGAACTAATAGGAAAATATTTGGAAGCCACAGGAACAATCAGGTCTCGAAGGGATTACTTATGGGAAAAATTAGGTTAAACAATACCAATTTATTCTGAGAGAACTGAGGGAAGAAATGGTTTTTATGCAAGAAAATCTGTTTCTCATACTGAAGACAAGAAACAGATGTCGTGCAGTACCACATTAGTGAGGGGGGGAAAATCAGGTTAAACAACAGAAATGAGATTAGTCTGAGTAAATATACTCAGTAAATATACCAAAAGGTATCTCCACTGCAGGCATATTCAGCTGAAGAAATCAACACCAGTGGGGGTGAGATTCGTTTTGTCCTCAATAGATGACTACAGTCAAATTCAGCTCCACTGAACACAAAGACTAGATGTCCATTGAACATCATGACAGCCAAGACTGCTGGGTCAGAAGAACAAGCAAGAAGTTGGCAGAGATGACTCTCAGCTTTCAAATGAGGGCAGTTAGTTCAGGAGCAGACAGTGGCAGGGAAAAGGGAGAGGAGGATCTGTAGTTGTGGCTACAGCTACAGCTCTGCACCTCCACCAGCTACTGCTGCTGCAGGCAACTGTGCAAATGTCATGACATTTGCTTATGTCAATCCTAATACACACCAGAAAGCTCTGGTCAGAAAACAGCAGGAGAGACACCCAAAAGAGAACAAGGGAAGCCTGGTTTCACAGAGAAGGTTTCATTACAGCCAGAGATCAGAGTTGTGACAATGTCTGGTGCGACAGACGCAGAGCAGCTGGAACTTCTTGGGACACTCGTTCAATTGTGTATCAGTCAAAACTAAAACTGTATTCAAAATACTATTACACCAAAACTGCCCATATGTGTCAAGATGCTGTTGAAGACAGCATTTAACAAGAATCTTAGAAATAAATTAATATAAGTAAAATTATCTCACTAGGAATATTTATATATTTAATAATAATGCATACAATGCTTAGCTATAATATAAACAAGTAAAATAAGGTTTCAGTGGGAATATGTTTTAGACGGCTGTTATTAACTCAGCAAAACAAGGAGCCTTGGAATACGGATATTTTATCAACCAACTACATGCTCAGGTAGATCCTGCAGACATCAAATCAAACTGTAAGAAAGCCATACTTAATAGGACACAGATAATCCAAAATAAACAGATACAGTAAGCCTCTGGTGAATTTGAGCCAAATCCCTGTTGCAGAGTAAATCCACAACACCTAGGGTTATCTCTGCATTTTCCAGGCTTGGTCCCACAAGGCACAGCCGAACAGCACCAAGGCTGAAAGCAGAATTGCTGCTCTAGACCCAGACCTGGCGCATCCACACACCCAGTTGTTGTGAAAAGCCAAGTCACCATCATGGAGCCCCTCTGCAACCACAGCTGCTGAAGAGCCAGGACCATGCACATCGGCACATCAGCCACTTACACCGGTGGCTTCTACCAACATACATGGCTTGAAGGAGGCTCAAGAAGTGTGTGATCTCTGATTTCACAGGTTACCTAAATTAACACTAAATTCCAAATCATTTTTAAATCTACCCACAGTTATAATTCTGAGCTTGTCAAAAAATTCCTCTGGGTAGGGCCAGCTCCTTTCTCAAGTAGCCAGCTCGGATGTTGGTCTGACAGAGCACAGAAGCACAGCTCCCTCAGGACAGAAAGCAGGGACTCCAGCTAGCACTGATGAGATGGGTAGGACTGGTTAGGATTACTGTGTCAGGAACTTGTCCCTCGTTGCCTGCCACAAGAACTACTAGACAAACCTGATTGCACACCACCATTGATTTCCACCTCAAGGGCACTGGAAGAAAAGGGCAAAATCATCTCATCTGTATGGAAGCAAGCATGCCTTCAGATGCACCTCAGTGAAGAGTGACAAAACATTATTGTCCAAATAGAAGTACTCATTTTTTAAAACATCTGCAAGGCGTCATGATCCAGTGAAGAAAGGAAAGACAGTCTCTTGCCACCAAGTCGAACAGAAAAGAGAATCTGCATGATTGCAGTGGCCGATACCTCCAGCTGCTCTTTTCACCCCAGGAATTCTCCAGCTGGGAATGAATAGATCGCAATGTTTAAAAACAAGGCAATCACGTCTGTTTTATTTCTGCATGTAGCCACCACTAGAGGCCATTGCATTTCTTCTCCTCTGGGGAAGGCTGCTCTCAGTTAAACCCCCGTGGCTGAACATAACAAAAAATTACATACTTTTAAATCAAACTCTGCTTGAGGAGTTCCAGCCCAAATGGCTGATAAGAGATGACTGGCTGAAACTTTAAGCCTGTGATTTATCCTGCCTTAGCAGCCAACACTCAGCCTGGGGGCATTAAGTTTGATACAAAAACTCCAGCTATCTCACTTAGGTTTCTTGTCCAACTTATATATTCTTGCATTCTTTCAAGACAGAGACAGGCCAATTTTGTTTTAATCCATCTATTTAATTGAAACAATGTCAGAGGATTATATATATATTATATATATATATAAATATATATATTTATATATATTATAAATATATTATATATATATTTACCTGTGTGCTTACACATATACACCCAAACTCCAAAAGACACACACAGTTTTCTGCCTGCCATGCAAGTAAAGCAAAGCACTTTCTCAGATGTTTTTTGTTAGTTTTACATGATATTTTGAAGGCCCAGTGTTGGTCCTGATGCAGCTGGCTGTGAAGCTGATCTGAATGTTTTCCATGTGCATGGTTCCTAACATAAGGAAAGGCTGTGAATGAGAGTTTGTACTTAATATAATAATTCCCTTTTTAACTCTGCCTCAAATGTGACTTCACTGGAGTCAGCTTCCAATTTGAATTTTGGGTTCATTGAAGTCAGTTGGTCATTTTTATGTCATGTCCCACCAGACATTGGTGGGACAGAGGTCAAGAACTTGAGTGTGACCTCTGCTAGGTCCTGTCCCCCGATCCTTATTCTAGCAAAAGGTAAAAAGTAACACAGGACAGCTCTGGAAATGTAAGGCACCTGAATCCTTTGAAAGGAAGATATTGCAAATATTAGGAGTTGATATCACAACATAAGAGACCCGTGAACTATGCTATAATAAGTTTGTGGTATGTGCTGCTGTTCTTACTATGCCCTGAGCTCAATTATTTATGGCTTTGTTACACCATGATTTTGGGAAAGACATTGCATCTTGGTTTGGCAACTCCAAATGATGAAGATTTCACCATACTGCCCAGGCAAACTGTTCCAAGAGTTAAACACTCTCCTGGTTACGAATTGTGTCCGTTTTATAGTCTGCACATGAAGCACATGCATTGGAAAATGCTCCATGAGAAACAGTCTTTTCCATTCATAACTTGCCATTATTAAACCCTTTGGGTGGTACATGTCCAGGATCTGATGTTTGTGGGCTATATTCCTCCAGACTGCCTCACAGGATAAGACAAAGTGCAAAATCCTTCCTGCAGAGTGGGTCTTGGTCTTCAAGTGTGACCAATGACCTCTTCAGTGCTACAGAGGACACACTCACCTCTCCTACAGCACCCAAAATTCTACACCGTTCCAGAATTAAAGCCCAGATGTGGTGTGCCCAGATGTTTCACCAGGCTGTCCTATTGATGGGAGCAGCAAAGGAGGGATGTGCTGGCCACCAGGAAATGGCTAGGCCCAGCAGCAGCTCTGCTGCCTCCACACTGCATCCTCCTCAGCCACGAGCCCAAAAGCTTGCAGGAACATCTCCCATGCTTCCTATTGGGTACAAATCAGGGCAAAACAGGAGCTCATCAAACCTGGATGGATCTTATTAGTTACGTTGCGTCATGGTACATGCCACAGAAGGAAAAGTTCAGCCTGTGTGCATGTAGCAGGGGTAGAAATGGCACATGTGTCACCACACAGCAGGGTGGGAAAGCCATTCACCTTGTGAAAGTCACTCCCCTGCTTTTTGTGTGCCTTTCACCACCTTAGTCTCAGTTGCACCCCTCCAGGAGTTTTTTGACTTTGCCTCTGTCCAATTTTGTGCCTCCCCAATTTTACAAGAGTGTAGCAAACCTATCATGGCAAAGACAGATTCATCTTCAGAGTGAGAAAGTACTACACCACCATCCCCTCATAAAGCTGGTTGACTCATCAGCAGCCCCAAGTCACCACTCACGTCCCCACCTGAGTGCAGCATCAGCTCCTCTGAGTCACACACGCATCACCTTCCTGTGTCCAAACAAACTTCCAGGCTCGAATGAAGGGGACTGTCATCTCTAATTCCCTTGTAATAGTCTTTAAAACATTATAGATTGATAAACAGTCACCACCTTTTTAAGACTATTGCACATTTGTTCTCTTTTTAACAAGAGATCATTAACCTTGTTTTAAAAATACACAGGTTGGAGAGCAGTAGTTTGAGTATTCTATTCCTGTTTGGCTACTCTCACTGCCCTTGGTGCCAACTGTTTACATCCTATCAAGGCTTTAAGCTCTTCTGGGATGATGGCAAGGTTTTCCTGATGGCTGAAAGCAAGGGTCACTCTAAGTAATTACTGTGACTGTCCCCAAAGACTCCAGCAGCAGAAATGATTTATCGTTGTTGGCACCATGGGTCCCTGAAGTGCCAGGGAACAAAGAGGACTGAAGGTAGTGGGACACCTGCAGTATTTCTAGGCATCCTGCTTTCATCAGCTTAAGACCTCATAGTGGGCTTCCCTGCAAAGCTTCAGTCTGGGAGGAGGGCACAGAAAAAGGTAATATAAGGAAAAGTCATTTTGTAATACACTGTTTCCATCACTGCTCTTGGAAAAAGCTGTTTGGAGGTGGAGGGAAGAAGCCTGTTAGGTGATCAAAGGATGCAAAGATGATTCTTGCCATGGGTATTTAGGGACACAGTAGAAGGGTTTGCATACCTATAACATACTGTACTGGGACGAACAGGCCAGAGCAGCAGCACACACAAAGAAGCTCCGAAAAACCTTCCAAAAAATGTTTCCAAGGGAAAAATATTATCTTCATCATGTTACAATTTTAGAAGTAGTAAATGGACTCACAAGTTTAATAGTGGTATCTTGGCCTAATCAAAATCCATAGAAGCTTCTTTGACTTCTGTAAAAAATGCACAGATATTCACCTGGAAGCATGAGAAGAGTCCAGTTTTAAAAGTTAAGATTAATTGCAATCTTATTCATTTCCTAAAGCTGGGATGGCCAAAATTTCTGTGATCCTAATAAACCATCTTAAACAATCCATTGATACCTTGTTCGTCTGCCTTGTTAGGTCTGCCCTACACCTGTCTATAGGAAAAAAAATAAAGTCTTATGGGTCATGGTCCATCATTATTAAGTGAGCCTGAAGCATTGGAAAGTTCAAAAATAATGGTCTTTTCCACAATGCAATGAGATCATTCCAGATTCCTCAGCAAAGTTTTCATCGGGGGCTCCTTGCCATGCCAGTGCACACATCACCAGGGCACCACTACAAGGGAACGAGCACATCCAGGTAAAGCAAACCTGCTCCAAGACAGAGCAGCAATGCTACGGAGGAAGAAAGACAACTTTAATTTTGTCTCTACTTTGGGAAATAACCTTACTCAATAACAAATATGCTTCATGACTAATTACCCACTGAAACCCGTCTTGGCGTACCAGAGCTTCCCACGGTTTTTTCACAGGAGATACAGAAAACAAAGACCACAGTATTCCAGGATTATTTCCCTGCCGTTTATCTTCGCCAGTTCAGCGCTAAATCCAGACATTTTTTGACATTTCTAGGTATCCTCGAACGTCACTAGGTGGCAGCAAGAAACTACAGTTGGCAATCAGATTGGCATGTCCACGCTGAAAGTCCTCAGCTTCCCTCCGCCTGCGGGCGGGGGCAGCCTCTGGGGGCTTGGGAACCCACTTTGCCCAGGGATATTAATCTCTTTTACCCGGGACACCTGTCCCTTGGGGTACAGTTTGATGTCTGCCGCAGTCCAGCAGCCTTACAAAGCCAATAGCATCCTTAACGCACACAAAGATCGCATAGATAAAGGACAAAGCCTCACAAGTTTCACAACGCAGGAAAGTACTGCCTCTCAAAAAGCTGGAGGGCTGTTCCCGTTTCCAAAATCTCTTTCTGCCCTTTCATAACCCCTGCCTCACATGACTTCTTGCTTTCCTAACAGTGAATTTTGTACATCCAGGTGGCGGAGAGGAATTTGCTAGAAAAGCCTTCAGCCACCTGCATCTCCAGCCCATCCCAAATCATGACCTCCTGCAGGAAATACCTCATCAGAGCATCTTTCCACCACTGGCCCTCGGTTTCTTTAGTAGATATTTTCTCAAGCTATGTGTACCACAGCAGGGGTCACACACACTCGGTGTCGGACAGCAGAGCGCTCTACGCTGTGCTTTCTGAAAACCATCCTCAGTTACCAGCCATCTCTCCTTGGCATTGCCTCCCCAATCCAGACTCTTTCCAAGAGGCCCTTCAGCCTTCACTCAGCCCCAGCCATGACTCACTTTCTCCATTTCTTCCTCTCTGACGGAGCAGTTTTCTCACGATGATAATTTGAAGCAGTTTTTCAGGGTTGTTCCCGTACACACACTTCTCCTTCAGCTCTAAAGCCTCTATTTCTTTCCCCAGTCTCTCTTTTATTTTCTATCAGACCCACTTCTTTCTCTTTATATAACTGTACTGATTTGCCTGACAGAATTGCCTCCTGCTGCATCGTCTCATCCCTCTGTCCTGACATACCTACAGAGATGCCCTCCTCACCTGCCTGATAGGGTGGAAGGCCAGAGGAAAGTGCATAACTGGAATAACCCATTGGGTTTGTTTCACTCTGTTTTCAGTATTCACTTACAGGCCACAGATACCTTTGGTCACCTGCCTGGCCATACATTATGCAGCCTTTCTCTACACCATATCCCATGGCAACTCTTCTCAAGGGGCAGGAGGGTCACCCATACATCCTGCCTTTGTAAACACATTGGTGTCTCCCATTCAGGGGTAGAATGAGTAACACAGAGTAGGATGTTTAATATGTATGACAACAGGCTCAAACTCTCCCGTGGCACGAAAAGTAGGAGCAAGGAGGCTGCTGACAGGTTTGCTTTCTCCACTTTTATTTCCCACACACAGACACCCACCTGTGCAGCCTCTCAAACTATGCACCCTTCGCGAGCCTCTCAAAGCAATGACAACCAGCAGCTATCTCGGGAGATTATTTTAGGGGCCCTGAAGTGCTGCTTGAGAGAAGCTGAGAAGGTTGTACTGGGGTACATCATCTGTCATGCTCCATGCTCATTACTCCTTTAGGTGAAGATGACAGTACAGGATTGAGGTGAATCCTTGGTCTACAACAACACAGTGCCATACAACAGAAAACACATATGCCCTGTATTTACTTCTGTAAGCTGCCTGCCTCTTCCTGAGGGGCCCCAAACTTGTTAGGACAAACCTTGAATCCCTCCTGCACTCAGCCACAGAACCTAAACAGAGACACACAAATCATTTATTCCCCCAGTCTCATACCCAGAATACCCAATTTGCTATTGCCTTACTGGCAGTAGGAAAGATGATGAACACCTCTTACTGGAGGAGGGATGAGATCTGATTGACAGCCAAAGCTCCAGTTAGAATTCCCCTTTGACATCAAATGCATTTAGTGTCATGTACACCTAATCACCCATTTCTGTCCTCTTCCCTCACCTGTGCAAGAGCAGCCCACATCTGAGGAAACTCCACATCTCATCTCTCCTCTGCAGCCTGCTCTGCCACAGGTGCCTGGAGGAGGAACCAATACCTGCACTAGCAACCTCCTGCAGCTAGGACATACCTGGGCAGGACTAGGGTGTGAGTGGGGAAGTTCAGCATCCCTGAGCTAGAGTTCCAGTCCCATGGCAGGCAGTGAGTATGTTAGAGCTGTCAGTGCTGCTAACAACCTGAAAGATTCAGAAGATTGCAGACTTGTACCGTGTACCTTAAAGCTACATAAACTTAAAGCAGCTAGCTAAACTGACTTCCCTCTCCCTTCTTTGCTAACAATGCCTAGGTTCCTTCCTTCACTGCAGTGTGTTTCTAAAGACGGGAAAGGGGGGAAATATAGCAAAGCGAAAATAAGGAGTCCTTTCATACTGTCTATGTGTGCTTCTCCCTCCTTGTTAAGGCTGATTTCCTCCTCTCTGGTAAAGCTGCTCCTTCAAAATACACTCTCTGACCTTTGATGCCACACTCAGTCCCAGCTGGTCTGCTGCTGTATCCTTCACTGTGGCATTTTCAGATGATTCTGTTCAAAGAGGGCCCCTTTTCCCTCAGGGGCTGCATTTCACCTGTCTCAACTCTTCTTCCTAGCATTTAATCCAACCTGCTGCAGCACTGCCCCACTGATACTTTCTGGTAACAACCAATCTTCAGCCGCACCATTCAATCCAACAGCAGTCCCAGCAAACCCTCACAGGCAGTAGAAGGTAATCACTGGCATTTCCAGACTCTCCAAAACCCCTGCCAAGAAGAAAATGGAACTGTTAGCAGTAAAAGGGTAGCTCTACTTTCTAGTGCCTACCCAGAGATAAATAGGTACTAATTTTCTAAAAGGCAAGGTACTGGTTATCTTTATCAACTCCATTTAGCAGCTGCTGGGAAGATCACTCCCCAGCTCTTGCCACAGTGGCTGCTTCTCCAGTTTGAGAGCACTCATGCAGCTTTGGCTGTAAAATGGTACTTGGCTAAAACATCTGGATTAGTCGTCTGGTTTTTTCCACGGGAGGGCAGCTGCCTGGCAGAGAGGCAAGAACATCAATGATCCCCCCTAACCCTACCCCTTGCCATTGCCTTGGGTCATGCATGCAAAAAGGGGAAAAGCAGCAAAGTCCCTGGAGAGCTCTTAGGTACACAAGGGAAAGCCAGGTTATTTCCAAACTTGTAAAGGCTCTGTTGCTGTAATTAATAGTGAAATTCCCCATACAGAGAAGTGTCTGAAGTATCTCAGAGACATCCTTTAACTTCTGTGAAAAGCAATGAACTCTGTTTTGCTCCCACAGAGCCTCACACATCACAGCTGAAGTGCACAGCAATTCATGGTAAAAGCTTTATCTCAGTTAATGGGAAGTTGCATCACCCCAGCAAGTAAAACCATGTTTGGATGTGTCACATGTTATGGCATTTGGAGAATGTAACCTACTTCCACTGGCTGAATTTTCTCTTGTTTGCAAAGAATCGCTCACTGCAGCACAGCCGGGGAGTGGAGCAGAAGTTGCACTCAGCTGTGTTGCAGGTTGGCATTTAACCTCTCCATAGTTGCAAAGGGGAAATTGCTGTGACTGAATCCATGTAGGGCCAAACCTCACTAGTTTATCCCATTTCTATTCCCACCCTTGTTAAAGGTCAGGGAACAGAGAGATGGACACAATCTGGCAGCCTGCATGACCCCATTCCCTCCTGCCCATCTCTTGCCAGATGTGTGGAGCTGGTGCTTGGTGAGTCAGAAGCCGTGGGGTGCCCCATTAGCCAGGCAGCAAGCCCACAGGCATGTTTCGATTTCCTCTGCAACCCATGTAAAACCCTTATGCTCACTGTGGACAGCCTCCAGACATGGCCCAGATGTGGCTGAGTGCACAAGTGTGATGGGACTACATTTCTGAGAAAGGGTGTCCTACATTCTGGAGCAGGAATGCATCTCTGCCAAGTGTCTCAGTTTCACCCTTCCTTAAGGCTGCACATGAGAGGTTTTGGGGAAACGGAGGAGGATAACAGGAAGAGACAAGGACATTAGTATGGCTTCCCATGATTGTTCAAGATTTCACAACAAGGATGCTCAAGTCAGGTGCCTACAAGTCTTTTGTAGCAGACTCCCTTCTATAGAGTCAAGTCAAGGAAACTGTGCCCTCCTGAAGCCTCAATACAGGCTCTAAAAATTCCCTGAAGAGGTTGGAAAAGGGGGAAAAGTTTAAACACGGCTGACCAAGATGTCAGCTCAGAGCTCTGTCCCACTCCTGTGCTGGATTCACTAGGCAAAGGGAGGACCTCATGTGACATCCTGTCACAGCAGGGCAGAACAGCCTCCACACACCATGCCTCTGTGGGTAGCTGTACCTATCTCATACCCTATGGAGCCCGCACCAACACCTAGCTCAGCAATACATGCAGGTTTCCACAGGGTAATACATGCCATAGTCCTCCAAAGTTTGCTAGTGCACCCACATCAACTATTTCCCATCAGAGACTGGGCAATATTCAAAAAAAGCCTGCTAAATCACTTTGTGAAATCAGCTGGCCACAATCCCACATTGTTTTTTTGCCTTCAAGCCAGACAATTATTGTAACCTGCTTTTTGCTTCCTGGCAGCTATTTTACCTGTCCACCCATATAATCTCTCTAGAAGCAACTCTACAAGTTGCTTCCATGCCAGGACACAGGCAGGAGATTCAGAGCAAGAAGCACAGCCAGCAATCGATACCTCTCTGCAGCATTTCTGGCAGCTCCATTGCTTCCCAGAAACAGAGGTGATGTAGCATAACCTGCAATAACACTGTAATGATGGGTATGGTGGGCAAGGAAACACCTTAGAAGTCCAAGACAAATCTCTCTGATGCTCATCACTGTTTCCCTCTTGCTCACCTTTCTCTCTTCCCACACTCACTCCCTCCATTGTGCAAAGTCACCGGTGAGCAGTGGCTGGTCTGGCACTGCTGCTGCTCTCCTCTCACACATCATCCTCTCTGTGCTCCTCAGGGATGAAAGCAGGGTGGTGGGCTGTGTTTCACCTTAGGGTTATCTGCATTTGACTCTCAATATTACCAACATAGCCCAGAGATGCACCAAATGGAGCCCATGGATTTACTGCGGGTACTGCAACAGTAAATGGCAGAATCCTGGATGAAGCACTTGTTTTTTCTTGTTCATCTCCTTTTCCCGGCTTGGACTTGTACATCTTTCCCTCACTGCTTTCCCAAAGCACATAATGTAAGAGAAACACAAAGAAAACAGCATGGTTTCTAGTTAAACCCTGTTTAAAAATAAATGGTATCTTTCCTTTTAGTACATTAGCATCCATTTTTTAAAACAAATCTTAGAGAGGAAGCTATTATACAGATGCTGCTTGATGCAGTCCACAGGGTACAAAGCAACCTCTCCTTCCTCTGTCTTTCCAGGCCATGAGAATGTCACAGCACAGCAGCAACCCCAGCAGGCCCACATCAGTGTCATCTTTACAGGAACCTTTGGATGTGCAAAATCCCGTAACAAGAGGCAGAGGGCACAACTTGAACCAAAATCACTGCCATTTCAAAGAATGAGTTGGGGCCAGGGGGAAAATAATGATGGTGACACATGATTTGTGTCTTCATCTTCCCCCAGCAAGTGCCTCCATCCTCCTGCAGCAAAGCAATGTCCTTCATAGTGCCAGCACCTTATCATCCCAGGCTTCTCCAGGACTTGGACAGCTGCCACGTATTTTAGTCTCACATGCACCGGAGCATAATCATGTCTGGGAAGAAACTGGTCACTTCAGGTGCTCGAGGTCACCATGTGCATATAAATATATAGTTAAATAATGGCAATTATATAAAATTACACTTTGTATGATTTTATAATGATAAGTTATGAGTAATGGGGTTTATAACAAAACCATTGCCAAGGTCTTATGTAATCTTGGTCACCCCTGGTGCTAATTCCTCCAGGGTGACCTCAGCTCAACAGTTACACAGACTGACAGAAAGCCTTGGGTCTGAGAGGAACTTGCCTTCCCAGAGGAGTGGAAGTCGGATCACAGAGTTATTCGCTGCTCCTGTACAAATCAGTCTGGGGAAGAAGAGGTGAGTTGCAGACATAGTTCTCTGCCAGGGTACATATAAGGGGGAAACACACTTCCCTGTAGGGCACTATCACAGCCTGTGCTGGAGAAGCCCTTCTAGATACTTAGAGCTGCAACCCCCCTACACAAGCTCCAGGATGCCCTGGAGTTACTCAGGAGTGAAGGTGTTCATTGTTCATGGCTGGGTCTGGCTATGCCACAGTAACACCCTAAAGATATGGACACAGCACAAGGAGGTAGAAGGTAGGCTTGGGAAGGAAGGGTGGTACCACCCTTCATCCCCTTGGGTGGTATCAGCAACAGAGGAGGCTGCTGGAGGGAGGCAGGCATGCAATCTCATCAATCTCTTTGCCCAAAGCCACACAGGGCTCTTCTCCTGCAGAGTTGTTGTCCCACAAAAGTTTAAGCATGGGCACAAACTTGGCACAGACCATACTGCCTGCAGTGGGACACACACGAACACATAACACTAAGCACAACCACAGGCCCAGGCCTGAGGCCATCCAAACCCAAGCCACAGCTGAGAAGTGTGACCAAAATCCTTAGAGGGATTATGAACCACCAGAAGCTTAGAACCAGGATTTTGCTTTTAATTAACTAAAAAGTACATGCTTGATTCTTGCTGAGTTACCCCCCATTGTTTACATACATGCTCTCTTCTTTGAATTCTTTTTATTCATCCCATATGCCTCAGCTCTGGCAGCCGGACCAAGTCATCTTACCAAAATTTAAATAAAAATAATGTAGGCTTTCCATGAAAATGCTGCAGAAGAAAAATATGCATTGATTGATATTCCCCTCGATATTAATGGTATCTCTGAACCCTCTGTATTTTCTCTTTGCCATCAGGCATTGTGGTTTTGTTTTGTATCATATCCTATTCAGGGTGTAAGAAAGTCAAGATTTAAACTAGTGAACAATGCAAAGTGGTAAGATGACTCAAAGGTACCAGTTCAGGCTGTGTTCAAATATTCCTCTCCTAAGGTTTGTTTTACATATAAGGGCAGTCAGGACAGTTGATATAAATTCATGACAAATGTGAATTTGAAGTACAGAACACTAAATTAAAGAATCGTTATTCTTTTAAAAATTACCTTCACATGTAGAGTGTAGTTTATCTAAAAAGTAATACTTTAAAAGCCATGATAGACCAACTGTCCCAAGTTGCAGGATATACCCGGCAAATTCTGAAACAATGTTTCTCATTTACACATACATTACAGGAGTATTTCCCATTGGAAATCCAAGGAAGGATACAAATAAATGCATTACAAAGGCAGGGTCACTGAAATTGAACAGGCCTGGTATTGGAGACTTGGACTGGGAGTCATGATGGCATAGTAGGAGACAACCTGAATGGAGAAGTGGGAACAAGAAACTTAGGCAAAGTTAGGGTAAAGAAACTTTGAGTAAAGAATCTAGGAAGGGAGATAGAAAGGCAAGGAGGGAGACTCTGACTTGAGCTTAGCAGGGAAAAGGTATGGAGATTTGAACCAATATGAAAAGTCCAAAGCAGGCTTAGCAGTTAAGGAATCTAGAACTACAGAAGAGATGGCAAAGATGAATGAGGACAGGAGCATAATACAGACTGATGAACAAAAATGGTCCTTTTTGAATGGGTAAAGGAATCTTTGTCTGCCAGCATACACTCTTCTTCACCGGAAGGCCATTCCAGAGGATTGCCATTTTTTGCAGAGAGATCAGGGGCATTGCTGCCCACAGGGGCAGCAGCGGCACCGCTCATAGCGGCCGTGGAACTGTACAGAGAAGAACAGGAAGTTGTGGACTCCATCCAGGGCCTTGGCAGCCCCAAAGAGGTAACTGTGGCCAGTTAGATGGTGGCTGTGCCAGCATCTGCTGGGAGGGCCTCTGCTGCTGGGCTGCTGGAGGGGTGCTGTCTGTGCAGAGCTTTCCAGCCCTGGTGAGTTGTCCAGGCCCACAGCAGCCAAAGCTGGCTGAGCCAGCCCAGAGCCACCATGCTACTCCCAACCTCATAGGGAACACCACCTCCCACCTGCCCAGGCAATGCCTCCAGGCACCACAAGCCATGTGGGACTGGCCCAGGCCGTGCTGTCGTCGAGGCAGCCCTGCTGACAGTGCTCTGCCTTGCAGTGGCAATGTAACTGTAGCACAGAACTGCTCTGGTCCCAAGGTTACATACAGGATATTATGGGTATTCTCTGTCTTGCTCTGGGTAGACTGGTTGCCCAGGAGTCCCAGCTCTTCTTCTTCAGAAAGCAGCTCCATCTCTGACTCAGCTGTCAGTTACCAGAAAAGGACTCTATCCTCTGCCAAGAGCCCTGTAGACTCTGCCAGTATCTCACTACTGTGCTTGCTTCTACAGCCATTCCCCAGTGGCAGTAGCAGTTTAAGCTGGATGATTTGGACGACGATTTGGATCATGACTTCAACATCAATGAAGACCTTCCAAGACTCCCAGCCTCCCAGGTGGTTGAGGGCGTCCCCATGCTGTCAGAGACACCAGACCTGGTGAGCAGGGTAGTGTCAGGGACAGCCATGTTGGCATCCAGGGGTGTGGGGCTGGAGTCAGGTGTTGGGGTGATTGCTCCAAACACCCTTGCTGCCATCCTGGAGCCTGGTGGCTGACTGGGGAGCTTTCCAGGCATGGATCTTACAAAAAAAAATAAACTCTGTCTTTCATACAGGCAGGAAAAATGGAGTCCTGATGACTTCAAATCTGTAGCAAAAACCTTCACCAGGCACCTAACCTGGCACTGGCAATAAGGCATGCTCCATAGGAATTAGCCTCTGATGGGGAACTAAATGCACTTAAATCGAGCACTTAAAAATAAACTGAATGGTGTTGTTTTCCCAGGCTTTACAGCTAGGCGTGTGTGCCATGCTTTTATGAAATACTGTTCTTCAAACCATTTAAACAAATTCCCACTCTATGGGGAGAACTGCATTAGCTTTAAAAAACATGTAAAGAATCAAAAAAGGTCAAACTTGTCCATTACTGGATTCTGGGCAAGACAGCTGCCTTCAGTTGCATTTCTTTAACAGAGGGAAGAACTTGACTGGTTCATTAACACAAGAGTAGTAATGAAAAAAATACCAGACACCTTTGTCCCATTAGGCATTTTAGCAAAAACAGGCCAAAGGAAAGAGGGAGAGGACGAGGAAAGAAACTAGACTAGCAGAGGGTGTGTTGGTCATGGGTGAGGTCACAAAACATGAAAAACCCACAGATTTTAACATGCAGAGGACATTGGGACATTGCAACGCTGGTTATGCTTAAAGAGACCGTACAGCTCCTACATCTTTGTCCTTGAGGCTTCATTAAAGTAAGACTCACAACTTCAAGTCCATCAATCAAATGGAAATGACAGAAGTGCTGTAAAAACATAGGTAGAAAAATAGTGCAAAGCCAAGGGTTGGACACCCTATAATCTGTCACAAGTACCCCAAAGCACTACCATTAGTGCTCTTGAAGAAAACACACACAGAAAACATTCTTTATTTATTATAAATGGCAGTTGTCTGCATTGCACTCTCTATTTAGAATGTACTGATTACCTTTGTGCTTCCCTTCAAAGCCGTGGATGAAGAATAAATAGAGCCTTTCACACTGGTGAGCACTGCCTACCCTCCAGTCAGGACTGGTAGCAAAGTCAGACAGCATTTATAAAAGAAATCAATTAAAAAGGAAAACAGACAGCATCATTTAAGGCCTTTGTCCTTGCTAGTCTGCTCAGCAGACCACACTTTCTTCTGAAAAGAAGAACACCTACCACTTTTGTGACAGTAACCAGAGAGCAGAGTGAAACAAAAAGAAGGTCACATTTCCAGCTGCCAAGAAGGCAAAGTTCCTGGGGCTCAGCCAAGCACAACAGCTCAGACACTCTTCAAAGCACTCTTCAGGTGACCTGCACTGTGTGCCTGGAGAAGGGCAGCCTGGCAGAGTGGGAGCCCAACACAACACTCAGGCTGAGCATCTCATTTAAACCTTGCAGCCCTTAAGGAAAGGGGTTTGGAGTTACAACCAGTTACACAGTGCAAACTCGTATCTGTTCCCACAGATATAAAATGCACAGGCAGGAGTGCAGAACAAAAGCACCACCAGCCCCAGTTGTGAGGAGCAGCAGCCAATAAGGAAATAAACTCCAGGGAGCAGAGCCTGATCTTGGCTATTCCTGAGCAAGCCTGGAGTAACTCCAGCTCTTTCAGTGAACTTATACAAGTGTATCTGATACCAGGGTCTGAATCAGTTGGGTGATGACGCACAAAATTAAAATGAAGGCTTTGTTAAATGACAGCCTTCCAGATTTAGTGTCACTGAAAAATATTGGTAACAATGTTTGTTAACCTTGAGCCGGACAAAACAAATACCCACCAGTGGATGGAGCTCACATTTACACAGCATTTCCCAAGTATTCACTTCAGCAGGTCCATAAGATTTTAAAGGAGGGCTTGGCTTAGCCTGGTCTGAGTAACTTTTAACACGGTTCTTGCTGACCCCCCATGTAAACTACGGAAAAAAATACACTGACTGCCCAGAAAATACATTGTACATATGTACCCAGTATATCCATGCCCATGAGGCCACTCTATGCTCACGCAACCAAGATCCCAACATTGTGCACTGAATGGGAACTGTATCGTGACCCTTCTTAAAATATTAGCTTCTTGGTGACTTTGCTACATCCATGTTACTGACAAAAGGCATGCCCAGTGACAGGGAAATATGCATACTCCTCATATTTCATGGGAGATATGTTGTGTTGGAACCGGAAGAAACAGCAGCTTTCTCAAGGTAGTCTGCATCTCAGAAGAGAACCCTGTCTTAGCTGGAAAGAGTTTTGTTGGTTTTTTGCTTCTGTAAATGAGATCGATAGAAAAAGTCAAATTGATTTCAATGCTGAAAGAAATGCCATGACAGCCAATTGACAGGAAACTACCAAACCCCTTTTCTTAATGGTTTGTTACCTTTAACAGGACACAAGCTACCAGGCAGAAGAATCCAATCAGGCTTCTCCCTCTCCCTCTTTCGCAAAAGACCCAGAACTTTCTGAGAAATCTGAGTGTCACCAAGAACCAACAGAAAGCACAACAGTAATGACTGGGTCTGCAAAGGCAGCGTAACACTGCAGGATCAAGTCACGTGCAGCTGATGGAAAATGGGAAAGTTCCAGCAGTCTTGGAAGGTGTCTCATATTTATGGTATGAACTAGTCAATGGTGTCCTGGTTTCCTTTTCAGGAAGCAAAAGCCCACACCATACATACTGCACAATAATCTAGATCTTTCCCACACTACGATTTGTTAGTGATAGAATAGCCTGTAAAGAATAGGCACTTATCCCAAGAATTGGCAGACAAAAAGGAGCATTATTTGGTAGGTGTGGCACCAAAATACAACCAATGTGCTTTCTCACATACATATGCTGTACGGGTGCAGACTCAAACAGACACAGAGTTTTAGGTTGTTGGTGGGCTGTGGTTTTTCTTTTTGCTTCGGCAAGATTTGCAAATGCAGCAGATGATGCATGGAGATGCCACGAGCAGCAAGGGAGAGGTCACCAGTGCTATGATACCGAGTCCAACCAGGATCCCCACAACCTGAAAGACATGGTGGTGAAAAACAGGTATTGAGCTAATGTGGAAAATAAAGGACACGTGTGCATGCATAAGCATAGCATAGGTCACAAAAAAGATAGATGAAAAAACAAAAATAATCCTCTTGGTCCTTCCCTGAAGGATAAAATCTCTTTGCTTCATGTGTGCATGAGAGCTCTGCCCAGCTGGCTAGGAACACACCTGAGTTCTGTTCCACATCACTGAAGCCCGCGAGTGGCCGAGCTTGTTTCTGCAAGGGCCTCTGTCGTAATGGCGTAAGAAGATATCGTTCTGAAAAACAGAAGGAGAAGCTCTAAGAGCAGGTTATGGTACTGCAGGGAGTGCTTCAAGACCAGACTGGAAACACAACCTTCCTGACACTGCTTTAAAATTGCCAGCTGCCGGCAGACAAGTTCTCCTGTCTTCTAAATCATTACCTAGACAAACTTCTCGTAGTTTCAAAAATTGGTGTATGTTTGGCACCTCAGCTGTCAGACAACATCTTTCCTCCCCCACTTTTAAGAAGCGTACGGCTCTGAGTTGCACCTATTGCACAAGAACCTGGTCTGTAAGTTAATGATAATAAAGGGGCCTGAAAACATCAAATATCTCTGAAAACTGGCAAGGTGAGGGATCATCTCCCTGAGGTGCTTCTGCTTGCTGTTCTCCTGCTCTACTTACGCTTCATAGTCATTTTCTTCCTAGACTTAACTGGAAAATTTAAAAAGTAGAAAAATCCTGTTTCCCTTCTCTTTTCTCATTAAGACTTACTAAATTACCAATTTTTTTCAGAAGGTGACTCACACCCTCCACTACCCTCCCTTAGCCAGCTGTGCTGTAAGATGATGCTGCTTCCCCTTTCAGTTTTCAGCCCTACTCTCTGCCTTTACACCTATTGCCTTCATCTGTGCCCCGAGTTCCTGTAACCCTGCACATTTAGAAAAAACACATTTGAATCCCACAACTACAGTTGCTTTTCCTCTTTCTCCCTTTGAACTGACAAAAACTCAAAAAGGGTGTATCTGCAGAGCTGTGACAATCTGACAGTCTTCCACTTCTGCACAGTGCTAAGCAATCACCGTGTACTGTATGTACTCTGAAGCAAGCTGGAAGACTCACGTTGAAAAAGCATGCTCACCCACACGGAAATGGGACACAAGACTAAGTGAAACCTGTTTAGCATGACGAGTAAAGGAAGGATGAAGAATGAGGAAGTCTCCTTGTTTGCTGGCTGCAACAGGAGCTGCAGTACAAAAAAGAGGACAAGAAAAGCCATGCAGCACATAACATTTTGTTTCAAGTGCTTGGTAAAGTCCTTTTCACACTCCCAGTTATTAGTGATGTCTGTGCCAAAAAGGCAAACTGCCATATACACGAGCACATTACTTCCGGGACTCTTAATCCTGCTGGGAAACTTGAAGTCCACACGAGTTGAGACTAGTTTGCAATCCTTGAGAAACCAACAGGCATTTCACAATCCAGGCTCATAATCCAACATTTTTAAACTCAAGCTTCCCAACCAACCAGTCTCTTCAGCAAACACAGTCCATGAGCTCTTAAGCACTCTACCACGGAACAACCCACTTCACCCAGTATCATACCAGTTTTTGGATGGGCTGTGTCCTTTGTTGTTCAAGCAGGTGGAAGACACTTATTTCCCTCACTCTCAAGCAAATGGGTTTTAACTACTGGAAGAGGGAATAAGAGCAAGGTGTTGCTGGAAAGAACCTCCAGAAAGCAACCAGTCTGTCCTATTTCCCTCAAAGAACTAGCATGGGACCCACAGATGAGGCTATAACCCTTCAGGGGGAAAAAAAGGATACTGATACAAATAAAAGCACTGGGTGAAAGATGAGAAAGAAATTGAGTCAGAAGCTGAAGGAAGCCAAGATATTTGCTAGGACAGCAAGGAATTAATGAAGAGCTTGGACAGGGCCTCACACTAAGCCCAACCCCGTTACTCTTTATCTAGGTGTTTTTCCTGCAGCACTTACATCCAAATTCTGTAGACAGTACCAGCAAAACGTGTGCTTGCAGTTCTTGCACATCATCTGAGCACAGCCCTCGTTTCGCTCAATATAGATCCGACAAACTGGGCACTGCTTAATTGGTGCCTCTGTCTCTGTTCCAATAAGGGATCTAGAAGAGCAAGGAAACATCACAGTGAAATCTAAATGCAATTACTGTTGATATTCCACTGCCTAAAGTATACTGGGCTTATTTTCCAGAGCATCTAGTGGGGTTGTCTTAATGCACTCAAATGTGTGAAGCTTCTTATGTTCAGTACCATACATTGACATATACTCACTACTAGGTGTAAGATATTAATATCACATAAAAGTGAAACTCCATTGCCTTGTTCTTTTATGCTACATAAAACCAACCCCCACTACACCCACAAATTAACTACCTGTAGCATTACGACTTAGGACTTTGTTACAGACAGCTTGCACAATTCAGTTAACAGGACTGGATTATGCAACTCAAAGCACTGTCCTTGTCTGAACAAAATCAGCTGAAACTCCACCAAAGCCATCAATCAAACCTGGAGAAGAAAAATCACGGCAAGAGCTTTTTGGCAACTCCTTATCCAATGAAGTCTCCAGCAAGCAGAATGCTTAGATTTTATGTCTTTCAGTTCACGCAAAAAATGATCAAAAACTTTGAACACACAACTAAACAAAATCTGATTCTGAAAATAAAGATGGAGGGTCAGAGACATGACATAATCTAAGCACAAAAGTGCTTTCTTTCTGTAGATTAATGAGTTATGCAAGCTTGTCAATAGGTTTTTTGCACCTAAGCAAAATGAGCTAAAATCAGGTTTTTCACAGCGCATGAAATTTACACTCTGTGTAAGAGTTAAGGTTTGTCTACAGAGGGATCTTATAAATATTAAGCAGGGGCACTGTGACAAAAAGAACCAAAAGAATGGATGGCCTCCACGGACTCCCCTCTTACCCCTGCTCGGTTGGGACTGGAGTAGGTTGGTTTTCCTGGCACAGGTGCTGCAGGTGCCAGGCCTCCTTGCAAGAGGAGCAGAACGTCAGGTGGCAAGCCGGGCACTCCACTGGCACCGGTGCTCTAGGCTCGCTTGCTGCAATGTGGCACACCGTTTGGCAGTCGGCCGTGGGGCACCATGTTCTCTGGGGGTCCAAGTGCACCTCTGAAAGGCAACACAGAGAGAAACAAAACTGTTTATACAGCCTCCTTTTCATTCCAGTAACATGTGCCTAGGCATACCAGACCCAATTCTACAAGCGGGTGTGGAAGCCAAAGCGCTCCACACCCACGCCCACAGGGATTTGAGCCTACTCTTCCTTAGGCAGGTCTGCAGTCGCACTCTGCTAAGGCAGCTGCACTAAAAGCATCACAAGAATAGAAATACACTACACAGAGCATATTCTTTGCCTTTTTAGAGGGAGGTCCAAAATACGAACCTAAGTGCTGCTTGATGACAAGCACGTGCCTTTTGTAACACTAGGGTGTTCCGAGTCTTTCGTATGTACAAGCCATGCAGTAACTGCTGTGTAAACAGCAGAAGGACTGTCATTAAATTAATTTCCCGTTGCTTTCCATGCCCTATTTACTCCCCTCTATCTGCAAACTCCAATTAATATTCACTGTATGATGTCATCACTCTTTGTCTGGTAGTGAGCTTAGAACAATAGTCAAGATTTGGGGTGGAGGTACTGAGTTACAGTCATCACCACATGGCAGCAAATGATAAATATTGAGTCTCTCTCTCCCTTCCTCAGCTTTATTCAAGGAATTTGGACTTGCAACAAAAGACCCAGCGGAAACACGTTCACTGTTGTTCACTTGCTGCTCAAGTCCGTGAGATGCAGCTGAACACTCACACCCTGCAGAGCCTCCCTAGAAAAGACCTGTTGTGCCTGCAGGAGCTAACCACCTCTCATCCTTCCCTGGGAGTTCTCTGGTACCATCACTGCGAATAATTAGGTGGAGGGCATGTCTCAGAAGCAGGTGGAAGCCCTGACTGTGAGATGGCAAAAGCCATTACAATGTACCTCCAGCAGATAAAATGTTGTCCCTTCTGAAATAAAAGGCTGCACAAGAGCCTCAGATACATGTTCTCTGGAAAATTTGGCTGGAACCACAGAAGGATGATCATCTTCTCTGCTGCCTGCAGGACACACAGGTACTCAATGCTCTGACTTTAGGTCATTTCTGAGTCTGTGCCAGAGTGCTCCAACAGATGAGGAGAATTTCTATATCCATGTCAAAAATTGTTACCTATAATTTAGGCAGTGCCAGCAAAACAGCTGTACCACCTACCTTCAACCATTTCATGAATCTAGTTGCATTATTTCCTCCTTTTCTTTTGCCCATGCTTCCTTTGCCTCCAAAAACAAACTAAGATTTTGCTTTCCACTGAATGAAAGTCAGAACAAATTAGCTTGCAGCTTCAGTTGTGGGGAGAAGAGAAGCATGGTCAAAGAAGTAATTTGTCATTTTTACATACTTTTTAAAAGTACTGTCCTAACTGAGCTGAATATCAGTGCTGAATTTATTCCAAACAAACCAGCGGGGGAAAAAATGTACATGCATGACCAAAATTTTGAGCTGTAGGTGACAACAGAGATATTCTCCTCAGTCTTCATTCTGAAAACATATTCTCAGAGGCAATACTCTCAAAACCTTTCAGATAATCTATTGAGGTGAAAAGCCCTCAATAGGATATCTCACCCAGTTGGAAAATCCTACCTTCGGGTGCTGAATAATTGTAGCTAAGCTGGAAATATTTAATAGTAAATATTCCTTTAATGTGTGATGCTCAAAAAACACAGCTGGGATTGTCTCTCATAAGCACTGCAGGATGTGGATGTTTGGGAAAACTAAGGAACATGTATTTCTGAAATTACACGTCAGGGTGTAGCCTTCCTTCAGGTCCTCTTGAAACACAGAGCTGGAGGCCCCATTCTGCTGCAAGGACAGGCAGAGCTGAGGGAACAAGGGAAGAGAAAGCAGCAGACTTTTCCTCCTGCAGCCTGCCACACATCCCCCATCTACAGCCTCGAGTAGCTCCAGCTCATCCAAGTTGCTCCTGGTACACCCCTAGTCAAGGTCTCCACCAGATTTTGCAGTGGAGCAGATTTATAGTAGTCCTGTATCCCACCTACAGACAGGGAACACCACCGCTGCCTGCACGTTGCTGCAGCAGCACTCAGGAGCTAACCCAGAGCCTGCCCCATGCTCTTTAAAAGGATTTTAATTCATTTATTCTTGTGAAAGTAAATAAGAGTCAAGATTCTGATCCCATCTCCTCTACCCTCTTTTATCCTCAAAATTTCCATTAAGCACCTCTGATGTATTCAAATTCTTTCCATAAATTCCCTAAGTTATCTTTTTAAAGGCAGTTAAAGATTACAACAAAATGAGACAATGTCTTTACACTATTTTTTTAATGTTGCACATTTTAGAACATTGGAAGAAAAAAAACAAAGTAAACCTTAAAGACAGAAAATAAATACAATTTTTATGAATATATGCAGATAGAGTGCAAAAAATTGCATCTGTAAAACATTTAAATGCTGAATCATACAACAAAAAAAATTTACAAAAGCACTTATTTCTTTATACATGTCAGCTTTCCTCTTATAAACACAAAAATATTTTAACAAATCTTACAAAGATCAAACCCTTTTGCCCTTCACCAGGAGAAAAGTGGTGAAGAAAGTGTATTACCTGGAGGAAAAGAAGAAAAAGACTCTGATAAACAAATTGTGAAAGCCTAAAGAGGTACCAGGGAAACAACACATAGACACTGAGGAGGGGTCCATGACCACTGCCAGCTCACTGCAGTGCACAGAAATGCACCTTGGTATCAGACTCAAACACTTTGAACAAGATATATTTAAAACACACACTTTGTCGAGAAATAAGCAATGCTGGAGCACTCAAGAGCTCTCACGAGGCGGCCCTTGGTGCCTGCGATGCTAATGCCAGTGTGGTAAATAACAGTTCTGCTTCTTTTCATTCCCAAGCCTTGCCCATTAGGCAAAGCAAATGCTTAGACCAGCTGAGCTCCAAACAGCCCATCTGAATTGAAGTTTCCGTGAAACTGAAACAGCCAGTACCAGAGACTGGAAAACAAAAGGAACAGAGATTTGCTGTGGAATCTGGGGACTTTTAGGGGTGAGTGGGTAGCTATGGAAAGGGCCAGCTTGAGATATGGCCCCTGATTAAACCCATGAGAAGATGGCCCAGCATCAAGGCTGTGGTGCAGCACCAGCCCAGCACTACACGTGCCACAGAGCTGGTGGCACTCGAAGCCTCACCCGGATGAGCCCCCTGTGCACCACATCTACCGCATGGGCCCCAGAAAGCCATAAAGGCAGCTCAGGCACCTTCCTGAAATTTGAGCAACTTACTGCACGTTCAACCTGTCTGGGATCTCCTGGCACTTGGCCACCAGAAGCTGCAGCTTCTGTTTGGACATCCAGAAGGCACAAGCAAATGACTGAAGTCCTTAATTTTCATCCAAGAAAAAAGAAAGCCTCTTGGGAAAAATGAAGAAAATGAGGTCATGTCCTCTAAAAAGATGCTGGACTTTGTCAACCAGTATCATCTTGCATAGCTCAGATCAAGATGGTCAATAAAATTCATTGCCAGGAAACTACCTTTCCTAACAATAGACATTTGCTCAATTCAAAGAATTAATTAAGGGATCACAAAAATCCCTCTGATATAACTACAAAATAGCAGGAAACATTTACTGTGGACTGCACCAAATCATAGGAATTTACCTTGCCAGGAGCACCATGACCTTCTCCACAGAAATCAGAACAGGGAAGGCTTCCAGTATGAATGCAACTAAAATAAATCTGTCATATGATAAAAGCAATGATACTTCAACCTCAATATTTTGTAATTACTAATTATAAATTATATATGCATCATATAAATTATAATAATAAATTAAAAAAACACATTGGTTCTGAGAAACTTGAGAATAGTGACACAAAACAGGCCTTTGGGCTTCCTGTTCAGCAACACCATTCAGCTCTCACTTCATTACTTTACTAACTAAAGGACAAATAAAAATTAGACTGAAGTTTTCCAGAATCTTAGCAGTAAGTTCATCTTCCAGCAGACCACAGAAGAACAAACTCTTGCTGTTCCAGGAAAGGTAAATTTTCACATCTTTATTGCCAGCCACATGAGTTAGGGTCTGATCCCACACACTCATATGTGAAAGTTTATAACCAGAGTTAGTTTATAACTAGAGCACTCTGTTCGACTGTTTCAGTGTATTTTTAAAATTATCTTCCTGTACAAGTATATCCTAGAAAGCCTCCAGAGAGTTTGAAGCCCTAAGCTGTGGATCTATACAAGAGAAGCTCTTTTGATTTATATAATAAAAATATGTATATAGGATGTAGATTTTTAATTTTTTCCCCATCACATTTCCAAAGAAGTCTGCCTGACAATAGAAGCACCTCTCCTGTGAAGCTCAAAAGCTGTAGGGCTCCATCACCTATGAGCTCTAACAAAGCAGTTCTTATCTAGGTCTTACAAGACAACTTTTAAGCCTGAATGAGTTTTTCTAAACAAGACAAGTCTGAAATTTCTCTCTTTGCTCAGTTATCTCAGCATCAAATTTCTTACTAAAACCTGTGAGAAAATTGTTGGAAGGTTTTTATCCTCATACAAAGAAATCTACTAACTTCACTCTAAGAACCTTTGGCCTGAGATAGACGACGAAAAATATGATCATAAAAGGAATTAGTTTGAGAAAGAGTGACTGGGAGAAGGAAATTACAGTGCAAAACAAATTTCAAATTTTTAAAGCAGCGAGCACTACAGCACAACCACCCACTGTGATACCAGAGAACAGAACAGCCAAAACTTGATTTCATTGTCCCATTGTGGAAATGCAGTTGATTTCTGTCCACTTGTATATTTCCAAGCAAATATGGAACTAATATCCAGTTTCTCTTAGTTCATTCAAGTAAAATGTACGTACATTTTAAACTTATCTTTGGACTTTATGTCATGCTACTGTACGTAGCATTCAGCATCATTAAGATGCCCATTAGGCAAAGAGAAACATTCATTACTGTTACCCCTCATGCCCTTCTTTAGGGTAGGTAACCCCATGTGGCAATAATAAATCCTCACTTACTGAACTGACCACCTCCCATAGTTCTAGAATAAATACTACAGGGAAGTGTTTATGCTATAGCATGACAAATATTTTTAGGAATAGATGGGTTTGGGAACAGGTATCATCATCCGCATTTTAACACAAGGACTTGGGATGCTGAGTGGGATCCTCAGCTGTATTTGACACAGACCCTGTTACTGATGAGAAATACTGTGCAATATGTGGCCATGGAGATCTGAGGCCGGGTGAAGTAAAAATCCAGATTTCTAGCACTGGTCTCTAATTTTAGGAACTGACCTCTAGGCATCTAAAGTCCAATTTTCATAAGGGGTGAATGCTCCTAGTTCAGAGGGAATGGGGTACTTGCCACTTCTGTTCTCCAAGAGAGACATCTGTGAATGCTCTCAATGTCACATTAATGACCTAAACCCCCTCAAGTTCTCTCTCAGTGGTTAAAGGTGCCAGGATAAACTGTTGATGATTGCAGGGTGGGCGATGTGCTCCTGTGTGGTACCCTGCACTGCCACAGCCCTGAGCTCTCCTCTGGCTGCTACCCTCATGTCAGTCACCTGCCATGGGGGGAAGAAGAGAGATGGGAAGGGGAGTGAAGCCTGGCACTGACATGCACCAACCACATCACTAAAATGGAGTTCAGCAGGGTGGATTTACAGATACATTGATTTAGAAGAGTCAAAAGTAGTTGGAGTCCTGTTTTTGTTTCTTTCTCCCTAACTTCTATTAGTATTATTTGTCATGCTTGCAATAAATCTTCTACAAAGTGACTTTAATGTTTCTTTTAAAATTAAAAATCCCAAATGACACAAATCAAAAACCAACTCTGTACAAATATTCTTGCTAAAATGATTCTCAGGAAACTCTGTGAGCATGACCAGCCGGTGTAAAATAGCTGCCTTCTGGAAAAGAAGGCAAGAAGTCTCTACTGCTCCCAGCGCTTCAGCACAGGTACTGCTCTACTCGGCAGTTAGGATGTCCTCATGCGCTCAGTGAAAAAGCTAGGATATATAGGGCACTGGACATGGCCTTTTAAAGAAAATAATGGTAGTAAAACTTCAGTTTTTAAGCTCTAAAGTATTTCCAGAACTTATTTCTAGGTCAATTTACGGCACTTACACAGCCAAAGGAAGGTGTGCCTGCAGTACACGCTCTCCTTATCCAGCTTTTGTGTAAAGACTTCCATTTACAGTCTGTGCCACTTCTACCAATCATACAGATTTCTTAGATGCCTGGACTGGCGCTTGGGTTGCCAGGTTGTGTAAACTCCTGCATACTGAATTTCGACTGCTTTTTGTACCCTCACCAGGCACCTGACCTGGCACGGGCAACCAGACATTCACAGGGGAAAGGAATACCTTCCTCCTGCTCCATAGGAATTAGCCTCTGATGGGGAACTAAATGCACTTAAATCGAGCACTTAAAATAAACTGAATGGTGTTGTTTTCCCAGGCTTTACAGCTAGGCGTGTGTGCCATGCTTTTATGAAATACTGTTCTTCAAACCATTTAAACAAATTCCCACTCTATGGGGAGATCTGCATTAGCTTTAGAAAACACGTAAAGAATCAAAAAAGGTCAAACTTGTCCATTACTGGATTCTGGGCAAGACAGCTGCCTTCAGTTGCATTTCTTTAACAGAGGGAAGAACTTGACTGGTTCATTAACACAAGAGTAGTAATGAAAAAAATACCAGACACCTTTGTCCCATTAGGCATTTTAGCAAAAACAGGCCAAAGGAAAGAGGGAGAGGATGAGGAAAGAAACTAGACTAGCAGAGGGTGTGTTGGTCATGGGTGAGGTCACAAAACATGAAAAACCCACAGATTTTAACATGCAGAGGACATTGGGACATTGCAACGCTGGTTATGGTTAAAGAGACCGTACAGCTCCTACATCTTTGTCCTTGAGGCTTCATTAAAGTAAGACTCACAACTTCAAGTCCATCAATCAAATGGAAATGACAGAAGTGCTGTAAAAACATAGGTAGAAAAATAGTGCAAAGCCAAGGGTTGGACACTCTATAATCTGTCACAAGTACCCCAAAGCACTACCATTAGTGCTCTTGAAGAAAACACACACAGAAAACATTCTTTATTTATTATAAATGGCAGTTGTCTGCATTGCACTCTCTATTTAGAATGTACTGATTACCTTTGTGCTTCCCTTCAAAGCCGTGGATGAAGAATAAATAGAGCCTTTCACACTGGTGAGCACTGCCTGCCCTCCAGTCAGGACTGGTAGCAAAGTCAGACAGCATTTATAAAAGAAATCAATTAAAAAGGAAAACAGACAGCATCATTTAAGGCCTTTGTCCTTGCTAGTCTGCTCAGCAGACCACACTTTCTTCTGAAAAGAAGAACACCTACCACTTTTGTGACAGTAACCAGAGAGCAGAGTGAAACAAAAAGAAGGTCACATTTCCAGCTGCCAAGAAGGCAAAGTTCCTGGGGCTCAGCCAAGCACAACAGCTCAGACACTCTTCACAGCACTCTTCAGGTGACCTGCACTGTGTGTCTGGAGAAGGGCAGCCTGGCAGAGTGGGAGCCCAACACAACACTCAGGCTGAGCATTTAAACCTTGCAGCCCTTAAGGAAAGGGGTTTGGAGTTACAACCAGTTACACAGTGCAAACTCGTATCTGTTCCCACAGATATAAAATGCACAGGCAGGAGTGCAGAACAAAAGCACCACCAGCCCCAGTTGTGAGCAGCAGCAGCCAATAAGGAAATAAACTCCAGGGAGCAGAGCCTGATCTCGGCTATTCCTGAGCAAGCCTGGAGTAACTCCAGCTCTTTCAGTGAACTTATACAAGTGTATCTGATACCAGGGTCTGAATCAGTTGGGTGATGAAGCACAAAATTAAAATGAAGGGTTTGTTAAATGACAGCCTTCCAGATTTAGTGTCACTGAAAAATATTGGTAACAATGTTTGTTAACCTTGAGCCGGACAAAACAAATACCCACCAGTGGATGGAGCTCACATTTACACAGCATTTCCCAAGTATTCACTTCAGCAGGTCCATAGATTTTAAAGGAGGGCTTGGCTTAGCCTGGTCTGAGTAACTTTTAACACGGTTCTTGCTGACCCCCCATGTAAACTACGGAAAAAAATACACTGACTGCCCAGAAAATACATTGTACATATGTACCCAGTATATCCATGCCCATGAGGCCACTCTATGCTCACGCAACCAAGATCCCAACATTGTGCACTGAATGGGAACTGTATCGTGACCCTTCTTAAAATATTAGCTTCTTGGTGACTTTGCTACATCCATGTTACTGACAAAAGGCATGCCCAGTGACAGGGAAATATGCATACTCCTCATATTTCATGGGAGATATGTTGTGTTGGAACCGGAAGAAACAGCAGCTTTCTCAAGGTAGTCTGCATCTCAGAAGAGAACCCTGTCTTAGCTGGAAAGAGTTTTGTTGGTTTTTTGCTTCTGTAAATGAGATCGATAGAAAAAGTCAAATTGATTTCAATGCTGAAAGAAATGCCATGACAGCCAATTGACAGGAAACTACCAAACCCCTTTTCTTAATGGTTTGTTACCTTTAACAGGACACAAGCTACCAGGCAGAAGAATCCAATCAGGCTTCTCCCTCTCCCTCTTTCGCAAAAGACCCAGAACTTTCTGAGAAATCTGAGTGTCACCAAGAACCAACAGAAAGCACAACAGTAATGACTGGGTCTGCAAAGGCAGCGTAACACTGCAGGATCAAGTCACGTGCAGCTGATGGAAAATGGGAAAGTTCCAGCAGTCTTGGAAGGTGTCTCATATTTATGGTATGAACTAGTCAATGGTGTCCTGGTTTCCTTTTCAGGAAGCAAAAGCCCACACCATACATACTGCACAATAATCTAGATCTTTCCCACACTACGATTTGTTAGTGATAGAATAGCCTGTAAAGAATAGGCACTTATCCCAAGAATTGGCAGACAAAAAGGAGCATTATTTGGTAGGTGTGGCACCAAAATACAACCAATGTGCTTTCTCACATACATATGCTGTACGGGTGCAGACTCAAACAGACACAGAGTTTTAGGTTGTTGGTGGGCTGTGGTTTTTCTTTTTGCTTCGGCAAGATTTGCAAATGCAGCAGATGATGCATGGAGATGCCACGAGCAGCAAGGGAGAGGTCACCAGTGCTATGATACCGAGTCCAACCAGGATCCCCACAACCTGAAAGACATGGTGGTGAAAAACAGGTATTGAGCTAATGTGGAAAATAAAGGACACGTGTGCATGCATAAGCATAGCATAGGTCACAAAAAAGATAGATGAAAAAACAAAAATAATCCTCTTGGTCCTTCCCTGAAGGATAAAATCTCTTTGCTTCATGTGTGCATGAGAGCTCTGCCCAGCTGGCTAGGAACACACCTGAGTTCTGTTCCACATCACTGAAGCCCGCGAGTGGCCGAGCTTGTTTCTGCAAGGGCCTCTGTCGTAATGGCGTAAGAAGATATCGTTCTGAAAAACAGAAGGAGAAGCTCTAAGAGCAGGTTATGGTACTGCAGGGAGTGCTTCAAGACCAGACTGGAAACACAACCTTCCTGACACTGCTTTAAAATTGCCAGCTGCCGGCAGACAAGTTCTCCTGTCTTCTAAATCATTACCTAGACAAACTTCTCGTAGTTTCAAAAATTGGTGTATGTTTGGCACCTCAGCTGTCAGACAACATCTTTCCTCCCCCACTTTTAAGAAGCGTACGGCTCTGAGTTGCACCTATTGCACAAGAACCTGGTCTGTAAGTTAATGATAATAAAGGGGCCTGAAAACATCAAATATCTCTGAAAACTGGCAAGGTGAGGGATCATCTCCCTGAGGTGCTTCTGCTTGCTGTTCTCCTGCTCTACTTACGCTTCATAGTCATTTTCTTCCTAGACTTAACTGGAAAATTTAAAAAAGTAGAAAAATCCTGTTTCCCTTCTCTTTTCTCATTAAGACTTACTAAATTACCAATTTTTTTCAGAAGGTGACTCACACCCTCCACTACCCTCCCTTAGCCAGCTGTGCTGTAAGATGATGCTGCTTCCCCTTTCAGTTTTCAGCCCTACTCTCTGCCTTTACACCTATTGCCTTCATCTGTGCCCCGAGTTCCTGTAACCCTGCACATTTAGAAAAAACACATTTGAATCCCACAACTACAGTTGCTTTTCCTCTTTCTCTCTTCGAACTGACAAAAACTCAAAAAGGGTGTATCTGCAGAGCTGTGACAATCTGACAGTCTTCCACTTCTGCACAGTGCTAAGCAATCACCGTGTACTGTATGTACTCTGAAGCAAGCTGGAAGACTCACGTTGAAAAAGCATGCTCACCCACACGGAAATGGGACACAAGACTAAGTGAAACCTGTTTAGCATGACGAGTAAAGGAAGGATGAAGAATGAGGAAGTCTCCTTGTTTGCTGGCTGCAACAGGAGCTGCAGTACAAAAAAGAGGACAAGAAAAGCCATGCAGCACATAACATTTTGTTTCAAGTGCTTGGTAAAGTCCTTTTCACACTCCCAGTTATTAGTGATGTCTGTGCCAAAAAGGCAAACTGCCATATACACGAGCACATTACTTCCGGGACTCTTAATCCTGCTGGGAAACTTGAAGTCCACACGAGTTGAGACTAGTTTGCAATCCTTGAGAAACCAACAGGCATTTCACAATCCAGGCTCATAATCCAACATTTTTAAACTCAAGCTTCCCAACCAACCAGTCTCTTCAGCAAACACAGTCCATGAGCTCTTAAGCACTCTACCACGGAACAACCCACTTCACCCAGTATCATACCAGTTTTTGGACGGGCTGTGTCCTTTGTTGTTCAAGCAGGTGGAAGACACTTATTTCCCTCACTCTCAAGCAAATGGGTTTTAACTACTGGAAGAGGGAATAAGAGCAAGGTGTTGCTGGAAAGAACCTCCAGAAAGCAACCAGTCTGTCCTATTTCCCTCAAAGAACTAGCATGGGACCCACAGATGAGGCTATAACCCTTCAGGGGGAAAAAAAGGATACTGATACAAATAAAAGCACTGGGTGAAAGATGAGAAAGAAATTGAGTCAGAAGCTGAAGGAAGCCAAGATATTTGCTAGGACAGCAAGGAATTAATGAAGAGCTTGGACAGGGCCTCACACTAAGCCCAACCCCGTTACTCTTTATCTAGGTGTTTTTCCTGCAGCACTTACATCCAAATTCTGTAGACAGTACCAGCAAAACGTGTGCTTGCAGTTCTTGCACATCATCTGAGCACAGCCCTCGTTTCGCTCAATATAGATCCGACAAACTGGGCACTGCTTAATTGGTGCCTCTGTCTCTGTTCCAATAAGGGATCTAGAAGAGCAAGGAAACATCACAGTGAAATCTAAATGCAATTACTGTTGATATTCCACTGCCTAAAGTATACTGGGCTTATTTTCCAGAGCATCTAGTGGGGTTGTCTTAATGCACTCAAATGTGTGAAGCTTCTTATGTTCAGTACCATACATTGACATATACTCACTACTAGGTGTAAGATATTAATATCACATAAAAGTGAAACTCCATTGCCTTGTTCTTTTATGCTACATAAAACCAACCCCCACTACACCCACAAATTAACTACCTGTAGCATTACGACTTAGGACTTTGTTACAGGCAGCTTGCACAATTCAGTTAACAGGACTGGATTATGCAACTCAAAGCACTGTCCTTGTCTGAACAAAATCAGCTGAAACTCCACCAAAGCCATCAATCAAACCTGGAGAAGAAAAATCATGGCAAGAGCTTTTTGGCAACTCCTTATCCAATGAAGTCTCCAGCAAGCAGAATGCTTAGATTTTATGTCTTTCAGTTCACGCAAAAAATGATCAAAAACTTTGAACACACAACTAAACAAAATCTGATTCTGAAAATAAAGATGGAGGGTCAGAGACATGACATAATCTAAGCACAAAAGTGCTTTCTTTCTGTAGATTAATGAGTTATGCAAGCTTGTCAATAGGTTTTTTGCACCTAAGCAAAATGAGCTAAAATCAGGTTTTTCACAGCGCATGAAATTTACACTCTGTGTAAGAGTTAAGGTTTGTCCACGGAGGGATCTTATAAATATTAAGCAGGGGCACTGTGACAAAAAGAACCAAAAGAATGGATGGCCTCCACGGACTCCCCTCTTACCCCTGCTCGGTTGGGACTGGAGTAGGTTGGTTTTCCTGGCACAGGTGCTGCAGGTGCCAGGCCTCCTTGCAAGAGGAGCAGAACGTCAGGTGGCAAGCCGGGCACTCCACTGGCACCGGTGCTCTAGGCTCGCTTGCTGCAATGTGGCACACCGTTTGGCAGTCGGCCGTGGGGCACCATGTTCTCTGGGGGTCCAAGTGCACTTCTGAAAGGCAACACAGAGAGAAACAAAACTGTTTATACAGCCTCCTTTTCATTCCAGTAACATGTGCCTAGGCATACCAGACCCAATTCTACAAGCGGGTGTGGAAGCCAAAGCGCTCCACACCCACACCCACGCCCACAGGGATTTGAGCCTACTCTTCCTTAGGCAGGTCTGCAGTTGCACTCTGCTAAGGCAGCTGCACTAAAAGCATCACAAGAATAGAAATACACTACACAGAGCATATTCTTTGCCTTTTTAGAGGGAGGTCCAAAATACAAACCTGAGTGCTGCTTGATGACAAGCACGTGCCTTTTGTAACACTAGGGTGTTCCGAGTCTTTCGTATGTACAAGCCATGCACTAACCTCTGTGTAAACAGCAGAAGGACTGTCATTAAATTTAATTTCCCATTGCTTTCCATGCCCTATTTACTCCCCTCTATCTGCAAACTCCAATTAATATTCACTGTATGATGTCATCACTCTTTGTCTGGTAGTGAGCTTAGAACAATAGTCAAGATTTGGGGTGGAGGCACTGAGTTACAATCATCACCACATGGCAGCAAATGATAAATATTGAGTCTCTCTCTCCCTTCCTCAGCTTTATTCAAGGAATTTGGACTTGTAACAAAAGACCCAGCGGAAACACGTTCACTGTTGTTCACTTGCTGCTCAAGTCCGTGAGATGCAGCTGAACACTCACACCCTGCAGAGCCTCCCTAGAAAAGACCTGTTGTGCCTGCAGGAGCTAACCACCTCTCATCCTTCCCTGGGAGTTCTCTGGTACCACCACTGCGAATAATTAGGTGGAGGGCATGTCTCAGAAGCAAGTGGAAACCCTGACTGTGAGATGGCAAAAGCCATTACAATGTACCTCCAGCAGATAAAATGTTGTCCCTTCTGAAATAAAAGGTTGCACAAGAGCCTCAGATACATGTTCTCTGGAAAATTTGGCTGGAACCACAGAAGGATGATCATCTTCTCTGCTGCCTGCAGGACACACAGGTACTCAATGACTTCAGGTCATTTCTGAGTCTGTGCCAGAGTGCTCCAACAGATGAGGAGAATTTCTATATCCATGTCAAAAATTGTTACCTATAATTTAGGCAGTGCCAGCAAAACAGCTGTACCACCTACCTTCAACCATTTCATGAATCTAGTTGCATTATTTCCTCCTTTTCTTTTGCCCATGTTTCCTTTGCCTCCAAAAACAAACAAAGATTTTGCTTTCCACTGAATGAAAGCCAGAATTAGCTTACAGCTTCTTTTGTGGGGAGAAGAGAGGCATGACCAAACAAGTAATTTGTCATTTTTACATACCTTTTAAAAGTACTGTCCTAACTGAGAAACCATTATTTCTGTTGATTTCTTCAGTGTGTCTTAAAAGAAGCTCTGAACTGGATAAGGCCATGGCCTAGTGCTCACTATTGAATTTAATCTTGAACACAGTAGGTTCCGTATGTTTTCTATTGACATTGAGCAGTTAAAATGAGATAAACAACTAACTGCAGGACCTACAATTTAACATACTTAACTTTGGAAACTTAAATTCTCCTATCTTGTTTTTGGTTAAAAGACAGGATGTCTGGTCTTGACATCTCTGTGAGAAAGGGAGTTGGGTTTTGCATCTCACTGTTTTTTAGCAATTTGTTGCAGTAAGATGTAATTCGTGAGATGAAACTCCCTCCTCTCCCACTTTCTCCATTTTAAAAGAACTTACGGATAGTGTTTTCCAGTCCATGCTGTCTCATACAGTTTTGTTTATCATGGAGTACAAATGAAACCAGAAAAATCTAAAAAGACTCAGTCAAAAAAAAATGGAAGAAGCTATCATCCTGCTCTGACAAGTTGCTCCATGTTTTGGTTAGGGTCATTTCTCTTCCAAGACTTTCCCCTGCTTCCCCACAGCCAGTTCAGCCACAATGCACTCCACTCTCAGGAGGAAAGTCTTCCCAAACAATGCCAGCACTGGGCAGGGATAGGGCCAGTTTTCATAAAACATGTGAGCAGGTAGGTCAGATGTGGGAGGCAGACAAGGGAAATGCAGCACCCTGAAGAAAAGAATTTCTATCTCAGGAGAGGTACTCATTTAAAGGATGAGTCTATGATTCTATTTCACAGAATATTAGGAACACCTTCTTTTAAAATGGACTACATTTCCATCAGGCATAAGATGGAGATTCTCATCATCCACCACTCAGCCTATTGGACAATTGTCACAGAAACAGAAACATAATGCATGTGTCCTAACCACATACTATTTCTCTATTTCTTTACTTCTGATAGGGGCTGACATCAGCCCCATCCTTAATAGACATAGAGCAATTCCTATTTCTTCTACTAAAATATTCTGTGCATAAGCTCTGTGGCTTGGCCCTAACCGGATGCAGAGAAGATACAGATATGTGAGAAAGCTTGTTTTAAAGCCTGAGAATATTTGCATTCTAAGAACACAAAATCCACAAGAGAACAGCATATTGTCAGTGCACTCTGCAAAGAGTCCCTATTTCAACTGAATAAAGCTGAGAGAAGAAGGGTCTAAGTAGAGGAAGTTAAAGGGCTGTGTTGATCAGAACAAAAGTCATGAAGGACACCCTAGCACTTCCCTATTTTAAGGGAGAAGAGGGCTAGGTTTGAAAAAGGTTAGGTTGTGCTAGGGCTGACACAGACATAAGACACACAACAAATCTCAGGCTGCCAGGAGTCCCTGCACAGATTCCAGGTCAGAATTTCTCCCCAGCAGGAGCCATCATCAAGGTTTATTGCTGGCTTCAGAAGAAGACTGGCAGACAAGTGTTCTCATTGGTCAGGGCAAGCAGGCTTTGGCAGGTGAGGCTCAGGTCTGAGAACAGAGCTTCAGGCCAGCGGAAGCTAATAAGCCAAGTCCAGTTGATGAGTCCAAAAATGGGGTCAGCCTTGGGGACAAAGCTAAATCCAGGACAGGCAAAAGGTCTTGGCCAGCGCTGGTATTAGTGCTGGGTGCCCAGGTCAGAGCTTTAGCTAGCAGGAATCGTTGGTCCCAGACATCAGTAAGCTGGATTTATTGTTGGGGCCAATAAGCAAGGCAAAAAGCTGTGTCCAAATCTGCTGCTTAGATACGAGTTTTACTCACTATAAAGGAGTAAGGACAGATCTTAGAATCATCATGAAGAGAGGTAGCAGAGGTAGAGGAGAATTTGTCAGACTTAAGCAAGAAAGAAAAGGGAAGGAGGATTTTAAAAATAGACAAGTTTCAGGCTTCTGTGTGTGGGAGACAGTAAAAAAAAAGAGATGTAACAGTGAGTTGGACAGAAGATTATGAGTTCAGCTTTGGCTAGTTATAGAGGAGGAGATACCAGAAAACATTCATTTCAGAGTCTTCAGTTAAAAAAGGTTTTACATAAAACAGATTAGTGTACTGCAAGAATGTCTCTCTTCCTTAACTCTTTAATAGGGTAATCTAACAAGCTCTGATTTCCATTGTCTAGGACTGTAGACAAGCCACCAATGGGCTTAGGGACCAGAGGGACTTGCTAAGGAATTAAAGATAAATGAGAAGGTGGTATAATAAGAGAGAGGAATAAAAAATGATAGCAAAGACTGGGATTTTTTTTTTTTTTTTTTGGCCTGAGTGCCTGCAAATCATAGCTAAAATCTGCACTCTCCTATGATTTCTGGGGCATATTTGAGCATGCCCCATTTTGAAGTTTTTGTACTTCGTGCTCATGAAGTCATCTGACTCATGTCAGATTAGATCCTATAAAAACCTATATGTTCTTCTATATGACCATCTTTTCAAGTGCATTACTTTGCCTAATTTTTATAAACCCCTGCACTGTCTTACACATTCCTAGTCCACCTGCACCTAAGCATGCATGCAAAGCAAGAATATAAGCACAGTCTTTCAAGGAAAGTTTGAAAACAGGCAGAGTTAGGGCAAATCAGTCCCAGACACACCACTCTGCAAACTACCATGAAGTGAGTCCTTTGAAAAACACTTCAGCTTCCAAATGAGACTTTCAAGTTAGTATCGGTCTTTAAAAGCAGGAATGGGATCTCATCTTTCTAACTAGCAAGTTTCTTCTTCAGCCTTGGCAAGGAACCATCTCCAGATGCAGAAGACTGACCTCTGGGAATAGGAAAGCTTGGCCCCAGTGAGACCATCAGTTTCAAATTTCTTTACTAATAGGCTTTACTCAGTAATGAGGGGACCTATTATTCCTCTGGAAAAAAAAGAACAACTATACTAGATGAACACACATGAGGCTTCTACAGAATAAAATCTATTTTTCAGTGGTGCTTGCAAAAATCCACATTGCACTTCAGGGTATGTCTCCCCCAGAAGTTCTGAAGATCCTTATGGATGTACAAAAGGACTGTGTGCCCTGCCCTGCACCAGCCTCTAGCAGCTTGTCTAGTTCTAATAGTACAACCACCACCTCAAGGACTCAGGATGAGCATGCTATAGGAAGAACGATGGAGCCTCAGGCTCACAATCTGAGAGTGTTGCCCACAAGCTTGAGTAAAAGTCTGATAATTCAGTAAGATGTCACTTTATTGATTCTGGAAAACAAAGAATTTCAAATTTGTCTTGGAGCACAGTGAGATCTAGTGAAAATATTTCAAAACAAAGACATCTTCTCTGTCTGTTCCTCAACTCACTCAACAGGCTTTGTCTTTGCAGTATGTAGCAGTGCCACCTCCACTGACACTGTAAAAAGGAAGGTAATAGAAACAAAAACATTCACACCTCGTTCAAACTTCAACCTCTTGTACAACTGAAACTGGTCAACAGGCACCAAACAGGCAATCTGAAATGAGAAACAAACACAGAAAAATCATTAGAAACACAGACTTAAAAAACTTAATAAGCATGATGTTCTACACACCTGCTTTCCTGAGCTGGCTCTCAAATCCACCTTTTTTTTCCTGCTTATTTTCAGCATCACCTTCCTCTGTACTCTGACTTCCTTCACCAAAACTTAAAGCAGTTCTTGACCTCCCCTATTTCAGCAACACTGCCTAGTAGATGAGCCCACATCTTTCTTATCATGCATAGGAAAGCCTTCTTTGTGGATTCAGTATTTACTTCAGGCTTTTCAGTTTTGTGTTAGTTTAATGTAACAAAGGGTGACATGTTGCCAGCCTTGGAGACTGTAGCATGTTGTTCGTGCACAAGAATACTGCCCAAATGAATGGTTCTTCATTCGTGTCTCCCAGTCTTAATGGTAGGGGTCAGTTAGCTCTCAGGAACATAAAAGCCAGTCTGGTTTCCATTTTTCATTCACTTTATGGGGTGTGGGCTGAGGCAGCTAATGCCATTGCTGTTGGAATTTGACTTAGACACACATCAGCCTACTGGGAACTGGACTGAAGATAACATATTTAGCTGGCATTGACAATCAGGCTTTGCTGATACATTTTACACATTACCATAATTAAACTAGCAGCCTGAAAGGCTAAATGGTCTAATCTCCAATTAACAGTCTACGTAAGAAAACCAAGTGCCCTATTTAAAACTAATAAGCAAACCTGCACACAGGGTAAGGAGGGATTCAAAAGAAACTTCATAGACACTTCAGGAGCTACATGTTTGTTGGATTCAGAATGTGGGATCATTCTCTTTGTCTGATCCGTTTGTAATATTGTACCAGCACTGAAGATATCTTTCTCTTTTACTGAAAATAAGTGCAGACTGATACTAATACAAGACCTGATCATTTGAAGCACTGTGAGGCAGTGTGGAACTTTGAAGTCAAGGGCTCTCATTCAGTGGGATACTCTCATCCAGAAACCCACCACAATCCTTCAGATTACTGCAAAAGGCAAAATTTGCCTTCAGTGAAGTGGACACTGGTCCTTGCTCCCCTTCTGGATTGTGTGATACAGTATTCATGAGAAGAAATATAATGACAAAAATCCAATATATATTCCATATCATACTGTGAACACATTTCTTTTCATAGATTAAAAAAAAAGAAAATAATAAATACATTTGTATTATTAAATAGGAAATTGCTTTATTAAGATCTCGAATCAATTGGACTTGATTGCACAACATTGCATTTTGTAGCAGATGCTTGGATCATTTATTTAACCTAAGCCAGTATTATACAAAAATGAATACAAATTATGTCAGGATTTAAGTGTTCAAAGATGCTTAAAAGATGCTTACAGTTGGAGAAATCAAAGGATTTAATAACAAAATATGAAACACAAACAAATCTTTACAGAGTATATTCTTAGTCTAGTAAATCTGCCCACAGTCAAAGTACTGTCCTCACTCAGTTTCTGAATTTAGTATGTAAACTGTTTTTAATATGAAACAGTATTACATTAATATGATTGTAAACACAGAGAGTTTCCTGGGAAACTCTTCACCTGTTCATCAGAAGTCAGCTAAAACACTCTTGGAAAATAAATAATAACTAAATGAAAGGGTAAAAGGAGTGAAGTTTGGCAGTTTCAGCAAAGACATATTATTTCAGTATTGCCCACTTCTCCTCAGGGCAGCTTCAAACCTAAATAGTTTGGAAAACAATAAGAGTCATATGCGTTTCTCTAGCTGGGTGAGCATTGGCAACTACTTCAAATTTTCCTTCATTAGGACTAAACTAAAACAGCAAGTCTCGATGCTGTAAGAGCCACTCAAGTGAATTGTTTAGTTGTCTGGGGTCTTTCTGTGCTTGCTTTGGCTTTTAACAAACAATTTTTTCAAGAGCAGATCTATCAAGCCCAGAATTTCCCATGTATTAAAAATCGGCCTTTTTGATTACAGTGGGAGCAGACGTAGGAGTTTTATTGTAGATTTCAATAGGAAGCAGAGCCACTGCTGAAGGCTTCCCATTCTCCTATGGAAAATTTGAGCTTACCATGCCAGCCTTTCCCACTGGTTTCACCTGGCCCCACTCCTCTTCCTACATACCTTCCTCATAGCTCAGCTTCCCCCTCTCTGCATGCAGCTCTGGTATTGAACACATGCAGCCTGTCACTAATTTTCCCCCGATTTGAAAGACCAGGTCCTGATAACTCCCACACAGACATCAACCTGAGAGATGCTGAGCAGAAATCTCTCATAGATTTAGTATCTTTAGGCACGAGGAAAAGAATGTGCTATTTGCTGCTGCATGAATTCAGTGCCACATCAAAGCTGTACACACAGATTCAATTGAAAAAAAAAAGAAAGGGAGAAGGAAAGAAAGAAACATGAGCATCAGGTCCCCATAAAAAACCAAACCAAACCAAACCAGCAAATCCTTTCCTCAGTGAACTTTTAATCTCACACTTAATCAAGAAGGACAGCCATAAGCATGGTAAGGGGATTTGGTCTTTATCTCCTACTACTTGGCATCAGTCTAAATGCTCATCTCCAGACAATTTCTCAAGCCCTACCTGGGTGTCCATTTCTCTCCTGCACAACCACAAATGTCTCTGGGCTGGTCAGGGGATGGAAATCTGGGGAGGCAGCAAAACAGCAACCCAGCAGATGGCAAAGGGCCAAAAGAGAAAGACCACAAGCACATCAGAAATGGAGGAAGAAATGCTACAGGACAAGTTTGGGGGATTTTTTTTTTTATATTGGGGGTTTTAGTGAAAGATTAGAGACAAGGACTCTCCTCTCCTGAAAATATCTTGAGACTAAATCAGACTGTTAGGAGTTGAAATAAGTTTTCTGATTTTCTACACCCTATAAGCAACATCTGCAGCTAAAATACTTTGTTACAGAGCACAAGAACACACAAGAGCTCTTGCTAAGAACAGCAGCATTCACTGAAAGTAAAAATATCCATGGAAAAAAGCAAAGTTTTGAAGGCTTACTACCACAAAGGGCTCCAGCTGGCCCCTTGCCAAGCATCCAAAAAGATCACCCAGCATGGTATGATAACCAGGGGTGCTGTTACTACACAAGACAAAAGAGCAGAGAAAGAAATATGAAAGGGTTCAAAATAATTTTGTTCAGTTGACAGAGGCGCAAACTGTTACAGGCAGTGCAGCAACCAAGACCCAAGGAAGAACTCCCCTGTTTTTAAACACTGGCTACCACAGTGGAAAGGGAAAATCACTACTCCACCTATTCTCAGGCTTTCAAGGGAGATGTAAGGAGGCAATCAAGAAAACTGAATAGACCTTACTTCCTTTCACACCCACATGAATCAAACCTTGATAATGTCAAGGGAGAGAAGTTGACCAGGACAAGTGCTTCTCCCTCTCACTTGAGCAGACAGGGAGCAAGGACAGATCCTGCACTGGCAGCAGCAACAGCAGTTTGAAAACGGTGGCATTGTCCACCTCTACCAAAATCCTACCCACAGAGGCACTGTCTCGTTTTGCAAGCAGTGTAAAACAATTTCAACAGGGGCTGTGGTTTGCTTTTGAAAGGGGGATGGGAGCTCAATCTCTTTATTGTTAGAAATTACACCCACAGCTTTCTTCATCGGCTACCATGCTCACTAGAGTGATAAAGAAATACTAAATTATTCATTTTCTCCATTAAGGAGCTCTTCTCTTATTTAGTGACAAATAAAAACAAAATTAAGGTTCTCGTTTGCTCTCCTTCATTTTATTTAAAAATGAGTAAATAAGATCAAACATTTTTATTTTGACTCTGAAAAAGATAGGTCAGCCTGCAACATTTTCTCACATTCCTTCTCAGTTTACCATTTCAATCTCCCCCAGAAAAATGTAAACCAATTTTCAAATTAAAAATAAAACTGATATTTTAAACCGACTCCCAGTGGGATTTTTGTTCGGCTATGTATGGAATATAATGCAATTAAGAATTCTAAGATTTGGGTCACTGTACAAAGTGACCCCAGCATCACTTTACAAAGTGCTGACAACCCTCTGTCAGGTTAGCACTGGTGTAGATCCTGGATTTACACAGAGGGACAATAAACAGAATCTGCACTGCATGCAAAGGGGTAATTCTCTACAAACTTAAGAGGCAAAAGGAGGGCCCAAATCAGTACCTCCTTTACTGACTACTTAACAGTTTTAATCCAAATCAGAAAGAGCAAAGCGTAATCCCCTAGACATTATCCAAGTGAGTACTGCATTAGAAACCCCTGTATGCAGTGGAGACTTATCCTGGTTCATAGCTTACACTGGTGATTGGACTCACATCGAGCAAAACCATTTCAAACTGTGATAAATTACCCCTTATTTAGATTAGGGGTATTAACTGGTCCAATTAAATCAATGGAGCAAGTTCCCAAGAGAGACAGAAATATTCCAGACAGAAGTCTGCACGATTTAAGAGAACTGCATTAACGTAAAACGTTCCTTCTACCTTCTGCTTCCAGGAAGGAATCCAAATCATCTTTGTTTATTGTACCATTAGAGCTCGAAAGGACAAACATTTTATTTAACAAGACTGTTTTTAAACTTTCTTTTTTTGTGTGTAACCAGCTATTTGAAACAGAGCCTGTAGCCAAAACCACTGTCTTACCATGACTACCCCTCATTTATTTCTGCTTAAAGACAGCTATAGTACAAGCAGCTGCTATCTAGATGTAGCAGGTCAAGATATGACCTAGGATTGCACTTGATTTCAAGCACTCTAGCAGAACAATTCCTTCTGTTTGAATGCACTATTTGTCAAAACAAAAGGACAGCTGGGGAATATACCAGTTTCAATTAGATTGTGTTAAAAGAAAAAAAAAACAAACCAGAGGAGTTTCAGAGAACACATTTTCAAAATACTGAAAAGTACCATTTTCTACTTCAAATGACTTTTCACTTTCAGCACTTCAAGAATAAAAACCTGGAATTTTTTTTTTTTTTTCCTTGGGTCCAGAGGGATGCAGAGACTGAAAGTAAAGCCTTAATTCCCAACATCTCCAATACTCTATGAATAAGCAGTTTACTCCCCAAACACTGAAGAAATATTCAACTGTATTAGAGAGACACATTCCTACTATTTACACTTGCTCATTTCTTCATGTGATATACAAAAAGAAATTCTATTCTTTGTTTAAAATGTTAACCAGAATTTTGCCCTGCTCTATTCCCCAAAAGCAACAGAAGAAGAACATGAACCAGAAGCAAGGCAAGACCTGTGAAAAAGCTCCAATAATTTAGTACCAAACTAGATTTAAACTCTTAAAAGTTTTACTGAGAGGCTAAACCAGACTTAATTCTGGTTTGTCTTGATGAAGACAAACAGGTCACTGGAAAGCACTGAAGAAATGTTACACACCTTGAAAAAGGATCTTTAGAGAGGGAAGAAGAGAAACTTTCATAGCTATACTGTGTTATAAATGCTTATAAGCTTTGTTATTATTGGTCAGTTTCCTTCTTGAAGAAAGCTCGATCCAAAACCACAAAAGTCAATGAAAAGGCTTTCCTTCACTTCAAATTACGCCTAAATTGACCTTTATCTCTCTTGTGCAGGCTAGGGCAAAAGGCACTTCAAAAAGCAAACAAAATAACTGCGCTAGCTAACATAATTAAGAGCATTTAGCCCGAAGTATAGGAACTAATTTAACACCATGTCCATGACAAAGACAGTGTGAACTGCTGTTTTTTCTCCAAACTGTAACAGTACCTCATAAACAGCAGTCATAGCATAGTCTGAAATGAACATAACATGAAAAATACACCTTTTCAAAACAATGATGCTATCACAGAGTCGAAAAAAGGAACTTTTCTTTTTTTCCCCACTACAGGTAACTTGTCATTCCTCACAGCACTGTCCTGCTGAGGAACCTTGTCCTGCCAGAAGCCAAAGAACAAATATCCAGACCCTCCAGACGTGAGAAGCCTCATACTTTCACACCACAAGTCCAAGAGTGTGTAACGAGTAAACTGTAATTCTAGCTGGTACTCCATGCCAAACAATAGCCATATTTAAGCACATTCTCTACCATGTGATAAGGTAATAGGTTATTAAATAATAGCTTTAAAAGGCCACGTATTCACAAGGAACAGCCTTTATAGAGAAGAAAGAGGAATAGAGAGTTCTCATACATAATCTATAGATTACATACTTGCAGATTGTTAATGGAGTCAATATTTTCTTTCTGTTGTTCACACTTTTTTCTGGGTGGTTTTCTTCTTCAAATAAATAGGTATTTGTTAAAATACATAAGCAATAATTTTAACCAGGTTGGGGACTTTTTTGCTATTTAGGCAGAAGGCTTCTGTTTCAAGCACATCACCAAAAGGGAGTGTCAGAACATTCATTCATCCAGGGGACACTAATGCACATTTGGATTGTTTAGTCATTTTGCTTTCAGCCCCAAAAACACCCTAGGATTAAGCTAGTGGTCCATTTATACATGCCTTGGAGTGTTCTCCTGTTTTACTAAGGGAAAATATATCTCTCCTAATTCCTACAGCATCATAACCCTGGATTAACAGAGCAGAATTCCTTCTAGCATTTGTTAACTTTCTTTTAAAAATGCATTTCAGTAGAGGCTAGATGCCTCCAATCTGGTGTGATGGATGGGAGGGACATTGCTACACCCTCTCTGTGTCTGTGTAGAAAGAGGAGGAAATGGAAACAGCTGGCTACTTTCCACAGTAGCTGGATTCAGCCAAAAAAAAGCTCCACCATATGCCTGCATGCCATAACAAACATAGTTGCAACTCCCATGCTAAGCACAGCGTTTGAAATGGATGCTGGAGAGGAAATTCTGAATTTTTCTGGAGTAAAAGACATTTTTGGTATCTGGAATCACACTGTCACTAATTATATACTTCTGCCACAGTTATGTCATTTGTTTACACAGGGCTCAAGGGAACCCAGAAGACAAACTGGTTTTCTTCAGTTCAGGGATGGAGATCTAATTCTCTTTGATTTTATTCCTGCAACCAAATGCTGAGAGAACACACAAAACCAGCCAAAATCCCTTAGCCACCTGGAAAACTGCTGGGAGGCCATTGGACAGCCATCTACAAGCCCACTGTGACAAGCATTGCAAGAAGGTCTGAGGAGCACATTTTCCCTCCAGTTTCTCTGCCTTAACTTGCAAACTGAACCTTCCAGTTACTCTGGGAGATTGTGAACATGCCAGGTGTGCAAATAGCTCTGCCTAAATCTCATTTAGCTCCTGAGCTCTCAGCCTCTCCCGTATCTGCCTTCAGAACAAAGACATCTTTCGTATCTCTTAAGACGTACTTCCACCTAGTGCTATGCAGATACTTTTCTTTCCATACAACTACAGATCCTTGTGTGTTTATATTGGACTACAAATTGGTTGTTGAAGCCCAATATCAACATACACAAAGAAATTCTGGCCTTGTGTACCATCACTTTGAGTTCTTGTTCTTGAGTTAAGAAAGAGGCAAGAATTCCAGTGTTTGCAGTCAAATCAAATATGACTTAACTGACAATGCTAATGGAGGCTCAGCGATTCTGGGATACAGGGTATTCTGGTTAAGTCACCTGCATGTGTAATACAGAGGTTGTCCAGGTGCCAAGTAAACCTTTCCCCAAGGCACAGAGGGAGGGAACGAAGAGCAAAACACTTGGAAAACATCTGTTTATTTCTAACTCTGCTTGTCAGTCAGGCTTCTTGCCAAAAGCTCATTAATGGTAATTAAAGGGATGAAAAAGTGTATGATCATATTCATTATGCAGATAATTTGGGGGATTTAAGTTAAAAAAAAAAAAAGAAGAGAGAGGAAGAAAAGTTGTGGATACCTCTGCTTCTTGTAGAGTCCCATGGTTCAAGCACACCATGTCTGGACATGTGATAGGAGAACCACAACCTTCTTGAATTGCCAGCTGCATGTACTGTTTCAGACACTAGAAACAAGTAAAGGAAAGAAAAAAAAGGTTATAGCACGCATGTTGGTAACAAACAGATGCCAGAGATGCCGCACAGTTACCACCTCCACTGCCTTAATTGGCTGTCCTGAAGCTCCAGTACACAGAAAACATCAATTATTATAAGCTTGAATGCTACAAGTAATTATATTGGAAAGAATGCAACAAAGAACAATTAATTATGCATGACTTCATCTGCCGAGCATTGCGTTTACCCAAGTCAGCAAGTCAGACCTTTCAGCTTTAACAACCCCTACACTCTGCTAAATTGGGATTGGAGGATTTGAGGGGGGAGTTTCTTTCATTCTAATTAAACAGGCTTCGTTCTTTTGTTTCTCCTCACATGTTCTTAATTCAGACTCTTACCCAACACTCTTCATTGAAGGAGACCTCATTTACAAGAAAGAGACTACTGTTCTAAGCTGCATAAAAGGGGAAGGAGGTTTATAATCTGGTTGGGATGTTATAATCTGCCCTAGAAGACATGATGCCATCAGTTCTTCCCCTTCACCAGCCCCCCACATAGATTAAGTGATTTCCGTGGTTTACCATGATTTATCATCAGCCTCTACTCTTTCCAAAGTCCATTTACAGCATGGAGGCCACCTTATGAATGTTTCCAAATTGTTTCATTACAAAAATGACAGGCCTCCCCACTCCAAGGAAAAAAAGCCTTCTGTTCTCCCAATACTTTATTTGGCATGCCAGTTTCATATGACACATATTATGGAGTCTTCAGTAAAATCATATGACACATATTATGGAGTCTTCAGTAAAATCATGGCATAAAACTGATGCAATGGAGCAAAGAACAGTGCTTGAATAGTACCTCCAAACTGCACAGGTAAGTAAGTAAGCTTACTTCTAAATCAAATAAAACAACAAAGTCTCCTCAAAATAATGACGAAGCATACAGTCAATTGCAAATCATCATTAAAAAAATAACAAACCAACAAAACATGTAATTCTGGCAGGGTTTTCTTGCCTAGTCTATTGTAAATGAAAACAAACATATTTTACAAAAAACAGGACTCCTGTAGATTTGTTCCCTACAGAGTTATATTTTCATGACCATGTGACAAATCTCTCCTCCTCCTTCCCAGTACTGCTGACTTCTTCCCTTATTGCCCCACCAGTTTTCAAGAAATATATCAAGGTGAAATATGTCTTTGAGATCTCTGTCTCTCTGCCAATTTTTGGAACAGGCACGGAGTTCAAAAGCTACCAGGTAGGTTATGGGGAAATCACAGCCTTTCAGGGCATCAGCATCCCTGGACTCTTCAAAACCATTATTTCATTATGTACAGGCATTTTACATTCAAGTCTGCATTAGTTTGGACTATTCTGAAAAGGCCTTGCGTATTGTGCTCTGATTAAAGAAATTTCCTCATTTTTTTTTTACTGGAAAACTGATTCCCTCTTAATTGTCAGGATAATTAGGACTTTTAAAAATGGAAATGAGATTTCCTTATTATTCTGTCTGTTTCTCTACTGAAACATCCATATCCACATGTTTTGGTTAATTCTGATGAACTATACAGAGATATTAGTTCAAGCAAGTAGAATCAGCTTAACTTAGTGGCATTTTAAATTAACTTACTTTTCATTTGTAAATATTTTAAGTAGAAGAATGTAGGGGTATAACCTAACCAGTAAGCTTTAAATATCTAGATCACTAAGCAGTAATGGATTCAGATCCAGCATGCATCCCTATAAGAAAGCAGCAGAGAAGGTTCTAAGGAATTGATGGTGCAAGTAGTATGTGGGAGGTGAGGGAGATACTCCCAGGTGAAGAAAAAAAGAAATCATGTAACTGAAAGCAGTATTAGCTCCCTAGGGATTATCAGCACAAATTTAACCAGAGGCTATTCTTCTATTATTCAAACAGCATTCTCAGTGTCCTGTCCCATCTTCTCACCCACTTCTCCCAAAGGCATCTAGGCACAGTGCTTATAAAAAGTCAGTTTAACCACTGGATCAAATCACCCCAGCAGCACACACAGCTCCATCACAGAGCAGTGAGCAACAAGGAGGAGGAGGTACATAACCGTGGTGGTGCCTGGGACCTGGTGACACCAGAGCTGCCCTGTCCACATCTGCTGCCACCACGGTCTGGGCAGTGACAGCAGGTGACACAGGGAAAGCCAAAAAAAGTGTGCCCAGAGCCCAAGGTGGCTCCCAGTGCCATTACTGATGCAGATGGAGACTCCTCCTGCAGCCCTGCAATCATTAAGCACCTAGGGTTCTCAACATGCTTCAGGCCATATCACAGGAGAAACAAGGTAGCAAGTTCTCACTCTTTGCATAAATTTCCTCCCCGGTTTGTACGTGTCCCCAGCCTCCGCCATGAACAATGTAAACAGAAAATTTTTCCCTCCAAGTCCTTTTCCTAAGGCCTGCACGCACTGTGTGTTGAGTGCACCTCTTAGATACATGGGCAGAGTCTCATTACATCTCACTCTGTCTCTTCACATCTCACTCTGTCTCCTCATGGGAGACCTGATTACTTTCTGGATCAAGTCTCAGGGCAGCATTTGGTGAAAGGCGAATGTTTCCGTCCCACCAAAGCATTTAGTTTACTTTAATTCCTCAGCAAGCATGAGAGAGCAACCTTTTACTTTTGTTAAGATCCTGGCTTCTGTCTCCTCTGTGGTGCTGCCTGATATTTAGTAATTTGTTTTGACAGCACGGTACAGTGGATTTGTATTCTGGGGGCAGCTCAGGTCAGCTGGTTACAGAAGGAGGACAAAGTCTGAGAAGTTACTGCAGGCCTAGCAGCAGCCCAGAGGCTTGTTCTTAATTTAGACTTCCAGGACAGAAGCTCAGAGCACTGACAATTACCCTTCCGTGCAAGGATGTGCATGAAGCTCTTAAGGAGCTTCGATTCACGGTATGGATTTTGCAATCAGTTTCAATACACAGTATCTAAGTCATTTGCGGTACCAAGCAAGGAGAACAGAGGTTTCTGAGGATTGCTAATGCATCTGTGTTCTTCTTCTCTTCTAACCCATTGCTTGGTTGTAGGTGAGGATAGCTGGGCAACCAAAGCCGTCTGTGATACTTTAAGAGGGTGCTGTACTTTCAGAGGGTGACTTGGATAGATTTCGTAATTGTGCTGTGCATTGCTATGGGTCTTCAAATACTTCCCAGAAAACCTCCCTGTTAAATCATTTCATTTCATTTCATGAAATCTTTTGTGTTTATCTTCTGTGCTTGGAGAAGGTGCAGTGGGTGCAATTCTAGAAGTTGATGGAAGGACTTAAAGGTGCTGGGAAACTCAAAGAAAGCATTTAATATTTACCACTGAAGGATTAAGCTTTTTACCAAAAGCATGTACATGAATGAAGATGGGAATTCCTTGTTCTCTCTTAGCACTAAAGAAGGAACATTGGAAAATCACTAAAACTTTAAAATATGCCTTCACTTTAACAGCAAAATTGTTTTTAGAGGGGTTTTACTATTATTTACAGCTCAGCTACTAATTTAGCTGCTTACTTGAGAAGTGGCAACTAAGAGTATATGAAAAGACACAAGCCGAAAATGTGATGGAAAGAAGTTTCAATGTCTATATAATGAATCATGATTGACCTTCTCAGCAGTATGTTCTCCCACACTATGGAGAATACGCATTTTTTTGTGGATTTTGTCTAAAAAAATCATCAGTATGTCAGGAAAATTGCACATACTACATATGCTACATAATTGCTCTTTAATGTGAAGGAAAGATCAAGGTACTCTGTCTTCTGTGGTACTAAGTGTTCCCTGAAAGGATCTTAATCTTAATATCAGAGAAATCATGAGATCTCAACACCCTGGGCTACACTCTCCCACCAATTTCCCACGGTGTGGTGACTTTCGAGAACGGAGAGCAGTCAGTGGCTGGAGAGGCCTCACCACAGGACCTGTGGTTTACAGGGACAGTAATATCATACCCTTACTTTCCATGGCCAGAGCGAGTCATCAGCACTGACCCTCTTACTAGTACAGCAAGGTTTCCACAAATGTGGAAAGGTAGAATGGTTGAGGCAACCAACTAAAAATCCTCTGAAGTCTTGCTGAACAGATTAGAACCCTGCTGACTACAGATTAAATTGGAGGTTTGACTCCATTATGTTCACTCCTCAAATAAATGGCAGACACCAACACAAGTAATTTTAACTTCCATATCTGCAAGTGTACTCTAATCAGTTACATTCAGTTTAACCAGATTTTCCCCACCGAGCAACTATATCATGTACATATCTATGTTGTGGAATACACAACAAAATCCTGATGCTTTCAAGCAACAGGGATCAGTTCAAATGTGACAATGTAATTCCACCAGTAAAATTCAGTGTTTTAGTGCTGATCTGGCTTTGCCAAGCACATTTCACTGCTGCTGGAATACTGTCAACTTCAGTCAAAAGAGCACTCCAAGTAGTTTTTTCTCTGTCTGAGATTCATAATGCATAATGACACTTTTTCTCAATAATTTTCTGTTTAAGCGTTTTGGGGCAAGATTTTTTTTTTCCCACTTATTCTGGTTTTGTCTTTCAGGCCTGAAAAACAAGATCAATATCTGCTTACCTACTTCACAAAATGCTGCTCATCAGTATATAATAAGTTAAGGACTTCTAAGAAAGATTATGATTAAGGCAAATACTTACACATTCCTCTCCTGGACCTAAGGCTTTGTAGAAAGAGTATGTATGTTGTAACATGATGGAGGCATCTTTAAAAAACTGAAAAGCCTAATCCAGGAATGTACAAACTAATAATAAAAAAAATTCCTCCTTCAGTAAGAAACCTTTCCTCTAATCTTTAAAAGTTTTTCTATAGTCAGCTGTGAGCTCCAGGAATAGAAAACTCTGTTCAGGCTATTCATGGATTCTTCATTTCAGCACTCCTCCTGCATGCTGCTCTAACTTCAACTTCTTTTTTTTCCCTAAGTATACTGTACAGGGGAGATTTTTAATGTATTGACCAAGAAAAAGACATCTGTTTGGCAATGTATTTAATCTGCAAAGGAACCATAACAGTTCTGCATTTTAACATAAGAATGAGTTCAAAGTATAATTTCAGTGTTATGTTGCTAGGTAATGATGTGACAAAGGCACTATATCCCCCTCATTGTGAATCTTAAGTTTCTATTCAAATCTACTTTCAGATAATTTATGTATCAGAGACAAAAGATGGATCTCAATCATTCCTATATACTGCTTTTTCAAGTACCTGGACTTGTTCCATTACTTTGCTCCTCTCCCTTCTCCTTCCAGCTCTTCAGCTCCCAAAATGCAGCCTCATTAGTTTGGATGCAAAAGCATAAAAGGAGACCTTGTATGTGATGTGACAAAACTGAACAGGAAGAAGAAAGAAAAGAAATGCACTGGTTTATTTTCCTGTCAAATGCCACAGATACTGCTGCTAGCCACTGTGTAGCAGCTGGTACAGGGTAAACAAGGATATTTGTCATTAATTCAGTTATGGAAAGGGAAAAAATAGATCTACAATATTTCTCAGCCAGTACTAGGGCATGATCTACATGAAATGTGAAAATGTACAAAATAATTGAAGGCATCTTGCCAAAACAAGGTCCTTCCTACTAATATATAACTTGAATACAATTTCCATTTCAAAAAATTTTAGAAAAACTCAGGTTTCCATCTCAAAATCCCACAGGACTGATTTAAAATGTTGACTCTCTCTTCCAGATTTGTCCTCAAAACTGTATTGGCTTGTATTTGGTTTTGTTTAGCCTTAGCCTTTTTAAAAATTCAATAATTGAGGGGCAGGAAATAATACTCTAAATGGAGAGAAGGCTTAACTTTTCAGTTAACATTCCTTAGTGTCTTATGATTCAGAACAGATCAACATATATGCATCTAGTTATAATTTTAGTTCTGGGCCAGGTTTATGTATTTTTTTATTCAATAAGATATAACTTTCACTTCTTTCTTATAATTTAGAAATGTTACCTGCTCTTCAGTGCATACACAAGATAATGTAGCAGTCATGAGGTTTTAAATGGAATATGTAGTATTACTGATTTTGGTGAGACAGTTCATGTCAGAACTCTAAATCTAATCACATGATCTACCCAGCATCTAATCAATTGTGTGCTCAAATAAATATACCTCCCTAAAAAGTACTCCCTAAAAAATGTTTATGACAAATCTACATGTTTAATAATATGTTCATCATTGCCATGACATCTGCAATTCTACATGTTGGTATAAAACATTTGGCCCATTATAAAATGGACCAGTCACTTTCAATGTGTGGTAATCAAACTCCTGGAATCTCTTCAGTATCTCTCAACAGATCTTAAAACTAGATGAATCAAGTCCATTGGCAATTAGCTTGGAGGCATTTGCACTTCACTTGGAAAAAAATGTGAGGCTTTTCCAATTAAAGAAAGTTTTTAAAGTTTAAAAGTTTTTAAACTACACCACAGAAATAACCATTTCTTAATTTGCTACAGATAAACTTATGATAGGCACAGTTTAAAGTGAGAAACAGAAGTTCAATGAAATATGCATATTGTCCAATCTATATTTTACCTGCTAAGGACCAGATGCAATGATAAATAAGTTGCTTTCAAATGGATAGAAGATCAGCCCACATAAGAGTCTTATTAAAAAAGACACTTGAAAGAAAGTTTAAAAATGTGATTGTAGCTTCAGAGGACATAGTCAGCTCATGGCTTAGTATAAGGGAAGGAAAAACATCACTAACAAGCATTTTATTTTGTCATGACCAAGTGAAAACACCAAGCAAATGTGACAGTGGACCAGAATATAATGGCCTCCTCATGTTCCACAAGCCTATTTTTATGGGGTCTTTCAACTGTATTTGAGAAATATATTGTCATCTTCCTTATCTCAAAATATCTACCACCAATGGTGATAGATTCTGCTCAGAAACACAATCTAAAATGAATTTACAAATGACCCAACACATCCTGACAGTCCTTCATTAAATCAGGATAGGTTCCTGGTAATCATTGCCATGAAGTGGTACCACCAAACAGAAAAGGACCAGAAAACAGGACCAGAGAAACTCACCCTTCACAAAATGGAACCAGCTGCAAATATCATTTCTTTTGCCAAAACCTGTATCAGGCCTTACCAACAGCTACAAAACTGACATGACCATGAGGCTTATGTCACAGTCTGGATCAGTTACTGCAGCACTTTCAGGCACTGACAACTTACTTCACATCTGTTTCTTCATTGGTTAAATGAAGAGAAAATCAACTTTACCAATGCAGTGCTGTCATTAATGTGTTAGGTTCCTCTTCCTCGCCTGTCTTCTCTTGGCCACCATCCAGAGGCTGCCACCTCTATTGGCTTCAAAAACATGTACCCCCTCTTCCTGAATAGCAGTATCCCTCAAAAGGCCCTAGCTTACATTTGTTCTCTTTTGGTACCCCTACTAACTCTGTCTTGCACACCCCTACTAACTCTGTATGCACAGAAATGCATACAGGAAGTTCTTAAACCATCTAGATTACTATAAAAGTGCTATGTGTTCAGTGTTAGTATTAGCAGGTGCAGGAATTTTCTTTTTTATAACTTTAAAACAAAATTATTCTGGAACATTTCAAATGTTAAGTTGGGAAAAAAAGAATCCCAAATGTCAACACTTGGAAGCAGAAAACAACCTGAGGTGAGCTTTATATAAAGTAAGTGGGGCACTGCAGCACAAGGTCTATTTAGAAAGAAGAGAAAGTAGTGTTCTGCTGCAGCCATGAGCACACGCAGATGTCTCCCAGGATGGGGGAAAGAGAAGGAAAAAAGGGGGAAAAAACATCTTAAAAATCAGCACAAAGAAACAGAAGGGATACTAAAACCCAGTGTTGGCTAGATAATGGCAAATCCAAATATTCCCTTACTTAAAAGTTTTATAAGTAGCCTTTAAGTTGACTACTCATGTATATTTGCTCCACCTAGCAGGCATCCCACACTCTGTCGTCTGCCTCCTTCTTGTCTTTGATCTAATTACTCTCCTCTGCTCTCAGTCTTTTCTGCCCATGCTTTTTGCTGATGACCCTTCACATTGGTTTTTCCAGCTTTCCAGTGCTCCCCTGCACAAGCAATCGGAAGCTTCAAAACACTAAGGGCAAAATGTCAATATTCAGCCACCCAAAGGAGGCAGGGCAAGACACAGCTGCTCTTAAAAAGATTAAGCAGAGGAGCCTAAGAGTGTCCTGCTGATGAAGTGCTAACAGAGATACTCCTATCTCTGTAAGGGTTTCTCCTTCCCCTCTAGCAAAAGTAGCTGGTAGCAGTCTCTCTCAGAAGCTGCAGCCTCCCAAGGGCCTGACTTGCCAGGCAGGTAGCTGCCCAGGGCACCAGAATGTCCACAGCAGCAAAAAGAACCTTTTCAGTCCATGTCTAGCCCTAGCCTTGCTGTAACACATAGCTACAAGCAGAATTTTTTTTCTCCAAATGTCTTCAGAATATCTTCTACTTACAGAAGCATAAGACAGTATGGAAGTTACCTGGACTTCCACACCGATTTCTGCTTTTAAGGCTACATTAAGTTTAATCTCATTTTGACTTTATTTTGTGCACCAAAATAGGAAACAGGTGGATCATCATGGTATTTGTTTTGCACGTTTGTAACCCAGTTGCCTCACACATTTCTCAGAAGCACAAGACTGAACAAAGAATCTGCTTGGGAAAAAAGAAGGGTGAATCATGCTAGTTCTGCATAAACCTGTGCTGACAACAGAATAACATACTTGAAAGCATCTTCTGTTTTCAATTTGTTACATGTTGTCTTCAGCATCTCGAACCCTGTGCCAGTAAATAACACACAAGCTAGATGGATGTAAGCTGCTACTTGACATAAATAGCAGCAATGCCATTTATTGCTTAGAAGTAGTGGAAAAAATAGGAAAGGCAAAACCAAAAAGAATAGATGTGCGGGGAAAAAGCTGACATCAGTTTTTTTACTGACCCCCTAAGACCACCTTCTTCATAACAGCACTGCACTGGTTCTCTTTCATCATCACCACCAGGGCAATCTTATCACATCTGCTAAAATCTCTCACAGGGCCCTTGGTATTTCCAATATTATTGCAGTCCTGCACTCCTCACTAGTGCTTCCAAAGGGTTAATTATGCTGTGCTAGACACCAGGGCACTTCCAGCAAGAGGATGAGAGATGCACGTGATCCCACCGCTCATTGTCTCTCCCTGACATTTTCCCAGTTTCAGCCAAGTTTTGAAAAGGTGGGAGTCTCCAAGATGTATACTTCCCAGCCAGTTTAATGAGCACCAAACCTGGGCAACACTCAAAGGCAAAGCGGGGAGGATGGCCCACCTATTTTTGGCACTACCCCACCACAGTGCTCCTGAGTCCTATCTGAGTGAGGTAAGAGCACTGCTAGAGCTCTCTGGAGAATGAAGAAGAGCAAACATGGAGGAAATCTGATTAGAAATAAGTATAATATTCAAAATATTATTTTGTAAGTGGATCAATCAGGATGTAATTATCATTAGTTTGCTTTGGATATAAGTGCACCAAAATACTGCAATATTGTGATGATGTAGCCAGACACAATGTATAATTATTTTATGTACATATGTAAGCCCTGTGACCACCACAGGGGCAAAAATCTGTGTAGTTGCATATCCAAGGAAGAAAAAATTACAACACCAGGTAAACACAAGGGACTGCTGATCAGAAGGACGTCCACCAAATATACAAGGATGAGTGGCAAGATAAGAAATGAGATAAGCAGTATGAGGAACACATGAGACCCCCTCCATTTTTGTGAATGAGGCAAGTAGCATAAAACCATGCAGCTTAAGCAATACATATATTGCTGAAGATCGGTATGTAAGAGAGTGCACCACAGCATGGCACTCTGCAAAGGTTTTACAGGTATAGGAAATGAACTGAATAATGTAAAGTGCAGTCCTCTAAAACTTTTGCAGATAAAATATACCTCACATCCTTACCCAACCCTCTGCAGAGACCAGCCTTTCATTCAAAACTAATATAAATCCAAACACAATGAAATCAAGTCATCCGGTACACTATAGCCATTTCCAGACTCTTGGAATGTGTGAATGTTTGCTTTATCTCACATTCCAATGGAGTCCTATGCCAAGTGCAAAAAATGGTGAGAAATACAAAGCTGAGGCCTCTTCAGACCTGGTTGGGCTACCACTGTCAGATGGTGCCACAGTCCGAAGGAGGGATGGGGCCGTGGCACAGCACGGGTCCAGGACACAAGGTGGGGTGCAGGTAAAATCCTTTATTCCAGTGTGCACACGGTTTTTTATCAACTCAGGAGGGGAAAGGGCCAGAATATGGGGCGGAGTATGAGACAGACAAGCAGGGGGACAAACCAGGATAGGGACATGGGCAAAAGGGGGAGGAGAGCAGGAGGAACCGGGGAAGGGTAAATGGGGGCTGTCTCCTCTCTGCAGCTTCTCCGGCCAATCAGCAGAGAAACAGGGGAGCAGAGAAGTGAACAAGCCGGGACATGCCCAGGAAACACAAATTCTGGGGAAACATACAATGAGTATATACATAATAACTGTAAAGTCTACATCATAAAGTCCATTCAATCGCTGTACATATTTTTCCACTTCTGAAATCGTTCCCATTCTAATTCTTGGTCCTCGACAAGATGGCAAGTGGGTTCTGCAAATCATCTGCTTTCTCTGCTCTAAACAGAGGGAGTAAAAATGTTTATAGCTATTTGAAAAACTCCTGTCTTACTAGCAACATTCCACCAAAATGCAAACATACACCTTCTTAAACACAGTTTGCTTACTTTGGCTAGAACACAGCTTTTACACTGTATAATGTTTATTGCAAGAGTTTCTGAGCTGAAAACATAGCTGTACAAAATTCCAACTCATTTGATTGCCTTGGTTTTACAGGCTACAAATGAAAAGGAAATATAATCTCACCCCCTGCAGATGTCTAAATAGTAACAATTTCCAGTTATTTCCAAAGCCACAAATGCTGTAGTGAAAAATAATCATAGTTGCAGAATCACTGTTATTGTTAGAAAAAAAATGTAACAGAATGAAAATTTAACAAAACTAATTGTTTCATCTCAGTGGAGCAGAACCCATTATGTCCACGTCAAGCCCCTTTGTACTTCAAATTTAATACTACTCTTGGATCTATAAAATTAACCTTAGTGACAGAAAATAAGAATAAGCTATACAAGCTGAAAGCATTGTTAGCCGAAAAAGATATGGGCTCGATCCCATAGCTCACAGCTGACACTCTTACTCCAACATCTGTCTTAAGGGTAGTGTGAAGGTATCTAGATGCCCTGGCATGAGTGGGAGGAAATTTTGGGCATGGCACACCAGTGTAGCTGCTGCAGGCTGTGCCCCGAGCAATCTCCCATGCAAGCCCCAGCACCGAGGCACTTTGGGTCAAGCTGCTTCTGACACTGCTCTATGGAGGCTGCTCGAGTGAGCAACTCATATGGCCTCACAGAAACTGCTCTGGATTCAAGACAGAAAGCCATAAAGCCAGGTTAAAAGTTTCCAGAACCCCTCTTGTTACAGGATGCAAGTTCTACACGTCTCTATTTCATCAGCCCAGACATGTCCATCGGGAGGACATTCAGACACAGACAACAACAGTCAGACAAGGGGTAGACGTGGAGCGTAAGCACAGTCGAGACATATTACACCCACTGAAATAAATAGAGCATGTCTAAAGGCTTCTCCCAGCTGCATTCGGTGCTCACTCATGGCTGGCTCTTGGTTTAGACAAAGTCAGTGAAGTTTGCACAGATGGCAAACAACTGTGACTGCAGTTTCCACGTCGCTGTCATGGCACTGGAGAGCCAAGCTCACAGGAGATGCTCTTCTTGCTACTGGCCACATAAGGGGTGTGTGGATGGGGTGGAAGCTGTGGCACCAACAGGGAACAATAGGTGGGGACAGCAACAACTCCAAGCCATCACCAACCTCTCCCTTTGGCCAGTGTCCTGGAGGAGCAGAGAGTCCAGCTCTTCCTGGCACAGGCCTCAGCAACTCTCCTTTCTCCAAGGGCAGAAGGATTACTCCACGCAGCTAACATTGAGTTAATGTGCCGTTAATGATACTAAATCAGAGACACTGAGTTCTTAGAGAAGAATGGGACCACTGTAGAAGTATCAACTTCTCCATTTATTTTTTTTTTTCAATTTAAAGCAGTATCTTCCTACCTAATCTTTTAGGTATGTGCTCTTAAAATTTTTGTTACGAACTAAAATACAAAATTGTTTTGTGGAAGTCAGTATGGGAAACAAACTTCATGAACGTCAGGTTGAAATGCATATTAATCAATCTTACCCTAGTTTCTTGAAGCACACAGCTAGATTGTCATCCTATTTAAGCTACCCTGAGTTCAGCATAAGTGAAGATATTTTCACTCAAGATGGCTTCACAAATATCAAATTTCTTCTATGAGTTCAAACAACCAAGGATAAAACTTAAACATACTTGACTGATACTTATCCAAAATTCATTGTTAAAAAAATAAAGCCAGGTACATTTATTTGGGAGTTAAAAAAAAAAAACCAACACCAACATCCTCCAGTGACTTCTGACCTGTTTCCGAAATCCATTAGTCAGCCACATCAAAGTCACTATCACCAGAGAAACTACACCCATTTTTGCATGCTGACAAAGAGACCAGAAGACTGTTACTATCTGTAGGGCTCTTATCAGTTCATTCAACCTCTCCCTTTATCATTTCCACCAGCTTTATTTGATCTGAATTTGCAGGACAGAAAGTCTTTACTTACAACCATAGGCAATGCATGACCTGGGCAACATCTCTGCAGCACAGACTGCAGAGAGGCAAAGGTTCAATAGGCCAAGGTTCATTTTTGTTTAGGTTTTTTCATTGTCCTTAAAAGTTAAGTAGAAGACTTTAAATGTCTCTGAGAACTCAGAAAATGATAACAGGGAAACAACACCTCACAGCTATCTTATGATGTTTCAAGATTTTGCTTCAGAAAAAATAAATACTGAGATTACATACAGACTGTGTATGTTCTCCAACAGTCTTAAAATGCATCTTTTTTCCCATTTATTACTGGGATTTGTTATTATTTGCTATGGGACCATCTGTTAGAGTTATGAATTTTCAAAACCAGAATGACAGAGAAATCTTTTAAATAAGGCAAGACAGACTAACACCACATGCTCTTTAGAAAAGCATCCTCTGTCAGCATGGGTAACATATGCTTCTTGTACAAGACAAACAATCACATTTCACAGTTCTATCTTCCATTACCCTGCTTCTGTAATGTAAAGGCATTGTAGATCTTACCGCTGTACAAAAGATGCAGCTGCATTCCTGAAGAGTGGTCATCTTATCCAGGGAATATTCACAGAGACATAGCTTGCAAGTGAGTAGAGGCTCCAGAGCTAGCTCTCCAGCTTCTGACACATCAGCTGTCATGGTGTGAGGACAAGCCTTCCCAGCAGAGCCCATTCAGTCATTAATAGTCCACTCAGCCTGAAAAGAGAAATTGATAGTTGAAACATCACACAAGCCATGTAGTCACTTCTATAGGCCTGTGAATTTACATCTAACACCCATAAAAGCACCACCACACCCAAATGTACTACTTGACATCTTAGGGCCAGTCTCCCACTTTAGGCCACTCAAAATTTATAAAGAAAGTGACTGAGAGCCTACCTCATCAAAAGACCTGAACTTGGCTGCGTTCTCAGAGAACGTTCATCTTACTGGCACAAAGCAGTGCAGTCAGGCTGCTTAACATCAAATTAAAGAAAAAACCAAACAAACACAAACCAAAACTCATACAGATGGGGCATTACCTATATTACATGCAACAGTACAATGGTCAGAGCCCTCACCGAAGTCCTAGAAGCAGGGACATGATTTGGGAAAATAAATTGTTAATTAAAAAAATAAACTGATTCATATGTACATAGATATATATCACTCTGCCTTTTCAAATGAGCTTCAGAGTCATTCCCCTCCTATCCCTACGAGATCCTTCAGTCTTTGTTGCACCCACACAGTTCCAGTGAGTGTCTCTACTCACACTATTTCATCTGATGGCTCGGGAGCTTCCCTGAGCAGTGCAAGACAAGAACAGATTCTCACTTTCCAGGCAAGCATTTCAAATATTCAGTTTGTAATGTGAGTGGTGGGTACCACGTACTCCACCTTCTCCATGAGTTGTCACTGAGATGGCAAGCTGGTAGTCTACTACAAGATGGATAGGGAAAGCATCTAAACCCAGGAAAAGGTTTCAGATTGCATGTCCTACTTCATACAGGGCTGAAGCTTAAATACAAATGAGTAAGAGTATTTCATGTGCAGTACTCTTTTCTGCTTTGCCTTGATGATGCCAGACAGTAGCTTTTGTGCATCCCACTCCCTGGCATCCAGATCTTCTATTTATTTCATAGGGCTCCTAGGCATCTAACTGAGGTTTGTGAACCAAGAACTAAGTGCACTAACACTTTGACAGGAAGATGCTCAGAATAGCCATGTTTTCACCACACATCACAGCAATGATTGGGGAAGAAATTTCTATTCTTTGATGAGCAAAAAATGGAAATATCATGCTCAGAGGTAATGTTTTATGGCCTAAGCATTTGAAAACACTGCACCATAATCATAAAAAATTTCAAGACCCTCATACCTTCACAGTAACACTGAAAAAAGAATTAAAAAGAATATCCTCAAGCTTAAGCTGAAACAATGCAAAGCACATTTGCAGATTTTATTTGCCTCAACATAGACAGTGGGGTTCACTGCAGCATTTAAGGCACAGGAAAATCTATTCCTGTCTCTAAGAAACTTGACCCAATTTTCAAAGACCTGCTTCTGAACACACTTAGGTGGTGGCAAGCTGACCTTCACACCTACTTGTTACAAGTAGAGACGTGGTGGTCAGCTGTACACAGATGCTTGCAGCGGCACCAAGAGTGCATCTCCACTAAACCTAAAGATCTGCATCACGAACGGAGGTTGCCTGAACACGAAACCGATCAAGACCCATCCATGTGTCTGTCAGATTTGACATCTCAGAAGATAAACAGGAGACTCAAGCCCTTTGGTCCACTTCTGCTGGCCTTCCCTGCAGTCCTGAGCGTCCTCGTGGCAGAGCTGTCAGGTCACATTTGGCAGCATGTCCCTGCTGCCATTCTGTGGCTCCCAGAGCAGCCAGGCCAGCTGCAGATAGTCAGTGTGTATGTGACTTACTGACTTGCAGTACGTGCTGAATTCCTCCATAGAGGGAGAAATAATGAGGCTCATGGAGTTCAAGTCCAATGCACATGGAACCCTTCCCCACAGTTTCCATTTCATAATCTGATGCACAGCGAGCCCCATCCCCAGACCTGTCTCCTAAGCTTCATGACTTGTGCTCCCACAATCTGCAGGAACACACTTTCCTTTCAAATGTCGTGCAACCACAACAAATCTGGGTCAGAGCACACTTACCCCTTTCTAATTTTTTCACTTTGAAGTTTTTTAGCCTAGCCTGTCAGAGAAGCCACCAGATTTGTACCTTGGGATGTCTTTGTTATAAGCACCCAGTTTCAAGAGATACAAGAGTCATAGCCAAGATTCTGGCAACCAAATTCCTGATCACAAATCCAAAACAAACTCTCCATTTTATGGCTTCCTATCACTAGTTCAAAAATGTGCCAGTCCTACATTATTGTTGGTGCAGTCCTGGGATCTGCTACCATGATGTCCCCCACAATTTTTCCATACAGCTGCAGAGCTGGAACTCCAGCACAGGCAAAAACCTTGAAAGGAAGCCTCCCTCTGAGTCAGGAATTACAATACTCCTCTGTAATTACTGCAAGGGAGTGTGGGGGGGGGACACACTGAGTCACTGGAAACGCTATGGCGGATCAAGAACTACCTGTTATTTAAAACTACGTGCTAGACATTATCTCAGTATTTAGGGGAATTTTAACATTTTTACTCAGGTTGCTTTTCAACATGAGCTGCATCTGTACAGGGAGCTACTCATCGCCACCCTGCACAGATCTGAAGTTTCTTCATTTACACGGTAAAAGGTAACAACGTTAAAAGGAGGGATGCACAAAAGGACAGGTAGGAGTATTTCAGGATGTGGGAACAGATAGAAAATGGATACAGCTCCTTCCCAAGTCAGTGTTCTTTTTATAACCAAGAGGGTTATGACCCTGCATGCAGGCAGCATTAAGGCAGCCGTAGGAAGATTCAGGTGTATGACTGAGGTTTAGGGCTGGGGGCTAAATTTAGATGGCCTAAATCCAGGACTCAGTGCAACAGCAACAGTGACAGTGAAGAGCAGGCTCCTGATACACCACTCTGCCCTAGCAGCAACCACATGCAACAGTATGATGGCTGTAGGGACTCATTATGACATCCCATTGTCATTATGATAACGCTTGTTTCTGAAGACTGTAGGTTAAATTCAGTTTTGCTCCCTGTCCCTCCACACACTCATCTTTCCCTCACACCAGGATTCCAGAACAGAGCTGAGATTCTCCTTAAAACAGGCAGAGCACCCCATGGAAATCTCCAGCAGACAATACCAAGCAAACCTGGCAGACCAGAGGATCCAGTCCCCAGACAGGCCAGGCTCACCTCACCGCAGCCTCAATAACCTCATTGGAGTTCATCAAACAGAGCAAACAGAATCAGAGGCAAGGAGACAGCTCCGTGTCCTGCCTGCTCAGCCCCTGAAGGAGAAGCACTATGGCTATTAGGAACAAAATTCCCTCCATACTCCCTGAGAGGCCAGCTTGTCCACAAGCAGTTCTCTGGATCAGGTTGGCACAGGCAAAGCCATCCTGTTAGCACTGAAAGCCTGCCTGTCCAAGGGGGAGCAGATACATGGTCTTCTTGGCCTGTTCCTTTTCCCAGGGCAACCCAACCCACTGGTCTCTGTGTCTGTGCAGCAGAGTTGGGACTTCTGCTACTGCTGCCAATGGACACATGCAGAGGGAAGAGTTAAGGGTTATGGAGAAGGGTAGCCCCATCCAAGAGCATCTGGCCTCTGAAATCAGATCTGCATAGGAGGTTCATTCTCATTATGAGATCACAGTGGAAAAAATGGGGAGAGAAAGATGCAGGTCTTCCTGCAGTTCTCACCCTCTACTCCTTCTGCTCTTTACCAACACTTCAAGATGATTGTCCTCCCAAGCTCTCAAACTATCTCCTCAATTTTACCAGCCTGGCAGAACTCACTTTTCCATGTGCTGCAGAGAAGACATGAAGTTTTACCTCAGTTGCTCTGAACTTTTACGGCTTTCACTTTGCTATGCTTAGTCCCACAGACTGTCATTAGTTAATTATACATCCATCAGTTCTCTTTACAGTGAATTAAAATTCCTATTGTAATTACAAGTAAGTTGCCAATAGGTTAGGCTGAAAAAAAACCTCCGCCGTAGATGTACGTGTTGTGCAGGGGAAGAGGGAGTCACTGAAGAATGAGTTGGGGACAAAGAGGAAAAGACCATTCCATATTTGGTTAGATCAATAAAAGTGGCCTGAAATAAAAGTAAATGAGAAGTCTCTGAAAAACAATGGATCCTCATATAAATAAAATACATTTTTAAGCACTAAAATCTTCCCTTTCATGCTTACAAACACAAATGACCCACTTAGGTTAGCATCCCAAGCAAAGGAAGAAATGTGTTACTGCAACTGTGATGCAGCCCCTAATTGATCACAAAAACCTCCCCTGTACAGCAACACAGGCTCCATGAGATGTTGTGGAATATGGATAAACACATTTCAAGGACATTCTAACCCAGAGAATCCTGCACCAGCATAAATCAGTGGCAAGGAAGGGTCAAACGTACTCCAGTGCGCGTACTTAGGACCTTTAAAGATCCACTTTTTTAACATACTTCTATCAGTCACATGCATGCACACAAACAAATCATGCTCCTTTATTCATTGCACAGGATTTCCAGGAAACTGGACTTCTTTCCTCAAATTGTATGTTACCTGCCTCATAAGAGGACTCATACTTCCCTGGCTCTGATGTTAACGGTATTGATGCCACAGGATAAGGCAGGACCAGAAAGTCTGAGTAAATGTGAGCGAGCTATGTGGGGTCAGCCCTAGGAGGGCGTAAACTGCACAGTCACCAGGACCACAGTTTGCCAAGTGCTCAGACCTGTTAACATTTCCTTTTCATTTGTCTGCCTGCGGACACTTTTGCTTCGTTTATGGAACGTGACAAAGCTTTGTGCTTTCACATAGCACAGAAACATTTCAACACTATCTGTAAGCAAGGAAACATTACAGTGTGCTCAAAGGAAAAAGGGCTAAGAAGGATAAGTACAAGCAGAAACATTAACATGAAAGCAGTGGAGACTTTGAATGAAATATGAAAAACAGAACAAGAGCACTGGAAGAAGGAATACAGAACTTGTATGCCTTCAGGGCCTCCTGACACCACAGTGTCTGATGTCTAGCCTTGAAAATTACTTCCTAACAGCAAATATTTGCTGTGCCTGCTTCTAGACAGGTACCCTTTGAAATCCTGGCATTGGTGTCCCGAGTGGAAACTACTAATCCCCTGAAATGGGGGTGAAAGAGCAGCTGGGTGGGTGTCTGGCAGACAGCCAAGGTCAAGCCACCATAGCTCCATTGAGGTGTCAAAAATCAATGCAACCTAGGGCTGAAACTTTCCCTATAAGCATGAATTGTAAGGTAACATCCTTGTTGCAGTCACACAAAGGCTCGCTTGAGTCTGCCCAGCTGCCTCAAACCAAGACTACTACCAAAATACAGAAGTTACTCTGTATTTGGGATAGAGCAAACAAGCCAGGCAGTCTCATGAGCTGCAACATCAGAAAGACATTGTCCATGTGCCCGCAATCAACTCACTGTATTTAGCTAAAAAAATGTGTCTGAATGTGACTTTTACTATTTAGAAACATCACATAGAATCATTAAAGCCTTCTGTACTGAAGCTGAAGGAGAATGAATGGATTTTGTTCAGCACCATAAGTGTAGTGGTTTGAACCTTGTTTTCCCCAGAGGCTGGGAGAAGTGGTAGACCCCAAGGGGTGGAAACCCCTGGAAGTTTTGAAGTTCTGCCCAATGGACGCTCCTGCAGAAATGTAAACATATCACAACCAGACCGGAAAAGAAGAGTTGTAGTTTGGTGTTAGGAGAGGTGGCCATGTTGTAGAGCCACGAGGTAGGGGCTCTGAGCCCCTTGGGGCCTCTGGCCCCCCTCCCAGCCCCTGGCTGGGGGCTGCAGGGACCTGGAACAGCATAAAGCTGGGCTAGGTGCCTGTAGTATGCCGGGAGATGTTTTTCTCCATGGGCACAGAGCAGCAGCCGACGCTGACCAGAGAAACGGTGGCAGAGAGCCAGAGATAAGAACCTGAACTGAAGAAGCAGCAGAAGCAACATGCAGCACTGCAGAGGAGACTCCTGGAAGGAGAGTCGAGGAAAGGAGAGCCAGCAGCTGAGAGCTACAGAGTTCTTGGGGGTAAGACTGATACCAGATCCCCAAAACTCCTTTGAGACCTCCTGGAAGGAGGAAGATGATGGACTCTTACTTGAAAGAGCCTTGAAGTGCGACATGCACTGTAGAAAGGAGCTAGAGAGCTCCGAGAGGAATGCAGGGGGAGTTGACCTTGGCTCTCCCCCCCCCCTTTTGCACTGCTGCCACGGTGGCAGCCTGAGAGACAGGGCACAGAGGCCCTGCAAGAGATACCAGACCGTCACGAAGACCCCCCTGTGTCTTCGTGATATGACGTGGTGAAACGACCTTGTCTGGGGTTACGAAGTCCACGGAAGACCCCTCGGTTGTGAGGCGATGGGGCCGGGGGAGCTTGAATACCTCCCTCGTGGACGCTGGCAGAAAGCCAGCTATCAGCTGCTGCATGCATGAGAAGAAGAAACCTGCTGCCTCAGAAGATGCTGCTGTTTAAGGACTGGAAGGGATCTGTCCTTCTTTCCCTCCTGGACTTTTATTTGGAGGGGAGAAGAGATCTGATCCATTGTAAATACATATGTCATGGTAGAGATAGTTGTGATCATGTGTATAATGTGATATGGTATTTATTTGTACAGTCATTGTAATATATTCCCTTTTCCCCACTTTGAGTCTGGTGTGTTTTGTCTGGAAAAACCCATCTCACATTAGGTTGAGATGTGGGAGGGGGAATGGAGCTAGGGAATTGGATGTTGGGGCTATCTCAAACCATGACAATAAGTCATCCTTTCATTTTTCACCTGCTGCATCCAATTGCAACAACAGAGCTCTTGGAGAAGCTACTTCAAGTCTTGTGTTTACAAACAATTCTGCTGAAGTTAGTCAAGCTGTATGTTTTTAGCTGCAATCAGAGTTTAAAGGAAGCCAAGAAAGGTACAAATATGAGGCACATTGTTCCAGGAAACGTTAATGAAACAAAAGTGGTCCTTTATGTGCTTTCCCTGTGGGCTGGCACATGCCTGAGTCTGTCCTGTGGGCAGGGTGAGACCTGACAGGTCCCTCTGCCCCAGTATACCCTAGGCTTGCCATAAACCAGCACCCAGGTATGTGGACTTGCATACATATGGTGGGACTTTAAAGAGGTCTAAGGACACCTGTGGGCCTAACATGCAGCACAGCACTTCCCCATTTTACAAAAAACATTTTAGTATCAAAACAAACTCAAAGCACGTGTGCTACACTCCTATTTAATGTACCGGCTATTACTGAACTTTCTTGAAGAATCATTTGCAAGCACTGCAAGTAATTCTTTCTCATGCCCTAGAGATTTTTAAAGCACTCCACCCATTGTGAAATTACTTCAGTGCCCTACAAAAACCTGGTTTGCCATTGTTCAGCTCAGGATTCTGTTGTTTCCTGTAACTAAGGTTCCCTCCTCAAAAAATAAAATAGAAAAAGAAAACTACCTGAAAAATATGAGTGTTAAAAACCAATGCTAAAAGTCAGGCCCTTGGAGAAAAAGAGCAATTATAGAAAGATTTAAAAATATAACAGAGTGGAATTAAGATAATGGGGTCATATCACAAGAAATACACTGAGCTATGAAATTAGGACATGTGAAGGCAGCTGTCAGAAACTTACACTTCTATCAATTTCAACAAAACCCCATCAATACCAGTTTTGGTTACAAGTCCTTAGCTATCCCAACTCTCTCAAGATAATGTTATTCAAAATTCACTTTTAAGACAGCTTTTTTAAACTCAGCAGATCTGCACAAAGCATTAGTCTGAATCAAGCGTGTTAGTACTTCTGTGGTCTAACAGACAGACCACTAAACCACAATGCATTAATTAAACTTTTTGATATGCACTGCCTACACAGAGTTACCTCTCTAGTCCATATAGCATTACTTATCAGGCAGTGATTCAGTTACGCTGTAAAACACATGATTAAAGCTCCAATTTCTGAAAGCCTTCATCTTCAAGGACATTTAATCATATGTTTAAGTGCTCCTCTGTGTCAAAGCCTGAATGTTCTGCTTTATTGCAATGAGATTATTAACAAGTTAAACGAGTACTTGGATTTTCTGAAATTATGGTCTCAAAAAACCCAGCCAGATCCACAAATAGAAGGTTTCATTTTAAATACATTTTTAATATACTCAGAATTACTGTATTACATCTGTGCCTTAATACAGCAAGCACTTGATTACACGCATGTACAAGGAAAACCCATTTCTGGATTACCATAATATGCTACCAAGCTGAAGCATTAGAGAGAATGGAAGTATTTCAATATCTGTTCTCTCTGAGCAGGGCTTAAGAAAAGTCAGATGTATAATATTTCATGACAGATTTCTGCACTGTAAAATTTTTATTGCCAGAAAACTTGTTCACAGAACAAGCAGCCTAAGTAAATGTGCTCTCTCTGGTACACGAGAACACACCGAAGGCAATTTCTCTCACTTGTTTTCATTGGAATGCCTGGAGAAAAAAAATAAACCTTGAGCCACTGTTCAAGAATCAGTAGCTATATGGAGTATTTTCATATCATGCTAGCAACCAAAAAATAAATAAATCAAATGCTTTTAAAATAACATAGCGAGTGGGAAGCCTCTTGCACACAAAAAAAATGTTAAGGGATAGACTATGGTAATTAAAAATATCATCCAGCTTCCTGCTAGGAATTTTTATACCAGCACTTCAGGATACTTAAAATACACACTGAAGAGCTTCCCAAATCTCACATGCACCCAGTAATTTCAAGACATTCTAGTAAATCTGAATGTCATTAGGGCACATACATATCAGTCTCCACAAGTCTTTGAGAGTACAGTTGTCAGGTAACATCTCTACTGTACTGTAGTTCTGTGAGGTATGAATAACTTTGAGATTTTAGAACACCAGTTCTTCCCAGTATCTTCTAGGGACCTTACATCAATATGTCCTCAAGGAGGTTTGTTTTGGGGGGTTTTTTATTTTGTTTTTATGTTGTTGGGTTTTTTGGGGTTTTTTTTGCAAGAAGACCATGGATATTAATTGAATATAACAAACCACTTTTTTTCTTTCCAAGACAGATGTGACTCTGCAGTTGTGGGAATCTATGTATTTTCTTGCACTACTGCTTTAGAATAAGGGGGGGGGGGGAAGTGGGATTCTCCTCCTTCCATTCCTAAAAAACTAGGGAGTCCAAGAAGATGGAATCTAATAGCTAATGGCAAAATAAATGTTACCCCAAGCTGAAAGGCAGCTAGGAAAAGCACTTTCTGATCACTTAAAGAAGAAAACACGTAAACTGAAAAATAAAAATGCAACCTGTTACTAAACTGAAGTGCATGATCCAAACAGGGTCTTCAACTCTTTTCAGTACTGACAGGAGCCACACAATGGCAATATTCGTTGAATCCATGAGGATGGGAATAAGCCCTTCTGCATGGGATGTGGTGAGACCGTCGTATCACAGAAGCCGCCACCTTCGCTCAGTTCTGTGCTTGAACTAGGACATATCAAAGGTCAGGATACAGCTCTATCAACACTAACAGGCTGGAAAGCTACAGCTTCCTGAACCAGATCTACTGAACATGAATCCTGGGCAGGTCTGTGGGCAGTCTTGGAGTGACCCAGATGTATCAAACTTACTATGCCTGAGCAGTATGATGGTGGCAGCCATAGGCACGGGCTATGGTGACACGTCTAGTCCCACAGGGAGGTCAATGGTACGATTCTTCTGAGGTTTTATGTTCACCCTGGTCACACTGTTAAGCAAAATTGATCAGGACAAAATGCAATGCAACAGATAAAGTGCAGTCAGACGACAGAACTTAAATGTTTTGGCATCAAACATTTCCAAATATTTCCAAAACACATTCAAACAACAAAATTTTACCAAGTGGAAATCCAAGTATTGGTTACCAAGTCTAAGATTAAACTCTAAAGGTTTTCTAAGTAACATCTCCCTTTCTTAATGTCACTATACAACATTTCATAATGCTAAGCTACAAGGAATTTCCACCCAAACTAGTTTGGTGCACTTTAATTTTAACATCCTGTTGACAAGATTACCACTATTAAATAAAAGTACGTTCTTCTAAACATTAATGACAAAATGATAGATCTTCCTTTCTGATCACATGAAGGCTTTTGGTAACTGTAGCATTTACTTAGTAACAGGAATTGAGCTTTTGGGAGGTCAAATGGGTTGATGATTTGGCTAGCTGTCCCTGCTGAAACAGGAATAGGAAGTCAGATGTAACAATTTGCCTTTGACACAGAAAAAATGTTTATTTTTGTTAATCGGATAACAAAACCTTGGGATATGCTAAATCCTTGAGCTGAAATGTTTACAGTTTAGATAGGGTGTGTTCAGAAGATATTTGTGACATTGGCCTGTTCTAACATCACGGATTTTTAGAGGATATTTGTAAACACACTTTGTTAAAGTGAAAAGCAATGCAACTTAATTTGACAGAGAGACCAGCTTTATCTGAGTGTTCATAGTGTGCACTCTTCTTCTAACAGAAACTAATTGGGCTCTCAGGGTCCCCTGTATGGAGACAGCCAAAGCTATGTCTGGAGCAAGCAGAGTCCTGACTGCAAGGCAAGCAGGTCAGGGCAAATGGAGACATGACACAAAGCCAGGCTTCAAAAGGGACAGCAAGAGACTTCTTACGGCCAAGAGAAGCATGCAGAGTTTGCCAGAAGCCAAAGAACAATTCAGCTGACTGAAACAATGAAACTGATCCTTCACTGAATTCTGCAAAATGTACTGAAAGACATCTATCAAAAAAAAATAATGTGTATTTATTTTTAGCAGGGGTGATCTGAGAAATGTTTTTTTCAGTGCTTGCAATAAGATGATACTTTCAACATCTCTGCCATTTCATTTTGTCAGGCCACAAAAACTGCAAACTTGCAAGAATATGGCCCTATAGTTTCTGTTCACTACAAGCATTGAAAAGAATTTTCATGCAACTTTAGATTGACATCAACAGAAGTCACAGAATAAGTTAATTTTCCTATTATAGCAATTTCTATGTGACTGCTCAGTGAACAAAACTAATACATGTAATGTTTTATTTTGCCCCTATCTAATCTTACAGTCAAATATGCTGCTCATTATTGTAGAATAAATATGCTACTCAAGATAACCAAGATAAAACTTTTAAAACATTGAAAACTGCCCTTGATCCAAATACATCTCAATGACTTAGAAAGCTGGTGGAAAACACTACCCAGAGATAACTTTTAAGTCTTAGATACAAGGACATTCAATGAATCAAAGACTGAGAGTCAAATCTCATGATTCGACCTTGGGGAAGCCAATCACTAATATAAACATTTGCTATTAAGAAAACAACATGAATAGCTACTGACTATACTGAAATTTTACAAGAAACAATACAGTCATCAAGAAACAATAGTAGAGCTTTGGATCCAGACATGAGGCCGTTTTGAAACTAAGCACATGCATTCACTGAAGTAACTACTACTACTGCTTTTCACAACTGGTAATTAAACCAGAGCGTATACTTAAGCCACTCCTATGCCAGTTCCTGAATGAGCCCTACGAAAGTCAGCTGGAGACGAGGAAAGGACAGAGCACCGAACACACTTCATGTCTTGCTTGATCTGCAGAGGTGAAAAAGAGAAGTAAACTCCAGTAACAATCCCCTGACTGAGCTTCTGTCTGCTTGTTCTGTCAGGATCCACATTTCCTCTCCCTCTTTTCCAGCCCACGCATGGGAAGAGGAATGAGCCCGGCATGCTGGGAGACAGCTCCTGGGAGCGCTGCTTCAGATGATTCCTTCCATATTACCTGCTGTCCCAGTGTGAATGAGCCCCATGCACCCACCTCATCAATCAGGATATGAATTTGGGGCACTTCTGACCTCTAATATATGCTCCTGAACATACAGGCCTCATGTACAGGCTACTGAATAGAAGCCGCAAACTATGCTGGAATAACAATAATAGCTTCAATTAAAATTAGTCTTACACTCTTGACTATAGCAGCCATGTATCTTTAAAGCAACTGTATATTCCCACTTTCATAAATAAACATTTTTAACAGAGCATGATTTATTTTGCTCTGCATTTTATTAACTATATAAGACAAATATTACTGTTTTTGAACTTGAGTAAAAAAGCTTGCAGCAGTTTGGCTGATGACACTGTCTATCACACAGCTGCTGCCCTGCCCTCTCCCACCTGATTTTCCACATCCACCTTCTGTTTCCGTGTTTCAGGCTTTAAGCATTCAAAGGAAGATTTTTGTCTGTACCGTGTCAAACACAGGGAACACAGTTTCTCATGGTCTCAATGCAGCTACTTAGAAATCCAGATGTTAGTACAAGACTTATAATAAACCAGAAGTGTTCATCAAATGCAGTTAGAGGTTTGCATTCATCATTCCTTCACTTCAATTCTAAATTTCAACCTTCTTTGCAGAAATAATTACAATGGAGAACAGTAACCTGTAAACATGCAAGATTTCAGCCTCAAGTGTCTCAGTATCTGGCAACAACTGGCTAGTGTCTACATGATCTTAGCCATGAAGTCGAAGCCATGCCAGTGGGAGTGTTCCCAATGGCTTCAGTGGACCTGCTTGTGTGCAAAGATAAGCAACTAGGAGCAGTTGAAAGAAGTTGCCCTACCTCCCAAACCCTCAGAAAAATGAGTACGTAGAACAGAGCACTGAAAGAACTCATAGACTTATTATATTATAGGTTGACGATCTTACAGAAACCTTTCCAAAAACACCTTTCTGCTAGCTGGTCTTTTAATTATAACCATGACAACTAATGCTCTCCAATAGGCATTTTGTCCTCATTGTTGCAGAACTAGGAAAAAGGGCAAGAATTCTTGACTTTTTCTCAACTTCTCTCCCCACAAGTTCACGTTCCCTTCATTTGTTGGTCCATCCTCCCAAAGTGTGGAAAGCTAAGTCAACAAGGGGGTTGAAATTTGTCAAGCCATGCACACTGCTTGGGTATTTGCAATAATAACATAACCAATCCAAAAAATACATGTCCTTAAAGTAGTATTGGCTAAATTATATATATATGTATGTGGCTTCTACTTCACTCCAGGCAAATGGCATGATTGTTCTTCTCACAAATCCTCTCTGGAGACTGTGATGAAGAATCCTCACCATTCAACCCATCAGTGCAACTGTGAGGAGGTCAGGAAGGTTCAAGATTGCATCTTCTCCATTGTGCAAAACTTCAGTAAGCAAGGTATTGCTGGCTCCATGGATGCTATCTTGGACCCTACAATGGGTAAACCTCACGGGGAAGGCTTCCAGGATCAGTGGTTAGCAGAGCGCCTGCTGCTGTAAAAAATCTTCCAGCGAGTGCAATAGTAAATAACCCCCATTTTCCTCAATAACTGTTCTTTGTAACCTTTTTTTTTTTGAAAAGGGGAAGACCAGCTTGTTTTTGATGGAGGTCTCCCCAACCTCCATCAGAATGTTTCAAAAGTTAAGCACAGACGGAACACATGAACTTTCCCATCTACTGCTCAGACACAACCAGTCCCAGCCTGCGTGTCACTGCTTCTACTTAATTCTGGAATTTTCTTTGCATGCAAATGATTAGCCTGTGTTCTAGATGGTATGGAATGTGTTTTTCCTTCAATGTACATAGGGGTTTAGAGCATGCAATTTTGAATGATTCACATGTGCAAAGAATTCTCCCCTAAGCCACAGCAACATATAGTACATAAAAGTATAAGTAGAGGTAGTCTTGAAGGAATTGTTTCAGTCCCTGAACACAGAGATACAGCTCTTTTGTTGCAATGATTTTTCCATTTGCAAACGTATAGGGCACATAAATGTTTTCAGATCTGCATGTTTCATTCCTGGCTATCTGAAAATACAATAGTTTTTAAAACCAAACATGAATGTCTTCAAAGCTTCTGTCAGATATCCAGACACCAGTCACTCCTTGAGTAATGACTCATGTCTTACACTTTCCTCATTATTACAACAAAGCAAAAGGCAGAAAAGCTTGCAATAGACACAAATGCTGACAGTCTCAGTTAAAGGGGAGAAACATGAGCATGACAGCAAAATGGCACTTTTTTCCTTCTAATAAAAAGTAATTCTTTACTCTGTCTCCTAATATGCATCTGGACAAACTAGAGAAGTGGCTCCATGAGAGGTTAGTGAATTTCAACAAGTCCAAGTGCAAGGTGCTGCATATGGGTCAAGGCAATGCCAGACATGAGTACAGACTGTGAGAAGAATTCATTGAGAGCAGCCCTGCCGAGAATGACTTCGGAATTCTTGTGGATGAGAAGCTGAACATAAGCCAACAGTGTGTGCTTGCAGTCCAGAAAGCCAACTGCATCCTGAGCTGCATCAAAAGACGGGTGGGCAGCAGATCAAAAGAGGTGATTCTGCCCCTCTACTCAGCCCTTGTGAGACCCCACCTGGAGTACTGCATTCAACTCAAGGGTACTCAGCACAAGACAGGCATGGACCTGTTAGAGCAGGTCCAGAGGAGGGCCACAAAGAAGATCAGAGGGCTGGAATGACTCTCCTGTGAATACAGGCTCAAAGAGCTGAGCTCAGCCTGGAAAAGGGAAGGTTCCAGAGAGACCTCATTGTGGCCTTCCAGTACCTAAAGGGGGCATGTAAAAAGAAGGAAAGTATTTTTTGCATGGGCAGATAGTGATAGGACAAGGAAGAATGGTTTTAAACTAGAAGAGATTTACATTAGATATTAGGAAAAGATTCTTTACTCAAAGGGCAGTGAGGCACTGGAACAGGTTGCCCAGAAAACTTGTGAATGTCCCTTCCCCGTGAGTGTTCAGGGCCAGGCTGGATGGGGTTTTGAGCAACCTGGTCTAGTAGAAGGTATCCCTGCCCATGGCAGGGACATTGGAACTAGATGGTCTTTAAGGTTTCTTCCAACACAAGCCATTCCATAATTCAATGATCTTGTCTCTCCTTGCAACAAAAAGCATATATAATAACTCCCCACGATGGCTGTGTCTACAACAAGACCTAATACACAGGAAGAAACTCCATGCAGGGGATTTTTTTCTAGTGTGCATGAACCCCCCCACACAAGCTTGACTTTTCCACAGTGCTGGCTACAGTTTTCAGGAACAGCATATCTTGACTTCGCAGTCTTCACTGATAACAGATCCAGACCAGCACCAAAAAAATACACCTTATCAAGTTCCAGTTCTGTAAGTCCTACTCTGACTCACCCAATTGCCCTTATTTATGGTCTTTGAAGTCTGTCAGACAGGTACAGAATTTCTCATTAAGTTTTATATAAATATAATTTAAACAAACTACTTTGACTACAGCATGGGTGAGACTGTCTTAGTTCAGAGAGGTTGTCCATTCTGTAGCAAAAGCCAGATTCATATGTCCCAAATCACTGTGTCTGGTGCTGGCTGGCTTTGGGACTCCAGAGATGTTGACTCACTCAGAAACACAAGGCACAAGGACACTCATAGGTTCCACAGTTAGTTTGGTCAAACTCCACCAAAGCAGAAACTGTACTTGCAGGAAACAAGGACATTCAAAGAATCAGGTAGACTGATGACATTACTAATTATGAATTCTGGGTTTCCCCTTGAAGACTGAGCAGATTCCCCTAAAAGTACAGTAGAAAGCCACACAGATCTTGGGCAACTCATGACATTTTTTCATTATTATAATAGAATAAAAAGAACAAGAAATGGGGAACACATATATCATAGTGTACATGTATCAACACATACAAAGAGATGTAGAAAACTCCAACAAGAAAATATTTTTTGTATAGCTACATTTTTCATTTGAAACTGTGTTTGCAATGCTGTTAGTCTACTCATGTTCTCAAGCCTAGAAATTTCTCCTTGGCGCCTCTGTTCCTCCTTGGAAGACTAGGAGTTGGAAAAGTCCTACTTCAGCAAGAAGGGAAGGATGAGGTCCTTTGCAATTTGAGATACCATCTCTTTTTTTTTTTCTTTGAGTGTTTTAGAATCTGCTAGCAGTGATCTACTTCATGAATGTAATCCCCACTCAGTTCCCACTGAGCTGAAATCATTTAAAAGAGGCAAAGTAAAAGATTAGTGAACACTATTTTCTTACTGATCAGCACAAAGTTATTTGGCACAAGCATTTCTGTAAATGTTTGTCCATGACTGAGTAAATTTGCAGTGTACGATGGCCCTCAACCCGTGCTTCTGTCAAGTGAGAAGGCTCGTAGTCTAGCATTGGAGCTCAGCTGTGCTTCAGCAGAAATACAAAATGCTAGAGGCTGAGCTTAGTATCATTGCTATCTTTCTCTTTGGATCTGTTCTTTTTTGTTTTGTTCAGTGTTTCTCTTTGCAAACAAAAAGAAGATTAATTTTAAGATGGAATAAATGTAAGGTTATTCATGGCTGTTGGGTAACGAGGAGAATTTGTGAAGTGCATTACACAGGGCTGCACTTTGGCATGGAGAAGCCAGAAGGAGAGGAGAGAACTGTAATCACCTCTAGGAGAGCATCCAGAAGAAGAGCTCACACCTAGAACCACTTTCAGCCTCATGGAGCTGAAGGTAATGTCTGCTTTAGGATACGCAAGGAGGTCCGGTGGACTCAGTTTACAGAATGCTGGCAGCCTGCCACAGTATTTTGTTCATATGTGCCTGTGATATCCATGAGCCCAGAGCTGTAATTATGGTCTCAGATATCACAGTATTACTAGCCTAGGAGATATTTATGGATCTGGAATATACAATCTATAGGCACTGTGTAGTTTCAGACACATTCAAGAAAACTCCCCTCTCAAGAAGAGGAACAGCAAGTCTATAACAGTTCTTTTGAGCTATATCAAAGCAATACACTCCACTAGGTCTCACCACTAAAAGTCACTGAACGGTCTGGACGCGGTAAACTGCAGGTACAGGACTCAGACTGACACCATAGGTATTATCAGAGGCATACTAATGAACTGCAAACTGGGTTAAGCAGTAGCAATGCTTGTTTTCCTATGAAGTGACTTGCTGCTTCTCACAGTTGCATTTTAAACTTACAATGATAATAAGGACAAGTACATATTTTCTTCTCCACCAGAAGGGAAAAGCCAGACAACCACTTCCACACTGTTGTTTTATTTCTACGAAGCTTATGAAGCATTTAGAGGATAAAGTGTAATCCAAGAACCTAGCTAGAGAGGAACAACTCAATATTGTTTGCTATTTATATTACTAATTTTGCCCCAAAGTGTACTGTCATGCAAACAAAATCACCAAAATGTCACCATCTATGGGAAAGAAGCCCATGACCAGAAGTGAGGTGCTTGCAGAATATATTTCAGAGTGGCGAACAGAAACTATACCAGGTTGACAAATGCTATTCCCACATGAAGCCTAGGGAGGTTTCTGTGTCCTTGTATGAGCAGACAGGACTTTATGTTAAATATCCCCATCAGACAGTAAGATGCATTGGAGAAAAGGAATCTAATTCTCATCATGCTGGCTTGGCTCTGGAATAGCTCCGGTTTATTTTGAAAGAATACCTTCCACTTTACCACAGTTTTAGACACTCTGCAAACACACATTTCTCAATCCATAATCTAAAGCATTACTCCAGCAGCATAACTGCAGCCATCCCCTTATCAATGTGCCGTATTTTCTCCAACATAGCTTATGTTCATTGAGGGAAGGGTTTCAACTGCTTTCATGCTATGGCAACAAGCCGGACACCCACTCACATTCAGGCACAGACAAGTCCTATACAGGACAAGAATCAGGACAATATATTTGTTTTGAAAAATATTTAAGGACAGGGTTTTGAAATTTCTGCTTCCACAAATATTGGAATCCCAAATCCAGTGCCTGCCCTTAACTGGGACCACTTGCCCTTCAGGCTGAGGGTAGCCAAACATATCATGTTGCTTTGCCTGCTCACAGTCAGTTGGAAAGCTGCATGGGGTATTTCAGTCATGGCCTGTCTCTCTGCTAAAATTTGCTTCTTAAAAGCATTCAGTGCCTATTTACCAAGAGGATGGGAAGTCACCCTGCAGTGCTTCCTTAACTATAGTAATTCTAAATATTTTACAACTTACAGTGCTCTGTGAAGGAAGATATTTGATATTGCTCTATACAGTTAGGAAGCAGAGTGCTTTGTATTAGAGAAGATACAGAGCTTTATAATAAACTAGACTGAAACATCTTCATTACCAAAGCAGCTTTGCACTGAGAAAGTCTTATGATGAGAAAGCATTGGAAACATACAGTAAATGCAATTGGTTATCTTTAGTGTAAAAAAGAATTTAAAAATGCAAACTAGAAAAAAAGTATTGTATATTTTATATGTGCTTACATAAACCAAATAACCTTAAACCCTGAGTAGATTAGAAGTTAATACAAATTAGAAGTGTATGTTAACATTTACAATACCGATCAACGTATTTTTTCCTCCCTGATACCAGCTGTATGAGACTGTGGCAGAAGAAATGCCTTTAGACCAGGAGGAAACCTCTGTGTTTTAAACTCAGGTTTCCCCCAGGTTAATCAGGTATTTTTTCAGTATGAAATGAGTTCTTGTATTTAAACTAAAACATGCTGACAATATGCCATTTTAGCAATTGCCTTCCACAAGATATGTCCTAATACTGCAGCATTTTCAAACACTCCATACAGATATTTCTTTAAAAGTTACACTGACAAAAGTAATTTCAGCCTTTTGGGCTGTACTTGATGTCTATTTATTTTCTGTGCCTTTAATAGTCACAACTCCAGGATTTCCTTTTGCCTTAGCTCTAAGCACCACGCAGTCTGATTTTAGACAAACCACAAATAACATTTATTTTAGCTGTTTAACCATTCTAGTCCTTACTCCTTTTTTTTTTTTAAATGCCTTTTCTACTTTCTTCCATTAGAAGCAAATGCTGGCCTTCTGTTCTTTTAGGGTATCCTTTGCTTTTAAGGAAAAAATAGACAGAAAGCTGTATTCCAACATACCTTGAAAGGAGAGTAGCATTCACTGCTAGCTGTGTGACTTTTCAGTAGCTGCAGACTGAGACTCAGACTCAGCAGACTCAGACTCCAGCGTTCCCAAGAACCACGGTGTCACAAATCCCTGAAGCTTGCAATGAGGAGCAGAGGCAGATTGTTCTCACACGCCCTTCCTCTTCTCTGGGTATCTGACAGCTGTACACTTTTTAGGACTGCAGCAGGACTTGTCTCTCAGCCCCTTTGCCACTCTGATAAATCATCCCCTCCCTGCTATTAGGGCATGCTGCCATTATATCTTAAAAGCACGTCACAGCTTGCATGCAGTAGCTGTGGGAAAGCTGCATTTATTTATACAGGAAGCTTGAGTACAGCACTTCCTACTTCCCATCCGAGACTCAATTCAACTGCAGGTGATTACTTAAACCCTGTCAGCCAGCCAATGCACACCCTACGTCCTGATTTGGATATCTGTGCTGCTTTTAATCACAGCTCCCATCTGAGCTCTGAGAAGGTTAAACTGAAAGGAGCAAGGCATTAGATGTGACACTCATAAAAAACCCCTCCCAAATTAACCTGTTTTAGGGTAGCAGTTTGCATGGCAGCTGCCCTACTGGCAGATGATGTATGAAATATTGCTGGCTTCTGCTTGTGAAAAATGTCATCTAAAAGAAAAGTGATTTCTTCATGTCGGAGGGGAAGGGAGCAAAAAATCTAACTCACAAGTCGAGTATCAGTGAAATTTCAAATCTGAATGCTTAATTCTGTCCATACAAAAATTTCACTCTTTAAGCTGGGCTTGTGTGCAAGAGGGACTGGGAATTCTGCAGTTCTGTACTCCAAACTTAAGGGTGTGATTCACAGCAGCTGAGCAGCAGAAGGTATTATTGAGACACATCACATCAAACCCTCAAGAACTTTTCCTGCTGTAGGAAATGCACCGCACCCACAGATAAGAAGTGCAGGGTGTGCAGAAAAACAGAGGGGGGGGGGGAAGTACAGATGCTAATCTATAATTTGCTCTGATGAAATCAGTTTACTTTGTAGTTCATGCAATTATTGCTGGTGTTTTGCCTTCAGTACTTAGATATATAGGCATTTCTTCTGGGGTGTATAGAAGCTCACAGCTGAGTTTTTAGTTATTTTCAGCCAATTATACTGCATCAGAATAACTTAAGAAAAAGGCAGAAATCTTGTGCAACTTGAATTCAGTCTCCTTATACCTATACACTACAGCTTTGCTTGAATTATCATCATATACTCTTTTCCTCTTGGAATAAGTACAAATTTAAAATCAATCTATTTAACTTTGGGTGTTACGTATAATTTTATATTTAGAGGGGAAGGGAATAACCACCAGAAAAAATGTAGCTGTTCAAACATGTGGAATCACGTTGATCCCTACAGTGTTCATCAATAGTTTTACAACAATATTAGGCAAACTAGAGCCATGTCACATATATTGCCACTTGAGTTAGCAGAGTATTTCCCAGCAGAAGCAGACCCATATCCTCGGCAGTGACCAATCCTAGACGGTACTCAAGAAACACCTAGGGCTCAGAGCTATTTTTCAGTATGCAGAACAGTAATGAAAATGTGGAATTCTTTGTAAAACTTCATGATTAGAAAAGGATTCTCCTTCAGTGGTTAGAATTTTAACCTAGTATGAAATAGCTTGAGCTTCTATCACTACTCTTTTCAATAGTTCCCCTCAGTTTCAGTTCCTATATTTTCTTCCTGCTGCTGCTACCTTTGCTACTCTACCTCCATCACACAAGTACTTTTTAGGCCACAGATAAAAATCAACAATAAAAATCTTCCTGCTCTCAGCCCCTGTGCTCAGCAACACAGCACTTGAACAGAAAAGGGACAATTATCTCAAGGAGAGTAGTGAGAGAGTGAGGATGAGGAAAATCAAGTCATTTATGCAGGTGTAGGGAAAATGGCAGGGCAGTAGGTTCAGAAGTAGAGCAGGGCAGCAGCCAGTAGCAGAGCAGCAAAAATAGCATCTGGTTTGGTATTTACTCCTTGATGGCACAAAAAAGCAAAACCAAGCTTCACTGAAGTAACCTCCAACAGTCAAGAGATAGAGCTGCAAACAAAGGTTAATCATCTTTCCTTCAGATAAATGATGAGGCCAGCTTGTATCTGGGGGGCTGTTCTTTCAAACTATGAAAACTAGATTAGTACATTAAAATGCAGACCAATTCTGGACACATCAGCTGCAAACATCCCATGATATTTTTAGCCCATTTCCTAATAGGTATCTCTATGCATGAAAGTTATAATGTGATTGCACAAATGTGCAAAACTGCTTACAGCAAAATTAATTTCCCTTAAACATTACAAAATTGGTGAGAAATATGATTAATGTTTCCCAAGAGATTTAATTATTTGGAAATGTTAAGATGTGCTCATTCCAAGCATTCCACTTCTTCAGTATCAAATCCTAAACTGTGATCCGAGGATTTACATGTAGGACAATCACTTACTGATGTTCTATGGACAGCTGGCTATACCTCTGCTTTCATCTTCTCTTCTGTATTTGTCCTTACTTCTGTGCTTACCCAGGATCTCAACAGCAAAGAGGAGCTGAAGGTGACGTCGCACTGCGCAAGAGCTCAGGCTATAAGGACTTGAGACGATCAATACTGATGGTTCTTTTCATTGCCATCACCTGAAGATGTGAGCTGGACTGTTACAAGCTCTTCTGCCAAAATGATTTCTCTTCCAGCTCTACCTCGAGCCCAGGTACTTCACAGTTTCACAGAAGCACATCTTCTTGCCAAGCTAATTTTATGAACTATTATGAGCCATGCTAGAATTGCTACCCAGCCCAAATCCCTGAATTTCTTAACCCAGATTGATTGGTTTCCTTTTTGAGTCACAAATAAAAAAAATACAACTTCAGAATGTCACACAGTGCCAGACAAGGCACAAGCTAAGTCCTCCCCGTTTGCTCTTTTCTTCAGTAGCAGTGACATAAACACAAAACTGAGAGGGTCCAATTAATCTTTTGGACACTCTCAACTGAAGCCTTTATATCTCCAGGGCTGGGGGAATGGCTGAGCCTTGGAGATGATACATACTGAAATGTAGCATCACTGGGAACTTTTAGTTGAGTTACTAGTCAGAATACAAATAAAGGCTGGCATAGTTAATTACTAACATTGCTGTGTCATTCTTGCAGCAGCTTGAAATACTTACAAAATGACTAAGCCAGTCTGCATTAACTAAAATTACTCATTAGTTTATGACAGAAGGGGGTAAAAAAGTAATAGCATGACCACTGAAAAGATGTCTCATATCTTACAAACAAAATACCATTAGCAGCAATAAAAACACCGAGTTAGTCTATAACTAACAGTTTCATTATAACTCAATATAAAGAATTAGGATTAGCTTGTGAGGGGAAAAAAAGAGATTTTTACTACTCTGTTTCAGTTTTCAACTAATAAAAAACAAATATCCTAAAAAGTAATTGCTATCCAGAGGTGTAATATAAAATGAGGTTTTGTAACAAGCTTTCTAAAACCAGAGGCTAACTAAGAAAAATGAGTCTTTATCCACTTCACTTACTGTACATGCAAATTATCCATTTCCTTATAGGAAAAAAATATTTGGATATGTAAGAGACACAGTTTCACAACAAAAATAGATACTAATGGGTAACATAACCAATGCTGAAAACAAAACAGGAAGGGGTTTTGCACAGTGAGTATACATATATTTTCTGCAGTTACAAGTATGATGCCCCTGATGTCATGGACTATTAATAGTTCTATTCAATGGGAACTGTTTTAAAGGAGGATTACACCATCAAAAGTCATCTGTGGTACCTTCATAAACCAGATGTTTTAAAAAAGGAATCTTTATTCAATATATGTATTTATATAATCACACAATGCTAGAAATCAGATGTCAATGCAAAAAAATACAGAGCTATGTAATATTTTGCATGCAGACAAGATTTACTCAGTATTAGCTACAAGAAAATCAGCATCACGTTTTTCCCTGTTTGAATAACCCTATTGTTCTACAATTCTGACTTAGTATGCAAGTCACTCACTGACAAACTAGGTTTGAGGTCTTCATTATTTCCTTTACCTAAAACATAAAACTTTATTACAAGGTGTTTTCTATTGGAGTAAAATAAGTCAAGTTAAATTATTTTGAAAGAACAGTAGGTACAAATCCAAAGAGCATTTTATTTTACAGTGAAAAAGGGAGTGGGATGGCACACTGTCTACTGAACATGTATAATGATTACGATCTCAAAATGTGTGTGGTAGGTGACTTACACTCATCCTGCTCTATGAACAAGGCAAAATGCAATATTCATTAAACTTTATTGGCACAGCACACCATCTCTAAACAAAACATAATGGCTTCCATAAAACTCTGTATTTCTTCTCTTTTCATATTTTTTCATGTATTGTTTATACTGTGAACTAGCTTTTGGTATTTGATCCATACAGAACTGTGCTAGAGGATTAAAAAAAATAGAGTCTCACCAGAAAACAGTGAGAAAACAGTCTTCTACCCCAGTGGGTAGGTTTCAGGTGCTTAGAAATCTCATCTTAAAGATCAATGCAGATGATTTTGACAGTATGTTGCTGGAGTTCCAGTGCAACTTGTCTTCTTGGAACCTGAAAGCATTAAGAGAAAGTGTATTTGCCCCTGTAGCAAAACTTGCTGGTGACAGAGCTCTACTAGCAATGTCATCAGGAGCGGGCACTTAGCCACCAGCAACCAAACAGCTCTGTAATTGCTCTACACAAATTTTTTGCTTTTGCAAACTCCTGCCTGTTCACTAAGTGTGCAAAGAACCAGCCTGCAAAAAGAAAAAGAGCCAAGTTGCTATGAGTCTGCCACAAAAAAGATGTTGATGAACTGCCACTGAACATCAGACATCTATCCCAGGGGCAGCCAGCGCAGCACCTTCAGACCAGGACATGTCCTTAGCCACCCCTCTGCACTCAAAACACAAGGAAGAGGAAGGTTTCTGTCACAATCCCCCTTGACCTCCTCCTGTGACATGAGACCTGTCAGCCATCAGTTCACAAAGTGATCATCAATGATGTGGTGGTGCTGCTTCTAGTGACACGGCAGCAAGAGGTTGCAGGACACCTCTCAGGCTCAGAGGACCTGTGTAAGCAGGTCCAGTTCCCCAGATGGATAGCACATGTAGCTTCCCCCAATGTCATGAACTGATGACAAAAAAGTAAAATAAAACCAAACGGGTTGTTTTGCTCTCATGTTCATGTGTTACACATACAGAAGTGGAGTCGCTCAGTTCTTATGACCATCGGGTAACAGATGAGACTTTCTAGCTCATAATAATAATAATAACTTATAAAGTTATTATATAATAATAATAACTTATAAAGTAGCATTGAGGGAAACATATTAAATACATGTGAAAGAGGAGACACTAAAGTTGTCCACTTCTCCTGCTTTCTCTTAAAGTCAGCATACATTTTTAACAAATTGTATAAAGATTGCATGATTGCATAGGGAAAACCTAAGGCTCAGTTCAATTAATTTATTTTCTATTAACTGTATTCACAGTTAACCTCAGAGCATGTCACAGACTTTCAGTTATACATGGATACTTTTTTTCCTATTGACTGTGTGCCAAAAAATGACACATTCTGTTGACTTTTAACCAAGTGTTTTGGTAATGTACCTAGAAGCACAGTGATTTCAGACATCAGAATCGCCATCAGCTTAAAAACTGAGAGGGCAAAACCATCCTGGTAGCCAACACAGGAAGCTCCCTCTGTAACAGAGGAGGTCACTCACCTGTCCTTGTCATGAGATAAAAATGTGCACACTATTTTCATGTCTCTAATTCTGCTTTTTCTGTCCTACTTCGAGCTCTTAACTGCCTTGTTTTCAGAAATATTAAGAGAAGGTTTTATTCCTTCTAACCCAAGCCAGTCTCCTAGGTGATAGTTCTATCTACTGGTTTAAAAGACAGCTAAAATTTGGAGGGGAGGGTGAAAAGAGGGGTTGCCTAATAATACATTTCAGCCCAGACCTTCCTGTTTTAACTACCATCAGAAGTCAGGGATGGGCAAGTCAGAAATGAGACAGAGTTGAGGCTCCTAATTGTATGGCTATAAAACCCAACAATAGGACTTTCATAGGCATCTGGCAGGCAGGACCAAGGTGAGGAGCTAAAGCATATCTTTGATTCATACCTTTTCCTTAGTATTTAGGTATGACACACTTACCCTTTGATTAATTTAGGATGAGAAATGATTTCCAAGTTGAGAGAGGTTACTCCAATGGATTGGTTATGCAGGGAAATAATGGAATTGAAACATACCCATATAGGAAAACCAGGAACTTGTCCCTCTCTCCCAGCATCCCTCTCCTTACTCAACTTCTAGGGAGGGTTCCCATACCATTCCCCTCCTCCTTATAGTCTCTTCTCCCTATCCTAGTTTACCTTTCATCCATTTATGGTGAGGCCAGATGCGAAAGTTTTGTCCAGATCCGCTTTTCTCCCTATGAAATTTAATAATGTGGTTAGATAATCTCAGCTAATAGTTTTTAGGGATTTCAGCCTCTGCCACATTAGGGCTGTTTGAGTGAGCCCACTTTCTCCCTGCTGGACACATTTGCAATGGCAGCATCGAACAAGGACACAATACCACCTCCCAGATGAGAAGCAGCAACGTGTTAAAACACGTGCAACTGTTTGCTGGCAGTGCTCTTATCATATCACAGCTGTAGTAACAAAATCCATGATTGCTTCACATTCTGATCCCTTGTTAGGATAGGGATAAAAATTTTCTTCCTTCTCTGCTCAGAGTAGAGAAGACAGCAATTAAAATAATCTCCTTGAAAGGACATCTTTAACATGCACTACCCAGCAAGCAGTAGTTAAATTCAACGATCCCAAAATTAGTGTAGTGGGAACTCAAAGACAAGCACATTGCTTGCTTGCTGCAAGTGACGTAAGGATTTATTCAGTTGCACTGGAATAATTAAGGAAGTTTTAACTTCATGTTGTTTATTTTTGTGTCTGATTAGAGACACATTCTGTTACATTCAGGTGCCAGGTAACAATTAAAAATATATGCTTTTTACCTAGTAATTTTTTTAAGTTTCTTATAAAACTAGGAATATCCATTTGGGCAGAGAGAATATCTAGGAAAAGAAACATGAGTTTTACAAGACTAAACAGGGGCAGAAGGGCAAGAGACATACCGAAACCTCTGCTTTTCCAAACACTGACAACATCCAACCAAATATTATTTTCTGCCTCAGTACTATCTGCAGTCATTGAAGAAATTACAAGCAAACTCATCTTTTCATTAAGCACGACTTCGTCTCTGAAAATCCACTGGCTCCATTTAACTACCCTATATTTCTCAGGAAGAAATTTAAACAGATCTGGGTATATCATCCCAACTTTTGATTTTATACATACATATGTATTTTCTGGGATATGAGAAAACATAGTCAGGGGAAAAATGCATCAAAAAATTTGTTCCCACAGAGAGTCACTTTGCATTACACAATATAAACAAAGCTTTGAAGTGTGAACTCTGAATTTGTAGTTTCCATGAGTTCTATCTTTCTTACTAGTTCTATCTATCTTACTAGGGTGTATAAATTCAAGCTGAAGAAAATGTGTTCAGTGAACTCTGACTATGAGTAAATATTTAAATTCCTCCTTACACTGTCCTTCAGATAACTGTCTATATGATTGCAATTTACAAATCTAGGGAAAAAACAATATCCCAGATCAGAGGAAATGGAAATGCTGTGTTGTAGAAGAAGAGAAAGAGGAGAAAAAACTGGCCTACTTGCATGGAAAAAGTCCTGACACCTCTCTCACCATATGACCAAAGTTAGGTCAGCTCCCACCTTCAGAAGGCAGATGGGAAGAAACTTCTTCAAGACTGGAGGATCTTGAGGTCTGCCAAGAAGGTATGAGAGAACATGAAATTTAAGAAGGAACTTAACATGAAGTTTAAGGAAGGTTTGGTGGATGAAAGGCTGGGCATGAACCAGCAATGTGCACTTTCAGCCCAGAAAACCAACTGCATTCTAGGCTACATAACAAGAACCGTGGCTAGCAGGTTGAAGGACGTGATTCTGTCCCCCGTCCTCTACTCTCATGAGACCCCACCTAAAGTAGTCCATCCAGCTCTAGGGCCTCAAACACAAGAAGGCCATGGACCTGCTGAAGGAGGTCCAGAGGAGGGACACAAAGATGCTCAGAGGATTGGAGCACCCCTTCTATGAAGACAGGCTGAGAGAGTTGGGGTTGTTCAGCCTGGAATAGAGAAGCCTCCTGGGAGACCTTATAGCAGCTTCCAGTACCTGAAAGGGACCTACAAAAGAGCTGGAGGGACTCTTTACAAAGGGACTTTTTACAAAGTCATGTAGTGACAGGACAAGGACTAATGGCTTTAAACTGAAGGAGCATCCATTAAGATTAGATATTAGGAATAAGTTTTTTTACAATGAGGGTGGTAAAACTCTGGAACATGTTGCCTAGCATAGTGCCCCATCCCTGCAAACATTCAAGGTCAGGCTGGACATGGCTCTGAGCAATCTGATCCAGTTGAAGATGTCTCTGCTCATTGCAGGGGAGTCATACTAGATGACCCTTAAATGTCCCTTCCAACCCAAAATATTCCATGATTCTAACAGGGGCCAAAGGCAGGGAAACCATTTGACTCTCCTGAATATGAAACTGAGAGCATGAAGAGACTGGGCATAACAATCTCCTGTCTCTGTGTTTTTGGTTTATGCATAGAGTACATTTGTTATGTGGGAAAAAAAAGAAGTGAAAAGGAGGAAAAATCATATATACTACACAATATTTTTAACATTGCATGAAAAAACATTAAAAGAAAAAGAGAAAAGTTATATCAATTTTGCTAATTGATTTCTTTCTTTCTAAGACCAGCTCTTAAAAAACCCTTTTAGCTTTGTATATATTCATAGCTTTTTAAACATCATAAAAAAATTACAAACGGGACTTCCCAGTAGCCTTGCAGAGAGCAAACTCAGTGTCAGAATCCAGGCATGTAGCATCCCCAGCATTCCTGTTGGTGATCACAAACATCTCACCAGTCTCTGGGTGCCCCAGGAAGCAAGATGCCACAGGTCTCAGCTGTGAAAGCAGCACAAAACGCCTCTCTGGGCTGGAAAAACTGGAACAGACAGGCTGCTTCCTACTGAGCAAACCTCAGAGAAATTATCCAGCACTACTTGGTAAGAACCAAGAAGTTCCATCTGAGATCCTTTTGAAATATGGTGATCATCACACTATGCCACAAAAACAGTGTTTACAATAATGGTTTCTCATCTTTGGGTTAAAAAAAATTGTCAGGTCATGATGTGATATATCACACTCAAACTTTGTGCATGGAAACAGAATTTGGATAGCAGGAGAACATAACTTTTTCCCACTATGGATTTATTCCTCATAATACTGGGTTAAGGATTTGAAGAGTTTCTGGCAGTTCTGTTTAATTGTTTATTTAGGAACAGTGGTTTATCTCCCCCCAAACAAAATGATAGGAAGTATGAATCAAGACTGTTCAAAAACTAAAATAACAACTTCCTTTGTCCTTATTGATATCATTTCTGTTTTTGTGACCTGAGTGGGTATGTGTTGACTGTGGGAAATCTTTTTCCAGTGAATCACTAGGAAGAATAGATAAAATTAATGTTTTACAAGAAATCAGATGAATGTTCTGCTGTAGTTAATTTCCACTAAACATAGCAGAGTATGACGGGAATGGAGATAGTGACAGTGAAGGAAAAATTCCAATAATCTGCTTTCGTTCTTTGATTTTCTTTCCAGGAAACAGAGAAGTTACTTCAGCCTCCTTCAACTGGCAACAAGTGTACAATAAATCTTTTGTCATTTAGGGATAACCCAAATGTGCAACACTCCACATACTACGATGTTTTCAGTTTGGATACTATTACGGGCCAAGAGGCCCATCCATCACTCTGTTTAGACCACATAAAGTCTGTTACTGGCACTGCATCAAGGTTAAAGATTCTCTTACATTAAAGTGTACCTAAACTGATGATCAAGATCTCTGCTGTCTCTATACCATCAACTGCCAAACAATTTTATTTTTTCTATAGAAAAAAGGTTACAAAAAGGTGATGAATTTAAAATAAGGAAGGCTTTGATTCTTGTACAAGTGTTTCCAGGTATGTTGCTGAAAAAAAGTAAATGAGAAAATTACTTTCCTTATTCAGAAGGTATTGTAAACTATCCTTTTCCTCAGGAATGAAGATTTATTAATTTGGCAGATTTTATGCTCCAAACTTGTATGCGAAGAAATGGTTGAGCGCCAAAACTAATAAAGCCTGGTTTCTAAGGATTTGCATGCCTTAACACTACTAAAACAATAATCCTAGATCCCTGACAAAGCTCTGAAAGTGCCCCTAGACCAGGGGCAGAACAGATTATGGCTTGCACTGACCCACATGCACACTGATTAGTAAGCCTCATCTGTGATGACGGTTTTATGACTGGATGCTACCAGAAAATATACAACAGGAGAGCACTGCCTGCTTTTTTACATCAATGGCTCAAAAAGTTTTCAAGTGTACCAGCAGACAAACAGCGTAATCCACATGAACTCTATTTCCCTAAGAAGTTGGCTTAAGCAGAAGACTTAACTCAAACCTTTAAAGATTAGACTGATCATTTCACAAAATCATAGGAAAAATCAATGTACTTTACTGGGTACTCTTCAGATGTGTGACTAAGTACAACTTTTCTGTTTCCTTATACATAGAAAGAAGTAAAGAGTAAAAGTTTTCATTTGACATTCTGGTTTTGACCACTGGAAGCCAGCTTCAGGACTTCTGCGATAGGTTTTCCTGCTCCTTAATGGAGGAGGAAAAAAAAAACACAAAACAAAACAAAACAAACAAACAAACAAAAACACCTGCAGCATGGGTAAAAGATTTAGATTTTTTCCTAGGCTGTGCCATGAACTTCCTCTGACCTTGGAAAAGTACATAACTTTATAATCTGTAACACCACAAAAAAACCTTACTTGTAGACGAAGTATACAACACATGCCGCAGCTGCCTTGTATACTTTGTTACAGACCATAAAGTGTCTTGCATTTTCAGGCTAAATAGATTCAAGGACAAAGCAGCAAAACAGCAGTGTTCAACAGGGAAATCTGATGCGAATCAAAAGATGAAAAGTCGGTCACTATAAAAAAAGTTTTCTAGAGAACATCACTGATGTGATGAACTATATTTGTTTGGAAGACCATACAAATGATCATTCAAACAATACGAAGTGTCTACATGTGCCATGCTTCTATCAATCTTGCCTAACTAAAGCAGAACAGACAAATGTCATATACACTCTAACTGCTTAAATACTAGATGCTAATACAAAATGAATACAAAGTGCCAGCAGAGGAGTCATGGGATCACGGGGGGGGCCATGGATACCTTTCTGATTCTATCCCTGTGGTCTTCCTTTCACCTTTCCACTATCTTCCCTTTGACCCTTCAATGGATGCCATTTCTGTCTTGTTATCTCAGCCACACAGAGACTTTGGCAGACAGTTCGTAATACCTCCTGCCTGGTCATCCCTGCACTACCTGTCTGAAACCTGTCTAAATCTACTCTAAAAGTCAAAAATCTCTTTATGTTTTCTTCAGAATAGTTAGTTCCCTCAGTCAACAAAATCCCAAATATCCCACTGTGAATTTGGCACTAGCTTATGACTTTTTGTGTCTGTAGAAGTACATGACATGCTCCAGTGTGCTTCATCTTGGTTTTGCCTTAAAGGCTTTCTTGTGAAATGTGTTGAACCAACAGTTTTTCTTTTAGCATATACATCTGGGTCCCTTTCAACTCAGCATATTCTATGATTCTATGATCTGAGTTCCTGTTTTACTGGAAATGTAATATGCATGACCATGGTATTTTTATGCTTGTCAATTAATGTGTGCATAGGATTATCAGAAGGCAACTCCTTCAGGTAACACCTATTTAACAATTCCTAACTGCTAACATTTCTACCATTAAAAGTAATGATAACAGGCTGTGCTTTGCAAGACTATGAGCTAAATTAATTAAGTAGCCTGGTATCATTAGTTTTTATCTTATAGATTTTCTCTACCCTACTTCAGACTGCAGTCCCCCTGCAAGGCATAACCCAAGCACACAGGAAGCTACACTGTCAAAAAGAGCTCATAGCCTGAACTGCAATCAGAGGGAATCAGAGGAAGAGTTATGAAACAACAAGGAAAAGTGTGACTGCAAGAAGAAGATACAAGATACTTTCGTACACAATGAATTTAGTAGAATATTTGATATTTCCTCTTCAGCCTCCATTCTGCCTCATCAAGAAAATAAATAACTGCAATTCTTGACCAATGTTAAGTAGTCATCACTGTTGCTTAGCCACAGGTGAGAGTCATAGAGGAAGTAAAGAAGCTGAAAAAAGAGATGCTTCTCTTGTGTTGATTTTATGAATAATAAGGCAAAGTGCTTTTTTACAGACAGGGCCACATAAAAGTTCATAACAACACAAGCAAGGCTGACATCATTGACAGAAGACAAGGGAGTAGCAGTGAATTGTGGAGGAACTGAAAGGTCCTCCCTACTGAAGGGCTGTGGGAGAGAGGGCTTTCAGCATGAGCTACAGACCAGCACAGGATCTGAACAGACAGTTGGACAACCACAGCCACCATCACAGGATGGTTAATGGTAACACCTAACGCCTGAAAACACTAACAACAAAACCACACATTTCCTTTCACTGTTTTCAAACTTGGTCATTTTGTCACTTAAAAAAAAAAAAAATCCCCAAAACAGCAACAAACTTTTTCAAGCAGTTTATATGCATTGGGACAGAATGCTTTTCCAGATTCAAGAGTCACATGAAACACTCCTGCATCAGTTGATCTCAAACATTTTATCACAAAGTTGATAGTTCCTGCGTGGCATTAATTGAATTATAACCACTGGAAAAATTTCCAATCCTCCTTTTCACCTTTTCTTAGTTCAGCCACCAACTCCTTCCCCACTTGTCCTCTCCCCCTCAAAAATCCTCACTGTTTCAGACAGGTCTGTGAAGAACCTGTTTTAGTAATCTATGAGGTGCTCAAATTGCTTCATCATGACACAGATATTGCCAACACTTCAATGTGGAGGTGTTTCTAGTGGAGTTTCTATTTTGCCATGCATTGTCTCTCCACAATGGGAGCCACCTTAATAAAAGAAGCCATTTTGCTGACACTCACAACTGAGAGGAGCTTTCCCTGGCATTTGTAATTGGAGCTTCAGTAACTGATTGTCCTGAAAAATGATATGAAGAAACTATTCTAGGAGGAATTAGCTCTTGCTTAGGAGCTAGAAACAACATGAACTGTTTAAATGCCATGAAATCAAGGAGTGCTCCACAGACCAGTCTGGAAGAACAGTTCTGTATGGATCAGCTTCCTGAAACACAGACACAGAAGGATGTAGAGACCAGGTTCTAGAAAGCTTCTGCCTGTCTGTCTCTCTGTCTATCTGTTACTGGGGTTGGTAGTGTCCAGGCATACGGGTTAGTGATACCTTGACTCAGCTCCCTTGCAAAGTCACACAGAACTTCATCTTTCATCAGATACAAAGTTCCAAGCCCTACAAATAAAATCAGAAAAGGATCAAGTAACCCAGTCCTTAGCCAGACATATTTCTCCTTTTCAAAGTCCATTTGAGCCATTTAATCATCATGAATGCTGTCTTTATCAAGCCTATCTCCAGTCCAGATTCTCAATACTACCCGGCAGAGTAATTGAAATCCAATGTGTGCAGAATGGTACTCTGCTCCACCAAAGCTCAGATCTCCTCTTGAGCACTGTCTTGCCATGTTTTTGGATCTCCTCTTGAACATTGTCTTGCCCTATTTTTAGACTTTAGGCAAAACTTTTTGCCTTTGAGAAATGTCATAGGCTCCAGAGGTTCTCCTTCATTTCCATCTCCACCTCCAAGTAAGAACAACTTATCTGTTTTGCCAGCCAGCCCCAACTGATCAAGCTCTCCTCTTTTTTATTTTTTTTCCAGTCCCTTCCCACCATATTGACACCCACTACAAGAACACCATAATGGTCCATTTGTGCTCCCTGCAGCTATTCGGCCTTTTATGGGCTTTTCTACATTTATAGACTTCTACTCAGGACAACTGCCCCATATTGGGTAAAACTACAGTAAAACCAGCAACAGTTGACAGCAGGGTCTGAAAGTCAAAAGGTTCACACAGCATGTTATCAACATTTCTGGCATTAGACAACCTTTAGTCAAGTACTTATACTATGTACTGAGATCATATAATTGCATTATTTGTCTTAATATCATGCACAAAACAAACCTGATGGTATCTTACAAGATTTTCAACTTCTGCGAAGGCAAAATCACTAATCCATGCTAGCACTGTGTGGGAATTTCCAGTAGGCCTCCCAATGGAAAAAAAAACAGTGATAAAGAGCTCTCTGCTCTTGTAACCTGTCTCCTTCAAAACATATCTGAGCAAAGTGCTAAATGAACATGTTGAGGTCACTTGAAAACCAGCTCTGACCAGTTATTCAGTGGCTCTTCAAGAACAAAATAAATACCGAACACTTCAAAACACTAGTCATATTTATTATTTACCCTAACTTAAAAGGGGAATGGTAAACATAGGAGAACTCTTGGTCAAAGATACCACAGTAAAAAAAAAAAAAAAAAATTTAAAGAGAGGGTGCAAACTAAGAGTTGTTGTGGTAACTGGATAGTGTCTGGCACCAGCAGACTGAAGAAAAACACACTATTGTGTAAAAGGTGAATAATGTCTGAAAAAAAGTGAAATTAGCGCCAGCTATCACAGGGTTTAACACATTATAACTTTAGACCTTAAGCAAACAGTTTCATGAGGATCTTTGTTACCTGAAATCAGATGGATGCTGGTGGAGAAGGAAGTTCGTGGTGTTCCCAACTGCCCACTTATAGGATAAATGCCTTTGAGACCCAGAGCACCAAACAGTGCACCAAACTACGGTTTACCTCTTTTGTTCGTTTGCTTTGCCAGACTGACTGTGGCTTGCTCTCTAGGCCTCATTCACTCCTCTGCCTTCCTTTTATTTTGCTCTATATTACAACGTGCAGTATAATGTTGTTAAACAATTACATTTGTGAATGTTAGAAAAAAGTATCCTTTTGAAATCATTCAGTGGGAACCAGCAGAGGAGTGGCACACAAGGACCAAAGATGATTCCCTCTACCCACTCTGTAACTGAGGCGCTTTAGAAGTGCATACCAGGCTAGAATTTCCCTTTTGTTGCAAATACATGCCACTGTCAATTTTAAAGATCTGCTTCAGTAGAACTACTGCCTCCACATTCTTTTAAACTATTGTGAAGAAATATGAACACAGAAAGATCTATTTTTATATCAATATTCTACAGGCACATAAAAGGGAATCTAGCTTTGCCCTCATGATTTATACAGTCAATAGAAAGCTTTAACTAATTTCCAGTAATATTATCCAGTTGAATTTGGTTCATTGTATAGCAAACATATGTGAGCTATAAATCTCAAGAAACAAAAGAAATCTATTTAGCTGTAGGCGCTTTTATATTACCAGTGGGCTTATGTATGTTTTCAGCATTTTGTCTGTTCAATGCTAATGCCAACGGATTAGGCAGATTAGATATGCCTACCAGTGCAGCTCCCTGATAAATTACAGGCTTTCTATCCACAGCAGGCCCTCAATAATTCCAATTTCTGTGGAAATGAAAGTGTGTCTTTGGAACAAAAGAAAGCACTCAGTCATTAAGCCATTCACAGAAAGTCTTGTTAGTATACATCCATATGTCAAAGCATGCCTGCAGTTCTGTAAGTCACCCTGGGAATAGCAGGACTAATGAAGCCTGGTTTCCTACAGAGATATATCCTACATTTAGCACCCACAGTGTAATACAGACCCTGAGTCCTCCAGTGCAACACAGCTGTATTCCCTATGCTCTCTCATAGCAATCATTAATCACACAATACCTGAACTTCTCCATCACACACACACAACTCTCTCCAAGTGTCCTCCCACAGCATTTTTCCACCATCTCCTCACCATACCTTACCCCCTTGCTAGGGTCACCACATTCATCCTTCCTCTTCTATCTAGCTCTTACCAGCCTAGTGATACATCTGCACTGATGGGTGACCAGCAGCAGCTAAACATAAATTAGATCTGAGCTCTGTCACCTGCAGTCAGGCAGGAACCTCTGCAAGTTGGGCAGTGAGTCCAACATCCTTAGAGGGAAGATGGATGGACAAAGGAATACATAGGGTGGTTGCACACGCTGTGTTTTCTTCAAAAGCTAAAAATCTACTCTCTTCCAATGGCTACTGAGATGCTGCTTGGTGCTACTTTTCAGGAAACACATTAGCATGACAGACTTACTAGAAAATTCACCTTTCAAAAATGTCCCGAGATAATTATTTTCATTGCACAACTTCTGCTTTCGGAAGCTTATTTGCACAGCTAATTCAAAAGAGAAAAAATAGCCAGTAAGTGTGTTACTGAGTTTTATACATTTTATTGGATCCTTTAAGAAGCCACCTAAAAATACCAGTGCTGCTTCCTCAAACTGACGTCCTCAGCCCTATCTTCCACCTATAGAAAGGCCTTGGCATAACAGAGCACAGTGCACTATGCAATTCTCCAAAAAAAATGAACTTGTGGCAAGCTTTTCGGTTTCCTCTAGCTGTGAGAGACCGCAGCGATATCAGCAAGAGATTTAACAAGTTTTTGGCCACTGTGTTACGAGAGAGACCTCAGTAGCAGTCAAACAGTTTTTGTGTTTGTATTTTTATCTGTGTCATGGAGCCTAAAGCAAAATTTGCTGTGTGGAGGAAATATGAAATACGAAAAAGTATGAACTCTTGGCAAAACCAACGTAGATAGTTGCGGGCAAGCCTACAGGATCTAGCCTGTCTTTCTGTATCTGTGGACAGGCTGTCCCATGAAAATTAAATAAAAAGCAGGAGCAGAAAAATAGGGACACAGTCATGGATATGTTCAGTGTGCCTGTATTCTTTGCATTGGAAAAAAGGTTATTTTTACCACCACCCACATAAAATTTCCCACTGCCAGCTGAACTACTCAGCTGAAAACTGGGAGCCATCAAATTTACATAATGGGTAGAGAGAAATATATCTACATACCTATCACAGAAAAGTATTTATCTGTGATTACAGTGGCCACCACCCACTTTCAGAGATTATGAATAAGCTGCATTTCTATGGCAAGGTATTAGCACTAATTACTGTTGCTTATAAGGCTTATTAGGTATCTGTGGATTTCATAAACTTCATCAGAACCACAGCCTTCTTCAGCACTTCCACCCGTACTGGTACACAAGCAATGGGAATTGGTTTTGGCCTGTTATCACCAGTTTCTACTGGCAGAAGTCAGAGCTTGAACACGATGCCTGCCCTGTGCTTTCTTCCCTTCCCTTACTTTCATCCCCTCTCTACAATCCAGGAAGACATTACCTTTTCCTCTAGAAAAAGCCATGCCTTTGAAGGACAATATTAAATAACTTGTTCTAAATTAAAAGAGGCATTAAGGCAAACAGTACTACATACAGTAGAGGATTCCCCACATTTGTTAAGATTCCCAGTTGAATTTTTTTCATCAGAAGGAGAGTTCTGAATGTGTTCTTAATTTTTGATTAGTTGTTGATTATTAAGCTTGGCATAATTATTTCTTTATTTTCCAAATGTCAAAATTATACATTTAATTATTTCTTCAAAATATTTTTACCAGAAATATTGTCAAATGTTCCTTGTCTACAACAAGTTTTTGGTTTAGAATTTATGTAATACAGAACAAAAATATTCTCCTTCAAAGAGTCCTGTATCAATCTTAATGATAACTAACAATAGTAGTTTATAATATATGCTCAGACAAGTTCGCATTTTAGAATTACTTGATTCTTATAGACATAAATTTTGTCTACTAATAATATGAAAATCATTCATTTTTAAAATTTTTCCGACTCTCTTTAGCACAATTTAACTTCCTCCTAAAATATTGCAATTCTTGGTAATTTTTTAAATCTTGCCCTGAAACCTAGAATAGCAAAAGCTAAAAATATTAAAATACACTATATCAAGAAAGAATTATATATATATATATTTATTCACACTAGCAAAAACTGAGTAGAGTTAAGAAATGAGCTCAAGCTTTCCAGAATCACAGTATTTGTATTCTATTTTGTATTCAAACAAAGCCTTGTCAAATAGAACTAACCATGACACAGAAGGTTGAAATAATTTTTAAATGTATTATCTTCTTTTCACTGAGCATTCAGTCTGTTCAGCTTAGTGCCAGCACAGGCTCTCCTTAAATCCTAGACTGCGCTCATGGGATAAACTGCTGATTATATCAAAGGAACCTTCTCCTTGCAGAGTATTTGATACCTGGCTGGCATTTTCCCTAGGCAAGTGTGTTTTGCAAGCTCTATAAACTATGTTGCAGCCTATGCTATTTTGGTTGTATGACAGTTAGAACCAGTAGCTGAGACAGATCCAAGCCTGTCATTTTCTAATCTAAGTCACCACATGCATTGTACTTCATCAGTGAGGAAAAATAGAAATATAGCAGCCGGATGTGTCTAAGGCTGAAGAGTCTCTTGGCCATAAAGTGTCCAGAACACATTTTAATGAAGTCTAATGTCCATAGCCCTAATTCTCTTCAGCAAACTGAACTACACATACAGACTGGACACAGACAGTGCATTCATCCTCAAAGAAAACTGAAATTACTCTGATTTTGGTAACTGTTAGGTGTAACATCGGCAGCGCTTAGAGAAAGAGAGCCATGCTATCCTCCATGGAATCAGTTCAAGGCACCTCAGCAAGACAAGCAAAACTAATCTTACTTTGCCGAAGATGAGAAGAAACTAAGTACTTTTGTCCTCGTTCCTGTGCCAGCAATACTTGGAACAGCGGCAGAGCCAGGATACAGCAGCAGAGCGGGGATATAGGTAGGGCAGGGGTGATAGTAGGGGGGGTTATAGTAGGTGGCAAAGTTATGCAGTGGAGAAAGGGTGAGGACCTGAAAGAGGTCTGGAGGGATTCCCAAAAGTCCCTAGGGAGTGGCTACCAGCAAGGAGTTACAGGATTCTGAGTAGGGTATAATGTTTAGGAGCAGTCAGGGATGACTGGTGCCTGTAACAGGTTTTCTTCTCCTCCTTTCCCCGCAAGGCCCCCCTTCCTCCTCCCACTCTGACCTCAGTAGAGTGGATGCCTCAGCCTACTGCTTTTCAACACTGTACCTTCTTTCCCCATCTTCTTCCCTGGCAGGAAAAGCACACTGATTCCACTCCCACCACTCTCAGATACCATTCTTCATGCACTCCTTTTCTCCCATTTCCCTTGAGAGCTTTTGGTATGTAAGAACAATAATGTGAGCTTGACGGGACTTGGAGGAGACAGAACTATAAAATGGACCACAATGTTCTTTCCTTGCTCTCTTTGCAGGCTGTTCTGGTAAGTTAACACTTCACTCACCATCAGTCAGAATTTTGCCTGATCGGTTTAATTCTTCCCTGTAAATTCATAGTCTCCTTTTGTATAATGGATATCTTGAGTCACCAGGTCTCAGGAGTCCAAAAGAAAAGCCAAATGAAAATATATCTCTCTGATCTTTGAAATGGTTCAAATAGATCTCCTGCTCTTGTGCCCACTGCACCATTACATTTCTTTACTTCCAAAAATTCCACTTGGAGGCAGAATGTTTTGTACAGAACAACACCACCAAGGGCTAAAAATAAGTTGCATATACCTGTGACTGGAAACAGTACATGAGAGCCAGGAAAATCCAAGAAAATGGGGAATGTTTGACAACTAAAGAAAGTTGCATATACCTGTGACTGGAAACAGTACATGAGAGCCAGGAAAATCCAAGAAAATGGGGAATGTTTGACAACTAAAGAAAGTCTCTCAAGTAATATTACTCTGCAGCTGCCAACATTATTTAACATAGAAAAGTCTCCACTGGTTTCTAGGACATTGGTCCTACAAATCATCTGTCTCTCAGCTTATATTTCAAGACTCATTTGCTGCTTTGATGATTGACTTACCATGAGGAAAAAAATGCCCTTCACTTTTCTAAACAAGCAGCCTACTCGTTCTCCACATTTGTTTGTATGTAAAAACTTTACATTGAAAGCACAGTTGTATTAATTTTGGTTCATAATTTCATGCTTCCCTCTGACAACATAAAATTATGCTGCCAATAGTGATGTAAATTGGGTATGATAATAACTAATTCAATTTTTTAATGCCTCTCCCTTTCTCTAACATCAATTATCTTCTGCAAAACACTAGGATAAATTCTGCACAAGGATGACTTCACAAGGAAAAATCAAGAGGATGTACGAAAAGAATATATCTGATTACAAAGGCTGTGTAAACCAAGACTTTGTAAACCAAACCAAATGAAATCACTGTTCCCCTATAGCTTATAGAGTGGTCCTCTTTTGTGTTTTTTTCCCATCAACATAGAGCAGGTTTTACAGCTCCACACTCCCTGAAATAGCATAGGTTAACACTGGAATAAACAGGTTGGGTCCAAATTTCAGCCAGTGTAAGATAGCAAAGCCTTTTCAGGCTGCACTAGAAATTCAGACCAGCTAAGAATCATTCTTGACATCCATGAAATGTATAATGTTTGACCGTCTTTTGAAAAGTAAATATAAAGTGATTGAAAAATGCTTCCAAACAAGCATAGCTACATTTTACATTCACATCTGCATACAGCGATCATGTACATTACACTGCAATGTAGATTTGGATTTCATAATACAAGGGCTACTATAAATTAACTACCAAGTAAGGAAATAAATTTAAAGGTAGGCACACAAGCAGAAGGAAACATAAACCAGGCACATAAGATAACATAAGTTGTCTTAAAACCACTTGGAATGGGAACATGAAAAAAATCTTGACTGTTAATCAGAAAAATGTGTAAAAATTCAAACAAGTTATATGACTACATATAAAGCCCACACTTATCAAAAACTCAAACACTTGCTACATAGCAACAGGCTATACTCCTTTTAAAGACACTGATTTGGTTTTTCTTGAGAAGGAAAGCCTTACACTATTCTGATGAAAACAGTGGGTTTGATTTTTTTTAATTCAAGATAACAAAATGCCTCAGTTATAAACATGACATTGTATTCTTTCGCATTAGTCTAAAGAGCCCTGACATTGTATTCTTTCGCATTAGTCTAAAGAGCCCTCTAGTGTTCACCAAGCACAGCCATAACACGTTATTTCAAATGAATAAAGAACTTAATTGCAAATCCCTGCCTATTATTTCTACCAAATACCTCCAGCTAAGGGAAAGAAAGTAAATTTTAGGCACTGGGTGATACATCTGGATGAAGAAAATAATTTAAACTCCATAGTTCAAATTGTTATATTAGTTTATATTACTTTCTGTATAATTTTAAAGGACTCATGGGTTTAAACAGCATTTCAGTCAGCCATTAATAATATTAATTGGTACATGTTTATTTACATACAGAAAAAGAGTCTTCGGTTCTCAAAATTATCTGGCTCTCTCATTCAGTCACCACTTGTGGAAGTCAGTGACAGATGGGTCATGCTGCAATTATGTCCAAAGAGGTGTTTTTTCTGTAGAGGTTCTATTTAGTTAAGTTCATGAAGGACCACTCCATTCCAGTTTAAGCAATGAATTGCAAAAACCTTCAGACCATGTCGTGGAGAAAAGGCAATATTATCTTAAGGTTTCTTATTCATTCACATGTCCCACTCCCTCATCTGGGTCAACAAAACTGCCTGTGGAGATAAGTTATGAACCACACCGTGACATACCTCAGTGCTACCACAGGTTGTAGAAAAAACATATAGAGAATATGCCTCCAAGTTCTCTATCCACCATCTGAGAAAGGATTTTAACCCATTCCTCTACTGAAAAGAGATGCAAGACAGAGATGCATGCAATCCATAAAATAGCACAAAATATACCTACATTTTGCCTGGAGGGAGTCTGCTGATAGACACACGGTATGTGTACCTGAAGAGTGACATATATTTTGGACACAAAGAAAGAACAATCTCAGATATTCAGGGATTTGAATTAGACAGCCTTTAAAGGTCCCTTCTAACCCAATCTATGACATGATTCTATATACACCTCATCAGAGCAGTGCCTTTACCAGGTAACAACAATTGGTAACATCTATCATTGTTGCATTTCCATGCCAAAGACATACTTCCTCAAGTGTGGTGTTACTGGTCATTCAGACACACTAAAATGCATCAAACCTCCCACGTGAGCTATTTTCCCTATTCTGAGTCTCTCTCTGGCAGGTAGTCTGTGCTGTTACTGAACATCTGGAACCCCTTGCTCTCACCTGCTGCCACAGACAGTGAAATCAGGGAATTTTCCTGCTGAATATTAACCACCTGGATCAGATCAGGCCCATAGCATGACTATTATGTGGCCACTCAAGGGACAGCACTGACTCAAAGCAGAATCCAGAACTCGCGGATAAGGAGAAAGGGCATAATAATTTCATTTGGTGGCACACTGTCCCACAGGCTCCACCCTCAGCGTCCTGGCATCTGATAATGGCTCCTGTCCTTGCTGTGCACCAGTCATAGGTGATATAACAGCCCCTGCCGCCATTTCACTTGCAGGTCTTTATTTCTCTCTGGACAAACAGAAATATCTCAAAACAAATGAAAGGCACTCTGAGTACCATCTCAAGCAGGAGCTCAGCAGACTTGTACTATACACATCTTTTGTGAGATTCACAGAGAAGCAGCAGCATCTCACCATGAGGGCACTAAGTGGAGGAGGTAAACCAGTTTTTCAGAAGTATTCAGCCCTCACAGTTTTTAGAGTGAACTGATGGGTCCAGGGAAACACCTTATTTAAACGCACACGTAAGAACGAACTGCGTCATCAGAAAATCTTGACCTTAAACTTCTAGCTTTCAGAACAAATCCTGCCCCTTAAGCTCTACACTTTCCTCTCTAGAAAGTAAGTCTTGCATCTTGGGATGGAAGGCTGCACTGGGGCCTGGTCTGAGCTAAAGAGAGACACAGTGCCTATCTGAGCGTGAAACCCTACAATCCTACAGACGCACAGACTCCATGATGTAAATGTAAGAAAACTGCCTCTTCATAGCCTTGCACAGATTAACAATCTTTCCGGTAAATGGGTTCCCCAGAATTAGATAACGCAGGATGAGTAAACCTTCCTATAGATAAAGAAGTCTAATTTGATCCACTCTGTAATGTCCAATACCTCGAGTTCATGTTCCTGAAAGTGTTTTGCAGTACAGTATTTGTTATTGAATCTTCCAACTCCCACCAGTAACAAGCACAGTGGATTTACCAGTAAAGGGTGAATCCCAGCTACCAGAGAATGAATCAGTTCCCCTTAAAAAAGGGGAACTGATTCCTACCCAAGTAGCTGCAATATCAGAATGAAGTTAGTACAAAATTGAAATTTATTTCCTTTTCTTATCCTAATGTCAGCAAGCTACTGTTAGTTACACCGCAGAAACATTATTTTGTTGACTGTAGTCATGATCCAGATGTGAAAGAAAAATATAGTCTCTGCACTTAAAATAAGAAACTAGTTGTACATTTACAAATTCCCAGCATCATGCAAAATTTCATATCCAGACTCCTCATGTACCTTTCAAAAAATCAAACCAAATCAAACCAAAAAAAAGGAAAAAGAAAGATAAAAGAGAACCGAAAACCTGCAAAGCCCCCCAAACCTCCTCTCTAGTTTGTCTGAAGTTTATCTATCTTGTATTTACAGAAGCACAAACAGAGCAAAGGCAAATGATTGGATATAACACTGCCATTATCAGAGACTTTCTCTGATAGGAGATTATGAGTTTACTTTAGCTCTTACAATTCTCTTAGACTGCACTGTGCACCCAGAATTGTCCAGGACATGGTACCTCTAACCTCTGACACCTATGACAGGAGTAGGGAATACATGTCTCTAGAGGATAATGCGATGGCAAAGACAAAATTACAATGTTCTTTAAGCTGTAAAAGCACAACTTGTGTGGACAGAGTTGTCACACTGGTACTTCTACATCACTTTAACTAGCTTTGATGCAGCTCTTAAAGTGAATTTAAAAAAGATCCTCAACTTGCAGGATACTTGTTCTCAGCAAGAGAGGTAATTGTTCATCTCCACCAAAGCATTTTCTTTAGGGAGATAATGCAATAAATACCAAAGTATTTTGATATTTTATTCCTAATACTTTCTATCTACTAATAATATATAACAGATTTTTATACCCACTTCATGGCTGCAATTGCAAAAGGGCCAGAAATGTAATGTTGTAGTGAAATCAAGACTAATATATTTAATACTTGCACAAAAATATTAGATTTCTATAACTTCTTTATTTTTAGAAAGTCTGTGTAAAAGTTTTGAGAATCAAGTGTGATGGCTTAGACAAGACTGATATTCATCCTCAAGATGTGCCAGACTATTTCAGTCTCTTTAGATTTGCTGTAGACTAATGACGTACTAGGTACAATCAGAAACACTGGTAAAATAATGGGATTAGGAGGCATAACATCAGCCTTTGTCTGAGATCTATTAAGCAAGTTAGACATATGAAAAGCCATTTAGTGACTGCTTGTTCACTCTTCCATTAGGAAGACTACAGAATGTGTAACACAGTCTTAACCTCCATGTGTTTATTTACAAGATTCTTACTTCAGGAACTTGAAAGGATATTTTTGTGTTGCAAAAGGACAAAAAGTGTAAGTTATTTTAAATATGGAATGAAAATGTCAATTCATTTATCTCAGTTATGGAGCATTTGTACAAAAACTTTAGAACTGTATATCATGTTTATAATGTCCTAGCACAAGCTGGTTATCTAAAAGTAAATGAAATTTATGTTTCCCATGAAATGAATAAAATTATCTAACAATAATAAGAAAAAGAAAATACATAACCTGTCACGAATTTAAGTCTATTGAGGTCATTAACTACAAGGTCAAAGCGCATACGACTTTATGAAGAACAACAGTACCAAAGAAGAAAACCTTGTTTTCCCAAAGGAAATTTACTGCTACTTTACTTTTATTATATTTTTCCATGTAAATTAGAGTTCAATTATCAGCGTCCTGTTATGATTTCCCTCTTCCCGTAATCTCCATTAGAAAATGAAAAGCAGCATGAAAGAAAGCAGACTGACACTAGAACAAATTAATTATGATGCTCTGACACAAGAGATTGACTTGTTTTATTATATTAACGATAATACAGATTAATTTTTAAGAACCCTACTGGTCCTAATTCACAGAAACTATAGGTGCCACAAGGATATTTTGTTAAAACAAGCAATAATTTCCAAGGTCAGGAATGAACTGGGCATGCCATTATTTGGCAGGAACATTTTCAAATACTCCCAGGACTCAAAAACATGTTTGGCAGCTGCTAACAGATGAATTGTCACAAACACAAAGTTTCATTTTCACCAAAACTATCAACCAAGAGACAGCCAAAACTATCAACTCTTCTATCCCCTGTGAAAGACACAGTATTATATATCAAATTTATTTGACATTTTCTCCTCTCCTCCCTGAAAAAAAGGTCAAGGTAAGGAAAAATATATGCACTACAGATCCCTATCGAGAGGTGACTCTACAGAGGGCAATTCAAGTAAGCAAGCATATTTTCTTTACCTGAAAACTGAAAATCATAGTACGAATATGCATCTTCTGCAAATGCTTTAAAAATAACTCTAATGCTCTAGTTACGAAGGTTACAAGTGGTTCTGTCTTCATCTTTTAAAAGAACATTGAACAGAAATAATTTGCAAAGTGTAACTTCATACTTTCTGTTCCATATTTGATTAATAACCTATTTTCCTTTTCCATTTCTCAAGAGAGATTTCAGAAATGAACACATTTTCCTTCTGCAATCAAAAAGGTTTATGAATCTCATAAGACTTTACTTCTCTTCAAATGCTCCTAAACATGGCATGTCAAAAGATGAGGAGATTTGAATACTTGCCCAAGATTCTTTCGGCCCATTTCAAGTGAAATAAAAGTCAGACATTAAAAATTTTACAACTGTTTCATGTAAAATCAAGCGTGAACTGAACTCCCAGTTGAAACCAAAGCTACTCCAAATTCTGTGGAGCCCAGAGCAAAGCAGGGAGATGTTCCACAATGGCAGCATGTACTCCTACCGTCACCCTGCCTGGCAAAACCAGTTTGTAGTCCTGTTACTCAATGATCACCTCTAGTTATGTGGCCTTTAAAGATAGTGGCCATCAGTCCTTCATAGACTCCACAGAGGAAACTGGTTAGATTGTAAAAAATTAAGAATGATGTGACATTAAAATTCAGATCTTTAGAGCAGATAATAATAGTAAACCACCAGAAAACTTGCAGCCAAATTCTTGGACCCTCCAGAGGCAGATGGAATGCTCACCAGCAGTGGCTGCTGTCCTGGTCCAACAATGCTGTTCTGATCATGTGTCCAGGGGCTGCCCGCAGCTGTTCACAGACTTCAGACAAGTGCAGTTTTAATTCCTTGCATTTACAGCACTGTTCCTCATGGTAATATATGATATGATATGATAAGCAATATTTGGCACACAAATCTCTAATCTGTAAATAACATTATGAAGCCTAGTTTTAATCAATTATTACTCACAGTCTTGTACCTATGCTTGTCCTTCCTACAAAAATACACTCAAACCTTTATGATCATGCCTTCAAAGCATGCATTTACCAAGTGACATAATAAAAGAGAAAAGAATGTCTAGAAATCGAAGCTCTGTACATGAGAAACAAGTTTTCTCCATTAAAATAAACATAAATGGAAGGAAAATAAGATTTGGGAACTTTTAAAAGCGTTCTTTGTAAAACATACATTTAACTGTTTGCTCAAAGTTTAATGAAAAAGTAAAAAATAAACAAACAAAAAACCAAACCAAACAAACAAACAAACCAACTCCTCTAGAAAGTTGTTCAGCTCCACAATGCTTCCCTGGGTACTTTAATATCTGTGGTTAATGTGGTAGAGTTGAAGTACTGGAAGACTACTGTAAGGTCTCCCCAGAGCCTTGCCAAGCTGAGTCACTCCAACTGTCTCAGCCTGTCCTCATATGGAAGGTGCTCCAGCCCCCTGATAATCTTCATGTCCCCTCTTGGACCTGCTTCAACAGATCCATGTCTTCCTGTATTGGGGGCCCCCAAGCTGGATGCAGTACTCCAGGTGGAGTCTAAGAAAACCAGAGCAGAGGGGCAGAATCACCTCCTTCCCCCTGCTGGCCATACTGCTTTTGATGCAGGCCAGAACATGATAGGCTTTCTGGGCTGCAAGCACATATTGCCAGCTCATATTCAGTTTTTCATCCACTAATGCCACCTAGACCTTCTTCACAGGGCTGTTCTCAATCCTCTCATTACCCAGCCTGTATCCATGATTGCCCCAACCCAGGTGCAGGACCTTGACCTTGTTGAGCTCCATGAGGTTTACACAGCCCCACCTCTCAAGCCTGTCCAGGTCCTCTGGATGGTATCCCTTCCATGTCAACCACACCACACGTGTTGGTGCCATCTGTGAACTTGCTGAAGGTGCACTTAAGCACAAGTAGTAGTCCTAAACCTAAAATAACAGTAGTGAGCAAACAACTCACCATTTTCTCAGAACATGTTCCCCATCCCCTTGTTGCTAATGTAAGCAGGTTGTCTGAGTTGAGCTTGAACTAATAGCTTCATATCCCAAACTCTTCTGTCAGAGGGCCAAGGGGAGTGAATGGATAATGAATAGGCAAAGGAGAAATCACTGCTTGGTTGCGCTTACCCAGCAGATGGACATAAAGAGGCATGACCTCAGTAAATCCACACACACCCCCCAATATTCCAGATGAGGGGAGCCCTTAGGGGACATGTATTCTTTCCTGCTACCCCAAGGGTGTCACCATATGCACGCTCTTAATCACTCTATACATTGTACCAGTCCAGCTTCTCCCCGTTCCTTAATTTATTCCTGCGCCCCTTCATAAACTAGTGGGATCTCCTGAGCTGATGGAAGACAAGAGGACCATCAGAGCTCCCTTAATTCCTAGGCAGCAACTCAGTGCAAAGTAGCATATGCATGTGTCTTCTGAGAATAAGGAACCAGGATACAAACAACAAAAGGGGAGTAGGAGGTAATAAGCATGTATTCAGTGCTTAAGGACATGCTGCACAGTCCATGACTTTTTTTAATGCCTGTCTTTTACAGCTTTTATAAACTAACACACTTAGCAGGCTGATGGGAGTCTGAATCATCTATAACATAAAATCAGTGTATTCAAATGTTAAGAACAACCAAGAACAAGTTCCAGATTTTAGGAGACATTTTTAATAACAAAATAAAATGAATTACAATTCCAGTATGTCCACTTTTACTATGTAAAAGAATCTAATGTTTTATTCAATAAATAAAATGTAGAGCTGTTACTCATATACCCACATTTGGGTTCAAGGCCACACAATCAGCTAATCTCTGTGGATACTGCAAAATCCTGGGATTAAAATTGGCTTTATTGACACACACAAAAAAGAGAAACATTTCATAACAGAGCTAAAATAACCCAGAGGTATTCAAAATAATTAAAACACAGTGTTTTGTTTTGTTAGTAGCAAAGTAGTTCTAATTCTTATTAAATTTTCCCCTTTTTTTTTAAGAAAGAAATGTACTACTGAACTGAAACTTTATTCATAGCATAATTTGTTATTTTTAATTATTTATATGTAATGTAATACAATGTCTCCAACATCTTCCAATCTGGTGCAATTGTGGGCTTCCTCAAATAAAAGAGCTCCTGCTTGCCTCCCCCTCACCCCTCCCTTCCTTAGCTTCTTCTCCACCAGATCTAATAACTGTGCAGCCACAAAGTAAGACGGTCCAGCAAGCTGATCTGACAGAAAATTTAGTCAGTCTTCTGCCAGCCTCCAAAAAACAAAGAGCAGTTTTCATCAGACCAGTTTACTGAACTTATCTTGCCCCAGGAACAGAGGAAGTGTGTGAATTGGTACAGAAATGAAAGAGAAATTCACTTCTTTCTATGGGAGTGGCAATTGTACCAGACAGCATCAGATCCAGCCACATGCTCAGGACATATTTTTAGTTAAAACTGACCTAACTTCATCTTGCCCCACAAAAGAAAGATGGTCCTGACTTGCGCCAGAATAGCACTGGTGTAGACATGTGACATGGGCACTGATCAGAGCCTTAAATGACAAAAACACCTGATTCATTTCCAACTGATCCATGTCTATTATCCAGTTAATCATGCTACTAATGAATGCCAGCAGTAGCATAAGAGAGAGCGGTAGTACTTGGTGGGTGGCCAGGAGGATGACAGGGACACTCCTTCCAGCAGAAGTACATTCTGTAGATATTTCCATGCAAAATCGAGGACAAGGGCAATTCCTCTGAAGGCCCAGAGCAAGCTAAGGAAGGAGAGGAGCTCCACCTTGTGAGGCCGACAGGCATCGACCAGCACGATCACACACTGTAATGCTTAAGCAGTCCCTGTTGCAATGGATGAACACCCAGTCAAGATGTGAAACTTTCCTGTGTTTGAGTGGGTTTTACGGTTTCCACATCCTTCCACTCGCCACTATTGCTCGTTTTCTTCTGGCAGCTTAATGAATGATATAGAGTGATCCCACTAACACAACACCACTTTTGCAGTAAAGAAATAGGAGTTCTCTTCCTAGTCCACTGCTATTTGCTAAATAAAACTAATAATTTCAATTAATCTGTTTTTTGCTTTTTTCTTCCCATCATCATCTTATAGTACACTGGAAGCATATGCAGATCTATTGCTATACGATTGTACAATAACCGTACATGCAACACTTGCCCCTTCACCCATCTCCTCATCAGCTATAAACATCAATTCATTTTTTAAATTACCTATACATTTTCACTTTAAAATATCCTGAAACACTTGAGTACTATTGGACTTCTCAAATGTATCTGAAAATGTTAATTGTCATAAATAAATATAGAGAAGCATACATATTATACAATATTTGCCATGATAAAATGCAGCACAGAAAGCAAAATAGCCCAGTTCTCAGTTTCACAATTACAGTGAGAGAACTCAAGTAAGGGAAAACCTGCATTCTAAAAAACAATTTTGAAAGTCTCAATATACTTTTGTATATATGTAAGAATGAAATGTTTCCTTTACACGAGCAAAAGACAGAACAGAAATGATTGCAAGTCTATGAACACTGCTTATGCTAGCCTTGACAGAAGAACCCCAAGCACAAAACTAGGTATTCTCAGAAGAAAGTGGAAACCAACACATAGCAGTTCCAAAGAAGTTATTTCGAACTGCTCTGAGCTGTTTGAATTAATTTTCATGACTGTTTTTCTGAGGTCAGGAGCAGAGCCCATGACAAAGAATGTGATCTGTTTCGTTAGTCAAAAGGGAGTATCTAGTTTGGGAAGAATCAGGAATGCTTAAGGTGACATATTTTTGGGCTTTTTGCAGGTTACTACCAGGAGAATTCCAGATTATTGGTACTAAATTACAGGAGCAGAAAGAGATGTGTAACTACCTATAGATTATAAAGGAGTTCAATATGCATTACTACATACCAAGTTTGAAAAGCTATCAGTATTTCTAGCCAGAACCACATAAATGAGAAAGTTTCCACATGTTCATCCAAATCAGACTGTACATAATGTAATCATAACTCCAGAGAAGAAAATGTGCCTTATCCCACCACTAACTGCATTCAAAATTTCCTCTTGTACTGTTTCTCCGGGATGGCCTAACTGCATGAGGACCTTTGATATCAGGAATGTCCACATGAGAAGCAGACTTTGGTACTGCTGGAAAAGTGTGGAAAGATATTCAAGCATACATGGTCTTGCATGAATGACAAGAGGATTCTTACAGCTTATCTACATGAGGAAGTTACTCTGTATTAATTGAGGGTATGAATATACAGTGCAAACTCAAATGCTCGACAACTACTTCCATGTGCAATTAGCTGAACGCTCCAGTATAATGAGCTACTTTACATTAAATAAGAACATTCAATAATACCCAAAACAAGAGCCAGTGTGGAACAATGGGTCTTGTGTACCTCCTACCTTTTTCCCTGGCAACTTCTACTGGCATTTTCAGGATCAGTAAAATAGAAACTTAAAAATAAAATAAAGTAAAATAAGTTCTAAACAGTTTAACTCAGCAGAGATTTCCAGGAGAGAGCACACTCTCACTTCGCAGTTCGTAGACAGCTCATTTACAGAGACGTTCATGCTACTGACATCCTGCCAAATCCTGCAACTGAATATGTTAGGGAACACTGAAGATGTTACCCCTTTTTGCTGCCTGCCTCACTTTCTGCCAAAGATGGCCATTGCTGCAGCACAGTAAGCAATCTGTTCATGCCTTGCAACTCCCCAGTTCACAGTTCACTGTATTTGCTCTCTCTGAACATAAGTGTGCTATGTACCATCTGTGAACCATCCTGGCTGCCCAGCAAGTATCCACGTTGTTCTGCTACTCTTTTGTCCAGCAGACTAAGGAAAGGAGCAGAACAGAGAACCAGACATAGCAATAACCCTACCAAAACTTAACAGGTTTTATTAGCCAGAACCTTCAGGAAGATTAATTTGAATATGCTTTTAAAATATACTAGTTAAACCGTAACTGGAGCTTAAAAGTGACAGTAAAATGCTTTTGTTTAATTTACTTAAGAAGTAAATTTAACTTAATTTACTTTAGAATTCACAGACAAAAGTCATTTCCAAATAAAAGAATCTGTAACAGATTTGAATGTGATTTAATTAATATACTTTTGAAGTTAGCTACAATTCATATTCCAGAGTGTGCATGCCATTAATTTGGAATACTTCTCCTGAATGTTCCTCTGTATGCAAGCCTAGAAACTGCTATTCATTTTTTCTGAGATGCAAAATGCAGTGAAGACAGAGGGCTGTGTTTAGCACTGGGCAGGAAGGTAGCTATGAAGAAGTGTGAAGTGAAAATATTTCAAATAAGTATTTTTGTAAGGCACTTTCAAAAATGACAAAAATGGCTCTGTTGCTTAGCTCATTTTCAACCAAATTACTTAACCAGATGGAAAGCCAAGATATGTGACCTTCTGTGCCAAGTAAGGTCATACTGTTTTGTTTTTTTTTTTTTTAAATAAAGTTTAAAAGTAGAAACTACTCTGAAAATACACACTGAAGTTTTGGGGAAGACTCAAGGTGAATACATTTTCTAAAGGACAATTGGTTAGGCAGCTAGACACACAAAACAGATGTAATCTAACAGCACTCAGATTTCTAAGAAAAAAACATGTATGATACCATCTCTGTATTATTGATCATTCTGATGCATACTGCAGGCCAAATTCTTCCTTGGTAAGTCACCTCATAAGCACATCAGAAAAAAAAAAAAAAAAAAAAAAAAAAAAAAAAAAAAAAAAAAAAAAAACACCCAGAAAATTACATACCTACACGTTTTAAAGAAGAAATAGTCATGACATAACTGAATTCTTACTTTCATGAGAGCCACAGAACTTGTTTTTAATAAGTTTTAAGTTCTGTAGTTAATGCTAGATCCTGCTTCACTTTTCAGCATCTGCACTCTCAGCAAAGCCTGTAGTAGATTAGAGAGGGGGTTAAAATCACAAATTGAATTGACATTTACAAGTCAAAAGTGACACACAGAAACCCTCTGCAATTGAATCACTCAATCTGTGTACACTCCCAGCTGGCTTCAGTAGGCCATCAGGCCACAATTCACTGTGGACAAAAAGGCTTTTCTTGGAGTTGCTCCATTCAGGACTTCTTTAAAAGAGTGGAAGGACTTAAAGAGGCTTTAGGACCTAACATCTTATACCAAATTTTAATGAAAATTAAGCAAAATATTAATGTTTTGACAGCTTTACTCTTCAAGCCTCAAATGAGAAGTTTTACAGAAAAAGTAGATCTAATAATAGTATATAGTACAAATTTCTATAAAGCTTTAAGACCTGTTACAGAGCTATCAACTATCTTACATTATTTAGGTCTACAATCCTGCACAGAACTGTGGAAATCTTGAGTATATGAATGATCCATCTTTATTTGGGTGAGCAAATCAGATAACCACTCTCATAGGTATTTTTAGCATTGGGATTTCAGGACCTATTTCTGAGAGGCAAGAGGCAACTACTTCCAACACACCAGAGTGTTCAGGTTACAGAGCTCATGTGTGATCAAGGATCTTGTAATCCATGCTGCAATCCATCACCAAAAAGTCTAATTCTCATAAAAAATAAAAGCTGCTTTATATAGTGGGTATTAAGTATTTCCCTTAAGGCCTAGCTAAGCATCCAAGGAGGCCTCATCCCACCGAAGGCAGAAGCAAGTGTAGTACATGTTAATTCATCACAACTTACAGCAGTTTAAAAGAACAGTGGTACAAGCCCCATCACTCAGTAGCAACCAGGGTAGAATTCTTTCAAAAACCAAACAGCATAAAGCAACTAAGAGTAAACTAGAAACAGACATCAGATTTTTTAAATATCTTTTCAATCTTTTATTTCCCAAGTAATTAAATTCTCAATGAGAAATGATCAGACTAAAACTGTCAAATTATACAGTTGTGTTTATATAACACTCGTCTCTTTCCCCAGCTACATTTTAAATGTGAAAAGCATACAATTATTTTTTTTTAAATCAAAACCAGGGAAAGTATTTTCCCATAAGCTTTCCAGGAAAGTCAACCACAGGAAAGGGCAGAGTAAACTGATCAAACTGTACAATCCCACCGACTTCTAGGAAAGATGTTGTAAATTTCCATTATTTTTCCACTGCCCACACAGTATGGATGGGAATCAGCAGACTTGTAGCCTATTTCCAATTCTGCTATTAAATAATTCTTATAGTATGTTTATCCTCGTTTTACTACCTCAGGAAATGGCGAAAAAACCAAACAAACAGAAATGCAAAAAAAAAGAGAGAGAAAGAGAGAAAGAACAACAGACGTTACTTGAACAGTTAGCCCAAATTTGGCGTCTTGGAGGTGCTTTCACTTAGAGACATGAACTGGCAAAGAATATTAACTAGCTAGCCTGTGAATTTTCTGGAAAAGCTTAGCGAACACACACAGATGCATGTAGGTCATGATGTGACGTTATTCCTGGAAAGTCTATTTGTAATGTCCACATATCAGAAATGGCATCACTCGTCCTTAGGCAATTCAATACTCAAATTCTGTGACATCCTTGTAACAATTTTGACTTGCGACAATTTTGAATTGCTGTAACCAAAGTATTTTACAGAACAACCTAATTTTTATAGTTACATCAAGTAAAATAGCATCTTGAAACTGTCTGCAGAACAAATAGGATAACTAAAGTGCTGATTTTGGTGTAAGTGGATACTCTTGTGTTTGGGTATTTTAACCAGGAAGGCTTAGCCCAACCTTCTAGGCATGACTTAAAATACAATATACAATTTCACTAACCATTTTGAGAACTTACATAGCTTCCATTCACTAGGCATCTTACAGTGTTCCCTTTTTTGGCAAGCTTCAGAATATCCCCCAAATTATTTTCTCCATATTATGCCTACAAAGCCCAGGTACAGCAACTTTCACTAAATTGTCTTTGAAGACACAGGAGATGACCATCAGATTCGCTCACACAGGACTGGAAACTCATCTTCTGGTTCCATACTGAAAAAGCTTTTTCGCTTTATTAAAGATAAAAATTTAAGCAATATTTGGTAAAATACTCTTAAATCTTGAGCAAAGGTTTTCTAAAATCCATCAACATGTGTAAACACGCTACTTTGCACCAGGAAGACTTCAGGATGCATCTCTGTTAGGGCCATGAGAAAAAGACTTAAATATGAAAAAGACTGTTTAAAGGAACAATAAAATTTACAACTACAAGCTTCTCTTCTGTACAGAAAACTAAAAATAAGTTGAGCAGCTGTTCAAGATCAGTGAGTTTAAATCAGTGTCTTCCTCCACAAAGAGTGGCTGAAGTCCTAGGAGTAAAATTAGGGACAACTCAAACTCTGCAGAATTGGCTGAAGCCTTCCTGGTAAGTATCAGCCACCTTTCCTTTTGCATGGTAGCATCTCTAATCACTCCAGTGTCAACATCTTGGTTCCTTTATACCATATCAAAGTAATGAATGCCCTTGAATTTCACTTTTGCTTGTTATGAGAAAAATTGTCCTCCTGATATTTTATTATGGGGAATTTTCTCTTACCTATTCAGGCAAGCTAGATTGCTTTGTCTGGTAATTATCAGGGTGCAGTCTTTATTTTGACCTCTTGGAAAGGAAGAGATGTTTATCACCATGTCCACAGTCAGGAAGTATTAGTTTCACAGCTTTCAGACCTTGCCACATCATTTGAATGTGCTATACAATGGCACATTTATGAATTATGGGCTTCATCAGCCAGCTACATCCACTGGAAAAAGTGGTGAGTGATCCAGTCCTCTCAGCCTAAATGCAGTCTCCCTTTTATGCTTTTTCTTAAATGTTATTGCATATGAATTCTTCTTGGAATTATGTAATGTCTGCATGTCAGTGCAAATCTATCATGCACCAAACTTTAAATGAGAGGCATCAATGAAAACTTACTTGGAAAAATGATAAATGAAAAAGTAACATGGTGGAGAAATGGAGTGACAGAATCTACAATTACAAACTTCTAACCTTTGCATAATGTTTAGATTAGGCTGCAGTTCAGCAGAAGCTTCAGAATGTTTATGTTAATTTTGCCCTTCATCTGACAAATGGTTTTTTGAGTCCCACATTCAAAATTAGGTGTTAAACCATGTTTTCTCCAAAATAATGATACTGCTATCATAAGTGATATTTCAAATAAGCATTATCAAATACACTTCTACTTAAAAGTAGCGACTATACTTAAGTAAGTTTTGCCAATCCATTTCCACTCAATCATACTTACATAACAAGTTTCTGTATGATAAAAAAGATGGGGCATTTTCCCTTTGCACGCTATAATAATTTAAAATATATCTTTCTAGGTTCTTACACTGCAAACAAACTTTACCTAAATGCCCCCTAAAGATGCACTAACACAGGACGGGAACAAACCAAGACCTGACTTACAAAACAGTAAACCTTCTGTCCTGTGCTAAAAGCCTGCAGCTCTCTACAGGCTTCCTGCAACTTTCCATGGTGTCCTAAAGCATGGTGGGGCCCACCTTACATGAAGAGGAAGCTATATGCAGAAATCTGTGAAGCCTCTGAAGTCTAGTCATCAGAGAGAAAAATATAAATTTCCTATATTTAAATTGTGTCTATTTCAAAATGTCATTGCTGGAATTCTTTTAAGATTTTTTTTTAACTTTAAAAGTCTTTCTCATCTCGACTTTGCATGTCTATTTATGTGTGTACACATAAAATAGTTTTCCTAAAGCTGTTAGTTCTGTCATATCAGAATTTCCTCTAAAAAAGTCATCAGAACTGAAAGCTTGCAGCCTTTAGCCACACAAAACAACACTGTGGTTTCTTGCCTCTACTAAAAACATGCGTTACAACTATACTTCCAATTCTGCAAGTCCTATTAAAGTGATGAATCAATTAAACTGTGCATTATCCAACTTGCATACAAATCCTGTATTAAGAGTTTGACTCGAGCTGACAAAAGTCAAAAAATACAACAGAAGCTATCAAAAAAATTCAGGATCCAATTATAGTCAGGTAAATCTAGAGTAAGAGCTCTGAAACAAATAAAGTTACCATGGTATAAAGTTTGAAGTAACTGGGAACAGAATTTGCTCACCTGGCATTTACTCACTTCACTAAACCTAAAGCCCTGAAAGGGTCAAACAATGAATAACTACATAATTTGTGAGAAGAAATGCCTAGAGACCCAGGATACAGAGGTGAAATGAGGATAGGTGGTTTGCTTCCATACTGAACTTTCTGGATTTTGTTAGTCTAAGCCAGACCATGGATATTGCTTTAATAAGCCATGAATATTTTCCATGTAAAATTACATTCATTTAAAAATAAGACGTGATTCATGCAGAATTCACATGGCAGACCCTGGAATTTTAGAGCGGACTGAATATTACAGCCAGATGTATAAACCTTTAAACAACTTCAGCTGGGATTTCTTTTTCCATATAATAAAAGTAATTGTTTCAAGTAAGGACTGTGAACACTTGGATACTTTAATATTTCTTTCTGTATCTAGTTTGTGTATTCCATAGTAAATACTAAGGACTTGAATCTGAAAAGTGCTAAGATTAGTCATAGTAGTAGTCTCTTCAAGGATGCTTTTGTAGAGTTGCGCTTGCACCTCACATGTGGCAAAGCACACCTAAAGAAAAAGGATGTGGACAATAACTTAAAACACCTGTCAAAATTACAGAGAGCATATGCTTGAATGAATGTTATCGAGAAAAAAAAGAAACCTTAATTAGGCTGCAGAATATTACTTGTAAGTATGCAAAATGAAACCAGCACCAAATGCCTTTACCACGTTATGTTAGCCCTGGACCAAAACCACATTCAGAAGCTCCCATTCGAGAGGACTCACAGGCAAATCCCAAAGCTAAGTTCAGTTAAACTTAAAAAGTTTTTGCAGAAGATAATGCAATGAACACACGCCCGGAGCCAGCAATCGCTTGCTGTTCACCTGGAAGGCGGGGGTGAAGAAGCTCGCCCGCCCTACTTCGGGAGGAGGAGGAGGAGGGAAGCGGGCTCAGCTCTCTTCCTCGCTCTGGCAGGTGCCCGTCAGTGTCCACCCGGGCCCCCGAGGAAACGCGAGCGGCCTCTCGGGACGGGGAGTGCGGGGCAGCCGCCGCCGAACGCCGCTCCTTACCTTTGCCTAGCGGCGATGTCCTCCCGGTTGCGGGTCGAGCGGGACTGCGGGGGCGGTATCCCGCGGGAAGGCTGCCGGGGAGCTGCTCCGAGCCTCCCGTCCACACGTCCGCGTCCTCCTTCCCTCGCTGCTCTTCTCCCTCCCCGTCCCGCATCTGCCTCCGGCCGCGAGGGCCGCCGGCACCCCCTGCGCGGCCGCCGCGGGCGGGGAGCGGAGGGACCGGGGCTGTTCCGTGCGCCGAGGCCGCCGCCGCCGGCGGTCCCTGGCGTCCAGCTGCAGGCGGCGCTGCCGCCGCCTCCCACAAAGGGCAAATTCATCTTCCACGTCCCGAGAGCGGCGGCGGAAGGGCTCCGTGCCGAGTGGGTCCCACGGCTACCGGGCGGCTGCGGGGGGAGGATCTCTCTCGGTTAAAAAAAAAAAAAAAAAAAAAAAAAAAGCCTCTTGTGTTCTGGAAAATGTCGAATTATATCGTGCCAGGACGACAACTTATGCCAAGATCACCTTAAATTATTAGAAAGCGACAGTGTTCTGCTTTTCCTAGTCTTCGGTTCTTCGGTGGGGCTTTTGAAACAGAGGTTGTTGCTACCTACACGCAACGCGTGTGGAATTCACAGGCGTGTGGAATTCATCAAGCTTTGTAGCCCAGCTGGATGATGTTCTAAGTACAAACTCTCCCTAGTAGAAGGTAGCGATACCCCGGCAATGTTTTCCATTTACAATGGGTTTAAAAATGTGTAATTGTACATGACAGACTGTTCCAAAACCTATAGACCTGTCAAGCAGAAATTCACAGACTCGAACCTTTAAGGCGTAAATGAATTGACAGTGTTTCTTTTTCTAAAGTGTGAGTTACATAACGTTTGCATAGCTCACTGGCACATACACGCACTATTCATTGCAAAGCTCTCCCAAGGTAGCGGGAGGCCAGGAGTGAACATTCACCACAGGTTAGATTCTGTCCTTGCCGTACTTCGCTACAGAAACAATCCTGCGAACAGTTCTCCGTAGAGACAAGCATGTGAAACCCCGAGGGGAGAGCGCTTTTACCATCCCGCTCCTCGGTGTCAGCAGAGGGATGCAGGAGCGTTTTACAGGGCTGTTGCCTGCGGGAGCTACAGTCATCTGTGTAGAGTTCCCAGGCTCTTCCTGGAGATCTAAATACTGGATCTAGCTAGCACTAGATCTAAGCATTTCATAAAATGCGTAACAGACATGAGTGCTTTGACTGAACATACAGTTGTAGGTGTTACCACTCAAAGAAAGCTGTAATTCTCAAACCATGCAGAGTAAGATTTGACTTCATGGTAAGTAGAAGGTTAACAGAAATCCCAAGGTGGAGCTCAGTCTGACAACACAACAGCGTTGTCATTCACACACAGATGGAAAACGTAACTTTATATACTGTTTTGATTCGTTATCTATCTCTGATGGTTTTTATTACTTTACAATTTTGTTGAATTTTGCATATACTTATACTGAATCATGGCACATATAGGGATTTCCAAAACATAGTGAAACTGTTTAGATTTATTCATATCAATTACACATTTCATGTTTGAGAGTATTTGTACTTATAGGCATAACTTTTTAAGCTTCTTAGGGGTAAGACAGAGATGACAAGTGTGGATGATGCAATAGCCTGCTAATGCTGAAACACTTAGATGGGATATGAAAAGGGGAATGAATGCAGGATTTCAGAAGTCAGCAGGACCCTCTTAGGAAACATTTCACTAATCAGTTGCTCTTATCAGTCAACAAATGTAAAATATCTTGCACAAAGATGCAGTGGAACACTTGGAGATACTCAGCTTATGTTATTCATCACACCATAACTTAACTGCATACTGCTCAGTTTTCAAGTTTCTCTTGTCTTGGAAATTGTATTAATTAGCTCGTTTATCAGTTCATATTTAGATTCCTGCTTTCAGTAGCAATTAAATAACCCTTAGATTCAAAAGCCACATTCTGCTTCTAGTGTTAATAAAGATGTACATGGCATTTACACAGGACTTTTCTCAGTATTTCATAGACTAGGCAGTTTGACATTTCTAGGAAACATGTTGTCGCATGACTGTTACAGAGAAACTGGAGTGCCTACGTGCATATTTATAAGACTCATACAAGAACACAAAACAACACTACCTACATTACTTAAAAGTAGCATCCCATCATGTGTTGTTCTGGTATTTTACTCTATGGATGAAATTCCTAATGAGAGGTACTTAGTATCTACTTTCATGAAGGACACCTTCTCTGCAGACCACAGATGACTTTTTCTGTAGTTTTGCCCACAGCAGATCTGCTGTTTTCTGCATTGATGGCGGGACACTGCAGTAACCAGTCACTTTGGAAACAAATGCAAACCTGGGGTACTTTGTATACTCTGGAAAGCCTACACATCTGTTTCCAAAACCTTCTCATAGACTGTAGTAAGCTCTACACCAAGAGCCAATAAACATTGCTTGCTAATACAAGCTGCTTTGAACTAACTGAAAAGAGTTGTTTATATTAGTTAATAGTGGCGGGTAACTGCGTTTAAAACTGCACTGCCTGGTGCACTCCAGTATACAATACAAGCTTGTAATGTATCTTCAAACATGCCAGCTGCTTCTTTTTACAGCACCTTCAAACCGTTTTCAACATTTAATTCTATTGAGCTATGATGTCTAAGAAACATACCCTTTGATATCTAAAAGTGAGCCCTAAGTTCCTCCAGGATAACTATGTTTTATGGAACTGGTGTTTCCAGATGGAGCTAGCTGCCAAAACTATGAGTGTCCTTAACATTAGGATTCTGGCAGTCGAAGAGCAGCCTCTCTGTGATGGAATAAGAAGAGCAGGCTGTAGGAAGCAGCTCTTGCACGAACATTTAAGAACCTCTTAGAATGACTTACCCCTTTGCAATTTGTCCTTCTTCCAGGACCAAGGTTTTTAAGTTGCATTTAGAACCCTTCACTACACTGTCTAATCACTTTAGATAATTTTAACATTTTATACCAATATAATTGTCTCATCCAGGTCTTTCATCTCGCAGGTGAGATTGTATCATTAAGTTAACTTCATCTGACTGGGAGAAGAAAAGGCAGAAATATAGGTGTTGATACAATGAAGCACCCCAAAGCAGTATATTGAGAATGAGCATTCTTACTCATAGTCAAAGTGAGAAGATAAACCAGTTTGAATTTGTTTCCTTGAATTTAATGATTTCCCTTTGAAACATATCTGATTTTTTTTTTCAAATTGGTCCCCTCCTTCTCTCAAATTCTAGCTTTGCTGATTTTTTCCGAAAGTCTTTTTAATCCATATTGTCTCAGTCTTGTCTGGGAGATGCAACAACCAATTATTAAACTGTTGACAGCATACTGAAACTACTCCATAAACTTGTAAATCATAAAGATACTATGAAAGGCAGAGAAGGTTTCAAAAACCAAACTCGGAAGTTAGTTACCACAGCTGTTGAAGTTCTGCCAGAAGAAACCTGTGACAAAATGAAATTTACTTGTATGGAATATACCAGTTTCTAAAATAATGGATTCAGTCTATGTTTGAGGGTCTGTCTGCTACTAATGTGGTATGCCTTCATTAAAAGGATCAACAAAACCATTATCTTCTATTTCTCCTCAAGATGCAGATACTAGTCTAATGTGTAGAATATTAACATAGGTAATACAACTAGGTAAAGCATCTCCATTAGGTAAATACATCCCTCGTTACAAAATGACAGTCTAATTTATCATCACAACCTGAAGCCTTTGGATGTCTTCTGTCATGATTCTGAACTAATTCAAACCTATTCATCTTACGGGAAATAGTGTGTTGTATTCAAACATCTGTGTTCTGCCATTTGTGTAGCCCATGGCTCAATGATATTTTTGTCTCCTTATTGTGTGTTAACAAGAAGCTTCTTTAATTATGTATTGTTGGCAAATAATTTACATTTTCCCTTTTAAAACGACCACCATCTGTGATTGCACCAGCCTTAAAATAGCTTTAAAATAAGGAATCCGCATCTCTCTTGCCTAAATTGGGTGGTGATTAATATATGCTCCCCAGACATTTCTTTTTTACACAGTATATGAATTGTAGTATTTCCTAATACCTCTGGAACTGGTTGCCCAGAGAAGTCGCGGATCCTTGGGAAGTGTTTGAGGCCAGGTTGGATGGGGCTTTGAGCAACCTGGTCTAGTGGAAGGTGGCCCTGCTTACAGGCGGGGGTGTTGGAACTAGATGACTTTTATGGCCCCTTGCGTCCCAAGTCATTCTATGATTCCATGATTCTAAGTATTTTGTAGTATTTGTGTCACACATATTTTCTAGTTTTACTACCAATTCTACAGGACTATGCTTTACACTCTTCTAAGATTAAAAATTCCCAGGAGCGTGACACTCTTTCCACTTCTTCTCTTTTACTACCCCTTTACCTGATCCCTGCCAAAGTAAGAGCCACATACCTAGAGCTCTTCACACCAGCCAAGAACCTGCTGACGGTACAACACAGCTTTGGGACAAATTATCAGCACTGCCTAGTTCGGGCTGCTTTCCTCTGACGTATTGTCCGAGTACTCCTGACTCCTGCTGCAGGCATGTGAGCCCAGCCTGGCCTCCTCTCAGGTTCGAAGATTAGGTCTTAAGTCTTAAACTCGGGGTACAGTAGGAGAGGAACTGGGCCTCGGCTCTCTCGGGGCCTCCCGCGACTCCTACATTTTGCAGGAATAAGGAGGAGAGCTCACCCCTCAGCCCTTGTTTCGGAGCCCGTTTCGCGCCGTTGGCCGCAACCCCTGAGCCCGCCCCGGCCGTTAAAGCCCGGCGGGACTGCCCAGCCCTTCCTTCACCCCGCCCGGGCAGGACCGCAGGGATGCGGTCGGGATCCCATGCGCGGTGGGGAACGGGAGCTTTGCACCAGCCCCCGCGGGGCGGAGCCGCGGCGGAGGGAAAAGGGAGCAAGCGGCCGGGATGTCACGCTCCCGTGAATTGTTAAACTTCGGCGTGCGTAAAGCGTAGTAATGTAGAACGGGTGGGAAAACTAGGAAATATATTTGACACAAATAGTACAAAATACTTAAAATCACGTAATGGTTTGGGTTGGAAGGGACCTTAAACATCACCTAGTTCCAACGCTCCTGCCGCGGGCAGGGACACCTTCCACTAGATCAGGTTGCCCAGAGCCCTATCCAAACTGGCCTGGAGCACTTCCAGGGATGGGGTATCCACAGTTTCTCTGGGCAACCTGTTCCAGAGGTGTTAGGAAATGCTATCCTGCGTACAGAAAGAAAGTCTGGGGAGTGCATATTAATCACAGCCTAATTTAGGCAAGAGAGGTGCAGATTCCTTACTTTAAAGCCTTTCCTAAAGCCGGTGTAATCACAGACGGCGGTCGTTTTGAAAGCCAAAACATAACGTTCCCCCATTCCCCCCGCTTCCCTCAGCGGGGGGGCGGGCCGGGCGCCGCACGCGACCTGACGTCAGCGCGGGCGGGCGCGCCGTCACGCGCGCCCTCCCGAGCCCTCCCCGGCCCTGCCCGCGCCGGCCGGGCCGCGCGCGCTGATTGGCCGCCGCCTTCCCGCTTCCTCCGCGCCGCCCGAGAACCCGCCATTTTGAAAACCTTGTTGATTCCGGGAGGGAGGGAGCGAGCGAGGGAAGGAGAGGGAGAGAGTGCCCGGCGGCCGCGGGGCTGAGCCGCGGCGGGGGTGCGTGTGTGTGTCGCTGCGCCCGGACCCGCCCCGTCCGCCGGGAGCTGCCGCCTCCTGCTGCTGCTGCCGCCGCCGCCGCATCCGCGCCCGAGGAAGGAGCCGGGAGCCGCGGCTCGATCCGAGGTGGGTCCCGCCGCCATGGCCGTAACGGCGCCCGAGAGCGGTCCCGCCTCGCCGCGCCCGGGCCGGGCGGGGACGGGTTGTGACGAGGGGCAGTGGAACGCGGCCGCCGCGCCGCCGGGCTCCCATCCCGCCCTGGGGACACGCCGTGTGTGCGGGGCGTTGGTCGCCGCGGCCACCTCCCGGCCCGGCCCCCGCCCCGGGTGTCTCTTGGGCGCTGCGCTGTCCTGCGGCGGGAGCGGGCGGAGCGGTCCCGATCGGGGAGGCGATGGAGCCTTGTCCGCCGGGCGCTGCCCACAGCCTGCGCTTCTCCCTGGCCTCCAGATTGCAGGTCGGGAAAGGGGGTACAGGCGGCGAGTCCCCGTCTAAAAAGTCCCAGGCGAGGGTGAGGGACCCTCTCCCGGCCAAAAGTATTCCCGAGTTGAGTCTTCCTAAAGGTGGATCCCAGAGCCCTTTTTCTCTGAGCAAGCTGTTCTTATGAACCCAGGTGATAAAAAGCTGGAAAGTCTCTAACTTGCCTATTCCTCCGCTGCTCCCGTTGAAAGGGGAGGGAAAAACGGCTTGTAGTGCTTCCCATGCTTTTACACTCGTGCCTTCAAGTAAAATTCAGACTGTAATGTCGTGAAAATGACTTCTATGTGTTAAATGAAATATTGGTAGTAATACCTTGAATGGGTTTTTTTTCCTCCAGTGATTTAGCAAAGAGCAGGAAACTACTTTTCCCCTTACTATTGGTAATAAATATTAACTTGCACTTTCTGTCACTTGGAGCACTGCTGCTCTCTGCCACCTGCTAGTACTGCAGATAAGCAGTTGATTTAAATGTTATTTATTGAACCTGACCTCTTGCAGATAATATTGGCTTTAACATCGGAAGAAGAAAATGCTTAATCGTGTGATACTTTTCCACATGTGCTTACAGCATCATTTGTGTATTTTGTTCCAGACCTAAACAGTGAAAATTTTTGAAAGCTGGAGTTTTTCTAAAATGAATCATATGATTATCTTCCTTTACTAGATAGACATTTTCTCTTAGCATGGCAATGGTACATGCAAAATTAAGATATTTTAAAGTTAACATTTAAGTCACTTAAAATGCTAAGAAAAGACTCTTAAGTATGTTAAGTATGAAGCATTTATTATTTTCTGTTATAGATCTTCAAATTAAAACCAAAAAGCATTTTCATGCCCTAAGATGCAGCAGCTGTCTGAATTATGAATGCAGTGTTAATTCTTTTTCTGTATTGCTTGCAACTTTCTTTTTTTTATCACTTTTCTGTTCCCATTTCGCATCTAAATATGTAACCTGTTTAAGTCACTAGGAAACTTGCATGCACAGTTAATCAGGAATAAGTGCAGGGTGCACTAAAATAGCGATATCTTAAAACACTGCAGTTTTTAATAGATAACAGTATCAACTGCTTTGAGTGGGTGTTTCCGAGTGCTTCACAAACAGCTTGTGTGCGAAAAAAATTATAACCTTTTAGAGTGTTCTTAACTGGACTAGTTGGAGAATAGACGGCACCTTCTCCTGAAAAATTTTCTGTATTGTGTGTATGCAGAACATTCTAGTGATAAGAGAACGTGAACAATCATAGTACATTGTTTCTACTGCACAAGGAGATTATTTTAAAAAGCAAGATTCCTGTATTTTTCATGTATATTGCTATATTGGTGATGGTTTTCCTGACTGCTTTTTACAGAACCATACACCATGTCTTCTGTTGATTCCTCAAAAGAAGATACGATGTCACCAGAAAAAACGGATGAGAAACAACCTGAAACTGAAAACAAAGCTGAGGAAAGTGATGAAGATGAAGAAGAGGAAGAAGAGGAGGAGGAAGAAGAAGAAAAGGGTGCTTGTTTTTCCATTGAATAAGTTCTCCTTTATTAAATGCCAAGCTGCTGAATGCAGTCTCCTGTGATCTTGGCTAATTGTACAATTATTGAGATCCCATGGTACACCTGTCTCATGGGTCATAATAGCTTCCCAGTAGACTGTAGCAGGAAACACTAGAAATGGTGATGCTGATTTATCTCAAGAAAGATTGAAGGAATTGCCAGCATCCTGGGTTTCTACACTAGGGTTGTTTTGTTGTTCTATAAATTTTTCAATCATTATAGGAGGTAGTATCCTTTATCAAATTATTTTTTGCCAGTAACACTCTGAAGTGATCCATGTTTGCAAAAGAGAAGCTTATGAATGTGCAGTACTTTTGGAAACAATACAGATGTCTTTGCTTAACTACAGTTATTAATTTTCTGGGTACCCAAATGTCATTATATTGGAGAGGCAGAAATTTCATTAGACCAATTTTATCAGTAAAAATTGTGGCAATATGAGAAGATGAGCAAAGCAGGTATTGTGTTGTGGTACGTAATTGAAGAGGGTAGTCAAGGAGTACAAAACATGATAAAGGAACTACTGTGCAAAAATGTTAATTTCTATTGTGAAGTCTCCAGGCATCTGTTTTGCAAATGAAAGCATTCATGGAAATAGAACTGCAGTATGGCACGGTGAAAACCAAGTCACTGATGGTCTTGGATTCTTGAAAGAGAACAAGTTGGTCTCTAGGAAAGGTAGTGGAAAGAAAACAGATTATGGCTGTTTGGAAAATAATAGAGTAATCAGAATTAGATTTTTAGTAACAATTTTTCTTTTGTACACACAAGTATGTTTTGCTTTGTTTTTGGCAGACATATACCAGTTTTGATTGTGTTCATACAGGTTTGAAGCTGCTTTCAGATGTTAAAGCCAGGGCAACCCATCTGTTTAGTGCTAAGGATAGTTTGATTTGAGGTGAAGTATTTTAGGATGAAATGTTTAGGCAAAGCTTTAGGTGTTTCTCCTAAAGTGGTATCATTGAAGTAATGATGTGCAATGTATACTAAACATATTCATTAGTAAGCAGTACCAGAATTATTGGGAATAATATTCTTGTAGTATTTGTGATACTCATATTGTGCCATGAAGTGCTTCACAGCGTAGACATGCACTTGTGCTTCTGCCTCTCCTACTGATGTCTGTGGTTCTTCCAGTCCAGTAGTGGGAAAAGAATTTGTCTGCAGGCATCCTGGACTCTCCTTTTGCCCATCTGGTGGCATTATTCTTCTCAGGAGTGCTACATGTGGAGCTGTGCACCGTCCAAGAAGGAGACTATGCAAACAGTGTCCCTTCTGTACCTCAAAAAGGCCATGAAGGGAGAGAACGATGGGTTTCTGAAAATGCTGTATCCTCCATTTGGGTGGATGTGAGGGAAATTCACCCCCACTTCCAATGGGGTGAATTTCCTTTTAGGAAATACCTAGTCTGTGGAGAATTGGCTAGCAGAACAAGGGTATATGGATATAGCTAAAGCTATGGACAAGCTGTTAGAGTATAGAACACGGCTTGCCTAGGCCGTGAGAAAATCTGAGATAGCAAAGCTACAGTGTCTTTGTGCCTGCTAGTTGGCTGGTAAACAGGTCGTTGTGATTAGCAAAACAAAAGCAACTGAGAGCCACCTGTGTCAACATAAGAAAGGAGTAAGAGGCGGAATCAACATTTAAGCCAGAGCCAATAATGAGCTTAGCTTTTGCAATATGTATGAGCTAATTATAAAGCATATATTAAGCTGTTAGCAGTGATCAATAAACGAAGCTTGTTGATTCTCATATTGAGGGTCTCTTTCTTCCCTCGTCGTGACACTAGTCTTGTCTTACACATACCTTAGGTTGGATACAGGATTGTGGTTAAGAACTAGAGACTTCCTGTTATGTATATGTGGCTCCATAGAATCACGTTGATTTATTAGCCAAGGTCTGAAAGCGTCAGAGCACTTGCTTATATCCTCATCCCTTTTTGGTTTGTCATTTCAAAGATTGAGTGTCGTGTTGCCTGTCTCTGCAGTCAAATCTGCTCATGCAATGAGAAATAGTGTTTTAAGGAAGCTGTCTTTTGCAGAGAAGAGTCTCATCGTTGAAGGAAAAAGGGAGAAGAAGAAGGTCGACCGGCTGACCATGCAAGTGTCCTCACTGCAGAAGGAACCTTTTACAATTACACCAGGTGAGCTTGACCTCTCGCATAAGAATGGTGGGTGTTGGGAATGATAATGAAACCTCTAAAAAGATCAAATTATTAATCTGTTGTAGATGAGACCTACCTTAAGAGTCATGATCCATTTTAAAATAATTAGGCTACTATAATTGTATGAAAAGCCTCTTTTATTTTGTGGCATCAATTTAAACTGTAAAAGTTACACGATATTTAAACTTACTTAGGATAGGTAAGTACCTTTAGTACCTCACCAGCAACAACAAAAGCAGGAGCAGCTAGAATAGAAAGAAATGCCAAATCCTTGTACCCTGATCTAGGTACTATCAAGTAAGGAAGGTAAAGAGCCTGTCAGAATGACTAAGTGATAGGAAGAGGCCTGCTTAATGTTTGACCTATTATAATATCTCATTCTATTATGAAGTAACATCTTTGCTTCTTTAAAAAACAGATATTTAAAGTTATAAACACATAGGTAGATATGAATGTAATGCATAACATAATTGATTTTAATTGTTTCAGGAAAAGGACAAAAACTGTGTGAAATTGAAAGGATACAGTTCTTTCTGAGCAAAAAGAAGACAGATGAACTAAGGAACCTGCACAAACTCCTCTACAATAGGCCAGGCACTGTAAGAACTTCAATCTTGTGTATCTATTAATTCTCATGAATAGCAAAAATGTTTGTAGTGTAGTTTTTTACGTTTACATGTCAGTCATTTATTACAAACTTAAAAAATTAATATTGCAGGACGAGTTAAGCCCATAATTTTTTTAACTCCTATAAACTACTCTTCCTGTAAAAGTCCTATGGCAAGGTGCTATTGTAAGTCTGCTCAAATGGAGATTTTTAAAAAATTTTACTTTTTTTAATGGGGATGGTTTATCTTATAGGGTCGAGTCGGAAATAATTTGTGGTTCACATGCTAAAAGCTGCTGACATGCAGATGACAGTCAAAATATTCCACATAGTTATTCTGCTCAATGTAGCTTTTTCTTAGTACTTTCTTAGTACTTCTATTTCTTTTATATTTGAAAACTGTTAGTGAGTTTAGTACATTGCTGCTTATGTAGTCATTTTCTCCTTTTATTAGCACAAAGCAGTAGAATGTAAAATTACATTATATATAAAATCCTAATAGTGATTTTTTTCACGTTTATGTAAGAGAATTAAAATATTACTTAAAAATGGATATGGCCCCTTTTGTGTTTAAGGATGAAACTTAAAGAAAATATAATAGCAAATCTGTCTTGGAGCCCTTTATGTATCACTGGTTGTGCCTTAAATTTCAGAGTAAATATGACCCATTTTCATTGCTAATGGAGGTAAAATGAATACAATGAAATTAAGGCAGGTTAAATTTCAATATTTATATATATATATATTTACTATAATTATTGGAATTTGTTTTTAATATCTTTGTGTATTTTGGAGACTTGAACAGCTAGCCCAGAACACAGAAACTGAAAAGTACTAGTACAGATGCATGCTAGCTATAATATCTCAGATCACTGCTTCAAATGTAATGCTTGTTTAAATGGCAAAGAAAGACTTGTTGCCTCAAGTATTCAGAAAAAGAATATATCAGTATGGTTTCATTCAAAACTATATTTAATCAAAATGTATTTGGGACTAAGAGTGCTGTGTAATATAGCAAAGGTCAGATCTTGTCTTCTATGTAAATTCTTGTATGTGCTTTGGATTGTAATTAACATTTTTAATACAACATACCAATACTGCAAACATACCGAATCTGCAAATTTTCTCAAGGTGCTGGGCAAAGCTCTTTGGAAAAGGAGCTCAGCTTTGGTAAAATTATAAACTCATGGAGAAACAGCAGGAACAAAATTTGTAGGAGTATTGGAGTGAGTTCAAATTATTCTTGGTAGTGTTAAAATGACTTCAGAAAATTGAAAGATTTGGGGTTATTCTTTAATGTCTTTTATTTGGTAAAAGGAGATGAAGTGAAAACAAAGAACTTAAATATGTTTGGAATCTTGATAGGAGCAATTTTCCCATTATAAAGGCTGTTGCAATTAAAGTTCAGTCCGGTTCAGACGTCAGGTGTAATGGTAGAAGTTGTAAATTGGGTGTAAATACAAAAACTGGTCCTGCTAAATAAAAGGTTCAAAAATGGTCCTATGCAGGACTTCAGAAAAGCTAGTAAGCAAATTAGAGAATAAAAAAATAAAATTCACTATTTTATAACAAATTACATGATTAAAAGCGTGCAACAGGCTTCATATGATCGAAGTTTTCCAAACCTGTAAATAATCATGCAGTACATTCTGAACAAGCCTGAAATGGCAGGTGACTTTATCTAGTGAGTTATTAAAAGTAATTAAAAGTACCAAGATCACACAAAGTCAGTCATTGCAGTTTGTCTGTCATGAGATAATTAAAGGCATAGTCCATGTAAGTTGTAACAATGTAACTTTTTGTCAACAGAAAGCTAAATGCTAGAAGAGATTTTTCATGTACGAAAAGTTTAAAACATTTCATTTAATTACATTTGTTAACTTTGTGCAATGGAAAGTAATCTGTGTGTTCTGTTCTAGGTTGCATCCCTAAAGAAGAATGTGGGCCAGTTCAGTGGGTTCCCGTTTGAAAAAGGAAGTGACCAATACAAAAAGAAGGAAGAAATGTTAAAAAAGTAAAGATCTCTTTTGATACTTAACATAGCTTGACTAATACTATACACTTTTTTTTTCCAGAATTTTGCTTAAAATTAAATTGAGTGACTCTACGATTTTTTTCTGAGTTCATTTTAATCACACAAACTGGTCTCTTAAGACAGCTTGAAATGTATTAAATAGTGAACATTTAATTCACAATTCCCACATTCCTGGCTTTAGCTATTGCATGCTAACTAGCATTCTTCTGCCAAGTGAGAGGAAAACGTTATTTCCGCAGGGCAAGCATAGTCTTGTGAATACATTGTACTCTATTCATGGTACAAAGTTGCATCGTTCTATGCATCAAAACCTTCCTCTTTCAAAATCAAAGCCATTTCTGCTTATATATTAAACATATTAGAATTGCTGTAGCAACTAGTCTAAGAAACTTTTTTTTTTCTGTTTTACTGTCTCCCTTCGTAAACTGCTTCTCCATTAACAGGAGGAACTACTATAACCTAGTTTTGACTGGATTGAAAGGGTTTAAAAATGCCCCTGTTGTAAAACATGAAAGAACTAATAAAACATCTACAATGTTACAAATTTACAAATGATTACATTTACAATATTTACAAATTTACAAGTCTACAATGTGTACATTTGATTTTAAAATGCTTTTTTTCTTAATGCCTCTTTGTTGATAGTAGGAAGGCTTCCAGAATTTGGAATTTGCAAATTTTTCTTCCTTATATATGCAGTTTTCCAAGAGTAGGGTTTGTCAAATACATAGGAATCTACAAGACAAACTCTGTCTCCTGATGGGAGTTTTGACTGTTTCCCACTGGCTTAATTGGATGATGGATAATTGAATAATTCCCCTTAACTACACAAGGTCACAAAATAATTGCGCACTTTTTTTCCCATATTTTCCATATGAAACAACTGCTAGTTTAGCTTTGTTACCCTTCAGCAAATATTCTGAAACCTGGTTGCATTGTCACTCTTACATCAAGGTATATCAAGCCCTGTGTGCTTGCATTACTTTGCTCAATGCCGCTGCTGTTCGTATCTGCGTGTGGAACACTGCTGATTAGTCTGGTAATTTGTTCTGACTATGTGGTTGATTTCTGCCCACACTGTACACTTGCATGTCGTTGTACTTTAACAGCATCGAACAAGATGAGCAAAGGTCAACATTTTTTTTACAGAATCTTACCATTCAGGTTATAAATTACAAAGAATGAGTGTTGAGGTTGCTGTGTGGGTTAGAGTTCTTGGATTTTGTTAAGTCAAAACTACTTGCTTTGGAAGTTACTGACTCAAAACTTGTGTGCGCTTGTTTATTCCACACTTGAACTGCATCTTAATAGTTCACTATAATTGCTATTACCTGCAGATCTACCTTCAAAGCATTAAAATTAAGAAAGATTCTTTTGGAGTAAAAGGGGTGGATATCAGAGTTTCTCTTAATGTTCTGTCTTCATCAGATACCTCTGTAAGGGGGTAAGGAACCAGAGAAAATAAAGGGAGACTCCCTGCCCCCTTAAAGTTCCAGTATTGTACACACTGGATTTATTTTCTAGAATTGATTTTTTTTCCTATTATAGTAGATTAGGAGAGATTCTACGGAAGGTACTTTTTTTTTTCCACTAAGATTTTATAACATTGTGTTTTATATCCTATTTTACAGACATATGGATTTGAGAAATTTTTTTTATTTGGCCTTATATAACATGATGGTGATTCTTTGCTTAGCTATAAATAAGACTGGAAGTGTAGTTAACTGTGTATATATATTTTCAGGTTGCAGACACAAACCAGACAGCAGCTTCTAGCAGTCAAATGTTGACTGTTTAGGATGTGATACTGAATCTTTTTTTCTTTTCTCTTTTTTTTTCCCCCAGATTTAGAAATGCGATGTTGAAAAGTATCTGCGAAGTTCTTGACTTAGAAAGATCAGGAGTTAATAGTGAGCTCATAACCAGAATATTAAACTTCTTAATGCATCCAAAATCTTCAGGCAAGGTGAGATGCAGGTTGTTACGCTTGCTTTTATAGCTCTGTTCCAATGGAAAATGTATCTGTCTCTATTGTTATTTGCCAGTTACTAGTGGTGATACAATTACTGCTCTGAGTTACTGAAGTGGGAATGTCTTCTTGAAAGAGAGTAGCTCTGCTACTGCAGGCATCCATAATGGGGTGGGGACTGTATATTTACATGCAGATGTACCCATTATACACAGCACACCGAAGTGTATGAGGTCAACACATGAAGCTAATTAAGATATCCAGCCCTAAATACGCTAAGTAGCTTCTGCTCTGTGGGTGAATGGAGTAGAATAGACATGATATGAAAGGACAAGAAAATAAACTGACAGATGTTACCTGCGTATGCTACATTTGGACATCATAAATGGAATTTTTTGCAAGGCTAGGAAAACTTGATTTAGCAAGTATATGCTAGTGCACTATATTCAGCTGCCAAGACTACTAAATTCTGTTGTTAATCTTCTTGGACTTTCAGTTTTTAATCTAGAAGTAATACTTAAATAGTTGCTTTGTTGCTTAGAAAATTAAATTTATTCCCAGCAAACACTGGTAAGCGATGTGAATAAGGAGTCTCCATGCTGCTTTAGGGACACAGGTACTGAGTGACAGCAAAATGCAGTTTGTCATAAGACATGACAGAATTCCTGCCTTTAAATCTTCTGAGTTGTCAGCTGATTTGTTACCAGAAGTAAAAGCTTGCTTTTATGGGTTGGGAGCGCACAGATAGAACAATCTAGAAGGAACCTTTTACCTTTCTTGCTTCCCTTCCCTAAACCTCAGCCTTTGAAGATCTGTATGCTTAGGGAAGGGGTGCGCTTAGCTTAGAACTGAAATTTCTTTTTGCGCAGCTCCATCTCCATAGTGAATGTCTCCTTACTGCAAAATGTTATGGCTTAAGTGTAATACATAAAACAGTCCTGGGTTTTGTTAAGAGACCTTTATATTTGTTTGCCATTCTTTCATGTGAGTTGAAAGAATTTATGTTTTTGAAATTCACTTTTGAATTCCTACTTGAATGACACTCATCTCTTGTCTCTCAGCCATTGCCAAAGTCAAAAAAAACACCAAGCAAAGGTGGCAAAAAAGAGCGCAGTAGCTCTGGAACAGCAAGAAAAGCAAAACGCACCAAGTGCCCTGAGATCTTGTCAGATGAATCCAGTAGTGAAGAAGATGAAAAGAAGGAAAAGGATGACTCTTCAGAAGAAAAAGAAAGTGAAGATGAGGTAACAAGGAGTTTTGTTTGGTTTTCAACACAAGGCTTAAAACATTTTTCATTATGTTGTTGTTATCAATTGGTAATTCTTGGAACATGCAGAGTTGGGGAGTAAGTGATATTTAACTGAATGAATGGTTTGAAAGAAAAGAGAACATATCTGCAATTTATAAGAGGTTTTCATAATTTCTTAGTGTGTTGAAGTTAGAGAATCAGTTAGATAAAGGGAAAAGGTTCTGATTCCTGGGGGTGTGTATGCACCTTATAAAACTGTTCACTATGTGCCATTCTGAGGCAGCCAGGATTTCTACAATAATTGATTGCATTGCTTGTATCATCTTGTCATGACTACTATAATTTCATAAAAATTTCCAATGTCTCTCCCTCTGTCTGTCACATCGGGTCCCATCTGTCTATCGTTTCTGTCTGTCTGTCTATCTATCTTTTTCCTTTTTTTGCTACCTGGGAATTCAGATTTGATATTTTGAATTCAGTTGGTGTCCCTGACCTACCTGACTGCATTTGGTTTGGATCATGGTTCCATATTTCTCCTGGATTTTATTTCCTAACCTCTTTTCAGCTTCTATGTTTTAGATCACAAAGATAAAGTAAGCAACATAGTAATCAGCCTTAGAAACATCCCTGCAATCTCTGAAGTGTTCTCATCTCACTGTATTTTCTCTTTTCTTTGAAGCTTTTTGTGTACTAGGAGAGAAACATCAAATCATGGAATAGTTTGGGTTGGAAGGGACCTTTAAAGGTCATCTAGTCCAGTCCTTCTGCAATGAGCAGGGACATCATCAACTGAGTCAGATTGTTCAGAGCCCCGTGGAACCTAGCCTGGAATATATCCAGGCATGGGGCATCCACTACCTCTCTGGGCAACTTGTTCCAGTGTTTCATCATACTCATCATAAAAAATTTTTTCCTTATATCTAATACAAATTGTTCCTCCTTCTGTTTAAAACTGTTGCCCCTTGTCCTGCTGCAAAAGGCCTTTCTAAAAAGTCTGTTCCTATCTTTCTTACAGATCTGCTTTAGGTACCTGAAGGCTGCTATAAGGTCTCCCTGGAGCCTTCTCTCTTCCAGTCTGAACAAGCCCAATTCTCTCAGCTTCTCCTTGTAGGAGAGGTGTTCTGTTCCTAATCAGAAATTAGATGAACCCCATTCATTCCCTTTCAGCCCAGTAGTTATTCACAGCATAGACACAAAGTGTGGAGAACCAGTACAAGTCTGCAGCTGAGTTACTGTCCAAATGCCTGAAGCCTGGGAAAAAAGACATTAAAAGAAGTTACAGGCTCCATTTTAACCTGCATTTTGACTTAGATTAAACTGTCTTTCCAGCCTTAATCAGACCCCTGCAACAAGCAGCAATTAGTCAACTGTTGGTGTCCAAGAAAAATTTTATGTAAGCTTTGGCTGTAATGTAAGACCAGTATTTACTTGGGTTACATTCTGTCTGTTCCAATGAAGTGTGACGGGCTGTTAAATCAATAGTCTGAGCTATAGAAAATAGTAACCAAAATCTTTTGTTGGAAGGCCCTTTATGTAACTTTAACAGTTTGTTTTGCCAGGGGTATTTTAATATGTGTTCGTTTTAACGTAAAAAGATAGTTCAAGGAAGTGCCCTATGTCTCCATGAAACAAATTTAATTCTTAGTGTGCGCTTTTCTTTACCCATAAATGGAAAATTGAAAGAGGGTTGAAATACTAAAAGTTGACATATTTCTTCATCTCTTCCAGAAGACAGTGTTTCTGCTGTGAAGAGAGGAATGTCTGTTTCAGAGGCAGGAGTTGCCTTTTAGAAAATTCTTCAAGAATTCAGTTAGTTAAAGAAAAAAAAAATCCCAAACCCCCAAACAAAATTCTGACAAACAAAAAGACCTAACAGTAAACCCCGTTGATATAAGTGGGTCATCTTTGCTTTCTTTCTGAAGGTAGGGGTTAGATATGTCTGCGAGGTAATAGCTGAATGGACTGAAGTCTTTAGAAGCTGAAGTCGACATGCATCGAGTAAAAGCTTAATTATGACAAAAACACTGGTCTGTCAAATTAGTTTGAATATAGGACACAGTGAAATGGAAAATGTGTACAGCTTTAAGATTGCAGCATTTTTTAGGGTTATGACAGCTTTTAATATACTACAGGTGGAAGGGTGTAGGCAGTATATTTGCTTTTCTGCATCAGCTCTGTAGTATTCTTAGGCATGGAGTGGCTGGAGTAAACTGCCCTCAGAGTGGACAATTTTCCTTTGTGGAAAAGAGGTATGAATAAAAACCATCATTTGAATTTTCTCATTTTTTTTCTTCACAGCCCCCTAGGAAAGCATCTAAAAGAGAAAAATCTAAAAAGGTGACTTCCAAAACCAAGAAAGCTGTGAAGAGTGCGAATGTCAAGAAGGCAGACAGCAGCACCACTAAGAAAAATCAAAACAGTTCTAGAAAAGGTAAATGCTCTAAATCTTTCATCATACCTTGTCTTGTAGTTTAACGGTCATGCTTATTAGAAAGGAAGCTTTTGCACCTAATTGTGAAAAGAAAATGGATTTTGGTGAATTGTTGGCTTGCTACTTGATGTTTCTTTCCTTGAAACGTTAATTAAAAAAAAGTTCTTGGTTTGGGAATACTTCATGTAATTTCTGCTGTGTACATATGTATATAGTTTTTATTTGCATATAAACTGAAAGTATCAGCCTAGATCTCCATTCTGCTGGGTGAAAAAATTCTGTTGGGGCCTCTATGGTGGCTTCATGCAAATCTTGTAATTGATCCAGTGGTGTATATCCCACTCTGTGTGTCTTTGGTTCAGCAGCTTGATGTGGGTTTTTTGTTAACAGAGATATGGTTTCTTCGTGTATCCCCTTGCTATTGATTTTCTCATATCTCACAATATGCACTGAAGTTACACAAACATCGAGTTTCTTAACAGCTCTATAAAGATTCCATAGCAGTGTGTGTAGGGACAGTGGTGTCTTTCTAAGCAGTTTTGCAGAAAAGGACCTGGGCAGGGGCAGATGGTCCTCGCAGAACAATGAGTTGAGCCCAGTTCAGCAGTGTGCCCTTCTGATAAGGAACACTGACAGCACTCGGGGCTCCTTGAGCAAGTGTGGAGCCAACAGGCTGAGGGAAGGGACTGTTCGCCCTGTACAGAACTTAGTGTGCCCAACTTGGCAGCACTGTGTCCAGCTTTGGGCTCCCTGGGGCAAGGCAGGCATGGACACTGTGGAGTGAGTCCAGTGGAGGGCCACCAAGATGACAAGGGGGCTGGAGCACAGGGTAGAGGAGGGAAGGCAGAGAGAGCTGGGCTTGTTCAGCCTGAAAAAGAGATCCATGAAGGGGGATCGTACTGCAGGGTGCAACTACCAAATGGGAGAGTATGGGGAAGGCAGAGCCAGGCTCTGCTTGGAGGTGCACAATGAGAGGACAGGAGACACAAGCTGCCACCAGGGAAACTGCAGTTATTTGTTAGGGGAAGAAAAACTTCACCACCTTGAGGGTGGTCACACACAGAAATGGGGCCTGGAGGAGCTGTGGAATCCCTGTTGTTGGAGATATTCAGAACTCAACCTGGCAGGGCCCTGAGCAACCAGTTCTGAGTTGGCCCTGTTCCAAGTAAAGGTTTAAACCAGGTGACCTCTAGGGGTACATTCCCACCTTAAATTGTCTGACCGTCCATGAGATAGCGGCCAAGTCTCTGTCACAATTGTAGTATGAGTTATTGATGCAGTGTATATCCATACTGCAAACATACTTCATTTAATGCCAGCATTGGCATATATATGACATAGCACAAGCATCAGTTCAGATTAATTACCCTTCTTGTCAGGGTATTGCGAAAAGGCTGTTAGGCAAAGAATTATGGTAAATTTCTTTCATAGCTTTGTTTCTCAGCAGAGTAAACTGGCCTGTACTGACATCAGTGTATTTTCAGTTTGGCTGCTGAATATGGCTCTCTGTGTTTTGTATACACCTTATTTTGTCATCAGTATATGTATATTTATACACAAATGCTACCTGTGTATTTTTCATATAAGTTATGCAATATATTCATAATTTCTTATTTATTCCTCCTGCATTTCTGTTTTGAGTGTATGCTTGCAGTACAAAAATCAAAATGTTAAGTAAGTCTTTCTGTAAGCTCATTATTGAGTTTGTTTGGCATTTGCTCTGAATTTTGTCCTATTGGCAGTAGAGAAACTGAGTGGATGTTGGAGCCATTCAGTCTAATTCTTTTTCTGCTGGAAAAGACTGTAGGAATATCCTGTGACCTTTCGCTTAACTTCGTTTATGAAGTTCTCTTCTTTTGTTCTCATGGTGTTTCTAATAGCATGTTCAGTAATACAGCATTACAAAATTGTGTAATGCACAACACTGCTGGGGGGGATAAAAGAAATCCAAACTCCTTTTTAAAGCAAATAAGTACTTTTTATTTTTTTAGGACCATAATACCTCAATTAGAATTGTTGTAATAGGCTTTTTTGTTTAGTTTGATAGATTAAATTTATCAATCCCATACTTTTTAGAGTACTTATTGATCTGTAAACTGATAGTTTATCAACGACTATGCCAATTCGTAAACAAATGTAGTACTGAAGTACTGATAGCATTAGCTTTGTTTTTAAATGGATGATCTGGCAAGATGTCTGTTGCAAGGGAGAACATCTGCATCAGAAGCTTGTGGGAAGTTCTGATGGCTTCTGTTTTGATGGAAGAAAGCAGAGAAATTGAAAACCTATCACAATTCCAATTGTTCTTCATATTTAGAAAGTGAGTCTGAAGACAGTTCAGATGATGAACCTTTAATTAAAAAACTGAAGAAACCACCCACAGATGAAGAAGTGAAGGAAACTGTCAAGAACTTGTTGGCCAATGCAAACTTGGAGGAGGTCACAATGAAACAAATTTGCAAGGAGGTAAGCAAATATGATTTCTCAGTCTGTCTTTAGGCAGTGTATTGTTTGTGAACTGACTTTTATTATAATTTCAGATGGAGGCTTGTATTCTGCATCATGGTTCAGAAACTAAGTAGTTTTGCATTGATTTACTTATTTGCTAACAGCTGCAATGAGAGCTTTAATCTTAAGGTATACAACACTGATACAAACTTTAGAAAGGAAATATCCAAAGAAAAATTAGCTACATGGAAAGTAGCAGTATTACCTCCAAAAAAACTGCCACATTTCTCAGTGAAAATATTTGAGATGTTGAGACAGTGGAGCAGCTTGCTGCTGTCTACAGAGGAGGGCTGTGTCCTGCTCTCTGTACATTTCTGCTGCCCACCTTGCTCTCATTCTTCGTATGTCCTCTTTGAGTCTGTTCAGCTGCCATCTGTCAGCAAAAATTGAATAGTTCTCAGCTGAGTTAGTGAGTTGGATCAGTTCTGCAAGAAATCCGTTATTTGCCAGGACAGGTAGGAACCATGTGACCAGAGAAGGGAAAGGTGGGAAAAGTGACCAAAACAGAGAAAATGCATTTACCTTAATATTTTCTGCAGTCAGTTAGCTCACATGTTTGGGTTTCCTGGTACCAAGAAGCAGTCTTGAGAAAGTTAAACCAGAAATTATTCTTATGAGAAAATTGCATGTTTATATTCTGTACAAATTTTTGTCGTGTTTATAGTAATTCTAGAAGTCTGAAATTTGGTATAGTGTAATGAAATGCCCTCTGTTGGCATCTGTTTTTTGTTCGGTTAGTCCTCTAGCATCCTGTTAACCAAAGAATAGCTGTAGAATAGCACTCAAATATGCTGACTATTCTTTTAGTCTCTTGAAAGGATAACAATTCTACTTATTATCAGATCCCAAGGCTTACTTATTTTTTATTAACTGTTTAGCTTCCCACACTAATGTAGGGATATCTGACTACTTAGAGAGCACTTAAAACAAAGCTCAGAGAATTCTTACTTGTGTGACATGGCAAGCTAGGCATTTCAGTTTGTTGGTGTGAAAAATTACAGTACCAGTTTAGTCAGTGACCAAATATAAAACAATACGTGTATTTAAATATTTATGTGGTCAAAATAAGGACAGGAAAATAAGCCTGTCTCTTTCCGTAGCTAACAGAGGGTGTTTTGGCTGTTGTAATACTAGAAGTACACACATCAGTTTTTTCCCTAATTTCATTTAAGCTCCTTCTATTCGTACAATGCATTGAATGAAAGTAATTTGAGGTTTGTTTTTACTTTTTATAGGTCTATGAAAAATATCCTACTTATGATTTATCTGACAGAAAAGACTTCATTAAAAAAACAGTCAAAGAGGTAAAGACTTTATCATTTAGAAAATGTTCTGGGTTGGGTTTTTTTAATTCAGCCTATTAACAACTGGCCTGGCATCTTGTTACACTAATTTTAATAGCCTCCTGTATAATATTGAAAGTTTAGTGCTCTGCTAAAACCTAAACCTTTGATTTTTGGTTTTGGGGTGGTTTTTTCCCTTTTGTATCCCTCTTTAAAAAACACAATTGCTTCATACTCTATTTTCTTAGCATGCTACTACTACTCTTGTGAATTTTTTGGTAAGCAGAACTAAAATTAAAGTATCGTTATTTTTGATAACTATTACTCTGAAAGCTATGAGTTTGCTTTAAATTACAATCTTGGTTGCAAAATGCACTCTTAATTCGTGCACCAGCCACATACATTCATACATAACAATGCAGGAGGTTGTACAGGCTCTGCAAGACCTGTAAGTTAAGGCAAAAGGGACAGATAGCTTTTCTCTCTGTCTGTGCTCCTGGCAAGATCAGTTATACTGATCTTGCCTTTGAGTTTGCTTTGCTGAAGATTAGGCATTATCTACTGCATTCATGACACAGGGTTTACTGTCCAATCTGTGGTTGGTAATTTGTAAGAAAAAATGTGCTTACTTTTGCTTGCCCTAAAACTAAAAGTGGAACTGTAAAAGTGAGGCTCGCTTAGAGAAGTTAATAAAGTAACTTTTTCTTTTTCCTGTGGGTTCATTTGCAGATGTTGATATATGGCTATCTAGAATAGATAGCCATATGGGATGTCTATGGGATGTGTATACATGTGTCACTATCATGAGAGAGCAATTTGTCTGCTGTAGGGATGTTCTTGGGTTTTTTGTGATAGCAAAAGCAGAGTGTGTTTTCTTGATAGTTTAATACAAAAGGAGAGGTTGTATGTAATTGGATTGACAGAAAGGAGGAAACTAATACACTTCTACACTAATACACTAATACACTTCTCTTTTCAGTTGATCTCATGATCTGATTTGACCGTGGGCAATGAAGATTCCTGGTTTAATGTTCCCATGGATTTGAAGATCTGATAGGCACCAGCAAAAAGAATGTGTCTTACCCTCACGGTATTTAGTCAGAGCTAATTCTGCTGATCTAATGTTAAGAGTGTTAATGTAAATTGCTTTGTGTATCTTTTTTTTCTTTTTAAACAGAACTGCATTTGATGCAATTTTTAGTTGAACATACTTAAGTTTCATGCATGGCAGTAAATGTTCCCTTTTTTATAGTTTTGTACATTTTGAATTGCGTTGTATAACTAGATTCATTAGAAGCCATCATAGCTTTTTAGTGTGGATTACTAGCTTGCAGGAGACTTTAAAATCAAGTAAGATGAAAGCTGCTTATCTACATGTTTACATGCAGAGACTGGAATATTGCAGTATTGGTTGCAAAGATATTCTGAATACATATTCATTCTGAAAATAACAAGAGTTAATCACATGTTAATCTCTTATATTCTGATACATTCTACAGGTGCAGAATTATTCTGAATATAGATTACAGTCTTGCATGTGTAGGCATTGAGAGAACTATCAAAGCGTGGTAACTAATTGGCATATAGATGTTATTTTTGTACTTTCAAAAGGCTTTTTGTTGTGTATATAAAGTTATTTTAAGTTTCTTTGTGCAAATCAATTTTTTAATCTTGTTGTCTTTGAATTTGTGACATGAAATGTCAATGTTCAGCAGTGAGGCGTTGATGGAAAGTGGTATGCAGAAGTTTCATGACATTACAAATGAGCCGAGGTTTCACCATGTTTGTCCCATCTTACCTTGTACAGAAACTAAACTGTAATTTTATACCTGTAGTTTAACTTTGTACAAAGCCTACAGACATTGTTTCAGTGTCTTGGATGTAATAAATAAAATCCCTCCAAAGCTGATAGGAAAATTTCTAAAGTTCACTTCGCAAAAAATCTTCTACGTTAGCATCTTGACTTGGTGACCCAGCATCTCAGAAGTGGGTATCCGAAATGTACAGCTGGGAGGCTTGACAGCTTTGGAAATCCACAATGGGGCTTCCAAATCAGACAGCGCTGATGTATATATGCGTGGTTAACCTCTCCTCTGTATGGGAAGGCTTTTCTGAACCTGAGCCTTGGTGCCTCAACATGGACAATGGTACTTTTAAGCCTGCAGTCTTGAACTTTGGTTGGCAGCTTTTAGGATTGAAGTGAACTCATTGCATAAGTTTTTATTGTTTAGGTTTTCTCTCCTCTACACCTTGTTGCTAATATGGGAAGTCCTACACTTAAAATCATGAAACTAATAGTTGTCGAAATGTGGGCTGCCATTAACACCACGAGCACAGACTCCCTCTGACTAGTATTGCTGGAAAGACAAAGTGTATTTTTCTGAATTTTGTTATTGTACAGTTGAGAAATAAGGATTCATAAATGATCTAAAATTCTGAAATTGTTCAGCCAGTTAGACTGTTCATCTTCACAGACTTCTGAATTTCTTTATGTGTAATCATTTATAATAAGGCTGAATGTAACGGGGATTTTTTGTATTCAATAAATGACTTTCACAAAAATGTAAATCAATTTTGATCTTATATTTGCTTACATGTATAGTAAAAAAAAAACCCAAACCTGTACATAAACAAGGTTGTTTGTCTTCATCTCATCTGCTAGAAACTATTGGCTTCTCTGCTTGGAAGATAATACTGGTGAAATGTATGTCCTTGCACCAGGATAATAAGAGTTTGATCAACGTCTTCTGTGAGGTTGATCTTGGTTTGGTTTGGTTTTTTGCTGTTTGTTTTTCTCTGAACTGTCTTAGCAGAAAGAACACTTTTTCATTTGCAATTAAAAACATCAAAAACTTCCAAGTCATGCTTAAGAGCAGGAAGTTACTTGTTTTAAGTTTTGTTGGATTTTCAGATTGATATTTTACAAATACTTGAACTGCCTTTTGATTTTAATGTAAATATACTAGCCATTTTTAATTATGTGGGTCAGGAAGTGTCTTTAAGATGAGCAACTCCCAAGTATAAACTTTTTTTTAATAGTGTAAATTCTACTGAAACTTACAAAGGGATAGCGTACTTCTGTTTATGCCACTTTGGAATTGCACAGATGGAATGGGAATGAACTTGACATCCTTTAAATGCTTTGTTTAAATCTCTTAACAACTCAATATAGTCCTCAACAGAGAAGAAATGTGAGCTGTTTTCCTGATAATACATACCAGTCTGGATGCAGCTGATACAAGATTCCAGTTCTTTCTGCAACTGGGAGAAAGGATGCAAGACAATACTAAAAGGTAAATAAAATGCCCTGCTTATCCTGATTCTATTGAATTAGAAACACAGATTATTAAGGATTTAAATCCTGTAAAAAGAGGTTGATAAAAAAATAGAAATGGGTTAACTGGATAAAAGGTAACTGAATAAACAGTTATACTTCTTCAGGCATACACCTTCCAGATGCTTAAGGTAATGTCCTCACCATTGACTAACAAAAATAGTCCCAACATCTTGATTTGATTGCTTACAGCACAATTCCTACAATCCAGTGTATTGGTTCCTCTGTTTAGTTAAGTCTTTGGTATTCAGTATTTTAGTTGGTGACCTGCAAACCCACATAAGTTAACCTGAATGACTTGCTGATACAAGGAGCTGTTCTTAGGAGCGAGCTTGACCTTTGAGGTAACAGCGTATGGGCCCTGTAGGATAAGGAAGATAGAGAGAATGAGGGGAGGAGAGAGAAAGATCAGAAATTTTGAGTGAAGAGAGGTTACATGTCTTTAGGAGCTATGTGGTAACCCATGGTATATACTGCTCAGGCTTGTCTAACCAAGATGAAATTAGGAAGACACAACTTTAAGTGCCATCCCACTTTTGTCCAGAAGCTCTGGACTAACAGCCCTCTTGTACCTGAGCAGGCTGCTTATAGGATCTGTGTTCCTTCTGCATTATCCTGTTATAAGGCACATGACAAAACAAGATCTAAGAATTGTCTGAGTTTATATTAGCCACTGCTAAGCTGGACTTAAAACTAACCCTTTTGGAAGGCCAGTGCTTAATGTAGACAAATAATACCCCTGGCTGTCAGCATGGTGATTCCAGTAAGGTTTATTAGCTCTTTTGCTGATTTAGAGCGAGGATGGCTCATGACCACTGTGCAGATCTAATCTTTCCAAATCAGAGAGTTAGCTATAATCAGCTGTATTTGTTTGACCTGAGCTAGATGAAAGCATTGGAGAAAATAGTTCTGGTGGTAGTTTAGGGAGAAGAGTGGAAAAATCTATAAGGCACCTGAATACTGTCTGAAAAACTTGCAGTAAGACATCTAGTATAATCAATATTGCAGTTGCTGAAAAACATCTTGAATGTTGGCAAGTGTGGTGTTTTCCTTTTGCAAAGAAGTGTCTTTCCTGCCTTTGAATTCAGAACTATTTAGTAAAGCAAGAAGTTGGAAATTACAGGTCTAAAGATTCATTCTTGACTTGCAGAAAAATGGACTGACAGGAATCTCATAAAGGTCAACAAAAACAAATGCAGCATCCTGCTTCTGGAATGGAGTGATTCCATAGCAGTGTGTGTAGGGACAGTGGTGTCCTCCTAAGCAGTTTTGCAGAAAAGGACCTGGGCAGGGGCAGATGGTCCTCGCAGAACAATGAGTTGAGCCCAGTTCAGCAGTGTGCCCTTCTGATAAGGAACACTGACAGCACTCGGGGCTCCTTGAGCAAGTGTGGAGCCAACAGGCTGAGGGAAGGGACTGTTCGCCCTGTACAGCACTTAGTGAGCCCAACTTGGCAGCACTGTGTCCAGCTTTGGGCTCCCTGGGGCAAGGCAGGCATGGACACTGTGGAGTAAGTCCAGTGGAAGGCCACCGAGATGACAAGGGGGCTGGAGCACAGGGTAGAGGAGGGAAGGCAGAGAGAGCTGGGCTTGTTCAGCCTGAAAAAGAGATGCATGAAGGGGGATCGTACTGCAGGGTGCAACTACCAAATGGGAGAGTATGGGGAAGGCAGAGCCAGGCTCTGCTCGGAGGTGCACAGTGAGAGGACAGGAGGTGACAGGCACAAGCTGCCACCAGGGAAACTGCAGTTATTTGTTAGGGGAAGAAAAACTTCACCACCTTGAGGGTGGTCACACACAGAAATGGGGCCTGGAGGAGCTGTGGAATCCCTGTTGTTGGAGATAATCAAACCTCAACCCTGAGCAACCAGCTCTGCGTTGGCCCTGTTCCAAGAAGCAGCTTTGGTACCAGATGATCTCCAAAGGTTCTGGGAATAAGAGGATGGCAGTATTATGTAACATGCCTTGCCTTTTCACCTGACCTTGTTCTGGACTGCAGCTAATATAGATTCACTATTCCACTTTTACCTCTGAACTAAGTTTTAGACAGCTGGGCTAAAAGGAAAAAAAATATTACCTCACACAGTTTTCTCGAAGGATTGTCATTCTTTGAGGAGTGTAATGACATCTCCTGATTTGTAAATTATTTTAAAAAGCATCATCAGTATTTTGTTTCTATTTTAAAGACTGTTATTCTTGGAATGAAGCTAGCATTTTTCAAAACCAGTATCAGGTGTAATGAGTTAGCATTTCAAGAAAAAAGCACATCTTCAGATACAAAATTTTTCAACTGTTCACCAAGTATGACAGGGTTAGGGGAAAGCAGTGCATTTCTCCCCAGTAATGCTTTCAGTAGTTCAGACCTACATGTGGGTGAAATAAACTGTCAAAGCGGTAAGAATGCTTTTTTTCAAGGCCCCTGTAGTCAGACTCAGACTAAATGAACACCTAACCTCCCATTCAAGAGGAATAATGTAGCATCAGAATTTGTCATTGTTTCTATTTTAAATATATTGAGTGTGAAGTCAGGGGTGTAGTGCTTATAGTGATATGTGCTAGTAGGAACCTTTCGGGACCTCAATCCTACAAAGTGTTCACACTACACTTAGTCCGTGAAAAGCATTAAATGGTTCCCTGGTGATATTTTTAAATTCTGGGCAGTGCTTCTAAATAATTATTACTTTAGCTTAAATTTCCTCTGGCTAAGGAAAATAGTCTAATACAAGCTTAGGAATTGCTTCATAAAACTTTGAGGCGAAAGACACTAAAGCAGTATTGTCCAAAGAATGGCAGACTTAGTACTTAGAGCTCAGGGAAGGCTGTAAAGCAGCATTTCTGAGGAATTGTCTAGCTGTAGGAATATACTAAAATGAAACTTTAAGTCAGTATCAAATGTAACAAAAAAGGAGGCTTAGCCACTCATTAAAGGAAAAAAAAACAACCAAAACAGGGGCATCCTGTGAATACTTTCCAGTTTTATTCTGCTGCCATAACATAGTCACACAGAAAAATTGTAACAGATCATGCTCTGCATTCAAATCTTTTTTTTTTTAATAACATTTAAACAAATCTACTCAAAGAAAACATTTCCCAGTTCTTTATTTGAGGGAATAAATTAAACACAAAACACATACATGCTTGAAATAAATTTTAACATAGATATGAAAAAAAAATTTTGGGCAACATTAAAGAATGAAGTCTCAGAACCAGCCTGATGTTCTTATATATTTCAAGTGAATGTAAATTAAAATGGAACATACTTTATTTACTCCTCAAAATTAAGTGCGGCACAACACAGTTTAAGTGCCCTGGCACTAAAATAATATACAAATAATTAATAGACTAGGCCATTGATTTAATTTATCATTTGTTATCTGTTTTTGTAATGCTGTAAGTGTGCATCATCTAAAGCCAAATATGACAGTATTTGTTCATGTCCATGTCCATCTCTCTTCTCTAGGATATAGCATTTATCTACCTGCAAAGTTGCAGGTAGATTGAAAACCCCAAATACGAATTAACAGGATGACATTAAGCACATTCACACAAACTTTGGACTGAGGAAAAGGATGCTGAGCTAAACTTTCCAGACCATTCCTACCTGAAATGTGACATGTTTATATGTTAATAAGCTGAAGTTTTGAACAAGGTCAGCTGAAGCAGCCATGGAATATAATGTTTTGGGCTTGTAGTAATAAGTTTTTTTCCCACCACCAGAAGCTTCTCTGCTAATAATTTGTCATATATGGTAAAGAGGGAAAGAAACTTGAAACTCAAAACATACATAGCTCTCAATCTTTCCTAGTTATGCCATCAGGTGGCCCGTAATATATGAAACTAACAAAGTGCAAATGACTACCAAAGGAAAAATTTGATCTCTGATTATCTTTTATCATCAGAGGGCTTTGTCTTGCTTCTTATAGCCTTTAAATTACAATTTAATGCTTGGAAATGCTTTAAAACTGTACATACTAGCATTTATGTAGAGGAAAATTATGAAAAAATTCACTCTTCCTAGTAATTCATATAACCCACCTTTAAGAAGCAGAACAGAATATATATCTGAAAAACATCTAGTTATATAAACATCTTCACCTTGTAAATTAGAGATTAAATAAAGGGGTTTTAACAATATCATAGCTACTCTAAAACCAAAACATTATGTATTTGAAAAGAGGAATTGCATTTATTCAGTAGAACCCTGGTGGTGATCAAAGTCAGGTTGGGTAAGGCCTTGAGCAGCCCGGTCATGTCAGAAGTGTCCCTGCCCATGGCAGGGTGGGTTGGGACTAGATGATCTTTAAGGTCCATTCCAACTCCTTTAACATTCTAGGATTCTATGATTTTTGTTAAGGTTGCCTGTTTTTTTCCAAGGATACAGCTTTATGGAAATAAGCACTGGAACTCAAAAAAAAAATAAAAATTGCTGTGTCATTTCTAAATGAAGGGATTAAAAAAAGACAAAAGCCTATGCAGGAGAATGAGGGTGAATAGTATAAGTGCTTATGTTCATTTCAGAAATCATGAGGTCTGAGGTCTGTATAACAGTGAACTTATAGGGAAGGTATGAGGGAAGAGATCTAAAAGTAGATTTTAATTTTTTTTTCATTAATACTGTTTTACTGGAGCAGTATTACAACAGAGATCCTGATTATATCTGTCTTATTTCTGTTAAAAATATTTTCTTCCCTGTCCCATGGAAAAGCTACTAGATAGATGTTTAGCCTTTACTGAATTAGTCCCTCATGGGTTTTTAATAATATTCTAATAATATAAGAAAAAAAAAACTTCAAGTCAAAGTGCAAGCCACCATCTTTCAGCCCTTCATAAACGTGTTAATATTTTTCCTCATTCATCTTCACTTATTTTTTAATATAAAAGTTGAATGAGTTTAGTCCTTCCCCCCCCACTGTACACTCAAATCAGTAGATCCTTCCTCTACTCGGCCCAAATGAATTTGGAAGTTTGTTTTCAAAATAATCATAGAAATACAATACTTTTAAGCTGTCCTGTTTCTACATGACCAGAAGCATTGAGCAAACCTAAACTACTAGCCTATTATTGTAACAAGAATTCCTCTGAATAAGTAGCAGAGAATATTTCAAAGTTTTTAAAAGTAATGTAAAAGTTAATTTTTCAAGTTTTATTTAGCTACAATAACCTTTCTATGATTGCACTGTAAACTGTTCCAGCTCATTTATTAAAGGAACAAACTTCATATTCCAAAGCCCACTCAGTGAAGCTAAGAATATGAAAAAATATTATAGAAAAGTTTATTGATTGCAAGTGGGAAAACTGATCATTGAGTTCCTTCCTACAATAATTCTAGAATTTTTCTAGGCTATTCAGGCTCTTGGACGCCAATATGAACTCCTATGAGCATAATCAACCTGAGAAGCACAGTTAGTGGAAAATTCCCATCATCATAACTAACTGCCAGCATTTTTAATGCTGTATGTAACTTAGTCTTGTTTTAATCTGACCTTCTGAAATGAAGGTTCACAATAACATGACTTGAGCCATACAGAAGACTCTCGACAAAAGTCCTCTTACTTAAGCTGTGGTCAGGGATTCCAATGTCACTCCTGCTAGTAATACCATAGCTGGAAAAAAGCCCCCAACAATATGTATCATCAGGGCTTAAAAATGGGGTGGGAGGAGAAAGAGGAGAAGATGAAGATTTTATCTTCAGGTACCATATACTATTTCAAGTACCACGTAGGAAAAAGGCAGCAATAGGAAACTTGAAGATAATTTTACCCACAGAAAACAATTAAAAATATATCTATAAACACAAAATTTCAGTACTTAAAATGCTGCTATTTTGCTTGCTTCTCGAACCCCACTCAAGTAAGCTCCTGTAACTGTCTGAGGAAAGTGCCTATTTGTGGCCTGTATTTAAAAAAAAAAAAAAGAAAAAAGTTATTTGTTTCTAAAACTATTAGAACAGGATATTTATATACTACCCCTAGGTTAATGGTGTTGATTAGCAAAACACGATCTTCCATAAGAAGCTGCTCCCCGATAACCTTAATTGCCAGTAGCAGAGATACTTACCTCACCAGCAAAAAAAACTTTTCCTTGGATGTCTTCAGCTATAATGTCATAAGCTTCCCCACTGCCCCCTGTTTTCACAAAGCTGTATGCCATCTGGAGCCAAGGGTCGTTGCTCCATCGAGTAACAAAAAACTTCACTGGGTCAGGAACCTCCTGCATAATCAACACAGAAGTTATGCACTGCAAAGGAAGTTCGTAATTGCGTAGCTTTTTCTCACTAACAGTTTCTTGTAATCTTTAGAGTATACAGTAGTATTAAGTACAGATTAGACTGCCTTTGGGAATTAAATTCTGGGGTTTTTTATTTTAGTACCAACCACAAAGATAATTTATTTTTCTAGACTTGCCTGATGCCTGAAACATCACAACTGCACTGTTCTGAATGCAACAAATCTGCATATTGTAATATACCTAGAACTACACATGAGAAAAAAAAATTCTCAAAATACAGACATACTCTTGTAAACAAATAATACAGATAACATCTTTCAACATGTTTATATGAATAACGGAAGTGATTTTTGCCTTGGTTAGGCATAATGCTTTGCTACTTCTAGCTTGTTACATCTCAAAATGCAGTCATTTTGGAGATAATTTTATTCCAATAGAGAAATAAGATAACTTATCTAAGATCGGGAAAAGCTGTCTTGAGAACTAGGTTCGGGAGAAAACAAAGACCAGAAAGTCAGTGTCCGTAGCTGAGCCATGACAGTAACACTGTGTAGTCTTTGTCACATTGCAGCATGCAAATTCCACACAGTTCTACCAAAAAGAGCCTAGATAACACTTGTAAGAAGGCTTAGTCAGCTACTGCTGTGGCCCCCTCTGGAGGAGCTCATGACAAGTTAACAGAAGCACCTCTGGTTGCCTGTTGCAGAATATCTGGTATTGACAAATACTGTTACATTCAGGCAGCACACGAGACTAAAGCTCAAGGAATCTAGACAATGACTAGCCAAGTATGGCAAGTTTCACAGGCATCCCAGAAGAAGTTCTGGTACGCCCCTGGACACCATCTTGTCTTTGAAAATCCTGCTGCGTTGTTGACAGGTGACTGAAATTCACAACTGCTCTAAACCACAGAGACAGGCATCAAAATCACTCTTCTAGACCAGAGTGGCACCAAAACCAAAGACCCATTTGCTGCATTCTCATGAGACCAAAATAGCAGGTATGTGCACTTTCATTGCACATGGTTCTAGTAACAACAAAGCCATTACCAAAAGTATGTTTTCTAGGAATAGTTTGAGTTTTCAGATGCTGAAGTTCCTCCAAGATCATTAATTCTAATATCTGAACCATCAGTAAAACTTGAGAGATCACCCCTGAACATTATTAACACAATCATTCCTTGGGATCTAACTGCTCTGTTTAAATTAACAGAAGCATTACTATCTCTAGAGTAGAACGCAAATAACATTGCTAAGTGACAGTGTTATGCTTGCCCCAGATTCCTCTGATTTTCCTATTAGTTTTTATCCTAAAAATGATGATCTAAAAATGATGATCTAGGGGAAGGAAAAAAGGCAGAAATTTTTGTCTAGTGTTTTTTTACAATCAGGATGTAGGGCCCATGCTAGATAATTTTGCCTATACCTCGAGGTAAAATGTCAATGGTTTTCCTATACCATATGAAGTACTACATTTGAAAGCTTTCTGTCTGTTGGCAAGTTAATCGTCTCTTAATAAGAGGCTTCTCTTACCTGCTCCTTAAACAGCTCTCTGAGTACAGTCATACACTGTTGCAGTACTTGTTGATCATCTAAATTCTTAATGGTTACCACAGCATCTCCAGTGACCACTGACATTAAAATGCTTTCTTTGCCCTAAAAACAAGACCTTATTAGGTTATTAAGTATTTCTTGAAGAGTCTCTTTTAGTTGGTATTGCAAAGATATTTTCAGCTGCAAAGTAACTTTTGTTCTAGAGAAAGTGGGTTTGATTCCTTAGAATAAGGGATGCATATTCTACAGTATTTATGCTCAAATTACTACATCTTCTGATGTCTTGTTCACAGATCTGATACAGTCAGCCCCTTTTACAACTTACTGAATTAACTGAAAATTTTCTTTCTGCCTATGTAAAGGCTATACAAAAAAAAAATTACATTTATAGTGTTATTCTTTGTGTGACCTCTGAAGCTCCGGTTCCTTGCCAAACTTCTACCTCAGCTGTACTCCATTTTCAAAAGGTGGTGACAAAGAGAATCTATTTAAATAATAGTTAGATATGTGTTGGATTAGGCCAATACTAAGTTCTTACCAGCAGATTTTGGACCAAGAAATGAAAGGTCAAGTCTACTGATATTTTGTTCCACTTCAAGACATCTGCTACCATGCAGAAGTTTTAGAGGTGAAGTGGTGACTAGGGAAGAGCACACAGGTTCTCAACTCCTTTAAAGAACTCTCCCTCTCTTGTTTATATAAGGCAATTCTTCTGTTACGTAACTTGATAACTAGGGGGGAATAGTTATTAAGGAAATTAAGAATTATGTCTAGTGTCTCTGGACAGCACCAGCACACTGAACCTCATGTAGAATGAGCTTAAAAGTACTGGAGAGAACTCATTCAAGCAAAGTTGTATGTAAGTACAAATAATATATTAACAGAGCACAATTTTCACAGGATAGTTTCCTTTTGGAGTAAAACATAAGGTTATAAAATGGCCTTTTGATTGATGCCAAGTGGTAAGCAGCAGTTGTTGTAAAAGTATGTAAAGGTATAATATAAATGTGTGATGTGTCTGCTTGGAACTGGCAGGGAAGAGAAACATGATGTCAATGCACTAGTTTGAATTTGCTTTGAAATTCATGAGCTTGGGACTGAGCCTAGACCTCAGTTTCCTACAAAACTTGATGTTTGTCTTTTCTTCTGCTATTGCACATAGTCATTCAGGCTACTGCAAGCCTGTAAGTATTAGTAAGCTAGCATGATCTTTTTAACAGGGTTTTTAGCTGATTTAAATAAGGGAACAGAAGTCCTAAACAGGAAGTGAGTGGTAGACTTTTTCTCACTTTGGTAGATCTACAGTAAGGTATTAGAGACTTGTTTTCTGGATAGTTAGAGAATATACTTGCTTATATATTACTTTGTATCCAAGCAATGGAAAACATTCCCATTTATTACAACAGAGTATCAATCAGCTTTTCCTTGATAAACAGCACTGCTTCCACTGCTTCTAACAGTAGCAAAGGTGGAGGGAAGAAGAAAAATTTCGTTTTTCAGTAATTATTGCACCTAGAATCCAAAGTGAATTTCTGAAGAGCCAACAGAAAATACAGCTAGCCTATCATACCTCTGGATCCATGTCATAGAAAACACTAAAGAGCCCACGTTGGCTAGAATTGGGTGGAACATGACCAAAAAAATCAGCTCCTTGAATTTTACTGTCCCAAAATCTGTAAGGAAACTGCAAGGCAATCTAGAAGGAGAGAGAGAAAGATAGAATTAAACCTTTTCATACCACAAAACTCATAATGGGGTATGGTATATGTTCTTCTAAATCTTTTTCCTTCCTGTTTCCACTCATTTAGAGACACACTGTTCTGTAAGTGGGTCTCAACAGAGAACACATGGGCCTGTCCTCCAAGGGAGACAGGCAAAGAAAAAAAATGCTAATCTCATAAATTGCAAATGCACAGACGATCAAATTCACAATGGAATTCACTGTGTAAAATGCCCAAGAAATTCAGCAGATTTTTTTGCACTTAAGTGATCCCCATCCTATGTTAGGAATTTCCGAATCTTGCCTTTAAATTTCAACTTTGCTATAAATCCTGTTTCTGACATGACTCTGTTACTGTTTTGTTCTAAGCACAGATCTTACTAGGGATCTTTTCAGGAAAGGCTGTGTTTTTGCATTGGGAAAGGGTAGGAGATTTTACACTGGTCAAATACACAACTTTCAGTATTCTTCGCAAATAGTTTATGCATTTATTAGGTTAAAAAATAAACATATTATTGGAATTTTGGAAGATCCAAGACCAGGATGAAGGTTTGCTCAAAATTAGGCAGAAAGTGTTTAAGTCTTGAAATTATTCTGCAAACAATTTCTTTAAAACACCATTAAGTTGGGAAGTCTAAGAAACAGAAATACATGTGATCCTTGATAATATTTTGCTCTTCTTGGCTACTGTATAAGAGTAAACCCAAATGCATCATAAATCCTGAAAAATACACTGCAAGAGCAACAGGGAAAAACAGCCAATGTTTCTATGAAAAGAAAACTAAAGATAATATGACATCACTTACCTTCTCAATGACTCCTGCTCCCAAACTATTAATGGCTTTAATTTTTTTTTCTGACAGTGGAGGATTAAACTGAATGGCATTTTTCTGAAGAAGGGCCAGTGGTACAGTCACTAATACCTGAAAGAAATAGCTACAATCACAACAGTAGCAAAACCTGAACACTGCACTTAAGCCTCACAGCATCCTCTTAACTATCTTGGATTATTCTTGTAGGATGCAGCATAATAACTCACCAAACATTTCTAGATTAGTGTCTGGTGTTATTTCCCATTAATTGGAAACACATGCCTTACATTCAAGTGAGAACAGATCCCACAGTTCACCGATTATAAGTCGTATTCTGTTGAATTGCTTGTATCAGAGTGGCTAATCATGCTACTAATACTTCCTGTAGATGATAGTCAATGGCTTTCAGATTAACAAAACTGTCTTTGTGAAAGGAGAGAGAGATGGTCATTGTTTTGGTTTGGTTTTAATTCCTGTACAGATCCCTTCTCTTGAAAATATGCTCAGTAACACTATTGATGTCAATCCAATCTTTATCAAGTTTATATATCATTTTAAAAATTACTAAAAGCTAAATTACGCAGCATGAAGAAGGTGGGGATACAGGGAATAAAGGAAAATGAGATATATGGATTGTCAAATCCTGCACATCGAAGTGCAGATTTTAACAGGGCAGATTCACATGCTAAATGGGGTAAAGCTGAGCAGGGAATGCAACCAGATGAGAAAAATATCACTTCAAAAACCAGATAAAAATCTATTTGCTTCACATTTTTATTATTAACTTTATAGTACTTAATTCTTCAAATCAGCTTGTACTCAAAAACTCAAGCATGCTCACCAAAAATTAGGCTCTAGGACACCCAAATACAGGTCACTAGAATATGTGAGTATTCATCTTTGAGTGGGGACAAACTGGACTAAATAGTCTTCTGAGAAGGAAAAAAAAAGAAAAAAAGGGCATGTATTGTGTATTCCCTAAAATCCTGAAGCATATTGGATACCTTTTGTGTTGTCCACACTGTTCCATCTGCAGTAGTGACATGCACTTCTTCACCAGAATAGTCAATGCTCTGTACCTGTTGAAAGACAAATAGAAAGATTATACTACAAAATGTACATACGCAATGCAAACTCCAACAAGAATAGCTAATATAGCACCAGTCTGCAAACTAGAAAGTGGGGCACTTTCAGTATTTCCAGAGATACTGAAAGACAAAAAATAGCCTCTATGGAAGCTGAAAAAGAAAAATCAGGATTCTAACATATAAGATCATCATATCATAGTATTTAAGTACTGACAGTCCTCTAAGAGGATTTCCAGAAATGCAGAAATTGTCCCCTTTTTTTTTTTTTTCAAAGACCAATTGACATAATCACAGGCCCAGATTTGCCTGGTCCAAAAGAATACGTAGATATCACTGGGTGCTTCAAAGCAATTCAAGAGAGGCACTGCTTCCAGACTCACTGGAAAATTCAGCCGGATGTCCAGCCCTTCTGCCAACTTCTCAATCACAGTTGAATATCCCACAGTTAGAAGAGTGTGATCTCCAGCAAATTGGGCAAAAAATTCATTGTGGTCCCATGAGCGTGCAGATACCTGTGAACAGAACATAACTAGCTGTTGCTGCTGGTGAGGGGACATGGGTAGTAGCAAAAGTCCCACAGTTTAGAAGCCACCCTAGTCCCCTTTGCAAGTGGGAAAAGAAGTGTATCACCAGAATTTATGGCAATGCTGAAAAAATCAAATTGCTTATTTACCTAGTGCTACTATACAACACATGAATTGCTGGATTAAGAACAGTCATAACATGGGTTGGTCACTAGCAGGTAGTTTATAGTTCTGCTTGGAAGAGAAAACAAGGAAAGTAGTACAAAAATCCAGGTGGATTGCAGTGTATTTATTTCAGTTGCCTGTATCTAGCGAAGAAATCAGATTTTACAGCCTTAGGACTTCATATAAAAATGGAAATACCTTATTTCTGAACATGAAGGGGAAAATAAGACACAAAAAACCTCAATGGAATTTTTCTGTCACTTTGGAGGTTTTTCCATTATAGCTTTCATTGGCCTTCTCCTCCAACCCCTGCACACTTACAGGTAGTAAAACAGTGGTATTTGCACTAAGCAATGACCACTTAGCAGTGAAAAGTCTGAAGCAATTCTCAAATTGCTACTCAAATGCCAATTCCTATCACAGCAGTTGCATTTACTCCATATTTTAATTTTAAAAGTGAAGGTAAGATAGATCTTTCTTATTTCCCCTGAGTGCTCATGGAGTATGAAAACTTGACATGTCAAAATATTTTCCACTGACTGCCACGGTACAGCACTGTCTTGCAGATTTTTGTTAGGTTCTTATGGCCATCTCGGTTCAGATCAGATTTGTGCATCTGCACGTATCAACCAGCTGTCCCACTGCCACAGTACAATTGATCCTAAATATCTTTAAATGTGGCAAAAGCACTGAGTAAATAATGCACTGCAAACAACGTCATACTTTGGTATTTCCTGGAGCTGCTTGGTTAAAACTGAAGTCACGAGGAGAGCCAAGGATCACACGGCCAACAGAATACCTAGGAGTGGAGAACTGGGGCCCACCATCGGGGTGTTGGAACACTTCAGAAGTTAAATGCATTTTTCTCAAGATACTTAGCAGGGTAGAGAAATACCTCAGTTTTTAAATGCAGAACTGAGAAGGAGAAGTCACACATAGCATCTGAGGAGGAGTAACTCCTGTGAATCCTACCACCCAGCATCTCGGCAAAATGCCCTACTCTGTACTAACCAACTACTCTCAACTTCTACATTAAAGAGAATCTTGGTGGAAGCACATCGAGAGCTCCCATCAGATTACCTAAGGCAGTGCTGGAGTCAGTGTCTTAGTGCTTTTAAAGAACAGGTTAGGGATGTAGGAACAGTAGGGATAGCTGATTCTTCCTCTGGGGCCATGGAATGGATCAGGTGACTTCTCGATATTACTTCCAACCCTATTTTCTATGGAGCTCAGCCACTTCAGAACGCAGCTGTCAAAACTCACCTGAGAGAGATTGCTGCCACAGGCATACTCCAAATTACTGAGATGGAACTGTAATACTTTTTCTTCCAGCTCACTGAACTGGATACCAGACTCCTGAATAAAGGCTTTATAGATTTCTTGTATTTTTTCTGTGAAAGAACATGTTTAAAATAAGAATATATCACAATTCATCATAAGTCCTACTGCATTTCAACACTATTCTCTGGATCACAAGATTTTCAAGCTTGTTGCTAATTTGTACCAAGATGTTTTTCTTCCCATAGAAATAAAAAAAACCGAACAGAACAAAACCAAAAACAAATGACAAAAAACCGCCACCCACAAGATCTTTCCAGTGATAAAGTACAACTTTGTTGTTAAATCACAAGTTTCCTTAGTAAAATCTTATTCGAGAAGGAAACATATATAGTTTCAGGAAAAATAGAGGTTAAAATTACAGAGAAAAAAGAGAAAACGAAACATACTGTGCATTAGCACAGCTGAGCCAGCCAGTTGAGATAGAAGAGAAATTAACTGCTTAAGTATCATCAGTATACAGTTAGGATATTTCAGGTAAAATACACTTTAAGATAATGGAGGATACTTGCAAATAAACCCTGATTAATTTTTACAAAATCAAAAGAGCTCAGAAATTGGATCTAGAGTTCACTGAAGAACATAGAAGTTGCTAATTCTGTCTTACAGAATCTGTGCTGAAGAGATTTGGGAGGCAGACATTTCTGAGCAAGTTTATTTTTTGCTGATGAGCTTGCACACTGTAAGTGTAGTGGGAGGCGTTACCAATGGAGATGGGACTATTCTTGCCAGCAGAAGGCTTTGATCAGGCTCTTTTTTAGGCAGATTAGTCAAAAAGTATAAGAGTTACAGCTAGCTATGGCCTGCTTCAGCCAGAAGGAAGTCTTTTGAACTGCTAGTGCCTCTACTTGTATTGAAAAAGCTCCATCATGAAAACAAGATACTACCTGAGAAGTCTCTGTTGGATTTAAGGTCAGATATGCACGTTGAAAAATGTCTGATGTAAGAGCCAGTTTAACATAAAAACTATGAACTCAGCCAACATCTTCATTTTGCAGTACATCTCCCACTTACCACCAAGAGGAACATCTTGATGTTGGGTTTTATCTTTTCTCCACTCAGAGACGACATCTAGGATGGCATTGAAATGAAAGTCCATACGTTTATCAATAGTGGGATCTGTTATCCTTCCGCCTTCCTGGATCAAGTCACATTTCTCCCCTAGTTTGTGCATTTTAATGCCAAGCTTAAGAAAAAGACATTTTATTGCTTTTTTAAAGATGGAAAAACTACAGTGCCTATCCTGCTCAAAGTTATTTAAAGCAAGATGAATCCCTCAGATTTAAGTGATACCACTTAAAACACATCCACAACTTTAAACAGTCAGATTAACTCTTGTTTTCCTAAAACTGGAATACCAACAATCTTTCTATCTGTTAATTGTTCACAAATCATTTTCTCCCACTTTTCCACCCTTTTCTTTATTGGGGATTCACAGAAACCTCCTCTCCAACTTTTCTATCAGGCTAGGGGCTAGTACAGAGATGCAGAGTCTGGTAATCAAACATGATGAACCAGTCTCCTTTATTTCTACCTCAATTTATTGTCTAAATTACAATTAAAGTCAGTTCCTTTCTACAACTTCCTGGTGCCTGAGGCCTAAACAGTTCCCTGAATTCAGGAACTGACAGGATATTGCTTGCTGGTTATCACTAATTTTATTAACAACCAAGCAAAGAAAGAATTACTTGGAATTAAAGCTAATACCTTGCTTTGCTTGTCCAACTTGCATTGAACACAACAAAGCTAAATCAGAATAAAAACATTTTTATGTTCTACAGAGTCAGTCTGGAGAGAATAGCTCAAACATAGTACTAATTTCCTAGTGCCTTGTTACTTAGGGCATGCTCCACTGTCTGTTACATATCCTCACATCTCTCTAGGCTGTTGGTCACCCCTGCAGATCTCAAGATACAGTTGTACTTCCAATGAAAGATGACGTTAAATGATCACAAAAGGAGGAGTACCCAAAGTGTATTACAGAAGTCATTGTTCCTCACCTAATAAATAAAACAGGATTTTTTTAAAAATAAAAATAAAAATTTCCTCATGACACTATAGGGCAAAATGGCATGGGCTGGATTTGCATGCATCTCTGAACAAAGTCCATACTCAGCTTCCACTTGGAGAAATTCGGTTGCCTGCCTCAAAGAAACCTAAACCAAACCAGCAAATAATAATAACTTTTAAAGAAATTGAACTGCAGCATGTTTACATCAGTAGTTGTTAGGCATATTAATCTTAATTTGCATGGAATTCAACTAGAAATATCAAGGCAGAACAAAGGCAAGTCTGTCACAGAAGCAATAGCCTCCCACAGTAAAGCCTTTCTCAGCCCTAAGGAACTCTGCTGGGGATCTTTTACATTACTATCTCTAGAAAAAGGAAAAAAAAGTGGTTCTGAAGCTGGTGCCACCTTGTTTTACTTTACATAATGTGCTTGAAACCATTCTACATCCCTTCTCCATTCCCAACTGTTATCAAAGATATAATAGCAATGTGGAGTTTACTTACAAGGCAGGACAGTGTTTAAATCATGTCACAAAAAAGGACTCCCACCCTTACCCAGCCAGCTGAACCTGGCTTTAACAAGTTTTTCACTAGTGATAATTTATGACCACTGCAGAGAACCCACTTGCTCACACATTAGTGCCACTGGGTTGTTGACACATCCATTGACGATTTGTGCACCTCTTCCAACAGTGACTCCTGTGAATGTCTTATCATCCCACACTCGGCCACCAATTCTGTCTTTAGCTTCTAAGATAATGACCTATGGCAAAAGGCAGCTTAGTAAATTGTAATATTTAATTATATTAAACATATTTGTTCAACTCCAGAGCAAAGGAGAAAACAAAACACAAAAAACCCCCTGTGCAATCCAGCAATGCTAATAATTTTAACACTTTATTTTCATTTGTGGATCCTTTGTTGTTAATTTATGCATTCAAATTGTCTTTTAAGGGTTACCCTTTGGGATATATACCCATACAAAGATAACTGTTACTTTAGAAACAACCCTTCTTTTTAAAAAAGCTAAAGACCTATTTAAGAAATTTCAAAATTGGAGCTTCAGGCATGCTACAGGCTACTAAACACAATAATCTGAGTACAGTGTCTCTATAAAATATATGCTGCATGCTTTGTTGAATTTTAGATACAAATAAATGCTGTTTTTAAACATCAGATTTACTCAGCAAACCCCCAGATTTTACAAATTAATTAGGATGCCCTATACCTACATGTTGTAACAAGAACGTAGAGGTTTTTTCATTTTGATGAAGAATACTTTAAAAGCAGAGGAAGTCTGATTTTTTAAAGTAATGTACTCTAAAGCTTCTTACCTTAATTCCAAAGTTGTGCAGTTGTCGGGCTGCTGCTAATCCTGCTGCACCAGCCCCAACAATAATAACAGATTTCTAAAAAATATTAAAATATTTAAATAAATAAAAATAGTTAGAGCTAAAATAGAAATTATCATTTCACTCTCATTTCTCTTTTTGCTAACATTAAAAATATCTGTAGGTTTCAGAAGTCTGGGCTCTCTTGTCCTGTGAAGTAATCTGTGATAACTTTTAAAGATAACAGTACATTTAATACAGAAAAAAGATCAATGGTAGCTTTGAAAATAGGACTTCAAAAGAAGATGCCTCAGTTTCTCTTGAGAGAAACAGATGAAGTTAGCAGTAACAAAAGCAGCAAAATCTAACTGAAGATAACAGACAAGAATCACACTTACCTTGCAATGATTTCAATCATAGATTGGGTTGACCAGTAAAAACTATCTTATAAATTAAAAACATATAAAAATACACTTTCTAAATGTAATCAACTTAGAATTTCTAGAAGGTATTCCATTACAGAATACATTCATCTGATAAGTTTTGGGAGCTGTCAACCAAATTGCTAGTCATCAACATGTACCCTTTAATCATAGTTCTTGCAAACCGACATAGAATAGGAGTTGCCTCATCTATGGGAGCAGAGGTGTATTACAGGGTTAAGCCACAAGAAGAACATAAGGATATTGTGCATTTTTCACACAGTTCTCATCCATCTGAACAGCTCGTGGGAAGCACAAATCCATAGGACTGAATTCCACAGATTTTAGTGGGAAAAAAATCCTTGTTTAATGTCTGTAGCTTCCATAACCATTGAAGGCATTGCCATGTGTTAGCTTTTAGATGTAATTTTACCTATCATTCCAGCCATTTAGGCAAACGAGAAAAAAATTCAGAACCAAAAAAGTATTATATATGCCATGTAGTTTTATAACATTAATAATGTAGGGATTATTACAGCAACTTACGCTGTGGTATTCCTTAGGAAGAAGGTACTGGTCAGGACCGACTGACAAAAGCCCTGTATTGATTAGCCCTTTCCTTGTCATAAAATAAAGTATCCTCTCCATTTCCTGTACACAGCGAATACGCACAAGCCCCCGAACAATGATATGATGGATACATTTTTGAGGGGTAAGAGCCTCCTGCAAAGAAGAAACAAAGAGTAGAAAATGTCGATTTTCTAATATTCCATTTTTTCGTGTGTTTACATCATATTTAAACTGCAAAGCATGGTAAAAAAAAATCATGATTCAGGCTTCTGAGAGCATTTCAAAACCTGGAAATTTCTTGCTAGCCAGCTTTACACAGCAAGGGAACAATTTATCGAGATTAACATGGAATAAAAACAAATGAGTCTACAAGATACTCCCGCAAACGCCATGGCATGTTTCATTAGTACAGGAATGGTATTGAAATGGATTCCTGCTTGCAAAATGAATCTACCTCGTGGCAATGCTCAAAATGACATTCCATTAAAATCCATTCCAAAATGGCATTCCAAGTAAAAAATAGATTAATATCCAAAACCTTCACATAAATGCAGACATCCATATCAGAAAGCTGTGGTATGTGAAACGTCAGCAGTCCTACTGAAGATGGTGTCATAGAATTAGCCTAAGTAAAAAGACACCTGTCCAACAGTCAGGTGAAAAAAAAATCATAAAGCATCCACAAAACACTGTTTGGAAGTGCTTAAGCATCCCTTTAAAAAGTTAGACAGCTGGGCAGACAGAGTAGAGTTTTCATACTTCAAAAACTTTTGTATTTTACTGCAAAAGGATCTTCTATGCATTAAATCTAAAAAAAACCCCCAAACAAACCAAACCAAACAAACAAATAAAAAACCTCAACCCCAAACTCCTCCAGAAAATAGCCAATCTTAGAATGGATTCTCAAAAACACAGGAGCAATTTTTCTGTTGCACAAGGAGACATCTAAGAAGAGAGTTCACATCCCAGAAAAGTTGCTATTATTTTTAAACAAACAAATTAACTATCAGCATCTCTTACCTTGCAGTTTGTGTACCACAGAGCCAAAATCAAGTTTCTCAGCGCCAAGTACATGGTAGGGTCTCGTGAATATTCTGGGAACTCATAGAGCTCATCCAGTTCCATGACATCCGGCCTCACACAAAGTGCTTTCCCACATTCATTGGGTTGGTAAAAAGGCTGGAAATACTTGTTCATGCCTGCAACTGAATAAGGACACACCAGGAGCTAGTCATATTCCATCATATCTTCATTATATCCTTTTCCCTCTAAGATGATCCATTGACCTCATGCAGATAAACAAGTAGGGAAGCTTTCCAGCCTCTAGCCACCTCCAGAATGATATCATTTATATTGCTCTCCTCTCTCCTGCCCTCTACGCTGTGCAGCATTAATTATTGTCCTGCTGCCTGATGGGTACACCTTGGGACCTATCAGAGCTGTTTTGTCAAAGAACAGTATGTGCGCTCCGATGCCAAGAAGAGTCCAACAACGAATAGGACCTAAATTCAAGTCTGAGGTCTACCATCACTGTATAGGCTCAGGCAGCTTTCTGAACTCCTTTCTTCTTCAACTCCCAATACTGCCCAGAGTGGATAGTAAACAAAAGTAATCATTTCCACGTGTAGCTTTGGTAGCTCTGTAAAATGAAGTTTTCTGCTAAGCAGATAAATATCTGTTGAACAGATGAACTGATTTATTTTGAGCCCCTAAGGAGAGCAAAGCCTGCTAAGACAACACAGAAGCTGAACTTCCCTCAAAGCGCTCTCTCTGAGATGAGTATGGGAATCCTGAATTACCTTTCTCCTTACCTGACCTATTCTGCACATCTACACTCCCAAGTTGTTGCTCTCAGAGCTGTCACTAGCAAAAAAAAAATAACCTAAACAGAATCTGAGTGCCTTAAGAAATCAAATCCTTTTTTCCAAAGCCCCAAAGATCCACAATATCAAACCTAGCAGAATCCTGTTTTGTTTTTTTTCATAGATCTTCATTTCCTTAAGAATACAAACAGTCTTTAAGTACTCACATGTTAATTTCCTGTTTCTATAAACAAATTACAGGTGGTACACAAAAAGACTTTGCAGTCTATGCTTACTCCCTAAAGAAATGCCATAGGAAATGTATTACCTTTATCTTAGAAATTAGTAAATGGCATCAAAGAAATACAGAGGGAATCACATAGAGTGTGTACATTAGTGCCGAGAACAGAATCAGTATTCTGAATCAGAAGAACTATGTGCCTTATGAACTCAGCTATATGGCAAAATTTATCACACCTATTTAAGCAACAGAGCCCTGCAGATGGCCCTTACCAGTCAAATTAGGCACGCTCTTTAAGTGCTCTAACTTCACAAGGTTGGATTCACCAGGTAACCGATTAGTGCTGGTACAGGATGGACTCATGCCCACGCAGTCTGGATAATATGCAGCTAGAAAGGGAGCTGCCACACTGTCTTTCAGCAAAGGAGGGAGTATGAGCATGGAGTACCACCAATGGTCTGAAACTTCAGCCACTCTCTGGCCAAGCGGAGAAGTGAAGGAAAGAGGGGAGAAGAGAACACGTCAGTACTTTGAAAACGTTGGAAAATGAACCATTCTCCCCCCTCCCTCTAAAACTGAGACCAAAAAGCACTAGAAGTACCAATCTCAGAATTGCAAGTCATAAAGACATTTTCTCTCCCTCTTTCCCCTTCCTCAGCCTGACACAGAAAACCTCTAGTATTGATCTCTTCCTCAGAAACAGAGCTGACACTTCACCAACTCCACACCCGCGTGGAAAGCAAACGGATGAGACATGCCATAACACATCTATGCCTTATGCCTTTTATAAAACATTTGTAGTCATTTATGCATCCAGAAATCTGAACTTAGAAAAGTCTACACTAACTGATCAATTTAATTTAGATTCTATTATCCCCATCAAAGACCTTTTAAAACCCTAAGAAACACTATTGATTCAGCCTTAACTTACAAGTAAACATGCATTAAGGACACAAAGCCAGAAAGCTTCGACAAGAGTCAACAATAAGCCCGAATACGTTCCCTGGGATAGAGGTACCTCGAGTACACTTGTCAACATTGGCTTATTGAACATCAGATCACATGAAATCTGAAATGCAGGGTTACATGATCATAAGCCCCTTGAAACACCAACATACATCTTGTATGCACATTTCGTATTATGAGGGAGAGGAGAGAGAAAACATGTTTAGATGTTCTCATGCAGTATTCAAAAAGAGGAGACTAGCTTGACTAAAGATAGAAACCACCTGAAAGACAAGGAAATTTTACGATGAGGAATTTTATTTGGAAGCTGGCAACTGAATACTGTTTTGCCTGATCAAAAATGAGAATTAGGAGTAAACCTTGAATCACAGGCCACAACTCGAAGACACCATGAATCACTTGAAAGCTAGTTGGTATGGTAAGGAAAAAGAGGAAAAAGATGAGAAAGTAGAAGGCCCTAGGCTCTGTTGCAAAGAGTGTCTGACAGTTTCCTGAGCAAAATGCATAAATACTGACATAACTGGCACATGGACCAAAAAAAAAAAAAAAGAAAAGAAATATAGGAGGACAGCCACTACTCACCAAGTCCTCAGGCATGGAACATTGGTCTGAGCCCTCAGTCTGAAAGAAAAGTGAATGGTATCAGAGCTTTTCTTAAGCTGTACAGCAAAAATTAAATATAAACCAAAGTAATTTTCTATGGTATAGTTCTTTAAACTAAAAAAAAGTGTTAGTGTGAGCCTTCTGTAGCAGAGCTGATTGTAAACAAAAAAATAGTAGAGAAACATATGGGTTAAAAACACAACACACCACAAAGCAAAAGCACCCAAGAAAATGTTTCTCCTTTTTTAAGTTAGTTTCTACTGATCGGACATTAAAATATACATTCTATTCCATAAAATGGGGTGGAACACTGAAACAAACAAATTAAGATAAAAATACAGACTTTTATAGAAAAATTCTCAAAATATCCCACATTTTCCACAGTGACTCTTCCAGTAGAGACTACAGAAGAGAGTTTCTCATTTATTTAAAGAGTATCTTTATAACAGAGTTTCAAGATTAAATGCTGACCCTTCAGATTTTCACATAGTAAGTATTTTCAGGTTATGTTCTTTCATGCTATAAGTGCCATATAGATTCTATGGTACTTTAAGGACTCTTTAAAGACTCTTTCAAATTTCAGGAGTTACCCTCATGACAAAGCTGAAACTTTTCATGTAAAGCCCATGACAGACTTGATAGAAATTTAGAAAAGCTCACTGAGCTTTTCAAATGCTTTCCTCAATAACGAAGAAAGGCCAAACATAAATGAAATGAACATTTTGGTGTACGTCTATTTTGTACATGCTGACAATCTTTCCATAGGTTCAGAATGAAGGATTTTACAATTAACTGTGCAGATAAAGATATTTCAGATACTTTTTTCTTGACATTTCCAGTCAGAAAGGTCCAAACAGTATGTAGGCCTGTCACTGCGCAGCTCTCCAGGCCATCAGACTATCATTTTGACATTAGAGGCACTAAGCAGCAAACAAGAAGAAATTAATTTCTGCCAACAAGAAATACCAACTTGTTGTTATGTTTCAATATGAGCAAAACTGTTCTGTGTTACCTTGGTGGAATTGTTCAGTTTCATACCACATCTGTATGTTTTTGCTATTTGTGGTGTCAGCTGGATTTCCTTTGTCAGCTGACGCCATTTACCGCAGTCTGGCTTTGTGCACTGCACCTACAAGTCAAGAAACAAACATGTTTTTACTTGTTGCTGTCTGATTACAAATAAGATTAATGCAACCAGTTAGGAAAAAGTAAGATGTGAGAAAGTTGTCAAATATAATTGTTAAATTCATTCTCCTGTAATCATCAGGTCATAAGTAAGGCATTTGATATACAGAAATCTTATGCCCATCTCCAGCAAGACTGAATTTCTGCACAGAACCTAAGGCCAAAATTGATTCAATGCCCAGTTACTATGTTTTTCAGTGGACTTTGCAAATATTACTTCAAAAACATATTCTTCACCACTTAAAGAAAAAACCAATCAAACAAAAAACTAAATAAAATACCCCTACCACCAAACTTCTTTCCATTCCCATCCTTCTTCTTCTCCTCTTTTTACCCAGGAAATACAAAATCTGTTTTTGAAGTCTTTCACACTCACACTTTCCCATAGCTGGTATGCTCCCTTTCTCTGCCAAATCTTATTCTACCTGAACATCACACATCGTAGCTGCTACTTCACAGAAAAGTAACAGAAGGTTGGTTTTTGTGAGGTGTGGATAAAGTCTCCAACAGTGGAGGAGCTGATCAGAATTATTATCTTGAGCTTTTCCACAGTCCTCTAATACTAGAAAAAAAACCCATAAAAATTCAGCTGACCTGCTGGTTGAACAGCAGAATACCAGAAACACATCAGAACATCGCATTCTTATTAAATAAATGACCTTTTATCTTACCCAGTAAGGAAGCTGTTGATCAGCCATAAAGGCTTTTGGACTGGGCTCACTTTTACCATTACTTGTCCAAATCCTTTTCCAGGCAGTGTATTTCTCATAACCATCTTTATGGCTAAGAGAAAAGAAAACAGCAAGCAATCAGAAAATTGAATGTCTAGTTCACTTCAAGCAATAGCAGTTATTCTAAAATTGAACATTTTAAAAAGGACAGAGAAATAAGGCTGTAGAGGATACTGTATTTTTCCTGTTAAAAAATGAGAAAGTCATGGTTCTTATGATAGTAATAAATTGCATCCTGACCATTATGTCCTCCTGCTTATGAACACACTTCCTTGTGTCTAAGGCCTGGACTGAGTGATGGGTGCTGCTGAGCACATAAGCACACAAAAGTCTTCGTAAGGACTTAGGCTGGATGTAACGCCCACTCAAACAGGAAGGAGCGTGAAGCTGAAAGCACTCTGTGAGCCTGACAAGAGTCTTCATGGTCACTGAACCGCAAGAGTTAAATCTCCTTGCTGATTTGATGTTACAGAGAGGCAAGGTCTCCTGAACTCACATTGTAAAGTTAGTTTGCTTTATAAAGGAAAATAGATTTACTTAAAACTGTTCTCATAATTTCGTATTTTCTAACATTGTTTTTTAAAAAGACAAAAGCTTCAGAACAACTGCACATACAAACCAGCCTGCCTAAACCAACCAGTTTTGTTCACGCTGCTCTGTTTCAATTGATTAGGCCTTACAATACTTGCAGTTTCAGCACCAATATCTAAGCCTCACTCTGACTAAAGCAAGCACAGAAAACAAGTCTTTGTATTATATTTATGTACATGATGTTTCAACAGTTGTAACATCTGCCAAATTTTAATAAGCTCTGAAAAGATGCAACCTGAATTGGCAAATTTACCTTCGGTAATAGTGGTCAAAACATTCATTGCAGAAGTGTTCCCCACAGGAAAGATGATACCATCTAGATGTATACCCATTTTTAGCACATCTGTAATGCAGGAGACATAAAAATAGCTTTACAATACATTTAGAAAAATAAATCTATTAACAGTAGCACATTCTAAAACATGAACAAAATATTAAGAACAAGCCAGGGCTTTATGTTACATTCATGAAGGCTGACTTGCATAAAGCACTACAGTCATACAAATAACAATAAGGTCATTTCAGTTGTCTCAAACATTTCCAGTTTCCAAACTAAGCAACACCAGATGCAAAGGAGGCAACATGTACGTAATGTGCAGTTATATAGCTGGCTTGGCTTCCAGCAGCCTCCCTCTAACAACGGTCAGCTGAGCCTGTCTTTAGTACCCTTTAAGCAGGCGTTTCCTGAATGTGAAATATGTTTGCTCTTAGAGTAGATACGTGCTGTGACACACAAAGTGTCTTGCAAATGTATAACATGACAAAGTCCCTCTCACAAGAACTTACAGTTCCTTTACTTTGTTCCATTTAGTTCTAACATTAGTGCAGGGGTGGGAGGGATCATTTAAATTAGCATTTTTCTTGTACATGTGATCAATTGATTCATAAGTCATTACAATGTTCTGTCCCCAGAACAACTGACAAAACCATAAAGTCAAATCTGAACACAGAACAGATGTTGCCTATTATTTTCTCATGACCGAGTTGTAATTTTAACCCAGTGATAGAAAACCCTGAGGAAGGAGTTAAACATTCTGGGCATTTGTTGTGTATTACTCTCAAAAAGAAATATCCATTACAAACGTTATTTTCATCAGACAATGCAATTGTTCTTCCCTCAGAAAACTCTCATTAAACCTAATGAAATGGTTCAAGAAAAATGCACAAGGTAAAAAGCAGAGACCTAAGCTACTAACTGAAACAGCCATGAAATGATTTCATCTCAAATAAAAAACGTTGAAAGTACGTACTTGGGGGGGTGGGAGGGGTGAAAATCAAAATATTAAAATAACAACTCAAAAAGATGAGTAACCAGTATCTATTGTTTCCTAAACAAAAACAGTACTATCACCAGTGCTGATCTCACAGGTGCTCACTTCATTTTCCATTTTGAAAGCAAGTTTAGCCTCCTCAGCTTACACTAATGCTCTCACTTTCACAAAAGCAAGGCATGTTCCAGAAGACACCATTAATAACATAAGTAAGCACATCCTAAAGATATTCTATATCTGAACAAGTAACTTGCCCAGTAGAAAGTCATCCACAACAGGAATAACTTGTGACACTTTCCTGTCATCTTAAGACTCCTATTAGTAGTATCTTTCAATTCTCCCTCTACATTTAGAAATAAAGGAATTTTTCAGAATACAGTTAGGATCCTAAACGTCAGCTGCAAGTTTAGAAAGTCCATGAAAAACACAAGTAAAAAGAAATAAACCTTTCAGCCGCACTGGCAAAGCAAACAGGACATGTTGCAGTGCATCCAGCTTTTTCACACTTCCTATATTTCTTCTCTGATGCTTCATCATCATCATCTGCTGCTGCTTCAGCCGCTTTTTTCTTCACCTAATAAAGAATAGCTGAAATCTGACCAGAAATTACACAAATACATCTTCTACAAAGTGGCATTCAGACAGTTTTTCAGCTTGTGAGTGGCATCCAACAGTTAAATGAAATGAAAATCTTTGTATCCATTGTGAAATAGCTGCAGCATGAAACAGCTGTCAAATTAGGTCAGTTTTTTCCTACCAAAAAAAAAAAAATCACAAAAAAGCAAGCCACAAACCCACAGCAAGACTGGAAATATCATTTAAAGCTAAAAATGTCTTGCCTTAGTCTAATTGATGCCATTGAAGAAATTATAAGCAAAAATTCCAGTTTAAATTGTATTTTAAGCTCCATCACGTGCCAATGAGTCAAGCCTAATGCATTCATTCTATTTCTCCTTCAGAAAATCTCCTCTTTGCATACTTATTGATATCATTTAGTGGCAATCCTATCTGTGCCTCAAATAAAATATTATAGCAGGCTTAGGGCCTTTTTTTTTATACAAAACTGTATACCAGATGTCTCTTCTGGGCTTCAAAGGTACTGTGTATTGTGTTGTTTTAGGCCTCTGTCTGGATGGGCAGACAGCTTTTTCTAACTGTACAGAAATCTGTGATTGTATTTTTAACGTATTAAGCATTAACAGGCTACATTGAGTATTTATCTTTCTTGAATATCGTTCACAAAATGAGACGCTTTGCCTGCTCGTTCACAGAATTACCTCATTCTCCCCCTCTGTGGGTAAGTACTCTAAGGCCTAACTTACCCACAATGAAGCCTGCTTTCTTTATGAATGTCAACAGAAAATAAAAAATAGCAAAGTACAAACCCACGTGTTTTTGAATTTTATAAATACCTGTCTTCCAGAACTCCTCACAGGAAGATTGTCTGGAGACTGATCTGAAGAACATGCCTTTTTTTTCGTTCGTACCCTTCCAGTTGACATTGTATTGTTAGATCTGAAAAAAAGTAGGCAGCAGTTAATAAAAAAGATTAAATTGCTTGCTTATGAAGAGCTGTCTAATCACCTGGGCAGTACATTCACTTATAACACCACTTTTGACAGAGTTACCTAGGTAAGAATCTGTTCAGCTTGACTATTAATTCAGGAGAAAAATGAGAATGAGGCATTACGGGAAAGGAACAATACTACTATTTTAAACTAAATTCGGAGTTAAGATTAGATCCCTGAGTACATCTTGACAGGCTGTTCCAGATCAGCATATCCTGGATTTCAATAATCTGATTTGCATTACGTGAAGACCTGGACTGGAATTTGGGTTGGCAAAGTGAACAGACATCACTTCAATGCTGGTGCAAGCATTCAAATACCACTCAGAGCAACACTCGTCCTGCTAACTACTGGTTTATTGGTAGCAAGAGATTTGCACTCTAAAGCGCTTTTCCAAACAGTGTACTGAAGAGACGTTCAATATCAGGTGAACAACCAGTTCCAAGACTTGCACATGAAGTGCAAGTACCTCCTATGAAAGTATATCAGAATTTAAAGTCTAAACTGCAGTTGCATTGAAGCTTTAGGTGACTGGAATGTGTACTATAGGAGAAAATAAAAGATTTACGGCACGAGAGAGCTCTGTGGCTGTCTTTGACTGCATTGGTAGCAATGCAGAAAAGACCACAGTTTATCATATAAACTGGAAAGCATAGAGTGTGAGAAACTATGCAGCAGAAATATGAAAGCATATTTAAAATGGTATTATCAAAGGCATTCTTTTCACATGGAGTAAAGCACAAATAAAGAGAGTCTAGCGGAAGAATTAAATCTATGAGTGCTCTACCACATACAGAAAGGAAGTGGAAATAAATCCCTTGTACAACAGCACTGAATCTTGAATGGTATCTTGTTAGAATAGGGATCTGTTTGTAATTATGTTTCTTTTTTATATACTTTTATATATATATATGATACTTCTCAATTCTCCCTATTTCAGGTTGCATTTTCGTTATTCAAGCTGTTAGTGATGGACACAGCAGTGGTATCTTCGTTCAGAAATTCTGCTCAAAGTAAAGGTAACAGGAGGAGAAAATGGGAATTTTCACAAAATTTCAAATTAAGCTGATGCAAATCAAGTAAACTGGTGCTTCATTCGCTTCTCGAGACAGAAGAAATTATTTGGGGAAAGAAGAGAAATCACATGATATCCACATAAAGTGGATATATTTTACATCAGTAAAAAATTAGTTCAGACAACCCAATATAAAAATAAACTTTTTTTTTTTTTGCGTGCACCCCTTCCAATTATAACTCAGTAGAGGGAGTAAAAAAAAATTAAGTCAACCTTTTTTACCTAAGGAAAAAAAAAAGCATCACTTCACCATAACTTACCACTGTGTGGGGGTGGATGGAGTTGGAGAGTGGAGAAAACCAACCAGTTTCATTTACATGAGATTTCCCTAAACTGCTGTTTAACACCTCAGAAAATGGTAGCTTTTTTCCCCTAAAGCTTCCCTTCTGGATCAGTGGCACAAAGTATCTCTCTGTATCACCTTAGCTTCTGACTGTAGATAGTCATTCCGACATGACTGTCCTTACAGTTGGAGGCTACGAACTACCTCAGCACTGAGCAAGGCACCAAGTGACTCATTTTGGTGGCCAGCAGGTGATTACAGTCTGCTGCTGCTGCCAGGCCCTGTATCCAAGAAGGTAAAATAATATGCAGCTGTTTCGTTGCATATAAGGGGATTAGAAAAAATTGCACTTATCAATCACTAATAAGTTTGGTAAAAATATTTCACATTGAGAGGCCTCTCATTTTGAAAGGCAGAGGCCAGTTGTACAGAATCACAGACATATTTTTCTGTAAGTACTGTGGGAGGATGAGGCAGAAAGTGGGGAGAAAGGGAGAAAAAGAGATGGGCTTAAGGCCATTACTTGCAGTTGTATGCCACTTTGTCCCCACTTTCTCTCAGAAACCAAACAACACCCCCAGAAAAACCCACAAATTTTTAGAGAGCAAGTAAACGTGACAGTCTACTAAGCTTTACATGACTCTGCATCCTATCCTACAGATGTTATCTTACTGGCAGAGAAAATAAGCCTTTTAAAAGGAGAGAGAGATGCATAATACACTGTCACATTTGATAACGTTTCATCCATCCATAACGCATGGCCTATACTGGGAAGCTTTGTGGGCTTTACCTGCAGTTGACAGCAAGTTTGTCTTTGGGGAAGAAAAAAAAAACAACTTAAAAAAAAAAAAGAAACCACGCACGTTGACAGAGAGAGAGAGGAAGCGAGAGCAGCCCGATTAACACGGACAGGGGGGACCGCGAAGCGAGCACATCTCTAAAACTCAGCCCCGAGTAAAGCGCCGGCGCCCAGCCCCGCGGCCGCGGGTGACAGCGCCCGCCCCCGTCCCGGACCGCGCTGTGACAGCTGGCGGCGGGAGCGGGGTGCCCATGGGAGCCCCGGGGCAGGGCTGTCCCCGGGGCAGTGCTATCCCGTCAGGGCTGTCATCGGGGCAGGCGGGGCGGTCCCTGGGGCTGCCGGCCGGCGGCGGGGCGGGCGCTGCGGCCGGAGCCTGGCACTCACCTCGGGGCCGGGTCGCTCGGGGGCCGGAGACCACATCCACGCGTGTCCGCGCCGCCTCCTGCTAGAGCTGCAGCGGGGGGAAGAAGGGTGGAGAAGAGGGAAGGAAGGGAGGGAAGGAAAGAGAGAAGGGGGAAGGAAGGGAGAAGCGGGGAGGTGAGGGCGGGGGCAGCGCTCGCACCTGCCCCGCCGCCCCGGGGAGGGGGCAGCCGGCGCCGCGGTGGGCGCTGCAGCTGAGGGAGGGAGTCACTCACCGCCGCCGCCATCCCCAGCGCCATCCTCCTCCTCCTCCTCCCCGGTGCCGTGCACCCTCAGCCCGCCTCCTCCTGCCGCCGCTTCCGCTCTCCGCGGTGCGTAGCGAGGGGGAGGGCGGGGAGGCACCGCCCCGGCCCCGCCGCCTCGTGGGACCCGCTGCTGCCGCCGCCGCAGCCGTGCAGGTACCGCCGCTACCGCGGCCGCCCGGGCGGGGGGCGCGGAGGGGGCGGTGCTGAGCCCCGACGGGTCACCCTGCGGGTCCCCCCGGCTGCAAGCCGCTGGTCCTCCCGCCGTCTGCCCGCGGGTTTCCCGTGAGAGAGAGAAGTGTCGACATCTCCCTCCTCACTTACGGAGTAGGGGGGCTTCCAGATGGGTGCCAAACGACAGGCCAGTGGCTTGGACAGGGCGCGCTCAGCCGGCTTCGCCCCGGGAAACGGGGTCTGTCTGAAGCCATCGGTAGCAAGAGTGTGCTCTTTAGCGTTCTGTACAGCTACACTGCTATAGTCGCCAAACAGTAATCTCTTAAGATACACTAAATTTTTGTTCGATTCGAGGAAGTAAGAGCCAATTCCAAACTATGCGTTGGGTGGGGGTATTTTTTTCTCTCATTTTTCACAGCTACTAGCACTCCTTGGAGACGATGGACCACTCAGCGAATGCATCTGGGCTCCTGGAAGGCTCTGATATTGGGTCACAGAAAGAGAGAGTGGTGACTGAGGAGGAATGGCTACAAAAATGGGAAGTGGGTAACATCGGGTTTCACAAGGAACAAGGACATCCGTACGTGACTTCACTCTTCTGCCTAAGCTGTTTTAAGAAATGCTGTGAAATTAATTACTTGACTCATTTGAGAAACTCTTAATTGAAAATGGAACATTTGCAAAAGGAAAATTATTTTATACGGGCACACCTTGAAGCTAAAATAAATATACATATTTTTATGACCTACAATTGTCCAAAAAATGACAGAGAAAAGAAAGTATTGAAATTAGTTTAGAACTTTTGAATCAGGTTTTAAAACTTGGATAGCTTGGCTAAAAATCTTAAATTTTCTGATGCAGAAGCTTTGCACTGCTTTTCCTAAGTTGTGAAACCAAGGCCTGAAAAACATATGTGGAGGGCATCGGAGCAACTGCTGTGCACTGGAAAACAGGGACCTAAGAAAGCAAACCTGATTATATAGTCTTTCAAGTCCTATGGGAGTGACTTGATTGATACAGAAGTTCAATAATCATTCTGTTTAAAAATCTCTGTTATGGCCCTCTTAGAGGTGGGTGGGTTGGTCTGCTTACTTGAAAAGACAAACAGAAAATAGAGCAACCATAAATTTGTTAATTTCTGACAGAAATGAAATTTACTTTCTAAGTAAATGGGAGGTGAATGTTTTTATTTCTAATGGCATGAAGCAGGTTGAGCTAAGAACCTGTGTTGCATCATGCAGTTTGTGTGCTACCTGCCACAGCGTGTAGCACTTGGTGTTTAATGTGTCAGCACAAATACTTGCAGAGTTAAGTAAAATGTGTCTTCTTCTGCAGGCTCCTCCAGAAGTATCTGGATGTTCTTTTAAATGGCAAGAGTGGACTGAGGATATTTTTCCCACTTTGTGGTAAAGCAGTAGAGATGAAATGGTAAAACACAGCAAAAATCTCATTTGATATGGGGAGGGAGAGGGGGAATTCCCAACCTTATACTGGCCAATGGAAATGTGCCACATCTCCACTGGTAGGAAAGCAGCGTCACTGGAAGCTGAAGGGAGGAGGAAGTTTGGTTTTATTTGCTGGTGTTTTGTATAGTAGCATAAATGGGATGGAAAAGGATTAACCTGAAAGTGCTCCTCATTGTCCCAAGTTCAGCTTGGGGAATGCTGAAATTTATGACAGACAGAGTGACTGAAGTCCTTACCATTGCTGGTTTTGGTAGCAATTCCATCTTAAATTGGTTGGTTGTGCCAGAGCACATTTTCAAGAGACCATGTAGCATATCATGCTGGGAATTTAAATGATTTGGGCTAAATATAACTTCCTCTTTTTTTATATTTATTATTTTCCTTTTTACCTTTTTTTTGGTGGAGGTTATTTTTTTAATTAGGGCCTATACAAGCCAGTGTTTTTTTCTTGGAGAGGGTGGCACAAACCGAAAAACTGTGACTGAGCTGCATCCTCAAGGAATCCAGTTAGTCCCAGTTAGCAGATTTTATCACGGTTACTACTTTCCAGGCTGACTGCCGGCTCTGACATATGTTGCTGTTGCACTGAGCTGCAGCAGTGCAGAGGTTACCACACCTCCTTCGCTGGCTGTTCTTGCCAAGCCACAGAGCCAGCTAGGTGGACAATGTGCCTCAGCTGCCATAGTTCAGAGCAGAACACGTTTTGTAAATGGACAGTTTCTCTGTGTGACCACCTGTTTTCATTGAATCCATAAGAATAAATTAATACTTCATTGAATTTAAATAAAGCCTCTAAGTCCTTGTCAACTGTATGTCAAGGGGTGCTAATTTAAGCTCAGATCATGGAGGGGAGGTGTTCAATATAATGTGAATGGTCCAGAAAGTCAGGATTAGGCATACCAGTGCATCCTAAAACCAGAGTTTCCCTAGTCAATAAATGCTGCATGAGAGAGACACATTTGGTAAAGGCCCAACCTGTGGGCCTCATGTAAACTTGGCACCTCTCTCTTCTGTGTGCAGGCTGGCAGACATGGGACACAACGTTGTTGGTGTGGAAGTAAGCGAACAAGCACTGAAGGATTTTTTTTCAGAACACAGTCTGCCTTATTGTGAGGAGCCAGTCCCAGAGATTTCAGGAGGAAAAATGTTCCAGGTATGTTTCCTGCATTATCAAATGATCTGGTGTCATTAATCATGCAATGCAGGCATAACTGAGCAAACAAGTTGTTCTGCTTTTATGCCTCTATTTTACTAGTGATTATTCACCTCTCCTGAAGAGGTCTGAAGGGAAGCTCTGAGTTGTAATTTTGGACTGAGAAGTTGTTTGTTTGAACTTACAACTTTGGCCTTCTTTTCTTATGACAGTGAAGCACCTGAGGGAATGTAAAGGGAATGTATTTTAAAATTGGACAGTTGCATGTCTTGATAGGCTAGAACCTCTCTGGAGGGGATAGGAGAGTTACCTCAGTAAATTAAAACTAAAAATATTTCTTACAGGTTTCCCCCATTACACATACGTGTATATTTAAAAATAATATATGTGTATGTTTTAAGGTATAAAGTATAAATAAATACTTATGCATGCATATTTAAAGATAGTTTGCTCATAAGTATTGTTTCCTTCGCTTTTTATTGTAGAGTACCTCTGGCAACATTTCCCTGTACTGCTGCAGTATTTATGATTTGTCCAGGTAGGAAAACACTGTGTTTTACAATTCTCTATAATAGAACATGCATTAGTACTGTCATAATACTGCCATTATTTTACTTGAATCAGACATAAAGATTTGTCAGGTTCTCTCAAGAAAACTCCCATTAATTTGTATGATAAATGTAAATAGCCAGTCTCCAACAGAAACTTAACTCTGTTGTTGACCATTAGGGATGCCAACTAATTATCTTTAAATGGGCTTCTTGTTCTAAGCCATTCTGTGAAAGCTATAGAAAGACATATTTGCTTTTACAGTAAAACCAAATTATTTTTGACATTATTGATGAATTCTGTGGTGCAAAACACTAGTACTATCCCTTTATCAGATTAGCTTTGTATAAGTAAAGAAGATATACCCAGAGGTGCCTTAGCATGACAGTTCCCTCCTCTTCCACTTCTTACTCAGTCATGATTTTCCCTAGATTATAAGATTTTGGTGAAGTTTTTTGTGTTGATTTGCTTTTCTTACAAACAACTGTCAGGAACAAGAATTCGTTCCATGTAAAAAGAAGGAGGTCAAGTCTTAATCTTTACTTCAATGGGCTTTCCAGAGCTAGTAGATATACAGGCTTAATAGGTAGTTTAGGACACCAGAACATGGTGTTTACTATACAATCCTTTTTTTTTTTTTACCTCAATCTGCATAAAGTGGAAAAAAAGACCGTTCATTACTAGAGTCCAAAGTGTTTCAGACCCTAGAACCTTTACTAAGACTTCTGCTCCTGCAGCTGACTCAATTTGGTTTGAGTAGTATATGTGTAACTAGGCCTGCAAAGTGAGTGCCTGGGAAAAAAAGGGCTGTATATGAACATGACTTTGTAGATACTGCCTGATTTCTCCCCTGCCTTGCCCCTGCAGTGTAGCTACTGCTGCATAGATCCCTATAAATCCTTCTTGCTCTGAGTTGACAAGTTTCTCGGGGATTGCTTAAGCTTCTGAGAAATTTTTGAAAAATTCCATTATAAGTTTTGTAGCGAGTAGTGTGGTGAAACCTATAACTTCCATCACAACATGGTGGAATTATACTTCGAAATTAACAAAATTAGGTAATTAGTGACAATTTCAGTGCATATTACTAGGTCCAGTACACAGTTTCTCGTTGACAAAATAAATTGGCAGATTGATGTTCTGCGATGCAGAATGAACTGCATTCCCTAAGCAGTCAGCAGATACCCATAACTAGAAAAATGCACACACTCTTCCAATTTCTGCGCACAGACAATTTGATTAATTACCCAGTAATTATGGAAATTAAACTTATTTCTCTCTTGCTGAGCTTGGCCTATTAAGAGGTCCTTTTGATCTCCGTTAGCCTAGCATTCTTTAGAGGAGAACTCAGATGTGCTGTTGACTTTTGTCAGAATGGGACATTTCATAGACTCTTGCTAGTTAAACAGTAACAGGAATTACTGCTCTTTGTGGGAACTCTGGGACGAATGTAAAACAGTTATATTACACAACCATTGTACCTCCTAATACAATTATGGCTACAAGACTTTAAAAAAAAAAAAAAGTAAAAAAATCGCATTGACTGAAACTACTAAACATATGCAGAGATATAAATTCACAAGTCTATTCCCTAAATCCAGTGGGTTTTCCACCAATATGTGAATTTCTGATTTGTGTGTTAAATTTTGTTAGTTGTAATAGTACCTAACTACAGATGTGCAGATGGGCAAGGAGCACCCAGATGCTCAGCAAGTCCTGGCAAGGCCACAGCATGAGCCTGCCTCCAGCCTGTGATGACTGTAGGCCCTGATGAAATCTGCGGGGAGTAGAATACATGAAATGCCTGTATGGAGCCACCGCCACCATTCCAGTTAGACCAGATTAAAGTTGGGAAGAAAAACCAAGTGCAGAAAACTTCAGTGGCTGGCCTGAGGTCATGCAGCAGACTTGTCTATGCAGAGAAGAGAACAGCCTCCAAGCCTCAGAAGATCAAGTTTGTCACCTGCCCCACTAGACTTCCCTTTGTGCTCCACAGGTCCATTGCTTGTTTAACTGTCTCCTTAAAAATCTCCCTTCAGTTAAGGGGGTGGTTATTTAAATTAGATGCTTAGACTTGGCAAACTTTAAAAGAAATCAGCACTTAAAAGTGTTATCATGTCTCATCTCAGTAGAGTGGGAAAGACAGGATCAGCTTCTAGGTTAGATGCCAGAGACTTAGCAATACCATTGCAATGAAAACAGCAGTGAGCAGAGAGAAGTTGTCGTGGTTTAACCCTGGCTTGCAGCTAAGCACGACACAGCTGCTTGCCCACTGCTCCTATCATGGGATGATAGAGACAATCATAAGGGTAAAAGTGAAAAAGAAACTTCTGGGTTGAGATAAAAACAGTTTAATGATTAAAAATAAATTTAAAAAAGAAATCGTAAGAAAAATTAAAAAAAAAAAACAATGACCAAAGAGAGAGGAAAATAAAACCCCAGAAAGACAAGTGGTGCAAATGAAAACAGTAGTCCACCACCAACCAGCTGATGCCTAGCCAGTCCCCAAGCAGCGACCCCTCCTTCCCCTGCAGCTTCTCTCCCAGGTTTTTTTGCTGAGCATGACAACATATGGTCTGGAGTATCCCTTTCCTCAGTTGGGGTTAGTTGTCTCAGCTGTGTCCTTTCCCAGCTTCCTGTGCACCTCCAACCTACTCACATCATGGTGTCATGGTGTGAGGAGCAGAAAAGGCATTGATGCTGTGTAAGAGCTGCTCAGCAGTAACTAAAACAGCCATGTCTTATTAACACTATTTTCAGCACAAATCCAAAACATATCCCCATGATATGTTACTAGGAAGAAATATAACTCTACCCCAGCCAAAACCAGTACACAAGTGAAGGCAGAGGTGGTGCAATTGGACTCTGACACCTTCCCAGTAGGCCAAAAGGTATTGCACAATTCCATGCCATATTTTTCTCACTAAGTAAACCTATTCAAACTTTCCTTAAAGTTATGCAATTTACATTATTACTACCTTATTATCTAAACTCCTTTTTTAATAATTACCAGAAACAAGGCTCTTCTTATGCCCCAAATATTCTTATCTTAGGGTCACCCTGACTGCTCTTACCACCCCTCAATAAAGGCACTTCTTGATAGTCTTGCCCACTTGCAGGTTTTGGGTGGTCACTGAAGCCATCTGCCAGCATAACCAGAAGCAAAATTAATGTCAGTGATAGTGTTACACTGAGGCAAACAGCAGTGTAACTTACCTTTTCCAACATCAAACAAATTGAAAGCTGAAGGTAACTTTCCTGGGCATGTAGCTGGGAATTGAGGTGTCTAAAGTTACTGGATGTGCTAAGTTCAATGATAGTAAAGCAATAAGGCACCTTCCTTAGCCTGCATTTGAAATCATGCTTGGGTTTTAGAAGGTGGTCAAGAACTGTTGATGTGCTGAGTACATGTTAGTATTACTTCAAGGGTGACAGCAGGGTGGGTGTGATTACCAAACACTGAGATGCGTTGCCTGAACGTGTTAAAGCTACATTCCTTCCTCCCTGCCTTGTCTCAGCACCCTGTAATGATGGGGAAACACCGACCAGTTCCAGCACCTTTTTACTATCGCAAGGCCATGTACCAGGGACGTTTTTTGTGTTCCAGATCACATTAGTGTGGATCATGAAAATGCTGCACCATAACAAAAAGCTAGTGGGGAATCTGCATCCTTGTGACTTCACAAAGATATCTGATCAAAGATGAAGATGCCTTTTTACTATTTTTAAGCCTTTTTATTATCTCCCTGTAGCTCAATAGTTGGCAAGTTCGATGGAGTTTGGGACAGAGGAGCTCTTGTAGCTGTGAATCCATGTGACAGACAACGGTTAGTAAATTGCACTGTTATTGTCTTTATTCTGCTGCATGCAGCGACAAGTTTTTCCTCCTGCCACTTGTTGATGAGTCCTCTTTCGTTTAAAGGACTAACCTACACAAGTTTTTCTCTACCGCAAGCATCTGCTGCAGTCGCAGAATGTCATACTCTAGATTTGTGAACTTCCTTCAGGAAGCCACTCCGCCTCTTGGTGGGAAAATATGTGGTTTGTTCCGACCGATTAGAAGCAGAGCTGCAAGTCTCATCTGAATTCTATTATTTCCCTTTCACCACATCTGCTTCTCTTCTCTGTGTTCTTTTTCTTCTCACTTCCCTTGATTCCAAATTTTCGTTCTTGCCTATAGCCAGCCCAAATTTAGTTTGAACCTACTCCCATGGTCTTTTAATTAGGTACATAATCTTGAGTTCACAATAATTTTAAAAGATCAGTACTGTATTGTGCACTGTATTCTAGACTGTGACAGGTGAATACTTGGTTTGTCTGTTAGTTTTGAGCTGAATATGCAAAAAAAAAGGATAAATGCTTGTTTGTGAGGAGTAAACATAACCCTTTGAGGTTTTCCATGTGTAGCATGAATTTCATGCTCCTGAAATTCAAACTTTGTTTAGTCTTTGTGCAGTTCAGTTCAAATGCACAGAAGTGCATGTTGCCTCTCTTTTTGAGTATTTTGAATGCTATGCTTGAATGCTTTACAAAAATAATAAAGTATAACTTTCTCCTTTTAGCTATGCCAGTTTGATGATCAACTTAATGGAGAAGAATTCTTCTTATCTCCTTGTTACGGTTTCATATGATCCAAACAAACACAAAGGTGAGAGCTTTGTGCTGTTCACATTATGATTTTGTGTGCTTTAATACAAATTGTAGATAGGTGTAATATATATATTTGTATCTTCTCCAAGTTTTTTATCTCTATAGCTTTGTTAGCTGATCATGCCAGTATAACTGTATGTTAAAAATTTTAGATGTTGACCAAGCTTGAGACTATGTTTGGGTTCTCTCTAGAGTTCAGACATGCTAAGGGTAAGTTGAGGACAGACATGGTATATTAACAATAAAATGAAACTGGAAGTGTGGCTGTGACAATGAAGCTGGAAGCGTGAATACTTAGTAACATCCTGTCTGGCCTAGGGAGCTTGAAACACTCCCAAGAACATCAGCTTTGCGCTGTTTACCCAATGCTTGCAACCAAACGTGTTGCCCATATTGTGCCTCTCTCCCAGCCACTACCATGCTCTGAATATACTTGGAAGAGGTGGAATTTTATAAAATCATAAGGTATTCTTTCCTTTTATGTTATATACTGAAGTGTGAGGTATTTTAAAAGATTATATTTTTGTTAATATTAACACATAAAAGAAAGAGATTTCTTGCTGCTTTTGGGCCCCTCAACATAATTATCCCTGAAAAAATTAGGTCTTGTTTTCATAGGCAACAATAGTTTAATTCATTGCTTTCCCTCTTGCATTGTTCAACTTTTAACTTTAATTATGCCATTGTAGTATAAAGAGATTGTAGGCTAGATTCACACAGCACACTGAGAGTGTTGTATCCACGTCACATTCATGATTCCCTGGTTGTAGCTGGAGATGATGCAGCAGCAACACCTGAAGCTGTCTGGTGGCCCACCAAGGTGTCACAAGTTCTTGGACATGTTGTTTTCTGGTTGTTGCTGATGGTGCTACATCCTGGGGCCCAATTACAGGCCAGGTGTTGTGAGTGAAGGGGCTGGCTCTCCCACTGCAGTGTAAATGTTTGTCTTCTTCCAGTGTCTTCTGTCTGATTAGCTTCACCCCTTTTTTTTCAGGCCCACCATTTTATGTTCCTGAATCTGAAATTAAAAGCTTGTTTGGTAAGTAATATTTCAGCTAACCCTTAGGAATTTTTTCCAAAATGAGTAAACGTGTTTATTTGCCTCTACCTTGCCTCTACCTGTGACAAGTGATACAGTCATTTGCTTCTTATCTAAGGGCTGGAGTCATGGAAAAATACCAGGAAAAATAAATACCATTTAGCCACAGGGATTTTGCAGTCAAGGAAAATTCTCAGCTCTCCAAAGGCTATGAAGAAAACCCAAGAGACAAGGAGACTCTTGTCTCCCTGTGGCATCTTTTTGTTCTCCCAGGGTTCATACTGCACTCAGTGATCTTGTAGATGCTGTCTTAGTCCCACCTGACCATTTTGTCTTTGTCTGCACCTCATCAACCAGCTGCACTGGTTTTAATATAAGGCCTACCAGTGCTACATCTTCTGCTGTACTTTTGTGACAAAGAAAAAAAGTAACATGCTACACAAAGAAAATCCTAAAAACATACAACTCAAATCCATCAAAATAATGAATGTTGGAGTTATGGCAGGATTTTAATTTTAAAAGTTCCTTCTGATATGCTTTAAAATTGCACTTTTAAATTTACAACTTTTTGAGACTCCTGCAGTGTTTGTGTGCAGTGAGTCATTGGTAAAGACAGTTGCATCCCAGTGCAAAAGAGACAGATAAGTTTTCTCAAGTGCCTTTATGTCACTGCGTTAAGGACTGTAAGGAAATCTGTGGATAAGATTTATTTTTTTCTGGAGAGTTTTCATTTTTCAGTAACTAATCATTGACTAATTTGTTACTCTTTCCTCCTTTTCAGGCAGCTGCTGTGAAATTCAGTGTCTTGAAAAAGTCGATGACTTCTCAGAAAGGCGCAAACAATGGGGATTAGATTATTTTCTGGAGGTGCTATATATGCTAAAGTTTGTAGCTTGATTAAAATTAATTAAATAACTTGCCTCCCATCTTCCTTTTATTTTTATCTCACATTTTAAAATGGAGCATTCTTAAAGCAGGCTTTAGTGTACAGAAAAATACCTGTGGAACATTTTTGTCCATTTTTCTTACCAAGTCAGCTCTTCTACACAGCTGCCTTCACTGCCTTGATATGTGCACAGATTTTCTTAAACTCCATGCACCAACAAGCATTATTAAAGTATATCTTTTTCTTACATATCAATTCAAATCATCTGATCTGGGAGAAAGAAACATTCCCGTTCCTTTTTGGCTGTTGCCGCTGTCTGCCCAGCACTCTGTGGATCAGCCTCGTCAGCTGGCAGCCCTGGGAGCAGTGGCCAGCTGCTGTTCAAACACTGTTTTCCACAATGCTGGCCTTGCACCAGACCGGACAGCTGGGCAAGAGAGGTGGGAAACTGCTACTTTATGTCCCTGTTAGTTGTGAATATAAGTCCAGTGAAGACCTGGCAGTAAGCAGGCAAGGCAAGGCAGCAGCTGCCAAAGGGGAATTACCATCAAGCAAGGAAGACTGGAGGGAAGCAAACTGGGTGATAGTAAAGGGGAGAGTATGAGGAGAAAATGTCCTGGCAGTTGTTCAGAAGTGTGCTGCTCCCTCACTCAAGAGCACAGCTATGAGCTGGCAAACCAGCACAGGGCTTGTAGGGTGAGAGGGTTCAAAGAGTGCCAAGTGAGCTGTGGGTGTTATTACTAAGCCATTTTCCATCATCTTTGAAAGGTTGTGGAGAACAGGAGGGGTGCCTGAGGACTGAAGAAAAGACAGTGTCACTCCAGTCTTAAAAAAGGGCAAGAAGGAGGACCTAGGAACCTGCACGCCAGTCAGCTTCACCTCAATCCATGGAAAGGTGATGGAACAACCCATCCTGGATGTCATCTCTAAGCATGTGGATGAAAAGAAGGTTATCAGGAGTAGTCAACATGGATTCACCAAGTGGAAATCATGCTTGACTTATCTCATAGCCTTTTATGATGCAATGACTATCTAGGTAGATGAGGGAAGAGCAGTGGATGTTGTCTACCTGGACTTCAGCAAGGCTTTTGACACTGTCTCCCATAACATCCTCATAGGTAAGATCAGGAAGTGTGGGTTGCGTTAGTGGACAGTGAGGTGGATTGAGAACTGGCTGAATGGCAGAGCTCAGAGTGTTGTGGAGAATCTAGATGGAGGCTGGAGCAAGCGGTGTTCCCAAGGCTCAGTACTGGCTCCAGCCGTGTCCAGCTTATCCATCAATGACCTCAATGAAGAGACAGAACATACCTGCAGTAAGTTTGCAGATGATACAAAACTGGGGGAGTGGCTGACACAGCAGAGTGCTGTGCTGCCATCAGCAAGACCTGGACAGGCTCAAGATCTGAGCAGAGAGGAACCTAGTGAATCTCAGTGAAGGCAAGTGCAGGGTCCTGCACCTGGGGAAGAATAAGCCCGGGCATCAGCACAGGCTGGAAAGTAACTCTGCGGAGAATGACCTGGTGGTCAACAAGATAGACAGCAGTGTGCCCTTGTTGCCAAAAAGGCCACTGGTCTCCTGGGATGCATTAGGAAGACTGTGGCCAGCAGGTCAAGGGAGGCAGTCCTGCCTCTCTAATGAGCCCTGGTGAGGCCACATCTGGAGTGCTCTGTCCAGTTCTGAGCTCTTCAGTACAAGAGAGACCTGGACATACTGGAGTGAGTCCAGCAGAGGGCTATGAAGATGCCTAGTGGACTAGAGCATCTCTCTTATGAGAACAGGCTGAGAGAGCTGGGATTGTTTATCCTGGAGAGGACAAAACTGAGAGGAGATCATTAATGCTTACAAATATCTTTAATGTCAGGTGTCAAGAGGATGGGACCAGACTCTTTTCAGTGTTTCCCAGCAACAGGACAAAGAGCAACAGGCCCAAACTGAAACACAGGAAGTTCCATGTGAATATAAGGAAAAACTTCTCTACTTTGAGAGTGACAGAGTACTGGAACTTCTCCCCTTTGCAGCTTGTTTTGAAAGGAAAGTATGATTGCAATTTAGTGTATTCATCAAGAATAGAAGGCAAGTAAAAGCCATGAGGTTTTTTAGACTGTTGTAGTCCTAGAGCTGCAAATGGGTCTAATGATTTTAGCACAGCAGTCCTCACGCCTACAGCCCATTGCAACACTCGATATTGCTTGTAGATACTCATGTTTCAAGGTCAGGTCGACAGAGAGAAGAGATGTAGCCAGTGGGCCAGGGCAAGCTCAGAGCTGTTATTTTTGTATGTTTTCACTTCTGGTCACTACTGCAGCTACCAGGATAAAGCATCTCCTTTCTTTGAATCCAGAAGTTTTTTTCTAGATGCAGCGTGAGAGGTGCTGAATTTTATCTCAGACTTCCAGACACATGATAGCCTCAGAAGGCCAGATGCTTGACATGAGGCTGCTGCATGCTCTGTGATGTCCTGTGCAGGACTCCCATGTGACAGCCTGGCAAGAGCAATGCCACATGCCAAATGAGCCATTTTGGGATGTGTAAGATGCCTTTGCCATGTGTGTACCCTGCAGTTACTCTGAGAATACACCATAAATACACCTTGCAGAACAAGCACACGCTGTTCATTGTATCTTACAAGACGTGTGTACTTACTTGTCTGAGAAAGATGTCACGAGTGATGAATGTAAATATTTTCATTGTGTTTTCCAAAGTTTTCCAGAACAGCAGAGAAATCTGATGAAATAAAGATGGTCAGAGGGACGGAGCACCTCTCCTATGAAGACAGGCTGAGAGAGTTGGGGTTGTTCAGGCTGGAGAAGAGAAGGCTCCAGGGAGACATTATAGCGCCTTCCAGTATCTGAAGGGCCTGCTGGAGAGCTGGAAAGGAATGTTTTACGAGGGCATGCAGTGACAGAACAATGGGTAATGGCTTCAAACTGACAGAGGATACTGACACTGGCACATGTTGCCCAGAGAAGCTGTGGATGCCCCATCGCTGGAAGTGTTCAAGGCCAGGTTGGATAAGGCTCTGAGCAACATGGTTTAGTGCCCATGGCAGGAGGGGTTGGAACTAGATGATCTTCAAGGTCCTTTCCAACCATTCTATGGTTCTGTGAAGCTGTGGCTTACTTCCTTACTCTGGTAGGGATATAAATAGCACTAGCAGTGGTGTGGTAACCTGGTAACTGGATGTCTGTGAGGATCTGGTGGATATATGAATAATCTGGTGAATATATGAATAATCCGCTGGAGACAGGAAGGCTCGGGTGGATGTTTGAACATTCTGCTGGATATTTGAATACTCTGGCGGACACGGGAACGCTGCATGACCCCGGCAGGGTGGGCAGCCTGGGCCCCTCAGCGCCGTCCCGCCGGCAGCGCTGCCACGCCCGGGCTGGCCCGCAGGGGGCGCGCGGCCGCCTCGGCCGCGCTCAGCGCCCGCCCCGCTCGGCACGGGGGATCCGGGGCCCCTCCGGGTGATCCGTCCGACCTCCTCGGGCCGGGATGGCGGCGGAGGACGAGGCGGAGCTCAGCCTGCTGGAGTGCCGGGTGTGCTTCGAGCCGTACGGCCCCGACGGGCAGCGGCGGCCGCGCAACCTGCCCTGCGGGCACGTCCTGTGCGGGGGCTGCGTGGGGGCCCTGAGCCGGCGCCTGGAGTGTCCCTTCTGCCGGCGGCCCTGCGGCCCCGCCGAGACCAGCGACTGCCGCCCGCTGCTGCAGCTGCTGGAGCTTCTGGGCCCCGCCGGCCGCCTCTCCCGGGCCCTGGGCGGGAGCGGCGGCCCAGGGGCGGCCGCGCCGGCCCCCGCGGGGCTCGGGCTGCGGCTGTGCCTAGGCGGCTGGGGGTCGCTGGTGAACCCCACCGGGGTGGCGGCCTGCCGCGGCACGGGGCGCCTGGCCGTGGCACACGACGGCAAGAAGAGGATCCACGTCTTTGGGCCCAGCGGGTTCTGCCTGCAGCGGTTCGGGGAGAGGGGGGACGCGGGCAACGACGTGAAGTACCCGCTCGATGTGACGGTCACGTCGGACGGGCACGTGGTGGTCACCGACGGCGGGGACCGCTCCGTGAAGGCCTTCGATTTTGAGGGAAGGGGGGTCCTGGCGGTCCGGGAAGGCTTCCGTTTGCCCTGGGGCTTGGATGCCACCCCCAAGAGTGAAGTAATCCTGACCGACTCGGAGGCAGGCGCTCTCTACCGCCTGACGGCTGACTTTGGAAGGGGGGAATTGAAGAAGTGTCAGATGATCCGGGCTCAGCTCGTCAGCCCCAGAGCGGTCGCTGTCTGCCAGACCTCGGGGGCTGTCGCGGTAATAGAGCACCTGAAAACTCAAGGACTGAACAAGGGCAGCACCCGAGTGAAGATATTCAGTGCGGAGATGGATCTCATCGGCCAGCTGGATAGCTTCGGTCTGAACCTCGTTTTCCCCTCCAAAATGTATGCTACGGCTGTGGCCTTTGACAAAGAAGGTCGTGTTATAGTAACGGATGTCTGTAGCCAGGCCGTAATATGCTTAGGGAAACCAGAGGAGTTTCCCATGTTTAACCCTCTAATTAGCTATGGGCTTTCTTATCCTGTCGGACTGACTTACACGGCAAGTGATTCCCTTGTCATTTTAGACAGTGGTGATCATTCAATAAAAATATATAGCTCTACCTGAATGGTTTAGATGCTTACTGCTACAGGTTCAAGCTGCTTTTGGCCATAACGCATGGAAAGTTCTGGTGCTTGTAGGCACATAGAGAGGAGGTGGTTTCCGGGCTTTATGGTGAAATTACCCCCTGACCAACATGCCGTGCTTCCTGCAAAACTTGTGTTGGATCTCTTGCCTACCTGTGGGAGAAGACCTAGCTGCTGCTGGCTGTAGTCAACAATGAATCAACCAAACAAATAATTTGGCATTTTAAAACTAGTCCAGATCTTGAAAACCAAACGTTTTTCATCCTTTTTGATGAGTAATCAAAGACCAGCACCTGTGAAAGTGATGCATCATTTATTTACATTTCCCAGCACATAGTCTTCATTGTTCTTAATTAAGCATAGATACACTCATGGGGTTGACAGATATTCTGTTTCCAGGAATTCCAGCTTTCTTGTTTCCACAAGAAAGGAGTTTGGCTTGACAAAATGATAGGAGAATTGGAAACTTCCGTTCAAGGTTGCCTAAATCCTGCTAAGAACATTGCGATTGAGGAGCTACCACTGATGAGTGAGTTATATGGTGTTCAAAGCCTTATTTTTTCCATACCAGGAAAACACATTTCTGGGAGCACCCTTCAGTCTGCTATTTTTTTTCCCACCTTTATTAGAGTTGTACTGGAACACTCTGTCTTCCTCTAAAATGCCCAACTCTGTGTCTTTACCTAGAGATAATCTGGTGTGTGGTTCCACAGCATGGGCATCTTTCCCTAAAAGCTCCTTGAAGTAATGGTGTTTAGACCACAAATACTCTTGCATATGTAAATTTGAGTTGGCTGTGCTGCTAACACAACTGCACTTAGGTTTTCAATACTGCCTGCTCCTGCTTTGTCATTAATACAGTGCTTTTGCACCCAAACTGGAGGATTTGACTGCAAATTGAAATGTTAGTGAGAAGTAATAGAGAAAGAGGGAAGTAAGGCCCATTTTCTTCCTAGCTTCCAAATGAGGTTTTGTTGATTGTGAATACACAGAAGGTTTAGATCAGTTTATATTGTCTTGAAGATAGTTTCACTGTGGACACAAGTTCTCTTGCCTTATTGCACAGTGGAAATTACGGTATATCTGAATTCTGAGAAGGATTAACACCCCTGCTAGAAGTCACTGCTGCATTTTTAGGCATTTGCCTGCTGCTGAAATGATTACTCAGGTGCTTCAGTGTTAAAATGAAGTTAGATATAAATGTAAATGCTATCTGAGGTAGAGACAAGTAGGTTAAAATGGCATAAAACTTTTGGGGTAATTTATTTAGTAACTGAAATCATCAATATTAACTAATGTAATTGGAAATTCAGAGGCAACCTTTCTATCACTAAATTTTTCATCTGGCTTTTGGTCTGACTTCAGGGCATTTAATAACTGCATGTATTGCTGCACCAGTGATTTACCAAATACTTACCTTAAATTGGAGCAGTTTAGTCCTCTAATTCAGACAATGTATTAGTCTATTTTATGTTAACATTTGTATAAACAACACAAATCTATTACATGCAGCTATTTGTACTGGCTAACTGAACAGTGACCTGCCAATAAAGTGTGATTTGCTTATTCCTATATTTGAATAATTTAGTGAAAATTCCTCATATATTTTCATCATGGGTTTCTCTGTTACAATACAATTTCTCTATCACAGTTGCCCTGTAGATGGTTTCTTTTTCTGTCTGGAAATATCCTGCTGAAGTTGTTGTAGGGCCATCTGTTGCTATTGAAAAATATGGACCTGTAAATTTGGTCTTTTTTGGCATTCTCTGCTGCCAGGCCAAACAGTAAGTGCCTTTGGAAGAACCAGAAATCCTCCTTGGTTGTTCTGCAGCAGGAGGTGTATGGTCCTGAGCAGGAGCCCTGTTGAGACATCAGGAAGGAAATTTACCCAGAGGAGCATCCACTTGGCTTATATATATTCCTTTCTAGGTACCAAAGAGACGTCTGTCTTTGAGGGATATAGAACCAATTAGAGAACACTTCCTTTGGGGGACTGCTGTGTGTCAAAATGCATGCAATGCCATCAGTGTCATCATGCAATGTCATCAATGCTGTATTCATACATAATTAATAGTTTGTTGCAGTAGCAATTCACGTGAACCACGGGCTGTGAGCTTTCGTCTCCTCAAACCTTCATGTGCACCAGAAGCTTGGTTTTGCTACTGAACTCATGGATGGGCAAATTTCCTAGGACCTACCACCATGCAGGCAACTTTCCAGTAGCTGAAATGCTGATTTTTAAACATTTGGCTCGTATTGTTTTAAAATCTACAAAACCTCCCATTGTTAGCCATTTTGCTCCTGTCTGCTTTGGTATATGACTAGAAATCACTTGATTTTTGGGTTTGCAAGCAAAATAAACCTTGTGCCTTTATTCTACCTAGTTTGCTGTGTGCCATCTCCTGCAGTCTCTGCTCGACCCACCTACTGAAAGCAAATGTAGACTTCTTCTGTGGATGATGCAGCTGTTTTCCTTTTACTTTGTAGCTTGGTGCTTAGTGTTGTACAGCCCTGCATCAAAGGAACCATTACATTCCTTCTTAATTCATTTGATGCAGGTGCCTAAATTGAGAAGCCATAATGAACTGTTATAAAATGAAATTAAAATTCGGAGTTCTTCATTGTGTAAAGGAAAATGCAGCAGTAGAGCTGAAAACTTTCTTTTGACACAAAGGAGAATTTAAGAGATAATGAGAGAGGGAGAGATCCACCAATATGCTGATAACAAACTAAAAAGCCTCTGACATTTTTACTTACTCTTGCCCTTTCCTTTATGTGTATATGTACATTTCCCCTATAGCTACTGCAGATATCCATTGCCTTCAGGATGACACCTTCATGCCATCTGCTTTTCAAAGCCCAGGGGTCACATAGTCCTGCAAATCTGTTGGAATTTAGTCATAGATTTCAGCAGAACAAAAACTTGTGTTCTGAGAGAGGGAGGGCAAATGATGAGGGGACCATACTTGAACAGATATCCTTAGATAGGTATCCTTAGACCTTTTTGGGGTCTGACTGGTTGTGCTTGGAATGGGGATAGCTAGATGTGTGCTTACCTTTGGTGGCCATTTCATCTAGAAAGTAATGTGGGACTGTGTCTAGCTGCTTCAATGATAATTACTGTTGAGTTTATTTTTAAAAAAACACCACATTTGCATGACTCTCTATACCTCATGCTTTAGCCATCTGGATTAAAACCAAATAAGCATAATGGACAGTATCCTTCTAGTGTCATCTCTTCAGCCTCTAGTAGAGATTGCTGTGTCTGTTGTGCACACGCACATTGCAATTCCTCTTTGGTTTATTTTTAAGCACTGATCTCAGGTTGCTACCACTGCATATAAATATATCAAGGTATGTTTACAGTGGTAAGGAATTAAAGGAGTCAGAGGAGTTTCAGAAATGTGTATTGAAACAGTGTTCTGTAATGCATATATTTTTTGTCTTGCTTGTGAAGAAAGTAATTTTAGATAAAGAATATAATCTATTTTTCAGATTGATTAATGAATAGAAGGGAGAAAGTGAAAAAAAAAAAAGGAAAAATTTACTTTATTTTGGCCATTGACCATTTGAGCACCTTTTATTCCATCCAGCCCCACTACTGTGCACATCAGTTTGATGTTTATATTTTCTCAAAGCATGGATGTAACACCACCATAGCACTTTTTTAACATGGACTGATTTCAGGGGAAGAGAGGACCTCCTGTAATATCCAGCTCCCAAACTCCTAGGAGTTTTATAGAGCAGGTCCATCAAAATTATGGCCTTGAATAGAGAAGACCTTTCAATTCTGAAAGGGTTGATGGAGGTCAAAAAGCAGCTTTCTCCCCTGGGCCCCTGTGAGTCATGGTGCTGTTGCACCCTGCACAAGAGGAATTTGCTTTCTTTTCTTTCTCTTCAGTGTTTGGGTTTTTTTTATTACTCTTCTCAGAGACCTATCCTTATAGTTTACAAGTCACCTGTGAGTCACAGCTTGCCTCCACAGGAGCAAAAAAATACACATATTTTGCAAATGAGTTTTAAACCTCACCCTTCATTCAGGCAGCTCAGGAGAGCTGACAGATTGTTCGGAAAACAGCAATTGATACAGTTACATGAACATCCAGGCTTTCCCTAAAGTGCTTCCTTCATGTAATATGTCTGATTCTCCTGGACAGCTTCAAAGCTCTCTGATACTGGAGAGGTTCTCAGGGGGCACATGATGCATTTACACCTTTTTCTCACTACTGCTTTCCAAGAGATTTACAGATATTTCTGAACTTGGCACTTCATCCTCTCTTTGAGGCAAACACAGTACAAATGTCTTGGCCCTGCAGCTGCAGACAGAACTGAGAATCAAGGGAAGCCTTTGGCTGGATCTCAGAGTTCCCATTAAAAGGCTGGTACTTTAACAAAACAGGGAAAGTCTGTGTTTAATAATCCTCTTGTCTGGGAGTTGGCTTTCTGATTTTGGAAGAAGTTTTGACATTTTGCTGATGATCTTCTAGTTGCTAATTCCTCTGGTGTTTCCTACAAATCATGGAAATTAATACTTTTCTAAACCACAATGTATTCCTCAATAATTGCTTCCAGTGTGCTCCACAAAGGTGTGTGGTTTCAGAGTTTTGAAATGCTCTGTAAGGAGGTGTACTGCTGTGAAGCCCCATTGCGGGGATCAAGTTATATATTTCACATTGAGGATAGAAAGGAGGAGAAGAGATGGACTCTGAAAAGGAGAAAAAAAATTAATGAAAGGTGTCTGTGGTTTTAAGCAGTGGGCAAACTCCACCAAGTCAGAGCACAGAGCACACCCATCATTCCAGTAAAGGGAATGCATTCTTAAGAGGTGAAGCATTTCAGCCTGGAAAATGGACAAGATGATAAGGGCTGTTGCCTTTTGATTAGTATTTACCTCTAGCAGAGGAATAACCTACATTTAGACAGATTTCCCAACCACACTTTTCAGATTGCAATCCTCAGGAGAGTTATCTGTGGCTTAGCTTTTACTATCTGTTAGTTTGGAGCAAAAATCTGTGGGAAATTAAGATTTGGAGAAATCTAGGCATTTTTGGGAAGTACACTCCCTGTAATTGAATAAACATATATAGCATTTTTCTAAAGATCCCTCTTAATGTAGATAGTTTTTATTCTTTGTTCACAGGTGAGCACTATATGGATACTGAGTTGAGGTGAGAGAACAAATCCTACTTTCATGGAATATATTGGTTTTTTAAATCAGGAAAATATTGCTACTCACAAGATTCCATAAATATATGGAAATATATTTAAAATTCTCTAATTAAATACTCTAAATATAGTTATAGGCTTTGTAATGAATAAAAGGTAGGCAATTTTAAGGAAGACATAGGATAAGAGATATAAATTATAGCTGGTAAAAATAAAGAATTTTTTTTGAGAAAAATGTGAAGATGTTAAAACCCAAAACAAAGCAAAAAAAGATAAGATGTCCTTTATCAAAACTTGCTTTTAAAACTTGTAATACAAAAAAGATGATCTTGAAAGAGCTACACACCTATATAATCACAGGAGGTGAGTCTTACTGGGAATTTTTCCAAATACAAATAGATGAGAGGTCAAACCCATTTGATGCTCACCCAGCATGATTTCATGAATAATATGGACTGTGGAATTTAACCACTATTAACCAGCATTTAGTAACTACTGATCTGTATTGAAAGTAAGAAACAAAGAACAATTTTTTTTTTACCATCACAGACTAGGGTGCTACCATGAGAAGAAATATAATGTCATCAAAGATATGCTTCAGAAGAAATCTATCAAAAAGAGTCAGTGAGATTAAGTATTAAAAATGCATAATCATCTTCATATGAAAAGGATGTGCCTGGCTCCTTTATCTGTCGTCCTTAATTAGGTAGGAAATAGGGCTCTTCAATGAGTTCTCTGCCAACTTCCACTCAGCTTACAGCCTGATGTTATGGAGCCAGAAGTATTTCAAATACGTGTATTAGTCTTTTTCTGTTCCTATTATTACTTGAAGTGACTTGTTTGAGTTGAGGCCTGCTCTGTCATGAATAGTTTATCTGTGCAGTCACGAGTACTGCAAATGGAATTGTCCACATAAATAAACGCTGCAGGACTGGGCTTGAAGTCAGGGAGATTCAGGCTAGTGTAGAGGTTTGCCTGGGAGAAGTCTTTGCAGTGGACTTTAGGATGACAATTTCTGGGAATGCTGCTTTGGGTTTTTATGTGCTGAAAATCCTGTGCATATTTAGAATATATTATAAGTAATTATGACTTTCAACATCAGAACTCTTTTGTGAAAGAAATCTAACGTAATAGTTTAGCTTTTCTTATTTATTCTTTCATAACATTATCGAATCCTTGCTTGGTTCCCAACAGTCCATCAGACTAATTGGATCAGTACCACGCCTCCCTTTTGGGATGTGCAGTTGTTCAGTAACTAGCAGTCTGGGGCAAGACCCACTCCGGACTGGCTTCAGTTGAGACCTTATACCTAAACTGGTCTTGCAGATCCTCAAGAGGAGGTTATTGGTCCTAGTCAACAGGTTAGGAAAGTTATGGTGTTTTCACTGTGGTAGAGATGACGCTGTAGATTCTAGGTCCCAAGAAGACTATGTGAAAGGATTTCTGAGGTTGCAGAGTAGTTACCCACTTTTGGTTTAATTTCACATGGAAGATTGCTGCCTTTTAAAGACCAAGTGAAAAGTACACTGTTTCTTCCCTAGTATGGCAAAGTGAAATTGAAGTTATCCCAAGCCCAGCATTAGAGCTACGAGTCTTTTTAACATTTATTTTGTGATGTTCATAAAGCTGTTCCATATTTGGATGGTGTTACCATTAAAATGCAGCTGATATTATATTTCACGTATTTCCACTATGTCAGAGTTACTGAGATAAAAACCAAAACCAACCACTTAAAAAAAGTGTACCCTGAAGACAGAAGTAAATCTTGTCTTTCTTGTATCTCTTTCACTGGAGAAATAACAGCCATACAAGTGAATTATTTTCATTTGTATCAAGCAATGGACTTTTACCCTTTTGCTTGACTTGACTTGAATCTCAAGTCTATTTTCTTGATGATAAGGCTAAATTTTTGATTTCTGAAATTCAATCACATTGTTTCTATTTGTGCCTTTTGCACAAACCTTACCATTCTTCCCAGTTGGTTTAGTCCCTTCCAGAACTGTATTTCTCATTAGCTGTTGTTCAGACTCAAACTGTGTGGTGTATATGTGTGTTCACACCACTTTGATTTCAGAAGAAAGGTTAATTGCCCTGGAAGTTCTGTCCATGTTTTAGTTTTGCTGTGTTTCTTTTCTAAAACTGCCTTTCATCTTTGCTGTCAGATTAAAGAGAGGAAACCTCAGATCACAATATGAATGGTGGGAAAGGACTTGAGTCATTCAAGGAATGCATCTGGGAGACAGGCAATGCAAAGTTTATTACAGGAGAGAAAAGGATAAAGGACCTTTGTGTGTGGACTAACAGTTTTAGGAATCCTTCTACCCTGGCTCTCCTTGTACAGCTCCATTTGTAATAGTGACTGTGGGAAAAATTAAATGAGTCACTAACTTGCAAGTCACTAGTTTGTTGGGGGCTTTTCTTGTAGCTCTCTGTAATAGCAGCAGGCTGGTCCCAGTGATACAGAAGTCCTCCTGTACTGGATTTTGTGGATGACTCTTATAACTATTCTGTGTTTTCCTGTCAAATACTGGTGTAGACAAACTGCAAGAAGATTGGAAGGCTGTCTGTTTCTCCATATTTTTAACCTGAAGAGAGCAAGCCTTTTGCCATGAGTCAAAGAGGATGAAAAAAATGGATGCCCAATGGTTGCACTGTTTAAGAGTCTTCATTCTAAAAATGAGACTAGGATCTGTTGCTGATAATTTTGTTGGTGGTGATTATGAGATTATTGTATTTGGTATGTTTTCTTCACACTGGGGAGACTGGGAAGAGAAGTGATGAGGTGTTTTATTTCCCAAATCTCATTATGCACCTTAATTAGCACCTTCAGCACTTGTTTCCACCTTCTACAGGAGCTGATGAAACCTGTTGAACTTAATGTGAATCTTCCTGTTAAATTTAATAGATAGCAGATCTGTGCTGAGCTGTCTTCTGGATGTTTTAACAAGCACAATTCCACCTTCTCTCTCAAGGCTTTGTCTCACTCAGCTTCCTTACTCCCTGACCTACCAGTGTGTACTGTTTGCTTTCTACTGTCTTTCAAGCAAGGGCATCTTTTGTTCTCTACACTTTAGGAAGATATCACTTTTGGCTAGAGAATGTATTTGCAGACATCAGAAAAAAAAGTAATTGCATCAGAAAAAAAAGTAGTTGCGTAAGGAAAAATTTTGGCTTGGCCAGCATGGTTACTATCTCAGCTTACTTAGTAAGCAAGCTTGGTGGATGCACTACCCCTCCCCACCCTCCTTCTCCTCCCAGGGGCAGGGCCCCGGTTCTAAGTCTCACCCAGGGTAGCCAGCAAAGTTCAGCTTCTCTTTGAAAGCAGGAAGTAAACCAGCAAGGGGACTGTGACTGAGTGTGGAAGGGTTAACAGGAATGCTGCTCTTCTGTTCCAAGAGGCTGCTGCCACTAATCACGCTGTTTATATTTACAGCTTTCCCGCTCCTCCCTATTGTGCATAAAGCACGCCTCTGAAAACAGAGCCTAAGCACTGCTGTAAGTTAGTCAGACTGTGTGTAGTATCTGATTGCTAACTGAAGAGACTTGGAGGCTGCAGACTCACTTTTTTCTACCTGTGGTAAGGCACACACCTGCACTTAGCAAATGCCTTATAATTAGTGATGCTCTGGAGAATGTTCGTGAGCCAACTTCCTGCCCACAAGTGCCCTTAATCTCAATTTGGGACTTGCAGTCACAAGGGGACTGCATGGATGTGCTAGAGTGATGCTTGCATACCAGACATTCTTTATCATAAAGATGAAGAGGGGTGAGAGCTTTCTGGGTAGGGGGAATAATGGGAGGGTTGTCCTTTCCTTCAGTTCACTGGGGCCTGCCAACTGATTTAAATTGTAAATAGTGTTACAAACTAGCCATGGCAATTTGTTGTTTCTTAGGAGAATTATCTGATTTCTACTAATATAGAGTAGAAAAGGGAAAGAATAAAAGGAAAAATTATGTATCTCTACTAATTTAACATCAATCCCTTTTCATAACTTAAATAGTTATATTAACCACATGTAGGGAATGTCAGTTCCTTTGGTACCCTTTGATCTTACCTTTTTAACAGTACAAAACTCTTTCCTTTCCCTTCTCTTTCCACTACCATAAACTATTATCACCACCATGATGTTTAAAGACTGTGTAGTGGCATGTGTCTGGTAGGGTCAGCAGGAAAGGTTCCCTGCTGTCATGTCATCTAACCCAATCAAGTTTACTCTTTAAAATTCACTGGATTTAGACCTCTGGTCTCATGTGCAGGAAGCCATTCATTTGTCTGGGGGAAGAAGTCAATTCATTTCCAGCCTGAGTGTGTTCCAAGACAGAAACACAGAAGGGCTGAGGCTGGCAGGGACCTTTGGAGTCCATCTAGTGTAATGTCCCTGCCCAAGCAGGGCTGCCTGGTGCCAGTTGTGCAGGACCATATCCGGAAGTCTTGATTTTGAGTATCTCTAAGGATGGAGCTTCCACAACCTCCCTGGGCAACCTGTGCCAGCACTCAGTCACCTTCACAGTGAAAAAGTGTTCCCCAATGTTCAGAGGAAACCTCCTGTGTTTCAGTTCGTGCTCATCACTTCCTGGTCTACCACTGGGCACCACTGAAGAGAGTCTGGCTCCCTGCTTTTAGCACCCTCCCTTCACATATATCTCTACAGTGATAATATTCCTTCCCTTGAGCCTTCTCTCCTCCAGGCCAAATAGTTGCAGTTCTCTCAGCCCTTGTTCTTAGGAGATGCTCCAGCCCCTTAATCACCTTTGTGGCCTCTTCCATGTGTTCCTATCTCTCTTCTACTGGGGAGCCCAGAATTGGACACAGCACTCCAGATATGACCTTACCAGTGCTGAGCAGAGGGGAAGGATCACCTCCCCTGATCTGCTGGCAGTGCTCCTCCTAATGCAGCCCAGAATAAAAGGGCTGCATGAAAGACAGTTTACACCCATTTGTTCTTGTGCTAGTGTTTTTCCTGAAACTTCAGTAGCACCATGCTTTTAACTGGCCTGAAAGGAAGCGTAAACAGCCATATCCCTTCTCAGACTTCATTTTGCTAGACTAAACAAACTGAACTTTGTTAGTCTGCTCTTTGATAATATTCACTATTCCCCAGTTCTCCCAGTAACCCTTTTATGGGTCTGTTTCATTTTCAACTCCTTTTCCTAAATACTGTACTGAGTTTTCCAGGTGACCATGTCATCCATACCTCTTCTTTCCCTGATATAACTGAAGTGATAAGAGCCCCAACTACATAGATTTTGATTATGATATCAGTTCATTGTGAATCGAGGATGAATAACCACAGCCTCACTCTCCCTAGTACAAACAAATTTCCGAAGGTATTTGAGTTGGGGGTGGAGTGTTTCCTGAAGTGAAAAAGGGATGGCATACAGATAATTAACATGAATAGTAACAAAAATCTAAATAAATCCACCATTTCTTTCCTGGACAGCTAAGGAACGTGAGCTACGTAGCACATGACTAGCTGTCAGAGGAGGACAGAACTATGGCTCATATCTGAGGTTACAATTGCAGGGATGTTAAAATCCCTGCAATAAACCAAATCCCTCCCAAGATGACTGACTCAGTTTGGATTCAGTAAAAACAGTAGTCACACTTCCAGAGTGTAGGGAAATGTATCTGAATGATATAAAGAAATTTTCTTGCACCTTTTTCACCTTTTTTACTTCCTCTCGGTTTCTTTGCTATAGCTGCATTATTCTGCTTCTAAGCTCATTTATTTCTATTAATAGGACTTTTCATCTGTAGGTAGTAATGACCATTAAAGTTCCCACAGTAATTTAAAACTATTTCTCCTTTCTAAGTGATAGGAGATGGGGAACAGAGCTCCCTGCCCTTCAGTGAGTGGAGCAAAGAGATTATCATCTGCAGAATGGTCATGGAGTTAAATGTAACTAAAATTGAGCAGCTCCTCTCACAGACGAGTTAGTTTCATCTACTGTGTTGAATCTTGGGATGAAGTTTCTAAAAGACTATTGCAATATTGCATCAGAGGCAGGGAGAAAATATCGTATCTGATCAGCAAAATTTCATTTGATATTTTTTCTGCCCATAGCAAGGAACTTTTCAGCTTGATGAAGATGCAACTGCACCTGCCTTGGGGACATTCGCTGTAATTGGACACTCTCAAGCGTCCAGGGTGGGTGTGGAGGCAGAGGTAGGGTCCTAGCAACAGTCAAGACCACAGCCACATAAAGCAAATCAGGTAATTCAAAACAAAGGTAAATTAACCTGTAAGAGCAGATTTAGTTCGTTCATCACTGCAAGTGCCTGTAAGCCAACTCTGTTCAGAGCTGAGGTGGGCTTAAACTGCAATGCCTGTTAAAAGCAATATACTATGCATCAATACAGAGCTGTCAGCTACCTCGTGTAGCTTTGAGCAGCATCTGTCAGGCAGGATAATGTTTAGGTGCATATATTCTGCATTTGTTCTTAACACTGGCAATTCAAGCTACTGCTTTTTTTTTTTCTGAGTGTCAGAAGAGCATTTGTCACCGCAGCCCCTTTCTGGGCCCAGGGTGTTGCCATAAATATGCTGGACATAGAAGACAATTTTCATGCCTCCTGCACAGCTTTAGAGACAGTCAAAACAGATCTCTGATAAGACAGAGGTGGCAACAATCCAGCCTGACTAACATCCAGCTTGAATTTGAAGCAAGAAGGAAATAGAAAAGCAGCCTGAAAAGTGCCCTCAGCTAGGTCATTGGCTAAAATCCTGCCCTCGTATCCTTTTCTAAATTCAATGTACCTCTCCAGCAGGGTTATTTGCAAAGCCTAGTGATGTGTGTGAGACAGATATTTGGTTCCCAGTGTACAATTATGAGCAGGCACTTGCTTCCTCAGGTGCTCTCTAAATGCATTTTATTCAATCAAAAATTCAAGTTTGTCTGTACAACAGGACACTCATTTGTGTCCTGACGCAAATACAGTCATATTTCATCGACCCCTTCAATAAGAAATATTTCTCCCTTATAGAATGTCCATGTCTCTTTTCCAATATGATAAATGCTATTTAAAAAAACCCAAACAGAAATTATTATCCGTTCTTCTTTTTCACCAACATCAGTTAAAGATTTATCAATTATTTTGTTAGAGCTACGATTTCTTCCTATGGTTTTTCCCTAACGTAAGTGTAATATATTAGATTATTAACGTTAAGAATATCTGTTGGTTTCATTATACTGCATTTTTTCATTTTACCTCTTTCAAGCTGGATGATGCTGTAATGTGTTTGGGTTGACAAAAACGTTTGTTTTCTCTGTTAATTTGAATTAAAGAAAACTCAATAAAAATTTGGAAACACAGAGAAAACTTTTATTTTGGTCAATCTTATAAAATACAAATCTTGGGTTAAATTTAGTAAGCATCTCTTGGACTTCAGGTGCTATAAAATTAAACACTTTTTCTTTTATCACTTTCAACACCAAAAGAAAAACACTGCTTTGGTTCCCATGTTCTCGCTGCCGCCAGCTCCTTCTCCTCTCTGGCTCCTGTGACACAAGATGAAGTTAGACGTGCCAGTGACAGCATGCATGGTAAGATATGTGCTGGGGATGCTGCTGACAAGATGGATATTCTTGGCAGGCTCTGTGACATTTCTCTCTGTCCTTTGCTAAGGAAAGGGGGTCAGTGGAACACCATCAGGGCTTCAGGCATCAACCTGGGTGCACAGCACCGCTCCTCCATTTCCATGTCATGAAGTAGAGCTGTCGATCCTCCTGCTCAGAATATATAGGAAGACATAGACATGCCTTCATGTCAAATCACATTATCTGTGTTATGCCTTAGGAAGATGAGGAGCAGAATAAAGTAAGGAGCAATGTTTTTTTTATGTTCTTTGCTGAATGATGGATTGATGGACAAATGTACAGAAATGCTCGAAGGCAAGAAAGAAGAATGAAACGGATGAAAAACAAGAAAGAGATAAAAATTCAAACCTGGCCCTAGTAAAGATCCAAAATTGCTGTTGACCTCAGTGATAGAGAACCAGAACAAAAGAGCAGGTGGACGAAAGCAGGGACAGGAAAAAGAAATCAGGGAAGGATGACTTCAGATGATTTCATCCTCGTGTTTCCCTCTCAGTTCCCCTCACCCACCATCAGTCTCCACTTTCTCCAGCTCTCATCTTTTATCATTGCTGAAGCAGTAAGCTGTCATTTCTCATCTGGTATCTCCCAACCATCCATCAGCATGTCTGGGATAGCTGGCAGCTAATTCCGAGGGGTGAGCGACCCATCAGTATCCCTTGCCAGTTCCCACGGCGCATGTAAACTGATCAAGCTAACAAATTCTGACGGGTGAGAGACATCTATCCGTAGTTGCTACCGGTAGCAAAGACAGAGACATAAAGGGTTCCATATGGTGTTCAATGAGGAGATACAATGCCAGAAGAGAAACATCTCATTGTCCTGAATTCACAGATTGCTCTTTGATCTACCTAATGATCTCATGGGGCCTCTAAAACATTACCCTCTTCCTATTGTGCCCTAATGCCAAAGGTTTAGAGGAGACCAGAAATACATTCTGCTACATGCAAGCTGCCTAATAGATATTGTCAGGTCGTGGTACAAATGTTGCCAAAAGCCCTTTCTTGAGAGGGCAGAAAACCTTGGTGGAACCAAGACCTCATTTTTAGCAGCTGTTTTTCAGGGCATGCTGATGTAAATGAAGGAGCAAAAGTCCTTTTTTCAATTACCTAACACTAGAAAAAAAATCAGAATTTTACACAAAGTGAACAACTACAGTCTGCATTACAACAAACTAGGCCTTTTCAGACAGTTTTGCATGGCCAGCTTTCTGTACCTGCAAATGGTGGAATATAATTCACAAGCCTAAACCAGACATTTGTAAAAACTTCTTCCCACGACTCTTCCCACAGCCAAAATCATAGTCAATCTCATAAAGACTTCCTTCAGTTTCTCTTTAGCTAATATAATTGTTTTTATTTAATCTTGCAATGATGTAGTTTTTCCACTAAGAGGTGGAAAATTGAAACGGAAGGGAGTATTTTCCCTTACATCTGCTGGCCGCCTTCTCTTCCCAACAGTGTCCGAGTTTCACTGAACAACTCCCTTTCTCCACAGCCATTTCAGACCTCATGCCTTGTCTTGAGCCAGCGCTTACTTTGATCTGGGTTCTTGCAGTCTACAGCCATAAGTAGGATGTCTCATTTCAACATCGCTCCTTTTCTTTACTTGTTGAGCCACATGCTTATGATGCCTTTCAAAAGGAACTTCATCTCTTATGCCTACTTCCAGAGGCAAGAAGCCCACATGCACTAGCTTTTTCTGTTGATGTTCTCCAGATGCCCAGCTTTGTTTGGTAACCTTTCTCTTTTGCCATGCTAACTGTGTATCATTTCCTTTCAGCATTCCTGCAAGTTGTAGCCATTTGGGACAGCCAGGCCTTCTCCAGAAACAGTCCTCTCAGTCCCCTTGCAGGAGTGTTCTTGTTGGTGTGCTGGCAGCCAGGAGGGAGACAATCTTCTAAGCTCCATCTGTTGCTTTCACCTCTGTTTTAGACATCTGCTCTTTCTCAGTGCAGCTATCTATTCATCATTTATTGTTTAATCCATTCTCTCTACACTGGTTTAGCCCCAGAGTAGACAGAATAATCCCTTTTGGGGTTGAGCCTGTCTTTTCCTTAAAGAAAACATTACAGACATCGCTCTTTTGCACTGGAATTCCTGCCATTTAGCTGCATCAATGATAAGGCTTGATTCTTTGGAAGATATTTTACTGAAGCTAAGAAAACACTTCTGGGGAGAAACAAAAGTTTTAACAGGACACTTCAAAAAGAAGGCTATCCCAAGATCCTAAGACTATTGCAGTTTTAACTAAAAATCTTTCTTGGCTTGCCCACTGGAAGGTCAGCCATCCTTGGAGCTTGCGGTTGCTGAGTAAAGCACTGCTGTTTGTAACACTTTATCCCAGCGCTGAACTCACCACAAGTAGATGGACGCAACTCCATCCTATGGCGTTTGGGCAGGCACTAGGCAATGGTTGCCCATCGCTGTGTGGAAAAGCAAGATGGCACAAGTAGTCCCAGCACTTCACAGGCAGCCCTTCACAGCCAAGGAAGTGTCAGGCAGGTTGAGGCCCAGGCAGGGCTCCTTGCTCCATCACCTCGAGGTGCCGCACCGCTTCCAGGACTCCATACCATGCAATGCACACATTTTGCCCAGGTCACCCGTGCTGGTGCCAGGACTGTGCCAGGCAGGTCATTGCTTACTAACGTTGTGCACTTTTTGTCAGAATACATCCCCTGGCATCACAACATTTTGTTTTGGGGCACTTTGTGGCTTTTCCTCTAGGGCCTTTCCTTGCCACAAGGAAACTCGGTGTCCAGTCGGACAAGCCGGTGGCTTTGTGGTAACAGCACACACCTGCGCTAGGAGCGACGGTGGCTCTCGGGCAGGGGGTGAGGGCACAGTCCTGGCAGCAGCATCCCCACTCCCGCCAGCGCCACCTTCCCGCGCAAAGCGCATCCCGCCGCGCGTGCTCACTGGGAAGCAGCGCCTGTCCGAGGATGGAGGGGGGGAAGTCTCCCCACGCCCCCCGCGCCGAAGGCGCTCGGCTGTTCCCGTCGCTTTCCGGCGCCGCCGCCTTTCCCCGCCCTCTCGCCGCCTGCCTGGGCGCCCGCACTCCCGGCGGCGCGGCGGGAGGAGGAGGCGGCGGAAGATGGCGGTGGGGATTGGCAGGGAGGCGGCGGCAGCAGCAGCTCTGCGAACGAACCCGTGGGCAGCCTGCGCCAGAACCGGTGCGGGCCGCGGCTGAGCAAGGAGGCGGCTGGGGCTGCACCGCCACCGCCCTCCCCGGCGCCGCTCCCTCCTCCTCCTCTTCTCCCTGCCTCCCTCCCTCTCTCGCCTTCCCCGCCTGCCCCGGCCCTCCGCCCTCGCCCCGGCCCGGCATGGCCGGTGGCGCTCCGCCGTGTCGCTGCCGCCGCCGGCGCTGAGCGGGGCCGCCCGCCCGCCGCTCCCGGGAGCGGGGAAGATGTCGGACACCAAGGTGAAAGTTGCCGTCAGGGTCCGGCCCATGAACAAGAGAGGTAAACGGAGTCTGGGGGCACAGCGGGGTGCGGGGAGGGGGCGTCCCCCCGCGTTCTCCCCCAGGCTGGCGGCGGGACGAGCCCCCGCCGTCGCTCGCTCCGAGGGGGACCCGGCGGGGGCCGAGCTGCCCCGGCGTGCCGGGAGAAGCGGGGGTACGCTCGCCCTGGGTACAGCCCCCCCTCCGTGTCGCCTTGCAGAGCTGGACCTGAATACCAAGTGCATCGTGGAGATGGAAGGGAACCAGACTGTGCTTCACCCTCCGCCTTCCAACACCAAGCAGGGAGAAAGGTAAAAGCCCGAGTCGCCGTGCCCGAGTGAAAACCAAGCCCCAGCTCCTCCGCCTCGCCCTCGCAGACGCCTCGCCCGGCTTTGTCAGGGCAGCGGCGGGGTCCCGGGGGTCTCGCTCGGTGCCTTTCGGGGTTTGCGGTGGGTGGGGAGGAGCGGGCGAGGGGCGAGCGCTGGCCGGGGGTCGCTGCCTTGGGCTTGCATCCCTGTGAAGGAGGGATCGGTTCTTTACCTGGCTTCCTGGCGGGGTCGGACGTACCCAGTGTGGAGACAGAAGATCCCTGTTGGCCTCCCAGGTTTAGAAGTTGATTGTTGATTGACTGCTCAAAAAATAAGCTGTTGAGTAGGTAAGGACTTAGACGGTGTGTGCTGTTTTCAGAAATTTTCCTTGAGTGCAGGCTGCCACCAACTTGATGTAACCTTTGGGGGAGCAAGAAGCAGAATCTGATTTTTATGCTAGTGATGGACTTTTTTTTTAATAGGTTTGTTTACTAGGTTTTAATGTATTTGCATTTGAAAAGGCTGTAATTGCTCGATCCTTTATTAATTCAGTGTTGTTCTGTGAAGTAGCCTATGAGAATATGCTAAAATAATTTTGAAATCTGGCATTTAGCTGTGATGCCCCAGTGAAGAATACCCTTGGAAATAATCCAAAATACCAATGCACTAGACTGTAAAAATAGATCAGAACAGGAAAAGATTTCTTTCCTTTGAGGGAGTGTGGGGAAAGACAGGGAGGTGCGAGGGGAATAGTTACGTTGTATTCTTATCTGTTCGGTTACCTGTTGACTGCTCAACTTAAGTTGGTCGGTTAAATGTATTTAATGCCAAGGAGTGTGAAATCGTATAGAGATTTTAAATCTACCACGTTCCTACCAGTTAAGTTTTTTTAAGAATATTTTTGATTCAGTTCATGGTAGTTAGGAAGAAACGGTAGTGTGAGAATATTCTTTTTTCCAAAGGCAGTGTTTTATAAAAGCAGGAAGCTTTTATAGCTTTCCAGTAGAAGAGGTTGAGACCTCTATTCTTACATGTTCAAGGTGGGAAGGTGCTTCTCACATTAAACCATGTCCTAGAATATAGCTGTAATCACACCAGTTTGTTTTAAATCTAGCTTGCATTGTCTTCAGGACCATCGTTGTGGTTAAAGTACCAGCCTGGGTCTTGAAAGTTCTTTGCTTGTTTCCTACCCCTCTCAAAGACCTTTGTGTAATCATCTATAAGTCATGCTGTCTCTGTGGGTCTTAGCATCCCATCTGTGAAATGGAAATCTTGTTTTTTTATTAAAAATGATTCCGTTTTAGAAAGTATGGAGGTTTTTTTCAATCAACAGGAGTTGAATAAACACTACTATAATAAGAATGACATTAACTCTTCAAAGTGAGTGGATTTGACAGGTATGAAACACGAAATACACACAGAGTGTACAAAGCAAGAACAGAATTAAGATTTAAAAATCACTGTTTCAATAGACTTGAGAGACTAAGAGCCAGGTGGTTTAATGAAGAGCCTTGAATTTGTCAATTTTGCTTGTTGTGCACATCGGCCTGCAGTAAGACTATTCAGTGACTCTGTCTCTTGAGAGCTTCTGTGTCTTGTGTTTGTCAGGCTTTACTATGTATAATGTATGTAGATTCTCTTGGTTGGAGCTGGCTTCTGTTTCTACGTCAATATCCTTCTGGATGAGCAGTGATGCTTGTGTGCAACCCCACTGACGGCAGCTGTGTTGGCAAGTAATAGGTGTCCTGCTTGCAGCACAGTGTGAGGCTAGAATTTGGCTGGCTGTTAACTTGTGTTTGAGACAACTGCCAGATTTATTGGAAGTAACAGTCAGAAACACTGATTGGAAGTAACTCTCACTAATGCAAACGTATAGTTTGGGTGCCTGCTTAAATGGCAGATGTTGTATGTAACCCGTTGAGATGCTTAATGGACTTTTTGGTGCCTTGTGAAAATCCTTACGCTTTCTTCAGTCTGAAACTGCTGATTTCTGTTTTTTTTACTCAAGATAAATAGTTTAATTTCTCATGAAGAGAGATGAATTCTGTTCTTCTATGTGTACCCACCATAAAATGTCTGTATAAACTGGCTCTGAATTGCTGAGTAGCTGCTGCTTGCACTTGGATTGATGCCTTGGCAGGGTTAGGGATGTCAAATGGATTTTTGGTTTTCTTTGTGTAGCTTGTTTTTATATAGCTTAACTGGATTTTTCTTTCAGAGCAACCATGTCATTGCAAATATGATTTAATTTGTTAGGGTGATTAATCGGTCTTTCCCTACTCTATGTATTGTTCTAATATTCTGTTTAATCTTACCTTTCCCTTTTTAGGTTTTATCTTTTTATATGGAAATTTCCCTTTTCTACATGAATGGAAGTACAAGTTTGTATTGCACTTTGGAATAAGAATAAGTAGCCTTCTAAAGCAAATTTGGTTTCCAGGGCTGCTTTTTTTAATTCAGCTGAAGCCAAGAGACTGTAGGGTGTGGAGAGTAGAATTCAGGACCACGCTCTTTATTTGCTTTGTTCTCTCAGTTAAAATTTAAAAGGTAATGACAGAATTTTCTAAAGTAAGATTAGGTAACTCTTTAATAATGATAAGATTATAAAATTTGCTCTTGGAAGAACATCCAAAGTTAGGAAAATCAGATTTTACTAGCTTTGCCGATGCTGTAAGGAATTCTTGAATTAAATTTAAGTTCAGTTGCATGATAATAATTAGTCTCTAGGCATTATGAAGAATAGTTCTAAAGGATTTTAGATTGGCAAGTAATGCTAGTTTTACAAGTGGTGTAAAAAGCCTAAAATCCCAGACAGTGCTGTCATTTGTCCAACTTATTAGGGGTAAAGCTGTAACCATAAATTAGAACAGGGTTCTGACTGCATCTTCTAACTGCTAGACCACACAGCATCCACACCGTAACAACCACTGCTACAAAATAGCAATTGTTATTAGATACAAGTGTTCTGTCTTTTTATAAGCAGCAGGCCTGCTGTTGCCCACAGGCACATGACTTCCAGCGTTCTAAACTAACGAAGGAGGAAAACCAGAACACAGTAAAACTGAACAGTCTGTGTCTGAAAGACACAGGAAAATCTTTATCAACTGAAGTTATAGGAGGCAGAGTTCAGAAAGGAACGGTTTTCATTAGCTGCTATCAGGTATAATCTCCGGTGCTGGCAATGTTTTTGGAAGTTCGTTGTTGAACTTCATACCTTTAACCCTTGTTTTACTGTTATTGGTAGCAGTAGTTTCCTTTATACCTGCTGAAGTGTGCTTGTGTGTTGCTTTAGTTCCCTCTCCCATCTCTAAGCCATTTCCTCCCCAAAACTAAGACTTCCATTTCTTCCCCCCAAAAAATTCCTGGGAACCCTCTGGTTTTTTTTTTTCCTGTCTTCGCCTGGGAATCTGAGTTTCCTTTCTCAAAGTACACTCTTCCCAGAAAAAAAACCTGTTCTTACTTATAGTCTTTTAGAAATGGGTATTATGTTTCTAAGCCAACTGTATACTTGGCAATAAGGTGCAGTGTTAAAATGTAACTATGAGATAATTAGTATGGAGTCACAGTCAATCTTGCAAAATATTTCAGTAACTTTTTACGATGGAAATTTCACATCTCTATGTCTACGAAAGATCTCACTTTACATTAAGGATGGTATTTTTTTAGTAGGACAAATGAGGCCTTGCTAGGTTCCTCCTCTGGTTTTGATTGTTAAAATATGCTTTCCTCCTTTGCTTTCCTTCTTTCTTTCCTTTCAGCTATGCTTTTTAGGATATATATATATATATATATAGGATCTGAAAAGTTTTATTTTAGTTCCCTGACAACAGTTCTTCGTGACATGATTTTTCCTTTAGTAAGCAAAATATTTGTCTTGACAGAAATAAACAAGGAACTATGGAGACAGTAGAACTGAAGTGCTATTTCATCTGTAGTTTTAACTGAAACACAAATTCGTCTATTGGGCAATTTATTCCATTAGAGCTCAGTAGCCTGGTGCATATTTTGCCTTATTGAAAAATTCAGTGCAGAAAACAAGAAAGAAGTCCTCAGATTGTAGAGTTGAACTTCAAATCTCCACTCCTCTCTGAAAGTATCTTTCTTGGCTGTCTTAACTCTTTAAAAAAACCCAACTGTTGTGACTTGCTTGTTCTGTCCTCTTCCATCCTCATCTTGATAAGACAAGTAGCACCAAGGCCCAATTCTCATTAAGTAAAACTCTTCCTATAGTTTTAAATTACTAAAGATTACAGAGTATATGGGGGCTTTTTGTGTGTGTGTGTGTGGGTTGAAGCTCTATAATAAAATAAATAGCTAGGAACACATGTGTCTGTGTGTGTCTATCTAGTTTTTGTAGGTCATAACACTTTCAAAGATTAATATCTGAAGCACAGATTTCATCCCTAGGCAGCTTGTCCTAGAACTCTTGTTTCCAGAAAACAGCTGTTGCTCCCCCTGCTTTGGAGAAAACATGACTTTGGATGGTCTTTAGTACGTAGTCCTTCCTGTGATATTTTGTCATTTTTGATACGTTGCTTTGAGTAGCATCAAGGATGAGAGAAGAGCGCTATTGGAGGGTGAGGTTACGTGTTTCTGTTAATGGTAACTTTTTCAAACTGAAACTTCTAGAAGCTGAAACAGGACAGCTGATAATTTTCTCCATATCTGAAGGAATGATCGACAAAATCATGTATTTGAAGTGTATACCTCAAATTATCACCTGTCTGAGGTGGAACATAAAATAATAGAAGGCAGTGACTTTTATCTTTGCAGGAAATTGTAAAAGTAATCTGACTTTGACCTCTCTAACTTTCCTGTTAGACATCAATGTTCAGGATGTGAACTGTTAGCTTTGAACCTTTGCGGAAGAAATGTATTTGAATTACGAAATGCATGGTTGGAAAATGTCATTTTGGGAGCTATTTTTGCATTGCTCTAATCCATTCATGCCTCAGATGGGATAGTAGATGCAGTTCCTTGAAATGGCTCTTCTGAAATTCCATGTAATTTGAAACAAAATGAGACAGAAACTTGTAATCCAAAATACTGTGTGGCATGGCTCTCGGTTCTTCCTAAGGTGGCCTGAACTGTGAGTAAATGCAACATCCATTATTTTACCATGTTTATGAAGTCCAGACAGCTGTTAGGACCTTGTGCTTTGGTCCGTAAATGTCATGGCTGGAGGAAACTACCGTTTGAGGCTGTTGGGATTGTGGGTAAGCAGCCGTTTTTAGCTGGCAAAATTTCAGAACAAAAATAGATAAAGTGATTGGGGAGAAGGAAAACTGTGCTTGGTATGACCATGTTTAGGCAATCATTGTTTTGTAGCCATTCTCTGCATTTGGACTACTGAGTGTTATGTTCAAATATTTCTGTGTAGAACACAGTGGAATGAGGTTCAACTTCAAACTTGTCCAGTTTCTCTGTTTTACAGTGTTAGAAGTGCCTTCATTGTGGGATATGAAAATATGAGTAAAAAGATTAGGCCTTTAGACATGTTTAGCTTCTGTGTTTAGAAGGGGCAGGTATGCATGCACTTGTGTCTTTCTGCAGCCAGAGGTGTTTTTGAGGTCTGGATTACTAGTCAATACACATTGAATATGTTGTCTATTGAAATGAATTATGAATTTAAAAAAATTATAGCTCTCTTAGAATGTGGAGGGATTTTTATCCTTTTTTGGGGGGATGGTAGCACTAAAGGCAAAATTTTATTTTCTCATCCTTTCCTCTTTAGTGTAAATAGATACAGATTTCTTGTTTTGAAAACAAGATTTTTTGCTCTGTTGTGCATCTAGTATGTTTATTAAATGTGAGTATGGTAAGATTCCGGACTTAGATTCGCTGTAATTTAATGGTTAACAAATTTACAGTTAAATGATGCTTATAAACATGTGATCGAGGTGTGGATTAGATTCAAAATACTTCAGGAAGTGCTTAGGAAGTCCCTGTTCTGCAGAACTTGAGAACTTGAGGAGCAGCACATACCAGGTGCCCTTCCATGCAGGTCTGAGTACGACACAGAGCTGGAGTGTCAATCTTGGCACAAAGTTTCGGGGGCAAAGCCAATCCCTTTTTGGTCTGATCGGGCCTTCAGTGCAGCATGTGCAAGCAGGCATCTGCTGCTCAGGGATTCAGCATGGTGGTACTTCTAGTAATAAGATTAGAGCTAAATCTTTAAATTGGCGAACGCGCTTGTTACTATTGTGTTTGAGACATTATCAGATTTGAGCATTCCTCTATAGCTGGGTGCAGACTGAGCAGCACCAGTGGTAGCTGCCTCTGGCTGTGGTGCCAGTGTCTCTTGCATGGGGAGACTGTCCTTGGTGGGAAAGTTGTGCAGTGCCTTTTCTTATTTGGCCTCTCCTGGGCATGGTTTGAATCTATTAATGGAAACAATTACTGCCTGCTGTAGCAAAATGCCTACTGCTGCAGCAGGGCTGCGCAGACGCTGTGCTTAACTGAGTAACTTCTCTGACTGCTTGATTCCTTGTATTTTGTGAGCATGTCTGGTACTGATGGCAGTGTGGAGAAGGCTCTTTAAGGAAGTGTGAAAATATTGGCTGGAGACAGTGAGTGCAACCTACAAAGACATGGTCCCTGCGTTGCAGTGATGTGCACCACAGGACTCAACTATCGAGTTAACTTGTGACCCAAAGTAACTAGTTAACTAAAACAGTTGCCCCATCACCCAGAAATAATGTTGCTGTGTCTTTTTACAAGAGACCATAAAAGGGATATAAGTTTTTCTAGTTAGTATCTGACTTTGTATGTTCATATGAAATTGTTCATCAGAGTTTGAGGTTTGATGGAGCATGGGTTGATTGTGTGTGCCTTTATGGTCCTTCTGTGTGAAGCATGAGATGAGTGTTCAAGGCAGGGTGATGGAGGTAAGTTAACAATTTAGAGTATGAAGGTCGATCAGAAAAATGCATTGCTGACAGGAACTGAAAATCAATGACTTGAGCTCAAGATATCCATGTTGATGAAAAGTAGGAGTTAAATAAGCTGTTTTCTATGCCAGGGGAGGGTGTCCTTTTGTGTAATTTCTCGTTTGGGGTGAAAAGTGAATCAATGCCTTCTTGTGCTTGGTTAGTGTTATCCTCTGCAGTTCTGGCTTTTATTTTTGATAGTTGCCTTTTAATCTAAAAGTAATAATTAAAAAACCCAACCCTCAGCCATCAAAACATCTACAAATTCCTAACCATATCCTGAACTAATATATTCTTTAGTCATCAGCCGCACCCTTCATTTGACATTTTGTTACATCCTAAACAGAGACATCCTCAAGCGTGTACATGCTTACCAAATACTCCTACATCATTTTTGGATAATGTGAAATTAGTGGCTTGTAAGGTGTAACTTTTTCACTAGGAGTTAATCTGAATGTTCTGTCTCATTTTACATAGATCACTATAGGGAAATCTGTACTTTAACAGACCCTCATGAAGTCCTTAATGGCTTATTGTCCTGTAGTGGCTTATTTGCTATTTAAGAAGTGTTATAACTCAGGGCAGAAATTTACACCACAACTACTGTTTTGACAGATAGCCATGAATATATTTTGGTGTTTAGTAGTGTTACAGGACTTACTTTGGGGTACATCATTCAGCACAGCAGCAGAAAGGTGTGTCTGAAGCATTGCTGGGTGCTTGTGTTAATGAATGATTATGATGGTGCTGGATATGGGTGCGAAGAGGCTCACGGTGCACTAGCAACAGGTTAAGTGCTTATGACCTACTTGTTAGATGCTAGCCCTGACCAAGCCTGTGCTGCTGCCTCTTCACCTTTAGTAACAGCACAGATAGCAGGCTAGTAGTGACTGACTGGGATTCGTGGTGTCACTGCCTCTTCTTTTTGCAGTGTATGTATACTCCAAGAATTTTAAGCATTTCATAAACATGAATCAAAGCAGCTGCTGTGGCTGGAATGGCATGCTTATCTCTGCACGTGTTTATGAAGATACTGTTCCATATGTTTAAAAAAGTGCCAGGGTGCATTGTGAACTGTAAACTTTGTATAAAGTAACTTGATGCTTTGTTTTAAAAACACATTTCTGAAAATGTCAACACTTGAATATTTTTTCTGAAATTTTTTTATAGTAGAGAATACTTTAGACTTACAAACACAATGAAAAAATACACATGATATCTTGTTTGTTGAGCTTACATTCTCTTAGTTTTTTCCAGTCTCTTTTTAAACATAAATGTCAATCCCAAGTAAATAGTGTCCAACAGCCTCTAGGCAAGATTAAATTTTCTTTTAGTTTAAGGCTTCAAAATTCTGAGTCTGTCACTTGAGATACTGCAATAATTTTACTAGTGTTAAATGCAAGTATATGGAGCTGTCTGTTTTGCTTAATATTTCTTGTATGATGACATGGAACAGCAGACCTTAGATAAAAACTGTAGTATTTGATACTTCTTCGCATGTGGTTTCTACTTTCCGTCTGTCTTCATGATTAAAATCATGTCTAGCGTAGCTAGATGGCCTTTCACAAATTTGATTCTTCAGAGTTGGAAGGAAGAGGGATCGTGTGAGGTGGAAGGGGAAATTTATCTGCAAAACAAATTGATTTGTACCATTACTGGCACTGGCTTCAATGTAATTTTTAAAACTTCAAAGTTCTTATTTTTGTTGAATATTTACTTTACATTCAGTTTTACTTTGTGATTCAAAAGCCCAGGCTTGTTTTACAGTTGATGAGCTTTTGCTAAAGATAAGTCAACAGAGCATTCCAGTGGAGGCACAGAGCTGGTGGAAGTTTTCTACTGGCAAAGCTGCTTTATGGCTGTGAATGAGCAGCATCCTGGTCTGCTCTGGAAAGTTTCTCTGTCAGCATCTATCAATGTGAGTTTTTTAGATTTGCGATGTGATGTGAGTCTGCAGTCCTCCAGACTTGTTTTGGCTCAGTAGTGCCACCTCCCTGAATGTTGCAAGTCTTAGTATTTTGATGGGTTTTGATATTTTTTCCTTCCTGTCATACCCTGTTGTCATTCTCTATTTTGAGATATTTCTAAATTTCTTTTAGATTTCAAATATGTTTTCAGAAAATTTCATCTAATGAAACCAGACTGAGATAGAAATTGGCCATTTGGTAAATTAAAGAAATGTTCATATATTCACTCTATGTAGCTGAAGATCTTAATACATGATTTATGTATCCTCTGGAAGCTTAGCAACAAGTAGTTGAGTTTGAGTATGTTTTTTTAAGAGAACTTCAAAGTTATGTAAGGGGGTGAAAGCATAATGCATTTGCAGAGCTCCTACGCTTTGCTTTTGTTCTGTATTGAGATAAATATATAGTTCTGAAAGTTTTGCTAGAAATGTATCATGAAACATCATCCCACCACTCAGGTTTTGCTGTTTCGGAGCTTCTTACATAACAGATATGCTGTCCTGAAACAAACTGTCTGGAAGGCAATCTGGTACTTTCCACAGTTCCTATTACATTTAAAAAGAAGGAACTTTTGAGTAGTTCTTATTCTTCTGGTGTAAATCTAATCCTTGTACCTGCCTTTTTGATTGGAGTGCCCTTGAGAAATGCTGCTTCAGTATCTGAGAAGAAAGTGACACAGAAGGAAACACGAAAGATGTCTTGGTAATGGATTTGCTGCTGACAGGGTAGAATATCGGGAAAGGATACTTGGGGACCAGGACAATGAAAGGCAAAAGAAAGGTGCAGAAATGGTTGTCTAACAGCGTGATGAAACTCCAAGTACATGTTGGAGAAAATCAAACCAACCAATCAACAACCTCTCCCCCCTGCCAAAAAAAACCCAAAAAACAAACAAAGAACCCCCCCACAACTGGCATTCTCTGGGATGGTACTAATCTTGATGGGTGTTCTGATTGAGATCCAAGTTGAAAACAAAAAGGAAAATCAGTTATTGTAAACAGACCATTGAACACTGGATAACTTGCTATGTAGCTTCCTTGTCAAGAGCTTCCAAGTCCTTAGAAGATTTATTGTTTGAGGTGTTATAACATTGTAGCTGAGTTCATGTATAGTTATAACCCATATTTTAACCCTGAATTTTTACTGTGTATTACATTCAGTATCATGAATGAGAATCTTTGTAAGGCTGTGAAATAATCTAATTGGAAACAACTTGTATGTCCATCAAAAGGATGATGAAAGTCTCTTTCAAGATGAAGCATTTAAGTGTTCTCCTAAGGTCCCTTCCAATGGAACAGTGTCTTGATTTTTAAAAATAAATTTAGTAGATGTTCTGTCTCTCTCAGCATCCTGGTTCCATGATTGGATTCCTCTTTACTGTCAGAATTGCTGGGTACTGAAGGAGGAGGTTGTCTGACTTCGCCATGGTGAAAGTTAGAAGTTAGCTCTTGCTAGTTCTATTTTCAAGTGCTCTGCAGTGCATAGTGGGTGTAGAGCCTGAGTAGCGAGCTCGGATAGACATCAGTCTAATCCCTCCTCCTTTGTTTACTCTTTGGAGCAGGCTGCATCCTCTCAAATAGTTTTTGAAGTTTCAGTTTTGCAGATATGAATGGGGCAATGGAAAACGTTTTGTCAGAAATGCTAAGGATATGCAAGCTTTGTGTCCTTAATGCCATTTACAATCACAGGCAGAAGCTTTGTGTATGCTCCAAGGAACACACTGTACCTCCATTTGGAATTTCAGCATGGCCTCTTGCAACTTTGAGCTAGTTTAAACACAGAAATGCAGATTCACATTGTTGGGCAGGCTGAATGCCTTTAGTGTTTTGCAATGCATGTGTGTTTTCTGAGTTATGGTTCCTCTGGTGCGTGGTATGACCTGTATTATTGGTTGCTATTTCAGAATTTCTTACCTGAATAAGGTAGAAATTCATGGCTCGTGTGCAAGATCAATCAAATAGACTTTGAAAATACTTTTGTACTCATGTGACCAAGGTGTAAAATGAGTTTTATTAAAATCTCTCCAAGCCAAAGTGATCTTAATCTGCCATCCTTTGTCAAGGAGGGTGTTGAAGGATGACTTCTGGAGGATCTCACGGTTCAAATGTTTATGTTTTTCTCAAGGTATCTGCATCTTCATGATGGTTCAGAAAAGACAGAGACAAGGGAGTCACACAGTGACCTCTTGCCTACTTACCTTTGCTGAGATGAAAAAGGGAAGGTAAATACTGTATCTTTGAGGACTTTGAAATGGGATTGCAGAACTGAATTTCAAATTTTGAGGAGTTTTTCATCAGTAGCATGTACAAAGGGAGGAAAATAGAAAATATGAATGATGACAAGCAGTTGTCATGTAGCAAAAGAAGAAACTAAAATTAGCTCATTTCCTTAGTTTCCAGAAACATTTAGGAGTGATAGGAGTCTGACAGTCTGTTGACTAGCAGCTGTAAGGAGCAATATCAGAGTTCAGTGAGCTCAAGGCAAGTGTTTGGTTTGACTGGGAAACTTGCATGTTTTTTGGAAATAATGGTGGAGAAGTTTTGTAGTTGAAATACTTTTATAATTATCATTCTGCTCTGCATCCAAAATAGAAGACAAGTTATACATTCCCTGCAGAACATTTTCTCTAAACAGAAAGAGCAAAGAGTGCTATGTGTTGGTGTCCTTTGTTTTTTGTCTGTTTGTTTGGATGTTTTTGTAGTTTTCCTCTCAAAGTACTGTTAATCTAACAGTATTTGAAATGGGATGCTGCAGCTTCTCTTGTAGCAGATATTTTAGCCATGCTCTTTAACTTTCATGTCTCAGTTTGCAGATCCAGTAGATGCAAATAAATTAAACTGGTGTGGGATTACTAATCAAACAACATGACTTTTAGTCATTTTTTGAATAGAATGTCTAAGTAAAAAAGGAAACAGTCGATTCCTTATTACACTGAAAATTGAGAATTGAGTGCTCCTCTGACTTATTTAAAATATTAGTGATAATGGTCAAAGTGGGAAAGCTACACTGAAGAATCAATGTGATTAACTTTTTAAACAATTTTGAACTTAATTCTGTATTTGTCAAACTTGAATTGAAAGCAGTATTGCTCTTCACCTACTTTGCTCCTTCACATTCTTTTCCTAATGTTACTAACTCAAAACTGCTGATCTCCATAGTATTTGCCTGCTTGGATCCCTAGCTAATGTAATGCTTATCAGAGCTCGGAACCTCTCTGTCCTTTCATATGACTTTTTCAGGGTGTTTCAAACTGAACTACTTTCTTCTTAATATATGGCTTCTCATTCTCTTCTAAGGATTTTTGTCAACTTTTTGTCAACTTTTTGAGGCCACATGTAATTCTGCTTTATTTCTTCTTGCTTGTTTTGTGTAACTCAATTCACTATGCAGGCAGACCTCTAGGTAGATCATTTAGGCTGTGGGTTATTTATGACAGAGATAATTAGCTGAGTTGCAGCTCCTGAAACAGAAGAATTGCGGCTCGGTGTCGTGGAGGTTTAGCTGATAAGCTTTGTGGGGCCTCACCTCCTCCCATGCAGAGTCAGGTCGGGAGACTCAATGCTGGACTCCCACAGCCTGGTTGCACAGTGCAAACACTGAGTGGCAAGGTATCATTAGCCTGTGCTTCCCATGCTGTACCTGGTTCGTGGCAGTCCTTGGAAATGTGAGGAGGTGGTGGTGATGGAGTTAAGAGCATTGCCAGGGATAAGAAAGGACAAAAAGTGATTGGGTGTGAGCCTCCACTATTGTTCTGATAGTTCAAATCCAGTGCAGGATGAGCACATGTTCAGGTAATGAGGCAAAGCTGATCAGGTTCTCCTAAACCTCAAGAGTCTGAGGACCAGCTGTACAGAGATACTGTGACATCAGTTAGTTGTTGATTTGATGTTTGAGAATATCTGCAACATGCTTCTGAGTGTGCTTTCTGTTATCTGGGATTTTCTGTTGTCCAGAGTGTTTCAGCCTGCTCCCATCATGAGTTGTAGAGCCGACTGCAGATCACAATGCGGAGGGTACTAAATGGAACTATAGAGCTATGTTTTAAATAGCATTTGAAGTATTCCATTACATATTACAAACAAAGTAGTTGAAATACTTTTTTGAAGAGTGGGGTAAAACTCCCAGTTTGATTTAAACACACGTATTGGTCTTACTGATCGAGCGGAATGTTAAATTTAAGACATGGTTATTTGCAGTACCAGGGAGAAAGCAATCATCAGGAAAGAATATGTTTTTCACTGTTCTCTCTGTAGAAGAGACTTTCCATTGTGTAACTGCAGTACAGCATCACTTTTGCACACTTCATATCCCAGTGGATAAACCCAGAACTCCCTTTTCAACAGCCTCTGAATAGATGCCAGCATGGGCCATAGACTCTACTTCACTCTGTGTCTTAGCATGCAGGGAGCTGGGCCCAGTAGCCAGGGCTGATTTATCAGCATGCAGGCTCTTTAAACAGACACAGCTAATCTGAGTACTAAACCTTGTAATTTCTGTGCAAGCATATCCATAGATAAAGTTGATGCCTTTCTCTGTTCTCAAGTTTAACTTTTTCTTCATCTGCCTTTCATTCTCCTGACCTTCTTCCCGCATTCTCCTATGCTCTTTAAAGATACCATTTAAAGTGTTATCTCCGGTAATGATGGTGTTTCAGAATAAAGAGATGGAATGCTGTTAGCAACTCCCAGCAGCACTCTGCTGCTTGTTCTAAATTGGAAGCTTTGATTACATTTAATCATGTGCAGTTGGTATGGTTGCGTGTGTGTTGCTTGTGTTTCTGCTCTTTTGTCTGCTTTCCGAGTCTCGCTCCTCTGAGTAACTTCCCTGTAGTAAGTAGTCACTTACAGTGGTTGGCGTTTTTATCCAATTATTAACTGCTTTGTGTTTATCTTTCTGTGTGATAGTTTCTAAACATCATTCTCCTATTCTGAAACTTGTCAGGGCTGGCAGCTTGATTTCATTGTAAGATGTTTTCTAATTCAGAGTTTGGGGGGTTTCTGTTTGGTTGTTTTGTTGTTGTTTTCATGCGTTTTTCCTTTTTTGTTGTTGCTTGTTTGTTTTGGTTATTGTTGTTTTGTTTTTTTTCTGTTTTCTGCTATTGCAATAAGACAAATCTTATAAGGGAATAACTTTTTTTCATAGTGCAGCTTAGTATGCTGCTGCTGAATAAAAAGGTCTCAGTGAATTTCTGCAGGGTGGTACATACTCCCATGTTCTCCAACTCTCCCTCTCTTAACCTGGAGTGCTCCTTTGCTCACTGGATCTCTGCTGGGGCTGTGCACTCGCTTGGTACCTAATCAGGTGCTTTCCACCACATGAAAGTGTCCGTGTACCTTCTCTGTTTTTAGACATTGGCTCGTCTCTTTGCCACTTTTTAACTTTGTTTTATGCCTGGGCTAATAAAAATCTGGCTGGACTGAGTGTCTGGGTTTTTTCTCTGCACAATAAACCTGCAACATTCTCACAGGTAATGGCAGTGGGAAGATATTCCAAACTAATTCTACCCTTCAGTATAGTAATACTATTCCATTCTTTGTAAACAAACGTTCATAAAAAAAAGAACCTGTGTCTGCAGTCTGAGATCACAGCTCAAAAAACATTTTGAGGGGATAACACTGTTAGCTGCAAGCCAGTGAGTTGAAAAAGATTCCAGTAGGAGTTAAAAAAGAATAAACAATTTTTTGAGAAAGAATGATTATCGTATCTTTAAAATATTTGAGCTGTATGTAGACTTTGGGCTATTTGAGTAAAATTCCATTGAGAATGCTGCATGCTCTTTGAACACATGTTTTAAAAGTCAGAGTGTACATAGAGAGAAACTAATTGTTTAAGGAAAAAACTATATTCTGACAGCAGTGTGCTGTGCAGGCTGCTAGTCAGAGTTCAGGATGTCTCCACTTGTGTATTTTGTAAAGATTCTTACGTGAGGATGTCTGCTGTCAATAAATGTGAAAGTTACATGTTGTAGGAAGTCAGTTTGGGAGGGTGATTACGATGACTGGCAATCTTTGACTAAACTGTCTCAAGAATTAGGTAGCAAAGTTGTTTAGTTTGTCAGTATGGCCTTTAAACTGTGGTAAGTCCTGAAAGATGCAAAATCAAATTTTTGTTAATAGAATTTTAGAGGCTAGATTCTTCATCTCCTTATTTCCTCTTGTCAGCTAACTGTGTCAGTGTTGTCCATCACTGTGTCTCTTGGAGCTTAACACCAGTTGCTGTGTTGGAAAGGAGTAGATGTATCAATCTTTCTTGTAGTGGCTTAGAATATGGGAACAGTAATTTTGCCACCCAAGTCAGCATGTTTATTTTTTGTAACAAAGACTGCAAAAATTTAAACACTTATTTTCAGAGTTGATAATTTTACAGGTTAATAACCAAAAAGAAGAGTCTAGAGATTTTAATAAGAAAATGTAGTAGTAAGCTACAGATCTCGGTAGGTCATATAAAAATTTTGATTTAAAAAGATTGTAAAAACAGTGCATTTCTAGTTTTAGTTCCAAGGTTTTTTACATGATACCTGATGTAGTATTTTTAAAGTAGACATCAAATACCTCCTGTTTTCTGTCCCTTTGTTATAATTGCTGTTTCTGAGAACTTAATTCCCTAGGACCTCATAGGCAGGTGAAGAATAATCAGTTCTGAGCATGTTCTTGCTGTCAGAAGGTTATTTTTCATCATGTTCCCTATTTCCTTGAACAAAGTGTTCCAGCTGTCTTCATTCAGTAAAGATACCATCAATTACAAGTAATTAACGGGTCAAATCAGATTATGATCTGTGGGTTTTCTTTTTGAGAGGTAAGATGATTAAAATGTCTATTGTAATCTAATAATTCTGCATATGGCAGATCCAACCTGAAGTTCTGTTTCTGAAGAAGAAAAATGTATTGTGGATGCTATTTCATATTGAACATTACAGTTTAAAAGGTCAAGATATGAATGAGTGCTGGAATTCAAAAAGCTGATGAAAGGTCAGATTACTTTGGCATAGTAACTAAATCTCTCCCATACATGTTCTTACTTATAGCTTTCTGAAATGAAATGCTGCATAAATTAGGACTGAAAGTTTCAGGGGTTTTCTGCAGAAAAGTGAGTGAAACTGCAGGCAACTGACTTAGACTGGACGAACAACTGACTTGAACTCAAGAGTGTGATCAGGCACATCAGGTGTGGTGACATCAGAAGTTACTACCCTTCAGCTGTTTAATACTGTGCCCTGAGAATTAGTGCCAGTGTTACACAGTTCTCTTGACAAAGACATTCTTTGTAGAATTTCAGTTAATTTTTTTCGGTTGTGATACTTAAGTTTTAATCTTCGCTCGCGAAGACTGGCCGTACATACAAATAATGATATTAAAAATTAGATATTTTAGTATTGCTAAATGTAGATTAATATCTTCACAGATATATTATACCAGAAACAGAAGGTTTCTTAATGTACTAAAGACTAATAGCTAAAAGCTCAAGTCCAGTGATGGGTGGGAGGGCACAAGTGCACAATTACTTAATTATTGGAAGAAACTGCTAAAGGAAAGAAAGAATATATCTGCTAACTTGGGGAAACAAGATAGGTCTTTCCTTTTGCCTTCAATTGCCTTGTGCTTCTCCTGTTTCCGGATTGTATGGTGGGTGAGACAAGTCAGCCTCCTTTCTGAAAGGTGGAAGACTTTGACCTTCTGCTGCTTGGACAAAGCTGGGATGATGGTTACCATCTTCTGAGTTTCTGGTATCACACAAAATGTCTTTTGTCTTCAAAGCCTGCAGTAGGAACTACACCTGCAACGTTTTCTTCTTTTAATACTGTGTCTCAGGTGCTGGTGTGGGGAAGGTATTGGCCAATCAGGAGAAGTATAGTAAGAAAATTAAAAAAGTGAGCAGTTTCATCTGAGTTACAGTATGGGATTTCATAGGTTTGATGGGAAGTATGTGATAAGACATTTTGGGAATCATCAAATATAAGATGGTTAATTAACCTTTTTTCATTGTCCAAGTCTATCAGCTAGTATCACCTTCTTTTAACAGCAGCTTTTTCTTTGGTATTTGTCTGCCCTGTGTATTTGGGCTTAGCAGTTTATTAAAGATAAGAATCAGAGGTGACTTCTGAATATGAAAAATTGAAGTTCCATGCAGGCAGAAGAAGGTTGACCTCTCTGAGACAAGTACTGCTTTGAACAGAAGGTGTAGAAGAATAAAAGAGCATTGTGGATTATGAGCTGTGCTAAGAGGGTTTCTTACAAAATGTATAGATGAGGAAGAAGAGTTGTTTAGTTTTGGGGGAGCATGATGGAGTCAAAAGCTGGTAGCAGTTCATAAGGGAATTTCTACTGCACTCGTGCATTTAGTAAGATAAATTAAACTGTTTAAGTTGTGTTTCTTTGGGTTTCGTCCTTACTGATGCCATTGCTATGACTTCAGAAAGAAGGGGGAATGGAAAGCCACGGAAACTGTTGCTAAACTTCATTTTTGGTATCTCCCAGATCGTAGTCCCAAAAATCTGTAATTTGCAAGCAGAGGAATATAAAATTCTCTGGTGTGTATTTAAGATGATGAATGGCTTGAATATTCTCCAGTAGTTTGTCTCATCTGTTTAAAATATAAAATGATGTTTGAAATCTGAATCAGTATTCAATTACATGCTGGTTGAGCGATAGAAAAACTTTCATTGATGCTCATTCTCCAAATGCCTCTTGCAACATTAGAATTGTCTCTGATTTTAGATATTTATTTTAGTTTGTGTAGAGGAAACTGCATACTGCTTTGATAGAGCAACATTTCATTTTTTTGAAGTAGTTTTAGCCTAGTGGATGGATATATTTGAAAAAAAAATGCTTTTTAAGTTTGTTATTAAAAACAGGTGTCAAATAAATAGGCTTTTTTTTTAATGGTGAAGAGGTTCATGGAGATGCTTAGTCACTTCTCTGAGGTAAACAGAAACTTTGCTATGCAAGGTTGCTGTTAATGAGCTTGACTTTTATTATTGCCAGCTGAATAAGCAGCTCAAAGCAGCTAACAGAACTTTATATTAGTCTTATACCAGCTGGAGTCAGCACAGATGGCATTAATAGTTTCCATCACTGGGCAAAGATAAATGACTGCTCTGCTGCAAACACGGAGGAGTGAAATAGAAATCCCAAGTAATGTATTTGCTAGTATTTATTAAGACATTGAGTATCTGTAGGACTAAGTCCTGAAGCAATGTTAAATTTCTGTGAACTTCATTATTATGGACAGCCTTGATGTGAAGAAAAGCACCTTTTTAATAAATAACAAACTATTTTCAGGAAAGCAGAGAAGTGAAGTGTTTTTGAAGAGACAAGGTTTATGGATCAGGTAATGAGTATGTGCAGTTACAGTAAATTAGAATCATCAGTGTCTTGGATTTGGAAGAAAAAGTGGAGACTGAATTGTTGGGAAATATTTTTCCTCAGCTTGTGGCAGAGGTGCAGAATAGAGGCAATGTTTCACATAAGGGCTGCAGGAGGTTGCAAATAGAATGGCCAGTGTTTAGCATTGGAGGAAAAAAATCCTGTCATACAAATTGAAGCTTAGATGAGGTGATTTAGTTGGAATTGGGTCAGAAGGCAGTACGTGCTGTTGGGAAGGGAAAATTGCTGTAAATCCCTTATCACAATTTTCTGAGATTATGGAAGTAATTTACAGTAATGAAGAATAGATGGCTTTTAAAAGCTCTTCAGGAATTAGTTTGGAAAAAAAAAAGTTCATGAAAGTAACTTGTCTGTTTTGGCTTTCTGGAAATGCAAAAATCATTTGCAGTGTGTTCTCTGAAGAAATTCATCTGCTCGTGTGTTGTGGTGGGTGTTTTTTGGTTTTGTTTTGGTTTTGTTTTGTTTTAAAGTTTATTCCATTTCTTCCCCTCCCCAAGACATGAGAAAGTAAGTCCTTTTAATTATGCTTTATGCTCTTCATAGATTTTGGGGGTTGTATTCTGTATTTTGTATCCTTGTCCTGTTTAACCCCTTCATATTTTTGTTCTGCATTTTTTTAGATCCACAGATAATACCAACAATTCAAATAACTTTTTGTACTTGGTGACGAGACAGCTGTGCAGGAAAGATGCTTTTTTTTATCTTTGAAAAGTGAGGAATGAAATGAATGATAAAAACATAAAAAAATGACTAGTGTAGGAACAGTAGCAACAAAACCCTCCAATCTTAACTATTTTTTCAGTTATGGCATCGCAAAGAAGAAACCATTAAATAACTGCTTTGACTGTGGGGCTCTTTGCAGGATGTGGGTAAAGGAAACAATTGAGCAAGGCTGGAGAGCAGGGATGGGCTTTTTCATTGTTCCCAAGCCTTCCCCTGCTGTAAAGCAGCGTACAGAATCTCCAGCACCTCACGCAACCTTACAGGTAAAATGAAGTGAGCATATGTCTTTGGGATTGCTTTGAATTGCAGTAATGGTTTGGATGATACGTTTGGAAGGCTATTTCTAAGGTTGAGATATTTAGGAATTTTTAGCATGTCTCCCAGTGTTAATCTAGTGTTGCTGTTGGGAGTGAAAGAGGAGTGAAGGTAAGCTGGGTATAGGTATGTCTGCTGTTGTTGGGTGACAGACAAATCAAACATTGCCATGTTGTGCCTTCCTTCTAGAGGAGAGTTAGTGTCAAGGAATAAAATTCTAACGTTGGTTTTATGTTTATGTTCCAGACTGTGCCAGGTTTGTGAGGTGTGTGAGAACAATAATCTTTCATTCAGGGAAATCTGGTATATATTTTACTGTGGCTTTCTGGAGGACAACTCAGGTTTGATCATGAAAGTACAATTGGCGCTTGCAGATTGCTAAAGTATAGTCAATGTATAGAGTACATTTTCTTTTTTTGTGATTTTTTTTCTTTTTTCTCTTTTTCTTCATGTACAAGATGTGGGTTTGGAAGAAAATTGCTATTGGGTGATGAAGAGACCTCTAAGAAAAACTATTTTGAGACAGCTCTTCAAGTGGGCCATACAATTAATTTTTTTTTGAAAACAAGCTTAGCAAGATTTTAGGTTTGCAAAATCTAATTTTAAGCTGCTCAGTTTGTTGGAAACAACCACTTCACCCAGATCCTCCTGTATTTTTTTTTTTCCCTGCTAGTGGTTCCCCCAATTAAAACATATGTTTCCAAAATGTCTCTTGCAGTTGTTTGCTTATGTGTCCCTTTGAAAGCTTAACTAGGAGCTAGTTACTCGCTTTGCAGTAACAATAGATTTAGATATACTAAGCTACTTACCAGGACTAGCATGGATGGATTTTATTCCTTCTTTGGAAAATTATTGACCAAGATACCAAGTTTACCAAGAGTGCTGTAATTTGTCGGTTGTAGTTATTTATCCCAAAACATGAAATTGATAAAATGTGACTTTAAATTCAAGTTGATGCTGTTATGGGATCTGATACAACACATAGAGTTTCATCCTCTTTTGCAGTCCTGTAGTTTTGTAGACACGTGTTTGTCTCTGTTGGAAGACTGCACAATAATAATGGTAGAAGCAGAAGTAATGCTGTGTGCCTGTACTTCTTGTACTATTCAGAACTTAGACCCTTTCGTGAGGTTCTCTATTCTTTTTTTCTCTGGCTTGTAAACAGAGAAATTAACAATCTCTGTTTTTTATCCCAGGCCTTTGATAGTAAATATTCTTGAGTTGTATCACTTGTTTATACAGGTCCTAGGACTTTTTTCACAGGTTTGCAGCGTTTCCACAGGACTTCCCTTTTACTGTAATTCAGTGTTATATTTGACCTGAAGTATGAAACTCATGGGAACAAAATGTCTGGAAGATTGTTCAAGGACTGGGTTGCTTTTGAAACAGAATTCCTGGTTAGTTTTCATGACAATAGTTAGAAAATGCCAATAAGGAAACAATTGCTTTTGTTGATAATTGTTCCTTCAAATGCTGATTTGAGGCAGTTCCTTCAGGAGGAAGGCACGTGCCTTGATGGAGAATGTAACAGCATATTTTCGTCATGTTTTTTTCTGAGAAGAATCTTTTGGAAAAATATTAATCATCTGCAAAGTATTAGTACAGTATAAGAAAAAAGAGCTCCTCTCCTGTGTCTTGCATATCTAAATGATGCTGACTGTGCAGTTTTTGTGTTGTCTGTGCTGTGGGTTGAGCATTAATATGCAGCATTTACACCTAACGTGCCCCAGGACACAGACACAGGAGTAGGTTAATCCATGGCATTTCAAGCACTCTGTTTTGAAAGATTGCAGACACCTCATGAAACCCCTAAAGGTTATTTGTCTGTAGATATATGACTAAGTATATCTCTGGATGAATTCAGACTGCATTTCTCATGCTTAAATTCCTGCCTTTCAAGGCACAATCCTCTGTTTCTTGTATTTCAGACTGTGTCTGTTTGGCACATACACCTGACATGATCTAGGGTTATTACTTAGATCTTGCCTTTCTGCTCTGTATTCGTAAAGCATTATGTCTTTTTAAGTTCTTGGAAAGTCTTGTAGCCAAATACTGAAGGATGATGAGTCTAGCCAGCCATTGTATTATCACTGACATTATTGCAACTGTAAATGCTTTGTTACAGTAGCCTTTTCTGCTTGGTTTTTATACATTGTGTATTTTCCCTGTGGAACTGAGCAGATGATTTAAATATTCTTTTCAGGTATTTCGGGGAAAAAAGCATTCTCTCAGCTTCTATATCTTTAATGTTGATCTAAAGTCTGATCCTATTATATGAAGCTATTCTTGCAGAGTATGAATTTTGCAGAATGTTGAGTTTCCCATCAAGATCACCGGTGGGTTACAGAGCTCTCCCGTGCACACCCTTATCTTCTGTTCATCACATCTGACTGGACTGTTGCTCTGGAAACCGTTGTAATGTCGCAAGTGACTTCATTATGATTAAATGAGGGGAAAAAAAATAGAACAAAAGAGCACATTCCTGTTTCAACATGCAACTTGGAAACTGAAACTGTCTTACATACATGCTCTGTATTTCAGAGCACTTTTTGGTGACAGGGCACAGATCTGTCTTCCTAGTCAGGAATAAAATCTATAATTTGAAATTCCTATTCTTTATTTTCTTTAAATAGAATCTGTCATCAACTGATGTAGTTACAAGGATAGCTGGTTTAGACTCTATTAAAAGCTGTGCATGGTTCTGTCAAAAAAAGAACCAATTAGTATTTACACTTCTGTCTTTGTCCATCACAGAGTCTTAATTAGTTGTCTTTAACACTGAGAATGCTTTAGTTTTCTATTCTATCTGGTTATTATTTTCTATTTATTTCTAGTATCTCTATAAATATTTGTGTTTCTGAAGCAGTTCTGTAGCTGCAACTAAACAGAAGATTATAAAAATGTGCCAGGATGCTGCAAAATTATTTGGCCTTGTCTCAGCATTGTTACTGATCTAAAGCGATTTCTATGTCTTTTGTGGTTATGCTGGGGTTTTTTCTCAGTTCACACTTAATAGCTTGTCTGGTAAGTTTAAATCTTCAATGCTGTATGGTAAATAAATAAAACTCACTGGTGACTGAAGAAGTGGAAAACAGAGTTTCGGTTTCCTGCCTCCGGTCTTTTTTTCTCCTCAGTGCTCTTTAAGCTGCTTGGCTAGAGGTTACTCAGTCTCTAGTTTTCTAAATAGTAAACTCTTCTATCTGTGCAGCTTGCATTCAGAACTATATAATGGTAGAGAGTCAGATGAGTGATTCTTGCTTGAGGGGAGAGGGATGAGAACAGGAGGAGTCTCTGCAGGGGTTCCACCACTCCTTGGCACTGTGGTGCATGTGCGGTGCTGGTTGGATGTCCTGCTGGCCCTCAGCTGTGGGTCTGGGTTACTCACTGGTTTCTGTAGGAGCACAGTGTGTTACTGGTCACGTGCTTTGCTGGGAATCTCTCCAGAACTAGTTTCTGAGGTGCAGCAGCCGGGCCTTGTTCTGGGCCTTACAGTAAAAGGGGCTGCCTGCCAGTCAGAACACTCCTTGCTGCGCCTGCTTCTGTGCCAAGGTGAAATCAGTAATAGGTCTGTAAAAGTTTTAAAAATGCTTGGCATACACAACTTCATAAGTGACCCCACAAATTAAGATGGTTTGGGACTTGTTTAAACCTGTGTTTTTCTTTTTTATCTCCTTCATTCACTCAACTTTATTGTCACTGGTTTGTTATAGTGAATGAAGTAGTTGATGTGTGAGATAGTGTAACAGAGGTATACTGAAGTACAGAATGCAAATGGGGTGAGGCATGCTGCAGAAACACAAAAGTAGGTTTTTTTCTTTGGCTTTATGTCCATCTGAATTGCTAAAATTGACATTTACACCCATTGATAAACTTTAAGTCATTAATACTTTGAAGATGATTGTCATTTTCTTCCCTAACAGTGTCCAGCACCTTCCTTTTTTGGCAAAGCAAAATGAATAAGCCTGTCCTGAGTAATAAATGAATTATCTTTTCCATTATCTCTCAGGAAGTTCTGATTGTTTCTGAAACCCTGCATACTACTGATCTGCTACCTGAGGAATGTGTCCACTCCCTCTATTGTATAAATACGTGGTGTAACCATTAGTATGAATCTGTTGTTCTGTTGCTCTTTCTGGAAAAATAATTAATGGTATCGAAATAGTATGTTTTTTGTACAAAAAATAATTTTCTCTGAATATATGTTCTAATAATTTGTGTAGGTAAATGTAGATGAGCATCTTATCCCTAAGAATCTTGGCATAAAATCATGTCTTTTTGCTTTTGTTGCTGGAATCCTAAGTTAATTACTGAATCATAAATTCTAATCTTGATGTTGATCAAGATAACCACTTAGTCATGTGTTTCTGAAGAAGCTCTGAAGTAGAACTTTATTATCAGGGAAAGTATTGCAAATTTGTCCTGTATAAATCACATACTGATAACACTCCCATGCAAAGTATACACTTGTTCAATCAGAAGTCCATCACAGTAGTCCAATCAATGATCATCAGTTTAACATATGAGACAGGATGTGTAAATAGGTATTTAATTCACAAAATTCAGACAGACTTATGTTACTGAACATATTTGGTATTTTTAGCAGATACACGTTGTACTGAAGCACCGTATTTGTGAGAGGCCAGTTCTTTCTGAATTCTATTTATAGACTGGCCTGGAATGCTCACATGATGATATTGTTTGTAATCTTGGGTATTTATATTGCCAGCGATGCTATGGCAAAGAACTTCTCAGTATTTCCATTATACAATTCTGTTTCCAAGCTGTATACCTAGTGCCTAACATAAAGCTTGGCTCGGAGACTGAGGATGTGCCTTCTCTGCAAGTGGAATAAATTCTGTCTTCATGTTTTTGGAAGAGCTTTGTGATTGCAGTGACTTGTATATTTCATTATCACGTTGCTACAACAAATATTAAAACACATGAAATTTAAAAAAGGATCCAAAAAGTATCCATGGAAAAATGGTCAAAGAGTAGACAGAAAACTGAAACTTAGATGTTGCAGTTTGTGAGTTCACTCTAATACAGTAGAGTTTAATCCAAAATGTCCAAGGCACAAACTATTTCGAGCTGGGTTAGTGAGACCCTGTTAAGAATACAGGCCAAAATTTATGTTGGCAATATATCAGCAATTTGTTTCAGTGTTCTTTAGTTTTATTAGGTTCAGTCCAGCTCTTTAGCACAGTTATTTAAAAAAACCCCAACATTTGAGGAGAGTAGAAAAGGAGGAGCAGAAAATAATCAAGCTGGCAGGAGAAGAATACCATTTTGAGGAGGGGGTCAGGTACTTAATGGAATTTTTCTGTCTTCTTGTTTGAATTGCTTATTTTTTACTTCATGATATTGATCTTTGGTTGGTTAAGTGAGATAAGGCCTGGTAGTTATTGTTCTGTAAAGTATTAGGAGCTGAATTTTGTATTTTCTATATTTACTAACCTTCAGTTTTATTCTCTAACTCCATTTCAGCAGCTTAACTTGCAATCCAGCAAGGAGTGAAGCAGCAACTCTATATAGCAAAGAGTATTTTTGTACATTGAAACTTGGGCTTTACAAGCAAGTGAACCTGGTCCTTCTGTAATTTAACTTTTGAGAAATCTCACTGCCAGCTTTTGGATCTTGAGCACTTACTTTCAGCTATAAAGAATTTGTCTGTATTGCCAAGGTAATCTTAATGAGAACAGGAGGGAGAAGTTGAACACTTTTTGGCATCTCCTATTATTTCTTCTAATTGTTTTTAATAAAGCTCCAAAAGCATCTTTAAATGTCCATCTGAATTAAAACAAATAAATTAAAAAAACTCATTTAATATACTTTCTTAATTGTCGGTTAGTCAGAAGATATATTTTCCTACCAGTGATGAGTAGAATCATATTATCAGACTGATGTATTTTTATAACCCTGAACAAATTGTCTTAGGGAAACAGCAAATGTGACACTTGAAAAAAAGGGGGGTTTTATAATTAGGCCCAGGCTTTTACTGTAGCCTTTGTGAAGATTTTTCCTGGCTACAGATCTTGCTGCTCCGTTCTTGTTTGCTCAGCATCGCACTGCTGTGACAGCATTGCTTGTCAATGCAGATTTTGAAGAGGCTGTTTTATGGTTGCTCTTTGCATGTCTCTACTGTTAACAAAGAGAAAGGTGGTCCTCTGAAGGAGCACACCCTGGAGACAGGAGAGGCAGTAGCTATGCTTGTGCAGGGCATGTGTCTACAGTGGTGTCTTGTGTTGAGGTTTCATCTGAGGGGCTGTTGATGCCTCTGTGGCCCTTTATACCTTCAGCTGTGTACATGGGGACCTTTTCTTGGTACTGCTTGTGCTGCTGCACCAAGATCCTGTGGGATAAAAGTTGGAGATAGAGTACTATCCGCTTCTGCTGTCTACCACTATGATACATGGAGAAATAACCACTGGTTATTTTCTTCTGTAAGGAAAAAAGAATCTTTCTCTTCTACTTGCCCTCCCTCTCCCTTCTTCCTTTTCTACCTCTGGGGTAGAATGTGATACTAATGATTTTTGTGTTTGACAAGCTGAGGTTGCATTTGATTTTATGTATACAATATATATATATGTATACAAAATTCCAGAGGATTATTTTTTTTTTAATGAGAGAGGATTTAAAAAACTCTTGATGCTTTTTGCAGTGCTGTACAGAAATTGTATCTATTTGTAACTGCCCAAGAGTAGAGTTACTGTTCTCATAGTAACTGAAGTAATTACCCTAAATTATCTTATACAGATTAAGTGCCATTTGGAAAAGCTATATTTCTGTTAAAAAATTACCAATTCTATGTACCTTTATGTTGTGCAGTTACCTTATTTTTGGCTGAGCTTGACAGTAATTTTTATACAAGTGATCCATGACTAGAGTAAATGTTATATTGACCTTTTGGTTTTATCTGTTGGGATAGATTCCATTACCGAAGTGAGGCTGTTTAGATTATGGAAGACACTTTAAACATGAAATAATTGCTTTCCTGCTTTTTTTATTGACTAGTTAGCTACAGGTGTTGCACAAAGGAGAAGGTACAGGTGTGTTCAACAGGGCATGCAAAGAACATCCATTTTTGTGTGAGATAGCACAATGGACATTAAATGAAAACAGAATTGCAATCCTAGAATGTAGCCCCTCAGTTTATGCTATAATAATAGATGTGGAAAGCTGTATTTGAAGGAAGCTTTTGTATGTTATATTTATCTTGATCCTCAATATTTGGAAAATGAGGGATAGAAAAACTGAGATGTTTGTCAAATTTTCCACTGCAACCTGTTGAGAAGAAAACTGAAAATAAAGCAAATATTTTTAGTCCTTTAGATTATGCAGCAAAAATACTGTCTCTAGCCTTGCTTTTTTTCCCTGGAGTACAATTTCTTGGATGCAGCTTTTGAATTGGATGATGCTGCAAAATCTGTTTGCAACATATTTAAACAAATAAACAGAAGTACTGAGTATTACTTCGTGTCCCAAGCTTTAGATTTGATTGTGCAGACAGGTCTTGAGGTAGAAGGATATTGTACTTTCAAAGGATATTTCAAAACTCAGTACTGTCACTTTGGTTTTAGGCTTTCGTATCATCTCTTTTTAAAAAATGCTGCGTTCTTTTAATCTGCATCTTTTTCTGCTCAAACAACCATAAAAGGTATCCTAGTAATGGTATCATAATTTCAGATAATTGCAAAAAGCTGACCAAGGAGTTCTGTAGTTAACGTATCTATTAACTACATTGTTAATTTAGTTTAAAAAACTAGTGTCTAGCAAAAGTATTGATAGCATTTTTAAGAATCAGACTTAATTATTTTTCTACAATGCTTTTCAGCACTTCCTATGTGAATAGTATTGGTTGCGTAGCTTAGCTGTGATTTCATACGCAATTTTGTTCCTTTTGGAAGGGACGTGCTCTTTCTGCAAGTTTCCCTAGCTTCATTTTACAAAGACTTCTGAGAGATTCAATATTCAGATTAATTTTACATGTTTCAATGAGTTATTTTAAGCTGTCAAGGCACTGATACTTGTGCTTCAGGTTTTTTGGAGGAGAAGAAGCCGGTCACAGCCCATGGGCTGTGACTTTTAATTTCTCCCAGTTAATTAAAAATGGCAGACTGAATAGGGATGAGGCATATGTCTAGCTAAAATCTTGTCTTTCACCACTGCACATCTTGTGTGGAGTCCTGAAGAGATGTCTGCTTGGTCTGGTTTTTCTTCTTTTATAAATGAAGGGCTGAATATGGGTAGGGTGGAATATACTGGCAGCACGATGCTGCTGCGGCCGTTGTTAGAGCGCGGCAGCCACAGAAAGTCGTGGGAGGACCTTCAGGTGGGTTGTGGCTGGAGGATAAAAAGGTGCATGAAACTTGCCGTGAAACACAAAGCTCTTCTGACCTTACATACCCAGCTGTGGTTTCTGGACTGCCTGTTCTCAGATGAATCATTTTGGAGTTTTCCTCGTTCAAGGAAAACATCAGCTTAGCACTCAGCAAATGGGTAAAAAATGGTGAGAGACTGTCATGACCTACTGGAAAACCATGTCGAGAAAGAGCAGGGAATGAGAGGAAAGTTCATGTCTCTGTGCAACTGCAAAGTGCTCTCAACTGTTGTACTTTATTCTGGCCCTCCTGTTTCATAAAGGTGTGCTGGGACTAGGAAGAGGTAGAGAATGGCAGTAAGGGTGGTGAACTTACAGAACACTTTTACATGAGGAACCAATAACAAATTAAGAAGTGTCTGGTCTAGAAGAAGGCAGCTGAGTAGGGAAAAGGGATATGGTTAGAGATCTGTACACCCATGAACAACAGGAGAAAGCAGCTGATTAGGCTGCTGCTGAGTTTTCTGCTGTACATTCATCAGGTGGCTTGATTAAAGGGTCTGATGGCTGTTAGAAGCAGGGTATGCCCCTCCTGTGATGTGGCAGTGGCCTGGCAGTCAGTACAGCTTCACCTCTTTCTCCCTGGTTTCGTGTTTCCCAGTTGCACATTGACGTTTACTGTTTACATTCCCTGCATTGATACAGCTGGTTTCTGGTTTTGTGAACTAAACCAGTGAAGATAATTTTTCAAATAAAGAATGGCAAATCAAACTAATGCTCCCTCCTGACACTCCCCTCGCCTTGCAGCTGTCTGGCAGAAGCATAGCTGAATGTGACAGACTGTGGCATGGAGCTGGGAACAAGAAGTTGGAGAAGAGCAGAAACTTCTTAAACTGGCTCTGCCTCTTGAACAATTACAGTGAGGTATTCTTAGAGCAACTTTTAGTCTGAAGATTACTCATTCTGCCTCAGACCTGAAACAGAGCATACACAACTGAAACCTTACCTGTTTTTCTTCCTCCCCCATCCCCTGCAGAGATAAAACCTGCAGCCTAATTAAAGATACAATCTCTGCTTTCAAAGTTTTTCTTTCTCTGTTTCTGATCAGAAAGAATTTGCTAGTTAAAGCATTTCTTCATGTTTCAAAAATAAAGCAATTTCTATGGTTCTTGCCTCCTTTCTGATCTCTATTGCAAACTGAAATGTGTCATGATTTCTCCTTTTGCAATGCATGGAAGACCTAGGCAACGGCGGTTCAAGAGTACTGAAGGAATACAGCAAAGACTGGAAAGAGTTATGCTTTCTATGCAAAGAGATTTTTGTTTCCATGTTTTCCAAAGTTTTTAAATATGAATGTTTCTTCATAAACAGTTCAATATGAATGCGACATAGGAACTATGCCATTCTAAAAGACTTGGTAGTACTGGATTTTGGAGTAGCATCGGACTTGGTAGTGTCTTGGACTTTTGGAGTATTCTTTACATTTGAGATTCACTGTGCTTAAGAAATATGAATTCAAACTGATTTGAAGTCAAGATGGCTAGAGGACTGCAGAACTTCGTACATAGAAGTGTGTATGCTTAGAGCTAGGAGGGAAACGTAACACATGAGAGCATATGTAGAAAGTCGAGTTCGATTGAGGGGTTAAATTATAGGACAGTGTTGGTACAAAACCAAAAAAAACGAGATTAAATTTCTTCACTGTCAAAATTTGGGAAAGCTTTCTGGACAGTAGGACCATAAATAGCATTTCATGAGGCAGAACAACATTGAATTATTCAGACTCCATCTCAAAAGACTTCATGGCGTCATTGCCTGTGACAGTTGTGGACTATATGACCTGGAGATTCTTGCTCTATGTTTTATTGCTTTGTTCAACCAGCTTATATATATGGGCAGATGTAATCTCACTCTTTAGCTGTAAGAACAAACACAACTAATTTTTTGTTTCTGTCTTTTCAGGAAATACTGAAAATGCATTTCAGTTCTTAATAACTCTGATCACATTAATGACTTGTGTACAATTATATTATGACCTCTTTCTAGACTTTTTAAAAGCCATCAATGTCTATGAAGTCTGAGATGACTTCTGTTTCTCTTATGCTATCCTGTAGTGCTCCCTAAAACTGCCTTCTTGCTGTGGTTGTGATCCTGTGAGTCGTGCCCATGTTTTCTTTTTGAAATCGACATTTCTTATATTGAAAACTGCTTGTAATACTTTATCAGGAATTTTAATTAACCTCCCTTCATCTACCAGAGGAAACTAGAATTTGCTACTGTGAAGTTAAAAGTAATCCTGTCCCAGCTCGTTCGCTAAAAAATCAACAGGTGAAAGCTGGATGCCAGTCCTTGCCTGATAACATCACTTGATGGGCACAGTGAATAATATTCTTCACAGGAGACTGCCTGTATCTCTTTGGAGATGTGAAAAAATTTCGATCATAAAAGCCAGGTGTGAAACTCCACTGAAGGTTGCTGAGCTGCCACAAATTTTATACGACATTGAAAATTTCTTTTTATAAAACTGCTGTATATTGGTTGGTGTGGGGAGCACATCATCTAAGGATTTCTAGAGGTGGTTTTTAACTGGCTTTTTTAAATTGGAACAAGTTTGGTATGAAAGTAATGGTTACAAATTGCCGAGTCGCAAACCTTTCAGATCATCTCTTATATTAATGCTCATGCTACTGCTGTATGCCACAATATCTTTGAAAAATTTATTTTAGCTTTTTTCGCAGAAGGGTTGAGATTGGAGGCCATCTGTTTCAACCCCACTGCTCGAGCAGGGCCTCTAGGGCAGGTAGCACGGGACTGTGACCAGAGGGCTTTTGAGCATTTCTAAGAAGGGAGAGTGCAGAACCTCCCTGGCAACCTGTGCCAGTGCTTGGTCACCCTCCCAGTGAAAAAGTGGAACCTCTTGTGTTTCAGTTTGTGTCTCCCTCCTCTTTAGGTCCTCCCTTCAGATATTTATATACCTTGATGAGAATCCTCTTGAGCCTTCTCTTCTCCAGGCTGAACAGTGCCCGCTCTGTCAGCCTCTCCTCATAGCAAAAATACTCCGGTTCCTAATTTTTAATTACTTTTTATGTGATTTTATCATTCTTCATCATATAAAACCAGAATAAGAATATGAATTCAACCCTTTAGAATTAAATTAGATCTGGTAAAAGAATTTCCTTAACACTGGATCCACATATAATTTGGGTCTTTTAATCTGTTATCTGTTAACATAAAATCATGCATTAAGATGATCCTTGCTTTTTCAGCCTTGTAAAGAGGTTAGACTTCTATTGTTACTGCAGGTCTAAATATTTCCTATTTTGTTGTACATAAGCAGTGTGTACTTCATTTTTCAGTCCAGGAAGATTTAGGAATCTTGTTTATTTCTCCACAGTGCTCATTGTAGTGGTTGGAATAAAGTCTGGTGTGTTTGTCACTCCTGTAATTTATGATTTTACCATATGTCACCTGGCAAGGAGGTGGTTGTCATTTCTACCAAGTACGTTACATACATGACATAATTCCTGCTAGAGAGGTCTTGCCTTCAAGCTTTGCTGTAAAAAAAGGAAATGCTTGTGGCTCGAAGTAACATAATGATTATATAAGTTGTCACAAATTCACAGCTCATTGGAGAAGGAGCAGGGACGCTGTTAAATTCTCTTTTTTTCTCACCTCTTTTGTTGTGTAGGATATGTTCTCTTTTACCTTTCTGCTGTCTACTAGAAAGGCATCTAATCTCTTGTCTGAGGTTCTCAGATGAAAAATCTCTGAGTACCATTGCAGTTACCACTCTTCTCTGCTTGGAATGATATATTCTCAAATTCTAGAAATGAGTTCAGGTTGCACCTTTCCCTGCTAGGTTCAGTAACTTAATGCTTGATGTCTTCTTTCTGTAAAGATTGCTACCTGCCTTGGCAGTTGTTCTCTTTTTGTTAACTGATAAACGTGGAGCACACACTTTGAAGAATTCTTCTAGCCTTTGGGTAACTTTTGTGGTTCATTTCATGGTTACTGGAGCTGACTAGGCTACTGCCTAAGCTTAGAGAACAGTGAAAAGTTCTCTAGAGGTCCTACCTGTATGACTTCTATACAAGAATAGTCTCAGTACTTTTAAGTGTTGGTGCAGCAACAGCTCAATTCCCTTTGTCTATTTATGTAGAATTGGTTTGAGTTTGTGTTCCTGATACGTTGTTCCACACAATAAACCTTATTTATCCCATGAATTATCGTCATCTTTTCTGCAGAGTGTCCACTTTCTGGCAAATGGTAGTAGTTGTTAAGTCTTTCTGTTAAGCAAATAATGTCATCTTAAAGTCACCAAAGCAGCTGGTATTGCAACCAGCTGAGATAGAAAATGTTTTTGAGTGAAGGGATGGAATTTGCTCTGCTAATGTGCATTGTCATCAAATCTAAGTTTTAATTTTAAATACAAATTAATGAACAGTATTTTTCTTTCTGACAAGTTCATTTAATATTCATACCACTAAAAACACATGCTAGTATGAAACAAAAGTAGTAATTTGTGAATTTTTCTGAATCTGAGACACTTTTTCATACTGCAGTTACGTTTAAAGAATGCTAACATACGTTTGCAGAGCTGTGTGAAAGGATGAAGTGTCAAAGCCAATTAGCATCTCTCTTGAAATCTCGTTAGTAAAATAAAGTAGATGACAACTGAATGATAATTTTCCATGTTGTGGTAAAGGAATGTGACAGTGAGACCTGGGGGTTCTTATCTGTTGTCCAGCTTGAACACATGGTCAAGACTGGTGTACCTCCAACTTCAGTAACTTCTCAAATGTATCCTTGTCCTGATTCAGTAGGAAAAAAATATGCTTACCTTCCATAAAATGAGTTATTTTTTTCCTCTTTTTTTCTGTTTACTGAGGAAAGTAATGTGTTAAAAACAAGGTTCAGATCCAGTTACTTGGTTAACACTTACAATTTAGTTCTTTCTAGTCCACAGTCTTGCCACTGACTAGAGATCTTCTGTCTTGACCCTTGCCAATGAAGCTGTTGATTGCTCTGTATATGTCTTTCCAGCAAATTGTAATGCCTCAGTTTTGAACCAGCAAACTAACAAAACCCAAATTTAATTTATGAAATACTGTGTTGCTTATCAAATTTCTTTCACATGCCCTTGAAGGCAATCTGTTGTGGATTAAGTACTGTATATAGTGATAAAATAGCAATGTATTTTTCAAATAGCTTTGAGCATTACCTCCACAGGGGATATATCCTCACTGATGTTTTGATGGTTCTTACAAGCATTTCTGAAGGAATTTTAAAGAAGTGGTAGTGTTGAAAGGGAACATTTTCCATTGACACTGGAGACTTAGGAGGTGGTTAATAGCTGCAAGTAGCTGACTCCAGTGACTGGTTGGGTGTGGGAGTCTCAACGGAGTTTGTGCACAGAGTTGAAATGCCAGTTAATGCTTGGGGTATTTTCTCCTCAAGAGCACTAGTAGCAAATGCAACAGAATAAGAATAATGGGTGCCTGAGAAATGCCACTGCAGTTTTATTAACATTCATAGAATGTGTTTTCACATACTTTCCGGAACTCTTGACAGCAGTTTCATTGCATTCAGGCTAAGAACCATTCGTTGGAGACTAACCTTAAGAGCTAACAGATCTTGGGTGCTGAGATCAGATTCTTTTTCCCCTGCCTCATTTCCTCATCTTGATTAGCTAAACCTGATTAGGTAGTAAAAATCTCCTTGTTTAGTTTCTTGTGCATTCAGTTTTATTGGAAAGGAGGGGGAAAGACTTGTTTTAAAAGAATCAGGAGAACTTGGTAGTGTATCTACCCTTGCTAGGAACATTAGGTAGACTTGCATTCTTTTGCCTTTTTGTTATGAGTCTAGCTGGATGTTAATAAGAACAAGCTTGGTATACTTGTGATTGTGGCTACGCTGTAATTGTGATTGGGGTAGCAGGTTTTCATTACAATAACTAGAGTCTTGGATAAGTTTTGAATGAGTATGATTAAAGACTTGGGGAAAATAGAGTATTTAACGCGGTAGGTTCTACATGGAGTCTAAGAAGTCAGGATTGCAGCAGAGCTCTTTGATCTCAGAGCAGAATGACAATTTTAGTTAGTTTTTGCCTTTTCAATAAAACTAAGTAGATTAACTGAAATGGGATTTAAAAAAGAAATCCAAACATATTCCCCCTCCAACTTATTTTGTATAGGAGAGCATTCAGATTATTTTTGGTGAGTTTTTTAGCAGAGGGAGAGATGAACCTTTCTGCTATTGGGTGGTGACTGTTCTCCTAAGCCAACTGCTGTTTGCACAGTGGTGTGCTGTTGCATATAGGATAGGTGTCAGCCCTTTTTTGGGCTGTCAGTAGTTGTTTTTACATGACACCAAGGCTTGTGTGTAAAGATTAGAAACACTTGAACTTCATGTCAACAAATTGCTGGCATTGGAATAATAATGCCTTGGGCAGTAAAAATAGTCAGAACTTGGGAGCAAAGGTAAGTAGTGACTAATAATGTTCCTGGACAGTTGTCACTTTCTGTTTTCCTTGTTGTAAATGTCAGAATATAATGCCTTTCACTTACTTTAACAAGCTTGTGTTGGTTTCATAACCTGTGGTTTCATTGCTGTAGTAAATGAACTTCATTTACTTGAAGTTCAAATTTGCTTGGAGTGGAACGCTGTTATGGTGAAATATCCAGGCCATTTTCTTCTTTTTTGTCATGGAAGTCACTCTGCTACTGTAATGTCTACTTTGTTTAACTTGCACTGCAGTATTTGTCATTCTGATTTTGGTGTCTGACTTTTCTCTTAACATAGTAGGTTTCTATTAAGCATGTGAGAACAACTTTTAGAGTATGCATCTGTTTCTCGTGGTGTTTCTGATTATGATCAGCTACTACCTTATTATGCAGGCACTTGCTCAAATTGCTTTGCTTGTTAAAATGCTTTCCTTTTGCTGTTCTTCAAAGGATTATTTTGTCCATAGAGCAGACTTTTGCTGGGTAGGAGGATTAAATAGATACCTTGTGTAAGAATATGAAATAACTAATTATCTATATTTTTGTACATATGTGTGCTCACACAGTATGTAAAGTCACTCTTCCAGGAATCCTGATATTGAATTGTGGTGCCAGCTTCATTAGTTGGCTGTACAGGAGGTGCCCCAGACAAGCCCAAAGGTGGGATGCCGTTCCCTTTAAGAGCATCGCCTCTGCCATCTACTTCAGTCTCCTTCTGCATTTAGAAAATTCATGGGGGAAATGGGCAAATAAATGTCCTTTTTCTGTGTTCTTTGTAGAGAAAATGGTATACTGCCAGTAGTTTGCAGTATATAATCATCTGAAACTGTTACTGTGGCAGCCTGTGATCTTTTCCTAGGTAGTTTAGTACAGTGTCCATCAATAATATATAGCCACACTTTTTAACATGCTTGGTATCAAGCCCGCAAGTAACAGCCTGTAGTGATAAACCATGAGAGAAGGAAGGGTCCTAGAGCTATATGATCTTACTGTGAAAGATAGGAGAAACACTATCTCTCTGCTTCTACATAATTTACATTGTTTGCAGTTAGGAGTGCTGAGTGTCTGCTGTCTGTGCTGCAGCCACTCTGAAAGCTTCCTGCACATGCATAAACAAACAGTGCTGTTACTTCTATCCACTTGTTCTGATGGTCCTGCCACTGGTTTGTTTCCTTGCACTCTGCCTTTGAGTGAGGCAAACGCACACTGCTGGTGATATACTCAACCTGAATTGTAAGGCAGCCTGATTTTAGAAAACAAAACAAAATTTAAAACCACTTAAAATTACTACAGTATTTGTTTTGACGAACTGATCTTTAGATTCCAGAGGTGCTAAAGCAGTGAAATGTAAGAAATAATATTTTTTATCACAATGATCTTTTCAATTTGCTCATCTTTATACTTCCAGAGGAGAGAGGAAGACTTTTTTCAACTCATCATATAAAAACCTGAAGACTTTTCTCCCTTGTCTCATATACTGATAGTTGCTTGTAATAATTCTTTTGACCAGTTACCCTGAAGAGTGCATCAATGACTATGTAGCCACTTAAATGTAAACAATTATATATTTGGGAAATCAGTGAGTACCATGAATTTGCTGCGGTTGCACATGTGGTGAGAGCAAAAGGGGATTTCAAACTCAGTCTTAGATGATGACTTTTGGTATAGTCAGCTTACAAGAGCTGCAAAGTCATCTGATTCATTCATTCGTAGATACTATGTGTGGTTATTTAACATAACTGGTTATGATTGCTTCATCTTGATTAACTAATGTGAGAAAGGAAAAATCCCACTAAATACTTTCCAAAATCTGAAATCATTATAATATGATTGTGACCTACTTGGCTTCTTAGAACAGCTGAATTGGAGATGAATTTGGCTGTGTGAATGTTCCAAATAATCTGAGACCTGTTTTTCAAAGATGCCCCAGTCTCTGTCTCCTTTAATGTGGAGTACCAGGTTTTACACCCACGTTCTTGTTTTTGATCGTACCTTGTCCCTACTGAAGGTGACTTTCTTAACCGGGGGTAAGAAGCGGGTGGGGTGATGAAACCCCATTATATGCAATAGAGAGAAAAAACAATTCTGCCAAGTTTTTTTTGATTTATAAAAGGTTTTTCCTTCTGGTAGAAGTGACATTTGCTTGGAAATGCTGACAACACTAGCTAAGGGACAAGAAAGTTCTTGTTCTGAAAGTTATGAAGTCTTTAAGATGACAGTATCACACATTTCTGGATGCTCACAGTGCAAGAGTGTCTTCTATTGCTTCTTATTGCATGGGACTAGTTTTCTATATGACAAAAGAAGACTCCTAGGGGAGAATGTAGGTAGTTAAAAAGATAAAAAAGAAGAAAGAACCTTTGATGTTGTTAAACTACTAGCAAAGTGCACTCCTCTCACGATATGCTGTTACAGGCAGTGGGGTAGTTGTTAAGGAGAAACTGTGAATGCAGTCAAGAAGGCTTCTCATTCATGTTCTGACATAGAACATGAGAACTGACATTTTGTGAGTCACTTCTCTTGGCAAATGTGAGAAGCATTTTTAATTTTAGCAAGGGACAACAGGAAAAGAAGTTTACATTCACACATTCTATAAATTGTTTTTCTTTATCTGGCTTAAAATTTTAGGTAGCTACACAGTCTGGGGTCTTCATGTGTGTTAGCCAAGCAAGACAGGAGAGGCTTAGTACTGTTGTGAAAGATAAAGCCTGAGTAGATACCAACACCAGACACACTACTCGGTAAAGTTGGAAAATCATTCTAGTGATATTTTACTAAAGTCATGATGGCTTAAGGACAAAGGCAGAAGCAAGTTCAGAAGCTTTGTGGTCATTGAAATTCATGCTTTTCTCCTGGCCTATGAGAATATTTTCCAGGCTCTTGATGGTATTTACTTGGGTTTTGAGTTCCAGGCATGTGAGAAAAGTCAGTCTTCTGTCTGAGAGTGCAGGTTGAAGATGCCTATCAGGTTAACCCAAAATCTGTTGTTGTGCAGATGCATTAAAAGGTTAGGTAACTCTGATAATGTCCTGAAGTGTATACTAACTGTCCACTTTAGAGGAGATTTTGTTGTCACTCAAAAGCTATTACATCTTATCATTGACACCAAGGATGATTAGACATGTAATTAAAAATTCTTGGAAATGAACATTCTAATTGTTGTATCTTTGGTCTCTTGTCCATACATGTATTGTGTGTGTCCCTGCCTCCCCAGCCCCAGCTGTGTCTCTGAGTCACCATGTTTCTGTGGTCACTGGAAAAAATTGAGACAAATTCAATTACCTTTGAAGCTGAAAGCTGCTGGTTTCTAGGAAAGGAAAGAAACCATGAAGTACATATTAAAATAAAATAAAAAAACAGACCAAAAAAAGTATGTGAAAAATTGATTGAGGGTAATGTAGGGATTTTTAGCACATCTTTAAGCTGCCACAGATGTGATTTCTGGTAAACTGTACATGGTTCTTTATTTATTAGTCTGAGTCCTTTGATTGAAGTAAGTATTTTGGAGTGTCTCCACCTGAATCACTGCCAGGATAATGGTTACACTGAGTTGGTTAGCTGGAATTTCCAAATAGCTTAAAAATCTATCTTGTGAGATAATATAGCTGACTTATTCCAGAGGCCTTTGATCATATTGCTCTTGGTGATGCAGGGAGTTGTTGGGAGTTGCTTAAGTTGGTCTTGAGAGTTTGGAGCAGCAGGATGTGACATTATGGTAGGAAGCTGCAGCTCCTTGTGCTTTGAAACCCCTGAGATCAGTGATGCTACTGGGAAGCTCTGCTGTCCACCAGGACTTTAAAAAGTGGCTATTACGCTTTTTTTGAAATGGACATCAAAACAGAGTAAGATGAGACTTCCAAAAAGGTAGTGGCTTATGTTGCTTCAGTTAACATTTTAAGAAATGTGTCAAACCATTTGTTTACTTCAGTTGTGTTCTGTACCTTTTCCAATTAGGGCTTATAAGAATGATCTCAGAAAAGAAAAAAGAAGTTGATAAACTTTGTGTTGGTTTTTACTTCGACTAAACTGTTTAGGGCTTCCACTGAAGCTGTACAACAGTCTTATCAGGAATTCTCTAAGAAAGCTGATGTATTCTGGAATTATTTTTCAAGATATGAGTGTATTTAGAAGCTTTCCAAAAGACCTTGGATGACTTCTTTCAGTAGGAATTTCTTTTCAAAGTTTTGAGCTGGTGCTGGGACTCTGTCCGGACAGGCTGATAACGTTGGACTTGCATCATATCTGAAAACGATGATTAAAATGAAAATATGCAGAGTACAACTAAATGTATTTTTCAATTAGATAAGAGTGCATTCTGCACAAGTTCTGAGCCACCTGTACATGAGCTAACCATGGACTGAGCCTGAGTAGTGACCAGTAATGAAAGGGTAAAGCTGCAGCAAGTGGTTTAGCTCAGAGGCAAACGATGTTTGCATTACACTAGTACTGTGTACCAGATATGTAACTTCTGGTTCAGGCAGACATGTCATCCAAGGTACAAGCTGAGAGTAGGCAGAAAAGATTGCATAAGATGTGTTTGTGGATTTGCGTCGCTTTGGCACCTTTTGCTGAGCTCTTGTATTGTGGGTTGCTGAGAAAACTGCTCAAAGTGTTTTCTGTCTTCCCCCCACCTCCGCCTCCCGACTTGGTGCAGTTGGTATGCACAGTCTGGTGGATGAAAGCATGGCTTGGTCCCACGTGTTTCTGCAGTGAAAGTGTAGCCTCTTGATATCTTTGAATTTTGTGTAGTATGTCTGTTGCTAATACTTTTCATCCATACCCTTATCTCATAAACCTTACAGTGTTCTCTGCTTGTGTTGTTTGTCTGTAGACCTTTCTGGTTGTGTTTTTTGTCTTCATCCATATTATTTTTCCTTCTTTCTTCCATGCTTTTTTCCCCCCTTTATGTGAAGAGCAACTGGAAATTTCTTCTGTGTATCATTTCAGGCTTATTTTAATATATAATTTAAACATATGCCTCAGGTTGTGGTTTTGATGAATGGCTTGTCAGTCTAATTCTGCACTGTATGTTCACCTCCCCTCTTGCATTGCCATTAATGAGCACAGGGCAGCATAATGAAACAGTGCAGTGATCTTGCTTGAAACCAATCCCACCAAAAAATCCTCAAACTGATTTAATTTACAATGTGGCCATATGGCTGCCAGCATAAGCATAAATGCATTTAAGGACAAGTTGAAGTACTCTGAGCTGGTGTCTTTAGACTAGGGGTTTGTAGTCCCTGTTTTATTTCTGACAGCACTCATTATAGTTATGTGCAATGAAAGATAATGGTGCTTTTGCATTGGTTTCTTATGCTCTGTGTAGGTTTTCTGTGACCAGGGAGAACACAGGTTTATTTTTTTTCACACCTCTATAATCTCTACAAAAAACATTTTTTTGTCTCTTACCTTGGTCATGCATGTGTAGCACTGCTGAAGTCAGTGGGGCTTCACCCTGGCACCTTGGTCTGCCAGTTTGCAGGCTCAGTTTACTTGCCACCAAAGATGGGCTGTGTGTCGACTTCCATGACAAAACAGATTCTCGTCTACTTTCTGGATTTCAGTTCTCTTTGATTTTTATATCCATAAAGAATTTGACCTTTTATTTTTAATGTGGGACTGTATTAGTAATTAAGTACTTACTGGTTAAAAATCTGTGATATGTCATTTAAATATCTTCTGATCTGATTATTCTTAAATTCATTGTGGATTAAAAAAAAGTTCAGATAGTGATGACATTCACTGACTTTGTTTCTTTTCTTTTTTTTTTTTTGCTGCCTTCTCTTCATGTGAATGGTATATTCATGCTTCTTGTCATCATTGCTGATTTTCTTGCCAATCATCTAGAAAACCACCTAAGGTAAGTATTTTGTCTCTTTATACATTTGTAACTGCTTGAAAATGTTGAGCAATGCAGAAGAGTTGGGCATATTGCTGTAGTATAGGTCAATACATCTTCGATATTTAAAAAAAATTATCTGTTCCCCATAATTCCAAGTTAAAGACTTCATAATTTCAGAAGAATATATTTTAATCCAACTGACATGCAGGCAAGGCACACGACTTGTTAAAGCTGCGACAAGGACAAGCCATAATTTTAAGGCATTCATAAAAATATTTGAAAAAGTAAATGAGTACTGTGTGTAAAACATTTCATTGCACGCAATTCTGCTTAAAAGTTAAAATACTGTTCTTAAAAGGTGACAAAATGCATCCAATGAGAAGCAAATAATTTTTTATTTGTACTGGATGATAGCCAGAAATTAATAATTAGTGTAAAAGTTGCCAAGGTATACCAGAATTCACCTAGAAAGGATTGTCTGTGTTGTCTGTAGTGCAGAGGAAGGGCAGGAGAAAAGTGTTGTGTACCTATATTAGGAAATTAATAAAGTTCTTCTATCAATGCCAATTGATATATTTAACACAAGAGAGTTTGATCACTGTTAAACCTTTCTTTTAAAAGGAAAAAAAAGTCTCCTTTCTGTTGTAATTTCACCTGAAAAAAGGTGTTTTTTACAAGAGCCTTCCTTTTCTGCAGTACATCATTCATGTTCTATTATAGGCAAATAAAGTTATTCTCAACATTACATAAAAGCTCAATTATGGCCTTATATTTCTTTGACAAAACCAGAACAGCTGCATGCTTGTGCGTAAATGTCACATTATTGTTAGGTATAGTTGGATGGTCACTAATATCCTCAAGCTATAATGCTGAAACTTCTGACGTTATGTGGAATGTTTTTCAGTTTGAGACAGAAGAAGGTTCATGCCATCAGTGGAAAACAGACTTTGTTGAGTTTGTGAGGGTGTGATATGAGTTGTGAATGTTACTTGATTTATAGAGTTTTTAGGGTACTGCACATAGTTGATCTTCAAATTAGGTTTATTTAAAATAAAATTTTAGAAATATTGGAATTCTCTTTGTCTTTAATGAACTAGCTTATCGTCAGCCATGGATGAATTATTTTGCCACTTCAATTTGGTACCTCAGAAGCTGTGATAAGAAAATTTATTATAAGGATATTAGGGTGTTTTGCTATTTCTACAAACATCACATTTAAGTATAATTTTGTGACAAAGGTAAAATGATTGTTCTGACCTGAGGTCTGTGAGCTATGCCCTAGGCCATCTTCAGATTTTCTTTCCATACTTCTTCAGCCCTGTTGTAGGTCTTGTGTTTGTCATACAGTGACCAACTTTTTTTTTTTTTAATCAGTTCTTTAATGGCATCCATTTACATTAAGCTTACTGGTGTAGACTCTGTTTGCTGTTTCCTTGTGGATCTCCTTTATTACTTATCTCCATCAGCAGTTGTAATAGGCATGTAGGAACAGCTGCCCCATGAATGAAAATTTCCCTTCCTCAGTTATCCCTTCCTTTTCTTTTTAGGAACCAGGTAGTCCCATAAGTCACCTAACAAGTCAGACTGACTGCTTCTCAATGAAAGCAGAATGTGATTAATTGGCTGTCTATTGGTCAGATGGCAATGGCTATTAAACATTAGCCATACATTTGCAATATTTTATAGCTGCATAGACTTAGGGGTAATGTTCAATCTGGGTAATGCATTGCTAAATTCAAACCCCAGACTCTGTCTAGCCTATACTGAGAATTAGGCTTCAAAACAATAATGAATGTGAAATTAAACTCCTTTTTAAAACTAATTATGTAATTTGGCTTGGTCTGGCAAGCAGTTAGTATTGGATATGGTACTCATTACCTATAAGTAGTTCGCATGAGTATACTTGCATACATAAACTCTTAAAATTATTAATTCCTCAAGCATTGATTAGGGGCCTTAATGAAAATGAGTTCTGCAGAACATTATTTTGGCTGTTCAAAATGTGAATACCCCTTTGCTGTCTTTTCAGATTCTGTGAGAAGTTACTGCTGTGTAGCAGTCAGACACAATGACTCTTCTAGTTTAAGATCCACAGTTTCAATTTTAAGCCACAGGTACAGATGATTTTGAGACAAAACTCCAGATTTTTCACTGACGTGCACAATGGATGCATGGACCTGCATCCCGTTTTGCAGGAAGCCATAACCTCTAGCTGTCTCCTTAGCAAAAATAACCAACATCTGTCTTAAACTGCTGTAAGTGTTTGCTGAAGGAATCAAAGCCACATATCTTCCACTTTTCTTAAACTTTGTGGTTGCTAGAAAAAGTCTTTTGTTTAATTTCCAATATTTGCTAGCACTCCAAGTACAATTCTCTCTAACCTAGAAATGGCCTACATAACTCCTTTTACTTAGGGTAATGTGAGCACTTACAATGACTCTGGATACAGTAGTACCAAGATCTAGCACTTCCCAGCTAATTCTTTCTTATAACTTTTCTATTTTTATATGTTTGTGCTGTAATGTTTGTGAGGTAAAATTCTTATAATGAATATATGATGAGTACCTACTCTAGCTCATATACTTTTTTTTTACTGTGGGCTTCCAACTGTGCAAGACTGTGCCCTGGTGAGTCATGTTGCATTATTTGTAGCTCTGTCTGTTACTTGACTGTTTCTGAGATGTCTTAAGTAATAGTGTAAGCTTTTTTTTTTTTACAACTGTCATACAATACAGACTAAAAATACTGTGCAATGTCAAACATTGGAATAATAGAGCTGGGAGAAAACCCACGCTATTCATCCCTCCATTCAAAATTTTTTGTTTATAAGCTCCTACTCTAGCGTGGCAGGTTCCTGGAAGCTTCCTTTTATCTAACTTTCTCTTTTAGATGCTAGGATGAATTATGACGCATAGAATCTTGCAAAAATAAGAAAATTTTGAGGCTTGTTTGTTAGTTCCCTGTATAATTTAAAAGCCCAGAATAATTTTGGGTCTAGTTGTGAGAACTGGCCAACACCAGTGCGAACTTAAATCTGCTTGTAGTTGAATGCCAATACAGACATATGAGGTAGATGTATACCTGTCTTTCGTGGGTTTCCCATTTTGCTTGTCTTCTGAAAATTGTTAAGCTTCCTGGTACAATGGCTATGGAATGGACATCAGAGCAGTAGGAAAGCAGAAATACTCATCTGTATAGTCACAGAGATGTAGAGGAATAACTGAAAGTTCATGAAATCTTAGTGGAAATAAAGGTAGCAGTTTTAAACTTTCAATTTCATACAAAAAATACTTGCCTTTTATTTTTCTTTTATATTAAGCACCTAAATGGAATAGATTTTCCAAAATGTAGTTAAAAACTAGTTCATATGAGGTGCTTGAAGTTTAAAGGGTCTGTTTGTGTCACAGATATCTCTGTTCAAATATTTTTCAATAGTAGTTTTGATATAGTTGGTTGATACGGTTTTGATATAAGCTGGTAAAAATCTTTGCTAAAAAGGCATTTTCAAAGCCCAGTAATGCCCAGTTTGAGTATTGGCCATTGAGTCTGAGACTTGAATGTTAACAGAAGTTCTGATAGCTTTGATAGTCATGTTGACAGGGGGTTTAATACCTTCTTCAGGGAAAAAAAAATAAGAAAAAAAAATTATTATTCTGCATACTTCTGTCAGAAGAAAAAGTAATACCCACCATTTCTGTTTTCAAGGAAGAATAATCAGTGAAGATGAGAGAAGGAAGGGAGCACAGTAGAAAAGACTTAAAAGGTTTCTTTTTCATAGCATAGGTTCTGTGTCTTGACCCCGAGTATGCTTGCATGCTCATCTTGGGACTGCATGTTCTGCCATTCCTGCACTGGGGGTTAGAAAAATATAAAATAGTTATCTTTTTGATCATCTTTTCTGTAGAAGGGTCACTCTTCACGTAGGGTGCTGTTCTACAGGTATTTCTTGTAAAATGCCTTCCTCACGTACGCATGGAAGAGCCTTACTGATTGGGACCAAGTATCTTGCTCTTGTATGCCTTATCTCTTACCCTGTTAATTCTTGCATTTGCAATCTGTTTTCCCAAAGGTCTGAGTTGCCCAGAAAATTGTTTTGGTTGGGTGCTTCCTTAAAGTATGGTTGCTGGAAATGTTCAAGGTAGCTGTTTTGTCATCACTAATCAAAGTAATTTTTAAGTATTCTTCTGCCAGTTTTAATGGAGAGAGGAATTTTGCTGCAGCTGCTCTACATGTTTTGCAGATAGTGCATACCCTAGCAGTTTCTGCCTTTTTGCCTGACTCTTTTAAAAAAAAAAGTCATCTTGTTACTTCTGTTAGAGGGATTTGGCAATTTTCCAGAACAGATTTTATAAATAGACTAAGCCATGCCCTGGCTTTTTATGTTTGTTATGAAAACATACTAAAATGCTATATTTACATTTGTTTTATCTAGAGGCAGAATTTTAATCTTCCTATTGCATAATCATTTTTGACCTTTTAAAAATCAGTCTGACCAATTTTTATCTCTTTTAAAAAATCCCAACGAAAACTGCTTTTCTACAAGAAACTCTTGGCTATAAGCACATATTTTGGTTTTAAGAGTCTCTTTGCAAGATGAGTGTTTAAATTAGAAGTCACTGAATGATCCTGACATGATTTTCCGTGTTAACCAAGGGGAAAATGCATAGGACAATAGATTAAATTGGCCTACAGTACTGCTGTATTGACATTTAAGTCATTACACATGAGCATGTGTAGCTGGGTAACCTTTTTAACTGGTCTCTGTGATCCACTGCAGATAATGCTTAGTTTTAAGGGGGAAGAATCGGCTTCTGGTAGATTTGGATCCTTACAATAGGGTTCCTTTTTTGTAATTGAACTGCTTGCCATTTGATCATCAGAGAGATTAGGTATTGTTACTAAGTCCTGTGAGGAAAACTTCCATAGAATATGAGATGAGAAACAGTGGTTCTTGGACTACAGAAGTTAGGAAAAGGGTTAGAGGGTTCTTATTGATGGCAGGTTTTTATGGTTAGATTTGAAGTATGATCAAATTCACAAAAGTAATTTAAAGTGCCCCCTACTTATGCGGATACCTGAAGACAAGGTGAAGTAACTGCTGCATTTTACTTGCAGTTCAGTGGCCAAATTTCATCTTTGACTCAGTCACATCAGGGAGATCCTGACTCATGAAGTTGTCTCTTTCTATTTGTGCTGCAGTAATGACTCAGGCCTCCCTTTAGATTATTATTATGGGTTTGTTTGTTTTCAGAAGGGAATTCCAGAACTCATTTCACTCTTTGGTCTAGGTGTTGTCTCAGTATCGAGTCCTCTCTCAGGCCATTTGATGTGTTTTCCATTAAGCTGGAGGAAAGGGAAAGAGTTGAGGTTACTGTGCTAACCTGGTTTTATCCTTCTGGAATATTTGCAGCAATAGACATTTTGGGAAGATGTCTTAGATTAGATTACAACATATCTGTAGATTAGATCACACTGTAATTTTGAATTGCAGGGAGTTCAAGATGTTCTTGATTCCCAAAAGCCAAAAGAAAATGATTCTTCTTCTTCCTCAGCTCAGGACTTCTCTCTAGTGAATTTGGGTGTTTCTGCTAACAGAGCCTGTGGCTATTGCTCTACATTGACATGCATGGATTGTCTCCCTGAGGGGATCAGCTATTGGAAGAAAAGAAAATTTTGACCCGGGCAAAGTTTTATTGAAAAGGTGGTTTGAGATTTTCCCCACCTTTTGTGCTCCCAAAGCAGAAAGCTAAACCAGAATTTATATCGTTAACTCATCCACAGTCAGTTTATCATGGCAAAATGTGGAAAATACACTGCAGCTTAGGTGTGTTTGTGGCCATTAAAGCTGTAAAAAACCAGTGTTAAATGTCTACACCATGATGTTCCCAAATGTGCAGAAAAAGGAACTTGGATGAAATCCCAATGCGTTAAGTGGTTTTACAGGACACTGTTTCAGGTCTGCAAGCCCACTGAGCACAGTATTGAACCTCATTCAATTTCTGCCTAGCTGGAACTCTTTACTGAAGTGATTTTAAGTGATCTTTTTATTAGAGCAGGCTCTGATAGCTTGTCTCTCTAATAGAGCTACATTTTCTATTTGTAGTTTCTGAGCTTCCTCTGCTGAGATGCAGAACTGTACTCTTAGTTTAGGCAGGTTATCTAATACTGTTTATTTGCTCCTTAAGGCTTGTAAATAGTAATGATCTTCACTGAGTATTAGAAGTCCATCCCATGGTAAAACTTCTGTGCATATTGTGTTGATGTCTGCCAAATAGTCATCTCACCAAATTCTTTATATTGAGTCCTTGTGGTGCTGTTTCCTTACTGTTGGCAGAAATGTTTGTTAGTGTTAGTGCCTGGAGAAGAGTGGAGTTAGTTATTAGGTTTTGACTGTGTTTTGAAATCTGCATTAAGGGATAGAGTAAGGAGTATTTAGTATAGTATTATACAGATAGAAAAGAAGTATTGTGGTTTGCAACTCTCAAGATTTCACGAAAGTATTCCTGCTGATGAAGCTTTTTTGCAGTTCTGATTTAGGATCTACAGAAACAGTAGAGACTAATTACACAGTCACAGATATGTCCTGCTTTAAAAGAAATGTCTTGTAGCCAAAGGATCCTAATTTCTCTCTTTATGTGCTTCTGCAGGTGTTTGCCTTTGATCACTGCTTCTGGTCCATGGATGAATCAAACACCACAAAATATGCAGGTAAACTCTTTTTAATACATTGGACAGTGTAAATAATTTGAGAACATATGAGAGTTTGGGCCTTTGTTTTGTGGAGTTGGTTTGGGGTTTTTTTGCATTGTGGAGTTGGTTTGGGCTTTTTTTCTGCATTTTGTACTGTGATGCTCAATTGGCTTCTTCACAGAAGCAGGAATCTCATTTTTACAGGATTGATTCATCTGAGTGCAAACCCCTCAGCTGAGAAGGAATGCAAGTTTTAAAGTACCCGGTACACTGTTCAGGAGAGTTGCTTTTACATCTAAGCTGTAGTGTTCTTTTTTTATCACCTGAAAGAGCCTTTTGTGGTGATTGTTGCTGCTATTTAAAATTTCATTTCTGCATCAGAAATTTCTCCTGATTGGTGCTAGTGATGAACCTATATGTTTTCAGTGCTCTGTGTCTCTGTGCGTGAGAGGGGAATAAAGCGTGTTCTCCTCAGACAGTGTAGTTATTTCAGGTCTTTTAAGTCAGTCATAGTCTGATTGTTCATTCCTACTGTGTTTTAAGCAATCAGCTTTGTGACTCCTTCCTTCCGAAAGCTGGATAATCCGTGCAAGATTGTAGTTTTCTCATAACTGGATTTGTGTGTTAGCATATTCATATTTTATAAGAAGATTTCTTTTGGTGGAGAGGGCTCTGAATGCTGCAGTCTCAAAGCTGTGGTTTATGGAAAGGAAAAAACCCAGCATTCAGCTTAGGTATTCATATTATGAAGTTTTGTGGCCCATAAGATCTTGAAGGTTGATATCTGATGTCAAAGTTTGACATCAGAGGTCTCATAAATGAACTGTCATATATGTATGTTAAAATATATCTCTGACTGCTGTAGCCTCTGATGTGAAATCCCAGATTTCACTTTATCATGGATTCCACTACATTTCTTAATTGCCTGAGCAAAGAGAAGCTTCTTCAGGGAAAAAAGTTCTGCATTGGTTCATATTTCAATAGCTGTGTTTGCACTGAACAGGTGCACTGTACAGTAGTTCAGGCTGCTAGAGGCATTGGAGCACACATCACATCACCTCCTTATGTGCCTACACACCTCTGTTTCTTTTTAAAGGAAGGAGGTGATGGTGTGCACCTAGATCTTGGCCCCATGTGCCTCTAGTGTTCACGTGGGAGCTGCACCTGTTGGGTAAGCCATGGTGTTAACCCACTTGCAGAGAAGAGAGAGAGCAGAGAAACACCCCTAACTGGTTTCTCTCTCAGTTTAACCCATCTCCAGGTGGATTCAGTGGGGTTCTACGTCTGTTTATTTTTAACTTGAGTCAAAACAAGTTCTCTGCAGCCTGTTTCAGAAGCTGTAATTGAGTATGTCTTATCTGAAGTTTTATTATCTGTATATAGAACAACCTCTTGTTGGGCTGGTCTCTGGAAAGCTGTGGCTCACATCTCTTCCATTTTTCTTACTGTCCAAAAAGCTATGAAGTGGTTTTTTGCCTATTCCAGTTAATGTTCCTGTGTGGAAAAAAAGAAAACCAAAACAGGTTTTTTTTGTTGGGTTTGGGGTTTTTCATTGTTTTGTTGGGTCGTTTTTGTTTTCTTGGGGGGGAGGCCTTGATGTTGGTGGTTTTTTTCCCTTTTCAGAAATATGCTAAGAATGTTAGTTAAAAGACTTGCATACAAAAAACAATGCTTTCACTGATTTTTTTTTTTTTGTTGTTGTTGTTGTTGTTGTATGGTCTTGAAGCTAACTTGTGACTTCCAGCCTTCATGTTCTGGAACATAATGAATTTGACACAATATCAAAAGTAATTAAAAAAACATCACCAAAGTGTTTCAGATCTAAGTTACTGGGTTGTTGGCTTGTTCACCTGCTTGTGCATGAACTGATGTTATCCTATACTTCAGTAATATTTCTTGGTTTAGAGCCAACAAACCAAATGCTGAAATGACAATATTTCAGTTTTTATATATTAGTAATATTAAGGCTGCCAAAGTCTGTTTCACAGCTTGGCCTAAGTTACTGTGCATTTTTATAAACAAACAAAAAAATCTATGATAACTGGTTTTGGTTGGGGTTTCTGATGATTTCTTTGCTTTGTGGAACAAACCCCAATTGTCCTTGCAAATATACATGTTGTCTATGTCCAGAGATTGTGCTAAAGACTATTACAGAATTAAAAACCTTAAAGAGTCCAAACAAGCCATCTAACCACCTGAGTTTTTGAGCTAAACTGTAACCTCTTGGATGCTGTACTACAGAAGGGTAGCTAAGTGTATTAAACATTCCCTGCCCAAAGTAACTCTCTGTGGATGTGTTAAGTTTAATGTCATTGTCAAGAGCAGGGATTAGTTACACAATTAAAAAGAAATATGTGTAAAACTTGAAAACTAAGTCCAGAGTGCTTGAAAATGTAAGTTGTGTGAGCTTCAGGCTTAAGTAAAATTTTTAAAATAAAAAAGCTATGTGCAACAGATTTAATTACTTGAAAAACACTTTTACCTGTCTCACAGAAATACAGTGGAAGATGTGACAGTGAAAGGTTTAACAAGAGATTCTCAAGTACTAGGCTACCCTATCAATCATTGCTCTCTGTGCAAAACCAAAGCATGTTCATCTTGCATTACGTTGAAAACATACATTGTGGGGTATATCGTACTATATTAAAGATTGACACATGTGACATCAGAAAACACACAGAATGCACCACAGACAACATATGCCTGAGTCCTGTGTTGACTTGTGGCTAACTCTTCCATGTTGTTATTTTGTTTTTAATGCCAACAAACCCAAAGTTTATCTGCTCCTGGAAATGCACATTTATTACAGGATCTAAAAAACTATCACACATGATTGGGCTGGTTTTATTTTTGACTTTGTTCATTTATCTGCAGTAGTACCAGCACTTATTAATATTGTTAATATTAATAATTAATATCTTGCTCAAGAGTGAGATTCTTGTATGGATAAACTTAATTACATGGGTAATTGGTAACAATTCTCAGGCTGTGGGGAAGCTAGGCTAACCCTGAGATGGGATTAGCCATCTCTTTCTTTTACCCTAAACTTGTTCTGTAAGATATCTTCAGCTTCTTTGGCTGAACATAAGGTTTGTTTGGTTGTACTAATTTTCTTTCTGTACTCATGTTCAGGAAGTACAAGTTTAAAAGTACTTACCTTATCTTTCCAGCAATTGAAAACATGGGAATTGTTGCTGTTGGTAACAGAATTGCTTTTTTAGCAATTTTTTTTTTCACTTAAGTGGAAACTAAACTAAAATGATCCAACAATATATCTGACAGAAATAGTGCAGGCTACCTTCATATGATGAAAAGCATCCTGAGGGCACCTTTGCAGCTGTCCTTGCAGGACTATCTGATAAAGACATCAAGGAGTCTTGAGCATGGAATAGGAGTAAGCTCTTTACAAGACCTTTGTGGAAGTGATACTCTGATTTCAGATACTGCAGGGCATGGAGGCTCTTTAACAACTTTATATCCTGTGTTAGAGATTGCAGGATCATAGAATCATGAAATGATTTGGATTGATGTGACATTAAAGACCATCTAGTTTCAACCCCTTTGCCTTCAACAGGGACACCTTCCACTAGACCAGGTTGCTCAGAGCCCCATCTAACCTGGCCTGGAACACTTCGAGGGATGGGGCATCCACAGCTTCTCTGGGCCACCTGTGCCAGTGTCTCACCACCCTCACAGTAAAAAATTTCTTCCTAATATCCCATCTAAGCTTTCAGTGAAAAGCCATTACCCCTTGACCTCTCACCATATGCACTTGTAAGAAGTCCCTCTCCAGCTTTTACGTGGGCCTCCTTCAGATACGGGAAGGCTATAAGGTCTCCCTGGATCCTTCTCTTTTCCAGGCTGAATTACTCCAGTTTCCAGCCTGTATTTGTACTTGGGATTGCCTTGACCCAGGTGCAGGATCTTGCACTTGGCTTAGTTGAAATCCATGAGGTCTACAGGGGGCCACCTGTCAAGCCTGTAGAGGTTCCTCTGGATGGCACCCCTTCCCTCCAGGGTGTCTAACACACCACATGGCTCAATGTCATCAGCAAATTTGCTGAGGGTGCTCTCAGTCCCACTGTTCATGTTGCCAACAAAGATCTTAAACAGCACCAGCCCCAATACCAGCTGGCACAGTCCTCTTTGAATTTCAGAACTCTCTCTGAATTGCTCTTAAGCCTGAAAACTAAGTGTTTATAACCTGTGTTAAGTGGGGGTTTTATTGGGAGGGTGTTTTTGTTTGATATTGTTGTTTCTTTGTTGTTGTTTTTTGTTTGTTTGTTTTTTTAATCCAACCAGGTAGCAGGTAGAGGGAGGATTACTCTGAATACTGATGCTGTGTGTTTCTGAACAGTTTGGGGCTGTCATTCTAAGCAAGGGATGGTTACAAACCTCTGGGTTTGTACTGATCATCATGTGCTAGCTTCTGCACCATTTTTCTGATGATTTAATTCTGAAAGACATAATTGGGTATTTAGTGAGAATATGGACCTCTTACTGGAAAGGGGTGAAAAAGAAGTCAATGAAATAGGTTTTGAGGAGGGAGAGGAATTTGATTAAAGGACAGAATGAATTTGCCTTGATCTGGAAGAGGGATGAGCTTTGTGTATAGGCTACAGTAGAAGTGTTTTGAGTGTAAGCAAAATAGCTTATTACCGTTTGTTCTTGACTTGAATGGGTCAGGAGTCAGTTCACGTATAAAGGACACACCTGCTTGCCTTGAGAAGCTCACAGAAACAAATAACTGCTTGGCATTTTGTTTAAGAGGAGGATATTGAGAAATTCTCAGCAATGAGAACAAAGAATTCATTTTACAAGCCTGGACAACAGTAAGAGCGTATTGAAGTCTGTGATGAAGTGGATTTTTAAAAAGAAGAAAAGAAACCCTTCAGTTTGGGAAGGATTCAAGAGATGGCATAAATAACCACTTTAGCACTTAGGCAGGCCCATTCGAAGGACCCCACACTGTATCAACTTGCCCGTGGATTTTTCATAAACTTCCTAACCTGCATCATGTTAGGCCTGACATCTCAGCTCTGTTTCTGCAGGCTACCTTGTCCTGAAAGGCCAAACACCCAGCTTTGAGCTAAGCTTTAATTGAATAAGAAATATGTATGCTTTCAGCACTTTCAGCTGCTGTATTTAAAAGGAAGCAAACCTGGCAATTGGCTTAAAGAACTGTAAGGTTCTACCCTCATGAGAGATTGTGAGTTGTGGAATTTGAGCATGGGCTCCCTGACAGCCTTGGGTGTGCTTTCCCCAGCCTGACTGACTCCATGTCTGCCAGTCACCTAAACCTTGCCAGTGTTCTGAGCAGAAGATGGGAGAGGGGATGGATATTTGTGGCCTTTAGTTCCCTCTGTAAGAGGTTATATGGTTTTTGCCAGCTGGAAGATCGGGAATCCCCATCTTGAACACAATAAGGGTTGGTGTAGGGGAAATTCTTCTGTTAACTAATTTTTTTTTCTATGTTTCTCCGTTTTGCTGTAAATTAAGTCAGAATCAAGTTAAATCCCCTGCTAACCTTTTTAAACACTAGGCATATGTGGAAAAAAAGTCCTGTAAATAAGGAAAAGTATGCATTGCAGGCAGTATAGATTTGTTTAACAAAACAAAATTGCAGCAATGTAGACGATGGATCTGCATTATTTCTTTTGACAGTAAGTGCACATGGACATAATTCTGTATATTACAGATTTTGTAATCTGTTGGCAAACCCACTAATAAAATTCAGGGGGGAGACAGTGAGGTTTTGTACTGAAAAAATATCAAAATCTCATGGATGATAAACTGTTGCCCTCAACAGTACACTGCATTAACAAATTAATAAAATATCCATAATTGAACTTTAGCATTTTCTGTTCTTTTCTGTGAGTGCACTTAAAACCAATCTTATTTTATTCCATGATAATTCAACTGGATACTATAAACATCAGTCTTTAATGACCCATTTGTCTATGTTGGTATTGCTGAGTTCTTTAAGTATGTAATAAAAATATAATTTTAAAATTATATATCAGTGTCTAATTGACTTTCAGTTTGTGTTGACAGTTTGAAAATTAAATTTGTCCTGAAAAATAAATCCAGCTTTGCCTATGAGATTCAAACTGTGTTCCTTCCCCACTAAGGAGTTCAGTAGCTTATGCTTATTATAAGCATATACAGTTTTATAACATTTTGGTATCTACTTTTTTCCTTATGAATCATGGAGGAGGTTACTGGTTTATCGCTTGTTTTTTCCTCTTCTGACAAATGGTTTTATTCTTCACTAACAATCATTGTGTACTCTTTTTTTTTTCCTCATAATGATTATACTCAGCTTCAATCTTTGCTTGATTTTGTGTTCTTGCTCGGCAAGTTAGTATGTGGCCTCTGATGCTTGGTAACTACAAAATGGGCCCTCAGGAGCAGGTTAGAAAGCAAATTTTTCTGTATTGTACATTCTTAATAAAATCTTTTGTTGATATGTTTTCTTCATTCATCAGTAGTTTAACATTCTTTATAACTATTTCCAGGTTGTTGAACAGTGCTCTCTCAACATAGGTATTATCAAATGACCAAGTGATTCCTACTTAAATGAAAAGTGACTGAATGTGCATGGGGAAGGAAATGGAGTTATTCCAGAGTACAGCAGATTCTTCTCTATTTTTAATTCCTGTATTCAGTAGGATTAACTGTGTTAATCCAAGACCAGTGACACTGGAATTTTAGAAATTCAACTGAAAAGATACACAAAGACCATTGTGTATGGTCTTTGAAATTAGGTATAGTTAAAGGAAAATAAAAGTAATGTACTTTCTTGTCCTATTTACATGCCTCTAAAATATTCTGCAGTCATTCCAGAGGTTGTTCTGCAGGAATTTTTCTGGGCTACCAATTACTTGAGGATCATGAAGTATAGATATCGTCATGAAATGTATAACTGTATAGCTAGATTATTTTTTATACCAGTATATTCCGTTTTGAGAACTACAGAAGTCACTGTTGCATCCACTGTAAACCAGAATTTCTTGTAACTGACAAGTGCTGAAACTCCCATACCCAAATGAGAGATGCAGCTGATTTTAGCTGTTCAGAAAGTCACCAGCAGTGAATGCAAGTTTTAAACGCAAACACCAGAAGGTGAACAAATACTGTTCTTAACTCAGCTCTGCTTGCTTTGGGTGTACACACAGCTGGTGTAATTCTCTGATCAGAACTCAAAGCAGACAACCCATTGACCCTCTTTGTGGTGTACAAACTCTGGGTTTTCCTATTAAAAAAACCAAACAAAACCCAAAAACCAAACGAAACAACCCAAACCAACCACTATCTGAAATCCTCCTGGCACAGGGAGATAATTTTCAGACTATGAAGTTCTGCAGCTGACATTTCAAACTATGGATTTGGCAAAATATATCCTCAAACAGCTCTGTTGAAGTCTGACAGCCTCCTAATGTGCATTTCCTCACTGAATGTCATTGGAATGCTTTTATCTTGGTTCCACTATCACTTTGCCACGGGGCAAATTACAGCAGCTTATGGTGAAATTTGAGGCCAGTTCCCAAAAGAACAACTTCTAATATTCCTAGCAAGATATCTGTTGTGCCTCTAATGTCCCAGTTCACTAATGGGTTTCATTGCAGTGCTGTTACAGTACTCTCTTGGACATAGTTTGTGATTAAATAATGCATATTACTTGCAAAAACTACACTTAAAAAATAAAAAATTTAGACATCTATGTTATTTTCTAAGCTTTCAACTTATATAACACCTTTCAAAGAACTGCTCCCTTCACCAGATAATCAACAATATATTTAAACATGAGAAGCTGTTACACTGTGTTCAGGCAACAGTTGTGAATTTGTCACTCAGTTGTGCATGAAATCACTTGTTCATTCATCAGTGCTCTCAATAGAAAAAAAGTAATGTGCAAACCTTTTTTTATTCATGTTTTCAGTGAATTTTAGTATGTTATTCAATTTAAAATATACAAACCCAATTATTTTCTAGGTCAAGAAGTGGTGTTCAAGTGCCTTGGAGAAGGAATTCTTGAAAAGGCCTTTCAGGGATATAATGCTTGTATTTTTGCCTATGGACAGACAGGTGAGTGTCCTGTGCTAAAGGGAGGAACACTTCATGCATATGGGAAGTGAGAAGAACAAAACATAAATATTAAGATAGATAACATTTCAAAATTGTATTTTGAAATATCATACTATTACATATCAAGCGTTTGGCACAGCCGTTGACAATGTAAAGTTCTTAAAAGCAGCTCTGTCAATATGATCCTAGTTGCTACCTGTTGGGGTCACTTTCAAAGCCTGAGAGCAGTAGTTCCTACTGAAGGCTCATTCAGTCTTTTGTGTTCGAGTGTGTTCCAAGGGGTCCCCAGTAATGTTCCTGCTGAAAGAAACCTTTAAGATAATTTCTCTTTTTGTTTGCCTGTCCCTTGTAGTCCAAAGAGAAAGCTATCTGTCTGGAATAGCATGTCATGTTGTTCTGATATGTGCTTCTGGAGGAATAAAAAGAGGATTAAAACATGTGCTTCTTGAACAAATGAGTAATTCAGAAATTACACTCAAAGCATTTTCTTCTCCTTTTTTTTTCCTTTAGGTTCAGGAAAATCCTTTTCAATGATGGGCAATGCAGAGCAGCTGGGTCTGATCCCACGGCTCTGTTGTGCTTTATTTCAGAGAATCTCTGTGGAAGAAAATGAATCTCATACTTTTAAAGTAGAAGTGTCCTATATGGAAATCTACAATGAAAAAGTCAGAGATCTGCTTGACCCAAAAGGGTGAGTAGCTTCACTCTCCCCCACAGCCTTCCTTATTTTTGTCTAAAACTATAAAAATAGAAATCAGTTTTGCAAGTCCTTGAGAAGGTTTTTTGAGACTGTATGTTTATATGACTTCTCTAGAGAGGATTAGATACTAAACACCAGAAAGAATATTCATGTAAAGCTTTTATATACTGTTGTGGATCAGTTTAAACATTAGGCTATCATCCTAATAATACAAACAAATACTTTATGAGCTGGTTTACCACCAGCAAAACTGCATACAAGCAAATTCTGGAGTATTTCTGCCACATGATCCAAACAGTATTTGGGTAATAATTTTCATCAATTATAAGGAATTTGCAGCTTATTTACTTGGGTTTCATGGTTTAGATGCTGAACTCTTTGAACATAGAAGGGTGACACGTCAGAATATACTCAGGCATTCTTTCTTCTGTTTTGTCTACACAGAAATACTGGTTAGGCTCTCTGACTTGGAGATTTCTATGTAAGAGGTAGTTTGATAGGATTTTTTCAGCTGAGCATTAATATATGTGGTATATATTTGGATTCTTGAAGATAATTGCAGAAGGTGAAGAGGTATGCAAGTTAGTTAGAAAGGTAGATTTGAGACTTACTTGATATGTGTCAATAAAGTGTAGAAAATGCAAGATGAATTGAAGCTTTAGCAAATTGCTGAGGGGAGGATTTTTAGTTTCCTCTCTTTTCTCCTTATTCTTTTTGCCAAATAAGGCATTTCAGGTTTTGTTACAGTCACAAATACCAGGGTGGGAGGATGCATTAAAAATAATTCACGTATATAGAGTAAAACCGGTTAGATTGGTTTGAATCTTTATTGTTACTTTGAGTCACAAATTCTGGAATACTTTCTTCCTCTTGTTACAATAAAAAGGACATAAATTGGCTTCTGCTATATAAAAGATACCTATTTCATATGAAAATTTTTGGATATCCATGGTAATTAGTAGATTGTACATGAAGTCTACTTTATTCCATAGGAGTCGGCAGTCCCTCAAGGTTCGAGAGCACAAAGTGTTGGGACCATATGTCGATGGCCTGTCTCAGCTGGCTGTTACAAACTTTGAGGTAAATCTAAACCCGTGACAAGTTTATAAATAACACCTATGTACACAAGCAAGAAGAATCTTATAAGAGGTGTCTATCCAGATATTTTGGTTCTTGAGTGATTATGGTCTCTGACAATTGCAAAGGTCTGTAATGCTTTGGGAGTATTTATTTCATGTAGAAGCACTGGTTTTGCCTTTATGTAAGTTAAAAGTATAATAGTGGTATCTTATTCTTTTGCAGTTTTCAATGCACATGGTTTATGCCACAAACACAATGTTTGCTTGACATGGAAAATATGAGGCTTCTAAAATAAGAATATTAGTCTTCCAGCATGAATTTCTTTGATTTTGTTATTGAATACTACCTTCTATTTTATATAGGTGTGCATATAGGTAATTCATAACTTAAATCACAACAACATCTGAGTCCACTTGATTTACCAAAACATATTGAAATAAATCAGTATTGTAGAAGCCAATGAACTACTACAGCTCCAATGGAAATAAGCAGAGCAGTGCAGTTTACAAATGTTTTTAAAAAAATGTTCATTCTTTGTGTAGTATTATGTGGGAACCATTTTACTTTTTTATGGGGGTTTTTATTTTTCTGAAGCATCTGTGTATATTATAGAGATATAAAAACTGCTTTTGCAGCTTTTATGGCAAATTGCTTACTTTGAAAGCACACTTTCTTTGTTCAAATTCTAGTAAGTATTGTTCATACTTAGTTTTTGGCTGATGACTTTTGAAACTGTTTTGGAAGACTCAGCGAGCACATATAGCAGTCTTGGCATAGTCATCTTTGTTTTACACATGTGAGAAGGTACAGGCTCAAGCGAGCTAACTTGAACAAATTAAGTGAAGATAGTATTAATTCAGTAAAGAGATGTCCTGTGTTCACTGTAAGTAGATCTGTGTTGGCTTGATTACTGCCATTAAACAATATGATTTGTGATGTGGATGTTACCAATGTATTTCAGCAGCAGATAAGGAGAAAGTGAATTGACTGTAGTTGCTGGGCTTTTAAGTGCAGCATTTAAAACAGAGATATGATTTAATGTTGTTCTGTGGACTTACATACCCTCTGTACCAACTCAAATACATCTTAAAGAATTTTCTCATTGCTTCTACCTTCCCTTCTTCCTCTCTCACAGGTACACACCCTTCCATCTAGATGGGAATTTTGTTCAGCAAGCACAATACTTGCTTTTATCCTAACATCACTTTTTACTCTTTTTGCTCTAGGATATTGAGTCACTGATGTCAGAGGGAAACAAATCACGAACAGTTGCTGCAACCAACATGAATGAAGAAAGCAGCCGCTCTCATGCTGTATTCAATATTATAGTGACTCAGACACTTTATGACCTGCAGTCTGGTGTATGTATTTCTGTTGATTAATTTATGAAGTTATGGTGGATTCTTCTTTTTTCTGTCTGTTACACATACATTATCTGTTTAGCTGTGCTTTGACCTTGTGCTTGATGCCATGGGGCCCAGTAATCAAGATTGAGAGAGCCCTGGAAGAATGAGGAAGCACATCAGATAAAGCAAACATTTGGATCACTTTTTAAGATTATATTGCCACCATGAAACCTTTCTAGGTCTTAACTGTTGCTAGAGTTGGTATGTTTTAGTGTCCTATTCTGCCAGTAAAGTTATTGATGTTACCACACAGCTGATTCTGGTTCCTTAGTGCCTCAGGCCTTTACTATAAAATATATGGGTGACTTTTAAAGAGCTATAAAACCTCGTGATAATTCCTTCTCCTCTCATATCTTGACCTTGATACTTTAATCTACATTATTATAAAGAGCAGTGTTTCATGTTGCCAGTGTTAGTGCTTTTTGCCAGTGTTTCTTAGCTGTTGTTCTCCCATGTCCCATTTGCACAGAATTCTGGAGAGAAGGTCAGCAAGGTCAGCCTGGTGGATTTGGCTGGGAGTGAGAGAGTGTCCAAAACAGGAGCTGCAGGAGAACGCCTGAAGGAAGGCAGCAACATAAACAAGTAAGACATGGGTATACACAGGATGCAAATCCTAGTCTTGAAGAAATCACTGTTGTTTCCTTGGCCTCCTCTCTTGATGTGCTAGTCACAAGTCAGCTCAAATGAGCTTCATCAGGAGCAGTTCAATATGGCTCTTTCAGCTGCTCTGTGCTGAGCACCATGTGTTTCCTGACATTGGCATAGGGATCCTGATTCATACTTGACTCAGACGAGGGCTATATGAATTTTATCTGGAAAAAGTGACAGCAGTGCTCTTTAATTAAGCACATACCTTTTGTGACTCATTTATACACCCTGTCCCCAGGCTCATGTGTTTGTCTCATCATCTGCTCAAGGAAGAATGCAAAGTTGCAGCGTTGAATGGCTTTGTTCCAACATGAATTAAAATATGTAAGGGTGTAATGTACAGTTTAAGAAAATCGGATCAGAATGAAGCTGTGTTGGTTTAGGATTGCCTTGGGCATTTTTGCTCAAGCAATGACAAGTTTCAAAGGATTTTTTTAACCGTAATTACTGTGTTATTGTCCAAAAGAAAGAATTTAGCACACTATTACCACTGTCTTAAATATACTAATCCTCTGGGAAAGAAAGAGTCTAACTGTTCCATTAAAAGCTACTGCTTTTTCAATTTAATTTTAAAATGTTACAAAATATTTTGGTATTTAAGTTAACAACGACGGCACAAAGTGTGTATGAAGAGCATTCATACTTACAATGATTTAAATTTACCTCTTGTTGAGTTTGAACATGTTTGCTCTTTCTAGCTTAATTTCTAATCTGCTTTGCATTTAATGCATCTTAGTGGTAGCGACAACCGGCGTAGTCTCAATGAAACAAAATTATGTGGCTCTGTTTGCCTAATGGCAAATATTGTAACCTTACCCTGCAGGTTACTAGTTAAATCCAGATTGGTTTTACTAGAAATTCTATTTGTATTTTGCATAAACAAAGATGAAATTGTTTCTTTCTAAGTCTTGTGAAAGAGTTCAAATGCCAACCCTCCCAACAGCTATTAACAAATCGCAAGTGTAGCTATAGATACAGAAAGACTTTCAGCGGGTTTTTTCCTATTAGGATGTTTTTTCAGTGTTAAACTTGTATGGTATCAATGCAGCTGGGAAGGCCTGTTTTGCCCATGCTGAACCCCTTTGACAATACAGGACTTCAAATAAAAGTGCCAAACCTTTATAAGAAAAGAAAAGATTTTAGAAAAAAAACAAACTGGATAGCTCTACATTTTCTATTCAATTAAATTCTTATATGTTACAAGAATATAATAGCTTATATGCTATTACTTAGTCCATTTATTAAGCATTCTCTATGAAATACCTTTTGGAACTGAAAGGCAAAAGAGGATTCCTAGTGCTGTGCTTGGTGTCTGTTGTTAGATTTTTACTGTTCAGGCTTTAATGAATGACTTTTTAAGCCTCAGAATTGATGGACATGTTTTATCAGACTAGTTCTTCAGAGAACATTGTGTGCGATCTTCTTTGGGGTGTGATGCACCTTACTTATTAGGGAAAGATAATAATCTTTTCTGGAGTGATACTATATACTTAAACCATAAACCATATACCTTACTAGGTCAACCTCTTTTCTTATTATTTTTCTTTTATAAAAATCCCAGTAACATGTATTGGTAGCATGTGTTATGTTTAATGAGATGAAAAATGGAGCTGCTGGCAAGTAAATTTGCTGTTTGTGCTGTGTTTTGTTGCCTTGAAGAACGTGGAAATAATGTACCTGTTTATTTACAAAGCAGGGAAAATTTACACTCAGATCTGTGTACCAAAATTGCATAGTGCAACATTTCACCAGTCTCTGCAAGTGTCTGTACTGTTTGTTTCTGATGAAAACTGGCTAGAGCTGTGGTAGATGCCACCTTGGTCCCACAGCTTCTGTTGAAAACACTCTTTCCTATCTTGGGGACAGTGTGTTGCAGAGCAGGGGTGATGGATTGTTCTCCCACTTACTGGCAATGAAGATGGTGAATGGCCTTGGGGGGAAGCTGTATGAGGAGCGGCTGAGGTCACTTGGTCTGTTCAGCCTGGAGGAGACTGAGGGGAGACCTCATTGCAGTTACAACTTCCTTGTGAGGGGCAGAGGAGGGGCAGGCACTGATCTCTTCTCTGTGGTGACCAGTGACAGGACCCGAGAGAATGGCCTGAAATTGTGTCAGGGGAGTTTAGGCTGGATATTAGAAAAAGGTTCTTCACCCATGGGGTGATTGGGCACTGGAACAGGCTCCCCAGGGAAGTGGTCACGGCACCAAGCCTAACAGAATTCAAGAAGTGTTAGGATGATACTTTCAGGCACATGGTGTGACTCTTGGGCATGGTCCTTTGCAGGGTCAAGGGTTGGATTCAATGATCCTTGTGGGTCCTTTCCAATTCAGCATATTCTGTGAAACAACACAGAGATGTGTCATTTTGTGTCAACATCTTCATAAAGTTGTAACAGAGATTACTTCTGTTTTTTTCTCAGAGATGACACAGAGTTGTCTTAGTAAAGGAGGTTTTTGGGAGACTTGCCATACCTCATAGAAAAGCTGGATGTGCATGTTCCTCTGCAGGATGTGCTGGTTCCCATACCCAGCGTAGAAAACGAGGTGCTTAACAACTCTTTGTGGTGTAGTCAAAGAATTTCTAGAACACAGTAGTAGGAGGAAGCAGAATAAACAAGCTGTCAATTAGTGGCTACAAAAAAATACTTTCTCTGAGCAGTCTGCAGATTTAACTCTGATTAGTAAAATAATAACTGTTGCCATTTTAACTTGAGAATGCGAAAGGAAGACTTTAAATTGTAGGCGGGGGCAAGGAAAGGGCTGGGACAGGTCTGGCTCCAAGCTGCTTTGAGGGAGGTTTTTTTGTATTCAGAGTTAACAAATAGAGAAGTGGATTCTGCTCATTGAAGAATTTGGTTGTAAATTGTACCGAAGTAGCTTGAACAGGTGTCATTTAGGGACAGAGATGTTCCCCTGCAGTGAGGAGGCACCACGTCCCTTTGAATGCTGCTGACTCAGGCCTGTGGTGGGAGTGTGCAAGCTTCCCACTACCTGCTAGCAAGGGCAGTCTGGTCATGCCTGAGGAATAGGGAAAAGGAGAACACTGTATAGAAATGGCACTTTCCTGTAATCTTGCACCATACAAGTCCACTCTGCTGCTTCTGAACTCTCTCAGTCTGCTGTGCACTGTGGGCTTAGGCCTTCTGGTTGATTCATTATATATAAGTAGCGTGAGATAGCATCAAAGTAATGACAGATCTCTGATGCATCATTTAGCATGAAGCAAAGCAGCCTATGAGCCCTGTAATTACTTTGTTGGGCAGCCATTTCTTTTTGCTGCTTTCCTTAAAGTCTTTAAACAGCTTTGTATTTTGAAATCTCAAGCAGAGGGCATAAATTATTCCAGTTTGGCTTTTATTGCAGATGTTAACAGTTAGTCTTAACATAAAATTACGATTTATAAGGAGGAGTAATATTTTAATGTTTTTTAATCCCATGTTGATAAACTGTAGCTTATAATTTCCTGTTCATTAAAATGCAGTGCCCGTAACTCAAATTGGTATTGCAGCCTTGCTGTGAAATAGTTTTCAGTCATAGGTCCTTTCGAAATCCCTGTTCTTCCTATTTCTCTTCTGACTTCTGACAGTCCGTTTCTTCCCCCACTCTCAGGGTTTGGCTTTGGTTTTCACATTTACCTTATGTAAAAAAGGAAAGAGGAATCAGAGGAAAATAGTCCTGAGTGTTTTTTTTTTTTATGCCCCTTGGAGGTGGACTCCATTGGGAGTATGCTGGTTGTGCTGGAGGAGGTTGCTATAGAGCCCCATAGAGCATCCTACTGTTTGCTCTCACATGTTTAGCAAGCTGTCATCTCTGTCTGTGGAGAGAAGAGACTGGAGACAAGAACTAATTCTCCTTTTCCTATCTTTCCCCCACAAATTTTCAGAGGTTACTAGGCTTTTCTTTAGGTCACAAAACTAAAACTAATTGTCTTTTTCTTTTCTGTGAATTTCTCAGAGGTGAGTTGGAAAGTTATCCTATAGACAAATTTACTGAATAGAGTGCTCTCTTGAGAGATCAGATTACCTAGCCTCCCCTCAAATTTCTTTTTCTTTTAATTTTCCTCTCAGGTCTATGCTATCTTTATATGCAATTAGGGACATCTTCAGTGACACATGTAATGGTTTTTGTTACCTTAGCCTTGGATATGTTCCTTGGAATATTCTTCTGCAACATTTTTGTCATTTTATAAGTGTTATTTCTGAACCACTGGCAGTTTCAAGCAGCACTATGGCTCTGTTATAAAAATTATGCAAATGCTGCCTATTAACTAAAATAGTACTACCTTTTTGAAAAGAAAAAGCAAGTGGATGTAGTGGAACAATACAATTAAAGATTTACTTGACTATCTAATTGCGATGCTGATGAAGTTTTCTTTGGTAGTTACAGAGAGTAGCCAGATATTTGAGCATGAGTATGACAAACCAGTATACTCTTGGGCTTCAGCAATGTCTGTTTTAAAACCCTTTGGGTGTCTGTTTAATGTTCTCAGGCTTCTCAACCAGCTCATTATCTTAAACATACTCACCCCAAGAGCCCTGATGTCACTTAAAATTTACACAGGATTGTATAAGAATTGGATAATATAATGCACATCTGCTTTGCACAGATTACTAATATAGTTACCCCTGTTGGTAGAAGTTGTATATGTACCAAAATGAACAAGTTAGCTATTTTTTTCACAGTTCTGAACTGTTATTTGGGATGTAGCTTTCTGTTATGCAATTTGGGGCTTTTCTCTTTCACACTTGTGCAGCACTTTTGTATCTGGGAGATTGTTTGGTCTCTTTCCCACACAAGAAGCCAGTGAGGCTCTACCTCAATTATAAGCCAACCCATCTGTCAAGGGACCTCCTAATCAGACTTTTCTGATGAGCAGCCTTCTATTGTTGTGTGATGGCTGGCTGGTCACTGGTTCACCAGGGCAGACTAGTTATCCAAGGCCATAGCTGGATTTGTTTTGAGGATGCCTCCTTTTGGCTAGAGAATTGTTCAGTTTTAGTCTCCATTTGAGTCAGTGTTCTTAAAACATTGTTCCCAGAGACAGAAGTTCTTGTGCTTCCAGCACTGACTTGTAAGAGTGTCATGAGACAGTGTCTAAAACAGAAAGATTTTTATCCTCTGAGAAAAGGTAGGTGTCTAAGCAAAGGCAGTGGTTCTCCATGTACTGTAGCAGTCTGTTTTACACTTTTCAAACTATTTAAATATTTCAACGTAGTCTCAGTCTTTCTGGAACATGGTCTTGGTACCAAATGAGATGAAACACCATAGATACCATTTTTTTCTTCCAAATATGTAACTTTAAAGAAATACATTGCCTTGTTTGGAGCAGGGCAACAAGCTGGCTGATCTCCTGTAATCATTTCCAACTTAAATTATTCTATGATATTTTATAATTGGATGTAAAGTTCTGCAGAGCAATCCCTTTTTCTGTGTTTTAGTAAATCTACATTTGGAATATGTGTTAAACCTGTTCTGCTGTTTTGCATTTATAGATCACTTTCAACACTGGGCTTGGTTATATCATCACTTGCTGACCAAGCAGCAGGGAAGGGGAAAAACAAGTTTGTGCCTTACAGAGACTCTGTACTCACTTGGCTTCTCAAGGTAATTTATATTTTCCGTTCACCATGTTCACAAGATGTCAGCTTACTAGTTTGTAGGATCATTGTAGTATACCCCTGTGTACACGGACTTCTCGTCCTTTGAGTGAAGGAACTCTCATAGCTATAAGTTTTTCAACATAATATGGACAGCTAAGTGTATCTTATGTTAATTCTGTGTAAAATCCTATTTGCCTATTTTCGATTGAAATGGAATCAAAGGTGGTAGAGGTGGGTGGGAATGTTTTCGGAACATACTAATTAATTTATACTCAGAGTACTTTTCGGTGCCTAAATAGTAAGCTTTAAGTATTTTAAATCTCTTTGTAAAGACATTGTATAGTATCAGAACCATTTTTAACCCTCAAACTTTCTGTGGATGCACTACAGGACAACTTGGGAGGAAACAGCCAAACTGCCATGATAGCCACAATTAGTCCAGCAGCAGACAACTATGAAGAAACACTCTCAACTCTGAGATATGCAGACAGAGCCAAAAGGATAGTTAATCACGCTGTGGTGAATGAAGATCCAAATGCTAGGGTCATCAGAGAATTACGTGAAGAAGTTGAAAAACTGAAAGAACAGCTCTCACAAGCTGAGGTAACATTCACAGTACAACGTAAACTGAGTTTCCCAAGGAAATGTCAAATTCTGTTTGGAAGACTAATTTTCTTATGAAATGAGAGAAAGTCTTGCAGCCATTCTTTTTTCTTTTATTTATTTTTTTTTTAAATAATTAACCTTGTTTCCTCAATCCAACATAATGTGTGCTTACTTTTAATAACTTTTAAATGAGAACAACATTGTACTCATGGTGACCCTTGTCAGACTAGACAGTTCTTGAAGAACTTCAGGTCAAACAATAATTGATGCAGCACAGAGAAGGGCTAGTGTACAACTTCATTGTGTAGACTTATTAAGAGATTTTTTTTTTTTGCATTGGTAGACTATATATGATGCCAAATGGAAAAGCGTGAAAAGGCATAAATCTAGTATTGGACCACAAAACATATGGGACATGTCTCTCTGACATTTGTGAAAATCTACTAAAAATTGTCATAAGTGCAACACTGAAAACCATCAACAGTTTACTTCACTGCCTTAATATTTAACACTGTGTGATTGATGCTTATCTTAGATTTATACTTCTCATTGAAGAGTAAAGTATTCGAGTAGGATAGTTTACTTGGTGATATCTGGACAAATTAGACACTTAACAGGTAGGAAAATATTTTTGATCTGTTCAGGCAGGACACAAAATACTAGTGGAAAAAGAACAGGACTGTGTTTGAGGGTAAATTTGTGTGGTGTTTAAGCTTCATGTTCTTTTAAGGAACAGTGTTCCTCATATGAACAGTTCCTTACAGACTGAAATGGGAAAATCTGCTATAAGAAAAAGGAGCCATTCACTTTATTCATAAATAAAAAACTGTTCTATTTCCTTATTTTACAGCAGAAAATATTATTGTAGCGTGTTGTTAATTATGTTGGCAGGCTACAGCTGAACACAATCAGTAGGAAGGTGTCCAAAGTCTTACTAATTATTTTTTTAAGTGTTTTCTCATCTACCTTCTGGTAAAAACAGTTATATAGAGTTATAGGCCAGCCTGTTGAATTGTCACTTGGCACTGGATGTATTCAAGCCCTGTGCTTCTGTTTCCTGTTGTGAAATGAGAAGCCTGTGTTAGCTCCAGAGCATGCCTTCCTTCGAAGGTAATCAACAGGGTCAGTCTGAAAGCTTTAATGCAACTCTAGTAGCACTTACAAAACCAAGATAGAATGGAAGGCTAAATGTCAGGAGGAATTTGTATTTTAAACTACTGTTGGAAGAAAGACTTTGCAGTTGAACTTCAGACAGCTAGGACTTAAAAGTTTTTAAATACTCACATATTTTTATACAGACACTGAAGTATGAGTGGCCAGGCACAGAGATTTTTTTTCATTCCATTAGCCTCTGGAGCTGTGTTGATCTATAGCTATTTCAAATCTGGACGCATTACAGTTGTTTCTGCCCTCTTCCTTTGCAAGTGACCTATTTCTACATCTTACACTACAAAAACCCTGGGAATATAGTAGAAATCTGTACTTATTGCATTTGATGTTATGTTGATGTCTTCGGTTTTTTTGTGCAAGCATTGGGAAGAATAGCTGAGGGTTTTAGCTAATTTCTATCTTTTAGGCCATGAAGGCACCAGAACTGAAGGAAAAATTGGAAGAATCTGAAAAACTGATAAAAGAGCTAACAGTCACCTGGGAAGAAAAGCTAAGGAAAACAGAAGAAATTGCACAGGTATTTCAGAAATTTTGAAGAGGAAAGCCAGATAATCATACAGTGCAAGTCAGCTGAATTTCATGAGTTGACTGTTTATTAACTGTTTTCCCCACCAGCTATATAAAGTTCTTCTGAATTTTTGTCTTTTCCCCTTGTTTCAAGGGGGCAGATTGGTTTGTTTGTTTGTTGGAGTTTTTTTAAGTCTAAATTTCATTAGAATAAATCTAACTGTGTCATGATATCATTGATAAGAGCTAATATTTGATTTTAGAGTAAAGCATCAAAATATGTTTGAGCAGCTCATTTATTTATTAAGACCACAGTGGGATCTTGGACGTGTTTCCCTTCAAGTAACTAAGAAAGTGAAGGATTACAAATGGATCAGAACTGTGGGTCGTATTTGTTGCTTTTCCTTGTAGTGATTTTTTTAACCGGAGAACGAAAATGTGTACATGTAGTTACTAGTGTTTGTTTATTGCTATTATTGTACTTAAAATAAGACTGCTGGATTCCAGTGTACTTTTCCATAATTTCCACCATCTATAGCTTGTAGAATAAGCATTTTTGGTTTTCTTTTCTAGTCCTAATGTTCCAGAAGAATGTTTTGGTGCAAACGCTGTTAAAAAAGTTTTTAAAAATGAAAAAGGGCAAGGGGAAAAACTAAACCTGACCAGTCAAACAAACTGTAGCAAAAGAAAAGGCAGATGTGGCATGATGAGGTAGTTGCTTTAGCTGAATTAATAATAAAACTGCTAAACAGTCTAAACTGTGGCATACTATTTTCTAAATTATTTATGACTATGATTATCTTTGAACTAATTGGAACTGAGACTCATTTTTTACTAACACAGAGACTCATGGCCACACTGTGTTATTTACAAGTAGCTCTAATAACAGAGCTGCTTGGGTAGGGCTAATAAATTTAATAGGACTGCTTAGATAAATAAGTTCCACTTTGGGGAAGCAGGTGATTGAGAAGTAGATATAACTTTTTATGGTTAGGGTGTAAAAATAAATTCTGTTGACCCTGTGGTCCTTAATGTCTGGTAGTGATACACAGAATGCATTCTCAGCATGTGCATCTTCAGCTTCAGTTGCTCTGTACTTGCCTCTACATACTGCAGCAGGCAAGATTAACCTATTTTTGTTTGCAGGAGAGGCAAAGGCAGCTAGAGAGCATGGGAATTTCCCTTGAGTCTTCAGGTATCAAGGTTGGGGATGACAAGTGTTATCTGGTAAACCTGAATGCGGACCCTGCGCTCAATGAGCTTTTGGTTTACTATTTAAAGGTAAGGATGTGAAAAGAAAAGGTAAGAATGTTTACACAGAATGAAAGGGCACTTGTTTTGAAATTCTGGCTCAATTTGTTACTTGGAGTGTATGTAGATTTTTTAAGAGTAGTTGCAGCAAAATAGGATAGGCCTCCTCCTACTGTTTAGGCTTTTGTTCTCCCTTTGCAGTTCAGCTTTGCTGTTTTCCTAGTTGATTTCCTGATTGCCAACAGTGGTAGAAGTTCTCAGTGTGTGCCAGTGTTGAGATCAATTCTAGTTTTTCCAGACAGAATGTGCATAGAATTGCCTTCTAGGCTGAACTTGAAGCACGAGCCTCAGGTTAGATGCTTCGTTTTGTTAGGGAGTTGAGGATTGCTTTAAATATTTGATGAATTTATCATAAGGAGGTGACGTTTAGTAGTAATCAGTACTCAGGAAGAGTAATGAGGTCTTTAATGACAGAAAGCTTATGAGAAAGGGGTTTAAAAAAGCACTGTTAAAAATTTACAGAAATCTATTTTCCTGGTATTACTAGCTCTCAAACTATTTTGTTTAGCATAGTCTAATGTCAGAGTGAAGTAGTATGAAATACAAACCAAATAAGTTTGTAAGGGAAATGTGAGCTTCCTATCAATAATATATGAAAGACATATTTTCATAGCTTCTTTTCTGCTTTAGTGACTGAGGTAGTATTTCAGTTTGTATGTCAACTGCTTTATTTTGCTTTATCTAAAACTGTATGAGGTGCAGAGCAGAACAACTGTGCGTGACTGTTACAGTCTTCAGATCTGCTGTGGCACCTCTTCTGCTCTACAGAAGTGCTTAGCAAAGGAAAGCACGCAGACTGTGCAGTCTCAGTGCTTTAGCTAATATTTTCTTAGTTATATCAACAGTGGTATTTTGCTTGTCTCTTAGTAACAATTTGTTTTCTAGGATCACACAAGAGTTGGTGCAGATACCTCTCAGGATATACAGCTCTTTGGTATAGGAATCCAACCAGAACACTGTGAGATTGATATTGCTTTAGATGGAGAAGTTACACTCACACCAAAAGAAAATGCAAGGTAAGGAAGATCAGCAGCACTTTCCATTGACATGTTTGCTGTTCTTTGCCAGAAGATAACTTTCACACATTTTTATTTTACATAGGCAGAAGTATCTTATGTTCTGATCAATGAGTAGCTTCAATATAGTTGACTTAAACAGAGACTTAGAAGTGAAATTCAACGATTAAAACTAAGATATCCCCATACATGTACACATCCCCCCACCCACTCTGCAGCATAACAGGCTATCAGTGGTTTGGCTCAGAGTAAGTCATCACCAGAAGGTTTTTGGTAGGAGTGAGGGGCCACTGCTTGTCTGTATCACTGGGATACTGCTGGCTATCCCAGCCTGTGTGATGGGATAGCAAGCTGTCTTGATGGGGGACAGCTGTGCCTTGTAAGTAGTTCCTGTTGTACAGTTCAGTATTTTGTGAGAAAGAGGTGTTTTAGAGATCTGAATTCTTTTCTAACTCCTTAATTACTGTTGTGTCTAGTTAATATGCAGTGTCAATTCACATTTCACCTTTTGTTTCTACATCTATATTTTAACTGTTTTTCATTCCAGGGGCTCTGTGGCTTCTTGAGTGGAATTGTAAATGTCTTTGTCACTTCAGCTCCAATGGCATGTGATAAGCAGTACCTTTGTCCTAGTTAATAGTCATGCTGCTTGTCTGAAATTTGGATATCTAAATAATGTACAGATTAGTATCAGAATGAGAAACTAAAGTTTGAGAGACACTTTAAAAATCCAATCTCTATCATTCTGCCTTTAGTCAAATGCATTTTTTTTTTCTGCAGCCTACAGTACAAAATTTCGACAGATGGGATTCAGACCTGTGGTGATAAGAGTTACTGTACTGGAAATCAGTCATTTTGACTGGCAAGAACATAGGCACATGTTTGTGGAAAATACATATTTTCTTTTAGTCACACCTGATCTTCCATGATTAAGTAACTGTTCTTAACATACTAGTGTCAACAGAAATTTAGTTACCAGAATTTCATTGAAAAGAAGTTAAATAAAAATTGGTTTAAAATTAAATGCTTGCATGTTTGTGTTGATTTACATGAGAGAGACAGCTGAAATGAGAACACTGCATCTGAAAAGGCTTTTTTCATTTTACAGAAGATTTTTGTCCTTTCAAATAAAATGCTCTGCTTTGTGAGTCATGTATGCAAAAGTTCAATTTTTCCCATTTTGTGATTGAAACTTAAATACAAAGAAACCTACAAAGAAATACAGCAGTATACCAGATGTTCACAAAAATAGACCATTGTTAATAATAGAGACTCCATTTGTTGAAAGAATAAAACTTGGATCTAAGAATCTTTTCTTATGCTTGAATGCCAGATATGTTAACAGCATGTTTTACAACTTTGTGTTAACTAAGTTGTATCTTGGAGAGCTTTGTCAGTAGGATTTGCATGCATTCAAGTTTACAGATTGTTTATAAGAAACAGGCAGTGACCCACTTTGAGAAATGGGCATTTAAAGAAAACTTGGCAAACAAAAGCAAACTTGTCTGTATGTTTACTGAAGAGTTATACCAACCAGAGGAGAGGGGAAAGGTGCTAATTCTGACAATAGAAGTCAGAGCAGTAACTTTCCCAGTGACCCTTTAATGAGAACTTGGCAGATTTGTGCATCATATGATACAAGTGACTGTTGGCAGATGGGAGAAACAGTAGCTCTTCAATCTTTTATTTTAAGATTTCACTGAAATTGTATTTTCTTCTTTCAGATCCTGTGTAAATGGTGCACTGGTATGTTCTGTCACTCAGTTATGGCATGGAGACAGAATATTATGGGGAAACAACCACTTTTTTAGGTAATAGTTGATATTTATATTCCAGGCACTTTGCATTCAGCCAATTTTTTTCCTTTTCTGTTCCACATAATCTTGTTTATAAACTGAATTTTCCATTTTTACACAGAATCAATTTACCAAAGAGGAAACGTCGAGATTGGCTGAAAGACCTTGAGAAAGAAACTTCATTGGGAGAGCATGATCTAGATGCAGCTAGTGAAGCTTCTTCAGAACCAGACTACAACTATGAGTTTGCACAAATGGAAGTTATTATGAAGACACTGAATAGTAATGGTAAGACCAGATAAAAATGTTCCTTTGTTTTCCTAACAAATTCAACAATTTCCTAACAGAACTCAATATCTGGGTAAAACAAGCAGTACTTGTTCCAGGGGCCTTTGGAACATTTTCAGGGTAAGATATTTTGCAGAAACCATGTTAGGTGTGTGCATATATATATAAATTAAACATATATGAATATATATATGTGAAAGAATGTTTGCACCTAGGTATAAATACATACACAAATTAGCAGTTGGTTTGAACCCTTACACACAACTCTATCTGTACCTCTGCTCTCCTTTATAGTGCAGTTGTGTTGTAATCCTATGTCTGTCTGTAATGGGTTGACTCTGGCTGGGTGCCAGGTACCCACTAAAACCACTTTCTCACTCCCCTCTGCAACTGGACAGAGAAGAGGAAAAAAACAGTAAAGGATTCATGAGCTGAGATAAGAGCTGGGGGAGGTCACTTACTGATCACCATCACAGGCAAAACAGACTTGAAGTGGGGATATTAATTGAATTTATTACAAATAGGATCTGAGCAAAAGAGTGAGAAGTAAGATAAAAACACCTTCCTTCCAGACTCTACCTCCTCCTCCCCAGCATTGCAGGGGGACAGGGAATGGGGGTTACGGTCAGTTGTTGTTTCTGCCACTGCTCAGAGAGAGGAGTTCTTCCCCTGATCCCGTAGGGTCCCTCCCACGGGAGACAGTCCTTGATGGACCTCTCCAGTGTGAGTCCATCCCAAAGGCAAGAATTCTGCCCAAACTGCTGTCCTGTGGGTCACTCCTCCATGGGGTACAGTCCATGAATGAGCTGTTCCAGTGTGGGTCCCCCACAGGGGTCACAAGTCCTACCTAGAAAAAACCTGCTCCAGCGTGGGCTTCCCTCTCCATGGGCTGCAGGTCTCTGGCAGGACTCTACTCCGTCTTGGGCCTCCCATGGGATCACAGCCTCCTTCATGCAGCCACCTGCTCCAGCATGGGCTCCTCCATGGGCTGCAGATGGGTCTCTGCACCCCGATGGTCCTCCATGGGCTGCAGGGGCACAGCTGCTCCACCATGGTCTGCACCACGGGCTGCAGGGGCCTCACCTCCGGTGCCTGGAACACCTCCTGCCCCTCCTTCTGCACTGACCTTGGTGTCTACGTTGTTATTCCCATGTTCTCACTCTGTTCTTCCTTGGCTGGAATTTTTTATCTGTGCCACAACCTTCTGTTCTTAAATATGTGATCGCAGAGGCGTTACTATCACTCCTTATTGGCTTGGCCTTGGCCGTCGGCAGGAAGTCCATCCTGGAGCCGGCTGGCATTGGCTCCACGGGACAGGGGAAGCTTCTAACAGCTTCTAACAGAAGCCACCCCTGCAGCCCACCCCCTACTACCAAAACCCAGTCACAGAAACCCACTACCCTGTCAAATCTTCATCCAAGTCTTTCTAAGCTCTTGGTTCTGAAAGTTACTGCAGACAAGGTTGTGCTAGATATGGGTCAGTTAGTTTCATGCTTCCTTTTGAATCAAATATTGCTGACACCATTTTAACCTTAGTAGAAAAACACTAAAATGATAACAAACCAATAGTCAAATGTCAACTAGCATGGTTTTCAATGCTTGATCACTCTCAGTATTTCATTTCATCTTTGTTAAAACAAATTGTGATGCTTTTTTGGGACAAGACAATAAAATATAGTATAAATAAAATAATGGTATGGTGTACATATAAAACAATATGGTTTTTTTCATGATTTTCAGAAGGCAGGTCATAGTTCATATGAAGAAATGCTGAAAAATTTGGTAAACTACTGAATGCTTTGTACAGTCATAATACACAAAATTTGAGAGGCACTTGGTCACTGACCAAAAAGACACAGTAGATGGTGATTCATTGCTTTCTGTTCTCCTTCATATCTTCACAGTATTTCCATTGCTTGCTGTGGTTTACTTTTTTCTTGATGTCCTCTTATTCTTTAGGTTTGTCTGTTTTGCTGTTGAGTACAACATGTTGGTTTTGTATGCTCAATGTTGTAGCAATTTTTTGCAGAGTTTTTACAGTTTTATTTTTAATGGGAGCGTGTGAGTGAGTTGCACGGTCAGGTCGCTTAAATTGATGTGAAATTGCTGTTTGATAACAGAAATATTCTCATTATGGTTCACTTGTACCAGGAGACGAATTTCAGATGAATCTGCCATCGTGGTGGTCATCAGTGTTGTCATCCCTCGTGAAGATTCTCTTGCCTGTGTTAAGGCCTCAAACCATCCCATATCTGTGCCAAAACTGGGACAAAGGTTTTGAACTCAATTGGCTCGTGCATGAGGCTGCTGGAGAAGTCTGAAAGCATTAATTTATGCTTGATCTGCTTGCCACTAACCAGGGATTTGACTGAACTGTAGCAGTCTACAATGAGTCAGTGTTCTTTGAACAGGGGGTCACATTTTTTGGTTTTCATGTGCTGTTATCTAGCTGATTGAAACAGTTCTTCACAATATTCCAAGTGTCTTTATATCTTAGTTCAGTAGGCTTTTCTGACTGTGGTCCAGGCCAGTTTTTGTCTTGGTTGGTTGCCTTCTGCATCTTGGCCAGTAACAGTACAGACTTTGCTGTTCCCTTTAAGCTCTTTCCTCCCTAATGCACAGCAAATCTTTGCAGTTATACATGTTGCACAGTTTCAGAGGTGTCATATCCCAGTTATTCTGCTTCTTCTACTCACTGCTACATAGATGTTGCTTAACTAAATTGGAGTAGTAAGTGATAATAAAACCCTGACAAAACAAGTGACTGAGGATCACAGCCCTTTGATTTGAAGGTATATGGTGCTGCTAGGTTCTGGTTCTCTCAGTGGTATAACTAAAACACCTTTTTTTCTGACAGGCTTCCAGTTTGTTGTGTAAGAAGTAAAGCAGCTTTGTTACAGTTCCCTTTATTTATTCTTCCTTAAAATGAAAAATAAATGTGGGTAAGGAAGAACAAATAGCTAAATGACTGAAGACAGTTAATTCTGTTACCCATATTCTCTGGAGAAACCCTAAGGGGGGAATAAAAAGGTATTTTAAAAATTTGATTAGGTAATTATTTTATAGGCATGTATAGATATAGCCCAAAGCAAGAGGGTTTAGTTTCCTTTGTTCTGTTTTTTTCTTTTTCCTCCCCTTGGTTTGTTTGAGAATTGTAATCCTCTTTAAATAAATAGCCTGGCTTCTCCAGGGTGCAAACACATTTGTTTTTATGGCACATAACTAGTACAACAGTGTCACAGACTCCATCCAACTCCAAAGAACCTCTGAGGAAAATGTGTAACTTTGAAAACTGCTGTAAAGAAAACACCCAGATTCTTTCCTTCCTTCAGCATGTTGACTTTCTTTGTGGGATTCTGTCAGATCAGCTTTGTACTGCTAATTTGTGATGCTGGTCAAACACAGAATGCATCAAAGAAGTTTACTTTATTCTTGTATACTGTGCAGTGGTTAAGTAAACAATGTGATTAGGTTAGGCCGCTTCTCATTTAAGCAAACAAAACTGTTACAGCTCAGGGAGGGGATTTTGATGAAACTTAGCAAAGCAACCTATGCCATAACCCTCTTCTAGCTTGCTTAGAAAAATACACTTACATGAAATCTTAAGGAATTTATTCAGCACTGTTTACTGGACTAACAGATTCCAGATGTGAATTAAGTGACATTGTAGCAAGGTAATAGATGCTGTTCATCCTATAAAGAAAAAAGCATCCTTATGTTCAGTGTTAGTATTCTACGATTTTGCAGAAGATTAACTGCATATGAATATTTTTTTCAGGATGATTGAACTCTTGTCACATAAATATGTGAAGGATTGGGACTTGAGACTTTTAACACTCTACGGAATTTGCTGTGTATTTGACCAGCACTGGGAAGAATCTTCCTTAATTTATTTGACTTTGCATGAAGAATCCTAAATTGTGGAACATGATGTTTATTTTAGACACTATTGTAGTTCTTCTGAACTACGAAAAACTTGTGTGTTTATTTCTTCATGTTCTACTGAGGTAGATTATAGTTCACACCATATTTTGCTTTTTTCCTGTGACAGGCTTAGGGTTTTCTGTGAAAACTCTTTCAAAAGTTAAATGAAAGTGTTTTCCAGAAGTGTGAATTTACCTTTTGCATTAAAATACAAGCGTAACTCACCTTTCCCACCCCCCTCTCTACCCCAAGCAGATTGATTATGTTGAAATTGGGAAGTTTTAGACTAAGGTCTTGCATCTTTTTCCAAATATTTTCCCTGGTATAATTTGATCCTGTGTTGGTTGTGATCCTGTAAATCTAAGTGGCTGAAAAGATATCTTTTATTAAGGAAATCTGCTCCTTGAACTCGTAGCTGTTCTTTGGCCAGTTTAGGAAAGTCTCATCTTAATGAGTCAGCCTTAGATTCATTTCCTGTGTTTGCAAACACAATAGAAGGCTTTTAATTTCTTCCATGTCTCTTCACTATCGTCTGCATAGTACCTGATTTCTCAAACATTCTTACATATAACTAAAACTGGTTTGAGGATTATGCATGTGAAGGTAATTCTGGTATTATCTGGAGGAGTTATGAGGATAACAATGATGCAGATCAACATTTATACCTTGATTTGTAACCTAGAATATTAGAACTTGGTTCAGTCAAGGTTTTTTTGTTGCACTGTCTGTTTAAAAGCTAATAATAGCTAACTTCTTTCTGAGAATGTCATGTACTAAAAAGTAATATTTCTCGTTATTTTAAGACTCTTTTATGCATCACTAGTTTGCTATTTGATTGCTATTTATATGGACTGATTTTTAACTTTGTGCATTATAACTACCTTTGTGGTGTTATTTTATTATGCCCTTGTGTGAAGCCAGAAATTTTTTCCAGGGATAAGGATAGAACCACAGTAGCAACTTGCAGAAGTATTTGCAAGAAGCAAAGGCGAGATGGTTATAACTAAATCACAGCAGCTCTTTTTGTTTGGTTGGTCGGGTTTTGTTTGGTCGGTTTTTTTGTTTATATGTTGATGAAATGGAAGAGGAATCACAAACAATTATTTTAAAGCTGAAGTTTTTTGCATTTGAAAATCCTGGTATGTCATAGAGCTGCAGTATTGCTTCCCCTAATAATCCACCACTCCATCTTTGGAACTCCTCTCCCTTCCTCTGTGGTGTACAGAATCAGCAAACTGTTAGGTGGCATGCTGTCACTCAGTTATCTTGAGAACTACTTTTTTGCTGTATTTGAGGTTTCAGATATGAAGCAGATATACATACTGGTAGTGTATAGGAGCTTATGCCATTAAATGGCTCATGCAGAGGCACAGTCTGGCACTGGACCTAAATCCAGGAATAAACAGAGTAATGTTTCTTTAATTTCAGTGCACTTCAGATTTATCCATAGCTGATTGACACAAGCAGATTTTTCAGGATAGAGTAGCCAAATGGGTATTTGTTCTGGGTTGATACTGAGATGAAATGTGGTTTGTTAAGCTAAACACAGAAGTTCCCTCCAGGACATACTCTGTCTGCTTCAGTGCTGTGCAGCATATTAGTGCAATCTGATGCGTGACCAGTCAGACAATTCGTTTGTCTCAGTTTCCATCTGCAGCTCTCCAACATGTTTCATTCTCTGCCAAAATGGAGAAAGTAAATTGCTTTTTACTTCCTTAAGTCATTTCCTTCTCTGGTTAACATCATCTTCCCTTTTGTTTTGCTTTGTTTTCGTATTAATTTGTTTCCTTTTCCACTATTCCTTTTTTTCCTACTGGGATTCTGGAATATATTATAACTTCACAGCACTGAGACATGCAATAGGCAAGAGTCCTTAACCATTGTTCTAGCCTCTTTGCATGACTTGTATTTTATTTCCTGTTTGGATATATCTGTTTAATGAAATATTTATTTTTTTTGGCTTTTGTTTTGGGGGGCGATGAGCATCTTTTGTTTGCAAAGACTCTGGGATGTGTTAATTGCTGTTACCAACTAAATAATGAGTGTTCTGTAATGCCAAAATGGCATTTTCTCACAGTTCTGGATAATGTTTTCCTCTTTTTTTTTCCTCTCTTCTCTTTTAGACCCAGTACAAAATGTGGTCCAGATCTTGGAGAAACAGTACCTGGAAGAGAAGCGGAGTGCCCTTGAGGAGCAGCGGCTGATGTATGAGCGTGAATTAGAGCTGCTGCGGCAGCAGCTCTCCCCGGAAAGGCAGCACCAGCACGGCAGCGACAGGCTCTCCTACACTGCTCAGACTGCACAGCAGAAAGTGAATCTCTGGACAGAAGAGAGGTGAGAACACTGGAGTTAAAACAGAGGAATTAGTGAGAACTACAAAGGGTGAAAGATGAGGCTTGAACCTTCTGTCAGAAGCCGATAATACTTTTTGTGGAGTTTGTGCAGTACAAGATCTGCTTCCACCAAAGTGTTGGCATTTCATTTAGGACTAAGTTCCGATGTGTAACATGTGCAAGATTTAACTCACAAAACAGAAAAATATAGCTTTTACTGTTATCAGTAAATAATCAATATTATAGGTTGGGGGGGTTGTGGGTTTTTTGTTTGTTTGGGTTTTTTTAACTAGAAGAGTGCTTATGAAATGTTTGGTTTAGTAATTATTGTTCTAGTTCTTGAAATAAAGGGAAGGATAATGCAGAAACATAAATTTGTCAACTAAGACTACAGAGTCCAGTAAGGAGCATTTTGTGTTACAACTATACAATGACAGCATGGTATTTTGCAATCTAAAAAAATATATATAAAAAAAAAATGGTCATCCATATATGTTGGATGTATGTGTTTCTAAAGGTAAGCCCAGCTTCAGAAGAGAATTGCTGTGCTTGAGCTGTTCAGGAAGTTAAAGGAGGTTCATCCATGAGGTGAACAGGCCTCTTTGCAAAGGAGTAGCATGGCACCTGATTGCAGCCTTGGTGAAAGATCATCATGAGATTTGCAGGGAGAGTTAAAATGCGGTTTAGGAAGATGTGAGCAGAGTGTTTGCACTTTGACATTGAGAGAAACTTGTTCTTGGTATCATTGAGGAGAGAAGGATGCCAGCTCCATGGAGAGAAGTTCAAGGGGCAGCAAACAAGATGATTTAAGTTTTCTGCATACAAATGAGTATTGTGTCATGGGGCTAATTCATCAGGAAGAACACCTAGATGTAGTAACAGGTTTCTCGTACATTTCTTTTTCATCTGTTTCTTTTAAAACAGAAACTTCCTTATTCACTCAGCATTTTTTTTCTATATGTAGTGAGTTTGAATGCTCTTTTCTGTGTAATTATTTCTGCTTTATGCTCCAGTGTTAAAAAAACCAAATCCATTTATAAGACGAGTCTAAAAAAGGATAGCTAAGATTGTGTTGCGGCTTTCAAACTGAGTGTGTTAGAAATAGAACAGAACAGATCTTGGTTTAGTTTTTGTGCAAGATTTTGTTTTGTAATTTCTTCCCAGTTTGCCCTGGGAAAAAAAACCTAAACAAATAGCTAACTGTTGACCAGCAATGACTAGAATGTTTTTCATGGCAAGTATGGGAAGAAGTAGTTCAGTGATTCAACATTAATTAAAATAATTGTTTACCCCTGTAAGAGCTAAAAACAGAATCACTGGGAACTGAATGTGAAATGTTGCAGAGTCATGGTTGGGATTTTCAGGCTGTTTTAGGGCTGCACAAGGAGTGCAGAGTGAGAAACACACTAGCTGTAGCCCTTGCTATTCAGAATTGCTTTGAGCACAGTAAGGCCGCCAAGAAATCATTGATAACCCTCTTCAGTAGCAGAAATGAGAATGGGGCTTACTGGCAAGGCGTCTCTAAAAAGATGCAATTGAAGGGAAAAGGAATTAATAAAAAACTTGCCTGACCTTGAGAGCTGAGAAGAAAAAATGGTAATTGGTTAGCTTAAAGTTAACCACCATAACCACGTAATCACATTAAAAAAAAAAAGAGAATCTGGAGTGATATCAAGGCTGGGTATTCTGCCAGCCTTCACTTCTCAGTAGTTGTCAGATGTTTCTTAGGAGGAGCTGTGCTTTGAACAAGCAGTTTTGCCTCTGGATTTCATGGGTGAATGCTTTACTCTATATAACTATTGAACTACTTGAAACCTGTACTTTTCTACATTGTAAAAATGAGAAGAATGAGTGCTCTTTGGAGCAATCAGTGAGGAGTCTGTAACATTTTGGTGGCACTGCCATTGAGCAGGGAGTTTTCTGAATTATCACTTTCCTGTGCTTCAGAAGATCCTCTTAGGTATACTTTTTATTTATTTATAGTTCTAGAAGAGGTTTGGGCTTCTGAAAAAAGGGAAAAAATTGAATCTTCTTAAATAACAAACCAGAAAAAAAATCTTTGAGTGATATCTGCTGTAAAAGCATGGTTAAGTGTTGCTGAGAGGATGTTTACCAGCTAACCGGCCAGAAGGCAAGAAATCCAGGAAAGAATGGGAAGACTGGATGTGAAAGATGTGCAAAACAGCCAAGAGTCTGGATTGCACAGAATTTGATTAGTGCAGTTTTAGCTGTTGCTCAGTTGCTGTTGCAAATGAAGCTGAACTCTACCAAATCAGCCAAGAAAATGAATTTGAGAGGTATGGCACGTGGTTGTATCTGTCAGATCAGCTGGAACACATTGCACAGAGTCTATTCCAGCTTTCTGCTGACTGTGGAAGGACAGATACCTGGGCTGGTGTTAATTCCTGTTGGCAAAAAGTTAACCCTTTGTAACTTTGAACAAATTTAATTTGTTGGGGCAGTGCTGTACTGGACCAGAGGTTTAGTTCAGCTTATTCTGTATTTGGCATTAGGAGTCCCAGAGACTTGCAGTGATATCTTGTGTCAGTTGTTTTCCTTGTTTGGCTAAAATGATTGTTTCAGGATTTCATGTCCAATGAGTATTTGCTCAAGTTTTTTCCTTGTTTGGCTTAAATTATTTTTTCAGTATTTCATGTTCAATGAATATTTGTTCCAGTTAATACCTCATGGAGCTTGTCACATGTTTCATGTTGTAAGAATTAAAAAATCCTCTCTGAAACTTTTTTTTTGTAAGTTTCTGGAAGGGTTCTGGCACAGCTGTATACAGAAAAACACAACTGTAATGAGAACTGCCCATAATAATTGGTTGAGTTACTCATAAATTCTCTTTACAGTCTTAAACCATTCCTTTCTCAAGAATCCAGCTAAGATTGGTACGGGAGCCTCCCCAAAAAGCTTGCCAGATCATGACGTCCCAGATCAAGGAAGGGACTGGCTGTAGCAGGATCCAATGGCTCTTACAGCATTTACAGATCAAAGCTGCCTTCTCTTTCTCAAGTTAGGCAGCGCTCTCACAGTGGTTGCAGGTGTAATGCACTCTCATAATTTAGTACTTTTTAGTGAGCAACTCCTGACTCTAGCTTCATTTTCTGGGTGAATCCAAAATTATAGCTGTCTGTGGAATGTGTCACTAGCATGGTCTGGAATTGCTTATCTAGATAGCCTGGATAACAGAAGCAAGAGGCAGTGGGAAAGGAATTTTCCATACAACACTGGGAGCAGATATGGAGGAAGTTGACTAAAAATCCAGCTATCCAAGGAAACCCACCACTGTTGCAAACCTAGGCCAGATAGGGCAGAGAGACAAAATTGCATGTTTTAGCATGTTGAAGGCACTAAAATTCAGGGCTGCTTGCTAATTAATGCTGCTGGCTTTTTACCACTTTGATATGGTACCAGGGGACCCAGACAGTGCAATTTGAATTAGTCAGGCTGCTTTTTGGGATATTTTGGAGAAAGATAGCCACTCAAGTAGAATTCTGTTAGTGACTGAGAGGCATATTAGCAGTTGTTTGTGGTTTGTACTATAAAGACATGCAAAAGATCTAAGCATATTTGAATAAAGGCAAGTAGGCAAACTTTGCCTGTATTCAAAGCAAGGCCCAGAAGTTTACTTGTTCCTACTAGGTTCGTCCATAATATAGGGTATTTTGTAGAAATAAAGTGTATGTGCACAACATGTACCATATTTCAGTAGGACTTTGCACAGAAAAACTAAAAAATTCTACAGGGGAGTGCTGGTGACTGAAATATCTGAAATTTGATTATGAGTTTTATGAAGATGGTGAGACACAGTAAGTGCTGTTGAGATTACAAAGAAAGGCAGAATGAATGGGGGCATTTGTTCAGAGGATAATCGTGATACTTCTAAAAGGTAGATTAAAGAGGAGAGTCCCAGGTGAGAGTGTATCTTAGTACACAGGTGTATGTATACAGTGTGTGTCAGAGCATGCTTGCCAGGTGTTACATTAGAATGGGTTTGCTCAGACAGGCCTAAAAATCCTTTTTGGAATTTGTCCAGAGACTATTAACTGTGCAGAGTGCACAAGCTTTAACCTGTGTTCATTCATCTGTTACTTAAAAGATACTTTGGGTACATAGGATGTAAGAATTTTTTTATTTGTAATTTTTTAACATGTTCCCTTGAGATGGCTTAAGTATGTGGAGGGAGGTCTGGGGGTCTGTAGCACTGCCAAGCTGCAGTTGTGATGTAAAGCTGTGGCCTGCAGTGATTGCAGGTTCCAACATCATGATCTGAGGAAAAGCAGGTTTTATCAAGATGAAGTCTTACGTGTTGGGACTGATAGTTTCTGTGGAACAGGACTCCAGATTAAAGACAAAGACAGCTGCAATTATTGCATTTCTTGAAAATTAGGAATGTCCCTAGGGCTTTAAACAAATCATCACTGACAGCTCCCATATTACTGTGTCCTTTTATTTGGGCATCACTGTGCTAGACTTGCCTTGACAGTAATTTGTTTGTTTAACACGTGATCACTGCTTTTCCTCAATAAAATTGTCTGACAGTGTTTCGTGTTTGCTGACACAGTGCTACAAAGCAATTCTTCTTATACCTGTTTCAGAAAAGTCTTTGTTAGCACCTTTATTTGCAGCTTTCCAATAATAGAAATAGGTTTCTGTGTATTTTTCATGTTACCTACTGCACCACAGGGATGAATTGTTTCGACAGAGCCTGGCTAAACTTCGAGAGCAGATAGTAAAGGCAAATACTCTGGTGAGAGAAGCAAACTTCTTAGCAGAAGAAATGAGTAAACTAACAGATTATCAAGTAACACTTCAGATCCCTGCTGAAAACCTCAGTGCCAACAAAAAGGTAATAATAACAAAGAATGTTGAAAAATATAGCTTTATGGCTAAACTATGTAGACATATATAGCATTCATCTAACTTGAGGTGATAACATGTTACTTTTGTTAGATTATGAATAGGCAAAATAAAGCTACTATCTGACTAATACCTTGAAAGTGAATAATTAAGTAAAAACGGGAACATAGCATTAAGTATGGCTCTTGCTTTTTTTAAGTGTATAATCACTATATGTGCACGCATCTTGTGAACAGACATTTGTATTCTGTGGCTGCAGAACCTGCATTTTAGTTACATTTGCAAAAATTAATGGGTTTTGTTAGAGTTTCCTGCAATCTTTGTGTCATAAGGGTTTTACAGTGCTGCTGTAAATGTAATAGCAATTAGGACTATATGCTTGTCATAGAGGATTTGATTGTGTTAATGTTCCTGTGGGAATGGTCATTGTTTGAGAAGGATAAAGAGATCTGGATCCTCAGAGATGTATAGGGCATTCAGTGTCTAAGGACAGAGGTATTATGACTAGCATGAAGAGAGAAGCTCCATGTTCTGTATTTTATTCCATTTTAGGAATGCAATTTGAGTGAAGAGTTAAACTACTTATGTGCACCTTTCCTGCAATGATTGTTTTTTCTTCTGATTTAGAGAGGTGCGATAGTAAGCGAGCCTGCTATTCAAGTGAGAAGAAAAGGAAAAGGTACTCAAGTGTGGACTATTGAGAAACTAGAGAACAAATTAATTGACATGAGAGAACTCTATCAAGAGTGGAAGGAGAAAATTCCTGAGGTATTTTATATATTTTCTGAAATGGATCAAAGATTAAGTTTGTTTTCTTTTATCCCCTTTTAATATGTTGTACAGAGAAAGTGCAATGACTTTGTGTATGAAACATTAGGGAACTGTGTTTTATTTTTAAAAACAAACAAACAAACAAAACTCTAATACAAAACCAATATGACTAATACTAAATATTCAAAATGCCCATGCATAATAAAACACAGCTGTGTCCTATCTCTCTTGTGTTCTCAGATGTAAGCTGAAGGTCAGATATAATTGTGCTGAAGTAGTGACTCGTGATACCACTAAGAGCATATGTTTTCCTGGCATAATATAGGTGCCATGCAGATGACCACCAGCTCTGAATGGAAGCAACAAGCTGCATTAGAAATAAAATTATTAAATTGTAGTCAGTATCAAAGCTAGTAAGGATACACTGCTTATATGCACTCAAGGTGCAGAACATATGAGTGGGGTAAAATGTGATTTTGAAATATGAAATATTCTTTAGTTTCATTTGTATAACCTCCAGCCTTAAAGCAGTGAAGAAATCAATTGAAGATACTTAGTCTGCATCAGTATTTCCATCAAAACCAAAGTGGAGTTTCCTGAGAATTTAAGTAGTACATTAGCCTTGGCAGACAAGTGTGAGACTTGTCAAAAAGCTTGCTTGTTTACTGGCAAGAGACATGACATTTGGTGTTCCAGGAGACATCATCTAAGTATCCAGGTAGAAGTGCATAGGAAGGATATCTTACTCTCTTGTGGCTGATAAGGAGCACCTAAATTAGTTGTATCAAGAATCGATCTCAAATATGTTTGAACAACTGTTGTGCCTTTGTTACATGCTTTGGACGGGACAGTGGGAATCTCTAAAATCATAACACAGGGGAGGTCAAGCACTTCATCTGTGCCATTGAAGACAACGATGATTTTGCTGCTGACTTTAGTAAGAACTGATAGCACATCCTTTGAATACATTATGTCTGCCTGAGCCAGGATCATCCTTTCCATGACCTCAGTCATCCATAATGCATGTGTTCTATGTGCGACATAGAAACATGTAGGTCAAATGCATGTGTTGAGAAGGGAAGGAGCTAACAAATCCGCTGAGGAGTGCATATTGTGCTAGGAATCTGCATGAATTCTTTGTGGCTCTGTTTGGGGTATGTGCACAGAAAATGCTGCAGGTGTGATGTCAGCTCTATGGGAGTAGTAAGAACACTTGTAGGCTTAAGTGGGAATCGTCCTGCACCTTCCCTTTTGCCCTTGTAGTGGTCCTCAGCAACCAGATGAGCTTTTCAACCTGAGGATGATTTGTCCTCTCATTTAAAAAGTATAAACAGAGTAGAAAAGTAAGATGAGATATTTTGAAATCAACTGCAACTGTGCTTGCTCACAGTTAAATCTGCTTTGTCTTGACATTGCTAAAAAATGTAGATCATCATATCACTATATCCCTTAGTAAAGAAAGGATCATATAATGTCTTATTTCAGAGATTTAATTTCAGATTTGTAATACGCTTCTAGTTTCTTTCTACTTGTGTAACAGGAAGGAACAGAAATGATTGGTAGTGACATCATTTTTGTGCCATGATCTTGTAATGCTATGAGGTTATTTGATTTTCTGTTCCCACGCTGATGATTTTATGACATCGCTTTTATTATCTCTAAAACAGATAAGGAAGCTGATTGGCAAGAGAGGTGATCCCTTTTACGAAGCGCAGGAGAACCACAACCTGATTGGCGTCGCCAACGTGTTCCTGGAGTGCCTTTTCTATGATGTGAAGCTGCAGTATGCTGTGCCCATCATCAGCCAGCAGGGCGAGGTAGAGCTGGGCTGGGCACACCGGGGAACTCCTATCTGGGATCACAGGGCCCTTTGTGCTGGGAGGCTTCATGTACACTGATGCTTTTACAAGCAAATGGTGCTTGCTGTCTTGTTTCCCAGTGAATAAGTGTGTTTCAAATCACCACATATGTTTTTCCTGTAATTCTTTACAATTGCCCAGCTGCTAAAATAGTAGAATAAAATTCCTAGTATAAATGTAGGTAACTGAGCAAAACCCAGTATACTGAAGTTCTGAAGTACAGTCCTTACACTGTTACAGTTACCATTTCTGAGGCAGTCCTTACCGTTACCATTTCTGCTGTGTGTGCATTGAAAATTTTTTATTATTTTTTTTTATTATTACTTTCTTCTCTTTCTTGACATTGTTGCTTTTTGTTTGGTAGTCAAAAGTTGCTCAGTGCTGTTTCTGCACACTTCCTAGAGTTAGACGTTAAAATGGTAGATATCTAAGTCCCTTGTGCACAGGTTCTTAGTATTTGTCTGGCTTGCCTTTAGGTTGCAGGACGGTTGCATGTCGAAGTAATGCGAGTCACTGGGTCTGTCCCAGAACGTGTAGTAGAAGGAGACGACTCGTCTGAGAACTCCAGCGAGAGCGGGAGTCTGGAAGTCATGGATAACAACGGAGAAATTATTCACAGAGCAAAAAAGCTCTCCTGCAGGGTAAGTGAGAACATGATGAAGTTAAGTTTCAGGCCTCTGTAACTATGTAGTCAGTCTGAGAGTTACCAAGCTACGTAGACTATTGCTTCCTGAAAATTCTCAGAAAAGACATCTTTTGTTCCAGTTCAGTGTAGGTCAGTCTTTGGTTGACAGTGGCTGATTTAATTAGCGTTAGTTTCTAGTATATGCAGGCCTACATCTTAAATACTGAAGTTACAAGGACTGTCCTTGGCAGACACAGAGGGAGAAACAGTTTTTCCCTGTAACTGTCTCCTGTGGTTTGTTTGATCATGTAAAGTAGTATCTATGGGTAGTGTATGGATTTCATTTCTTCTGTGATAAAGCATTTCTCTCCACTCGAGCTTATCAGCTTCCTCAAAGAAAACATTTGCATGGGTTAGATGCATGTAACTGCTTTCCTTGCATCTACATTTCTGTAAATGCAAAATAAGACTTCCTAAATGAGGAAATCCTTACTGTCCTTAAAAATGTTTCTTGGCTGTTGGTCGTCAATTTGCAATTGAAGAAGAAACAAGCAAATTTATGACAACATCTGTTTTGTCTCCTCAGGTAAAAATAAAAGAAGCAACTGGACTGCCACCTAATCTCTCCAACTTTGTGTTTTGTCAATACACATTTTGGGATCAATGCGAGTCAACAGTAGCAGCACCAGTGGTAGATCCAGATGTGCCTTCACCTCAGAGCAAAGATGCTCATTTTACAGTGACTTTCTCTCACTGTAAGGTAAGTTTTTTTATTATGAAACAGTGTTACCAGGAGGAAGGTATGTTTGATATAAACTGTTTAGAATCTGAGCCTTGTTTTGCTGGGGGAAGAAGGAGGGAGTCAAGTCATCTAACCAATGACTTTTGACTATATTTAAGAATGCCTTAATATTTCGCTTCATCACTTCTTCGAAACATAACAAAGGGGAAAAAGTCTTTTAATTAGTGATCTTTTAAATTCAGATATTGTCTTTAATGCATGGAGGAAGCTGTAGTTTATATAATGACATCTGATTAAATACTTGTTTGGTAAGCTCAGTAAGTTGTGACATCATTTTAATGGAAATTTTCAAAGCATGAAATGCATAAGCAGGAACTGCTGACATGATGATGTTTTACAACTTTCTTGTCCGCAGTCAAGCTTTATGATGCAAACTGTATTGTCTTACCATGCAGGTAGCTCGTTGTTTGGCAAGTCCTTACAAACTACTTGAGGAGATACAAATATATAATTTGATTGAATGTGGTTTGGTTTTCCTTACTGCCAGGACTATGTGGTGAATGTCACAGAGGAGTTCTTGGAGTTCATTTCAGAAGGAGCTCTTGCTATTGAGGTGTGGGGTCACAGATGTACTGGCAATGGCAGCTCTGTTTGGGAAGTTGATTCTCTTCATGCTAAAACTAGGACACTGAGAGACAGGTACAAATAAATTACAAATGAATGCTTCCATCAACTTTCTAAAAGCTTTCTAATGCTTGTGGTGCACAAAATACTTTGAGGCAACCATTAGTTTTTGTGGGGATGTCTTTTTAGGTGGAGTGAAGTAACTCGAAGAATAGAAATGTGGATTTCCATACAAGAATTAAATGAGATGGGAGAATATACTGCAGTTGAACTCCATCAGGCAAAAGATGTAAACACAGGAGGAATTTTCCAGCTTAGGCAGGTATGTATCTTTTCCTTGTCGTCCTGTTTATGCTCAGATTGATTCTTAATTTTATTCTTAGTTTCTTTCTTTTCTCAATTTCCTGTTCAGGGTCATTCTCGCAGAGTTCAGGTGACGGTGAAACCCGTACAGCATTCGGGGACGTTGCCTCTCATGGTAGAAGCAATTCTTTCAGTCTCTGTAGGTGGTGTGACTGCCAGATCAACCAAACTGCAGAGGGGCTTGGATAGCTACCAGGTAAGGCAGTTAATTTCTCAGTTTGGTTTGGTCTTGTTGTTCTAGACCAACATAATTCCAAAAGGGACCTTAGCACACTGGTACATTATTTGCAGTTTTACACGTGTTTGAGGTTAATACATATAACACAAGCATATGGTGCTAAATTTGCTTATTTTTTTGCTTATAATTCAACATGTAACTGATAAAGTACCGAGTGTGGTGTTCTAATATATATAAGACAGCAGGAATATGGAAATTGTTTTTACCTTCCTGTGTAGAGGTGATTAATACTAGATTCCTAGTGCTATTAGTTTCCCTTCCTTCCAGAAGGGAAAAACAGGAAAAAAAAAATTACTGGAGTAAATGTCTTGTCGTGAGATACTATTTACCTGTTCAAAAAGCACTGAGTTATTTGATCAGAATCAAAAATAGTCATCACTGAATGGGAAAGGGCTATTTCACGTAGTAGAAAAGTCCTTAAGCAGCATAAATGATTTCAAGCTGCTACTGGAAAAATTCATATTGAAAATAAAGCATTATTTTAACAGTGATGGCAAAAAACAAGTGGAATAGGCAACCCAGGGAAGCAAGGTGCCTTTTGTCAGAAGGGTTGCATTCAGTACCACAAGTAATTCTAAACTTAGATACAGATGAAATTGTAAAACTTGCAATTAGTGATCTGCTTGCTCAGTCCTTTTTCTGGCACTGTATTCTGTGGGGTCTTTTGTTTTGTTTTGGGGTTTTTTTTTTATGAATATATTCACTAATATTCAAATCACAACTGAGCTGCTATAGTCTGTAATGAAAAAAAAAAATCTTTCTACCTGATAGTAAGACTTTGGTTATTTGAATGTTGTAATTTTAACATTTTAAAAGTTTGTGGCAGAAATGTTTGTATTAGTGTTCTGGGTTATTTCTGTGAGTTTCTGTTGAGAGAAATGCATGTTTTTTTTGTGTTTTACAAAATTTATTTTCTCCTACCAGAAGGAGGAGGATGATGGTGGTGATATGGATAGTTACCAGGTATTGCTGCTGTTGCTGTCAATCCTGCGGCATGGGGCACAGCTAATGCTAATAGCCAGAAACTTTCAAATGAACAAGCCTAATGGAGCAAGCAAAAGCAGCTTTGAAATACACATGTGCTGTGCATTTAAGAGGCTACCTGGGCTATAAAACACTGCTGTTTCAGTTTACCTTGTGACTTTATACTCTTACAGTGTCCTCTCTTCTGTAGTACTCTGCAGTCAGCTCTCCTAACTGGCTACATGAATTGCTATGGGAATAAAAGCTTAAAAACTTTAGTTTAGAATGAAAACAGTTTACAGTATTACAGGGAAAAGAACAACCACCTGCAGCTGCAGGCATCTTTTCCAACCAAATTGTGCAGCTTAGGGTATTTTGTTTGTTTTCTAAAGGAAACATAACCTTTTAAGTTGTGCAGTTTTCTGAAATGCTTGTTGGGAGAGAGAGGGGAGAATGTGAATGGGGGGGTAAATACAGGAGCTTCAGTGAAGCAATTTTTTTTATCTGCACAAAACCTGGCCTTGAGCCTGTTTTTCTGTGTGATAAGGCAGTCAGAATTTAGGCAGTATAACAGAAGAGTCATTTTAAAAGGTGACAAAGAGCAGAAGAGGAAATGCCTAAAAAAGTAAAATACATTTCAGACTTCTTCATAGAAGACCTATTTCTAATAGGCAGTCTTACAGAAGTAGAACCAGTTAGGTGAGAATGCTGACATCCCTTGAGATAATGTATTAGGTTTCACAGCAATCTCAAAAATATCATCTAAGGTACTAACTTCTTGCGGGCTGTTTATGCGCTTCCTGGCATATCACAGAGAAGAACAAACTAGATTTTCTGTGATACCACAAAGCATGATTGCATGATGGGTTTTGTTTGCATGAGAAATCTTTTAATTGCACTGATGGCAGCTGCTAGCAATGGAATTTTGTGCAGGTTTGAGGGAGTACTGGCCTGTCTAATCTTCAGGAGAATTTCCGATCAACTGATGATACCTGATTTTCTTATTCCATATGCTGTTCAAAAGTTTGATTGCCACTTCTGTGAGTAATTAGCCTACGGTGTATAATCTGTTCAGCAGCAGAGGCAGTCACATTTTCTTTTCCTCCTATTGGAATTTTAGACTTGAAAGCAAATAAACTTCCATTCATGGGTGATGAGGTACTTAATCAGCGTGCATGTCATTTGGGGAAAAAAGTTTTCTGCATCGTGCAAGCCATTTAATATAAATTCTAATTAAATTACCACAAAATCCACTGCCTTTATTCTTAACCACATGTCTAATGACTTTCTTATCTCTTTCCATGTTAGGAAGAAGATTTAAACTGTGTACGAGAAAGGTGGTCTGACGCATTAATAAAACGCAGAGAATACTTAGATGAGCAGATCCAAAAGATCAGCAACAAACAAGGTTTGCACCTTGAAGTCTCTGTCATAAGTACTTTATGCCCTATACTGCCAAAATTGTGTCTCATATGTAATCCTAATATCTTCCACTGTAGAAAAGTCTGAGGAAGATATAGAACGAGAAGCCCGGCTGGTCGAGCAGTGGGTAGGGCTGACAGAAGAGAGGAATGCAGTGTTTGTTCCAGCACCAGGCAGTGGAATTCCTGGTGCCCCCGCAAATTGGTATGTTCAGAAAAACCATTGGAGCTGTTAGCTTTTTGTACATAAACATCGCACACTACAAGGTAAAAATCTAAGGATGTTTTAGAGTTTTCTATGTTCTCCTGTAGTACTGTAAACTACACTTACTGGCAGAAGGCTTAGAAGGTCAGGTGCTGGTTTGAATGTGAGAAAGGTTTGTTTAGTTAACATATTGCATAAAGTAGCTTTGAAATAGCTTTCAAGGTTTGAAAATCACTTTTGAATATAACATAGTATTTTCCAGCTTTATGCAATTCTGAGAAAATTATTTTGCAGTTTGATTCGTTTCAGGAAAAGAGGAGTTCAAATATTGATGGTAAACCACACGATAATTTCATTGATAGGGGGTGGGGACAGAAGAAACTCTGATTCCGAAGGATGTGTTCTCTCTGATTCATTTGAATTTATAATATATTTTTCTTTTAGTTTCACTTAAATCTGTGTTTTAACTAAGATCACAAAAAATGAGGAATGAAACGTTAGATTTGGGAAAGTGTGGATGAGAAATACGGCTCTAGTGAAGGGTACACTGATGTCTCTGATAACACCCAATATCTCTTCTTCATTGGGTGAATGATGCAGTTATACTCTTTTTCTCACGTTTTTTCCTCTCATCCACCTGTGGTCATGTAGCTAAAAGTGTGTTCATTGATATAAAGACTATGCCTTGCCAATAGTTACATATCCAGTTGCTTGAAAGGTTGCTGACCTTTATGTATGAGATGACTGCAACCAGTTACCTTTGTAAGGAACAGAACAGGCCATTTAAAACTTTTGTCCTCACAGCAAATGACATGTGTTGTGCAGTGTGAATTAAGTTTTGGCAAAGCACTTCATTTAGTTCTGTGTGTAGACAAAATATTTTCTGTGCCACATAGACATTCAGAGTAGCCATCAAAATGTTGACAGCTTTAGCCATTGGTTACAGTTAATGAATATTGCATGGAGACCCAAATTAGCTTAGGTATGAATTTGCCTTCCTTGTTGCCAGCAGTTTGTTTTGTTTCAGGATTCCACCTGCAGGAATGGAAACACACATACCTGTCCTCTTCCTTGATTTGAATGGTACGTTGTAACAGCAGATTATGAAACTTGGGGAGGGAAAAGTGGGGGATTAGTTTGGGTCAATGAATTGTTAAATGGAAGAATGAATCTGAAATGTGTAAGAAATCAAACACTGTCTCATATGGCTTGTAAAATGCTTTTACTTTTGGTCCTGTATGTTGGCATAATTAAGCACAACTGTTTTAAAATAAAGATAAAAATCAGGGAGCACATGAGTACAGAGATAGGCCATATATACAGAAAATAGCATAAGAAAGCAAGCTTAGTTTGAATCAAACAGTACATAAGAAAATCCTGTAAACATTTTGATGTACAAATTCACGTGTCATCAAAGCACAGATGGAGAATCTCCCAATGCTTTCAGAGCTCCTTTCACTGAGGTATCTGTAGAGTCTTAAACAGCTGGTTTAATGAAGAGCATGTTTAGGATTATAGTAAGCATTTCGTTTTATATGTGAGGAGACTATTGATACATATTCCTAAAACACAGATACACAGTGTAAGTAACAAGAGACCAGAGGTGGCACCACATTTAAGGACTGTTTAGGAAGCAAGTCTGTAATTACAAACCTGAACATAAAGCAGAGGAGGATCCACAGGCCTTGTCATGTCCAGCACTGAAGTGGGCTACTAGACATATTTATATAAGCAATGCATTAATACCTGCTTTAGCAGATGCTTTTGGAAAGTGAAATACCCTCTTCCTTCATCTATGTTCATAAGGAATGTTTTTATTTGTTTGGTTTTTTTCATTATCAGTAGAGATTAGCAGACAAAAGATCAAATACGATATTTAAACAGATTGATGGATCATTGCACAACTTTTGTTTATTTAGCTAAAAGCCTATTCTCAATTTCTTTTGTATGCTGAAATCGCCTTCAAAATTCTGCATAGTAATAAGACTAATTAGGATTAAATGTAATATGAAATATGAGTAGGACTTTATTACAACTTTGTATTACAACTTTGCCTCTATAAATTAATATCCTTGGTATAAAACTATTTCATTCTTTGCACATTTGTTTCATTAGCTGATGACCTCAGTGCCAATGAACAACTTATAGGTCCCCATGCATCAGGAGTTAACTCAATACTACCAAAGGAGCATGGGAGTCCATTCTTTTATCTGCCGATCATAAAACACAGTGATGATGAGGTAAATTGTTAGCAAGCCTCCTTCTTGACAACTGCAGCTTATGTTAACGCTTTCTTCTTATGTTTTTTTATTTATTTTCTACTTCTCTGTATTTAATCAGTAGTAGTAGTACGTTTTTGTACCATCTGTATCTAGTGCTGCCTTTATTTTCTGGTCTATTTATTTGGAATTTAAGAGGATATGACTTGTTAGCTCTTCTGCCTTAATTCAGAGACGATAAGTCTTAGCTCTTCTTGGCAAAAGAATAATTCACCTGTCTGACTCAAAATCCCTTCTGCTTTCCTCATCCCTTCATCATTTCTCTCATAGGCTCTTAATTCAATAGAGAAAACTACTGTGTTTATTGTGCACACCGGGCAAAGTTTAATGCTTAAATAAAACTTCTTTCATTTGGGAATTGATTTTCAGTTTGTGAATTGTTGGAAATTAATGGTTCAGAATCCATTTTGGAATTTCTTGACTCATTTCTTGCATGTTCTGTGCCTACTCAGGCCATTGCTTAAGAGACTGTTTCCAGAATAAATGGGACACCAAAGTTGGGGAGGAGGCAGGGGGAAGGAAAAAAACATTCTACAGAATGGGAGCATGTTTATTCTGTATGGTCTGTTATAACCTGATCCAACATAGATGGAAGACTTTACATTGAAATAAATAAACTTTTAATACAATAGCAATAGGATTTGAATTGCTTCTTCCAGTCTTGCTTCTGCTTTCCTTTCTGTCTCCAGCTGTGTGAAGACTTCCTTTTGGAGCAGAGTTTGCACAGTGCAGGGATTGTGGTCATGATTGTTTTCTCCAGCATCTTAATACCCCTTTTATGCTTCTTCTGGTAAAATTCCTTACTATGTAAAGGAGGTTTCACTCCACTTTGTTCAATGATGCTGATTTTTCTCTCATTAAAGAATCATTTTACTTCATGTTAAATCATTGCAAACTATACCTGTTGTTAGAGTAATTGAATCTTCGATTTCCTTCCTCCACTTACTTTGTCTGCATAGGTTTCAGCCACTGCTGCCTGGGACTCTTCTGTCCATGATTCAGTGCACCTGAATAGGGTAACTCCTCAGAATGAGAGAATTTACTTAATAGTGAAGACCACTGTGCAGCTCAGTCATCCTGCTGCAATGGAACTGGTATTACGCAAAAGGATTGCAGCCAATATTTATAACAAGCAGGTAATAAGTTTCTATTTTTTTATTCCTTAATTTGTTTCATAATCTTAATTTAATTAATGTGGTTTTTTAGCTGCTTACTTAATTTTTAAAGTTTGGTCTCTCCAATTCCTATGAAAGATAATGCAAACTAGGTATTTGTAAGTTGCAGTGAAGCTGTGTACTTCTGGTATATTCCTTTGGACTGGCCATTTCACAACTGATTGAACTTAGTAGTGTTTTGTACTGAGCACAGAGCTGTGAAGAGTACTTAAAGTATCATTAATGCTAAAAAGGAACTTAATGAATTAGTGTCTTGTCTGCTTTCACAATCAAATTTTTCATTGCGTCTTTTCATTTCTTGGGATGTCATAAATAACAATTATCAAAACAATAACTGAAAATTAATTTGTTTCTAGAGTTTTACCCAGAGCCTGAAAAGGAGAATATCCTTGAAAAATATATATTATGCCTGTGGAGTGACCTATGAAATAGTATCCAATATACCAAAGGTAAATTATACCATATTTCTCTGGCAAATTCACAGAAAGAAACAGAACTGATCTACTACAGTGGTTGGTACTGATTAGGAAGTAAATGTCCTGCTTTGCTGATATGAGGCAGCTTGCCAGAGTGTATATAGTGAAGTTCAGCGGTGAGATCATGTTTCTCTTTAAACAGTTGAAAACTGTGGGGATTTTATTTTCTCTTCTACTGTGTTTAACTTAGTTTTTGTAGTAGAGTTATTTTTGAAATCACATTAGTGTCTACAGGGAGAATAAAGAGAGTACTCAGAGGAGTGTTCTTGTCAATGAAAACAAAACAGCTGGGAAGCTGAGTTTGCAGGAATATAAATTGCTTTTTTATAGAAAAAGCTCATACAAATCGTAAGTGTACTATAAGATTTCTTTTAAAGGTAAACAAATGATGGATGAATGAAAACATAGTCTTGTCACCATGTAACTGTCACTTTTTTGCAGTAGTACTTAAATTTTAAACTCCAGAGAAATCACAGCATATTTTAAGATTTGGAAAGGAAATTACATTTCCTTGCCTAAGAAGTTGTCATTAGTTAATCCTGAACATATGTGATTTCAAGTTATATATGCATTATTTCTAGAAGTGCATTTACTACAGTAAATGCACAAAACATCTCCTATGTGTGATTTCTTCAGTATCATTTACATCTCTATTGAAAACCCCTGAATCATTGATTAAGTTTACTGATTATCAATTCAAATTAATTTATGGATTGAGCTTGTCCAAAAAAGTGAATCAATACATGAAAAGTAATAGGCTTCACTTTTTAAAAACTTCAATAGTGCAACTTGTAATTTAGGCTACAGAAGAAATTGAGGATCGTGAGACCTTAGCGCTGATGGCTGCGAGGAGTGAGAACGAGGGCACAGCCGATGGCGAAACCTACATTGAAAAATACACCCGCGGTGTGCTGCAAGTGGAGAACATTTTGAGCCTTGAACGACTAAGGCAGGCAAGGAAAAAACATTTCTTGCACCCTTTGCACTGGATTATGAGAATTCAAGAAGAGATGATTGCTCTTTTAAAAATACTGTGTTGCTTTTCTAGAGAACGTTGGACAGATAAAAGTAAGACTAAGATACTTCTGTGAAATACAAATTTCCAGTAGTGGTGAGTCTAGTAACTATAGCTGGCAATGGTGTAGTACTTGGAACCTGAACAGGCAGAGACCAAAGAATGAATTTCAGATAGAAACTTTGGTGGTTGTGTGTGCAAATTAAGATTTGTAAATGCAAGCCCTGACTGCTGCTGTTAGCCACGCTGAAAAAAAGTACCTATCCTGCTTGATCATTTCTCTTGAGGAGACCATGACATTGTTTTTTAGTGTGTTGTTTTCTTTAAACAGGCAGTCACAGTCAAAGAGGCTCTCTCCACCAAAGTGAGAAACATCCGCAGAAGCATCAGCACTCCAAATGTCCACAATGTAAGGACCCTTTATTGTCTGGGAAGTTAACACTAGAGGGAAAGGGAGCTGCTGTTTGTGTGCTGATAATGCTTGCACAATGTGATATAGTAATGACTGTTCTGGGCTAGGAGTAACCAACCTGTGGGAATGTTGCCATGAATTGAAACCCATCTTCACAACTATCCATCCTGGGAGATAATGAAGTTGACAGGGAAGTGGGGGAGGTTGATTGAAACTCTTCTCCTTTCATAAGGATATTTGTTTTGGAAATGACAACTGCCCTGATTCAGATTACTTTTACCTCCAAGTCCCTTTAACTTTTTTCATAGTGTAAGGGATAGTTTCCATTTTGTGTGCATTTTATGTGTTCTTCTATAACCCACTCAAACAGCAGAAATGTAGCTCTCTTTATACATAATCTTATCTGAAAAGAGATAGCAGAAAAGTTGTTAGGACTAAATGATCAGTGTTTCCTCAAGGCATTATATTTTATTCATAAAAGGCATTTTGTCATTCTGTCTGTTGATGTTCCATAGGTATCCTGTAGCCGACTGGATCTTTCTGCCTGTGATGAAGATGATAAGGTATGTAAATATGACAACAAACATTCTCAGATTTCCCACTCTCCCACTGAAGCAAGAGGTATTTGAGAATAAAAAAAAAAAAAAGAAAACCAGTATTTTTAAAGCAATGTGTTTACATAATAATTTTAAAAATGCTGCACCAATTATATATTATTTTGAATTAAACCTTCTTGTCTTTCTCTGCTTTTCATATAAGAACTGTATAAACCGATATTTAAGAAAGTTAAAGTTAGAGCAAAACTCTATATACTTCAGTGAAAAGCTGATTAGCTTTTAAATAACCCATTTGTGTGAGACAGGAAAATTATTTGAAGTCAGACCATACCTTTGGTTTGTGGTTTTTGTTTGATTTAAAATAAAAAAAAAAAAAAAAGGAGTTTACCTATAATTTTTTCCATGTTTACCTGTATCAGCATGCAGATTTACGTATTTTTGTTTCTTTAGGGTTGGTCTGAAAGTCACCTAGATATATCTGACTGCTGTTCCAGTTATCAAGATGTATCATGCTATGGTACTTTACCCAGGGAGTCACCTCGCAAGAGCAAAGATGGCAGTGGTGAGACTTCACACACGTAGTGGCAATGCTGGTGGATTTTTATTTACTGCATTAAACTGAAAATTAAATTCTCAGTGCTTTTTTACTAATAAAGGTGTTATCCAGCTTCTTGTTTTAGGAGCTAAACGTAATCTGGAAGTAGGGGAGAAAGGGAGAAATGCATAAGATATCCAGGAAAAGGTGTAAAATTGTGGATAACCAAAAAAAGCAAGAGAAGGGCAGAAGAACAAACTAAATATGAATCAAACCACTAGAACAAAAAAAAGGAAAAACCCAAACCAAACAAAAAAAACCCAAAACCACACAAAAGAACAAAAAGCAGGTGCTGTTATTTTATGAATTTGAAAACAAAGATGCTTCTGTTAAAGTGGGAAGTGTCCTTTCACAGGTTCTTTCCATGATTTGGATATTTGCTGTGCCACCATGTCGGTGTGTCACAGTGCCTTCTTTTCTTTGGGTCACATTGTAACATGCTTTTCTTGATCAGGCAGTACAGGTAGAGATACTGCTGCAATAAAGTGGGACTGAGAGTTTATTGCTTCCTTGCTTATAATTTCCTTTTTGATCATCCTGGCTGTGCAGGATGGCTGGCTTGGATACAGGGCAGATTTGCAGTTGGGCAGGTCAGGTGAGGCACAGGAAGCAAAGAGCTTGCCAGTTCCATTTCAAGGACACTTCCCACTTATTATGACTGAGATGAAAAGAAATATTGGAGCTCAGAATGAGGGGGCAAATACTGCTATTCTCTGCTTTTCTTCCATTTCTAGACTTCTCAGAGGAGCTCGTTTTGCTCTGTGCTATTTCATGCTTAGGCCAGTGGTTGAATACTAAAGTATTGACATTTTTCTACAGTCAGCAACTTGCCAAATGCTTGGCTTAACCTCCAGTTTATTTGAATTATGTTCTGGCAATCAAGATATGAAGAACTGAAATACAGTGGTTTTGCTTTTTTACCTAGGTGTTGTAGCAGAGAATTCCCATGCTTTAATGGCCAGCCCTTTTAAAGCATTTTCTCCTCAGCCACCAAAATTTTTCAAGCCCTTAATGCCAGTGAAAGAGGAACACAAAAGGAAGACCCCACTTGAAAGCCGACCTCTGCTTAGTCAAGAGGTAATCTTTGAAAAGCTATCTGCTTTTTTAAAGGAGAATGAGTGATTTTGTGTACTTGGTAAATCATTTGCATCTGTTGCAAAAGAATTTTCTAATTCTCTGGTGAAAATTGTTCAGGCCAATCTTTATATGTGGTGGGATTTCACTACTTACCTTTTACCTGAAATACCAGATTTGGGTTTTGGGGCATTTTTTTGGGGGTGTTTTTTGATTTTTTTTTTTTTTACTTCTTGGTAAGTATTCTCTTTTACAGGATACTTCTAATTTAAAGTAGCAGTAACCTACATTTTTTTTCTCTCCAGCAAGATGTTGGTGTGTTTTTTCATAGATAAGACATAATTCTGTGAAACAGTATTCTAGGGTGGTTACAATTCTGACCTTTATTCCCTAACCTAAAACTCTAGGAGGAGCGCATGAGTTTCTCTGCCCATTAATTTGATGTATATATGGTCAGCACGGATGTTTCACTTTCATCACGTCCTAATGCCTTTCTAACTTGGCACGCATTTAGCACCATGTTCAGAGCTGTGGTTTGTGTGATGTATTGTGTGTCTTAACCTTTGCAGAGCATGCCTCCGCCTCGGGTGCACTGTGCTGTCTGTGTTGTGCCTGCAGGAAGCAGTGCCAGCAGCATGCCTGTAGACAGCAATAGCATACGTGAGGAAAAGATTGTAAGTTCTGTACCAGTTTCTGTTTCGAGGCCTGATGGTGGGCTTAGGGCTATTTTGGTGGTGGGCTTAAGGCACTTACGCTACTGCAGCAGGAAAAAATAGTTGTAACGTGGATTTAACCCCTCGTCACTGATAGTAGGTAATGGTTATAGCAGCTGCTTGCCTGGCTTGCAAATGCAATCTGTCGTTGGAACTAACTCAGTTGGGTTCCTGTGTTTTGTTTTTGTTTTGTTTTGGGTTTTAATATTTATATGTGATTTGTCTTGGGGAGCGTGGGGGGAGAGGGGAGGCTTTAGCTTTTACAGGTAACAGATGATCCAAGTAAGGGACGGTTTAGTGAACCATGCTGTTGTCACTCTAATATACCTTGTATGTTACCTAGATTTTGTGACTATACCCCAGAGTAAATGGAATGACCCCATTTGGTGTAAGTAACCCTGCATTCAGGTGTGGGTACACTATAAAAAGCTTATAGTTGCCTGATGTGGAAGTAATATGACTAAAATAAGATTGCCGCTCTTAATTAACCTGCAGCCTGTCTTCATCATAATTCAGGTGGAATTGAGGTGGAGGGCTTTTATTTTAATCTTCACCTGACAAATCCTTTTCTCACTGCTGCTTCAACAAAAGATGTATCATCATCTCTGCTGTATGATGGTTTTGGTTTTGGGGCTGTGGAATATGGCTGGAAATACTTGCTTTAATCAGAGCTTTAGATTTAAAATTCAGAACCTTCAAATTATTTTCTCTAAGTGTTACTGGCCTCTATTCCACAAAGTGCTAGTGAGGGATTCTTCCTATTCAACAGTTATTTTCATTCCTACCATATAGCCAAGCCGGTAAAAAACTGTTCTGGATTTCTAATGCTATTTTTTAGGTTGTTAGACTAAAGAATCCTGAGTGTTCTGGTGTATATATTTGAAACTTGGCTGCTGGTTTGGGGTGGCAGCTGTTTCATTCTTGATCATGTTAATTTTCCATAAGGTAGCTGACATGCTGACTTGCAGTGAGTCACTGATACAAAATAGCGTGAAGGTATTTGGAAGACAAAATCTTCTAGAGGGTTGAAAAAATGTTCCCTGGAAAATAAATTGTTACAAAATTTTCCATAGCAACTTGAGGGCAGTTTTAATCCCTTGAGTGAAAACAAAGTCCCACCCTGTACATGCCCTGAATTAACCCAGGTATTTGCTTGTGCTGCTTTCCAAAGATATGCAGAGGCTTTCAGAGCTGGAAAAGGGCAACATCCTGCCACCAGGCTTTTCCAACTAGAATGGAACTAATTCACTGAACACTGTAAACCTGCTGTAGCAAACAGGACCCTGGAAGGAGCTGTTCTTTCTGTTCTCAGCTGCTTGTTCCAACCTTTGCACTGATTTCTCCCTTGCATGAACATAGCTTTTTGTTTGGTTGCGTAGGGAGTCAGATCAAGGGAACTGATCCATCCGGTCGATGTCTAGACTATGATGGAGTTATATTTCCTTTAGATCTAGCCCTCTGTCTCATCACCTTATAGACCCTTGAGTGGGTACTGGAGAGACAGGCAAGAACTTGCAGCTACTAGTGGGGAGGAGGTTGAGACGGCTGCTCTGCGTAACCCTGACAGCTTATGGCGTTGTGTTTACCCAAATGATGGCTTCTGGGGGTTTTTTATCACTTTAGGAAAGAAGCTTTTGTGGAATGTAGGCTTCCCTGGCTACCCCATGTTTTTCAGAGCTGGAGCAAGTCTTATGTTTTAACTGGGCTGGAGCATACACACAATTGGATGAACAGTGCTCTCAGAATGAGTTCAAGGATTACACCAGGGCAGCATCACAGCTCCACATGAAACTTCAGCTTTCTGCTCCTCTCTATCTGATGCAAAGTGAAGTTTTCACATCATTAATCAATACTGTAAATGACTGCTCCAAGGTACAGAGCCTCAGTCGTACTCCTAAAACTGGATGCTTGGTGTTGCTTCAGGTGGGATGCTCACTTGCATCTTACAGCATTTAAAAGATGCCATAGAAGTAAAGCAACTAAACATACAGGAAACTAATAATATTAACTAGATTGATGTTTTGCACCTAAGTAGGTGTAAGAACGATGTTGGGCCTTTTTCTCATGTTTCTCTGAGATCTGTTCTTAACTTTTCTTGAGTATTCAAAACACATCTGTTGAAAGGAGGAAAAAAAAAAAAAGCAGTTAACAAAAATATTCAGTTAGCCTGAAATAGGGCATTCAGCCTGAAATTTCAGACAGTACTTACACATGTTTGATATTGAAACTCTTTCAAAACAGCATGATAATAAGGGCATGTTCTATATAATAAATGAGTGCAGTAGATTATGTTACAGTCAGATTAAATGTTTTCATATTAAGTGTATTTAAATCCTGCCTGTAATTAACATGTCCAAGGGGTGTTTGGCTAAGAAGAAACCCTCCTAGCAGGCAATGAAAATGGAAGAACCAGTGGTGCAACCACTAAAGTATTACTGATTTTCAAATTAGTAAAATGGGAACTAATGTCTTGAGGTTACTTGAGAGGTATAATTTAGGGATTTTAAAACTCAGATATTTTAACTTTTAACTACACAGTATCTTTATTACAAAGCAGGTGTAGGGAAGCTGCTCTGTGTTCTTGCTTGTTTTGCTTCTGTTACTGTTAAAACTTGATATATAGTCTCATCTCCTGAGTTCTTGCTGTCACGTTCTTACTGTTACCAGTTCTTAAATCTGTTTTTCATTATAGTCGTTCTGTTACGTCCCAGGGAAGTGGCTGACATTTCCTTACCAGTTTTTCAAGGATTTTATCTTTATTTCTGCCACTAGCCTGAGCAGTACAAGGCATTTTCTTTCTTTTTTCCCCACATCTTACATCCACAGAAATTAGAAGAACCCTGAAATTTTTTTCTGGCATTTCCCAATCTGGAAACTCAAGAGAAGCTCTGAAAAAAAATGTCTTGTCCCCACCAGGGGCATCTTTTATGTGTCACAAGGTGGTGTCTCATCACTTATTTGCAGCATTCTTCATAACACATGTTCTAGTAAGAAGACTGGTTCTCTGTACCTTAGCTTTTGTATTTACAATGACAGAGAACCCTAAAACAACACGACTGACAATGTGGTTACTTGTTGGACTTTTCCTAAACAAGTAACCAATGTCTGTGTGTCGGTACATCCATTTCTAAGTTACCGCCTCTTATCCAGTCTGACTCCGAACAGAGACCCCTTGTGTGTTAAGATTTCCTTTTTTTTCAGTCAAATGAGGAATCTTGCAAGTTTCAAAGGAGATACAAAGAACTTTGTTATAAAATGCCATCCGATCTCAAGTGGATGTTTAACTAGTATCACCTAGAAATACTTCCTCCATGAAATATTTATTACTTTGGAGTTCATATCTTAAAAAAGTGTGTATTTGATAAATTCTTAGTTTGTAATGTTTTAAAACCAATAAACTACAAGGTCCTGCATAGAGCAGAACTTATATTTGCAGAAGAGAAAAGGGTGAAAGGGAAGGAGTAAGCAGGATAATTGAGAAAAGGGCCCTCAGAGATGAGGGGTATACTGCAGTATGCAATGAAGATGTTTCATAATGCTTTAGAGCTTGGAAGGGTATTCTTAGTCTCAATAAAGTGGTTATTGATTATTTCCTTTACTTCCAAAAGGACTGCCTGTAGATTTTAGAGGTAAATTACAAGATTTTCAATAATATAAATAATTCTCCATAGTCTTAGGTGACATTTCATAACACTGTAACTCCTCTTCAGAGAAATAAAAAATTGCAAACTAAAGCCTTTATCCAAATTCCGTATGAGAAATAACTGAAGCAGAGCTGTAAAAATGATTAAGCAAAGGATGCCAAGCCTTTATTTGAGCAAGTATTAAAATCTGAAATATGGTTGGATTTGCCAGATATACTTAGGCAGAGGCATCTTCTTCAGATACTGATTGGTGTGCCAACAAAAATTTAATATTTCTGAAAATCTTGAGTCAGCTTACGAGGCTGTTCTGCATGGGTAATATGAGTGAATTATATCTGCTATGAGCTTGAACATGGTAGGAATGAAATGAGACTTTGTTACAGATAAGGGCCATCTGACATACAGGCAGAGGCTGGAAGGTCTGGGACTGTTCAGCCTGAAGGAGTCCAGGCTCAGGGGCATCTTATCAATGCATAAAAACACCTGGTGGGGAGGGGGTGAAGACAAGGCAGACTCTTCTCAGCAATGCCCAGTGACAGGACATGAGGCAGTGGGCACAAATCAAAATACACAAGATTCCATCTGAACACAAGAAAACAGTTTGTTTACTGTGAGGGTGGTCAAACACTGGCATGAGTTATGCAGGAAGGTTATAGCATCTCCATCCTTGGAGATCTCAAAACTCATCCAACAGGACACTGTTCTGGACAGTCTGCTCTGGCTGACCCCTGCTTGAGCAGTGGGAGATTGGACTAATTCACCTCAAGAGATGCCTTCCAGCCTAAACAATTTTGTCATTATTCTGACATGGGCAAACTGAACAAGCCTGTTTTCTTTCTGCACATATGAAGCCTTATCGTACAAAGTTATTTGAACAGTCTTGGCTATTACGAAGTATCATAAACATTTTCAAGAGGCTGTTTATCCTGATGCGTTGGTTCTCAGTGGTCATCTGGTTAACTATTATGCTTTTCCTTTTACATTGGTGATTCATAGCAGGTGCCTGAAAGCATCAAACTACTTTAGGTACCACACAGGATGTGCCTTGATCAGTATTTGAAATCTATGATGCAGATAAAGGAACTGATATATAATAGGAGCTTGAATTTCTCTGAAGTACTTCAGTAGTTTTCATTTTTCTGAAAATACTATTCTTTCTAGTAGGAATTCCCTGTAAACTAACAATTTTTAATATGTATATGTGTGTATACATATATGTATGTTTATACCTGCACACAAACCCACATATGAAAAAGGAAGAACTTAAAAAAGCATCCATGTGGAGTCCTGCCTGCAGCATTTTATATCACCATTTTTATATTTTATATCAACATTTTATATCCTGGTGGGAGCAGCACCACCGTGTTGCTGGGGTCTTTCTCAGATGCATCTTTACAGACTGAAGTCATCAGCTTCTGATGGACTCTGTGAAAGCCACATCTGCGGGTCTGCTCACAGTGCATTCCCACTCATTATCAAAGGGAAATTCAAGGAGGTATCTCCAAATTCTGCCAGGCTGATTAGTGTCACTTATTTTCCTCCAGACATGTACATGTATGCACACAAATGCTTCCTTGAAGATTCACTGTAGTATTTGATAATTTTGCCTTTATTTTCAAGCATTGTGAATGCGTTCAGGTATGATAGCCATGGGTAAACAAGGTTATTTAGCTTTGCTGATATCAGTTTAATAGAAACCTGGGTATTGCAGCAAAGACTGTGGCTCCCATTCATATTTATATTTATCTTGTTAGGTGGTCAATTAGCTCTGCAGAATGCCTTCAATAGGTTTAATTAGTCGCAATCATGGGGGTAAAAGATTTATCATACATGGATGAAAACATGTAAACATAACTCTCCATTTATTGTTTTATATTTTCTGAACTATTTAGAATTTATTTTCTAAAAATTAAATAGCTCAGTGTAGACAGGACACGTTCCCAGCCACTCTTTTCAATGCTGTCTTCCATTCTTCAGTTAAAGGATATTAAAGGTATATATTTCTCCACGTTCAGAAAGAAAAAAATCAAGGAAAGTTAGCTTATTTTGAAAACCTCACTGCCATCGGTTCCTAATCCCATTCAACTCTCTGTTCTTTTGCAGGACTCTGAGGAGGAAGACAGTGAGTTGGAGGCCATTAATAAGAAACTGATAAGTCCACAAAGTTTTCAAAATTTCCGGCCTTATGTACCGGAGGAGTTTGCTGACTTCAGTATTTACAATGCTAGCCTGGAGAACAGGGAGTGGTTCTCTTCTAAATCAGACTTCATGAGTTCACGTGTTCTTGAGAAAGAGGTATCCCGCAGCCCCACCACTAGCAGTATTACTAGTGGCTACTTTTCCCACAGTGCCTCTAACGCTACCCTGTCTGACATGCTTGTTCCCTGTAGTGACAGCACAGACCAGCTAGCCAGTCACACAAAGGAGCTGGACTCTAATGATCCCGCAGGATCATTCCTTGCACATGATTTAAGATCTTCTTCGAACAAGGAATGTCGAGAGTTAGAAAAGGAGCTAGCGAAAGAAAAGTTACCAGTGTTACCACTGAAAGAAAACAGTGCCTTAACGGAGCAAGTACCACCGTCCCTCAGTGCCACTGACAGAGACTCTCAGCGGTTACCCAGAACTGGATCACTTTCAGCTCTGAGCTCCTTGGATAGCAAAAATACCTGTTGTACAATTGAATTTTCAGCACGCGAAGTAACAGTGGAGCAGACGACAGACATTCTGGAAGATCACTCCTTTACAGAGTTCATGGGCGTCGAAGATGGGAAGGACTTTGACCATTCCTCAGCTCCGCAGTCGTGTTCCCTTCTGTCCTCTAATGGAGTGAGCGCCTCAGTGTCACCCCAAGGCCCTGACAAGGAGCAGAGCACTTGTGTGGGCCAGCAGAGCTCTGCAGCAGCAGCAGGCGACCGGCTTGCAGGTGCTGTGGAGAGCCCTTTTTGTTCTGTACTGGTAAAAGAGACTTCAGATCCTGAGACTTATCCTGATACTTCCATAGACGATTTTATTACGAAGGACCACTTGGATGGTTCTGATTGTGAAGAAGGTGCTTCTGCAGATCAAGCCCAAGTCTTGCCTAGCTGGGTGGCTGTGGGTGAGCAAGTCTGTGTTGGAAGTAATAAGATGGGCACAGTGAGATACGTTGGAACAGTGGATTTTTCAGCTGGAATCTGGGTTGGAGTAGAACTAAATGTTCAGCTGGGTAAGACTAAATATGCTCTGGGTTATCTGTGCAGTTAGCGTGAACAATTTTTAAAGTTGCGGTACAGTTCATTCCTATTCAGTCCTGGGAAGTTTCTCCAATTTCACGAAGCTTGGTATCTGATATTCTCCACTTTCTGTTTATAGGGACATTCTAATCAACTTTTATCTGTCTTAAAGTCTTGCTCTTCTTGCTTTATGCAGAATAATGTTTTTGCATGTTGTAGTAGTTCCCATTGGTACCCATCTGTTTTTACAGATCAGAGAAACAAGAAAAGCCTAAAATGGGCAGATTTTTTTTAAAAAGCAACATGCACACACGTTCATGGGCATTGCTGACAACGTGCATCACTTGTCAAATTGGTTTACTGTCAGTGGCTTTCAGCGATTTATTTTTGTTTTCCAGTGGGGAAAGCTGAATTCCAGGATACAAGTTTTCTTTAACTTCAGTTCAGAGGGGTCAGAAAAAGTCAGTGTTCTGCAAGCGTTAAGATGATGTTTTTAGTAGTTTAGATAATACATATTATCACTGATACCAGAAGTTTGTCTGGCAGCTAAATTTTAAGCTTTGCAAGCAATTGGTTTGCTGGACAGATTATTCTGTAAAATGAACAAGTGTTTGACTTTTTAAACTGTTAGTTAACAAAGTAATATTTTAGAAAATCATCTTTTTGGTTACAATTCAAGCCCTCCTTTCCAAGTTTTGTTCGCCCTAGTGTATTGTGAGCATCTGGCCTCATGACTCAGCATGAACGATCTTGAGTATTTTGCAGATGACCAAAGCTATTCACGCTTCAGCACCTCAATTATATGTGCTAATGAAAGTACCAACATTTAATCCTGTGCATTTCTTTTCGTTGAAGGAAAGCACGATGGAATTGTAAAAGGCAAAGAGTACTTCCACTGCAAACCACGACACGGTGTCTTTGTTCGTCCTGGGCGCCTCAGTAAAGCACCAGCTTCCACAAGGAAATGGAGTAGCACTTCACGGTGTCAGGCATCTTCCACTTCAGAGAAACGGAAAAGTTCTGTGCTTCAAGGCTCATCAGCCACTCCTAAGACAGGAGGAGACGTCTTCTGCCATTCAGGAGATGCAGCGGCTTCTGCTTTTTCTAGGAAACAGGAAAACAGGAAATCTTGGATTAACTAAACTGCAGTATTTTTGCACTTACTACACGCATTACTGTGTAGAAAACTTTATGGATTTTTGAAGCTATTGTACATTTTAATCTGTCCATACGGAATGTGTATTCTCTAGAGTCCTTGACTTAATTCTCTAATTTTTTATAAATAATATATATATTATATATATATGAATGTGTATCTATAGTTTGTCTGCCAGTGGGCAGATACGGCTGCACACTAAAATACAGTTAAAGCTGATCTGTAGATAACTGAGGTACTGGACTATTTGTTACGCAACAACTTGGGAGATATATTTTAAACAACAAAAGATATTTTATTGTGGAAAAAAACAGGATGTAAATCCGTATTTGGGAAAAAAAAAAGCTACAGTTTGCTGTTCTTAATTACCAAAGAACTTGTTTTAGACTGACATATTTGCTGTTTATATCTTTCTATTGTAAATGTTTTAACTGGTAACTTGGTGCCATGTTTCTTTTAGTCACTGGGCACCGTGCAGCCTTATGTTCCGTGTTTAAGCACACTGAAATAGCCAACTGCTACGTATTTTTTGTCTTCCTAGAGGCCTGCCACTGTGCTGACTTGGCATTTGATTGGAATGACTAATGATGCCTGAAGCTATATACGTCTGGCATTTCACGTGTTAACATAAGCAGCTGGGCAGTTTGACTGCAGAAACAGTATTACTGCAAGGGTGTGAGAGGACAACATTTTGGATTTTTTAGGGGGTTTTGGGTTTTTTGGGTGTGTGTGGGGGAAGTGGGGAAACAAAGAAGCAGTAAATGGATCATGACTGCAAACTTTGCACTTGTTACTTGCTGGTTATTATCAAGATGAAATAGAACCTGCTAAAGTAATTTTAATCTGTAAAGTTTATTTTAATAATGGGAATGATGGAGGGATTTATGTCTGGTGCTCATGAATTCCTAAGAAGGTTGTTCCACATGTAGATACTGTAGATGCCTGTACAACCGTTCTGGATATTTGTAAAGTAACATGGTAAAAAATGAGTGAAGTGAATGGCCTGCTGTATCTGTTCTTTGTTCCTTAGCAAGCGGATGATTGAGATACCTGGGACCTTACTGAAAAGCTGCTGTTCTTCCTTTGATTGTTGTGTACAGTAAGCGGACTCTCGTATTTTACTATTTACTGTAAAGAACTGTAATTTATATACTGCCATACTGTATTTAATTGGTACAGACCTACTGTGTGTTAGAATACAGACTGTTTACTTGGGATTTAAAAAAAAAAACAAAACGTTTTGCTTGTATTTGATACAATTAGGCTTTGTGGTCAAATAGTAAGCTGTTTCTAGCCGATGGTGCTCAGATGCAAAGAACTTTGTAAAAATGCTGAAGGGGACAGTATGATTGGAGTGGAAGACTGGATGGTATTAGCATGTCTTACCACTGACTGGGTCATGCAGCATAAGAGGAAAATAGCAGCCCCTGTGGATACACATTCCTCACCTTCTGCTTTCCCTGTCCCTCACAGGAGAGGGAGCAGAGTCAGGGAACTCCTGACAGAGAATGGTGCTGTGTGGGTCAAGGGGAGACAGGACAAGTTCCTGGAACGTAGACCAGAGAGAATCATTGCTAAATATGTAAAGGCCTCAGCTGCCTACAACAGGGTTGGCTGCTGGGAGGGCAATGTGCCGGGGAAAGGTGGTGCAAGGAGGGGCCATGAAGTTCAGTGCACTTGCCCTTGACATGCCTTTTGTCTCTTCTGAGACAGGATTCTTATGTGTTAATTGATTTTGGTGAAATGCATATCCTTGCAGAACATTTCATACGTCTGTTGTCCACCTAGAGTTGTTCTCACTGCATTAATGACTCTACTGCTGGAGAAAATTACCATAATAGAAAAACATTTGATGCAGAATTATTTTATCAGGCACAAATGACTGTAGAACACTGCCACATATCTACACCCAACACCCCACTATATTGAAGTTAATTTCAGATGTCACTTTAATCTTTTATAAAGCTTCTTAGAAAATATATGTACACATTTGCATAAACATATTTGTTTGAGGCCACTACAAACAATTTGGAAAGTCAACATGGCCATTTTCTTATGGCAGGTTAGCATCAGCTGAGCTGGGCTCTTCATTGTTTCAGACCTCTGAGAATACAGAATGCATGATTGACTGCTTCTGAAACCATGGGATCATTGTGCCTCTTGGAGTATGCAATCTATATGTGCCAAAGAGACCAAAACAAGCCAACCTTGTGCTGTACCCATTTTGCATAACCTGTGCAAATTGAGTTCTGTTGTTACTAAAAGACCTGTACTTCTGCAAACCTTGCATGTTAACATGCCCTGCCCTGGGTTAATGTAAAGTTAGAAGGACCATATCTAATGAGTGCAATGACGTAATGAGAAAATGAAAGCTTTTTGGTTGATGTGCTTTTCAAAACTCTAGTTCATAAACAGAAGCACCTTTTCCTGTTAGTGTAATGTTAGACTAGGAGTTTGCTGTCTTGAACTTTGGAATCAGTGGGGTGAAAAATGTGGTGATAGTGCAACTGCAAATTGCCTTTTTTTTTGTTTTATATTAACCAGCATCAAAATACACAGCCTAATAAGCAGGGCGTCCAGTCCATACCAAGATCTCAATTAAAAAAAGAACAACAAACCAACCCCAATCGTGATACTGAATAACCTTCAGCAGAGGCAATCCCTCATTCAGCAAATCTGACCTCTTGTTTGTATCCCCACTCCACGTAGCATTACTTAGGTTCTGACCATCAAGGTAGTTAGAATGCTAAGGGAGATCACACTGGCCTTCATCTTGTTTTCCGAGTTTATGATGTGCTGGTTTTCCAAGCACAGTGGGGCCTTTATGGAGACTCAGGCAGAGTGCTCAGAGAACAGCCAGCTCGGTCCAGTTTGATCAGCGACACGCAAAGGTTCCCCCACCAAAGGCTTCCGTCGTGTTTGCAGCTGGAGGCAGACAGAGTACGACGTGCTGGTACTAAGTGAACAATAACAAGTGCCAGGGAGCAGTGTAATGAGAGAAACATCGGCCGCAAGCCCTTGGGAGCAACCTCTGGGTGTTCTCTTCCCCTGCCCTCGGGTAACTGGATCAGGTAACATGCCCTGTGCCAAGAGGCCGGGTGGGAGACAGGAGCTGCCCCCGGCCTGCGGGGCTGGTGGTGGACTTGAAAGAGCACATCCCACACGGTGGGACTTGCCTTTCAGCCTTTGCCACCTTTGGGTACGTGTTTTTGAAACCTCTTCATCTGTTTAAGCTGGTAATTTACGGGAGCGGAGGGAGGGGGGGAATGTACGCCATCTCTGAAAAGGGCTACGACGCTTTAAAAGGTGGGGTTGGGGAAGGGCGGAGAGGAAGAGTCTGCATGAAAGCAGCAGCAATCTTCTTTCCGCAGAAGAAAAACAAACTACAAACAGCTTTTCTCATTTAAAAAAAAAAAAAAAAAAAAAAAAAAAAAAAAAAAAAAACAAAAAAGCTAAAAAAAATCTTTTCTCGTAAAAAAAAAAACTGTGGAAACTGCGCGCTGTCCAAGCGCGGCACCATAGCTTTTTCATCAGCGGGCGCCCAAAACCGCGAATGCCTGAGGGCGGACCTCAAGAGGGATGACGCCGGAAAAAAAAAAAACCATCTCGCTTTTTTCCGACCTGTTCGCGTACAATTTAAGCTAATGCGAGGACACGCCACCACCCATCCATCAGTCCGTCCATCCACATCCTCGTCGCCGCCTTAACACCGCTGCCCTTTTCCCCCCCACACTCCGTGAGGGGAAAGGCGGAGCGGAGCCCAGGCCCGGCCCCGTCACCGGGAGTGGGGCGGGACGTGCGGAGACGCACGGCTCGGCCTCGGTCGCCGCCGGCGAGGTGAGTTGGCGGCGGCGGGGCTCGAACCGGCCACCCCGGCGCTTAGAGGGAGGGCCCGGCAACCGCGCGGGCGGACGGAGCCCCGGCGAGGGGGAGGCGGCGGAGGCGGCCGCCTCCGCCGCCTCCCCCTCGCCGGGGCTCCGTCCGCCCGCGCTGCTCCCCTTCGCCCTTCTGCGGGAGGGCAGATGCACGTAGGCTCTGCTGCCCTCTGGGGCTGCCGCCGCGGCGGCTTCGTCCCTTGCTTTTCCCTTTTTCTCTTTTTTTTTTTTTTTTTCCCCCTCCGCTTCCTTAAAATGCCGGTTTGACAGAGCCGGGTCCCGGGAGTTGCTTCGGCGTGAGGCAGCGCGAAAAAAAAACCAAAAAAACCCAAACAAACCCAAAACAAAAACAAATCGCGGTTGACATTTGCACCTGGTTCTTTGTGGAGAGCTCCGTTGCCGGCAAGCTTGCAGAGAAAATTAACGCGCCTCGAATAGGCCGCTTCTTTTTCGCCTCTTTTCTTCCCAGGTGCAGGTGCTTCTCGATGTGTCTCTTCCAATTTACCGCCAGAAGGCTGGTTTCCCAAGCGCACTGTGGGCTTAAGGCTTCGTCGGCAAAGAGACAGAAGTTTTGCTTGGAAATGGCTCGTCCTAGTTCAAGTAAGGCATCGGTTTGTTTGCTTAAGCGGCCCGGACAGGCTTTTAAGGTGGATTTGGAAGTCTAGAAGCTTTTGGGTGCTGGATGAAATCCATAGGTTAATTCAGAATGTTTAGAAGAGCGTGAAGTTGCTTTTTATTCCTCCAGCTGTTAAAATTAACGTTGTGCGTCTGTGTAGTTCCACAAACCCATGCATAATTGCAGTCAGCATGGTTGCCCTGTGACGTGTTTCTAGTGCTTGTAATTTACGCACATAAACATACACTAGTTAACTGCATTTCCTTTTCATAATCCTAATGAGTATTAAAACTCATTCCTTATTTCTTTGTACAAGACTTATGGAGGGCCTGGAGCATTTGTGACGGCTCAGGAGCAGGCTGTTGGGTAACCCCAGCAGCCCTGTGCAGGCTAGCAGTAGTAAATATTCTGCTTTTCTTTGTATGGGGATGTTTTGGTTTTGTTTTTTTAATTTGAGAGTGTACCTTAACTTGAAAACTGCACACAGAACTTAACAGGTACAAAGCAAACCCCGAAGTGCTGAGGTGCACTTGCTTTTTCTGCCACCTTGAGCATCAGCGTTTGGTTGCTGTCAGAGACCAGGCTGGGAGGGGTTTTGGCTTGAGCTTTACACATTCAGAGCTTCTGAGGTTTTGTTTACAACAGTGGACTCGGCAGCAGAATAGTAGCGTTCTCTGCCCAATTCTGTGGCTCTTGTGCTGTGGGTCTTGGGACTTCTCCAGGAATTATTTATCCTTACAGGAACTTACCTGCCTTTGGATGGGGTTTTGTGGGGTCTTTTTTTGTTTTGTTTTGTTTTATTTTTAAGACACATAGTAAATTGTGGGGATTAGCTTTGCGATCAGCAGCTCTGAGTTCAGCTGGAGAGTCATTAGTGTTGTACTGTAGGAGTCCATCCTGGGGCCAGTATTGTTTAACATCTTCATTCATGATCCGGATGACAATGCAGAGTGTACTCTCAGATTTCAGACGGTATGAAGCTGGAAGGAGTGGCTGATACTCCAGAGGGTCCTGCCCTGGGGAAAAATAGCTCCAGGAACTAGGACCAGCTGGGGGTGACCAACTGGAAAGCAGCTTGGCAGGAAAGGCCCTGGAGGTGTTGGTGGACACCATGTTGACCATAAGCCAGCGATGAACCCTTGTGGCAATGAAGGCTAATGGGTGTCTGGGCTGTACTCAGTAGAACATCTCCAGAGAGGTGATCCTTCTCTTCTGCTCAGCCCTGGTGAGACACATTTGACATGCTGGGTCCAGTGCTGGGCTCCCTGGGGCAAGAGAGACATGGGCATACTGGAGAGAGGCCAGCAAAGGGCCACAAAAATGACTTGGAGAATCTGACATACGAGCAGAGGCTGAAGAGATGGCATTGTTCAGCTTGGAGGAGATCAGGCTCATGAGGGGATCTAATTAATGCATAAAAACACCTGATGGGGAGGGGGTGAAGACAAGGCAGACTCTTCTCAGCAATGCCCAGTGACAGGACATGAGGCAATGGGCACAAATCAAAACACACAAGATTCCATCTGAACACAAGAAAACAGTTTGTTTACTGTGAGGGTGGTCAAACACTGGCATGAGTTGTGCAGGAAGGTTATAGAGTCTCCATCCTTGGAGATCTCAAAACCCATCCAACAGGACACTGTTCTGGACGGTCTGCTCTGGCTGACCCTGCTTGAGTGGGGGGGGTGATCTCCAGAGGTCCTTTCTGATTCCAGCCATTTTGTGATTCTAAAATATGTTGCCTTAAAATTAGTGTCTGAAGTCAACTGGAAGAGACATTTTGGTTTTTCTGTAGCTAACCTGCTCCTTTTTAATCTTGTTTTGACTCATAGAAAAAGGCAAAGGAAATTTGCCATGTATTTCCCAAAATACTTTCCTGTGTATGGAAAAATGAAGGGAATAATACATTCAAAAATAAAAAATAGTTGTAAACCTATTTCTTAGTTGCAAACCTAGGAAATGGGCAGGATGCCTCAGAAGGAGGCAAATTACCTCAATTTTGAAGGTGAAACAAATTTTTTTTTTTTCATCTTAGGATCTTACCTAACAATAAGGAAGCAACTGTTCCTGGGTGGTGGTAGCAACAGTTGTTATCGAGGTAGCATCTAGTGTGTGGTTTCAGTTAAAGGCTCTGCTTTCAAATCTTGACTATAGTCGTAATTTAGCACATGTTGCCCTACTGAGCTTGCTCATATGCATTTTTGAGGATCCCCAGGAATTGCCCTTCAAATTCCAATATACAGAAACTCAGAAACCAATTGGTATTCTGAAATTAAAGTCATGGGAGGTGTACCTCGAAGCCATTTCTGGATGCATAAGTGTGCCAGCACTGTCTGTGTTGCTCTTATGTAAAAGTGTAAGTGCTTGAGCAGCTGTTTATTTTCCCTCCCCACGCACAGATATGGCTGATTTTCGAGAAGTGTTTGCCAAGGCGAAGCACATTGCCATTATCACAGGAGCCGGGGTCAGTGCGGAGAGTGGCGTTCCTACCTTCAGGGGGGCTGGAGGTTTCTGGAGAAAGTGGCAAGCCCAGGTAGGTACTGGTGGCCCCATGCCTGTGCAGCCGTGCTTCTCTGTCCATCAGGTAGGTGAGTGTGGAAGGTCAGAAGCAGCTGAGGACCTGAGACAGTGGAAGTGCTCCCGTAGCAGCTTGGCAGGGACAGAGGTCTCCCTACAGCTGCCTCTGCAGCTCTTCCCAGCGACCTGGGAGTCTGTTTGGTGCAGCTGCAACTTCTTTTCTGTCATTTTATCAGTTGCTTGGGTAAAACAGCATTCTTGCAGGCAGCTCTGGGTCTTTCTACTGTCCTTGTTTTGTTGCTGCCTTGCAGTTCAGCTGTTTGCTCATCTTTTAATACCCTCGGGGTTTTTCCTACATCGTGGGGCCTTTCCTCTTTTAAACTCCTAAGAGTTTTACCAAACTAGCAGAGGAAGAACCAATGATAGTGACTAGTTGTTTTCTTTTAATCTTGGTGTCTCATAATACTTCTTAAAACTGCTTTAGGACTTTTTTGTTCTGTTTGGGGGCAGGTTCCTCACATCTTTAACTCTTCCACAAGCTCTGTCTCTCACTGGAGTGATCTTGCCAACACTGGGAGCCACTGGGGTGGGAGAAAAGGTGGGAACAGACACTGAGGGTGGAGTGGTGCAGCTGCAAGCACCAAACTGTGCCAGCTGTACAGGTGCCTCATGAGTCTCATCCTGGTTGGTGCCGCAGATGTTTCAGGCAACTGTTATGCCATCAGTACTTGCTGCTCCAAACACTGCAATCACATTTGCCTTTTATATAGTTTTTAATTACAACATTCCTGAAAGATTTGTTAAAGTTAAAAAGGAGTCAAAGAGGTGAGTTTTTCAAGGTGGTTTGAATCTAAAGATGAGCTGTTTCTTTCAAGTGACTAGCAATGCAGATAAAACCTGTGTGTGTATAAATGACTGGTCCTGCTGCAACAGAAACTTGCATTCACTGTTTTAATGTTAGCAGAACTGTGCTTTGAGATGTTAGACGGAGCTTACTTCCTGATTTTAGAAAAGATAAGGCAAAGTTAAAGTTGCTATGAAAAGCAGAGATTCAGTTTTACCAGCACATAAAAGACAAGACATTAGACTTTGGTTTTGACAATGTGTGTAATTTAGCTCATGTTACACTTAAAAATGCAGAAAAGAAATTTCTGGCAAAAGAAATATATCCACGTTATGCTGTGTTTTATGGTTGCTGTGGAAAAGAGAGTTTTTGATGTCAAAAAATTGCGTGCATTGAAATATCTCTGTTTCCTTTGGGCTGTACTAAACTCCTGATAGTTTGGTAGGGCAGCACAGAATAAGGTCCAAGTGTACTGTGTAAACCCACACACCACACTATTTCTATAAGTTATTTTCTGATTTGATAAGACACCTTGACTTGTCATCCTCGTAAGGGTTATTGATCTATATTCTTATCAACTGCACATGGTTATAAATACAGTGGCAGTGTAAGTGCCAGTGATCCAGCAGGCTTCATCTGGGGAAGGGATTTTCTTGCCCTTTTTTTGTAGAGTGACTTGTTACGTCTTTTCTAGGAACTGGCCACTCCCGGGGCTTTTGCGCGAAACCCTTCCCGCGTGTGGGAATTTTACCACTACCGACGGGAAGTGATGTTGAGTAAACATCCAAATCCAGCACATATTGCCATTGCAGAGTGTGAAAAGCGTCTGAGCAAGCAAGGAAGGAGCGTTGTGGTCATTACTCAGAATATTGATGAACTGCACAGGAAGGCAGGCACAAAGCACCTCTTAGAAATTCACGGTACGAGCTGGTTTACCTCTTTGCTACAGGCCAGAAAACCCAGGGTGGGCAGTGGGGAGAAGATAAAACAGGATAAGTACTGGGACAAAAGAAATTTGTCTTTAAAATTATAAGTTGCATAAAGTTATTTACAGTCACACCCTGTTCTCTTTTGGAAGCTGTTTCAGGTACTTCATATCCTTTTTATTTCTCATCTTTAGAATCTCAGAACCTCATCTTCCTGTTTTTAATGGATTTTTGGCAATAGACAGGAACTGGTTCTCCCTTCCCGCTTGCTCAGTTTTGCCTCAGGTCTACCTGAATACATCTGACTGTGACACTTGGCTGATTTCACTTTAGAAATGGGGAAAAAAATCCCCAAGGACTCCCACTGTGTGGTAGTGGTGGTGCCAGACCAGTACTCCTACCAATAAAAGATGTATTGGCAAGACTGGCCTCACCAGCCCTGGTAGTTTCCCTCTGTCCTGTTCTACCCTGTCCCCATCTGTGCAGTCCTTGGCTACAGGAGGACAAAGGATCTGGAAGCAGATGAGATTCTCTAACCTTTCTCTCCTACACACAGTGGTACTCCCTGTCTTTTTCCTGTAGTCAGTGGCATTCCTCACTCCCACCCTCTCTCCCACAAAGTGCCAGAGCAGAAGGCAGGTGCAGCACCTGGAGGTCACTGGGGCTTTTGGATCTGAGGAGATGTGCAAGTGTGGAGAGAAGGAGGGTGGGGAAGCCCTTCTCCACCGTTAGAGGTGTCCCACTCTTTTCTCCACTCTGCAGGCCCTGCATGGAGTGGAAATCTCCCAGGACAAAGACCCATCCTGGCCCTCCAGCATTACAGTGCTTTTTAACTTGAGTATCACAAAAGGTTTAAATGGGATTTCCCACTGCTACTTTTGTGACTTGGACACAAGAAACCTGCACAAAATTTTTTGCAGTTGTGGATCCAAGGGTGAAGCCTTGAGTATAGTTTAATTTTGGTTATCTGTATTTTTTACAAAATGGAAACAATTTAAAACTCTTTGTAATATTGCTCATCTCTACAGCATGTTACTAATGCTACAAAAGTCTTGAGGTTGGGGAGTTTTGCATGAAACAAAATAGTGTTAATCTGTGTATTTCTATTTTCTTTTTAAAGAAAATGTTTCTGATCTAATGGGAAAAGCAATAAGCAGAAATAATCTCCCTCAGTGATATTTTATATTATGATTTTTCTCCAAAATACTGTTACAGGACTGCGTATAACTCATATCCTGAGGTAGAACAAGGTGATACATCATAGCTTAGTGGGACTGCTGCTGTTTTCACTGCGGCTTTTCAGCTGACAGTGAAAGTCTACCTTTGCTGGGCTGGGTGATACTAGTCACCTTGGGTTGCTCAACAAAAGAGTGTGGGTATGTGCTGTGTAAACAGCATCTCGTTCGTAATGCTGCCAGCTTTCAACATTTGGCTGTTACGTCTATGTAGTAAGTTACCCACCAGGTGTGGTCTTCAAAGTCAAATAAAGGCTGCCTGGGATAAACACAACTACTTGCTTGTACAGCCACACCTCAGAGCCATCGCTTCATCCCTAATGTTTTCTCTTTGTGTGTTTCAGGTAGTTTATTTAAAACTCGGTGCACCAGCTGTGGAAACGTAGCTGCGAATTACAAGAGCCCCATATGCCCTGCGTTGGCCGGGAAAGGGTAATGTGTCTGCTTTGCAAACTCTCTGTGCTTTTTACTTTGTCTGCTGTTCAGTAGCAAAGGAGCCATTTCAAGAGCATATGGGAGTTCCAGCCAACCACCCCGTTTTACTTTAGTATTAATAATGCTTAAATTTTACACAGCTGTTTTGAAACGTGAGGATACTGTTTGGTAACTCCCGTGAGCGCCCATGGTGCCATTAACTCCTGTAAATGACTGATTGTTAACCTCTAAGTCAGCACAATATGATACATTATTAGAACAAATTAGAACAATTTCAGCTGATCTACAACTCTCATATTGGACATCAACTAATCGTGAGAATGCTTCTTTACTCCCATCCTCTTCACTTTCAATTTTTTTTTATTAAATCAGATTCTTATTCCTTAAATTGAACTGTCATAGTCTTATACATGCATTTTCCTCTTCTGCATCTCTTGAGCACCTTGTAGCTTTTGACCTTCAACTTCTCAGTAAGATTCTCCTGATTACAGATCTCAAAATACAGATGTGTGAAACAATCAGGATGAAAGCATCAGTTCCCAGTATCCTTCAGTCTCCTTTTTCTAGCCATCTTCTTTCTTTCACCATTTAAAATGGAAGTGGGCAGGGGTACGGGCCAGGCATATGCTCACAGATTTCTAGTGGAGTTTTTTCCCTTTGCATTTCACCAGAGCTTTAGATAGCTACATAAATAATTGTTGTGCCTTTGACAGTCTTGAACAGTCTTGACAGTCACTCAGCTCTGGGATAATTCTGGACCAATGCCTGCCTGCCATGTGTGTGGTATTTTAGGGCTGCAGTAGGTGTTGAAGTTGGCTGGAGTTGCAAAGATTGCTTGATTGGAGAGTGTGCTTTAAAGAAAACTAAGTTTTTATTAATATATAAAGTGCACTTTTTATGATTGGATATGTATTTCAATTTTGTAACTTCAGGGCTCCAGATCCTGAAACAGCAGATGCTGCGATTCCAGTTGAAGACCTTCCTCAGTATGTATGGACTGATTTGTTTTTTGCTGTTACCTCTTCATGCTTTGTGTATCTCAAAGGCTTGTGTTACTGTTCACGTTGTTTTGGAAGGACACAGAGACATTCCACAGGAGAGAAAGATGTGGAACTTTGCCCCAGAGAACTGAGCCTAAAGTTACAGGGCACAGCTGCCAACAGGAGTGTGTACTGGAAGTCACCACGATGCCAAAGGCATCGCACATTTGTGTACTTGAGCACCAAGATGAAACATGCCTAAATTCATGGGGCTTGTAGTAAGTGAAGTAGTAGGAGAATTGCAGCAAAAAAAATGAGGGCTACAACAGTAAACGTTTTGTTACTTTGCAGGTGCCACCCACTGTTAGTCTGGAATACGGTGTTGGGGTACAGCCACTGCATAGTCCCTCGCAGGCATTAAATGTACCACGGTGCTTTTTTATTCTGGCTGAAGCTTTACCTTAGCTAGTTGCAGATGCAAAAATCCACTGTATTTTTCATCTGGTTCCTAAGAAGAGGCTAACACGATGCTTCTGTTCTTTGGTTCACTTTGTCCATAAAAACCTGTTAGCCAATTTGTTAAATGGAGGCCGAGGTTTTAATTTTCATGCATTTCAGGAGATGAGTAAGGGGAAGACACAGTTAAGTATCTGCATTGAAAAACTGTGCAGCAACCTGTTCCATGTGACCAGGCAGCACATGTGTAATTCCAACATGTGTAGCATGGAATCAGCCCAGCACATAGTAGGGGAGGGTGCGGGGAGGGCTGTGAAAGAGAAGGGAGAGAGTGGTGGAAGGTAAGACATGCCCAAGTGAGTATGAAAACTGCTTTGACGTTTTGCAGCCTGCAAGGTCCACGTCGGTAGCGTAATGCTGTCCCTTGGTGATGTTTAAACAGGTGTGAGGAAGATGGCTGCAATGGGCTCCTGCGTCCCCACGTCGTGTGGTTTGGTGAAGCCCTGGATCCTGATGTTCTCACAGCAGTCGAGAAGGAGCTTGATATTTGTGACCTCTGCTTGGTAGTGAGTGGCACTTTCATTACCTGTCCTCTGAACTGGCAGGGAAGCCACGCTAAGGAGGTTGCACCTCCTTGGTAAAGCAGATGTATCTGTGCTTCTGTGAGGAGCTAAAAGCCCCTGAGGGACTCTCTAGTGTCAAGTGTAAAACATTAAAAGACCTTGAAGTTTGGACATATACAGAAACCGCTCAGAAATTAAGATACACAGGTGTTAGGGGTTAGCCAATATTGTTTAGCTGTTGAATTTCACACCCCCTCTACTCTGCTCTCGTGAGACCCTCACTTGGAATACTGCATACAGTTCCGGTGTCCCCAGTGTTAGAAGGACATGGAACTGTTGGACTGAGTCCAGAGGAGGGCCATGAAGATTATCCAGGGGGCTGAAGCACCTCTTCTGTGAAGACAGGCTGAGAGGGCTAGAGAAGAGAAGGCTCTGGGAAGACTTTATAGGAGCTCAGAGAATTTGTAGGTGCCCAATCCCTGGAGGGTGTTCCAGGCCAGGTTGGATGGGGCTCTGATCAACCTGGTCTAGCAAAAGGTGTTCCTGCCCATGGCAGGGGAATTCAAACTAGATGATCTTTAGGATCCTTTCCAACCCAAACCTTATTATAGATCTAATTTCTCAAACAGTGAAAAATACAATTATTTTGATGCTCAGTCTAAAAGAAAGGAAGTGACTAAATGTTGTAAGAAGGTAGGTAACTGTTATCCTGTGCTGCCCTTTTTGTGAGGTAGTTTACATGCACCAGGTAGGTGCAAAACACTTGCTCAGAATATTGTGTTCTCTTTACTGAATAATCTCAAGTAACACAAGGAATGTCTTGGCTTTTTTTTCCCTGGAGACAAAGTTTTGTTTCTGGGATTTTTTTTTTTTCATCTAGAGTTCTAATGCACAAACAAGCTTCTTTGGGCTGTATCAGAGAAACAATTCCTGATTGTTATGCTATGTTAAATAGTTACATATGCAGTAACACTGATTGGAGATACTAGTTTGGTTTAATTTCTGTAAGGATCTTCCATGCTTTAGTGGCTTTTGCACATAGAGTGTTCTAAGAAGGACCCTCACCCAAGGGGTTGGGTTGGTTTTGTCTGTTTTAACCACTGTCCTGCTACACTTGTGATTTGTTTCCCTGTCCCTGCAGGTCGGGACCTCCTCCGTGGTTTATCCTGCAGCCATGTTTGCCCCTCAGGTCTCCGCCAGAGGAGTGCCAGTTGCAGAATTTAACATGGAAGCTACTCCTGCCACAAACAGATTCAGGTGAAGCTGTTCAAAGTAGCTGCCTTTAGGCCCCTCCATCTTCATTGTCTTTTGCATCCAACTGCTAAAATGCTGGTTTTAGACAAATATGGTATAGTTTTCTGCCCAACGCTTAAGAAATATTAATTTATTTTAATAAGTAAGAACAGATGATAGTTTTTTCATGCTGGAATTAAGTTTTACTAAAGACACAACTGCGGTTTCCTAAGTGTGGGGGTGAAGTCTGTCCCTAAGCCCCAGAAGTCCTACAACCCTCTTCTCCCCTCTTCCCTCCTCTCCCCCCCTGCCAGAGGTGCTCGGGCGCTGCCAGATAAGGAAGCAGCAAAAAGCAGGATGCGCTGGTGGCTGCCCGCGCCTAAAACCGGCCGCTCCCTTCCAGGTTTCACTTCCCGGGCCCCTGCGGGACTACGCTGCCGCCGGCGCTGGCGCGACACGAGACGGAGATCATCTCCTGAGCTCCGGGAGCGGCCCGACGGGACCAACGCGGCGGAGGCACGGCGGGCGGGGAGGGAGCGGGCGGCTGAGAGGAGGCGGCGGGTCAGGCCGGACGGTCTTCACGGCAATAAAGGGGCGGTCGGGATCCGCCGCCGCCACTTCCCGGTGTCCTGTGTCTGTCGGCGCGCGCCCGGGGGGCGGGGCACGCAGGCGGGGGTTCCCTGGCGCACGGCATTCCCCGGCGGAAGGCGGGAGCGGTTCCGGGGCGGGCGGCGCAGGGACCATGGCGATGGCGCGGCCGAGGAAGGCGGCGGCGGCTGCGGGCAAGCGCAGGCCTCCCGCCGCGCTGCCCAGCCCGGCCTCCTCCTCGGAGGACGAGGCGGACGAGGCCCCGGAGCAGGTGTCCTTTGGCGTGGCGAGGGAGGCGGCCGAGGCTGAGAGGAAGCTCGTGGGGGAGGCGGCCCGGAGGTGCGGACACACACACGGACCCCGAAGGACCATTCTCGGGCACTTCACCCCTCTTGTCCCGTGCTCCCTCTTCGCCCCTTTTACTCCCCCCTTACTACCCCTGCTCTCCTCTTACGGCTCTCCTTACCGTGCTCTGGTCCTCCCTTTATTCCCCTCTTATCCCCCCCAACACCCCTTTACCCTCCTTCTAACTCCCTTCACCTGTCTTACTCCGCCATCCGCTCTCTTACCCTGCCTTCACCCCTTACCCTTCGTTATCCCCCCCCTTATTCCCCTTCACCCTTCTTGCCGTCCTCCCTTATCCCACCGTCCCCCTCTTATTCCCCCCTTCTCCCCGCCTTTATGCCTCTCCTACTCCGCAGCCGTGCTGACTGCGCCTCCCGCCTCCCCGCAGGCACCGGGAGCTGCTGAAGGAGAAGCGGCGGCGGCACCAGGAGCTGTTCGCGGAGCAGAAGGTACAGCGCCGTCCCCCCACCCGCTCCCACCTGGCTCCGGGCGGGCAGTGGGTGAATGCCCGCCTGACTCCCCTCTCCCCCGCAGAAGCGGAGGTTGCTGCCCGAGGCCGTGCTGCAGGAGCTGCAGGAACTGCAGGATGTGGCCGCCACCCCTGCGCCGCCCGAAGGGTGAGGGGATGGGGGGGGATCTGGGGTGTCTCGGTGGATGCTGCCCAGCCGGGTCCTGGCACTGGGAGGCCGGGCTTGAAACGGGAGTAGGCGAAGTGAGTGTGAATTGGAAGAGTAACCTGTTGCTTTTTCCTTGCTCCCCAGACCTGCTGAGCAGGCTCCATCAGATGACCAAGGTATGCTACAGCTCACTTTGCTAGCGCGGAGCACTTCTGATATCTCAGGAGTTCATGCAATGGAGAGTGCCCTGGTGAAAGTCTGAAACATGGACAGACTCTCTTTTCCCAAGGGAAGATCTAAAGACACATTTAATCTAATTCTTGGGCCTTTTACAGAAGTTGCTTGCTGTACAGTGATTTCAGTTAAAATAGCCTGAGGTGTTTAAGGAAATCTTGAGCAGGTGTTATAGCTGAAAAAGCAAGGATTACCAGAGGTGGGTTAATATTCAGCACTTGTGTAAATTATAAAGGCTATTCCTGGATAGAGTTGTTAAATCATCTTGATACTTTATGCATCAAACTACAATTTAATAGCATCTGTAAAATATGAAATAACTTTTTTTTCAAATTCAGAACTACAGAGTCAAGAGTCAAGAATGTTTATCCCTGCTCTTTTCATCTGTACTTCAAAGTACTTCACAAAACCCCTTTTATTTAAACAATTCTCTCATCCAGACCTCACCTAATTATATTGCTGGATGATGTAACTGCTACTTTTTCTTCCTTTTATTTAAAAAAGATCTATTGGCATAACAAAGAGATGAGCTGAGAACAAAGTGAGACTGAAGCTGGGGCTGGACTCCCATTTGTGGGTTACCTGTAGCTGTTGTGTTGCACTGAATTTTTGTCCTATAATGAATCCCATTTCGTTGATGCCAAGGAAGAGGAAAGCTGGCTAGCAGCCACCAACTTTGGGTTGCTCCCTTGAGGCATGTTTCTTCCCTTCCTTCTCACAGCCCTTCTTACTACTCAGTGCTTCTGAAAAATGCTTGTTGTTTAATTCCTGTTCCTCTTATCAGTTTTGATTCATAATGTTTGGGAAATTTTGTTTTAAAGTTACTTCAGGTGAAGAACTTGAAGATGAGGCTGAGAAAGAGAAACAAGGCCAGGCCCAAGGGCAAGGCCAAGCCAAAACGCAGGTGAAGAAAGGCAAGGCAAGCAAGGGTGCCAGGTAGGAGGAGGAAGAGATGATCCAGGGTGTCTGCCCCATGTGGCTGCTTTTGCCTGGGGGATGGGGCATTGCAGCAGCTGTTCTGTCACTGCATGGCTGTACCCTCTTCTGCACTTCATGTTTCCCCTGCTCTTCCTCTGATTGAAAGCATAGTTATGTGCTATAAGCATCTTTAATATCTTCTGTTATCGCATGCTTATGTAGAATCATAGAATGGATTGTATTGGAAGGGACCTTACTTAAAGATCACCTACTGCCAACTCCCCCTGCCATGGGTAGCAACACTTTCCTCTTAGGCCAGGTTGCTCAGAGCTCCATCCAACCTGGCTTGAACACCTTCAGAGACTGGACATTCACATCTTCTCTGGGCAACCTCTTCCAGTGCCTCACCACCCTACAGTAAAGAGATTTTTTTCCTAATATCTAATCTAAACCTACTCTCTTCTAGTTTGAAGCCGTTCCCCCTTGTCCTGTCACTACATGCCCTTGTAAAAAGTCCCTCTCATCTTTCTTACAGGCTCTCTTCAGTTACTGGGAGGTTGCAATTAGGCTGCCCTAAAGCCTTCTCTTTTCCAGGCTGAACATCCCCAATTCTCTCAACCTTAATGTGTGCATGCATATATATATATATAACAAAATCTATAATATAAATAATTTTTATATGTTAGGTATATATAACTGCTATGAGATCACTGGGCAGTCATAAGCACAGCAGTACGCACTGTGTTACATGCTGCTACAAGTGGGGTGGTTGAGCACTGAATTCCTGCATTTTAATCTTTTTTTCTTTTTCCTCTTTATTTCTTTGTCACTGATGTCCCTAGAGAGGAATTGCACTGGCTTCTGGGAGAACTAGTTCAAGACTCCCAAGGAATGACTCGGTGCACACAAAGGCATATAACAACAGCTTCAGAGTTTTGGTCCCATTTTTAATTTTTTTTTAATACTGCCACCAAGCTCATCTGAGCATCAGAAACCAGCAACTGCTGCAGTTGTGCTCAAGTAGCAAAGCTTGACGCTAATGTGTGTGTTGTTCTGGGTTCTGTAACCATGGTAAAGGGATTTACATCTGTCTTTTTAACTAGGTCAAAAGGAAACTACGCAGCTGTGTGCTTAAAAGATCAGAGTTTAACAGGCCTCCACCAACAGCTCGCCAAAGACTTTCTAAATGCTCAGCTCTATGGGCCACACACCAACCGGGTACAGGGTAAGCAGTTTTGGTTAGGCAGGTCTGCATCTAGTCTTGTCTGGCTTAAACTTGGTAATTAACACTCATTTCTATTTCAGCAAATGAATTTTTTTCGCTTGCAAACAAGAAAGACCCAGTTAAAAAAGCTGCAGTTCAGTTTGTGGACAAATCTTGGGGTGAGTATAAAAAGTCAAAGTGGGTGCTACTTTTGCATATGTGGTTAAAAGTACACTTGAGTAAAACCAGTGTTCCTGTGTTAGAGGCCTGCAGCTTGTGACCCTCTAACCAAAGACTGATCATAAGGGAAGGGCAGCACAGCATTACAGCCTCAGTGGGTATCGTGAGCATGCCCCTGGAGAGGGTGTGAGAGACACAACTTGGAAAAAAATTGCCTCATTTTTGGTACATTAAGAAAACTGCTGTTTCAGCCTCCAGCCTCTGAGCTGTTCAAAGGTGTTCCAGGTATGTGTAAAACCTAAAAGCAGGGATATCAAATTCCCAGAACTTCTGTGTGAGCACAGAGAAGTAGCACCTGTTGGGGACAGACTCACACCCACACAGTCTGTGAGGCTCTCGAACACCAGAGACAAAAGTTACTGATGGTTAAAGCATGCAGGATCTGCTTTTCACTTGTGCTCCATCACTGAAAGCACCGCTGTACCTGCATCCCCCTTCTGAAGGAGCGTGGTGCAGGCTGGTACCCCTGGCCAGTTGAAGGCAGCTGGTGTATGTAAAATACCATAGGAAGTTTATCAGCTTTCCAGTCAGTTATTCTGTTCTGAAATGCTGCAGCAGTCAATGGATTGCTGCTTCTACAGCAGAGGAGCAACTAACTAACAGCTATTTATTTTTTTCTTAAGGGCAAGAAAAAAAGGAAAAAGCAGCAAGGTTTAAGAAGCGTTGGATCGCAACGCAGACTAAAAATTGAGTCTGAAAACAGCTTTTTCAGAAGATGATATTAAGGACTTTTACTGAAAGTTAATCTCTCAAAACAACACTGGTTTTTTTCCCCCATTTCATCATCACTTTGCTTTCAGCTCCACCTACCAGAAGGCACTGACCTTCACCAAGCTGTGCCTGATCAGACTTTCCTGTTCTCTCCCCCTTTCAGAAGTTCTTGGGGAAGCTACAAAGCGACGGGAGCAGGGCAGTGTTGTAGAACAGCTGGTGTTAGGACCAGACTTGTTGAGCTGCCTCTGTGAGGCAATGCCTTTGCAGAGAATAAAGATGAGCCATGTTGTACCTACTGTTGCGGATGCTGCATTTCTTACAGCAGCTTCAGTTACTTGCATGTCTAAAGGGAAGTCTGTACCCTAATAGCAGAATCACTAAGTCAGCTCACACAGCAGGACACTTACTTCCCCCTCAAGCCTGATGGTTACTTTCAAGCAGTAAAGGAAAATCCCTTACTGCTTGAATAAGATTCTGTCAGTGCATGGACTTGACCCCCCTAGCTAGACTCACTTTGTGGCAAGAACATGGCAAGCCTTTAACTTCTCACAGCCCAGGTGCTGCAGGGAAGGGGCATTCCTGGCTAGAGCCACATTCACGGGTCTATGTAAGAAGTGCTGTTCTAGGAGGGAACTCTAGAACCAAGACAATGTAGCATACAACTCCATGCTACCATGTATGTAGAAGTAAGTTTTTAATGGCTGGTTAATTATGATATCACTACATTTTATTGCAATATAGTACTATTTAAGCACTTTTAAAAATGCAAGGTGTACAAAGATTAAATTAAGACTGTAAATTGACTAAATATTTGGTTTTTATATAAATAGGTCATAACCACACTGTGTTGACATGTAATACTGTTATAATACAACAGTTAAACTGGTGAGCCTACACAACAGAAGCTGTCTGTAGTTAAACAAGGAAACAAAGTTGAAAAGACCATGTTAAAACAAAAAACTACTAAGATCAACAGGTTGGGATTGTAAGTAGCAACAAACATATTCACTCAGCTCCTGAGTAATTCAAGTTTTACAGTACACATTAAAAAATATCATTTCTTCCCATCAACACTATATATCCAAACCATTTGCATTTTGCAAATTACACTGATTGAACTATGTAACAATGGGGGTGGAGGTTGGCAAGTCATCCTGCTTGACATTTACATCACCCACATGCTAATACATCCATGTTTTCTAGTCTTCCGTCCCACCACAAGGTAGCAGGATTTTTGGTTTGTTTTGGACAATCGTTTAAAGGATTGGTACTTGTCAATTTGGATGTCTGACGTTACCAGTGATATTTTCAACTCTTAGTTGTCTAAGAGGTTTAAAGATGGAAATTTTCTCCTAACACTAAGTTAGAAATCATTTGCATCATGCTGTAAACTAGGAAGCAACATAAAGCGACAGACTTGTCCTTAGTACATAATTAAAATTCCAAATTCCAGTCAGCAGAGCTGGTCTACTTTCCATGTTGAATATGCCACAACACCTTTCAGACCTTCAAATGCATAGCTAGTGTAGGTAGTCTTCCACTGTGGCGAACGCACAGGATCCAATGCCTGACCGAGCCATCAATCCTAGACACTGTGATGCCTGTCCCATGGCCAGGGCAAGCGGTGGTTGCTTTGGCAGATTGTGAGTCTCTGGAAAAGAATCACAGTGGCAGTTAAAACACCTGATTAATTTCATAGCAATACACTGAAACCTTGATATTTAAGCTTGCTTCAATCACTCATTTCAAAATTCCTGTGTTTACTTTCGAAGTTTGTTGCTCCTCCACTGTCTGGCTCTAAGAGCAAAGTGACATTTTCAAATTCCCTGCATAAGCACCATTATTGAACAGACCCATTTTTGGGCTGAACAATAAAAACAGACAAGCACCTGTTACATTAAAGTGCCCCCCAAAACTACCCCTGTCTTTCTGAAAGAGCGTATCCTAACATTGCTATCCTTCATTACTCACTCAGTGAGTGTGATGCGCAGTGAGCAGTAGGGTCGTCTATGTGGGACGAGAGAAAGGCACTGCCCACCAGACATGGCAGCCTCCAGGCCATACCTACCTAGTATTGCACTATTAAGTACAGAGCACACTGGTTCTCTTTGTATCGGGTCAAGCTGATTTCCAACAGGGCTGCTCCAGGGATCGGAATACGCGAGTAAACTGAATGCATCCTGTGGGAAGATGATTTTTATTACATTTCACAGCTATATGCTACTAGTGAAAACAAGGACTATTCACTTATTTTGATTCAGTATCATGAAAGTAACTGTCAGTGCCTATCAGTACAAAAGGATAAAAAAATTGTGACAGGGCTTGTTCCCCTTGGAGCAAGCAGTGTTCTTCCCAAGAGCAAGACAAAAGGTAGCAGTATTTTAGTAAGTGATGGGGTAAGAGAAAACAGACTGAAAACTGCATGCAGTCTTTGGTCGGAGAATTCTTTTCCAGAGCAGTCTCAAATCAAGGTAAACTAATTAGCATGCAGAGTACTGAAGAGACCACATTTTGGGCATCTCTACCAATCCTCATGTGGTTCATTTATCATTAGAGCCAAAACCAGCACTTTGATTCAAGAGGCCAAGTTACATGGTCAGAAATGAGAGTAAGGAAAGTGCTAAATTAAATTCTGGGTTTAATTGTATTACAGCACAAAATTATCTTCCCTGTGCATGTGCTACACAGACAAGACAGGAGACAGTGCTACACCACAGCTGACCAGAATACTGCTCTCAGACAGACACACACATACACAAAAAAAATGAGAGAAGTTAAAGCAGAACAGCATTCCAGCACCACATGCTGTGGGAAGTTCCTGCTGGGCAGCACAGTTATTCACCTTAACACCACAGTTTCAAGATTAAAAATACCTTGAGCATTTTCTTATTCACTGTGTTTTTGCCACATTCTCTTCTTAGTTGCTCACTCATTGCTTGCAATTCTCTTCCAAAATGGATCATCCTTTCAATGGCTGCTTGGCTGCCACCACAGAGCTGACGTCTTAACTGACTTGAATCTACTTCTGCAAAAACGATATCGTCATCATCACCACTAATAGAGCTGAAAGTAACAACCTGTGGATCTACAGAATCTGCACTGATTTCACTCAAAAAACCCATCTGCCTTCTCAGAGAGACCTTGGCACCATATACTTCTGTACTGAGCACTGCTAAATTGCTCATTTATAAACATTTAAGAGACTTCATTAACTAACAGCAAAGGCTGTTGACATGTGCTGTTTATTTTGCAATGATTAATTTAAAACTAACTATAAACCAAATTTTATCCTAAAATTTTGCGGGAGTTTAAAAAACAAAATAAAAATCCACACAGTTCTACTTTTTTAATTCTCTGGCACTGCACTTCTAAAGATGTGCCAAATCCGGAACTGCTAAAAGAGGGTAAAAACCCCTGAACCTCCTGAACAGCCATGATGGAGTCTGCTACAAGACAATCTTTTAGACTGTTCATACTCCTTGTAGAATATATTATCTTAATAATTCAGACATTTCAGGCTTCTTTTGTAATCAAGCAGAACATTACCATTGATTTCTTTACTGTTTGCTACAACATTCCCCAACACTAGTGATTTTAAAAAATATTGATGCAAATTATAAATAGTAAATTAATCCTTGGCTTCTCTGAAAGTTCTGTCTTTTTAAAATTTACAATTAAAGCAACATATTAAAAAAAAAGGCATTTATCCGTTCCTTGCCTTTTTTTATCAATGGAGTCAAGTTTTAAATGTGCATTTTGAGGTACACTTCAATTACAAAACTATTCTTCTTTCTGACTTTACACTGCTATCTAGTGATGTATTCTGACTACTATTTCAAATAAGGATTTTTAACTGGCCACCTTTTTTTTTTTCCTTAGATGTAGGCATAAAACCTCTGGAAAATACTTGCCTACTGAATATTACATACACAGCACTAAGGAGAATATATAAATATTTCAAAAAGTGAAAAACCACCAAACTCAGACTGGGGGCAGTAAACAGTGTAGGTGGAGGAACCACAATTCTTTTTTAAAAAGGTGAAGCACCCACAAGTCTTCAAGTAGTGGTGCAGCCTAATCTAGGACATCAGTTTCCAAAGGCAGAAAAAAACTATGTTACAAAAAGCACAAACAACTCTGTGCCCTGTGCAGCCGCTGCATGTCTGTCACAAGTCTCCCAGGAAAAGGCTCCAAGAGAGTAAAGAAGTATTTTGGTTGTTCTGTCATGGAAATGAGGCCCTGTTATTATCCAGTTCCAGAGCATAATGCAGGGAAAACAGCCTGGCAACTTGTATCTCCCCGCTTCATGGCTGTAACAGAATTACATTTGCTGTTCAACAGTTACCTGGTATTTACCAGCAAAGCTGCAGGATGAGCAACACACTTGCTCCTGGAACTGTGAAGCAGTCACAGACCTCTGTATGTGCTTGACCAGACTGCTGCATTCTGGAAGTCTCGAGTTTCACATTTCATTTAAACTACCTATTAATTGATGTCTGGTTAAATCAATTGTTTGAAAACCTAGTTCTGCAGCTGCACAAAGGGCAATCAGAGAGGATTTAAATATTCATTTGTCATCAATGTCAACAGGTATGACTGAGTATAAAGCAGGTTAAGTAAAACAGAGGTAATTTTTAGACCACAACTATACAAGCAGTAATTTTTTAGTGGAAAGAATTATTTTAATTTTTTTTTTTACATTTCCCAAATATAGTGGTTTCCTTGAGCATTAAATATTAGCACTTTGCATTCTTCAATATAAAGATTTAGAATTTCTACACTTACTGTGAAGCACAAAGATGTCATGAGAACCATGAATGGGAAGAGGGCTAGGGGAAGAGGGAGAAACAATCTGCCAACCCAAAGCCAGAGGTGCTACACAACAGGGTGCTTCTTCTTAAAGGTACTTCCTTAGAAATTGATGCTAGTTTCAATAGCCACAAGTTACCTATTTTCCCTATTCTCACACTGATACTGGACCACCTGATTTACATCTTGTAACAGTAAAACAAACAAACAAAAAATTAAGATTTGAGCTAATAACCCTAATTTTCAAGTTGGGAAGCATTGCAAGTAAAAACATAACCTTGTTGCCATCACTTAATAAAAATGTAAGAAATATCACTGCAGACCCATTTCTGTGTCACATTCTTCCATTTCGTGATCATGTTTAGAACTACCATTTAGGAAGCCATTGGACGAAGTCTCAGCAACCCCATTGGAGTAGTGATCTGTTTCCATGTCTACATCATTGCTGAAAAGAGAGTAATAAATACAAGTTTTACTCATATTTAAGTACCTAGGTTATATTCACAACTTCATCACAGTACTTCCTCATCTTGGCTACTGAAAAGCTGCCTTAAATATTACCAAGTTAGACCACAGTTTCTTCCATAGCAACTGGTGGTACCAGAGCACCATGGAAATTTTAAGGCTGTCTCAACTAACGTTAACATTCGGTAAAATAGTACTTTCAGATGCTGAAAAATTAAACACGTCCCCTATAATTCAGGAGTAAGGAGTAACACTTTCTAGATACACACAAAAAATTTTTTACCTTGTTTATATATCTTTATATACACAGTGATGGAGAAAATGCATTGTGAAAATATACTATTACCACTTTTTTTTAAATATAGTTAAGTCTATATACAGCCTACTTTGAAAATGTATTTAGGTAACTAATTCTTTCAAAAATGCCTTGATCTCTTATTTATTCTCAGTGGAATGACAGGGGAGAAACAAAAAAAAGAAAACCCTAAAGCAAATGCTGAGTAAACCAAAACACTGAAGAGATACTCAGAGGCAAATTCAGAGCATTCAATTCCTCACCATACTTTGCTCGCAGCAGGTCACAGAAGTGCTTTCAGAAAATGCCAGTACAGCTTTGGGGACTGAGCTTTGCTGACAGTTGCATCCTAGCCTGTTCTATTTTGTTATGGAGAATAACAACCCAAAACCTCTGTCAAGACCACATATATCAAATTTAGAAGTTTAATATCTTGCTTCTAAGCAACCAAAAACACTCAAGTTTCCTTTGAGGAAGGAAACCAAAAGGCCTTTCCAACTGAGCAACATCACAGCCAAGGAACTGTCTTCTTCCTGTGAAAAATCTCCAAGTTGCCTGGACACTGCCAGGTTTTTTGGCAGAGGCAATGCTGATGCAAACAGAAATCATGAAGTTAAAAAGTAAATTGTTACTCTTACTTTTTCACCCCAATTATCACTGTCCAATTGAAATACTTTTGGTTATCACCACTGCATCATTACACCCTACATGGTAGTTTTGGGAATCCATTTTGGACAATGCAGCCAAGTACTGCTGCATTTCACATCAAATTAGGTTCTGCTGCATCAACGCAACCCAGAGTTACTGGTGATGAATAACCATATTAAACCTGGTTAATAAATTTATTTTCATTCTCTGAATTGAATGTATTTGCACAAGTGACAGTGATTGGAATATACAAACAAAAGGGAGTCCACATTTCATATGCATCTCAATGTTTACTTTGCAGATAGTAGCACAAATGGAGAGTATCTGGGAAACTTTTCATTACCTACATGCAACAAACTTAAATCAATGTCAGTGGCTTAAATTAAAATCCCAAATGCCAGAAAGCTAGTTAACCTTCACTGTACAACTTCAAAACTGACCATAAATAGCTGTAAGCCAGATAATTTATTTTTGTCCATTGCATTTCTTTAACCCAAGAGGAGAAAACAGCCTATTAAGCTTGAGTCATCAAAATAACACAAAAGCACACCAGAGTGATCACAAGCTGTTGGCCCCTTACACTATGTGTTTCAAATGTCCTTGGGGAAAAAAAAAAATCACATCAAATTCCACTGAAAATTCTTCTCTGTAATGCAAGCACATGGACAACACAAGTCTTAACATAAGTTAGAAGCATCTGAAGTTTATTCACCTGGAATAGCTGTTAACCTGCTGTGATCTTGATACATTTATGTTGTTTAGCTCTGGTACATTCAAGCTGGTGGTCGTGTGTTTACTGTGACAGTAAGACTGATGTGCTTTATTTGATATTACTCCATTACTGCAACTACTTTCAAACCCTGAAAGAAAGTTTTAACAATTATAACCATCTACAAACTTATTTGTAAGTAGCAATTTATAATAGTGAAATAAGTAGAGCATAATTGTTCCTGGTCAGTAAACGCTAGATTTGCTAAACTAACCCAAATACTTTGCCTCCATGTTTCAGGTACTCAAACCTTTAAATTTTCTACAGTGCAGAAGTTAAGCATTATTATATATGACATATTATATATATATATATATATATTCGCTACATATTATTAATATTATTATATATAACAATTACGAACATAGACATGAGAATGTTTTTCAGTTGTACTAATACACCAGTAAAACAGAAAACTGCACCAAAGCAGAATAATTTCTTTTAGAACTGATGCATTGTTTCTGAGAGATCCAAAAATCTTTTCTAGGCCACTGTAGTCATCATGAATGAAAGCAAACATGCACCTTACTAATTGTAATCACATAATTCTTTTGATAAATGTGCAGTAGAATTTGATGCTGAACATCTTGCATGTTGCTATACAACCTCCCTCTTTCACCACGTAACATTTTATTGTTAATATTGTGCTTTACTAAATAAAATTAGACGACGCTGTGAAATAACAATATCTGGTTAAAATCTCTTCTGACCCTTGTAAAATAAGATAAAAAACTATTATTTGAAGCAAATATTGAACCAGGAGCTCCCTAGTATCTTCTAATACAGAAACAAGTCACAGAAAGGGCTTATTATTAAGAAAACAGCTGCTGCCATTTAGGAAGTCCCAAACCTCAATTCTAATAATACATTCACCAACTTGCTTATTAAGGGGTGCCTCTATTTTCAAAATTAGAAAACTTAGAAGTACTTTCATAGAATCATAGAATCAGCCAGGTTGGAAAGGACCTCTGAGATCATCGAGTCCAACCCTTGATCCACTACCACCGTGGCTACTAGACCATGGCACTAAGTGCCACATCCAGTCTCATCTTCGGGATGGAGAATCCACCACTTCCCTGGGCAGCCCATTCCAATGCCTGATTACCCTCTCTGTAAAGAATTTCTTCCTAGTATCTAACATAAACCTCCCCTGGCAGAGCTTAAGACCATGCCCTCTTGTCTTACTGATAGCTGCCTGGGAGAAGAGACCAACCCCCACCTGGCTACAACCTCCTTTCTACAATACATCCAAATAACCACCTGTAGAACAACGAGAAAATCTGAGTGGATCTCCACTGACACATGTGATGGCACTCCCTTGACACAGAGGGAAGAAGAGTGAAGTTGCTGTCCCTTCCAAGGGCAGCAGTTATTCTGGTGGCCAGGCTACACTGGCTTCCCACTCCATCCCAGAGAGAGAAAAATAAGTTAAATAAAGCACCCCCAATCGGCTCCAGTATGGATTTCGAAAGTAAACAGAAGTGAAAGCTGATGGTCTCTGCTATCTTAAGTCTTGTCTTCAAGGATGACACGTTCACGTACTATTTTAACATGCTCAACTTCTTCTCTGTAGTGGTGCTCTGGAAGGCATGAGGATCTCCCCATTGGCAGCCTCAAACATTCATGGCTTCCCACTGAAGATTTCCGATTACCTAAATGCTCAAAGAACTGTTTCAATTGTTCAGACTGAAATGTGGCTGCCAGCAGAAAGTCTTTCCCTACTCCACCACCGAGCTTTCAGTGTTTCCTACATAAGCGCAGATGTTCCTAATTCTCCATCAACACCATAGGAAAGGTATCATATACACCACTTACTGGATTTAAACCACCCTGCCTAAGCCATAAATTATCCTCAAAAGGAAAACAGAAATTTTTTATCAGAATCTTTCGTCTCCCAGAGAGAAGCATTTCTTAGAAATTGGTGACAACCTGCTTTGCAAACCCATAGTAAAAACAACAGCACATGCAAAAAACGTATGATGAAACTTTCACTTTGCCCAGTGACTGAAAATCACATATTTTAATCATTAAAATTATACAAAGCATTCAGTGTAAAATCTTAAGTAAAACAAACAGGTGTGGTATTTCCAAATCTATGTGGTACATCCTCCAGGTCAACTTACCAGTAAAGTGTGTGCTGCTCCCTTTGCCTGTTGCCAAATTGTGAATATTCATTCCATGGCTGGGACTCATGCTAGGACTGTTGAATGATCGTGGGCTAACAGGGTAACTATCTTGAGATTTTGGACTGTGGCCTCCCAAACACCGCACTTCACTGTCTGTACCATTCACCATCTCTATAAACTGGCGCACCCTAAACAAAAGGCAAAAAGTTAAGCTAATAAAACAATTTACACATTTCAAATTACCAATGATAGCGATGATTTCATTTTAGTGTTAAATACAGAACAAGACTGACTCAACAAAATGCTGGATGTCAGTAACCAAATCGTCAATGAGCTTTGGAGTATTCCACCAAAAATAAGCAATTACAAATTTGTGAGGGAGGAGAACAGGAATATTATCCTTCAAGGACAGACTTTGTCAGCAAATCCTCAAGGTTTAGAGAATTAAACTATATTTTCTTAACTGTTTTGTTTTATTGGCAGGGGCAAGGTTATTTCTTGAGAAAGATATGTTGTTATGTTGTTATGTCTGTCATTTCTCTCAAAGTAAATGAGAATATAGTTTGACTGTCTGAAATAGCAAAGGGTAACTCTTAACATTAAACATTTGCACTAGAAAACAGTTTGAAAAACAAGCTCGTATACAAACCTTCCCTTTAGAGGCTGTTGCTCTTTGTCAATTGTATTTTAGATAAGAAGGTTTTAGTATGGACTTTAAGAAAGCTCAGAACTACTGCTTTATGCTTCAATAACAAAATTGAACGACAAAATTTAAAAATTTAGAACAACAGATTGAGAAAAAGGTAACATACAACTGACGTTATCAAGTGAAGTGTTTCATCAAAATGTTCACATTTTGTGAATTCTGTGATAAGTCTGGAGTACTATCACGTGAATTCTGTTCAGCACTTGAGCATGACAGACTTCAAACACATTCCAAGTTACTTAACTGAACATAAAACTAAAGTGCTTTGTTCTTACAGGAGATAACAGATTTTTTCGACATTCAAACACTGCAATGTGATACAAAATTCTGGAGGAACAGCCCAGCTGGCAAGCAAAAATGCCAGAATGAAGGTAACTATTGTGTGCCTGGGAAGCCAAGAGAACTCTTTGGGATTATGGAATTTCCACAGTTTTAGCCAGAGGTTTCTAGTAAAGTGACATGGAATGAAACACCTCATTTAAACTGATCTTTAAAGTCAGTCACCCCTTTGGAGGAATAGACTAACTTATGCCAACAGGATTCTTAATCTTCTTGAATGTGATACTGTATCAGTTTTCATTTTAAGTTTTACTTGACACCCAAATGAATTAAAATTGATTTAAAAAACTACAAAACTTAGTGCTATAGAACAAGTCTACAGGGAGATGTGAATTATGCTGCAAATCAGGAGCTTGATGACAAAAACTAGTTAAACATGTAGCAAATAAGAAGAGCATGAAAAAGTGAAATATACACATTTTCTAAAAAGCGCTGCTTAACTTTGTTTAAATTTCTGTGAAAGCTTTAAATGAGTAACTGTCTTGACTCAGAAGGTACTGTGCCATCTATAAACACACATCTGTATAATTTGAAGACTCACTTTAATGCAAATAAGAGATTAGGATTTCTTTCTAGTAAACTTGGATACAACTGTTGTGTTGTTTCAATGGCTTCTCCCATTCTTCCTGCTAAAACCAATTTCTGAATTCCTGTTCACCAAAAAACAAATAAGAGATTAGGATTTTTTTCTAGTAAACTTGGATACAGCTGTTATGTTGTTTCAATGGGTTCTCCATTCATCCTGCCAAAACCAATTTCTGAATTTCTGTTCACCAAAACCAACATCAGTTAAATGGACACCTTATGGATTAATACACGTACAATAATGATTAAAAGACACTGCAACCATCAATCAACAAGATTTTTTTTTCTCTTAGAAAAAAATAGTGTAAAGAAAGATCATGCTTCCTTAAAACGTTCAAAAGGAAAATTTAAGAACTGCACTCCACCTACATATATCTAAATGAGAACTCAGTATATTTATTGCCAGCATCTAACTGCTTTGTAGTCAGATTGTGCATTTAGAGCTAGAATAAGACTGCAGACACTCTCTACAATTTACTTCTCATTTTCACAACTTTATAAATAAGCACATACCAAACTATCGTCACTCAAAACCATCCAAATTGCATCCCACTCCCACAGGTTCAGTTTTGACTGAGAAAAACAAAAATTTAGTCTCTCTCACCTACAACACATACTTCCAGTCAGGTTACAGTTGAGTAAAGCTTTTCACAACAGTCCCTGCTTTAGTTGATACTTCTGTGGCTGTAACTTGGCACAAGTTGCAAACAGTCTCACCATTCTATCCACTGACAGAGAAACTCATCCAAATGAAAAACGGCCCAACAAATGGGATATTTTACAACCAGAGCAGTTTCCCCATGTGGTATGTCATGCAGTAACACAACTGCTTATGTTCATAGAGGAGAGATTTAAATGGATGAGGAAGGCACTGTTTAATCGGGCTGCCCAAGAGCCCTGCCATGGCAAGTTAGAACTGAACTGCTGTTAGACCTCCTTGTCCTCTTCCCCCTCACATCTGTAAACAGGAAAACTCAAGTTTAACTAATAAAGCATTCTCTAAACTCAATCTCTTTTCACAGTTAAGATAAAAATCTAAATGTTTGTCAAGACTGAGTTTTATACTCCTGTTTGTGACTGACCGTTAGCTCTCACAAACACTCATTTAGAGACATTACACACATTTGTTTAAGACAGATCACATTTTTCATTCAAGAGAAAAAGACAACAATGTACTTTACCACATTCTGCTACACTAAACACCTTCCAAAGCGTTACTGAACAAATTTTTTGTAACCAGCTGTTCATACCTGTATAACTTTATATGACAGCAAAGAACTGTACTATGGAGTAGTGCTCCAAGGAAATTCTACAATGGTGCTTATGAGAAAGCTTCATGTAATTTTTAAGCGAGGAAAAAAGGGATGCAACATGCTTTCCAGCCTTACTTTGTCTATTCTTAATGGAAGCTAATTCTTCTAGCACAGTCTGGTCTGTGGATCTGGCGAATGCCTCTGCTGTTGCACAGTATCCATGGTGAACTAAGTAAGATGATACCATTCTAAAAATAAACAAAATCCAGAAATACTCATTACATACAGGTAAGAAACCAAGAACTTCTGAATGTAAAAAATCTTCTCTGAAAAAAGTGATTTAATTAAAGAATTCTACTTGAAATTCAGAGATTTCTGTGCAAGTCAGACAAAAGTAATTCACTTAAGAACCAGTATCTTCTTCAAAACTGTACAGAAAAATCAATGTATAACTTTATTATGATGAATTTTAACAAAAATTATTCATCACCCAAAAGTAGGGTCAATTCAAATATTAATTGTTAATTAAGTTTCTTTTTTTGCTCATTAGATACACTGAAGTGAAATTTCTTCACAGTAAGTTTTTGTTTACACTGAAAAAATAAAAAGATGCAAAGTCACAACCCCCTTTTTTTCCAAGACACATAATTAGGCACAACTTAACCTGGCATGCGAAAGGCTGAGAACACAAAGGGAAACTCTGGGCATTAAACCCGCCCAATATAACCACAGCAACTTTTCTAAACTCCCCAATCCACATCAGATAGGTCATATTAGAATAGAAGCCTTACACTCACAGTTATAAATTCCAAATTAACAACACAGACAACTCTTCCACAAAATCTATTCATGCTCCATTTTACACTGTTATCAAACCTGTTAACAAAACTATTTGTACTAATTTTTAATACTATCATTTTTTGCACAAGACAATAGACGGAATGTTTAAAGGTCTCTGAAATCATGCAAGTAACTTGTTTTTTAAATGAACAATATTCAAAGTCTTACTTCTGAATCATTGTTTGCCACTCTCCTTCCCGATCTCCTATTGGAAATCTGTCAATTTGTGCTTGAATTTTGGTTCTCCATTCTCGCATATAGTCTTCAATATCAAATACAAATGGGTGTTGTCCAAAATTAGCATCCACAACCTCTCCCGGTGTTTGAAGCCCTACTGTAGGGTACAAGTTTGGCTGCAAAAAAATTTTTAGTTAGTTTTTTTCCTCTTATTCTGAATTCCCCACTTTCTGGTTTTTTTTTTCATCTCTGTAATAATACCCCCACCGCTACTAGTAGTGTGAATAACAAAATACCTCTGGACCACCTGTCCAGCAGCAACAGCAGTTTCTGCCAATACAGCAATAAAATGACCGATTAATTTTATTCCCAGTGATCATAATCTTTTTTAGTTTGAAAGAAGAAAGACTGATTGTTCTAGTCAGAAAATTCACGTTTTAAACTGTGCTAAAGTTTACGACTTTTGGTTTTAATTTTACAAAATATTAAATAACAATTTTTGGATGATTTTTAAAGACCAGTTTTTTTCTTTTAAAAAGAGAACAAAAATTAAACTTACAAAGTGGGCCATTTTCCTTTTGGGGTGAAATAGTTAAAACCGCTGAATTTTAGTGGTAAGAACTGACAGGATAGAAAACTCAATAGCCCCAAAGTCCAAGTGTAGCACCTAAAAAGAACTGTAACAGTGCATTGAAGTTCTCGTGAATTCCTGGACTTGTATCTAGAAAGAGACTTTAAAGCATTTATTGTTGTCTCAGTTTCATTTTCTGCTTAGAGATTAGGTCTCCATCCAAATTTGAAATACGCCAAATATGAGAAAAGTAAAATCTGCCTGTTGAGATTAAGGTAATTTTTCTTAAATGCAATGAACATCTCAGCAGTGGCAATGCAATCAGTTGGGTGAATGGGGTTTTGTTGCTGGGGTCTTTTGGGGGGGGGATTTTTTAAAATTTTTTTTTAAAAGTTATTTATAAATACACCTGCATGATATTTATAATGCAGACAATGGTGGAACAGTATAATGGTATGCTGATCTACAAAGCTATATGCTAAATCAATTATAGCTATCAGTAAGAAGCTATCAACATGCAGGTGAAATGAAAGAAAAATACTCTATTTTCAAACCATGCCCAAGCCAATCTTGCCTCTATTTTCACACATACACCTCTCTTTTTTTAATAAACATTGCTCATAGTGTTACCTAGTCTAGTCTAATCAACAAAGTAGAAATCTGTAATCTTTTAATGAGACGAAAACAATCAATTCTAATGAGGAGGGGTCCAGCTTCATACTTCAGATTGTAGTGTCAGTTTTGCTGGGCTGGCACCATATGGTAGCAAGGAGCCCTGCTAGCATCCCAAAGATCCAGGATAGTGGCAGTGGCTTCCTGCACAAAACATTCAACCTTGTGGCAGGACTAATAGGTTCCTTGGGTTACTGACTTCATTTTTCTTTAGTATTTGTCCTTGCCTCCCAAGGCCACAGCAAATGGAGTAGCTGGCCAGTATGTGCATCACACATTGCACCTTAACCAGATTAAATCAGAAATGAAGTGAATGAGAAAAATAAAACAAAGTAAGAGCAGTATTGTGCCTGTACCAGTAGCATAGGGAACACATACCAATTTCAAGGAAAGCACAATTTAATTGACTCAAAAGCTACAAGACTTCAGATATATGCAGCTTTCTTTAAAAAAAATAATTTGCTATGTCTGATCTTGTGAAGCAAAGATTTTTGAAAATCAGGCATCAAGCATGAATTACAGTAACCACGTCTCAAACATCCATGCAATGTGTTGGTGTTTAACATAGTTTTGACTTTGTATGTAAGGCTTGAACGTGTCAAAATATGTAATAACTAGTGGTATGTATTATTTTCTCCTAAAACTTCCATTAGAACTGCTTGTTAAAAACCTGAAAAGGAAAACCCCTCGTAAAGTATTGGTGTAAAACAAAAAAAACTTTCTGCTTCAATTAATAAATCATCACTGAAGTGATGAAGAGAAATATCTGATATTAAACTGGTTAAGAAAATTATCACTATTTCCAAGAAGCATAAGGTAAATGCCAGTTTGATCTGAAACATCTCTTTATGGTACAAAGGAAAACTGTTTGAAAATGCACTTATCTTACCGGTAAATCTGTGAAAGCGATGCCTGTAATGAAGAGAAAATTAAGATTAATTTCCATGTGTCTGGATTTTAGCCTCATTTTCTTATTATATGTTCAGAAAACTCACCCAAATCATCTCAGAAATAAATTAAGTATGGTGAAATCCATGATGCTTAGGTACAACTCATGTTTTTAAGTAATAAAGGACAAAAAGAAATTGTCATTCAAAAATACTCAATCTGCCCTTAATTTTTCCAAAATAGGGCATAAGAATTAAACAACATCATACACATATGCAGATTAGAAAGTATGAAAATTCTAGCTACGTATTAAACATAAGAAGAAAAGTAAGAATATATGAAGATACTTCTTCACTTGCATGTCTTGATGCTGCAACATCAAAATTTAATGGTGTCTCTTCTTGATTGCTCTCACTGTTCTTCATAAGTACTCAAGATCTTTACACAAGGCACATGCCTACAATACTCCAAATCAGCCTGGTAAACGTTCCTCTCTAATCCATGCCAGCAGGTTTTTGTTTTCCAACAGAAGAGCTTAATATGTTGTTACATAATTACAAGCATCCATCTACCCGTAAAACCAAGGGAGTGATTTTGCTGTCTCAGGATTAGAGAAACATCTGACCTCTATATACCTCAGGAATTTCAGGCAATTTTGGGGGCCGGGAAGCTTTCAGTTAAAAAATAAATATCAGGAATCGCCTTCTGACAGCCAAATAACAGTATTTCATAATTTCCTTTATTGCTGCAAGTATTTCTTAATTTATTTTTTTTTACAAATGCATAATTATTCCAATCCACTTATCCCTTCAAACTCTTATTTATTTTGTATCACTGCCTTTTCAAATTTAGGATGAAAACAAAGCTTTTAATCTTTTGTTCTAAATTACACCCCTGTTTTCAATCTCCATTCTTCACCAAGATTTCAAATCTCAGGAGCATCTAGATTCCTTACTCACATCTTTGAGACAAAAGGCTGACATACAGAATCAATCTCTTTCCTTCCATCACATCTCAAAGCTATTATTTTATTTATCACCTGTTCTCACCCTAACTTTTCCTAAGCTATTACTACTTTCTCTGTTTGGCACATTTTAACATCCAACCTGCTCTTTTCCAAAATAGTCATGGCTGTGGGCATGACAGAGGAATGACAACTGAGTGATACGTAGGTATTGGGGGCTTGGGGGGGGTGGTTTTGTGGCTTTTTTTTCAACCCAGGATTTCAAACTTGCATGAAAATTGCTTAGCCCTTTTTTTATCATATCCTAGGCCAAGTAAGAGATTTCCTATACTTCAGAGAGCATCTGTGGCCCAGAGAAAAAAACATAAATGTCCTCCAAGTCATGATCATATAAGAATTCTGGACAACTAGCAGCAGCAACAACTTTGCAAGACAGCCAAAATTTCTGATTTCTTTTTCCACTCAACACAGAATCAATTTTCCTCTGTCAGAAATTCAAGCCAGCAAAGCCCACAACAGCAGAAAAGCTGTCAGTTTTCCTTCTGAAATCCATGAAGTGTTTGTCAGACTCTGTCTATGACAGATGACATTTTATTAGCCTCTCCTCACCTATGCCATTCTGTTCTCCTTTAAAAACAGATTGTAATCACTTGCAGTGTTGTTTCACAGTTGGCCTAATCCAGTCTGCTTTAAGTCTGCCACTGAAAAAGAGGGTTCTGCTCTTCCCTTTTAGCTCTTTCATGAATGTGACCATAAGGGTAGTCACAAAAACTAGTGTCTCTTTAGTTGATCAACTGATCCAACCTACCTGCAGGCACACTGTTGCTAGTTTCAAAAACGGAATAAGTAAGATGACCTTTCTCTGTTTAACTCAGCTAAAGATTAAGGCAAACACGAGCCCATTATCTTCCACTTGGACATAACCAGCAACAGGGCCAAATGAAACAACTCCACAGTGCATGGTTCAAGTGCCCTAGGTGTCACCTACTGCCCTAGGTGTCAAGATAGTGAGTCCAGGTATACAGACTCATTCAATTTAGAAGGAACATTAAATCACAATTAAATAGAATCCCAGAAGTGATTACTTGGAACCGACCTCAGAAGACACCTAAGCCCTGCTCCGAGAGTAGGGGCAGGAAAACTTCCAAGTCAGATGTGTTTGCTTAGGGCAAACAAACTGGCAGTTTTGTTCAGACAGACTAGGAAAATAATTTAAACTGTGCCCTTTCCCTTACTACTTTCCAAACCTTCTTCATGTTTGCCAATGTGAGAAAATAGAACAGCAACTTCAAGAATACCTGTCTCAATAACTTCTTATTTCATTTCAAGCTACCCTCTCTTTTCCTTATCACATTTCTACCCATGACAAAAGCCTTATTCTTCTTTGGGCTTTATCCCTTCAAAATTCCTGTTCTGCTCAACAATTTCAAGATTTCTTCCCAAGCCCCTCCCCTCCCCTAAATGCAGGAAGGCAATGTTTTTCTTTTTAATTTTACATTGTATCTTTGCTCATTAAACTGCATTAAGGAACTGAAATAGATATTCCACCAAAATTTTTAACTCTACCCACTCCTGATATCTCCAAACTTGAAATTATCTTGCAGTGTTGCTTAATACTACAATTTACCACAAGAATTTAATGGACTTAATTTTAGCAAACTTGTATAATTTATGGCTTTAGCCCAACTATGAATGGCTCCAGACAGGGAATCCAAAAGACACTGTTCTCCAACGTATGCTCAAAATAACACCCATCCAATGTAAGGTTTTAGTGAAGGCTAGGTGTCCCCCGTACAGCAGAAATTAATTTTAGCTATTTCCACTTCCGTTACTATCTATTACCTTATAAACATCTAGCATTATTTGTAGATTTAGTAGTGGAGTTCATTAATGCAGATCCTGTAGAATGAGATGTTATATGAATAAATCCTCCCAAATGCACAAGGAATGTTAGTGCAAGTGGCACACAAGAAATTATTCTTCCCAATTCTTTTATTACTTCACTGATGATCAAACTATCAAAAGAACAACTCAAACACTGCTCCTGGCATGAAGAGAGTTTCATATTTACAGACTTGAAGACATACTGTTATCATTAATGGTAATGTTTCTCCATACCCAAGCTGTGTCCGTTCTTTGTGTAGAAGCAGGTGTTATTGATAAGGTTGACACAACAACCAATGACATCGCCCGTAGTAAACGTTGGGCCGTAGGGTTGTCCAGTTCCAGAGGAACAGAACGAATGTCCATCATCTCCATGGTAACCATATGAATGTTTATCCCAACCTAGAGAACAAAAGCATTTGCAATTTATTCGCTTCCTTTATTAGTTAATAAATTAAAGACTACGCAAAGTTGGTATAGTCTAACCAGGTTCATATGGTTAATTATTATGCTCAGCTTCCTACTTTCTAAGATTTCTTATCTAAGAAATCTGTATAATTTAAAAAATGACAACTTCTTTTATCAAAATGGCCGAACAACTAATTCTGTTTGTAGTACATAACAGATAATGCAAATTCAGATAACACATTTTTCTCTTTAAATGAATGTACAAAATTACCAACACCAAAAATATAATCAGCTACAATGCTGAAATTTGAAAAGCTATATACAGATCTGACATGTCCCAGCAAAGCAGTGAAGATTCTCCTGTTCTCCCTTTCATTTTGCAAAACTATTGCTACCATATGTCATAATCAGATTCTTCCTGGCTAAACCCCAAACATGCGTCTCTGGGGAAGCACATTTCTACTCCTGATCATTCTCAATAACTATTCAGTAGCAAGCAGCCTCTGTATAATAGCAGAATCTCCAGACTAAAGTGCCACTGTCTTTGCTGCCCCTAAAAATTAAAATAAATTAAATGAAAAGGAAAAAGATTATCAATACAGGTCAAAGTCACAGCCAGGAGCAAATCATTACGTATGCAAATACGGTGCTGATTTTAGTGGTGAAGAAGCTGCAGCACCTCTAAGAAGCTTCAGACTATTACAGTACTCAATGAAATTCACAGCAAGCAATTTTAGTCTGTGATCATTTAAAAATACCTGTCTACACTCTTTGCAATTCAATACTGAGCTTTTTCTGTCAAGTTGCTGCCTAACAGGTTAATTTATTTGCTGCCTAACAGGTTAATAGTTGCTGCCTAACAGGTTAAAGTATTTTCCACACTTAGACCCCTAATCTGTACAATCAGTAGCTTCAGCTAGTACGACATTAAGCATCTCTCAGTAAATTAAAGATCCCAAATTATTGTAGTTACTTTGATTAGTAGTATCTTTAATTATTTGCAGTGCATCCTAAATCATACTCAAAATAAACAATGCCACCCACTAATAATCCATCACCTTTAGCTGGACACACAGTGTAACTGAGACACTGCTATCATTGTAAGAAGCTTTATGAGAACAGTTGGGTTAAAAAGTTATAATGCAATGCAGATACTCTAAGGTCAATTCAACATAATTTTATACTTTGACAATTTCAAAAAAGTTTGTTGGTTTTTGTTTTAGGGTGGGTATTTTTTACACATTTAAAGATCTATTTAAAAAAAAGGCAACATGTACACACACACAAAACTTCTGTGTTACAGAGATACTGCAAACAATTGTTAACAAGACTGTCCCTGATCATGCAGGTCAATGGAACAGTCAAAACTGAAAACTAGGCCACACACCCTCACTTAAGGTTGGAAAGGTAACTATACAGAAACTGCCAGTAGAAGAGCTCATCCATGTTTGTCAAAAAGTTTTTATCACAGTAGCTCATCTTTATAGCTAGAAACTCAGTTTGCAGAGCATAGAAATCTATAGCTTCGTTTTAATCTGGAAACATGACAAAAAATTTTAAATGTATTTGTTTGTTAAAAAGTATCTGCATAATGTTATAAATAACACCAAGAGCAGGGAAGTAGTACAGGAGCAAATGTGCAGTAAAAGTTAAACTTTCTAGTTGCAAGTGTTACATAACTCCAATAACAGATACAACACAGAGATGTCATGCTACACTCTGTTGCTTACCAAAACCTTCCCATCAGGGTGAAGTATATTTTTAAAAAACACAGTTAACCGATGTAAGTAACTGGAACGTACCTGGTAGTCTGTTCATGTTCACACCCTGTGCCGAAAGCCCAATTCCCATGTAACTAAAAATGAAAGAACAAAAGAAATGTATCTGTCTCTTACAAAAATACATATGTACGTGAGACATTGCCCAGAAACACTGTGCTGACTAATCATACACCAGTTAAGCTGCTGAGAGGTCATTTAATAGTGGCATAACAGCAAGGGAGTTGAAAAGTAATTCTAGCATATATGGTTTAATACAGACAGATGCTGTCTATGCAGGAGGTAAGCACAACTTTCTTCTCTTTTCAGCATCCTGGGTTATCCATGGAGAATACTGGTATTAGCCATAATATTTAAAGCACCAACAAAGAAAGACAAAGGCCATGCCTTATTTTGAAAGTAGGGGTAAAGCAATACACATACCAATTTCATCATCTTCAACATACCTAAATGATGTTTTGCAGACAATCTGGAAGGAGTAATTTTATAAAATACATGCAAAACTGTGCATTATTGCAGCAGCAAAATGCATCCTTGCCCAGCACTGATGAAAAGATCACACTAAAACATTAAAGGCCTGTATTGCAGAGCAGAATGCTATCTTTAGAAATTTACTGGCAATGTTACTTAGCTGTTGGCAAACTGATGGCAAACCAAAGAGGGAAAAATATTTCTACTACGCTAACCAGTAATCTGAAGTCTAAACAAGTCATTGCTAGGTCAATAAAGTCCAAAAGTCAGCTTTACAAAAGATGGTTTTAATGAAGTTAGTGTTCAGTACAATTGTTAACAATTTAGTAGCAAATACTGAAAAGCTGAAATGAAGAATTTCCTCCCCCCCAATAACACTATTAGAAGTTAGCAAAATCAAATTTGCTTGTTCCTTAAGCAAAACTAATGTCATGACCAAGACAACAAGAATACAAAAAGAGAAACAGCAAAATGAAAAGCTAGGCTTTCACCATTCCCTCATTGCCCACAATAAACTAGCCCCCCCAGATCAACTAAAGAAAGCATCTGAAAAATCACCTCACATGCCCTAGTTATCAAAACATTCAAAGCATTTTGACACTAGTTCACATTACTGACATAAATTTGTCATGAAATAATAAACTGTAAGAAAACAAAATATTCACCCACAGCAATTTGAGAATAGTTTAAGTCAACAAACATGACTTCTGTATTCTCATCTCATAAAATGCAATTTTTAAGCAACTATTTCACTTAGAAATACAGGTTAATCAGCTATTTTAAATACATTTCACATAGAATGGAAATTGAGCAGGAAATCTCAGAAGCAATATGCTTAATTGTGTACTAGGCCTTCTGCTTTTTCTATGGACCACTTCAACAATTCCCTTACCTGATTCTATGCTTGATAAAAAAGCCCTACTCTGGTAATTTCTAATGTATAGTACCATCTTCCTCTCCCTCCAATACATCATCATGAAATGGAACCTCAGAACCATATATAGCAGATATTACATTTAGAGATACTGAAGAGCTGAAGCAAAGGGCAACAAACAAAAGGATTAGTCTTTGCTGCATTGCTAATTATATTACTGAGGCTCCACTGCAGCAGCAGATTCAACAAAACAATTATAAATGAAAGCAACAAGTGGAAAATCCTTGATTTTGTCTTAAATAATAAAAGCAGAATTGTTATAACTATAGTCTGGAGTTCAATGCATGAAGGATACTCATGCAAAGACTGCAAATCTCTTGTTGCACACTCTCCTGTTCAGGTGACCTTATTAAAGAAAGGACATGTATTTTTAAAAATAACTTCAGATAACTTAAAAGAACTCCCTGAACTGCAAAATGCCTTTCAGCACAAGTCATATTAAAACATCCTTCATCTCAATCAAAGTTTTGTTTCAGTAGTCTTACAGAAACAAGATTAAGGTTACACAAAAATGTAAAATGCTAAATAGAACATCATTACCTAGGCAACATTTTGGTACCACCTGTTTTTTCTCTCCCTTAGATATCCTAACTTCCAAGCCTCCTTTTTAATTCAGCAACACTTGTAAACACAGACCCACTGTATTTAATACAGCTGGGAACAAGGATTCTTCACCCACAGGCAATGACCAGAAGGCACTAGGCACTGACATCATCTCAGTAAGAAGATGAATTCAACAGTATATATTTTTCTCTGGGATTCACTTACATCTACCTGCAATGTTAACACCATTTCATCAAGGACAATTGCTAATACTAGAAACTCAGTATTAAGTTAGATTAAAACATGTCAAATAATTAATACATTTACTATAGACATGTTTCACAAGGCAAAAGGAATACCTACAATTTTTAGTTTGGAAGTGAGTGAAATTAAAGACTTGTTAATTAACTTATTATTTGTTATAGTTGATGGATAGCTAACCTCATGTTCAACTAGATTAGTACACTATAAATTAAGGGGGAAAACAGTACCATGACAGATGGGCTTTAAATGCTCTAAAATTTAGCAACAGGAGTTGCACGTATGCCAAACCACTAACTGTCTTTCCTCTTCCTCACACCTATAACCTTCACAGGCTTAAAAAGATCTTTTAGTTTGTTTTTTGAAGACACAGGAGAGGTCCAGAGTCATTGCTTCAGTGGGAGGAATTACATAAATTGTCCTCCCATTTGCTGCTTAAGGTTCACCTTTCACACATCTCAGAATCAGGAGAATAATGGTGGCAGAGCTATGCATTAAAGTTTTCCTCCCTTGGTCTATGATAAAAATGCAGGGCAGCATAACAAGCAGCCCAAGTGCAATGCAGGCCCAGAATGTTCCCAGTCAGGTCACGATACATTTCTTGCTGTCCTCTCACATGAATAGCGTTGGTCCAAGAGATTGCTACAGACAGAAAGAACAGGTCCACTTAGACTATGTCAGGCCATAAGAGTTGTCCTTCGGAAATGGAGGTGTCAACACCTGGAAGCAGCACACTCAGTCCATCCTGTAGCACCTTCCAAAAATGGACATGACACAGAGTGGTTTGGGAGACCAGTGAGGGTGAATAATAGTGGTTCTCACGCCACTTCCCTTACTGCTTCCCTCAGCACCTGAGGCCTGTCCCTCCACCTCAGTTCCCCACCCACAAACATCCCTGGCTGCTGCAGTGGGAAGATCATTTTCCCTGGCAAACCAAACTAAGTGGCCTGGGACCCATTTTATTAAGTAGCCCCTCTCTCTGAGCAATTTCAGTCCCACTGGTTGCTACTCATCAACTCATTAAAGTGCTTAAGTCTTATAGGAGCTCCAAAAATTACAAACAACCACTCATGGAACACATGAAATCAACCCATGAGAGACTGAAATAAGAGACTATAGCTGGAAACCAATTTAAAGTGCAGCCAAATTGGTATTAAGGACCAAGAAAGCAAGTGCATCTTAGAGAGTCTTGATTTTTCATTTCAAATCATATTTATTTTTGTTCCAGTTCAATTAAGATATAGATTACCATTTTAGTATCTCAGCACATCTTCTAGATTACATTTCACAAAAAGTAACACAGAAATTTTAGAATACTACAAAACTACAGAGTTTAAAATTTGCTAAAGATTTAATTTTTTGCCACAAAGTAGAAGAGAAAATGTCAAAAAATACAGCCTCTATGGTACCTATTTTTTTCTTCTAATGCATACTGAAAAGCCTAGGTTTCTCTGCTGGGAGATGTATAAGAAGGAGCAAGGTCACAATAAGTATTTCCACCTCAAGTATCTTTCTAGTCACAGAGTCTAGTCGAAAACTCACATTTTTGCTGGAGCCTAAAGTTTCTACTTGGAATAGACTAAATGTGAGAAGCAAAAGAAAATAAAGCCAAATAGAAGGAAAAAATAGCAGTAAGAGATGGTATAGAACTGCAGACTGCTAAAAGATAAAGGAGATATTAAAAAACTCAGTAGTTCATATAAAAGATACACAACTCTGATTTTTATTTATAACTGTTCCAGTAGAATTTTCAGCCACTGTGTTGAAGGTATAAGGAAGATCTTTCGATATGAAAGTTGATAATAATCAGAACTCAAGTTAATTATATCCTATCTTGCCCATTCCATAAAGAGGAATACAGAATCTCAAACACTATTCCAAATCACAGGTACCTCAGAAAGCTTACCAATGGCTAAAGATAAATGTAAGTATTAAATAACCACTTCTCTAGTTAAAAAAAAAAAACACAACAAACATTCCATGTTGTATTTATAAACACAAGTAAAATAACTGAGCATAAATTTATGTAATGAAAAAACCATAAAAGCCTCCCTACTACCAAGATTTCATTAGTAACCTGCTATATGCAAAGAGTCAAATGCCTTCTGACTTTCATTATGCCTATATATTCAACTGAAGACCTGGGGAACTGCTACATGATGCTTTAAAAAATAAACTCTTTTGGTGTTGAAGAAAGTAAGTAATCAACATGGTATCTTACCCCCTACGTGCTATACATTTAAAGAAAGCAACTTTAATCATACAGTGTTAAAACCTAAGTCATCGAGATACCTGCAAGGAACCTAAGCCCAAGCACTAAGAGATGCCTACATCCATAAACAGGACAACTGAAAACATCCTACTGTTTTGAATGCATTAACCATTAAGAAAAGTAGAATTAACACTCTGGAAAAAAAAATGTTGGGTATACAACAGGTGCAGTTTGTTTTACCATCAAGTTTGTATCTCAGAGAAGAGTATAACTAGAAAAAACGGCAGTGTCTGTAAGAATAAGACTCAGTGATCTTCTATAGGGTATTCTCAAGCGACTTGCAAAGACATAAAAGGCTTGAATAATGTTCTCTTATAGATTTCTACACTGTCTTCACTGACTCTATAAGGTCAGAAACACAGCACACTAAAAAGGTTCCCACATTTCATCTTTAATATATTACTCTGCATTAAAATTTTGTAGAAACATGCCAATACAAGATCCTTATTGTCTGCAAAATCACAACAAAAAATGAGATGTTAATTTTTTTCTCTATTTAAATGTTTCAAAATATGCCATGGACAGTTTGAGTCTTTCATTTCAAATTGAAAACAAGTTTAATTTTAAGGAAAATTTCCAAGGAAACAGTATTTTGAACATGATAAACCCAGGTTTCAGATTGATGCAGTTCTTCATAGAGAGGGAAAATCAAAAATAAATCAGGCAGTCATCTTGCATAGTGCTCAAAACTGTTACTCCTGTAATGTTTTGCTTATGATTCCTATAACATTCCTAGAAAGATCCTCATTTATTGACAACCCTCTCACTTTCTGAGGTTGCGCCATTTCATCCTGTGACACTTCTCCCTAGCAGTAAAGCCTTTTTGGGGACCATACTGTCAGAAAATAATATAGTGTAAACATGGGCTACACTAAAGTTATCATCTATACACTATGTGAATGAACTTCAAAAGAAAGAAATAACATAAAAGACTTTACAAGAAGCAGGGACCAAGACATTAAATATATTCTGTTGTCTTTTTAAATTAGAAATCTTAATTTCTAGCAAACACCAATAAAGAAATAAAACCCTTCCAATATTTCTGATCAGTTAAACACAAGCCTCAAATAATCCTCTTACACATTTAGTTGCTGTTCATTTTTGTCAAATGTCTGGTCTCATACAGTCAGATAAAAAAAATAATTACTGCTACAGGTAAAGAAAAGATACACTTGTTGATTCACGACCCAATCTCTTCTTGCAGCTGGTAAAATTCAAATGAAGACACTAATGAAAGAAAGATATTCAGATGTTACCAGATTCTACTCTATACACAAGTACACTGCTAATAATGCAGCAAGACCTACTTGTATGTAAATAGAGACTGAGTGAAGTTTGCACACTCTTTTAACAAAAGCCTGTTCTAGTAACAAATAACTGCTGAGGACATATCAAAGCCATAAAAATAGGTCTTGAGATTGCACAAACTTTTCATATTACATTATCAGTGTACAAAACAAATACAAACAAACCAGCAACTGACTATGTTCTATATTTTGTTTATTGGTTTATGCTTTTGTTGTGAACAAGAAAATGGATATACTGGATGCTAAAGGAAAAGCCAACTTACTGTAACAGAAACAATTTGCCAAGAAAAAGTACAGATTCTGTCTAAAGAGCTATGCATACATGCTCTAGAAGACAACCAAGCACTTATATTTCACAAACATCACTAATACATGCCAAAACAGCTCAGGCAAACCATAGGTACAGGTGTCATGAAAACTCAAACTTAATTCTCATGGTATTTTTGTTCTGGATAGTTTTTCCTCTTGCTTCTCCACCCACTTCAGCATACACACAACACATACTACAAGATACTGCCAAAGCAACAGATGCCATGCTTGTACATCCAATGTTAAAAACCAGACACACCATAACAGGTGTCTAAAGCCTTATTAACACTGTTTTACCAAAAACACACTGATTACTTGCACGAGTTGCTGTACTAACATTTTGGTGCAGAACATTCAGCAGAACTTGCAGATGCACTATAAAGCATGCCCGTGAAGATCTGCATCAGTACCACCACACCACAGACTAAACAACCATGCTTGCAGAAGCGTGCTATCTGCTCAGAGAATACAGCCTTTCTAAACTTAGCTTTCATTGTTTCTTCTATATGGCTTACCAATTCCAATTCTTGGTTTCATTCTTCTTTTAAAAGAAAGTGTGGATGTTCAAGGACAGGGTCGGTGGGGTTTTGAGCAACCTGGTCCAGTGGAAGGTGTCTCATGGCAGGAGGGTTGGAAGGAGATGATCTTTAACCCATAGCACCCGTTCTATGAATCTATGATTTTGCATTTTAAACATACATCTTCCTCAGCTGTTCTCAAAGCACTGAAGACTGTTCAGAAGTAAATGGCATTACTATCACTTGCCCATTCTTAGTGATTGTATTTACAAATCAATGAATAAGAATGAACAGAAATTCAAGACACTGAGGATAAAAGCATTTTCCCTACAAGTTCATTTTCCTTGGAAAAGAAACAGACAACAAGTCTCTTCTGGTGAAAGACCTGAAAAGCCAAAAAGCTGTATTTAAACTAAAATTAAGTGGGCATAAGCTAGTGCCACAACCAAAGTAGCATTCCCATCCTCCTGGGCCCAGATACTTGTTTCTGCCACTCTCTTTTGCTGCCATAGCTACTTATGAAGTGATACAAAGAGCCATGCTGGGGAATGAATCTGGATGAAAACTAAATCATTCTTGAGGTCAACTTTTAAAGCATGGGTTACCCAATCAAGTTTACCATGAAGCTGACACAGTCAGAAATTGGGAAAAGGGACATGAACTCAATGAGTGTTCAGAGACTGCTTCATCTTGTGGTGAAATCACTATAGTCTTCAAACTACAGTTTACAGTAAGAATTGCAAACACTACAGAAACACTACTTCGACTGGAAATTAAGATGTTAATTACAAAACCAACAAGCCTAAGACATGAATTTCTACAATTCATGTAGAAATGGATGATTGCTCAGTAAGTCATACACACATAAGCTGTTTATAACATAAAATAATGAAAGGTAGTTTGCTTCTGAAAGCCAGGTAGGCCAGTGGATACCCTTGAGACTGCCCCTTGGAAAGCAGAACCAGAATATGCTCGTGGCCAGTATGAAATGCCAAACAGTGTGACCTAAGCTTACAACAAAGCTCACAAATTCTCAACTGAGAGAGGTTATAGATGAGACTCCACCATTAAAGAAGGACACCAGCAGCAACAGCAGAAAGTTTCTGGACTTCTGTTTACATGAACTATGACGGAATCACGCAAGTATCTTTAGTTGAGTAAAAGAGGGAAACGCTAACTGGTAGCTAAAATAAAATATTAACTGGGAGTCTGTAAGGCAGATGCATTACTGCTTTACATAAGACAGAAGACCAAAATATGTAAAAGACTAGTACAAGTGAACTCAATAAAAAGCAGCATGATAAAACTGAAACCAAGATCTGAGAGAAAGACTGGAAAAAGTCTCATTTGGATATACCTACCTAGCTAAGAAAATGGCTATTCAATTTTTTTGGAAAGTGAGGGAACAGTACAGTATTATACAGATTTAGAGACTAAGGCTTACATCTCCAGATCACAAGAACAGGTTCACAGGACTTAGCACACCCTTGTTCATTCCCATTCCTAGACTGCCAATGTAGTTTGCTTTAATTAAGATCCTATTCTAGAAATTTAGATGAAACTAGAGTTCTATGCAAAAGGCAACACTGTGCATACCTCACTCCCTTGAGTATTGTATTAAGAAATTACAGAATAAAAACTACATATGTTACTTCTGGTTCTCTGATTGATCAATTACAAATGAGGGCTGCAGTAAAAGGTTAAAATGGTTTAATTTAAAACTAAATCTCTTAGGTGCCTCATCTATGCCAGAATTTTTGAAACATATATGTGTTTATTTATTTTTAAATTAACTGGACATTTCAACAGAGATGCAGATATAATCTACTGCAGTTAATATTCTCCTTCCTATCATACTTTCTAATCAACACCTTGGTACTGTTCCCCATACTTACACCCATTACTCATCTCCTGTTACCATCTCCACTCGCTCACATCACTGTCCACAATGTTCCATGTGACACCAAACAAAACAAAGCAAAAGAGTTTAAAAGGAGAATACAAATAAATAGAGGTTCTTAGACTACAAAAGACAACATGAAATTAAGGAAGAAAATTGAAGAAATAAAGACCAACAGAAAATATTTAAGAAGCAACATTACAATTTGTTAGCACTTTTAACAAGGATTTAAAAATAATTATTTCAGATACGTGTAATAGAGCTGCAGTAGAACTTAGGACTTCTTGGGCCAAACACTGTACAAATACCAAGACAGTTTCTGTTTGAATGCTATTTCAACCGTATTACTTTTATTGATACCTTAATGCTCACTTCCCTTTTCCTCATCTGCTACCATCAGCTGCTGCCTGACCCTATCACACCACACTGAGGTATCAAAAAGTAACATCACTCTTCATCTGCTCTGCAGCACCAACCTCCATACTGGGTTCTTAATTCCTAGTAAAATTGTTTTCACACCCTCTTCACTGTGTTCATAACGCCCTAAAAAGCTGGTCATGAACTTTGCAAAATTAACATGTTATGCACCTTCAAGACAGTTACCTCCCCGAAATACATTAAAGAATTTAATGATCTAGGTCATTAGCGTGACAAAACCAGTGCTGTTCTTGCTCGAAGACTGTCACAACAAGCCATACTGGAAGCCATGCCATATCCATGCCCTAAGCTAAAAAGTGCTGTGCTTCTTTAGAGAAAAAGAATTTTTGTGATTGCCCTGCAACTCTGAGATATGCAAGATCAGATTCCAGCACCATCAAGTGCTACAGTAGTACAAAAAACAAATCTCCTGGACTAGGTTTTTAGTAAAGGTTTTTGATGATTTAGGGCAAGTCATGCTAAGTAGAGAACACAAGCAAGAATGCTGTTAGACTTATTCATATTATATAGTAGTACATGGACTAAATACTTTTAGCTGAGTTTATTAAAAAAAATAAATATAAGTAGTAAAGGCTACTACCAAAGGGAACTCCAAATAAACACCACTAAAGTATCAGTTGACATTTATGAAAGTTGGAAGCTGTACTTCAGCTTGCAGATAGATATCTGGGTTGTCCCAGCTAGTCTAGGATTTATTTTAAACACTACTATGAGATACAGCTGTAGTGCTTCCACAGTTAGTCTCAGACCTTGAGAACAGATGATTTTGCAACAGTAAGGCATTATAGCTAATTGACCTATTAGTTACATGCTGGTCTTCTACAGATATGGTCTTCCTGAACTCTGTTCCCATTACCAGATGCCACATAAAGGGCAGAGGGAGGAGGAAATACGTACCTGAGGCAAGCAAGGTGAAGCATAACAGGCAGTGAAAAAGAACTAATAAACCCTATCAGACACAAACTGGTTTCTCTAGTCCTACTTCTATTTCTCTGCAATAAATTCCCCAGATTACTTATTACAGAAAATGTATTAGTTTGAATGCAGTATAACACTGAACTGTAAGACATTCATCTCGCATCTCATCAAAGACCTCTTGGATCTGGAAGGAAGGTCTAGAGACACACACATCCACTGAGGTTCCACATGTTGACTCCTGTTCTTTATCAGCCTACCCAGATTTGGCTTTGGTTCTGTGCACAGTATTTCCCAGCATCCATACTATCTTATACAATGAAAAAAATTAACATCTCAGCTCACTATGCAGGTAATGTTTCATAAAGTGACACTAAAAAGGTCATAAGGATGAAGCAAGGACAAGGCAGTATGTATTATCATTAACTGTAAAACGTACCCTCCATTTTTTAAGCAATCTCAGCAGGCAACTTCACAAGTCTTAGCTATGTACATCTCACAAATAACCATTTAAACAACAAAACCTTGAAAAAAAATTACTCAAAGGTGTTTTCCTGTTTTGTAGGATTCCCCTGATTAGTCTACTCAATTAGAAATTGGACAAAAATATCTAAGGTAAAGTGTTAGAGGAGCTATGTAAAATGATATACACACACGGACATTTTTTGAAATCCACTGCTTCAAAAAAGGCAGCTTCCAAACTAAGCAGGCAGAAACCTATTTCAAGAAGAGATGAACATCACTAGCAAATCACAGTAAGAACTTCTCCTTAACTGCCAGCACCAGGGTAATTTTTGTAAAATGTTCCTAAAATTAAAAAAAAAAAACAACACAACACAAAAGGCATTTCTAAAATCAATAGCAAAATATTACTTGAAACACTAATGTCTATAATTTCAATTTTAAAATAATTAGGTCTTCAAAGTGTGACAAAAGTAGCTATGGAAGTAAGTTTTTCATAGCAAAGAAATCTACCACAGATAACTTTTGGGAACAGAAATAACAACAAACTCATAAATGCCCCTACAAAGCAGCAGCAGTGATAGGCTATTCTTTTCAACATACCTCTATACAGTACTGTAAGCAAAACAAAAAAGTTTAAATACTGCTTATGACCTACAGAAGGCTTGTGGAACACTGGGAAAATGAAAGAAACAAACTGCAGCAAGACAAAGAAAAGACAAAGGTACTGAATTTCATCCAAAGAGCTACCAAATCTTTCTTTTCTCTCAATATCTATTTTCACAACAAGACATAAGCATCTGCAACATGCTTGTACAGTACTCAAAACAGGGACAATCAATCCTGACTAGAACCTTGAAGAAGAACCAGACAGCATACTACAGCAGATTGGAAAGACCTACTGCTTTGGTAGTTCCACACAGCCAACACAATCAGTGTGTCGGGATAAAAGCAGACATTCTACCAAAAGCAGTGAAAGATAAATTAAGGTGGTTTAGCAAGGATTTCATTAGCACTTCAAGACCTTCCCAGGTGAGATTCTATCTGCCTCCGTAGACTTAAAAGTATGGTATCCCTTGTGCTTCAATAGATTCATAGTTAGATGGATTTCAGGAAGCATCAGCTTCTTACTCATCAACTCCTCTTCTTTCCATAGGGTGACAAATTCCCAGACACCTATTCAGACCATTTCCCTTTATTCTTATTACTGTTCAACATATACCCTTAAGAATAACTTTCTGTTTCAAAATTGATATGACATCCGTGAAAAGACCACACTGAAGGAGGTAAGCTGGTCTGCTGCACACCCTAAAATCTTCCTAAAAATTATATGGAAGTCTGTAAATCCATACAGCTAAAACCACAACATCTTTAAAGGTAAGGACAGGGTCAAACTATGATTATTCAAACCCTAACTTTTTTTCAAATTAAAAATGAGATGATATTATGGTATTTATTGTGTACACTGATTTGTGGACAATAAATACTGCCATAAATACCACTCTCTTAAAACAACCAAATATAAGATTGCAACTTCTCAAGAATAAGGAATCAAGCTATATAAAGTGGTAAAACATGAAAATATGTTTTGATACCAAAGGCATCTGTTCACTGAAAGAAAGATGGTGCGAGACAGTATTTCAAGCAATAGTTAATAATATACTCAATGCTTACCCATCTCTTCCCTTACTGACAATTTTAACTTCAAAATAGTATATGCCACAGGCTGCAGGTATAGGATGTGTAGCTCGAACAGAAGCAGCATCTTTTGGAGTTTTTCCATGACCTGAAAAAAAATGGCATTCAAAACTCAACAAAAATGTATATAATTGCAGAAGGTGACTCAAAGGTATGCATGCCACTACTCAAAACAAAGGGCTTATGTAATGAGCAAAAAATACACGATATTCTAATCAGCCTGATTTTGATGCTAGAATATTTTCTTCCAACATTAAATTTTCATTGTAACCACCTGTATTGCAACTAAGCATGCTATGAGAAGTTCTGGATATAGTATTCTAAAAGGTCCAACAATTATTTGAAAGGAAACCAGAGAAAAGTTTCACCACTGTAAATAACATACTGGACAAAAGCCCCCCTGGGTTTGAAAGAATGGTATGATTTCGCAAATGCACAGGGCTTACTCATTTTTATAGACTGGAACATGATATGAGAGTTTAATCTAATACTTAGTGCTTCTGACTCTACAAGTTATTTAAGATATTTTAATTCTAATGTCCTTCAGAATAAACATCAGCCATTACACAGAACATACTAATCATCATTGATTTCCACATCCTGAATGTTATTTTAGAAAAGCATGAAGTGTTAAAGCCTGCAGCTGAGCTCATACAGCTCCTACTCCTTTTTCTGTCAAGGCTCACAATGTATTAGCTCTGCCACAAGAAGAATGCCCAATGCCAGCTCTTGTCTACTCTCAGGATTTTCAACCTTTAGGCTGGAGAGCCACTTGCGCTCCACTACGACTACCTCTTCTGAATGTGCCACCCTCTTCAAAGACCTTTGTTCCAAAGGCAACTTCGAAGAAGGCTTTTCACTGTATGACTTGTTATAGCAACAACCTATTCAAGCAAGCTCAGTGTCTCCCAGGTGAAGATCACGCAGGGCATCGTTTAAATGGTTTTAAAAAGCAAGTTGGAAAGTATTTTGGATTCTGGCAAGAGATAAGGTAATTCAGTAAGATGGCAACCAGCAACAGACCCTCATTGCCATAAGAATATTTCAGACAGATCCCATGCCTACTTCTCCATGTGGATCTGCGGCACAATGAAAAGAGCTGCCTGTTCTGAGTGTGCTGTACAAATCACTTGTGCTGCTGCACTCCAGCTGTCATCTCCAGTCCAGACAAGGAGGCCTACTGCACCTGCACAGCAACTGATCTGCATATGCAAAAAACCCTACAACCAAACACGCTCCTTCCAATGGCATTAACATTGAATTACTACTGTTTAGGCTCAGACTAATCATGTCTGAGGTGCAGCAAGTCAGGTCACACAGCAAAGAAGAAACTGCAGAATGACAGCATAGGCAGCCAGAAAGATCAGGCCCAGCTGGCCTGCAGTACTGAACCTCCAAGTACAGAGGTCAGGCACTAACCTGTACAGACCCTTATCAGCCTGCAGAGCCAGAACCAACCAGCTCCTAACAAATGGCATATGTTCGGCCAGGGAGAACTCTCACCATGGCTGCACCTGCAATCAAAACTTTATTAGCACACCACGAATTCTTCACTCACTGAGATTAGGTTTAACCCACAAAGTTTTTCTGATGTAAATAGTTCACTCCAGTGTGCTACTAACTTAGGGCAATAGGCCAAGTATTACTTTTCTGGGTGCAAATCCAATGTCCACTTCAATGTGTTATTAGTATTATTAAATATTTTGTATAAAAATCCTTCAGTCACCTCACAGGTTTTACAATTCTAAGCTTATTGCATACCTTGTGCATGTTGATTTCTGAAGTCTCACATGAGGAAAAACCAGTCATTTACTCCTCCACACACAAGACAGTGTACATGTTTTATTGTTCACTACTTCTAAGCTATTTCCTCAGGCTGCGACAACCAAGACAATAATTAAGTACGTAATCTTAGAGCTTCCATGGGTTTGCTTGGTTTTCGAGTGCTGGTAGCTCACTATTTAGCTAGTATAAATTAGATTATTATTTATAAGTATGCAGAAATCCTTCAGCTAAAAGGGCAGAACATTAAACTCCTAAGATATCCCTTAAATTCAGATAGGTCTGATTAAATGATGCATTAGTTAGAGGAAGGTAAGAGGAAGGAAAAATACTTTCCTTTTAAATGTCCTTAGGTTTTTATTTTAAAACAGACCGAAAAGAAGTTCCCTTGGTTACTCTATGCTCTTGACAATCTGTGTAGTTTCAGTCTGAGTCACTCTCCTTATTTGGGAAAGTCTTCCACACAGAAAAAACTAAAGTAGTAGGAACTAGCCAAATATTATTGAAAATGTACATCTATTACCCAGCAGACTTTGCTTTGTGAAATCACAATCTAAGTGTTTGGAAACAATATCTATTTAAGGTATTCTTAGCACCTCTTCCTGAAACTCCCCTTCTCTCACCCCATTCCCAATCCAGGCAGCTATTTGCAAGGACATACCAGGAATCAGATTGATTAGCTGATCGGGCTTTAAGAAACCTACCAGATTTTTTTAAGCGGCAGATCAGTTCCCTGATCCAGTTCACAACACAGCCACACACAGCTGTCACACTGCAAATAAGAGGTCAACATAGGGGCAGAAGTAACAGGATACCTCACCAGTATCGACAAACACTTCATGTGGTGAAGCAACATGCTTGGGGAAGTCACTGCCCAGAACTACTTTCATCCCATTAAAACAGAAGACATCCTAAATTTAGAACTGCTGTCCTTTTAATATAACCTCCTATGAATCCTGTTTTACTACTTGAGTATGCTGCTTTTATTTGTAGTTACATACAATTATTATGTCTAACAGAAAATTCAACATCATCTAGCAGTTAAATACTTTCAGATATTCCAATCTCTACATCATTTAAACATAGAAGGTGAGACTTTCAGTACCACCAAGCTACACTGGATTATGTGAGGAATCAAGAGACACTAGTTATCAGTCAGCTTTAAAACAAGAAACGGTTCTTTACAGAACAGGTAGTTGAACTACAAAATTTCTTACCAAAGGATACTATAGATGTTTGTTTAGGAGGACACTGGGCAAACATCTAGAAAAGAAGTTAACTGAGACACTGCCCTGAGCTCAGGATGTCCCTCAGTTTAAAATGGCTGGAAACCGAAAGGGGAAACACACATACACCATATATGCCCAACATGTTTTTAGATTTTTTCACAGGCACTCACTTATGACCAGTCACCAATGGGACTCTGAGCTGAATGGCCCATTAGCTTGATGTTTTAAACTGCTGCCACATTCTTTGGTAACCTGAATCCTCACTTCCTTGCCTATGAATAAAAAAAGGAGTTCAACACCCAACTCTGAACTTCTGAATCGAGGTTCCAAACACCTGAAGTAGATCACATGAATACTGCCCTATGTTTCCTCAAAACATACCTCTTTCATAGTCACAAGTTATAGTTAGAGCATGTAAAATAACACTTTTAAAGTCTTATTTAACACTAAAAATTAATGATGTTCAGCATCAAAAAAAAGAGAATTCTGCAAACAGATGCATTGAGGCAAAGAAGGGAAAACAGGTCTACACAGCTCAACATTTACAGTGCAAACAAGATCATAGCTAAGTTCAGTTACCAGAACTGTTTTCATTCAGGCTTTCATTAGAAGTGTTTAACAACCATGAGCCAGCCATGCTTTATTTTTTAAGCATTCACACTGATGATTTTTAGTAAAAATAGTATCACCGGTCCTTTAGCAAAATTACATTGAAATTAATCTAAATTTAAATTCCATTTATTTGGAAAAAAGCTAATTAAGACAAAAACATGTTTGGAGATGCCATTTCTGCTTTCAAAAAAGATAATGTTTGAACCTAAATGTAAGTGTATAATGTATATGCACCAAATAGTCCAAAAGTCTATGGGAGTGCCTACCTAGACAAAAGTAAGCGTGTTTATCCAGTTTAAATCCTTAAATGAAGTTTACATAAGCTGAACTGCAGTTATTTCCAACAGGTGGTTCAATGACTTGCTCACATTGCCAAAAATAAAATAATCAAGGCCTAATCTTCTGCTGAATTCATTAGGAAAGTTTCACTGCGACAAGAATGGAACAGGCTGCCCAGGGAAGTGGTTGAGTCACCATCCCTGGAGGTATTTACAAAACCTGTAGATGTGGCACTTGGGGACATGGTTTAGTGGTGGACTCAGCAATGCTGGGTTTGTGGTTGGACTGAATGATCCTAGAGCTCTTTTCCAGCCTAAATGATTTTAAGAAAAAAAAAAAAGACACAAATTACTAATTTTAACTTTTTCCCCAGTTTAAAAAAGCAAGACATTTCAAAGCTACTAAGGTGTCCAAAGCAGGCAAACTGTACTGAATGTACCATGTTTTCTGTCAGAAAAATTGACACCATCCTTGTATCACTGAGTGACAACAAAGAACTATTACTGTGGAATCCTCTTCAGTTTGTTATAGAAAATGCAATGCATAGTTTGCACTGAAAAGTAATTTATTTTTGTTTTTTAGTTTGGCACTACAGACAGTTCAAAGGCAACTGCAGTGTAAATAAATGTCTGGCTAAGATTTCCTGGCCTGTGATACATTAGAAAAAGTTCACACAATGGCAGCTTACTCCAAATTGCACAACTTTCCTCAGCCCTTTTTGGACAATTGTCACATGACTAACTTAAGTGAAGTTACTATACGATTTTCCATGATTTTACCTAATTCTGTACATAGTTTCTTCCATGGTTACAATTTGCATTGAGTCTGTGTTTTTGTCTCCTCATACTACATAGCATAGATCACTATCTGCTGGAAAGCTAACTTGTCTGTGTAGTGGAATGTTCATATTACATACAGTATTTATGAAATCCCTGTTTTTCAACAAGACCCACGTGTTTATTCTGAATATTTTAGAAATACATAGGAATATTTTTTAAGATATCTCACTTTAATAACTATGCATTTTATGTGGTAATTGCTTTACAGGTAGCATATACTTATGCTTTCTTTACCACTTACGTACTGCTCAGAGCTGCAAATATTATAATTAAGTGAAATGACAATTTTTTTTTTCTAGTACTGTTTTTCATTGTCTCACTTACATAGATATACCATGAACAACAGTCACTAGGATAGTGTTAGCTTTCTATCAGCTTGCACAGCTAACTGGCAGCAACACAAAAATGTCTGTCCATCTGAAAAAGAAAAATACTCTAGGTATAATCTTTCATATATTACAGTATCACTGATGCCACTGTATATGTATTTCATATTCAGATTTTGACAAAGCTTCCTAATCAAGAATTAGAATTTGTAAAAGCGTAACAGAATAGCTCACTGTGGAAAGAAATTGGCTTGTTCTGGTAAACAGCAGGGCAGTCAATGCATCTTCCCTTCAAACACTTCTCCATATAAGTTTTCCTTTCCTTTTTTAAGTAACACTATGATTCTGAGAGAGAACAAAAAAGAGCACTGACCCTTGGGTTTTGTTGACCTCCAACAAAAATTAAGGAGCTGCTACTCTGATCCTAGACTACATTCCTTTTTTTTTAAACCTCTACCACTTGATCAATGCCTGGTTTTCTGGTAGTTTTCATTTTTAAGCATTCTTTAGGATGCTTGCAAAATTCTTGAGGTCCAGAAATGCAGTACACACAGCTGTAATGGTAGAAAGAGATATCTACTGCTGTTCAAGTTTTCATACAAGTTGTCCACTGGTAAGGAAGAAAATGAAAGGAATCTTCAGAAATTATATAGAGAGGACCATCATTCCTCTCACAAACCAATGAAACAAAAATATCACTGCTCACAATACATCAGCACATTAAAATTATGAAACTATTTATATGAAAAATGACTTTGAAAGCTTTTGCCCTGATTGTTCCTCCCCACCCATTTTTTTTCAGAGTCAACTATCCCCAGCACATACAAAGTGAAAGGAAAGCACTGATGTTACTGCTTTCTGCCCCCTGTCAGTCACAGACAGGAGGAAATTACTCCAGAAAAACAGTTCTGAAGATAGAAATCTACAGAGGCAGAAAATTTAAGTGTAAAGGTACCTATAGTACACTAATAGAAGATAGTAAGAATTGCTTTAGGATACTGGCTTCTTTGGACAGATCTGTCTTCCTTGAGTATTTTGCTCAAGAATACAACAGATCTTTACCCCTGCTCAATATATGATTCAAATTTCCTTTCAACAAAAACATCCATCCTTCTTCCACTACTACTTAGATAACTTGAGAAGCACTGAAAGTGCCAATATTCCACAAGAAGATGCTTTGAGACCTCTATTTGCAACTGATTTGTAGAAAAAATATTTGACAATGCTACTTGTAGTAGCAATGTAACATGCATATTGTTACTTGCTATCTTCCCTCATTTTCTTCCCTTTAATTGTATTCTGAAGGGCTGAAGGATCCAGAAAGGAGAAAAGGCAGCAAATGCTTCAGTGGGTTTTCCCCCCAGTTCTCAGGTAGGAATGCCCTGATACTATTCATTGCTTAGCCCAGTTAGCAACTCCAGGTGCCAAGCCGGTAACATAAACACGGAGTTGCCCTAACAGCCACCTTCATTAAATTACCAGGAAGAAAAGATAGGCCACTTAAGAAGCATTCACTCCCACCTGCACTTAGGAAAAGCAAAGCATAGACATGTTATACTGGCACTTCTCCTCTTCATAGTCCTCTGGGCTAACCTAGGAACTCTTCAACCTTCATCACTTACCATTATTTAAGAACTAGAGTAAAAGTATTTTATTGTTATAACCTTCTAACCGTGCTTTATGTCTTCTGGTGGAGCGTCCACACTATTTCCTTCAGAAACATGCTGAGCCTCCTGTAATTTCTTTGAGGTAATGAATTTCTTTTTTTTTAACACTATGGCAAAGGAGGTAAGTGAGGAAAAACAGGGACATCACAAGGAAAGCTTAAAAATATACTTCTGCAATAACCCTGACAGATCAGAGAGGTTCCACGTCTAAATTCTAGCTCATAAGCAAAAGGAGTTGGCCAAAACAAAGCAAACCAGCAGAAGGACTTGATGGCCATAAAGCTATGACCATCTTAGAAGACAAAAACAAAACCAAAAAACCCACCGCTACTAAGTACCAGAAAATACAAAATGCTTCTAAAAATACAAGGTCATAAAACACTGATCAAAAGCCAGGAAATTCAGTGTTGAGTATTAAATTACACATCCTTAAACCACTTGGTGCCTCCCAGAAACCTGCTCTACAGTCATCAAACTCCTTTATTATCTTTGTATGGTGCATAAAACTTAGCACTTTTAACCGAGTATTTTGTATGTAATAAAAAAGCTTCTCTATTAAAAAAAAAAAAAAAAGTGTTCCAAAGTACATTTAATCTTTTCATGGCAGCCAAATCCTGCCATGTGTTTGTGTTGCCGTTTTCCTTCTCCGATTAAACAGTTACATGTTTATCGAGATTTCTCTTGAATTTCACCACTGCAAACTCTGAGAAAGGGTAATTGCACGGGTGTTTTTTCCCCTCCCACTACGTTCATTTGATTACAGACTGACAAAAGATCCAGTTTTTCACAGCCAACCCAAAAGTGGTTTTGAATCCACAACACTTCTACTTCAGGACTTCGGGCCTAGAACACCAGATGTGTCTGTGTTTTTTCAGGTCAGAGTGTACACTTACGTTTCCAGCTTTTATGATATTTCATAACAATCAACACAAGTTTTTCTTCTATTGCCTTTCACTGATTTTTTTTTAACAAAAGCCTACTCTGGGGTTACTACCTTTTATTTGAAAACCTGTAACTTTAACTGTGAAGTGTCTGGCAGAAAGTTATAAAGTCACCTTTATTAACATAAACCCTATTGTCATTCCTTCCCTCAAATCACTCTGTGCAATAGTTAGGCAAGACTGTTACCAGTGACTTTTAAAGCCATTTTTTTCGCAGTTTAAAAATAAACCGTGTTTTTCTCTGTGCTTTCCCCTCCCGTCATTTCCGTGTTCAATAGCTTAACGCTTGCTGCTCTTAACTCCATTTAACCCTTGCTCTTCTCGAGAGGGGAGGAAAAAAAAAAAAAAAAAGGCAGCCACTTCTTTTTCTCGCTCATTACCATAAACAGGACACGTCATGCCGAGCGTCCTTTATTCTCCTGCCTCAGACCCAAACGTTCTGGCGATACCTGAATCCACGGAGGAAGTCTCGGAGTTTACATAATGCCCACTCCAGAAGCATAAGGAGGCGGGGGCGGCCCCTTGTGTCTCCCCCCCTTTCCCCGCACGGCGACAGAAACGGGGGGAGGGGAAAGGAGAGAAAAATAAAGCTGAAATAAGAGAAAACAAGACCCTTCTCTCCACGCTACGGGAGGGTGGGGGCAATTTACGGGATCGGAAAACAGGGAAGAAAGAGGGAGAGGAGCGTGTGTTATTTCCTGTTATTGTTACTCCTGTGCCCACTGCCCGATGGAGGGATCGGGGGGGGGGGGGGCGGGGGGACACAGACAGGGGGGGTCGCGGCAGCCCGAGCCGTCAGTCCTCACCTTTGTAGTGCACCCGCAGGTTGTTCTGCGAGAGGCCGATGTAACTGAATTTGTCCTTCGGGCTCCAGGAGCGGGGCAGCGGCGTCTCCTGCTCGTCTACGGCCGGGTAGAGCCTCTTCAGCCGCCGCTTCAGCTCCTTCTCCTGCTCGTTCAGGGCCGGGTCCCCGTGCGGGAAGGGCGCCGGGGCGCTGGTGCCGCTGCCCACCGGCAGGCCCAGCGCCGCGCCGGCCCCGCCGCCCCCCGCGCCCGCGGGGCCGCTGCCGCTCCCGGCGGCGGTGGCGGGTGGCGGCGGCGCCGCGGTGGCCGGAGGCGGCGGCGGCGGCGGGTGGAGCAGGAGCGCGGCGGCCGGAGCGGGGCCGGGGCTGGCGGCGGCCGAGGGGGGGATCCCCGGCGCCGGCACGGCGGCCGCCAAGGGGAGCTGCGGCGGCGGCGGCGGCTGTTGCTGCTGCTGTTGCCCGGACATCCCGGCTCCGGCCTCCTCCTGCTGCTCCTCCGCCGCCACCTCCCGCGGCGGTCGCGACTGTCACCGGACGGGCCCGGGGGCGGAGCGACGGGCAGGCCCGGGGCGCTGCGGAGCGCGGGTCACCCCCACAACCGGGGCGCCTCGGAGGAAGACGGGGGGCGGGGAGGGGTTGGCGATGACGGCAGCCGGTGGAGGTGCCCGATGGGAGGGAGCGAGGGGCGTCGCGGGGCGCGGCGGGGCCGGGGGAGAGGCGAGAAGAGCGGCGGCGGCGGCAGGCGGAAGCGGCAGGCGGATGGGGAACGAGCGGCGGGGCTGCCTCCGTCCCCCCGCCCCTCCTCCGGTCGGGGGCGCGCCCGGCGCGCACACGCTCCGTCCGGCCCCCAGCGCGCCCCCGAGTCAGCTGAGCCCGCGGCCTGGCCCCGCCCCCCCGCGCGCGCGATGGGGCGGGGCCAGGAGGCGGGGCCTCCGCCCCTCGGCGGGCGCGAGGCACTGAGGGAAGGGAGAGGGGAGGGAGGGGGAGGAGAGGGGGAGTGAGTGAAGGACTGAGTTGGCCTCACAGATCGGGTCGTAGTGAAGTCATCGGTGTGGTCCAAAGCTGTCTTAGGGTCTTCTGACGTGACCCGGACCTGTTGCGACGTTTTCTCCAGGAGAAAGTCCGACTGACCCCCCTGGGGTAGTGGGGAAAAGGACATTGGCACTCGGTGGGCTGCTGAAGGGTGTTACCACCGAGGGCCAGTCAAATGGGGACTGTCCCTTCGTTATGGAATTATTGTGGAATCATAGAATATGCCGAGTTGGAAGGGGCCCATCAGGATCACTAAGTCCAAGTCCTGGCCCTGGACAGGCCACCCCAAGAATCACACCATGTGCCCGAGAGCATTGTCCAAATGTTTTTTTAACTCTGTCAGGCTTGGTGTTGTGATCACTTCCCTAGAGAGCCTGATCCGGTGCCCAACTACTCTCTGGGTGAAAAACCTTTTCCCAATATCCAACATAAACTTCCCTTGACTCAACTTCATGCCATTTCCTCAAGTCCTGTCACAGGTCAGGAGATTATAATGATAATGTTTTTCCTCTTGGAATTGACCTGGGAGCATCAGACCCATTAAAAGTTTTTCTGGTGTAACCCAGAACTCTTGAAAGGTTTTCTCCAGGAGAAAGTCAAGCTGACCCTCAGAGGGCTAATGGAGAGAAAGACACTAACCCTCAGTGGGTTAATGACCAATTCAAATGGAATAACCACCTGGGGTGAGTCAAATGGGGACTGTCTACTCCTGATGAAATTAAACAGCTATAGTGCTGACCTTTCCCAGCCCTGTATGACCTGGGCTTATAACAGCTGGCATGACCAACAAGCGGTGGCAGATTGAGCTACAATTCTTGCAAGAATGTAAACTCCGCATACATTATCATCATCATCATCATGGCTAGGCTTTGTGAACGAAGATTTGGGAAGGGCTCTACCCACATTTGCTATAAGCGCACTGGTGGGGAAAAGGCCAATGCGAGACAGACAAGTCCGGTTGCAAAAAGCATAGCAGAAGGACTCCTTAGGTGATATAGGCAAGACATGATTCTTTCTGCATTGTCTTTTCTCCTTGAGAGTGATCCTGCGTGCGTTCTCAAAGGAAACAGCAGCGTTATGAATTGTATGTCTCCAGACCTCCTGATTGGAGGCCAGAGTAGACCAATTATGTTGATCAATGTGACCAAGGCTGAGATGTTGTTTCAGGGAGTCCTTTTATCTTCTCTTCAGGGCTCCTCTCTTGTGGCAGCCAGTGGCAAGTTCACCATAAAGCAGGATCTTAGGGAAGTGGTGGTCCTTCATCCTTGAGATGTGTCCTGCGCAACGCAGCTGAGTTCTTAGCAGCATGGCCTCAATACTCATAACTGCTGCCTGTTCTAAAGCAGACATATTAGTCACATAATCTGACCAGTGGATGTTTAGGATTGTACGGAGACAGCATTGATGGAAGCGTTCTAAGAGTCTAAGGTGGTGGCGGTAAATGACCCATGATTTGGATCCATATAAAAGAGTAGACAGCACAACGGCTTTGTAAACACTGATCTTTGTACTTTTCTTCAGGTGTTTATTTTGCCAAACACTTTTATGGAGTTTTCCGAAAGCACTATATGCCTTTGCTAACCTGTTGTCTATCTCTCCATCAATCTTACCATCTGAGGAGACGAGGCTGCCTAGGTAATTAAACTACTGGACTGATTTGAGCACTGATTGGCCAATGGTGATATGGGGATGATAGAAGACTTCCTGAGGTGCAGGTTGATAGAGAACTTCTGTCTTTTTTAAGCTGACTTCCAGCCCAAAAAGCTCAGCAGCCTCTGCAAAGCAGGATGTTAAGTGCTGCAGAGCTACTGTGTGGGCGACAAGGGCGACAGTGTCAGCATAAAGCAGTTCATGGACAAGATGGCTTACGGTCTTAGTGTGGGCCTTCAGTCGCCTTAGGTTGAAAAGGCTTCCATCAGTACAATATTGAATGTAGATACCATCTTCTTCATCAAGGTCTGCCATGGCCCTTTGGAGCATCATGCTGAAAAAGATTGTGAATAGGGTTGGTGCAAGAACACAGCCTTGTTTCACACCATTAGTTATTAGAAAGGGCTCAGAAAGTGCATCGTCATATCTGACTTGGCTGTGCTGATCCTCATGGAGTGAGATGATCATTTTAAGGAACTTGGGGGGACAACCTAAGTGTTCCAAATCTACCATAGATCTTTTCTGCTCACAGTATCGAAAGCCTTGGTAAGATCAACAAAGGTTACACAGAGACCTTTGTTCTGTTCCCTACACTTCTCTTGCAGTTGTCTGAGAACAAATACCATGTCTGTGGTGCTCCTGTTGGCTCTGAAACCACATTGGCTTTCAGGTAGAATTCCTCCTGCTATAGTGGGTATTAGTCTGTTCAAAAGTATTCTTGCCAGGATTTTGCTGGCAATGGAGAGCAGAGCAATACCACAGTAATTTGAACAGTCTGATTTATCTCCTTTTTTCTTATACAAAGTGATGATGACTGCGTCACATAGGTCTGATGGTAGTTCACCTAGTTCCCAACTGCGCACCACAAACTCGTGAAATTTAGCATGGAGTGCAAGGCCCCCATGTTTCCAGACTTCAGGTAGAATTTCATCAACCCCAGCTGCCTTGCCAGTTTTCACCTGCTGTATGGCCTTAAGATTTTCTCCCATAGTAGGGGCAGTATCCAATTCATTCTTCACCAGTTGTTGTGTAATGCACTGAATTGCGGAGTCTTGATCTACACGGCTAGTACTGAAAAGAGTCTGAAAATGTTCAGACCATCGATTCAGAATGGAGGTTTTATCTGTCAGAAGCGTTTGACCATCAGCGCTGAGTAGAGGGCTTTGGACCTGGTATGTAGGCCTGTATGCTGTTTTCAGAGCCTCATAGAATCCTCTGTGATCACCCGTATCTGCGCATAATTGAATTTTTCCTGCTAGACTGATCCACCGCTTGTTCTGGATGTCACGAAGTTTCTGTTGGAGCTTGCTGCATGCAAGACGAAAGGCTGCTTTTCTTACATGACAGGATGGCGGTGCAAGGTGTGCTTGGTGAGCAGTTCTCTTTTTCCTCAACAGTTCCTGGATCTCTTGATTGTTTTCATCAAACCAGTTTTTGTTCTTCTTGAAGGAGAACCCTAAGGATTCTTCAGAGGACTGCAGGATGCTATTTTTAATATGTTGCCAAAGTGTTTCAGAAGGATCTATAGAATGATTTTCAAGCCTATCCACATATATATGTGTGTATATATATATATGTATATATATATATATATAAATATACACATCTCAGTCATACAGTGTTGTTTCACTCTAATCATCCCAAGAACGTCCGTTACCCTGCCTTCGGGGGCAGGTTGAAACATTAAATTGGAGAAGAATTGAAGGAGAAGGAGGCGTCATGATGGACTCTGCCACCATTGGTGATGGTGATGGAGAAAACAGATGTCAACGGGCCAGTGTGGCACCTGGGAGGTGCCACCTCTGACAGGTGTGACACGCCTCTGCTGCCCACACCTTAAGTCCAGTCTCACATAAGGGTAAGGAGAAGTGCCACTGAGAGCGTTCCCCAGAGGCAGGAAAGCTTGGGAATGACTCAGCTGACAAGGGCAGGAGGAGCAGTACAGTGTTCCTGGAGCAATGGCCGTAAACGAAACAAGAAGTTTCACCTCAACATGAGGAAGAACTTCTTTACATTGAGAGTAGCACAGCATTGGAACAGGCTGCCCAGGGAAGTTGTGGAATCTCCCGCTCTGGAGACACTCAAAGCCACCTGGATGTGTTCCTGTGTTACCTGCTGTCGGTTACCCTGCCTTGACAGGGAGGTTGAACTAGATGATCTCCAGAGGTCCCTTCCAACCCTAATGATTCTGTGCTTCTGTGAACCTGAAATGTCGGGCGCTTCACAAACCCATTTCCAGCTGTCAACATGTTGGAGAATAAATACAGAAGCAGGAAGTAGAGAAGGTTAATTATGCTTCACCTGTGTGAAATGGTGGGTGAGGTAATGCAGGTGTGACACTCACAAAGGCTTGTATGAAGGTAAGCAATTCTCACCTATAGTTACCACAATATCCTGTCACTGCTTCATGATGACTAGTAGCATCTATGGCTGGACAAAATGCAGTTATCTAAAAATACCCTATCAAAAGGAGCTGCAAATTATACAGGAGTAGAAGTGCCTAGGATGGATGTCAAAACACATTCTAAATTGTGCCTGAGAATCAATTACCCTGGCACTGGTAGGCTATCTCCCACTATATGTAAGTTTGCTTTCTAGTGTCTAGAGGTTGTTGTAAACCATGATGCTTAATGATTTAATTTTTTTAAAAAAATACAGTATTTGCCAACTATAGGCATTGGGAAATATATTCATTATGTTTGTAAGTGTAGATGTGTCTTAACTCTTTCTTGCATTTCAATAAATTTTCTGCCATATCCACTTCCTGAGTCATGGCTCACTTTTAGCATTTGTGCCAAAACACTTCATGTCACCTACGGCGGACTGGGGAGAATGGGGGAGACCTCCAGGCCTTATGCTGCTTGCCCCATTACCTGCGAGGTGAATGCTCTTCCCCCCACCCCTGCACGTGGCCCGGTGACCCCGCAAGGAGCACACACAGACCACTAGGGAGGGACAGACGAAAGAGAGTGTTTATTGTGGGGTTGGGGTTTATAAGGCTTTTAGCAAGGTCAAAGGGGGCTAATCACAAGTTCAGGGTCACACAGAAAAGACCATCAGGTAAGGGGTCAACAGCCAATAGGAAGGGGTTAACAAAGGACCAATGGGAAACACCTCAGGACACCTTCCCAGGACACCTTGTGTGGGAGACAATAGCTTCACAGGGGGTGTCTGGGAGAGGGAGACAGTGACACTGCAGAAAAGACATAAACATGTTGAAACATGTTTAAACTACAGTAAAAACTTCTGTTTCCATAAGGTTAGAGCTGTTTTCCTCACCAGTCCATCTCTGACAGGACTTTTTCCATACTGCATATGGCAAATCCATTGCCACAGTCACCCATTTCGAGATTGCCACCACAAAGTTCCTATTTCTTGTACAGTAAGACAGGAGAGCAGGTGTTTCTGTGCTTACTTCTTGACATTATTCCCTACTTCACTACTCTGGTTGATTTTATCCCATCTTTTACCACCTTCCAAGAATAAATAATCCAAGTGTAACGAAACACTGGTTTTTATAGAAATCTTTTCCCCCAAACATACCCCCAGACAGACACATTCACATCACTTTTTTTGAGTAAGGCTTATACTGTACACTATGCCAGAGGTTTTGTAGAGGTATTCTAACACTTGATATTCACCAGTATGTTATTTATTCCTCTTGCCTTCTATTATTTTCTGACTACAGCTTCTGAAGGATTAGAGATAGCACATAGATATTGACATAAAGGCCCAGTTTCTACTTTCCGGATGATGTAAACGAATTGGAGCTTGTCAGATTTAGAAGCAGTACTCATGTTCCTCCCTAATGTGCGTCGTTTTCCATTTTCAACATCGAACTTAATTCACCATTACATGATCCATTCTGTTTTGTTAGGACTTCCTCATCATCACAGTCCCCTCTTGTCTTGCTTAGCTGAAATAATTATGACAGCTGCAAATGTTGCCATCTCACAATACAGCCCTCTTTCTAGATCAGTGGTAAATACAGCAGCAATATGAGACTTGCTATGGAGCTCTGAAGAAAGCTGTCCTTAACCTTCCTCCATCACAGAAACTCGCAGTTGAATTCTGCTCTTTGTTTTCCATCTCCTGGTTTTTGAGCCGTGATAGTACTTTTCTTTTTGCCCAGTGATTCCTTAGATGCTTGAGTTGTCTCTGGCTTAGGAATTTAGTCAAAGGCCTTTTGAACCACTGTAAAACATTAACTAACCCACTAAAATCCCTTTGGGTTTTTTGGGTGGGTTTTTTTGACACTCTCAAAAAATTTCAGTAGATGGATCAACAAGAAATTATTTTGCTTTGCAGACAAGCCTTGTTAGGCCTAATTTCATAGGCAGACATTCTCTTCTGTATGCATGGGTTTTATCTATGTTTACTTTTTAGTGACCATTTTAACCAAATAAAATGCAATGCAAGTATTCCAGACACTGAGGGTATTTATTTAGCCTCTTGTTGAGCATATTAATAGTGAGTCAATGTGTCATACATAGGTTTTAAAGTGAGTGCAGATGATCACACCATCAATCCAGTCCTCTAGGCAGGTGAGCTGCATGGGCATCAGCTCATTGCTGTCATGCCCATCGCTCTTCTCGGGGAACCCAGAGCCAGAGGAGAGGGGAGAGCAACCCCCAACTGACACCTTATAGGCAGCATCAATAAGAATAAAGCTCTCCCAACTGCACAAGCCCATCTTCTTCTCACAAGTGAGCATTGTGCATGGCCCCAAAGTTGCAGAGGTTAATTTAGCTCCTGGATCCCGTGTTGGCTGCTCTCTGTGTTTTCATTAAGAGTGAGTAAGTGGGCTATGGCCATCTGTGCCAGTGATGCCGATAGCATTCTGTCTGTCAACAAGAAACAGAGGCGGGATTCTCTTTGGGAGTTTATTTCTGTGTGTGTCTTTTGTCCCCTCCGTGGGACAAATCCTCCTAGTTACACATGAATTTAATGTGTGTTCTATGGCTGCCAGCCTGACAACTTTCCAGTCACTTCTCTGAAATTTAATATCTCCCGTTTGTAGTGATGGTAACTGTTTGCTGTTCTTTGTTTAGTACTTCTCCCAGTTAAGTTTTTCCAATGCATAGTTTCTCTGTAACTGTTTTGGAATTAATTTTCCCTGCTTCAAGAAGCTGCTTGGAAATCAGCAGTGTGTTATTTATTGTTGTGCCTATTGAGCTGAATTTCTGCTCCTAGTAAGAAAAGAAAGCTACTAAGAAGTAGGCGATGATATTTCACCAGTATGAAGGATAGATCTCTTCAAACTACCTGGAGGATTTTTTTTTGCTGAACCCTTTGCTATTTAGACTATTTTTTCCCCTGATAATTTAATTGCTTATATATAGGATAGACTTGATGAACTGACAAATGGAAGACTTGCCAAAATGAATCATATATGAATTATAGGCAATCATCAGCTTGGTTGAATCAAATGGTTATCCGGTTGCAATTTACAGTATAACTATATTGCTGCTCACACACAACACAGTGCTCCTGCTTTTATAAAGCTGAGCAATCTGCTAATGGAAATAATTTTGTTGTATGAGTCAGCTATATGTGTGCTGTCTTAGAGCAAGAACGATTAGAAATCTCACTTGTTTGCCAATGCTTTAGTTGTGGTATTTATATATATAACAATATGTAGGGAGAGATATAGATATAGATATAAATCTATATATATAGTTTTGGTAGTTGAACACCAGCATGTATGGACAGTTGGGAACAGGCTTGTTCTTTTTATTCTGTTTTACCTTTCTGGTCTGTACATGAGCACTGTGATCTACAGGCAAACCAAGTTTTATAGAAGTATGATTCACTCTTTGTACGAAATCTTACAAAATTTAATCTCTACAGTCCATTAAAAAAATTCTTTGCATTTTGTTATTGAGTTTAGAGAGTTTATTCATAGTTAACTTCATGCTTTTCTTCCAAAGTTACTATTCATAGCTCTTTACCATATCCTCTTAATACATTGAAGAACAATTATTTTTGATCATTTTCTGGTGCATAGAGTTGAGATTTTTTTTTTAATATTAAAAGGTAATTTAAGGAAAAGTGAAAATCTGTTCATTGGGATAGATCATAAACAGAAGATTTTATAGTCTCTGCTGCCTGGGCTACTGTACAAGCATCGTATGCTAATTAAATGTCAAAATATGCACAGAAATAAAATGCCCTCCAAGCTGAATAGAATCTGTTTTATTCACAACACAAATATATGTGGGGGCAGGATAGAAAATATGATGAGACACATTGATTTATTCTCTTCGTGAAAAGAGATATCAAACCACAGCACTATTAGAGAAGTGATTCCCAGTTAGTGGGTCAAGATCTATTTCTGAGTCATCGTGAATTTCTGCTGAGGGTGGAAGCAAATTGGCATGATTTTAATGTTGAAATATAAGAAAAATTATTGAAGAGTGACTAAAAAAAACCACGGTGGCCAAAATTTCTACTGGAAAAGAGTTTGTTTGGCCAGATCAGCCAGGACTAAAAAATCCTATTGTGGTATGTAACCAAGTGAAGTGAGGCTGAAGGACAAGAAAAGATGAAATGAAAGAAGAGCTCACCACGCAGCCTTCTTGGACTAATGGATGGAAACACTCTGCGTTCCCTTTTCTCTTACCCTGGCTGGGCGCATCAGCAGCCTGACTCCTGCACGTGGCTGGAAGAGTTCCAGCACCCTTTTAGCTAACAGGGGGCAGGTAGGTCACAAAGCTGCCACGTTTGGAAACTGCCCTGTGACCAGGCACCATAAGACATCCTCTATATGATGTTTAGGATGGAAATTTAAAAGTTATGCGCTTTTGGTAAACATTTTAAAGCTCCCCTGGCAAACCAGGCAGTGTTTTGTTTCCAGTCTGTGCATTGGTAGGGTGCCCATTACCATAGATGAGCAAGCTCAAAGACTGCAGGCTTTCAGAAACACATGGGATGTGTCAAGCTGACCCACTTCTTGAAAGCCAGGCTAGGCCTTTGTGAAATGTCCTGTACTTGTTAGATGTTAGGATGTCAAGAATGTTTAAGTCTCCACTGACGCAATAATTATTGTTATGGTGTTTATAGAGGTGGGAGGGCCCTAAGGGAAAGGAGGCCAAAAAGAAGAATAAGGAAGTGAGATGAGTAAGGCTCCAGGAATTGCATGCAGATAGAGTTTTGTCATGCTTTTTTCTTTAACTCCCTTGGCTCTTCAGTAAAATAGATGCTTATATGTGAGAAACTACTTTTTTCATCTCTGCATCTGTCACACAAATTCAAATGCTCCACGTGTTAATCTTAGTAGCAAAAGTAGGTTTTAAACGGACTTTAGCAGTGTGAAATTGTCAGGTCAAAACACAGAGTTCTAATAATTTTTAGTTATTGTAGCTCTTCCCAGTCCTACTATCAATCTGTAGTTTGCCTCTTTCACATCTGTTCCAGGGAAACAAGTTAACATCGAATTCTGAATATCTGCTGAAATCCTGAAAATCTGCTGCCCTTGTTAGATTGTAGTATTTTATTGTGCATGACTGATCATTATGTTACGATTTATGGAATACATTAAATATACAAGAAGCCTGTAGGATGTACACACAGTTGCCTCCTTTTATTTTGAGAGTATAAAAACATATGTCTACAGAGCATATTGTCTGACAAAATGCAAAATATTTTTCTGACTTTAGTCATAGTAACCTTGGAGAATACTTGCATGACAAAGCAATTAAAATATTTCAAACAAGGTCATGATTTTGCAGGTGATTGTTTTTAAGATTAACTTGCCATTATGTATGCTGTCATGATTGCAACGTATATGCTCAGAGGCTTGGAGGAAGAGTAGCTTCCTGTTCTAGTACATATTATGATGATGATGATGATGATGATGATGATGATGATGATGATGATGATCAGCAATTATTGTTGTTTGCCAAGCCGTGCCTATACTAACCTCTGTCATCAACAATATCATTTAATCAGCTTAAAAATACCTGAATCTTATCTACTTGACAATTTCTTTTAGCTTACCTTATGAATTTACCTGTGTAAGGATGCTGTGGAGCATGATATAAAAATCTTCAGTATATAAAAGTCACAGTCTCATCACTGATTTGTTACGGCTGCATGGTACTGGTTCCCTTGGAAGCATGTCAATAATAAAGTCAGTTTTCCTTTCTAAGATTCAAAATGCTGAGAAAGACTGAGAGATTATCTAACCTCCTCTCGCCACCATGGCTGGACCTGCTGTCGCATGAGCATTCCTTACAGGCACTTGCTTAAACTCTTCATTAAACCTCCTGTGACGGAGACACTAAGAGCTTTCTCCTGTGTTTTGACTAGTAACAATGCCAATGACAGGAAAATACATGTTTAATTTGGATAGTCTGAAAATTAAATGGAAATACAAGCATTTCTGTTGCTTTAAAATTTTTTCAACAGTGCTTTTGGAAGCATAAAATATAAGTTTTGATTCAGATTTGCATTGCCACAGTAAGTGTTCAAAACTCATGAGTCAATGCCCACCCACAAATGAATCTGGCTTAAAAGCCCAGTTTCTTAAAAATAAGGCATTTAGAGAGGATGGGTAGGTGGTTGGTTATTTACCATCTGTTTTATGAACTTTTAGGAGACCTTCCTTTCATATTTACGAGCTTTGACATACAGAAAAATTAAAAACTTGCTTAAAAAAATATGAAAGCTGGGATTCTTACTGCAGTCTCTTGACTTTGACAGCTTAAAAAACTCCAAAAAACTAAACCAACAACACAAAACCCCCAGCATATTGAAAGATTTGCAATGAAATAATGAAAATCAGCAACACCTAATTTGACCTGACAGCATCCTTCTCCGTGTTACAGCTTTGTAGAGAAGCAAACAGTATATATTGGTCTCCTCATATTTAATATATTTGGTATATTTTGAGAAAGGCTGAGGAAAAGTGTGGAGTGCAAATCTTTTCCATCTCAAAATGCTCTCCATTGTATATTGCTAACTTCAGTTCACCTTTCTGTTTCTTAAGGCAATGTATAATAATGCTTGTTAATAGGCAAATGCTGTCTATACTCCCAACTCTTAGTAAGTTAAGTCTCATGGTAGAGAGGAATTTATTTTAAAATGTAAAGTTTGCGGTAAAACTAACAATTCAGTGTTGTCATGGATTTTTCACACTTGGCTTGTTCTTGGTAATTAAAGGAAGGTTTTGATAAACAAGTGGTTTACTTAACTTTAATGGTCTGTGGCTAGGAGTTCTAAACTTGCTTGTTAGAGATTCTGCATTTCTTCCAGTGAATATATTGTGTCATTATGTTAGAGAGTCCTTACTTCTTCTAGTGAATATGTTACATTGTTGACGTGCCAAGCAACTTTGACTAAGCTCTGTGAATGCAAACACCTCCTTTTGTATTAGGCCTTGCAGTGAGTTGCTGGACTTTCCGAGAGCACAGTTCTAGCAACTCGCAAGTTTACTGAAGTGCCATATTAAATTCATATGACCAGTAGCATTTATTCCATGCTCTGAACTAACCCTTGTGAAAGTGCAGTCTGTAGGAGGCTGTATGTTGTGGAGAAGGTCATTCCCTCTAACACTAACCAACATCGTGAAGTTGTATTGGAGAACCAGCTCATTAGTGAGAGCAATGCAAATCCCATATGAAAATGCTATCCTTAGGTTAATTAAGTTAGATTTTTCTTGTCTGATGCAACAACCAGCCTCGACTTTTAACTTAGGGTCCATGCTAATTAAAAAATAATGAAGTTCATTTGAGACTCTGAAGAACCCGAAAATGCATTTTCAGAAGTTGTTACCATACTGTAGGAAGGTAGAAACTGGTGCAGAGAGAGACATGTTTCGGTTCTGATTGACATAAGGTTCCTGGGTCATCCAGGCCTCTTAGCCATTGAGTGACACGCTGTAGAAGCGCACCAGAAAACGTCAAGCACTACGATTTCTCTCTGTCCAAAGGCTTGCGCTGGTCATGGTTCAGCTGGTGGTGAGCTTTACTGGGAATAAATCCAGTATGCTCAGTAAGAGTGCTCTGTGTCAGTACCAGAAACATGAATCACTTCACTGACCAGTGCCTGAAGTATCTCACCTAACTTCTCACCTCAGCTCTGTCAGCAGTTAATGGAGAAAGGCAGGTACCTGGAGACACCCTTCCATTCCAGTTCATTTGACAAAAACAGATGAACCAGTTCTGGCTTAATCAAGCATTCTATGTTCTTTAATAAGTTACATGTGATCATACAAATTAATACTACCAGGATGCAAGTGCACTCAGAATTAAAGCTGCAAAGCTTCATCCAAATTAACATGTTTCTAAATGTTATGGGTGCTTGACTTTGAAACCTTTATAATGTCTTACAATATTTTTACAAGCATGAGATACTTACTTTAAACTCACTGTATAGGAAATTTTAATCAATGCTGGTTTAAATAGTTTATTTTGGGGGAGGGGAGGTGTTTGCTTTTAGTGATTTCTCTTAGTACGTATTTGGTTTCTAGAGACGGCATATTGTTCAAACTGTGTTTTTTTTTCTCCAAGTCCTCTGCCTGCAGCATGTATTCCTCTATTTGATGTAATTCAACACAAGGGTCTTTACCTGGCCCCTGTAAGTCCCATATGAGGTGCCATCAAGCAGCCTGGTCAGCACAAAGACAAGCTGTGTGAGTAGACCAGCCCAGCACACATGTGACCCAGCAGAAAAAGCAGCAGTGGATATGGGCTAGCTCGCTCTCCCACTTCTCTGCCTGAGCTTTGTGTCTGAGCAAGGAGAACAGGAGGTACCATTGGCAAAAATGCTGAAGATGTAATGCAGCTGAGATGTGACTCAGTGACATGTCAACCTTGGCTCATAGAAAGAGGTGAGACAAAGCTTGGGCAAGAGGAAATACACTGACAAAATTAAACATTTCATAAATGTTTAGCCTCTTCTTCCCAATTTTCACCGCTCATCCAGGAATTACTGTATGTGTTATGAGACATTAATACTGACCCTAATTCTGTTGACTGTGCCTCATATCTAGAATAAGATTTGACCTTTTGGAGACTTGCTACTTCTTTGCAGCATTTTCTCTCTGCCCTCCAAACCTCAGTCTGTTTTCTGCATTGAACTTTTCTGCTCTGTATCTTTTCAGCTCTTTTTATGCAGAAGTAAAAGTTCCTTGTGGGCAGAGATGCTTATTTGTCTGTTATAATTTATCTACTGTATGGGAATCATGAAGTTATATAAAGCAGTAATACTATTAATAGTAGAGAAGGCAGCAACTTCTCTTTCAAACTTCTAATACAAGTTCTCTATCAACTTAAATGGAAGCACAATCCATGATTAAAGTGGCACAGTCTAATGTACAGAAATATTGAATCAGAGTGAAAAATACAGGAAAAGGAACCGTGTCTACTCACAGAGAATATAAATGCAGCCCCACAAATCTTTTAAATGTTCCTTGGTCAGGTATGTGCTTACAGCTTGGAATTGGCTCAGGCAGGATTAATGTGAACTGTAAAACAAAACCAGCAAACATTGTTGGAGCAACAGTGCAGGAAAAGCTTAGGCCATGCCCCCAGTGTAACAAGAAACTGACCATTCCTCATTAATGAACCGCTGGAAATAAATGTGTGTGAAAGCAGCAGTTAAAAATTGGCCAGCAAGGAGTGCCAAGTGATGGTTATCTGAGCTTATACTTTCTGATTTTGGCAACCAAGGGTTCTCTGCATTTCTGAAGAAATGAATGCTGCTGATTACATATCCAGCAACATCTTTTCAGGAGATATGCTGAAGATGGACGTTGATGCTACATGAAGAATAACTCTTCTTGCTTTCAGTATGGATCCTAAAAGCAGGGGAAGATGGGAAGAGGAAGAAGAGCTGTATACCATGAGAATTAGCCCTGCATTTTATCAAAACTCTTTATAGTTTCTGTGTCTGTACAAGAATGACCTTTAATTTTTAACTGAGAAGAAAGGACATACTGTACAGGTATAATATCTAGCCTCCAATGTTTAGTGCAGAACTTTAAAAGCATGGTAGGAAGGGGCTAGGTGTCTACTACTGTATTGAATTTAAAGACATTATTAAATTAACAAGGCCAGAATTGCTATTCTATTTATTTACTCATCATTAAGTGATAGAACATTCTCTTCCACATCCTGAAGGTCATTACCACAGTATATTGGTTTTGGCTCCTCAGTGATGTCAAACATCCAGTACTGTGCCTTTTACAAACACGTACATGAAAGAAATTCACTATATCATGCTCCTTCTGTGCTGCCAAGGACACAACAAAGTGTAACCAAGCTGCATATGATTTGACTGTGGTAAAATGTCTGCACCCTGCATACACTACAGGTGCAACTCTACTGGAAGAAATATTCCAACTAGATTTCAAGGGTTGAATAAAATACTCCTAGAGGAACTTGAGTGCCTGGTAGAAGAGATGTCCTCAGCTGGCTCCAGTTTGATTCCTCTCTCTCGTATCACGTGCCTTAAATGAGAGTTACATTCATTGTTGTGGTGCACAATTCCGCTCCACTTACATGTTTTCCTCCCACAATTATGAAGTTGTAGGGAAAATAATTTAACCAACGGTGCTTTGGTTACAAAATAAACAGATGCATGACTTGACTTTGGCACTGCAAGATGATACACTTAAAATAAACATCAAAATATTAGGCACTGCACAGTTTTGCCTTTTTTTACTAGGGCTCAGATGATGGACAAAGCATTGACTCTAATACTGAAAAAATCTTTGACCAGCAGCTCCAAAACAACAGTCCTAGTCCTGGTCCTCCAATCTCTCTTGTGGATTCTCACTGGTAAATCAAGCTTCACATTGGTGCACGGCGTATCAGGTATCAAAGCCAGGCCCCATATCCAAAGAGGAATGGAGATGTTTGCTATGTTTGAACTATGCAGTGTGTAACTGAGGAAATAAAGATGAGGTAACAGACAAAAGGCAAGCCAGTAGTAATCTAATAACCCCCTTCAGGAGGATGTTTTTTTTTGATACACAGGTGAACTGCAAATGTGAACTTTGGAGATAAGATACCCTGATTGCTATATAAGACTATTACAGTATTGTGATTATATGTGTTACAAAGAACCTTTCCAGTAGTTGATGCTTTGTAAGAAAATGTATTTAGTACTAATTGACTTATTTAAAGAGAGAGTCACACAAAAGGGCAAGAGAGGAAACATCTTTTAAAATTAACTGATGCATCTCTAGCCAAATTACTTGGCTGCTGTGCTTGCATCTCTTTAGAGACTGTCTGAGGACATGAAAGTCACTGTAAGATGGATTTAATCTGGCTTTTGGGTACTTTTTTGAAGGAGCAGAAAGACTACAGGAAACTTTCCTAAGTTGACACAACTTCTATGTGGACTTCAGTGAACTCTCAGGCAGGACTGAAAACTAAGTGTCACAGAGAAGCTTTCAAATTTAAGCAGCTCTTCCCTACTATGTTCTGGTGCTGCTGCAATTTAAGTAACATCCCTGCCTGGCTGAACCAAGGGTGCACATAGTTACAGGTATAAGAAAGGTTGCATTTGTTCCCCTCGCCACCTTAAGAAAAAAATCCAGAACAATGAGCAAAGTCTGCACTGATTGTACATGTTCCAAATAGGTCACAAATGTCTAATTTAAAAGCTTGTCTCTATTACTGTTGTGCCTGTTTTAAGCAGGCTGAGGAAAAGAAACACTCAGTGATCATCTGTTTTTGTCAGTTCTGTTGTATGTTAATAAGCACTTTGACAGGTGCTGGTCTTCGAGTTTTCATCTGTTAAAAACAAAACAAAATGAAAGAAAATTCTGTACATAAGTCTGCTACATCAGTGAAATCATTGCTGTAAACAGAGATTATAAACTATATAGCATTTCATCTGCAGAACTCCATGTGCTTTCAGAAAGGGTTATTACCCCACTCTTACTCCTGGGAAAACAGTGATGAAGAGATGCAGTGACTTGGCCAGAAGTCACCCAGCTGGTCAGTGTCAAAACTGTGGATAAATCCCAGGACTAATTCTTTATCCTAGAAGCTGCCTCAGAATAAATAATACAGAGAATTGTGCAATGCAGAGTACTCTCGGGAACAATGGCAGAACGCGAAATGAAAATACATATAACAAATTGAAATACTGTGAAGTAATTAGATTTAAGACAAGAAAATAAATATGGAAGCATGGGTGAGATTAAACATTATGTGGTAAAGGAACTTTGCTTTGGCCAGGCAAAATTTTTATTATCATAACGTCACATTTTCTAGATTATGTCTCTATGTCATGTCTTTTCTTTCCCTTTTTTTTTTTTTTTTTTAAATGATCAAGGGTAGCAACAAGAGCTACAGCTCTGGAAAGAAAATTTCCTGAAACACAGTTTCTGAAAGTAGAATAGATATATATTTGCAGACCCTGAATGTAACTGATGGGTTTGAGTTGTGTGTACTAGCTAATGAGTTCTGAATCTTGTTTCATCAAGTTTTTCCATGCTCTCACCAATGGAGCATTCAGGTGGAAGTTAACCACTGCAGCAGGCATTATGGCATACAGCCCTCTTGATCTACAGGTGCCTTGGGGCATCCACAACCCAGCTGACATCCCCAGGCCCTTGTGTTTGCAAACTACTATGTACACATGCACTTCAGCTCTTTGCTCTACCTATGCCGTGTGGATGACCACACAGTCCCAGGACTAATGTTTGATAGGTTTCCCAAAAGCTTATTTTGTAGCTTTGGTATTTTGAGTACTCTCAACTTCATTCACCCCTTCAGAAAATCAGTGGAAGCAGTCAGTCCCAGACGAGTTAGCTCCTTCAGCCCTTGCCAGTAGAAGAAATGCATGGATAAAGTAATTAACATCTACTTTCATTTGTCTCTCCTGTTTTTAATTTTTTCCTCATGCTTATCACCATAGTTTTCCATGAGATTATCTTGCAAACTCCACTGCATTTAGGCTACTGCACACAACTGCAAATCACAGTCTCTGATGTTCATCCTGTTTCTTCTGTTTTTCTTTCAAACAGCTCTCAAGATTTTCTACTTGTCTCTTCAGGCCAGTCATACCTTTAAAATAACCTCATCATGTGGCTGAAATTCCTCAATATGGAATATGTTGCTTAGCTACCTCCAAGCTGAAGGTCAGGCTTAAAAACTACTTTGCCCTGGGTTGCAGCTGCCTACCTTTTGGGTTCTGTGTGAACAGATCATTAAGGTTTAATAACACCTCTGCCAGAAGCACTCGGAAATCCAGCCCAGCAGGAGGTTGTACGCCAAGAGCAGAGTCACTCCAAGCAGAGTCTACCTCACACACACAGAGGTATGAAGGTCTGAATACTGAAGAGACTGGGATGGATTCATCAAATCATTGCACGTGTTATCCCAGGGTGTGGAGCCAGGTCCTTCAGTGACTCTTCCCCACAGCAGCATCCTTATGAAGCGCCAAGTCTCCCAGGGCTACACTCCCCAGCCCTGTGCTGCACAGGGAGACCAGTCTCTCTCAGAGGCAGTGGGATGGCCCTGCAGCCAGCCTGGGCACTGCGAGGTTACCTGGGTGAAAGAGGGCCAATTGCTGCCCCCGTCTTGCCGAGGAAGCCAGGCCTCTCCCTTGGAGGAGTGCCAGGGATCCCACTCCAGTACACACGTTCCCTGGGACGCCAGATGAATTATTGGTGAGTCAGCCAGAATTTTTTCATGCGCTTCCGCTGCTGCACAGCACCGATCACCAACTGAACTGTGGTTTTCAACTGCTGTCTGGTCCTAATGCTTCTAACACTAACAAAAAAAAAAAGTCTCTGTTTTCTCACAGGATGCTCCGTGGCGGGACACAGAGAATCCCAACGCTTGTGCGGTGTCAGTACCCCACATGCATAACATTTTGCTGAATAGCCTCGCACGTGTTAGAAATCATTTCGTCCTTTCTGCCTGCTTTGCTCCTCTGTCCCTCCCACTAGCTAGGAGTATTGGCAGAGTCAATTAGAAGAGACAGCAGCAATGCTGAAACTGATTTGAATTTCAACCCGGACCTGCTAGCAAAAACAGCTTTGTACAGAGCTGAGGGCAGGCAGTTACCAAGGACCTGGTGACCGCCCATAAATGCTAGAAGTTTTTTCTTTTAAATTTTATTTCAGTCATTACCTAGATTCAGATTAGTTGCTATTTAGCAAATGTTGATTTCTTTTGCTCTTCTTTGAGCACGTGATCATGGAAAAAAAGCAATTGACGTTCAGAAATATTTTCTATGAGACAAAGCATAAAATCCTCCTACCACAGCATTTGATGAGTCCTCTCAGAAAGACTAGCTTTATAAATGCTCACAGTAATAAAGCAGCACTGATGTCAAACTACACAGCATGGGAGACTAAGCATTAATTCAAGCCTTATTATAAATTTCTATTATCTGCATTCAAGTTGCATCTAGAACTCCCAATCAAGACAGGCTTCAGCTGTGCTAAACGCTACATCCATAGAAATGACAATTTGTGCTTTAAAGTACTTAGCATCTAAATAGACAACATGAAATAAATTGGTGTGAAGTCAAAGACATGAAAGAAAGATCCCCACTGGCTCTTTACCTAGGCACAATCAGTAGGCTACTTGCTTCATTCAGGGAAGACTGAACTCTGTGTCTGTCTTTCGACAGCCTGAAAACTCATTGGTTTTAATGGGAGAGAAGCATAGGAGTCTTTTTCCCTGAATACACGAATGGCCCCTGAGTCCAGCACTGAGGAGGAATTTGAGGATGAATGACTTACTGTTTTACAGGCTAACATGGCAGAGATGGCACAGGAACAAATACAAGACAATCATGCTTTTGGGAAGGCCATAAGAAGTGTCTCCTGGAGTTGTCCGTAGCAGCAAAAGAGTCCTTGATTTGCACAATCCCCCCTTAAGAGCTATTCAAATGCAGATGTCCCAGTCAGCCCTTTTGAGTTCTGCGAAGGGAAGTTTTATTTGGCCCTATTTACACAGCTTATCATCTCAATTATTAATGCACACATTTCATGACACCTTTGCCATATTAATTAAAAGGGCTCCTGTGGCTGTTAAACCAGAATATAATCCAAGAACAATACTGTGCTGACATTAATTGATCTTTACCCTGAACTACTCTATCCAGTTTATTTCTAGCTTTCACCTCCTGCCACGGGATGTGGCTGTGTCTTTGTCAGTAGGATGACAGAGCCCCTTGCAGTTAAGAACCTGCACAGCTTGCTGTTCATCATCAGGTTCCCTCTTAGTCTTCTTTTCAATAAACTAAAGAGACTGATTGTCTTTTACAACAAATCAGCTTTGCTTAGATATCATGTAACTCTTATTGCTCCTTTGTGAAGCCTGAATTGTCAACATAATTTTTCTCAAGCGTGGGCACCAGAACAAGACACATAATTCCCTTAATGTTACTGTAATATCACCTCTTTACTCCTACAGAAGGTATTCTACATCTAGGGATCACATCAACCTCCTTAGTCACCACTTTGTTCTGGCAGCTCCTGCGCTGCGGGTTGCCCACGTGACAAAGTTTGTTGCTAATTCTTGGAATCCTGTGATTCATTCAAAGCTGTCTGTGCTACTGCGGCGAGCAGAAAGAGAAGAAGTCACTTTAAGTCACCTAGCACCTGCTGAGGTGGCCACAGGCAGAAAGGTGTGCAGCAATTCCTCTGCAGACCACTATTTAAACATTCCTGTCATCCTATTAAAAAAACCCGCACATTTAGTCGCGTGCAAATAGTCACTGAGCAAATTTCTGTATTGGTCTGAAATACATCCATTTTGCCATTCTGCGAAGGCCCCAGAGCCCAAGGTTTTCTGTGGGACACAGTAATTGCATAACTTCCTCGTAGAGGAGGAGGATCTTTTCTTTAGAGATATGAGTATATTTCTAAGTAAATAAACAGAGCTAAAAGGTGATGATTAAATAATAGTTGTCTATTTTCCTTTCCAAATGAATGTACGGTGCTATGTTTAGAAACCTATGTAACAGTGTATGGTTTCTGTACGCACATTTATTTACCCAGAAGATTTTGTTGTATTATTTAAAGTCTAGACAATAAACAAACAAAACAATTACAGAGGCAGTTGTGCTGCATGGTACAGGTATTATAGTACTATTATATAAGCCAATACAATAGAATGCCTTTAGTTTCACAAATTAGTTTTTAATTATCAGATTTGAAGGCAAAATAGTTGTTCTCATTTCTCAACTATTGTATCTGATTTTTCTATCTTAGAGTCTATGTGGGATCTGAGCAACATGATTTATACTAACGCATTTTATAAATATATTGCAAAAGACTAGGGTGTGCAATGCTTTTCACTTTTCTTGTCTGATGTTACAGAGCCAGGATCCACAAAATTAAAAATTAACAGTAAAAAGACGGTAAGTTGGTTGTTTAGCCCTGGAAACACACTGATGAAATTTGGATTTAGCTCTGTGCCAACTGGTAAAGCATGAAGGAAAAGAAAAAAGAAAGACACACAGAAAAAATATATCAATGTAGGGTCACTGCAAGCCAGAGCAGTGAGTGACAAAAATTTTCTAAGGGAACTTTGTTCAAAGGTTTAAACCATATGACTTTATTTACAGCAATAAATCAGAACACAACATATGGCATATTTTACATATTTTAATTTTAATAATAGTGCTGGAAACTGAAACATATGTCAGTCTCAATATAAAATAGATATAAATTAATCTCCATTCAGTATCTGCTTATCCCTGTTCTGGTACCAGAGCCAATATAATCAGGAACAAACAAATTAACACATGCTCTGGGTCAATGTGTAGGTTTTTCGTCATGCTTGACTGTGACAATCTGGAATCTGTACCTATGTGTAATTTTTTGCATTCTGATTTAAGCTAAGAAGTTGCTGATTTACTGACTGTATTGGTGGATGAGAAGTCAAACTACCAGGCCCTTGTCACACGCCTTCCAGAGATGAGAAAGCAGAGATTTACTGAAATTGAATTGATCCTATTTAAAATAGGAACATCTTTGGAAAGTCAGATAGCTGGAGGATCAATCAGTCTTGCCAAGTTGGCCTGATGTCCAGGAGTCAGGAATGGAAGAATTTTCTTGGATGTGGAGCATGGACTAGCATGGATTTTTTAATGCTGTGGGATATGGCGTGATGATGCAGCCAAGCCTCTCTGACAGTTGTCTGACAACCAGTGGCACAGTCCTGCCTCCCCCAGATCGTGTTCATGGGATCCTGTGGTGGGATGGTTCATCTAGGCAATCCAGCAAAAATACTGCTCATGGTCTGTGGCAGAGTTAGTTTTTGTCTGCACTGGGTCCCTTGAAATCCTTGCTGTGAGACTAGATGAGCTCCAGTGCCACAGAAAGGGAAGCTGCTGGGGTACACGGCTAGGGAGGAGGTGGAGTGGGATCACCCCTTTTGGCAGCGAGTAATTATTGGATCAGGTGAGACGAGCTTCTAATCCCACAGCGGGCCTGACAGGCCGGGGGTGCACTCAGAGGCAAGGAAAGCTTGAGCAGGAGAACAGAAAAGACAACACTCCTTTCATAGCACATTGGTTCAGCTGTGAGATCCAACTCACAACTCAAGAAAAGGTTTTCTGTGAGTTGGGTGAGAGCAGAAAGTTTCAAAGTCCCTGATCCCAGCCCCCCAAAAAGATCAGAAGCCTCTGGCGAGGTATAACACATAGATACTGATTAGCTTGCACACAACTGTATGTTACTTGAGCTGCCTCAGTGAAACATGTTCTGTGCTAGCACCCCTCAAATGCGTGTGCCTGATTGCTTCCACAACCAAAAGGCCATGAAGAGATTCTCTGTACTCAGTAACTCAGTGTTACTCTATAGGAAGGGAGAGACAAAAGCTGTGCTTGAGCTAATGGGAAGCGTGGACTAAAGGGAGGAGCAATTATGTTTTGGGAGATTAGAGGAGCCAAGCTGCAAAAGGTCTCACTTCTACAGAGGGCTAACAGAGGTTTTCTGTGCAAGAAACCAAGGATAGAGCCAACTCTGTGAGCTGCTCATATTAAACATAGTGGGGGAACACATGGACCCAATACAGCAGGCACCACCTAGGAGCAGGACTATGTGACAACCACATGGCCTATCCCCACCTCTTCTTTCACAGAATTTTTCCTTGGTAGAATATTTAAAATCGTTTTGGTCCAGCCTACATCCGTATTTCCTGACTGAAATGAAATATGACACTCTCCGCCAAGCCCCCCCACCTGCAGTGCCTCATTTACTTTACGGGGAAAAATGATTTGCAGTCACTGACCCTATTTTTCTGGTTACAAAATCATTTATCAGTATGCTAGATTTTGCCTGCTGAGTTAGTCCACACTAATAAAGCAAAATGCAAATTATGTGCTCGTCTTTTCTGACCCTGACTTCGAAAATTGGTTTTTCTTTTTCTGCTTCTCATCTTTGACAAAAGAAAGACAGGCATAAGCTTAAAAGTCAGCAGGTACATCTACCTGTCTGTCAAGTAACCCAAATCCTGCTTGCCATTACACAGACTTACAGTGAATACTGAGAATGGGTGATGCTATAGGAAACAATAGATGATGGATGCCAATTAGGTTAATTAGATAGTTCCATATTCCTCAACCAAAATCTTTCCCTCCTTTCTCTTAATTCTCTTTTCTTATGGTTAATTCTTCCCTTCCATCTTGCTGGTTTGTCTGAAAGCCAGCCTTGATGCTAAAAGATCTATGCACATCCATCAGGTTTCAGACGGTGGAAAGAAAAGCCTCTGAAAATATCTTCCCTACCCATCCTGGCAAACTTTCTCCTATGACTTCTCCTTTTCACAGTGAAAGACTGCATAAACCAATTCCTAAAGATTCTAAGACTCACACCACTTCTCTTCCACATGGTCTTAACACTTGTCTCTCTCATTCCCCCTGTCCTTCAGAGGCTTCAGTAACTTTCCTGTAGTGTGCACACTGTTCTTATTCTCAATAATCATAACATTTCCTCATCTCCTTGGCGCAACTCTCACCAAGACTCATGCACAGAGAGTCTTTTCTAAGCCTCTTTTCTACTCTGTCTTGCATATTTGACATTCTACTCTCATTGCACCACTGAAATTGCTCGTGACTTCTGCTTCTTTAAATGATGTTGCCTTTATTTAATCTTCACCGATCCCTGTCTCTTACTTCTGTCATCTCTCTGCCAACTTTATCTTTCCTCTCAACACTTTCTCTCCTTGGCTTTCACAACTCCTTCTTCACTTCTCCCTTTTGACAGCTGAGTCTTCCTTTTCCATTCCCATTTGCTGTGGAAATCTCAGCAGGCTTTCAGTCTTCTGCCTTTCCTTGTGTATCAGTACCCAGTCACGTTGGCAGCATTCTGCATGTGACATGTACATTTATCTGTGACATGTACATTCTGTGACATGTACATTTATCTTGGTCTTTTCATCCATCCAGTACTACATTTTAGCCACTATGTCTTCTTGGGTGTCTTTGCTAATTCAGCTTTCACATGGCTGCTGCTGAACTTCCAAAGAGCCCGTTGAAGTGCTGCTCCAATTCCTCTAGTTTCTTTATAAGCATTTTCCTTCCTTTTCTCCTATCTTGTTGCTTGGACTAATCAGGCCTAGTCCTACCTCGAGGCAGATGGACCGTGTCCAGGATTTGCAACATTTTCTCTTGAAGTCACAGCGCTCTTGTACATTCCCTGCGTTTTCTTTTCCACTCTATCCAAATGGGAGACATCTATAATTGCCCCTTCCCCTCTATTACAAACAGAAGTCAGTACAATCATTCTTGCTTATTTTCTCATCTGTTTAAATCTTTTCCCTGACTCTCTCTTTTACCATCATTCAACTTCTATATTCCTTTCTCCTTCAGAGTCACAGCTTTTGCTGACCACTTTTACTTCTTATCATGCACGTCTCTCTTCTTCTGCTTTATCAGTGATGCTAACACTAATCCTTGTAAAATCTGTTGACACTCCTTTTTAAATACTTCCTTCCTTTCTACTTGAATGGCTGTAATACAAATCATAAAACTTGGGCAATCTCTCTTCCCTCTCCACCCTGTCCCTTTTAGGTAAACTTGAAGAAACTAGCAAGGAAACTGGATTTTTTTAGCAGCCAAAAAGAAAGAAAAAATGTCCAAAAGTGATTAAAGGACAACTTGATAAACTGAAAGAAATGGTTTTAGTGGTTGTTGATTTTTTCCTTCCCTCCACTAAGGTATTAAAAATTACAATGAACAAATAAGTGTAAGTTGATGAAAGCCAAGCAATCATAAATGTAAGAATCTATTAACTGCCTGAAGTGCACTGAAACAAATATTAAAATATTTTAAAGGCCAATATGGGGCATAGAAATTGTGGTTGCACTGCACTGAGAAAGGAAGGAAATGAATGAGATGGACTCAGGAGGCTAACAGCTTTTTTGCCCAGTCCAGCAATTCCATAGCCCGTTTGACTTTCTACCTAACGCTTTCTGATTTAGGGCTTCATCCTCTGAACAGTGCTTAGCTCTGTCAATGTCCATAGACTCACAGAATGGGTTGGGTTGGACGAGATCTGAACAAAGTAATTTTGCAAGTTTGGAGCCCTAGAGCCTGATACTCTGTAGGTGCAGCTCTGCTGTAAGACATATGAATCTTATATTTGTGGGGTATAACCAGTCCCATAAAAACTCTACTGACAGTTCTGCCTAATATTCAAAGCAATGAGTAAGGCTAAACACAAGTTTCGGTAAACTTGAAGAGTTTTCTCTCCTTCAGATTTTTAAATCGGTATCACATCTGAATTCTGAGCAGAACAAGTGAGCTGTAAAACGTATTAATACAGAACATATCTGTAAACAAACATCACCTTGGGCACTGCTCTTTGTGCCAGTGAAGCACATAGTCTGAATGATGGACATGACAGCCTGGAGATACTTGAGGAAAGGGGAGCAGCAGAGGAGGCTTGAATTTTAGGAATATAACTATCTAGTTATTCGTGTTTAATCACACATGGAGCTAGATCATGGGCTGGTTTGGGCTGAAAGGGACCTTAAAGATCACTGAATTTCAAACCCCCTGCCATGGGCATGGATATCTTCCACTAGAACAGGTTGTTCCAAACCCCATCCAACCTGGCCTTCTACACTGCCAGGGATGGGGCATCCATCACTTCCCTGGGCAACCTGTTCCTCTGCCTCACCACCCTCACAGTGATTTCTTCCTTATATGTAAATTACATCTAAAGCAAGATATCCTTATATCTTCCTTATATCTAACATAAATCTACCCTCTTTCTGTTTAAAGCCATTCCTCCTTGTCCTGTCACTGCATGCCCTTGTAAAGAGTCCCTCTCCAGCTCTCTTTCAGGCCCCCTTTAGGTACCGGAAGGCTGCTATAAGGTCTCCCCAGAGCCTTCTCTTCTCCAGGCTGAACAATCCCAACACTCTCAGAACTGTCTTCATAGGAGGGGTGCTCCAACCCTCTGATCATCTTTTTGATCATTCCAACAGTTTATGTCCCTCTTGTGCTGAAGATCCCTAAAGAGGCCAAACTTTGCTCTCCTAAACTCCAGGGATGCAAGCTTGCTGTGTGCTCTCCTTGCTGCCCTAAGGATCTTGAACTCCACCAGTTGATCACTGATGTAGAGGGTGACACTCTCTCCTCGTCTCCCCTGCCTGTCCTTCCTAAAGAATCTGTATACTTCCATTTCAACACTCCACTTGCAGGATCCATCCCACCATGTCTCAGTGATGCCAATAAGATCATAGCCCTACAGGCACTCACACACCTCTGACTCCTCTTGTTTATTCCCCATACTACATGCATTTGCATAGAAGCATTTAACTTGGGCTCCTATGAAGCTGACTTACTGTCTGGGGTGGCTGGAATTCCTTTGTGTTGCTCTTTAGGTTCTTCCTGCTGGCCTGTACTCCCTCTCCAGGTTCAGAGCATCTGTTGCTGGCACTGGCATCAAAGTGGTAGAGGTGGGAGGGATTGAGGTTCCTCTCCCCAAAGAGCGTTAGTCTAAAGCTTTCCTCACCAGCTTGGCAAGCCTATGGCTGAAGATGCTCTTCCCCCTCTCTGATGGATGGACCCCATCAGTCCCCAGTAGACCAGGTTTCTTGGAGTGAGTCTTGTGGTTGGTAGGTTTTTTCATGAGCAACCACTCTTGTCAAATGACAAATCAGCCCATTGTAAACCAGAGCTTCTCTTTTGTACAGAGAATCACAGGACACCTGAAACAGAAGTTATGCATGTGAAGGTTTTTCTCAACCCGGCCTGTAAGATTTCTCTTATCTAGGGGATTTTTCTTATTATATTTTTACATGGAGAACTATGTATTGCTGCAACTACATCAATATAATTAAAACACTATGAGTAAATTCCCTATTAGGGAGTCTGATAAGCTGTATAAAAGGACTTACACCAGCTTATTCACATTGTATGTAGTATCACTGTAACAGGATATATAATATACACATTTTTATAGATATGAAATGCTCTACTTGGGGCTCAAAGATAAAACAGGAAAATCAAACACTGCCTCAGCAGGGGCTGATAGCATTGCAATACCTGCAGGGAGAAGAAAGCTGCTCTCCCTGGAGAAGAGGGCTCCCAGCAGCGCCGAGAGGTTCCCCTTTACCAGGGGGCTTGGGGAGGCCCCATGTAGCTCTTGCAGAGGGAAGTCCCAGCCCAGAGATGGTGGAGTGGGAGGCAGGGGGCCCCTGCTCTCAGCCACATCAGAAACTGGATCCCAGGGAAAAGCTATCTCACCCAACATTAGTGGAGAAGCTAAAAAGTCTGGAGGGCTTGCAGGGCACTGCCTGAAGGTAAGGGAGACCTGGAGAGGTTTGGCTAGAGAACAGTGGCTGATGGCATAGAGAAGGCTAAAAGGAAAAGTTCCTTTTAACTCTCCAAGTTAGCTATGAGGGGTGGCCCAGGGAACCAAGACACTCCCTGGCAACTTTACAACTACTTTGGTCATTAAAACTAGATCTTAGCCACCCTCTCCCTATGACGTAGGCCAAGGCAAAGTGACTCAGTCTCACTCTACAGTAGATCTCAAAGCAAAGCATAATCTCATTACCACAATAACCTAGGTTACTCATGCACACTTTCTGCAGCCTCCTTCCAGACCTCCTACTCTCCCTGGTGTGCCATTTATTTAGTCCAAAAATGCTTTACTCTAAATTCTCACTTCTGTCACAGCTATTCAGAAGAGTTTATCTCCCCAGAGTTTGCATTCCTGGATTGAAAATTGCTGCAAGTCAGCCTTTCTCCCATTGTGAGCAAGGGGAAAGGTTTCAGCTCGTGCCATTCAATAACCACTTTCTTATTTCTCACTGGGCCCATGCCATGATAGAAAAATGTGGTTACTTGAACCACATAGGGAAGGGGTGGGAAGATTCTGAAGCTCTGTGCTGCACTCAGCAATATATATTACTTACTTAAATGAACATATAGTATATGTGAGTGATCTTAAGCAGTTTAATCTGAATTCCAGACAAGGACTCTGAAGGCCACTCTATTTTTTCCACCTTGATACTTTCTGATAACAATTCTAGCACAACTGAGAATCAGCACAGTAAAAAATAAAAACACCCCCCCTCCCAAAAAAAAAGAAACAGAGAAAGGATTATTTACAAATGATGGGCAGGAGACAATGTAAACCAGTTTGACTAGGTGTGACTGAACATACAGCAACAGACTATAGCAAGTTACTGCAAAAATTATATGAGGCAAAACCCATCCCCTTTGATACTGCTCTGGGCAAAGTGTTGCTTTTAGCAGGATCCCCTTGACTCAGCCTAATACTCACGTGGCCACATTACTGGGATGTAGGCCTTACCCAGTGGGTGTATTTTAACCTTTTAATGACACATTTGAGGTGTTTGTTTTGACAGCAGGTCTGAGCTGCGAGATTGTGAGTGTACCAATGTGTTAGGTTTGACCCAGTGTAAAGTTCCTTAGCAGTTAAGCTGGTGACAGCAGCTAATTCATTAGCCACCCTACATGTGCAACACAAGCTTTATTTTAGCCTTGGAACACATAAAGGCAAGGTGGGCAAAATCAGAAAGTCTTAAAATTTGGCTTCTCTGTTCCTCCACCAGACATGCCCAACTAAATTAAACCAACAATGTACCAGGAACAAAAGACTATTTTTCATCCCCATTTTTTGTCCAAGATACCTTGGAATACTAATCTGTATCATGTAGAAAGAGCCTGTAAAAACTTCCTTCTAAAATTATAACAACAGAAGAAATTAGGTCAGCAACTAAACAGTAGGTTGGATATAATCAAGCTATAGTGCCCTTGGGACACAAAAGGTAGTGCTTTTTGCATTTGCATTTTGTCAACTTACGCAGCTTATTGCTGTGGGAGGAATTCAAGGCAAATAACACTAAGACAGGATTTGCCAAAACGTTGGAAAACTGTTTGATCATTAATCGCATTTGCTAAGACTGTGATTAGGGTAATTGCTCTGTATTTCTTTTCACAAACCTGTTGTCCATGGGGGGATCAGGAAGGACTATCCTCAACACCCATGAAGTTCAGCACAGCTCAGCTGGCTCTTTGTGCCTTTTTTTTTTCCCCCTGAAGTATCAAATACTTGCCCGTGAAAAGGCACAATACCAACAGTTGGATACTGAGCGGCCTAGTGTTAGCATCTACTGAAGTAATTTCTGTTTCGTTGGAGTTGTATCTTGTTTGCTTTCTAGGTGACTTGTTATTCCTTGGAGCGAATTTTCAAAGTGGTTAGTTAGCAGTGGGAACATGGAGCTGGGGTTTGAATGGACTGCCATAAAAACTGAGTTTCCATAACGCTATCTAGTGTTTGAAAACACTTCCTCATTGGTGGCTACTGGTAACAATAGTGCATGAGGCATGAGGTTTCATACTGTGTCAGTGGCTGTGTAGTGTATTAATGCCGCCCCCAAGTTTGCCTCTAGCTTCCTTTTTTTTTTTTAATTACACAACTGCATAAAAAGGTTCTTGTCTGAATCTGAAGCAATATTTTAAAACTGTGTTTTAATTACTAGCACATGCATTTCTGTGACACATATCCCTCTGGAATCTGGGTATTGCCACTTTAATTTAGAAACACTGATATCATTATAATGAGCATAATACAGACCTTAGACTACGTAAGACAGAAAGAAAAGCATAGCTCCTATTCTCTCTCCCTGCAGATTAAAACCTCCCTTGGATACTACAGCATTCTTTTGTACAGTGGCTGTTAAAGTTTTCTTGTGGTTTTTTTTTTTTTTTCCCATGCTTATTATTTCAACAAGTATGTATAAATTGTGTTCAGTTCTAAAGAAAACAAAAAAATTCTGTTTTTCCTGTCAGTACTACAGACTGATCCCTATGCTTCAGAAACCCATTGGATTCTTTCCCTCTCAGATCATCAGCTACAAGGGTTCTGTAGGATAAGTTTACGTCTTGCTTGCATTGCACAACAGTGCTGTCTCCAGGTTCTGCTCTCAGTGTGTGTGCACAAAATGGAATTGCATCCAGCTCATTTGCTCTCTCTCTGTTATGTTGTTTCTGAAGAGCCAAGAGGATTAAAAAAAAAAGCAGCAAACATTTGATGTGGTTATTAAGCCCAGTTCATCTGACTTTAAGTAAACAAAGTAATAAATCTATTAAGAAATAGGATGCAACTTTTACAGTTACTTTCCAGGAGAGACCCATGCCTTAAGGAAGAAAGAGAAATGAGGAGTTCTGTGCTGGAGGCATTCCTGAGAAAGGTAAGGAGGTATGCAAATAGAAATCTAATCTGTCTCTGACGTATGTGCTTGGGCAGAAAGCTATTGTTAGACAAACATGTTGTTCCTGAGCAGCAGAACTAACGAAGCTTGATTTCCTACAGATTTGTGTCCTTTGTCCCACATCTCTTTCTCTTCACCACAATAATCCCAGCTCTCCTCATGCCTTCAGTAACGCTGCCACTACCAAGAGACAACAAACTGGGAATGGTCTGGAGCTATAAAAATAGTCATTGTCGACACGTGTGTGCTGACTGGCCAGCTGGCTGGAAGCAACATATAATAGCTGAGATCCTTTTCTTTGGTCAAGGCAGTAACTTGACTCTCTGTCCCTTATCCTGCTGCCAGACTTCATGAAATGTTTTAAAAAACATAATCATGTCCAACACTATCACTCTTTCAACTTGAGTCCAAACCTGATTTGCCAGAGGGTTACAAAAATTATTAGGTACAGGACAAACACTGATTGCGTAAGCTTTGTTTCCACAGGAAAATGGATTCAGAAGGTTAGCTACTTTCCTCTTCTTAAAAACCAAAAAAACCCAACAGGGCTAATTAGGAAGTTTTCCCACAGTCATTTTCAGCTGCAATACTTCGTGTAAGAAATAGTAACTGACCTGCTCTAATGGTTAATGTCTGATTAATTTTTATTCATACATAAATTTGCGAAAGCTTCTATTCTGCTGCTAACACTGAGACCTTTTATATGACTAAATATTTCCAGCCTACTGTACAATCATTATTGATCCTTTCCAAAGGAAAACATGCTGCCTCCTCTGTGGTCTGCTCTATGTGCACCTCTCATTTCCCAGCTCCAGGAGAGCTCCATTGGACTGCATTCTCACGCTGTCTGGACTTTAGGCTACATTGAGCAATAAACATTGTCTGCTCTGAGTGTTCCCTCTGGCATATTTACTTGAATTGTGACCTTATGTTTTGGTTTTGTTGTTTATTCCAGTTTCTTCAATACACACTCCCACTGCTTCTTTACCAAGCTGCCAACTAAGAACCTGCTTTAAAGGACCTTATCTATTTCTCCTCAGGAAACCTAAACAAAGAAGTAAATAACTGAGCACAGGCAAGCTGAAAGCTTGCACCTCCCAAGTCACTTAATTTCCTGTCCCCATCACACCTGAACACCTCCTTTACGGCAACTCTTCTGTTGGTGAAAGAGGGCAGGATGACAGCCCTGGAGGAACAGAAGTGTGTCATTTCGCCAGAGGCAAAACACGGGATTTCCAGCAGCAGCGTGAGGCTATGGAACAAAGGATGGGAACACAGAGGCTTGCAGTGCAGTGTTGCAACATCTTAGAGCTGGATGGTGACCCGCAGCTGTAGTTGGTGAACAGAAAAGGAGCAGAGGTTACTTGAGTCATCAAGACACCAGGAAAGGCTTCCAATTTATCTGTTCTCAAAATGCCTGCAACTTCATATCTATCTCAGCTGGGCTGAGGCTAGCTATTGGAATACTACTCCAGCAAAAGGCGGTGCAGGACCAGGACAGCAGGGAGCAGCAGAGGTACCCCTGTGAGGTGCCCGGACTGAAGCAGGGCAAGGCACCAGGGCTGTGGTGAAATGAGCCTTCTGTGGTTTGGGGTTGAATAGGGAACAGAAGGTACAGGTCATAGAAGCAGATCAAGAAGACTGTAAAACAAACAAATTGATTGTGGGCCTTGGATTCTGACACTCAAAGAAATGACTTTTCATAGCAATGTGGGAAACTTGTTTTTTCATAGCAGAGCTGTGTGTACAGACATAACTGTGCATAAACACTTGGACTGGACACAGTGAATGTAAAACAGGGCAGACGTGTCCTTCTCTGCCCTCCCTGCACATGTGCACACGTATTACACATTTATATACATATACACATATATGTATATACATATATGTATACATACATACACACATTTACCCTTTTTCGCCTTTGGACTTCTGGGAGCAGGAGAGAAGATCCATCAATGTGTGGTGAGATAGAGAGTACCCAGGCTGAAGATTCTTTTTGGGTTTGTTCATCTGCTGAGGACCTAGCAGGAAGGGAGTATAATTGAAGTACAAATTATCTTTAGCTATAATTAGATGTGCACATATATTAAAAATATCTTTTAAGAAATTTAGAAAATGATTTCAAGATGAAAATAAGGCGTAGCACACTTCAGAATCTAGATGTTTCCCTTTTCAAACTCACGTTATACTGAGGGGAATAGCCCTTTAGTGATGCTTTGAGTTTCATAGTAAATTATCTCAGATGCATTGGCAGAAGATTAGAAGACTAAAAAAACCCAAGCCTTTAAAAAAACTGCATTTTTCATATTCATTGAACACTAGGCCATGACATGTGTTTTTTGATCTACTGAAATTACTGTAAAAAATGCTGACATAGACCTGACACTTGAACCAGTGGATATAATGTTGTAGTTACAACTCTGGTAAAAGTTTCCAGATAGCCAAAAAATAAAAAGTGTTTCCCTCCAGTGTTTATATAAAACTACAACAGAGGTAAGTTCTCTGTGGAGTTCCCTTTGCTAACATAAGCAGCACACAGTATAACATGACTCTGTTGGTTCATACTAGTTTTTCAACCACATTTCTTCTTGCTGCTTCTACTGGACTCCTATTCCAAACCCTAAATTATTTGGTGGCCAGGAACATCTTTATAGTTTCTGTCCTAAATGTACTTATGGCAAGTCTGTGTCCTTCACCTTAGATAATTCTTTCCTTTTTCTAGTGCTTGCTACTAACATAGCACCCTTGAGAGCATTCCTAGAGTCAGCTTGGCTTCAGTTTTTATTTGTTAGGCTAAATGAATTATATTTCTGAACATCCTAGCAGCCCTTCAGAACACTTAGAGTTTGAATTGGTCTTTCTTGAACACCAGTGAACAGAACTCTTTTTTTCTTGCCATCATGAGGTAACTTCTTAACAGCATTATCTTTGTGTCTTCTTCGAGTTAGATTATATGGAACCTGAAGATCTATTAGATCTATTGTCTTTCTCTTGCCTAGAAAGTCTGTTATACAGTTACTACCGAAGAAAGCTGCCACATTAGTCTGGCACAATCTACCCTTGGTAAAACTATACCTTTTGTGCAATTTTCCTTTTACGTTTCCAAGTGTTCTTTCTTTCGTATTAATTGAAAAGCCCCCTGTACTAGTGGAGGTAGCAATCCACAGTAAATTAAACTAGATGTACTAGGGAAAGAGCTCAAAGAATCATAATTATCATACAGATCAAATGTGATTTTGCAAGTCTGGCTAGCTGACTAACATTTATCACATACCAAAAAGACTGAAATCAAGATTCTGGCAACAGCCTATGTCAGTCCACTGCATCAGTGCAAGGAACAAAGTCTCTGTAATACATAGCTGTACTTAGCCATATTTATCAATCTCCATCACAAATGACAGTTACATATTTGATAAACAATTTCATCGATCTGAGCTCTGTAGTAACAGCGACCACAAATAAAAAAAATGCAACCCACATACAGCTCTCTTGGGACAAGGTTTAAATAGAGCGAATCTATTACGCTGGCTAGCTAGGGACTCATTACTGAATTCACTATTCTTTGTCTTTGGAAAAGCTAGAATCCATTCTGGGAGAAAAGCCCTTCAGCCCTTGGGATCCCAGCAAAAGATTAGAGTCTCTTTTTATCATTCAACAGCCCTATTTCATCCCCACTGCAGAAAAGATTATGCCAGGGGCCATTGTTTCCCATCCTCAGGCAGGCTGGGAACTCTTCTGAGAGGGCAGAATTTTTAAGTGCTTGCAGCCCTGGTAGGAAGTACTGTGAAAAATAGTCAGGAACTACCTCCTTGCTCCCAAAAGCTGGATTTTCCTGTATAATTATCTTAGTAGGAGCTGGAATTTGAAGAACTCATCTGAGTGTGGGACAGGGTGAGGCACAAAGGCTGGTGCTGTCCCCCTCCCCGAGACCTACATGGAACAGAAAGCAAGGCAGCTCCTTTCCCTGGCAGCCCAGATATCCTTACCAGCAACAGAATCACTGTACTCCGTGTGTGATGATCTGATGACATAATGCTTCCATATAATCTCTGACCATGGGAACTTCGGCATAGACCCGTTAAACCGTCCTTGCCTACATAGCTGCTGTCCAAAATTGCCTCGTAACTTAGCAACTAACTTGCTACCTGCTATCAGGTCTTCTTTAACATTACCATTTCTTGAACTTTTCCATTTCATTATGTATATGTATTTCAAGTATTCCTCCCCTTGAGGCAGTGCTTCAAGAAGCAACTCACTTTTCTTGGTTTTGGCCCTCTATGGGCTATCTCTCTCTAATATCTCTAAAGAAATCTCACCAGCATGGCTACAGCTCATTCTGGCTTAGATATATCACCCCATCACCTAGCCCATCCCTTACTTCAGTAAGAGTAATCAGCAAGGAACAATCATCCTTTAGCAGCTAGCAATCAGGACCCAAACACAGTGCGCTAGAACAACACAGATAAAAGATCTAAAAAACAACCAACACCCACCACCACACATTTAAGTTATGATTTTCACACCAAATCTAATGCAGTTTATATAAAACGTCGTGTATTTGCAATAAAGTTTTTCATCCCAGGACAACAGAAAAGCACACAAAATAAGCTTCCATTTTAATAGAATCATAGACTGGTTTGGGTTGGAAGGAACCTTAAAGATCATCTAGTTCCAAACTCTTTGCTGTGGACAGGGACACCTTCCACGAGACCAAGTTGCTCAGAGCACCATCCAACCTGGCCTTGAACGCTTAAAGGGATGAGGCATCCACGACCTCTCTGGACAACCTGTTCCAGTGCTTCACCACCCTCACAGTAAAAAGATTTCTGGATTAACACACTGCTACCACCAGTTAAAGAATAGTCAGCTACATTTGCTGCAAAGGCTGTTGTTAAACAGCCGCCTCTCTCCATTGCTGCGTTTTGTCCAAGAGCAAAGAGGAACTGCATGCCTTAACCTTCATTTATGGACTGAAGAGACTGGCTTTGCTTATGTTCTCTTTTGGTGTTGCTACAGTCATATCTATTTGGAATCTTAGATATTTGTACAGTATACATACTTGTAGCACCTTGCAATTTTTCCCCCCCCTATATTTGTATCTGTTTATATGTGATCCTGTGGCTTGTTTTATTCAGAGATATTTGAGTACCTCAGGGTCTTGTGGTTTTGCTGCATGTGGTGATGTACTAACAGTGTACAAAAATATTTAAATTGCTACTTGAAATACAATTTGTACAAAAACTTAAACAAGCATCAATCAGAAGACTGATATGAAACCTTCATGTAAATAAGCCTTTAATTTTAGTGAACAAGTAAAGGCTTGCAAGAGAGCCTTTGGTCATATTTTAAAGCATTGAATACGGTTTTATTAAGAAATACATTAAACCCCTTATGAAGAACACACTGAAAGCCAACCCCTCCCTCCTCCAAATCTTTCTGCATCTGGGGTGAGGGGGCAAGAAAGCTTGGAAACAACGTTGAAATAAAAATGGCATATAAAAGGATCCAAAAGAATTTATTAAATGACATATTGAAAATTCAAAGTTAGGAACTGCAAACGACAGCGAGCTAAGAGTGCCCAAGTACAGAACAATGTTTTTTTTTTTGTTTGTTTTCTGTTAGGTAACAGCAGAAAAAGAAAATACCTTTCAAAACATTGGCCTTTATGTAAATGGAGATGAGGTTTCTATTAAACATTTACCTTTCACAGTGAGCATAGTTTTGCTTTGTTAGCTGATGACTACCACTGTTTATCAAACAGGATTAGCTTCCTTAGAAATTCCCAACCCCCCAGTTAACAGTACCTTATGAATCATCAAATTTATAACTTGTCAGGCGTGGCCTGATACCTTAGGGCAAACTGGGACCCTGTTGAAAACAAGACACATTAACTGCTTAACAGCTCAGCAGACAATACAATGCTAAATTTGCCAAACTCCTGAATGCATTTTTACTGAACAGTAAAAAGAGAGAATAATATCTTAGCATAACTTTTTTTGAGAGCTGTGGTCATGAATCAGATAATTAAAAATGAAACAATTTCCATGGAGGAGCATGCTGCAATCTATAGACTGAAAAGTGTCTAGGAGGATTAAAAAAAAAATCAACTCAGAAGTTTCTATAAAAAAGCTTTATTTTTAAGCAAGGCTCCTTTTTAGAGGGAATAAAAATACTAACATATCTGATGATCTTCCTGTGGCCTTTTGGAAGTGTAAGCCTTATTCTGCACTTCTTCCCCCTCAACTTCCATAGTATTTCAGCTTCTTCTTAAAAGCTTTCCAGAATCCAGTACTTTTGAATGGTGCTATAACCTGAAAAGGTAACTAACTACATCAAAGAAAAATACTGAATGAAAATGTAAAACCCACGTGCACCGTCCACACTAGGCATGCTCAGTCTCGTGTGTGCATCAGCAGTGGTTATTTTTTTTAGAATAGGCTCATGCCTGTTGCTTTATTTGGTCTCCAAACTCTGAAGAGCTCAGCAGCTCAGAGAAGAGGTGGTTAGTTCCTTGGCTTAGCTAGCATCAAGGAACACAAGGGAACTCTGCATGTAAATCACGAGGCATTGGAATTGACTTCTTGTAAAAGATTTTTTAAATCTTTTGCCCATATCTGGTTGTGGTAAGTAGCCTTTAAAGGGAGCTTCTGAAATAGCCTTTGTATTTATTCATTCTGTGCATCACTAGAAGAACTTGTAAGTGTATAATGCATAGTACACCTCTGCCACAAGAAAACAGATCCTGGCTAAAGACAGAATTGAAAGACAGGAAAATTACTTAAGTGACACAAATTACTCTGGACAAAATCACAATCAAAAGTGGTACATTTAACAGCTGCCTATTTATGGAGTAACATGCATTGCCAACAGTAAAATCTTAAGAGGTCTACAAGATTTCTACAAGAAAGACCAAAGAATGCTGGAGATTAAAGTATAAGCAACATAAATGCCGAATTTTGCCTTCATGCTGAGAAACCTGCCCTGCTTCCTTTCCCAACCCCTGCCAAGATAACTATTACTGTCTCTATCAATTCTGAGCAAACCCTGGAGCCCCATATACAAGTTTTATTTGACCAAATTCAGCTGCTTGCTATAAATATGCCACTGTTATATCCATGTACCACACAGCTCTGTTTAAAGTTCTCACAGAACATGTGCCACTTACCCGCAGGGAAGAAAAACAAACCACAATCAAAACAACACACCACCCTTCTTTTTTTCCCTCACTACATTTTTACTCGTGCAACAAGAAGAGACTATTCACGAGTAGTACTAGTCATGACTCGAATCAAGCTGGTATAATTCCAGAATACAATGGGGAACCTAGTGAACTTCTAAGAGTTTGATAAGGGTGCACACTGGAACAGAAAAGGGACCTGGGATATTTGAAATACTACACCACATTAACATGTCTCACTACGGGGATAAACACTGGCCCAAGGCTGATATTTGCTGCAATATTTTGTTACTCATTTCCAGTATTTTGTTTTTGATACCAGCGGGGCACTCTCCCAAGAAAACTGAAATCTTCTTCCTTGGAATCGACAGATTTCAAAGAAACACTATGCAAGCACTGGCTAATCTTCCTCTCTGTAGTTACAAAACCCCATGTTGAGGATAAGAGAGAGGCAATTGCTCTGACATAGAATTTAAGTGTAAAATAAAGAATCAACACTACTGCTTTAAAATATTTGGCAATAGGGTAAAAAATATGTTTTAAGCCAAAGGAAGCTTTCCTAACAAAGACACAGCAGGCCATCTAACTCCAAGGGTGTGCATATTTGTTTCTGATTGAAGCAATCCCCAATATTCCAGGCACATATTTGATTGTAAATGAACTTTCTATCTAGACACTAAAGGAAATAAATTGCTTATACAGAAAGCTTTATTCTAAAATTAAAAAAAACCCTAAGAACAACAAAAACCTCAACAAAAAGAAGCCCTAAAAGTTCAAGATTCAAATAACTAAAGGAAAAACAATTAAAAAGAAAACATAATTTTCAAACCAATAAATAATATATTAAAACATTAAAAATATAATTTTACTGTGTACTTATTCCATGAAGACTTTATATAGCAGTTTTGTTAAATATTAAATTGTCTTGTAATTTTGATAATTTTTAGAAATCATAACAAAGGTAGTTTATTTGTTTTCTGAAAACTCAGTGGGAGATGCAAAACTGCTCACATTTTGCAGTAGTTCAAATGAACTAATTACAGGAATTTACCTAACTTTGCTGATTAAAAACTCCCAAGAACCAAACCACATGAAAAACTTCACTGGTTTTTCTGTGTGATGTCTGCAGATGGTAGCAAAAGTAAGAAGAGAACAGTTCACTGAAGTAGTGTGACTCAAAACATCTTGAAGGTTAAAAGCAAGCCAGCCTTCTCCAAAGTCAATAGGAACTGTTAATAGCTGCACAGAGCTAGGATTTCACCATTTTTGGAGAGGTCAGTTAAGTGAACATTCACAAGTAGGAGAAGGCTTATTCTAGTAAACCAAAACATCTGTGGTTAGTAAAATTGAAGCAGATTTCGTACCTACATTAAAAATATGTTTCCATTAGTCAACTTGTGGTTTTAAGTACAACTCGGCAACATTCTGGGAAATGAATGATGCAATCAACACTTCCAATAGAGAAGGGGCTAGACAGCATGTGATTTAATAGCAGTAACATACTTGAAGCAAACAATTTAGCTAATACATACCAGTGAATGGGAGACTGCTCCTTTAAGGATTTTTGCTGAAAACAAGAGGAAAAGCAAGGTAGACAAGCAGTTAAACTCAGGATACTCCCAATAATACATGACAAGTAAATACAGTCTTGTAAGAACTCTGGATCTCGATTTGGATTTCGGCAAAACACAAAGACGTTTTGGAGCAACTTAGGAATGATTCTAAATTTCCTTCACCAAAAGGAAACAAATCCTTAAAGAACCTTCTGTCTTTCCTGTGTGAATGGGGAAATTCACAGGAAAACCTCCCAACTAGTGTTAGTGTAGACAGACTGTTACTCTTACATAGTCTCAATAGAAACGGGCTTTTCCAGAAAGTAAGTTAGGGATGGAGCTCATCCTTAGATTGCAAATTGACTTACAGAGCTGAGAGACCTAACAATTTTAATTCTTTTTCCTTTTATCCTTTATTTCCTGCCAGGCAGGAAATGAACAGATACATTTCTGAATCAATGGGGAGCTACTGCAGATTTTCACAGCTGAAACAGTTTTATGGCAAAACAGTCTAATTTATTTTTCGCTTGCATGTTTCAGAAGAGCTCTGCAAATTAAAAATCAAACTACAAAGTCAGAGAACTGGAAAGTATCTCTCTACATTTGGAGTTGCTACTGATTCCACTTAGAAACAATATACAGCATCGATACAGAGAAGAGACTTACAGAAACAAATTGGGAGAATTGCCAACTTAGGTCTCCTGTTTATGAATTTAGTGATCATTTGACACTCAACTGTTTCTTTTCAAGAGACATGCACTTCTAGCCCAGAAAGCCAACTGTATCCTGGGCTGCATCAAAAGCAGCATGGCCAGCAGGTTGAGGAAGGTGATTCTGCCCCTCTACTCTGCTCTGATGACACCCCACCTCTACTGCATCCAGCTCTGGGGTCCCAGCATATGATGGACATAGGCCTGGTCCACCAGGTCCAGAGGACCACAAGGATGATCAGAGGGCAGGGCCACCTCTCCTATGAAGACGGGCTAAGAGTGTTGGGGTTATTCAGCCTGGAGATGGCTCTAGGGAGACCTTAGAGCAGCTTTCCAGTACCTAAAGGGGCTGCAAGAATGCTGGAGAGGTACTTTTTACAGGAGCATGTAGTGACAGGACAAAAGGGAATGGCTTTAAACTGAGAAAGGGTCAGTTCAGGTATTGGGAAGAAATTCTTTACTGTGAGGGTGGGGAGGCACCAGAGAAGCAGTGGATGCCCCGTCCCTGGAAGTGTTCAAGACCAGGTTGTATGGGGCTTTGAGCAACCTAGTCTAGCGGAAGGTGTTCCTGCCCATGGCAGGGGGGTTGGAACAAGATGGTCTTTGAGGTCCCTGCCAATCCAAATAATTCTGTGATTTAATATTTAGTAGCACATCCCGATATAATAGATTCTCACCTGTTCCAAAAGGCTCATTCCTAGAGTTTAAATCTGTCAGATTTGTACTTCAAAATATATAGAGGATTTTCTAAATTTCTGGAATGCCACTAAATACATGTGGTACATATGATGATACTGTGTTAGAAAGATAGAGGAAATGGGAGATTTTGTGTCTCTGCACACAGGAGTAGCAAACTTTTACACGACACTTAAAGACTTTTTGGGCTAGGGGATAATAATTATGTTCTCTTTATAGTGTATTTTTCCCGAAGGACACATTAACTTTATTCCTTGCTTAAAACCACTCACCAAGTGCTGGTTTGCTGACACTTTGCTAATTCCAAGACAACACTTCTCTATAATCTTTCACTTCCTCTTTCCACCTGCCCAAAATAGAAATTTACTTGCACAGTATCTGTTCTTAGCAGGATAGAACCTATATTTAAAATTAGTCTTAAATAGTTATTTGTCAGATGCTCAGGTCTACAAGCAAACACGTACTGACTACATAGAGATATACAGAATCACCTGCCCTGGGAAGTTAAGACCAACAGCAAAGTCATTCTAAAAATTGAATTATCGCTTGTCTTAACTGGAGAAAGTGTCAAATCCTGTAAGTTAGTATAAAAAATATTTTTTAAACAAAAAACTGAAGTTCTTGAATAAAGATTCATTAATTTAGAGGGGCTGTTAAGTTTGAGTGCATTAACAGTTTTCCTTATGTTATTCCTCTTCAATGTCTTGGAGGGGCTGTTGACTTTGCAAATTCCTAGCCTAAAAGATGTGCTATTAGCAGTGACTTACCTTCAACCAAAGAGATTAATTTCAAATTAAAAAGTTGCATTTATAATGAAAACTCATGTTTTATGAAATATTCAAAATTCTTTATTTCAGGCCAGTATTTTTACAGGCATCCATCTTTTCCTCCATGCTTGTACATGATCAAAGTCTAGCACTCCCAACCACAAAAAAAGCTAAATGATCATTACAGTATAGGCACAAAGTAGCCAAAAAGCTTTACTTTCATTAAGCAAAGCCGTGATTGTGCTCTAACAGCATTTATCATCAGTGCAGAAACTGATTTCCCCTCCTAAAAGCAAGCAGGAAAGGGAAATTTCCCTTAACTGAAGGAACACAGATGGCAGCTCTGCTACTAAAGCAGTCACTTCGTCAGTGGAAGAACCATAGATATCTGGATACACTGGACACCTTTCTTCATTGCTTTCAGTCGCTCTTACTGGTTCAGGTGGGCTTGTTCAGAACTGGATTAAACATCTTACAGGGGTCCATTACTGCTTTCATTATTATAATCACTATCAAGGTTCCACATTTGAACAATCAACATGATTTTTTAAAAAATAAAGCCATAAAACCCCCAGAAGTCTGTTGGTACTGCAGTTTTCTTGCAAAGACCCTGCTTCATAACTATTTAAAATCTCTTTCCTTTCTAGAAACATCAATTTCCTTTCCTCCAAGAAGGCAGCACCAGAGACACTTTGTATCACTTAAACACAAATTAACACAACTAGCGTATTTTACTGCATTTCAAACTTCCAGTTATAGTGGTAAGGTTAGCAATGAGCATATGGAATGAGTATCTGATACTTACATGTACCAAAGGCAAGTTAGTCACAAAAATCTCTACAAATATCTTACAAACAAAACCAGCAGCAAACACTGCTATCATTACACAGCACTCGTTAATGAAACACGAGTGATTGGGCAGCCATCTGGAAAACAAGCTGATAGCTATGTTATAAAAATAGCAAAACAAATATTTGATCATAGTAACTGTATGAACAAGTGTTAGCAGGAGGGAAGTGAGCATGATTCAGTTAGCACAGACTCTAGTTATACAACAGTGCCTCCAAGCCACAAAACATGTAGTTTCAGTTTTACATTAACAACCAACACTTCAGTCCGACACATGCAACCGACTCTGGCAAGCTTGTCCAAAGAGGCAGTGGAACATAATTCTACTGGTTCTTCAGGCCCATCCGATTGGCATGAGTGCCAGTCTTTACTTCTGTATGACACTTGGCAGTGGCAAGGTGCACTACAGCTCAGAACAGAGGGAAATGGCAGAAGTGCTGTTGTCAGAGGTAACATTCAACATATACATGATATGTGTACAGTTTGTTTCCAGGCACATCTTTGGTTACATTCTCAGTACAGTCTGCTTTATAAAATAATAAATAAAACAGTCAAGACTGGTTAAAATCCAGGCTAAGATTAAAATCGTCATTTTTTTTTTTTTTTCAGAAACCAAGACAGTAGAAGTCCCTTTAAATTCACGTCTTGTTATATCCATAAGCGGTAAAATCCCAGTGCTACAGTAAGGCATGTAAATACTGAACCTGAAAGGAAATAAAAATGGGGAGGAAAATGGCATTAACATTGACATTAAATCATTAGCTCTCAGAACATCTCTTGTGTCTTACTACAAAACTAAAAGTGCAACCACCACCCCTTCCTCATGCAAGAAAATAAGGATTTTGGTTTGCAACAAACAATTTCAAGGTAGGAGGAGTATAAAAACAACAAATAAGAAGGAAGGAAGGAAAAAAAAAAAAGAATGCAGAGAAACTGGGCTGGAAAACTTTGAAAGGCTGAAAGAAACCCTTACTTGCTTACCATTCAAAAAAAATCAATATGGCAAGTTAAAGATGCAAAATGAGGAAATAAATAACAAGATTAATAAATCTCGGTCAAGTATTCAGCAAACAAATAAATGAAAGCCATCTTTAACAAGGGTTATCAGTTTTCAATTTTTAAAATTTCTATTTAAATGAAATCAACTTTTGATTTCTAGATAGACACACAAAAGATTTTTGCCATTGTTTGCAATAGGAGCACTTCAAACACAATGCAAATGATTTTTAATTACTTTTTCTTCCATGTAGATTTCAACGTCTACTCTTATACAGATCTGAATCATGGGTCATCTACCGCCACCACCTGCGACTCCTAGAACACTTCCATCAACGCTGCCTCCATACAATCTTAAACATCCACTGGTCAGATTTTGTGACCAATACATCTGTTCTTGAGCAAGCAGCAGTCACAAGTATCGAGGCCATGTTACTGAGAACACAGTTGCGTTGGGCAGGACACATCTCAAGGATGAAGGACCACCACCTCCCTAAGATCTTGCTTTATGGTGAACTTGCCACTGGCTGCTGCATGAGAGGAGCCCCAAAGAGAAGATACGAGGACTCCCTGAAACAACATCTCAGCCTTGGCCATATTGACCAACATAACTGGTCTACTCTGGCCTCCAATCAGGAGGCCTGGAGACACACCATCTATAACGCTGCTGATGCCTTTGAGAAAGCACGCAGGATCACCCTTGAGGAGAAAAGACAACACAGAAAGAATCGTGCCTTGCAGAATATACCATCTAAGGAGTCTTTCTGCTGTGCATTTTGGAACCGGACGTGCCTGTCTCGTATTGGCCTTTTTAGCCACCAGCGCGCTTGTAACAAACGTGGGTAGAGCCCTTCCCAAATCTTTGTTTGCGAAGCCCAGCCATGATGATGATGATGAGCAGGAATGGTAGGGAAAAGAATTTCTTCTCATTTTAATAAAGCACCTTTTACTTTCCATTTTATTGGTTCTCTCTAAAGGGTATGTCACAAATACAGGACTATGAATAGGCTTAAATGATTTTACTTGTGACAAAACCCATTGTGAAAGAATAATCAGGAAATCTAAATCAGAAGAATAATTTTCTACTCATTTAACAGTAATGCACACTCAGTAGCAAAATGTCAACATATTAAAGTTACCACAGGTCATAATGCAGGCACACATATGCTTCAAGGCATATGTAAAAAGGGAAGTTTAAAGAATATGTAGAGCTGAACAGTCAGAAAAGCTGAAATGTTCCATTTTGCACATAGATCTCCATCAGACGGATGAAGAAATCCTAGTACTGCGCACAGCAGGCTGCTTTTATAAATTAAGTCAGGCACTGAAGAACTTTTTGGTCCTTGTTAACATGCAGTCTTTTAGATTTCTCATACACATTATTATTACAGTATAAAGCAGGGCAAAACCCAGAAAAAAGCCCATGCAAAATAAAGTTGCAAATCATAGGAAACTTTGGATTAAGTACACAAATAAGGCTGCTAATCTTGCCTGAGACTATTTCAAGTATTTTTATTTTTTTTTAATTGGGGCCTTTATAAATACAGCTCATCGAGAGTTTGCCAAATATTTAACAATGTTTAACAGTTTCACCCTCAGAGACTATCAGATTCCTTACCTGCTAGGTACTTAATATTATCAAGTTTGTGTGATTCGAGCATTGTTTTCAGATCTGCAACTTCTGTATCTATTTTTCTGTCTGTTTGGGTCAGAGCCCGATCTTGCTGTGCATGCTAAAAAACAAAGCAACAAAATGATGTAATTTTATCACTTTCCAGTTTATTTAGAAATTCAACCCATCCCTTCAAGTTGTATTTTTGCTTTCTCCTTAAATGCATGTTAATCTGCATTCAAAGAGAGTAAGTTCCTTCTTAGCTGATTATATCTAAGGAATTGAATAATTCGGTGAACTTGGGAAATTTGTGATTACATGGTCCTTAACACACAATCTAGAAACTGGCAGAACTGGATGCCTTCTTATCTCAATCTAACAGCATAAACATTAACTTCAATCTGTTGCTCGGCCCACTGATACTAAAGTCACTGCTGAACTTTAAGAGCTACTGAGAAGTCAAAGAGCCTCTTGTGACAAAATCATACTGGAGCATAAGGATTTATGGATCATTAGAAAAACTGAGAATTGGCCTTCTGTTGTAGAAAAGCATGTCTTCATCTTGTAATGAATTCTACCACAAAAACAGCTCCAAATTCAGAATCTGATTATGACAGAAGACAGGACTTCTGTTAAAAAATATGGTATAGAATTATTACTCAGAAGAGACTGAAAAATCCAACTTGTAAACTGAGAACAGCTGCTGAGCTGCTGATATTTTCAAATCAGCACTACTAAAACATTGTGAATCAGTTAATGATTTACTGCTAGACATAATCCCAGAAATAATTCCCTATACTACAGAAAGGAAACAAAAGGAAGTAGTAGTGCTTGGTAAAAACTTCCTCTAAAATGAAGACAAATCAATCTAACAATAAGTTTCTCACTGAATGTGGGGGAAGAATTAATTTCACATTAAGAGTAGAATTTCATCTAGAGAAAATATGACATGGATCAAGTCTCATGACAAAGTGACTACTGGACAGTTCATATATACATGCAGAACGTCTGCATATATACGGAAGCCTTTTTATTCTGTAGGCATTTACATTACAGTGCTTGAAGACATGAACAAGTCCAAAAAGAATACCAGGTCTATAACACGAGTACAAAAGATTTGCTGTGTAATAATCAGCTATCAAGTTCTTACCAATTCCACTATTTCTGTCCTCATTTCAAGTAGTTTTCTTTCATTAAGCGAATACTAGAGGAGGGGAAAAAAAAGAGTTAAACATGATACTGTCCTTAAACTCCCCCCCCCTTTTTTCCACTTCAAAGTATGTTTATTTGTTTCCAAATTATGCAGAACACATAATCTGGACAAGACTATTGACTGACAACACTTGGGAGACAGCACTGTAGGATAACTGCTGTCCTTTTGAAAAGCACAATTCAGACTGGTGTTCATCCACACCTCTGAAATGTAAAGTGCAACGAGTTCATCAGACACTCATCTTCTGCAAAAGCTACATATTAGTGAGCAGCTGGAAGACAGGCTGGCAGATTTGCAGTTCTGAAAAACAAGGGCCTATGATTCTAAACAGTAACTCTGGAACAGTTAACTAATCCATTGAGCACAACTAAGAGCGAACCACCTTCAGGAAGGGAGAACAGTTTTAAAATATCGTATCAAACTCAGTTATCAACGAAATGTTTAGCCAGCACTGTATAACCCACCATTTGAGTTGTTCTGACCATCATTTAATGATATATTTGTTAAAACCAGAACATTTGTATCTCATGTTAAGCCATTCATTTGTGGATCCTCAGAAGTGGTGGCTTATTTTTAAGTTACAGCTATTGGGTTCAAGGAAAGTTAAACCCAAATTAAAGAAGCATACCTTTAAAGCAGGCTACCTTTCTGAATCATGAACAGGCATGATTTACCTTGACATCTACAAAGGTTCCTGTCCCACTACTGGAGCAAATTATTAATTTATTATTAAATTATTCATAGACAGTTGCTAAACCACCAGTAAATGGCACAGAGTATTAAGGTCATCAGGCACCCATCTCAGAATCCTCAGTTACACAGCAATAACCTCATCTGTTGACATTCTCACATGGAAGTCACCTTATTTTTCCTCCACTCTGGAAGCTTATTTCGTTTTAATATTAAAATCAGATTAATCTACATAAGTGCCTCAGCATTGAAAAACCCTCATGAAAGATCTAGAGCTCTATTTGGATGTTTGACTGATCTGAAGTTGAAGCTAAAAGACAGCAGGTTGCTACAAATGTAGAAAATTACATAAAGACAAATAACAGCATGTCTACAATTAATGAGTCAGTAGGTTCTGCAAAAGGAAAAAAAGGATAAAAAAAGAAATTCACACATTTTATATAAAGCTACATTTTTTAAAGTGGCAAGATGGCAGAATATTTATAAAAGAATCTAATTAAAATTATGTTTTGGTAGAAATGTAAGAATTGGACCCCACATTGATAAACTGATCATCACTATCAAAAGAACCATGACAAAATAATTTTATGGACTGAAATAGTTCACCTGTTTTACTTTAATCAGATGCAGTTAGCCAAATACACATCTTCTGAATATTTTACATTCTACAAGCTTCTTTCTGGATGTTTCCCAAAGTTTTGTTTTGTGGCTAGAACTCTCTAGGTCAGACCCAAGGATTTTAATCTTAGGTTTAAGATGGTGAAATTGGCCTTTTACTGGAAGGCATTACGACACATTTGTAACAACAAGAATGCATTAAAAAAAACAAAAAAAGAAGGAAATACAAGGCTAAACTGCCTCCCCCCCCAAATTCAACAGGGAGATTTAAGTTCACATTTTTCACAGTGCAGAGAAAATTTATTTTTGTCAGATGCATCTTGAGTTTTTTAACACCAAGCTTATAGGAACTGTGATGCATTAACACACAACAGATATGGATTTTTGTACTGTACTTCAAGTTTTTAAATCACATCTGTACACTGCAGATGTAAATCACAGTATAAAGAGATGTGCATTGAGTAATGTAGGATTCTGTGAGAAATAAAGAATAATTAAATAATAAAGCATTTGGAGTTTGAAACATTAAAGACTGCCCACATCAGTGTTGACACAGTAAGATTCTCTATCAGTACTTATTCCAAAGAAAACTGAACAATAAGAACATTTTACTTTGTGCTTCAAGTTAAAGCAATTTAAATGTTTTTCTCTTCTGAACAGTAACTTAGTAAGAATGCACAGTAACCTTCAATTATCCTGAGTTTTATTCTCAGAAAGCTGGATATTCAGTCCTTAGTCACATTACAATTGAAGTAAATATACCAGTGATGCTCTGCCTACTGTAGAAAATACCAGATAACATCTCTTCCCCAACTCAGTGTATGTGCTACAACCTGCTCCGCATTCATCTGCCTTTTTCCTTTTCTGTTCATGCATGGCAGAGCTGACATTAAAGTGGGGGAGTGGGAGGAGTAAAAAAAGAGAAGAGCAGTTTCCATAGAAACTATGAAATTATTGTTGCACAACAGACTACACAAAAGTTGGTTAACTTTTTTAAGAGAAAGTTGACACGCATAGTTTGCTTTTCCTGGGAGGCAGTCAAAATAATGTTGTGTTCTGCACAACAGACAAGAGTCCAGATTCCAGGATCCTACATAAATATACAAGAAAACATTGGTGCCTAATTTATCACTGGTGCAGTGGTTTTATATAGGTTTTGTAAGCCCGAAATATTGCAAAACTTATGATCTATACAAGGAGTACATTTCATACGATGCTTTTTTAAAAACAACAGCGTGAAGTATTAACCTTTAAACAAGAATTCTACCTGCTGAAATTGTACTTTATTCAAGCATCTACCATGAGCTAGCAGACTGTTAGTCTTTATACTAAAACAACACCAACACAGCTGTTACCTAAACTAATCACACTGAAAAATGTCAAGGGGCACACAAGAAGATAAATGACATCTACTTGAGCAGTTCTTATTGTCAGGATTGGAGATAAATGATACGTCTTCGTTACACACCTGGGAAAAAGGACTGAATAAGAAATAATACTAATAGAAAAAATGTCATTAAAAGATCTTTCAATTTAGAAAATGCAATTTCATTGAGATCCTAAAAGTTACTGAAAAAAAAATCTATGAAAACAGAACTCTAAATAAAGTGCTACAGATAATGCAAAAACTTGTTAAAATTCTACATCTACATTACTCTAATTTAAGATTACATCAGTTCAGATCTACCAGATATTTCAAAGCTCAAAACAATCTGAACCAGCATCATTTACAATTAAAAAAATAATACAGGGAAATGAAACATCTTCAAGGATGATAAATTCGAGGAATGTGTAAACTTCATTAAGCATGAAAACAGAGAGATCTACTAATAAAATAGAACACCTCTAGGCAGCTGGTCAGTATATTGAATTAAATAATATATTTAAGTGTAATGTGTTAATCTCAATATTAAAACAATATCAAAATAGATAAGATATATAAACCTAAACAGGGCACCTTGCACTATACCAGCATAAGGATGAATAACTTAGATTAATACCCTCTTGAAGCTGAGTGATACTATAGGTTAGTATGAAAATGCTCCTTGGGTGAGATGCTCTTACCCAAATTTGGAAATTACTCAGTGCTGACATGCTTCTAGAAGAAAGTTAACAAAACTTACCAGTTCTTTTACTCTGCTCTTCTCTAGGTTTAGGTTTAACTTGTTATCTGCTCGAACTTTGGTAATTTCATCCTAATGGGAAAAAATGATAAAGCAGCAAGATTTTCTGTTTAATCATAAACAGAAAGAATGAGACAAATATATTGTATCTTACTTTACATATCTCATTAATAAAGCTTCTCTCCAATTAGTGTATATAATTTTCAAAAGTATAAGTATTTCTAATCTTCCCCTGGGAAATACTGATGTTCTATTGTATGAGTTGGATCTCAGAATCAAAAACTAACAACTACTTTTAACACTGAAAACAGCACTTCATTGAGAACACCTCCTTCTATAATTGCAGGGAATGTTTCCTGTATCCCGTAACTCTGATTTCTAGAAACCTACGCCTAGGTACACCAGTAAGTTGGATTTCTTCCATGAAGCAATCTTGATGCTCAAAATAACTTTAAAAGCAGTTTCCAACCTTCCATTGTAAAACAAAATCTGTTTCTAAAGACTACATCTAAGGCTTTCAGAAAAAGCTAAAGACATTTTAGAAGTCAGGAAACATTTATCAGATTTTTAAGCACCTAACTTTCAAAAACTACCATAAGCTGTACACTTGCATTTTACTTTATCAATAGCTGTAAGTGATTCCTGCTTTTCTCAGTGACACCTGCCATTTTAGTGCAACCTCCTGGCAGGAATTCCAGCCAGCTGCCAGTTTGTCATGTGGCAAACTGCTGATCAGATGAATGTGTGGGAGAAGCAAAAGATGGCTGATGTTCTGGGAGATTCTAGTTAGAACCAGATAAGCATTTCTCAAGTAGGCCAATGTCTACTAGTTAAGAGTTAAGATTAAGTTAGTATGAACAACAATTAGACTCAATTTCTGTGTTTGAATTTTGAACTTTAATTGGTTTATCATTAGTTGTCATTGCAACAGAATACATTACAATTTAATAAATAAAAAATTTGAAATAATTTTTCTTGAACTTTTATATTGCCTTTTTGTATGAGCAAACATAAAAGAACTTGCCCTTGTGAGAATTACATTTACAGTTAAAAGTAAAATTTAAAGACATTTAGCTTTCAAGAAAAGATGACTCAGATCCTTGATGCTCTACCAGTGGATTACACTAGCTCATTTACATGCAACTAAAACTCTAAAATAAGTTACAATTCAAAAATTAGATGCCAAATGCATTTTAAAATGGTATTCTGAAAACCCAGATGCATTAAGCACTTCATAACAGTGTGAAACACATGGGATTAGGCTTGAAAAATTTATGCTTTCCTTTTGGAGATGACAGTGCAAAAAGAAACATAAGAGAATAGGAAAGAAATGGTAAGGAGGCACTAAACTGAGTTTGAGCACACTGTCAGCTAGCTCAACAAGTCCAACAGTCTGATAGTTTCATGGAAAAATCCTAGGGAAGGAAGAGTGCTCCATCCTTTCAACTAAGAAGGACATCTCAACAGCCAACAGCAGTTAGGTCAGATGTCTGTACTCCCTACAAACAGTTAATGTTTCCCAGTTTCCAATCTTAATCACTCTTTCAAGAATGTATGTCTCTGTGTAAAGCCTGCTTATGCCTCCACACCAACCGAAGTGACAGATTTAAGAGGATATTGGTTTTGATGGTAGAAGTGTGTTTGGAGTGCTCTGCAAGACACACAAAGCATAAAGAACAGAAACACAGCACTGATGCTTAAACCTGATAAGAGTAAGAATCTTGTATGATAACTTAACAGAGCAAGTTTTCTACACAGAGCCTGTTTTCTTGCAGTGGTCATTTACTCCCAAACAAATGGGACCAAACAAAATGGTCCCAATTGGTGGCCTAAAAAGGCCATTTAAAGACTATTTTAAGTTCTGGACAGTTAACTGGTAAGTCTTCAGAGAAAAAAACAAAACAAAACCAAAAAACCCTCAACAATCAGAAAACAATCAGAAAACCACAATTAGGAAGTGCTGTAATTTTAAAAGCATGTTACACTGTTAATGTAGAGGTAGCCTTAAATGCAGAACTTCACTCAGCCTTAACCATCATATGGCAGCCACTTTCTGAATCTGAATTAAGGACAGGTAAAGAAAAACGCCTTCACTTATATTTTTCTTCAGGCCTTGTACTACTCACAGGTCCTTGTCCCCATAAATGAAGTATGCATGAACTGTCTTTGCTGCAGCCCTCAGTGTACTATCAACAGCAATTTCAGTATCCTATGTATCACAACAATTAAGCACCACTTTGAAAATAAAACTTTGAAAGCAACACCTTTTATTTTTTCAAGCAAACTAGACAGGTGTTAATTCTTAATTATCTTACCATGACTTGCTTCTTTATCTGCTGGAGTTCAAGTTTTATTTTCTGGAAGAGTAGGAAAAAAAATGTGCACTTTATTACTGTATACAAAACCATATAATCTAGAAATCATACTGAATTTGCATGATCAGTAACAGTGGCTATAATCCCTAATGTGAAAAGGCAGGCAAATCAAGCATGACTATGTCCTCAGTATGTGTATAGATATATACACATGCATGTTTACTCAGTACTGTGCACTTCCAAACAACAGCACAAGGCAGAAATTAGCAATGTCCCACTGGCTGCCCTCCTAACACAGCCCAGGAGGCTGTTGGCTGCTTTTGCCACAAGGTCTCATTCCTGGTTCGTGGTCAACTTGGTGTTTACCAGGATCCTTAGGGCCTTTCCTGCCAAGCTGCTTTCCATTTGGTCACCCCCAGCCTGTCCTGGTGCCTGAGGCTATTCTTCCCCAGGGGCAGGACTGGGCATTTCCATTTCTTCAACTGCATGAGATTCCTGTCATCCCATTTCTCCAGCTTGCTGATATCCCCATGAATGGCAGCACAACTGCCTGGTGTGTCAGCCACTGCTCCCCGCTTTGTATCATCTGCAGACTTGCTGAGGGTGCACTTTGCTCCATCGACAAGGTCATTAATGAAGGTGCTAAACCATCCCAGCTCCACAGTCATCCCCTTGGCTACAACATGCTTTTTAACATCATTAGAAAAAAAACAAGCAAGTGATAGAATAGCACTTTCCAAGACAGTGATTTTTTTACCTCATTTTCTGAACGAAGTGCTGAAAATTCACTTTTTTCCAAAATAATCATGTCCTTTTTCACACCACCAATATGGGACATTACTTGCTGAAGTGCAATTTCCTTTAAAAGAAGGAAGAAAAACCTCAGGACATATCATAACTACGATGCTTTTTCTCATCTGTGCCTACAAGTATGATAGGCTATTTTGGTACCCTGAAATTTTTAATTCAGCCATTTCAGATTGATTATCCAAGTTTTCAGAAGGCAAGATAAAGTGACAGTGACAAAATAAGCAAGTTAAGCTCAAATGTTGGTAACGTTTAACAAAATCAGCAGTGCTAACACAGATCAAAATAATTCAATTAATAACCTAGGAAACAGTTTCTTCCAAGTCTTCAAATTCTTAAGCTAGCAAAGGCTTTAGGGAGAAGTGTCTCTGAGCTAAATAAGCAAAGCTGGCTTTCAGACCAAAACTCCTCAGCACAACCATGCTCTGTAATTGCCTCCTTTTTTACCTCTCCCTGCAAGGGAGTCACTGTGTTTCACTTCTCAGAATCATGTGCTAATACTTTTAATTGCTCTTCTCAGTCCACTACACTGGACTGACAGAAGACAAACAAGAATCCTCTGTAACTTTCAAGGATGGAAAAGTTTGCAGACACTGTTCTAGATCCTACACTATCCACACATGCAAACAGGGGCTGCCTTCTCTTCTCTGAAGACCTTCCTCTACTAAGTAGTCCCTTACTTTTGATGCTGGACTAAGAGCCCTACAAATCTGACACAGCACTCTACCTTCAGTTTTGTCATGAAATGCTATTCTAACTTACAGCATTGTATTTCTAAGTGGCATCGGAAGATGCCTCTCCAGGCTGACCATAAGACTTAGAAAAATGGGTCAGAGTACTGGACACATTAGAAAAACCCTACAGAAACAGTGCTGCATGGACACCTCTTTTCTTACTCCCTGGTGTCTCCAGCTTGTTCTTGCTCTCTCTTGTCTTCAGTGAACTCAGCAAACAGAAAACAGAATTTTCCATATTCTTTCTCTTCTTCATCTCTACATATACACACACGTGTATCTGTTTTTCCCTAAGGTGTTATCTAACCAATGTAATATTTTATCTTTTACATATTCAACTATGGCCTAATGATAATAGCTCATTCAGAACATCCCAAATCTTTCTTCCAATTCTTCATTCTCTTTTTGCACAAGCCCTTGTGCAATCAAAGACCATAAGGATGTACAGGTTTATCGCCTTGCCCACAGTTCATGGGCTTCCTGAGCTGCTGTACAAATACTGAATCTTAATGGCAGAAAGTTACCTGAGGGGTCAAATCCAACAGTCTCAGAAAACATCTACCACCAGCAGCAACATTTTAATTCAATAAAAAAAAAAAAAAAGAAAATATGTTTACTTTCATTCAAAAAAGCTGGGCATAGGAGGCTGAGATTGCTTGCTGTAAACAACCATGGGAGAAAAGGACCCTCTAACATAATACATAGCAACACATATTTCATTAGCAAGCATATTAGGCTTTTATTTACTTTAACCCCACCATTGTCTCTGATCTAACCTGCTGTACTTTGGTGACCATGTCCTTGTAAATCATATCCAGGTTGGTGTTCATGATTTTCACTAATGCAGATACAATGACCTCTGACCGCTGAGTAGTGAACCCTGAGCAAAACAAAATGCAACAACATTCAGAGAGAGATACAGATCTGGACAGTTTACAGAAATACCACTCGCTGATACTCAGCACCGAGGTAAAACGAATGTCAGTTATTCAAGACAATAAAACATATACCTCTTGATCCAGCACTAACAAAAGAACACAACCAATCAGTACAGCCAAGTTTCCCCACCCCAAAATTATGTCTGACATAGTACGGCTGCTTCTGTAGTAGAGCACTATCAGCAGGATAAACACTGGGAGCTTTCTAAAGTTATTATGGAACGTCATCTCTCACATGTGGCTACTTCCATGAGCAAAAATTCTGACCCTGAAAAGCAGATACTGACTTCTTTATACTATAAAACTTCAGTGTCACTGAAGATGTACAAAACTCAACTGAAAACAAAGCCAACTGCCCTGACTTTAGCTCTACCAGCTTCTGAGTGCCTATTAGAATAAACTGAATATATTGGCAACTATAGTAAAACACTGTCCCTAAAAACACTCTCACCTTTTCCACTTTGAAAATGCAGGAGTAAGATTGTCATGAACAAGATTTAACCATTATGAAAAGAAACACTGGCAAAAGCATGATTGTTTCATAGTAACCAGCAGTTGAGCATCAGAAATCATACCTGAGAAAGCTGCTTTCAATAGCTGAGCTGACATAATAGTTTACTACCACCAAAAGGCTCCCTCTCCCCTTATCCCTCCTCCTGACACTTTGAGCTGGTGCTCACTCAGCTGTTCCATGAGCTCATTAAACTAGCATCTCAGAATACCAATCAAGCAAAAAAAACTGGAGAGGTGACCTCCCCTTTTCAGGAATGGAGAGCTGTTACAAGTCAGTTCAGCTGTACTGAACTTCACCTTAAGGTACCTCCCTCCCACCAGCAAAAGTAATATAATCCATAATAATCTATTCCCTTATCTATGTTTTAGCATAAGAGCAGCCATATTTTATATGGTATTCTATGTTGTATCCTAAAAGCTGCATTTTACAAAGTAGTCCATATTCAATCCTATTGTGATACATTGTTGCATATTCAAAGTCCAATATCCTAAATACTCAGGAATCCAAAAAATACATTTTCAACCACTACCTTGAAAACTCTAGGGTTTTTTAATTCTCAGTTCTTAAAATTTCATTTTTCTTTAGCATTTTTAAGTGCCAGTAGGGTAATAAATTATTCCAAACAAAGTTGTATAAGCTTACTGTTTCCTTTTTGAAGAGAAGACAACCCTGTATGTTCTTACTCAGTATAGAGAAAAGCCCCCTGAAAGTCCATAAAACTGAAGCTGTAACATCGTGTGTCTAGGAAAAATAACAAACTTTGTAAAGTAAAAAACCACTCGGGACATGACATTAAAAACAGCTACTTGTTTCAAACAAATTACCATTTTCTTCCAAGAGGCATACCAGCGCATGAGTGTCAAAAAAAAGCCTCCTATTTCCCAGTAAGGATATATTCCCTTTGCTTTGCAAAGATGGAGATGCAGAGACGCTTACATCTGAAAAAAAAAAAAAGTAAACCTAAGTTATTTTTTAAGAAAGAATATTTAACCAACGTGTTTGCTTTCCATGAGTTTCCTTACTACCCCAAATGTTTCTCATTTATGACAAAATATTTTGTGTTGAGATTATCACAGCTTGCTTGGAAGTGAAAAGGCATCCCACTAACAAGTTCTGTGCCCTAGAGCTGGAAAACAGAACACTTTGCCACTGCTGCCCTTCTGAGATGCCCTCCAAGAATATAATCTTCTAGGAAAAATCCCACCAAGGACTAGGGTCCTAAATCTGTTCCTTTACCGTAATCACCATGGCTGGTGGGAGCTGTGAGGGTTAAATCCACACTCTGTTCTTTGTTAAAGAAGCGAACCTTCATCACTTGCCCTTTAGACGAAAACTAATCACTCGCAATTTGCCATTTACTGTTTTTGCAGATAATACTCCAAACACTGAATGCCAGATTAAGACAGGGAGTAATTTCCATTGGGAGAGGTGGTGTATAAACTATCCTGACAGAACGAACGCGAGGTGGGGCAAGAGGTGATTCGTCAGGAGGCAGAATCACTTGGGTTGGAGAAGACCTCTGAGATCATCGAGTCCAACCTTTGACCCAAAACCACCCTGTCAACTGGAACATGGCACTAAGTGCCAAGTCCAGTCTTTCCTTAAACACCTCCAGGGACGGTGACTGCACCACCCCCCTGGGCAGCCCATTCCACTGTCTAATCACCCTTTCTGTGAAGAAATTTCTCCTGATGTCCAGCCTGAACCTCCCCTGGCACAGCTTAAGGCCATGTCCTTTGGCCCTGTCGCTTGTTGCCTGGGAGAAGAGACCGACCCCCTCCTGGTTAAAACCTCCTTTCAGGCAGCTGTAGAGAGTGATAAGGATCCCTCCTTTTCTCCAGGCTAAGCAACCCAGCTCCCTCAGCCGCCCCTCATGGCACTTGCGCTGCCGCCCCCTCCCCAGCTGCGTTGCCCGACCTCCCTGTCCCCTCAGACGGTGTATTTCAGAGCGCTCACCCCTCTCCCCGCGGTGCCGCCGGCTCCCCGCGCCGCTCCCGCCGCACCTTCCCCACACGGCGCCGCCGCCGGGGCCCGGGGGCGCTGCGGGCGGGCGCCCACAGTCGCCGAGGCAGCGACGCGGGGGGGACGGGGTCGCGCGGCGGTCACGTGAGGCGCCGTCCGAGCCGCGCGGCCGCAGCAGCAGCAGCAGCAGCGCGCGCCTCCCGCCGCTCGCGGCCGTGGCCGCCTGGCCCCCGGCCATGGCCCCGCCGCCCGGTCCCGACCACGGAAAAGGGGGGGGGGGGGAGAGGGGGGAAGGCCACCGCTACTGGGATGCCATCGCTGCGCACACGCCGCCCCGGTGCCTCGCTTCCGCCGCAGGCGCCGTCCCGCTTCCGTCTCCGGCTCGTAGTGAAACACGGCCGCTGACGCCGCGAGCCACGGCGATAAATTCTATGGCTCACGCGGCGGCCGCGGCGAGAAGAGCGGCGCGGGCGGGCCGGGCCGGGCCGGGCCTCTGGGGGACGGTGCTTGCGAGGGCGGTGCGGACACGGCACGGCGGAGGCGGAGACTCTCCTGGCCGCATAGTCATAGAATCGCGGGATCCTCAAGGTCGGAGGAGACCTTTACAATCGTGCAATCCAACCGTCAACCCAGCACTACCACCGTAACACCTAAACCACTAAACCACATCACCCAGCGCCAGACCCCGGCGCCTCTTAAACACCTCCAGGGATGGTGGTTGCACTGCCTCCCTGGGCAGCCTCTTCCAATGCCTGACCACCCTAACAGTGAAAATTTTTTTCTAGTATCTAATCTGAATCTCCCCTGTCTCGGTTTAAGGCCGTTGCCCTGTGTTAGAGGTAAATGAAAATAGACTGAAGTATAGCAGCAAATATTAAAGATTTATATAAAATGCAAATAAGCAAAACAGCGCGCTGGGCTGCCGGGGAGACCCCTGCTCCACTCACGGCCAGCAAATGCAGTGGGCAAAACCAGTAATCTTTATACTATTGTCAATTCCCTTCCCATAGTCACTTGTTATCCTTCTATTGGATCCAAGTTTGCAAGTCTGGATCTGGTTGGTTCTTTTCAGGCTCGCTTCAGTTGCCAGGTGCATTAGTTCATCCGTCCTTGAGGCCTAGTGTGTAGGCCTCTCCAGATGTTCATTTTAGATTCCCTTTATCGTACCCTTTGATCCTTGTCCTTCTCTTCGTTACTTTAGGCATACACTTTTAGACAATATACAAAAGACTTATTCAGTAAGGCATAATAATTTGTCTTTTCAGCTTAAAAACTGCCAGCTGCAGGACTATCAGCCTATCATGCTGACAGGTTAATTGCCCATTCTGCAGCTTGCAGTTCTCCAGCCCTAACAGAACATTGATTACAATAACATATATATATAGGAATATAACATGTAATATAATTAAATGAGTAAATTACTTTACTACTACTACTTATTACACCCCGCATCCTCTCCTTGGTGCCCGCTGCCCTGCAGTGTGCTGGGCAGCCAGGAGTTAGCCAGGAATGGCACTGGCTCTGCTGGGCTACTCCAATCCCTAATTTTAGGGGGAAAAAATAGAGCATTTTGGCAGGGAGGTTTGTCCCAGTGCTGCAGGACAGGAATGATCCAGTGCCTCCTATCTGACCCCTGACTCCTTCCTTAGTAACGTTTCTCTTCCCTCTGGGCAAAGACAGACGTTCAGCAGAGAAAAGCGCATTTCATAGAATCACCAAGGTTGGAAGAGACCTTTAAGATCATCAAGTCCAGCCGTCAGCCGAGCACTACCGCTGTAACCCCTAAACTGCTAAACCAGACACAAATAGTTTGAGACAAAACCTGTTGCTCTGAAATGGGAATGAGATTTCAGGGCTCAAAGTTATTAACCAAGTAATGTGCAGCATTGGGCAACTCAGTGGGTCTGGGAGTCTGGAGCCTTAATCATTGAACAGTTGCCCTAAGCATTAGAGTAGATCAACTGTGCTATGTGTTTGGTTCTGCCAAAAAGATGTTTCCAGAAAATACAAGAAAAATCGTATGTTTTCCTTATGGGCTGTTGTTAAGACACGTGTACTTAATGTTTGTAGGAAATTAATAGGAGAAGAAATCAGTTCATCCCACTGATGTTTTCTCCAGGAAGCATTTATTTCGAAGCAAGTTGATTTTTTCTGTTAAATACATATTCACACACACACAAAAAACCCAAATCACCAAAAACCACACCTTTTCTTCTTCCTACCAGAATCAATAATTACAATAAATCAGTAACATCAGTAAAACAGATGGAATCATTCAGGTGTATCTATATAAATGTAAAGGTGAGTGACCCACCACAGGACATAGCAGTGCCACAGCAGCACAGCTTGTCATTGCAGCTGGGACAGTGCATCTACACAAAGCCAGCGTCTGCAGCAGCACCTCCCTCCAGCTGCTGTGGTGATAAAGCAGAACAGTAGAAGCCATGACTGTTTTTACAAAATCATCTATAAATATTACTCCAGTATATCACAAAGATATTATTATATTCTCACACTATCTGAACAGCCATTTCTCAAACCACTTCCACCATGAACGTTCAGGGACATCGGTCCCTGCACAGCTCTGTTTGTTCTCATGGCAAGTAAAAGCAGAAACTTATCTAACATGCGTTGCATGTGCTTGGCTGTTGTACGCACATTGCCTCGCATTACCACGGCAGTAATGCTGATGTTTGTGAGCCCGCAGGCAGTTGTCTTTTCATCTATGAACGATTCAGAAACAAGTGCAGTGTATTTTCTTTGATATTTTCTTCAATGATTCCTTTCAAAGTCCTGCGCTTGCTATGGCAATTGAAAGGCAAAACTATGACTACTGAAGTGTCTTCTTTTTTATCGTCTGCCACTCTGCATTTTGCAGTTGTCTTCTGTGTTTGGACACAATGGCAGATAATGTGTGCAAGAAGTGCCATACAGATGGAGGTTCTAACTGCAACAGGAGCCAGCCCATTCAGGGTCAAATGCGCCCACACATACTGGTTATCACACAGTGCCCCTTTTCATCTTCTCTATTGAAAGCAAAGTCACTATTATGAGCTAGAGAGATCTTCTAGTGCCACTGACTTTCTATCTTTGTGTCAGAGATCAACTTTTTAATTTTTTTTTCTCTTTCCAGTGTAATATTGCCAGGTTAAGGGAGGTGATTTGCCCCCTCTACTCAGCTCTCATGAGACCCCACCTGTAATACTGCATCCAGCTCAAGGGCCCTAAACATAAGAAGGACATGGACTTGCTGGAGTGGGTCCAGATGAGAGCCATGAACATGATCATAGGGCTGGATCAGTCCTCCTACAGGAGAACAGGCTGAGAGAATTGGGATGGTTCAGTCTGGAGGAGAGAAGGCTCCAGTAAGACATTATAGCACCTTCAAGTACCTAAAGGGGGCCTACAAGAAAGACGAAGAGAGTCTATTTACAAGGACATGTAGTGACAGGACAAGGGATAATGGCTGAAAACTTGAAAGCAGGTTGGTTTAGATTAGATATTAGGAAGAAATTCTTTACTGTGAGGGTGTTAAGACACTGGAACAGATTGCCCATAGAAGCTGCGGATGCCCCATCCCTGGAAGTGTTCAAGGACATGTTGGATGGGGCTTTGAGCAGCCTGGTGGAAGGTGTCCCTGCCCATGGAGTGGAACTAGATGGCCTTTAAGGTCCCTTTCAACCCAAGCCATTTCATGATTCTGTGATCTTCCAGATCCCATTTGGACCTTTTCCATGTCAAAGATTGTTATGTACTAACCAGCAGGTAGATTCACTGAGGTCTGGAAGCCCCTTTAGTAGGCTGCAGTAGGTTCAGGGCTATCCATTTCAGTAACTGGGCATCAGGGACTAATTTCTGCACAAAGAGGCACAAATGGTGTAGTAGCAAGCCAGGAGAGGACAGGACAAACAACTTTCTGCTATCTCATGATTCTAGGTTACTTAATGCTTGGCTTTAATCTAGACATTGCCCCTTGAAAGCCATTAGGTCCTGCCCAAAGACAGTAAATGAAACAAATGCTTAGTGTCCTGAAAACTTGATCCCTGCAGGCACACAGTGTTCACTGATCTGCAGAGTTATAAGCCCCTTGGTTGTAACAGTGAGATCTGCATAGAAAGATTAAGAAGTGGTGAATGACCTTAAAAACTGGGTAACAGAAATGGCAAAGTAATGCAGAGTGCAAAACAAGGACTAATTACAATATCTGCTGTACTTTTAGGTGAAAAGTGACGGAGGGTAAAATGAGCTCTGGGACATTATTAGTTGACCCACCAATGTGCTATGGCTGCAAGGAGAGCAAATGTAACCCAAAGGTGTATCAAGTAGGATATTTTCAGTGGTTCATACAGAAAGTTTCATTGACCCTTGAGTATAGTGTAACTTCAAATGCAAAATACCGTTCTGGTCACTTCAATACAGTAACGTTGAATTCATATTCAAGCTGGAATCCTTGTGTAAACAGGAAAATGAAAGGGAGTGAAGTGTCTTTTCTGTTGCAGGTGATTAAAAAGAAACTGGCTCTAGCAACTTTCAAGTGAATATACAAATGATAGGGTGCATTTCGAGTAATTTCAGTGCTGTTATATCAAGGATGAGTGTGCCCCAATGGTTTTAAAGCGAAGGCAGCACCCAGCATACTGAAGGTGGAAAATAAGTTATGCCATTGTTTTCCTTGTCTACGACAGATAATAATTTTAAGTGTTCAAAATCTTTTCCCATTCTTTTCAGGGGGATGCATAGGTGAAGTCCTTCCTCTGTTATTTTGTTTTCTTTTTAGAGGAGAAATCAGTGATGAGTATGTAATTTCTTCCAGTATATTTGTTTACGCATGAGAACAGGTATATTGCTTGTAATGAAGAAAGAATTGCCGAGGAATAAAACCAAAATGATCCTACCCATAGATGGCAGCAGTAACTGTCAGTGCCACTCCGGTTCAGTCTTGGGACCCAGACAAGGTTTAAACCAATTGACCTGATCCTCTGAGTTGCTAAACAGCCATTCCAGAAATCTTAAAATGGGGTCATGCACTGAACTCATTGAAGAAACCAACAGCAGTATGTATCTCACTGGAATCTGTTTCAATTGCCAGAAATAACCCTGCTGTGAATTCTTGAAGGAAGGAGGTATAATATTTGTTCAAGTGCTATGGTTGACAGCAGTAAGAAATGGCATCTATATTAGAATATTAAATCTTGCTAGGTTCTCATCAGACATGTTTTTCCTGTCTAATAAACAGATAAATACCGTTTGTGTTTAAAGCTATCAAAACCGAGTGCCTTACAATGGAGGACAATTTGGACCAATATCCCTTTCTGCTAACCCAAGACTTACCTTGTATACAAAATATTTATGTATTCACTGCCTTTGGCTGAAAAAAGTCAGGAGGAATCGTTGTCATGACACAGAAGGGCAGCAGCAGCTGCTTCAGATTGCCGTATGCAGGAAGACGGAAGGGAGGAAATTGTCCATAGGAGTTACTTATTTTTTATCTTTACACACAGGGCATCATATAAGTTATTAATAAGAATTTCATGTCCCCACAACCCTAGTCTTACTTCTTTCCTAAAGGAGTCCTGCAGTGGGATCGTCAGGCAGGACTTTCCATGCTGCATTTTAATTGCTTCTTGGAGATCTGACTCATACTGGCAGAAGATTCAGAAAAAAAATATAATTTCCAAGCAAGTGAAAAGGGAAGGAGTAGATTGGAATTTGGGACTCACCTCTGCAGGAAGAAATCTTTTCTCCCTGAGGATGATTGTGCATGGGCTTTTTAATTTTCTGGAAATGCATTTATTATTTACAGTTTTTCCCAGGTATCTCAGGCAGGGCAGTGCAAATATACAAGACAAAGTCACTAGCCTTTGTGTGCTTTTTAAGAAGGACATGATATGCTGTGAAGAGAATTAGGATCATCAGCAGTGTGGTGGTGTGTGCAAGGATGCATGAGCAATCTGGGTGTGTTGCCAGCAGTTTTAAAGTTTTACCACTGTCATATGAGGATAGTAATACTGCAGTGGCCTCCGGTGTAGCAGGCATTGTGTGCAGTGCAGAAAGTGTGGTTTGAGGGAAGATTTCAAGGAGGAGGCAGTGTAGAGGGTTTTGTGGAATAGCCCAGCGGTGCTTTCTAGGCGTAAATGTGTGAAAGAAAGATTACAAGAGTCAGTAGGCAAAAATGTCCATGGAGGGTACAGATATGAATGTAAAGTGGTGAAAAGAGGACAGAAGGGATGAACATAAAGATTTAAAAAACACTCTGAGAATGCATAGTGAATATAGCACAGATAGAGAGCTGAAGATCTACCAACTGTGGCGCAGCTGGGAGGGAAATGGGGAAGGACCCTAAAGGGAGCCAAAGGCCTCAGAATAAGCACCAGGGGACTGGCAATAGCAATGACACTTTGTACCGGGATGAGGGATTAAAATGGATGTCAGGAAAGCTTTGGGTTGTCGTGTAAAGAAAGGAAGAGGCTGATGTAGGGAAGGGAAATGGAGGTGAAAAGTGGATGGCCATTACTTGCTGTTCATTATCCTGTGAGACAGTTAAGCAGTGAGTCAATTATGATACCAAGCAATTGTGTAGATAATGAGTTAAGCAATGAAGCAGTTATACAGCAAATCATTTCTGATATTAAATAAAAATGGGGAAAATCAACAGCAATATAAATCAATTATGCAGAGAACTATTTCCAAAGTCAGTCAGTTAAGTAGAGAAACAGTTCTAAGGCAAGAGAATGAATAAATTAATTATGAAGTGGGACCATAATGTTGAGAATTAATTATGAAGAATCTTCCTTTGTGATAAGGGGCAAGATGTCTGAGGCAGCTTCATGCACAGGAAAAAGAATCCAAACCAAACCCATAAAAATAAATGCAAAACTAATGAAGATACAAGTCCTGCACCAGTTCTCAGACCCTTTGTGATATCCTCTCCTCTGTCTCTTTGCACTAGGCTCACCTGTGTTGCAATAGGTGCTGAAGCCATTGCAGAAGCGGAGGAGAGGAAGCCTATTTCTCCACTGTGCCTTTCTTCACTGGGGATGTGGAGGTGAAATAAGGAAGTTGAGAGATAACTTTGCGGCTCTGACAAGTGGGATGTGGAAGGAGTTTATGATCTTCATAGCCATCTAACCTGCACAGAGAAGCTCAGGACTCCTCATGGCCCTGGGATTACTCAGTCACACTTCTTTGTGCACTTTCTACCTAAGAGCCTGAAAGCTGGATTCTTCTCTGCCTTGCATTGGTTTCCACCTCTACAAAATAGGTGTCAACCATCAGCAAAGAAATCTTTCCATTTTGTCATCTCTCTATGCTATTACAGATGGATGAAAAACAACCAACCTTTTGGACACTGCACTCTCTGATGGTGTCAAATGTAAGCATTCTACTTCAAGAGAAGGCTGCCTTACTTTAAACACATAAAAATGCAAGAAAGACCACAAAGTGGTAGAAAACAAATTTCCAAGTCTTTATTCCTGCATTAGCAATGAAGTATACTGATTTATTATCTGCTCCAAGTCTAGCTGGATTCTTGAGATGGCTGGCAAAATGTCTCTCCTGCTGCTCCCAATCCCCTGCTCAGCCAAGGTTAAGGTTGTTATTTTCTGCTGCAGCTCAGAAGAGAAGTTGCAAAGAGGTCTGTCTCACCTAAATAAAACCTATAGCCTCCCCTTTGGGCAACACTGCAATGCAAGCACAGAATATTCAGGTCTAAAATATTTTTTTCACACAAACGAGTCAAGATATATGTTCAAATGCAACAGTTAGTGTTTTATCCAACAAGGTTTTAATGTCATATTTGTTGGTTAGAGAGGAAAACAGTTATATGATATGCTTTTAAGTTGGAGTGTTTGGGTTACTGGAATTATTTTCTGATTAGCAATGAGTGCAAATTTAAGATGTGATGATAATACAATAATGGTAATAGCTATTCATATGTTTTTAGCAAAGGTAATTGTGAAACTAGTAAGAGAAATTTCTTAATGTGTTAAAATGTTAAAAAGCACAATGCAGAAATATGTGAAATAGAAAAATATGACATAAAAGTAAGTTTAAAAGAAAATGGCATCTGCTGAAGCAGAAGCAGATTGATGCAGTTGAATATCATGCTACCCTATTTCTGTTCAGCCACTGTAGAAGTGCTGTAAATTCTTATTCTCCTCTGAAGTAGAGAATGTTAACTTTAGATCTTGGTATTTGACCTTATCTGTGGCTTTTTGTCGCCAGTTTGGTGCAGCACATCTGAATCAAAACTAGCACATGCAATCACTACTAATTGCACCAGATAATCTCTAAGGCAATGTGACAAGATCCTTATTCTGAGATTCAGAGCTGCTGAAGTCAGTGCTGCTTTTATGAGAACTCAGCCATGCAACTGGGCATTATACAGATACAGTGTACACATGAATAGAAAATAAACAATTCTGTGTGGAAAATATCCAGAAATTATAAAAGCAAGAGATACAATTTCAGCTGCATTAGTCTGCAGCTTGTTACTATTTGTTGTTTTTTTTTTTTTTTAATTTTGGAGGACTATGCTGGGGAAAAGCTGCCAGTCATAACTAGACATTTCCCCCTTTTTTTTTCTTTAAAAAACCAGGAAACAATATTATTCAGCTATTCACACAGACAAATTCACACACATAGATAATTTTCATCAGGTCTCTATTTTTTTTTAAGGTTCCTGCAGACCTTTATATCCTGGATTGTTGGGTTATAGGAACATATAAAGTCTGGGTTATAGGGATGACTGACACTGTAGGTAATACTCTTGTTCCTTGGCAACACCAATCAGCGTTCAAAGACCTATAAAGTTGTAGTTAGAGAGAAGAAAAACTTGGCAACGTGAATCTGAAGAAAAACTCATCTTACAATCGTGTTTACAAAAACATAGGAAAGGGACGATAAACAACTTTATTTCCTTTCCCATAACTCTTGTGTGCTTTTTTTCCCCCTTGGCATCAAGCAATACCTTTGGTTGTAGTTGCAGTTTAGGACATTTCTTCCCTTATCTTTGACCTGCCTCCTAGGAGCCTGCAGTAGTTGCAGATATCTTTAGTACATCTAGACTAGAAGCTGGCTCTGGACCCAAGGCTCTGTGGTTGATAATTATTGTATATTGTAGGATACATGTACCCTCTTGTTTGATCCAAATGATTCTTTTCCCCTCCATGGAAAAATGCAAACTCTGTAGTCTGGAGGTGAAGAGTTTCTATTTTGTGTAATATACCATAGGAACTGTAGATTGACCGAGATGGTTTTGGACATATTTTCTGTGCAATTGCAATGTTTAAATTCAGAAAAATTTAGCTTAGAGACAGCTACCTGTTAACTGATGCTGAAACCCCTAAAGACATGGCCAATCCAATGGCCTTGAGGACACACAATCAAATTCCTTCTGAGCCTGAAGGCATTATTTGTTCTAGGAATGACCAATGACTCTACAAACTCATGAGGTCCGTGGTGTACTTTCTGAAATGTCAGTTACCTGTGAAGAAGTCACACAGACTTAATGAGGGCTCAGAGAAGACAGTCCATCCAAGGAATGGCGCATAGGCAGGACAGACACAAGTATAAGCTACTTAAAATATCCTAGATGTTATCAAATGTTTGTTTCTTCTAATCATCTCTCAAATATGAGACCTCATCATAGACTCCCAGGGGAGATGACATAAATGGCAGAAACTGCTGTGTGACTGGGCTGGGACTCATTGCACTACAGAGCACTGTAGACTCATCTAAAAATAGGGGATGTTCACCTCTACAGCTGACATGAAGTGTGATCCCTGTCGGGGTGCACTTGGAGTGACTCATAGGAGGACTGAGATACAATTAACTTTAAAACCATAAAAGTGACATAAAATAAATGCTTGTTTATTTGGAAAAAACATTAAACTGTCAACATCACCTAGTGCTTTCCAAAAATAAATGTGAGGCCTAAAGACCTGGAAGAAAACATCTTTAAATTGTAATAGATAACTGCTTAAGTGTTCAGAAAGAGAAAGGAGATTACCAACTAAGAGCTAACCTCCATTTCTTTAGGATTTCACTAGACCACAATTCCTTTTAAAACAAAATGCAAATCACCCAGAAAACACAACTTCTCCCCCCCTACCCAGAAGTTATGAATTAATACTGTGTCTGGAAGAAGTAACAGGTTTCCTTTCTCTACTGAACAATAGTCTAGGTTATAACATTTTGTAACGTTTCCAGATAGAAGAAAGCAGTTCAATAAAAGATTTTGCATCAGTAAGGTCATTTGGGGACATAATTATCTGTGAAAGACATTGCATTTTTGGCAATATGTGAAAAGAGATTACAGTTCTGGGTGCCTAATTTTTTGTGGTGTTTTTGAGGTAGGTCCTTCTCGTGTAGAAACCTTTCTCTCCTGCACTGTTTTTTAAGTGTCAAATTTCATTGCATTTAAGAAGAGTATGCAATGTAACAGATGGCAAAAATGCCATTGAATAATTTTATAATAGCAGAAAGCTAATTGCTTGTCAGCAGAAAATTCCTTTTCTGGAACTGGCAGAAAACCACAGAATATGTGTATTGTTGCTGAAAGGTTCAAGCTAGTCAATTCTGTAAAAATCTGACAAAAGTAGTCTTTGCATTCATATAAATATATTTAGGGAAAGTACAGCTGCTGAAATGAGTACCTAATTGATGTGAAATGCTGCTGGAGTGCCCAAATGAAACAACAGAATTTAAAAAATGAAATTACCTCAGTCGTGACTTGGCCATCAGATGAGGCAAGGTTCTCTGGCTTTTGGAAGAGCTTTGTATTAGTTTATACACACTGAAGATTTTCATTTTGCATCTTTTTGTTGACAGTATTATGTAGAGATGTATTCTGCCTACTAAATATTAATGAATGCTCCTTTTGGCACCGCAGTGAGAAATGGTAATATTATTATAATTTCTGCATTACAGATGTAAAGCCCCTAAATTATAGTCTTTTTGACTTTTTTTGCATGTATTTTCACCAATAAGGTAAAGTCCCTACAATTTAGTAGGGCAAGTAGAAACTCATTGTACATTTAAATTATCTTAGTTTTGTTAAGGTTATTGTGAATGTCTGAAGAAGTTTGAAATATGAATATGCTTTTTCTCTTGAAGGAATGGCAGTCCCAAACATTAAATCTTATAAACCTTAGCTCAGTTCCTTAAACTTTGTAGTCACTCTTCTTATCATTGAAATGGGACATAATGCTATTTCTGGGCACTGTTTCGGTAGTGGAGCAGGTTTCAGGTGTGTGAGTTTCAGTTCTGTGAAGTGTTTCAGCTCCTTTTGCCCTACCTTCCGTATCATACCTGCTCATAGTACCTGCAACTATCTGATGCTGACCTTGAGAGGATGGCAGTGGACTCCCCAGCATCAGCAACATCTCCACCTGGATGGTCCTTCTGAGCATTTCCTCCAAAATCCAGGCTGAGCACATCCTTATATAGCTCATGCCATCTGATGAATGACATTAGTGAGATAGATGTGGATGCATTTTTTAAACAAAACAAGGTAAAAAGTTTTTATATTTAAAAGAAAACAATTGGTACCCCCTAAATACTGCCCCTAAGGAAGATCCTCAACTTGCAGTGCCTGGCAAAACTAATCAGCCTGAATGACTGTATCATTAGGTGTTTACAGAGTACAATGCTGTGTTCACAAAGAACATCACCTAGAATACGGTTTTAAAACTTTCAGCAGAACTGGTTCCATGAAGTATTTAGATTTTTTGTATAATTGTAATCCAAAGAAATACTTTGAGATACAATAGAAGCAGATAGCCATTATTTCTACCTTAGTAGAGACCACAAACTAGCAAGCACCCAGTAATTTTTGTTGTATCTTTACTTTCCTATAGAGCTGTCGATGGGAAAATTATCTCAATAATTTCAGAGTGTGAGTCTTGTCCTGCTTAGTTTGATATGATATTGGAGACATGAATAGCTGGAATAATAGATATAATTTATTGCTTGATAGGAACACAGAAGAGCAATATAGGGAATCTCACACCCACTGATACCCACCATCTCCACTGTGTCAAGAAAGTCACTCGAAATCTGAAGGCTTTCCATCGAGTTTACATCTGGCCTTCAGGCCCTGGAACTCATCAAGTCCTCAAAGTCTGGAAGAGCTCCCATCTGTTGACTCTATGGGTTCAGTATAAATACCCTTTTTCCCTGAACATGGCTGTGATGGGGGCAGAATCTCACTGGTATAGAAATGTGATTCCATCTTTTCATTTGCCAAATGTATTTTTAACTACTTATTTTTGAGTGGCTGCTCTGCACTTTGCTTTAGTGTTATTTTTATAAAGATAATTTGTAGCTGTGTAAAAGGTGCTGAGGGTGCACTTCCAGAACCTTTTTGTACATATGCAAAAATAATGAATAAATAAATAAATGCTCCTTTCACATGACCTCATCAAGAGCAAAGCCAAATTCCTGCAAGAGAAAGCCAGCTGAGCAGAATTTTCCAAGTGCCTGTATTTCTATTCCCATTGCATCTCAGGGCCCTAGTCACAGACTGGGACATTACAATACTAAGTGCCACACAAAAATAAAAAGGATGTCTTTGCTCCAAGGGGCTTTTATAACAGCAGTAGCTGAAACAGAGAAATGTCTGTCAGTAGAACCCAAAAACATTCTTCTGAGCATGGAAGTGTGTATCAGCACTTTCTTTTTATGCAGGCTCAAGGACAGATGGGATCAGTGTGATGACATCTAAAGTTCCATTTCAGCTACTGTGTACAAACTTATAAATGCTTCAGGAGAACCAAGCTGTACACTTGCTGTACTTTGAAGAGGTAAGTTAAAAACCAAATGCTAATCAGCCAACTATGCAGAGATGAAGTGGGGACAGTCAGCTCAGGCTTTCAAGTCAGCATTGCTGAGGGATTTTGCTTATGTAAACACTTGTGATCTTGTTTTCTATGTCTACAACCATCTGAGGTTTTGCATAGCTGTAGACTGAACATCTGCATAAATCTGAATGAAAGATTTAAAAACAAATAAGAAGATTATGTAGCAAAACTACATCTTTGTTGCAGAATTTTAGAGCTCAGACACAAAAAATCAGACACATTATATGAAACTAACAATACAAAATTATGTTTTCAACACATATAATCCATCTGGACACTAACTTTTATTACCTGTATCTTCAGGTTTGAGCTGAAGGTGAGACACTGCTAGGAGCAAGGAAATCATTATGAATTGTTAAGCTAATACTGAAGACACTGCATAGTTCCAGTAAATGGACTGTAAGAACACATATTTGTGGAGGTAAAGGCAAATGGACTCATCTCTCAAATCTCATAGTGGTGGTGATGGAGCCCCAAGGTTTAACTAGCCTGAAAGTGACAGCTGTGCTTTCATTAAGAGAAAAGGACTTAGCTCATGGTTCCCTGTGGCAAGTGACAGTCCTCAAATTTGCAGGAGTGCAGGAGAGTTGGGGTCCTACACGCTGAACTTTTATTCATGCAGTCATGCCCTAGCAATGACTGCACCTCAGGTCTTTTGTGATATCCTCCCAGGCTGTGATTGTGCCCTACCATGTGCCTTTCCTTGTGTATGCACACAAAGTTAAGAGAAATGCACATGACCTGAGGCTGCACGGGAGGAAAATAAGCACATCTCTTCTTTATCAAGTGGAAAAAAGAAAATCTCTAAAAGGTGATTTTACACGTTGATTATCCCTTGGCAAGACACATGCATTGTTAAAATCTCTCTCTCTCACACCTCCCACGCCCCCACCCTGTTTTTTCATCTCCCATGACTTTGGGGGAATGCCATTAACAAAGGCAGAGACACAAATCTGGGAAGTTTGAGAGCAGGGAAGAACTAGAAAGGGAACTGCAGCTTTAAATTTCTAGTTCTTTTCTTTTCATTACTAGCACCTAGAGTCCTGAGTGGCATTGGGCCTCCTTTCCAGAAAGTACAACTAAATGCAAGACAGTTTACACAAAATCTCAATTTTTACCCAATTGGGTAAAATGGAAATATTTTTTGACTAACCAGAATTAAAACATTTTTGTTCAAATGAATCAAAGCATTTCATGCTAGATCAGAGGAAAACAAATCTGGACTGGTAATACTGATGTGCTGACATCAGCCAGTTTATCACTAGATCAGGATTAAACTCCGGTACTATACCATAATGTGCCAGTAGATTGCACTAGCCCCAACAAATTTGTTTCCTGGAGCTTGTGCAGAGGGAAGGGGATAAGAGGAAGGAGGCCCTTGGGCCATTCAGTCTGATTCCATTTGGGGAGTGTTGAAACTTTTCAGTGAAATTAAAATGCAGATGGAGTTGGGTTTTTTGAATGCTAGAAGTGCAGCTGGGAAGTAACTGGTGGGTTAAAACTGCAGATGAAAAGCCGTGGGCACTTGCAGCAATTAAGCAGTCTGGAGTCTTTCAGAGAATGAGCAAAAACCCCCACATTTTAAATACAGTGAAAACACCAGGCAAATATATCTCTGTAGCTTTTTCCTGGCACTTTATTTCATGAACCAGCTAGTGATACTAGTGTTCATACCCTACATACCATTTTTTCCCAACGATATTTCTTTAAAAAGAGGTTTTAAAAGTTTTTTTAAAAAGGTTTAAAAATATGTAGAAATGAATGACTCATGAGCCAATATCAGCAGGCCCCTATTTCAGGGTGTCAATTAGATGGCTACTTTTGCAGTGATGGGTGGTTGACAATATGCAGTTAAAATCACTAGTGGCCTCCTCCGCTTCTTCCTCCATTAGCTTCTATTGTCTTTAACATAAGCCTTGGTAATTCTTCCACTGATTTGTATAAATAATAATTACAGTTCAGTAATCCTTGTTATAGCATACCCTAATTAGTCTCTGTAGCTGACTGATGCTTTTTAATCATGAAGATAGAAATGCATTAAATAGAGGATAAACAAAAACCCCTCACAAAACAGCTTTCTCTCCAACATAATAAAAATGTTTCTCAAGGAACTCTAGAAAAAAAAAAATCACTATTTTAAAAAGTATTTTAATTTGTTTTCCTGGGCAACTGCCAATTCTTAATTTGTTGATATTTTTGGTTTTTCTCTCTTAGGTTTCAACTGGAAGATGGACCATGTCTTGAAATGTAGATAACATTTCTATCCTTAAGTAAGGATAAGAAATTAAGAAATTCCTCCTAGGAATGATGCTGCATACATAACACATCTGACATACAATAGACCAAACTAAGCTCTTGTACAAGTCTCTTAAAGTCAATGGAGTTACACTGCGAATAAATTTGGCCCAATGAAGTATTCTGGAGAACAGAGCGAAGCCTATCAGATTCCATACAAGAAAATAGAATACCAGAGCTGCACAGTTGGGCAATTTAATTCTATTTTCATTTTAGCTTGAAAGCTTTTTACTCACTGGTTTCTATCCTGCATAGGTTTTTATACTGCGGTCATCAGCACAATGTGAGTACCTTCCAATAATGCATTAAATAGTGTGACTAGCATCTGGTACAAGTTTGTTTTCCCATCTTCTCTAATGCACTGAGAAGTTCTGTTTACAATAAATAATTATCATGAGGAAAGGCACTTTTCCATTAAGATTACTAAAAAAGAGGAAAAGCATTTTTTACACAGATAATCAAACACTTAAAGGGAAAACACACTTCTTTTCTACAGTTCAGAAATGCAGCTTTAAACCTATAATGTTTAAAAAGTACTTTCTACAGATGTCGCAAGAAGAACACTTTGCAACACTAATAGGTTCCTAATGCCTTTCTGTATCCAGAATTGTTTCAAGGTAAAATCTTGGGAGAAGAAGCTGTGTTGTCAAGCAGTAGGAATCAAAGTGGCTCACCTCCTTGTGGAAGATGCTTGGCCATTTCTGAGACTGGCGAGTTGAGAGCAGAGCAGGAGGGGTGAGTTTAAGGCTTCAATCATGGGTGCTCAAGTGCCAGCTGGAGTAGGCAGCACAAGTGTGCATGCGTCCCCTCTTCATCCAGAATGGGAAGGAGTTGAGTAAACCATTCACACAGTGAAATCAGAAATAAAGGAGAATTTGGGATTTGAGCAATCTCCCTTGTGAATGAACAGTATGCTTTGCTCAAGACACAAAAAGAAATCTTAAAAAGATTAAAAAAAAAAAGTTGAAGACATGATCAGAGAGAGCAGAAATACCATGTTGCATGAAGTGGCTTAAAGCCATTCAAACCCCAGGCTTAGTTCTTTTGATACATCTAACAGATAAATCATGCTGTTGTTTGATAATCTACATTTGAATTTTATACTTCAAATTGAGATGAATCCTAGCAAGCACAGGAGTCGTTACTCCCTAATTTGAATTCAGTTGAGTAGCATCTGTGCTGAGAGGCTAATTACACAGATTTTTCAGTGGTCTTTATATGAAGTATTTCCTCTTTTCCATTTAAGAAATGAGGTTTTTGTTAGCTCTGCAGATAACCGTAGTTCAAATTCACGCCTATCATTAGCATCTTCTTTATGTTTGTTGTTGTTGTTTTTCCATCAGGTGTTTATGTGAGTTTGATTCCATCTTCTTACACAGGGCTGCAAGATAACAACCCCAGTTTCTCCTAACAGTCATTTCCTTGGGTTTCTGTTCCAGCTCTTTCATCACACACTGCCTCTCCCTGCAGAGTCTAGTTGCTCCTACAAGTCTCATCTCTGTTATTGCAAAAGTTTCTGTTGGCTTTGGGTTCTCTGTGATATGATTTATTTCAGTAAGATATTTAGAAGACAGTGATTTAAACAAAAATAAAAGTAGAAGAACTGGGAATCTGAAATACAAGATGACGTTGCCTCCAGTCTAATCTACCTTGGAAGATTGTCTGGGAATGGTTCAAATCACTTTGATGAACTGACTTCTTACAGGGAGAATCAGTACAAGTAGTTTTCATCTGGCAGTTTACACTGAATAATTGATGGCTCTGAAGACCTGTGTGTGTGTTTTCTGCTACCAGGCAGGATCAGTCCAGCTCCTGAGAAGGTGGTCAGGAGGTGGAAAATTACTGGCATCACAAAGAAACTGAAGCTGATAACATGATGTTAGCAACAGCAATGGCTTTCTCCCTAGTGCTGAAAAGAAACCATAATCTCACCTGAGTTACACTACTGCTACTCCAAAGATGCTGTAGAACACAGAAACTTCCTAATGAGTGGAATATTGCAGTCAGTACTTTCAAATGACATATACAATGTAGTTCAGACAAGCTGTGATTTATTTCAATAGATCCTATACCTTTGAATCCTGTATTTTATTACTGAACCAATCCACAAGATCAGTCTTCATAGAAATTTGTGATAATTGCTATAAATATTGGATTAAAATAGGACCAGAATCTGCTGTTGGTAACATGAATATCCTCCTCTTCACTCCTGAGGGAACCTGCAAACACAGAACCCCTAGCTCAACCTTCCTTTCTTATTCACTTTTAGCTTGATGTGTTTTTTCTGTTTATTATTCTCTCATTTGTGTTAGAAAAATACATTCTTCTCCTTGCAATAAGAATTATACTGATTATTTATTCTAGATAGAAAGAGCCTTCCTGCATTGTTTTTATCCAGGGGTTCACTGGTGAATTAAACAGACCACATTCTTAAAAGTAAACTGAATTCAGCAGTATAGAGTTAAAGGCAGGAGCATTTCAAGAAAAATTAGAACCCATTTTGAAAACACAAAGACCTAAAAATAAAGCAAAGCAGACAGCCTAAATTGGCTTTGATCCCCTGTCCTCCAACTCCTGCTTTTTGATCTGTGATTCTTCAGTGAGGTAAAAGAAAGTTTTTATCAAAAATATCCCTATCATTTAGGCACTGTAATAACCTGCAATCTACAGACTTTCAGGACTCAGAGAGGTTAGGTAATCACCTTTTGTTCAGCTCCTCATTCTCTATGATTTTCATTCTAAGCACCTAAGACAGAATGTCACAGAAATCTATGGGTTGATTTCTATTTGAGCTGTTTTAGATCATGCTAAGTGCTGCAAACATGTCTATTACTATGTTTAAAGATCTCTGTAATGAGGAGCGGTATATCAATGATTTATACCTCTTCTGTTACCATTATCCATGCTAATAAAGGACTCCAAGATTGTCTCCATCTCTTGTCAAAAGCATTTTGTTTTCACATATTCCATATAAAATTTGGTGATGAATTGTAAAATGCAAATGAACTGTGGCCAGGTAGGTAGATTTATCTTATCATAATATTATGACAATTTACTTAATCATTTTATCTCTTTAACTGTGAAGATTGCATTGAGCCACTGTGGAAACACAGCAGAAGGCTGCAAGAATGCATGATGGCAGTCAGCACCTGTGGAAGGTAAAGATGCTTTGTATTGCTGCTGTAATCTTAAGAGGGAAAAAAGGGATGATCTAAAAAATCCCCCAAAGGCTCATTAAGAACCATTCTATTTGCACATAAGTGTATTGTGCTAAATTTACTTACTAATTTCGATGTCAACAGCGACCAGTACTAATGAAAAGCTTATGCAACATCAGTGAATTTAGTGAAAAAAGAATAAAAATAAAAAAGTAATTTTAAATAGTTAGATTACACCAAACTGTAATTACTAATTCAAGATTACACAAGACTGTAATTAACAGTTCAGTGTTACAAACACTATCAAAAGGCAAATGATGACACATTTACAGTATGTACAAGCACCATTGCTATCAAAGTTTTAATACCATGCGTTTTTTTCCCTTCTACTAGTGGTACAAAAGGCTTAGGTAAACTAGATACCAGCAGAGAGATCTGGCCAAGTTAATGTTATCTACTCTGTCCCAGTTCAAGACAGGTCTTAAGATGCTGCTTAAATTCACCTCTCTCCAAAAATAAATTTCCTAAACATACGCTTGACAGCAGCATGTGCTAAGACCACATTTCTTACAGCAGCATAGACAGGAATATTTTTCTGACTTAGAACCACAAGGATACAATCCTCATTTTAAACCCCTTCCAAGCGAGGCAAATAAGAATTTAGTCACCTCACTAACAGGAATGCTATAATGTAAACCACACTTCTCTCCAAACCAGATCCAATAAAAGGAGGACAATTTTTATTGTCCCTATGGGGAGACTACTATGAAGATTCAGGGCTGATCTGGTTCTACAAGACTGTGAATTGCCAGACTTTTATAGAACTTCTAATTGTATTTTAAAAAGATGGCTAGGGATACCAGTCCTAATAGGGGATTACTGTGATTGTGTAACAATAAGTTAATGTATTATAATATTATAGACAATAAATTAGAAGCAAAATGGGAGCTCATCAAAGCAAAGACAGCTGGAGGCCAACTACAGGATTATCTGGTGTAGCAGACTGTCCAAAACCCAAATTCAAACAAATATTCCATACAGAAATGCTGACCCTAAGGGACTCTTCACATTGAAGGCAATATTAATTTCCAATCCATTTCTAGACTCTGCTTTCCACTGTGGGCTTTTAATACTGCTGCCCAATGCACAGTAGCATTTTCCCTGAGAGAAGTGGCAGGGCATGAGGACTATTAAGTAAAGTCATTTAGAACGATAAAAACAGTGCTCAACAGGGAGCATCTTTGCTGCAGGAGGACTCACTTGTGAAGACTCACAGGACCCAAATCTGTCTCCACCTCCTTTCCTTTTCTCTTTGCATTTTCAGGGCTGGCTGGCTGGACAGCATAGGCTGAAGTGCTGGCAGCAGAGTGAAAACCTTCTACTGTGTACATGAATTGCTGTTTGGGATCAGGCCATGAAAGAGGAATATCTAAGTAAGACAGGTGCCGTGGCACTGGGCAGTGGGAAGCTTTCAGAGAGGATCATGCAGTTACAGTGCTGCCCTCATCAATTAACTGCCTCAGCTTGTACAGTACAACTCATTGATCCTAAATTGCATCATTTTGCATCGCAGCATTTGTACACATGTATTGCTGCATCGTGCCATGGTTTTTGTGCTTGATGTTTTCCATCGCTTCTGGTTCAGAGATTGCCCCATTCTGGTGGGCAATGACTTGGCTTCAGCCTCAGTTGTTGTTTTCTGATGCATGTGGAGAGGAAGATGTCAGTGCTTGGGAAATCTCCTTAAGTCATCATGGGACTGTGCCAATACAGTAGGTCCCCTCAGCAAATCTTACTTACCTCTCTGTTGCCTTCCCAGATATACTATCTTGAATATTGGATGTCTAGATTTACCATTCCTGCACCCTGTGGTTTGTGACAGCTGGAATTTTATCCAAGACCAGTTTGTTGAGGTTCATATTTCAGCACCACAGAAGTTTTAGGTAGGAGCAGGACTCACCTGTGTGGCATGCAGAGCCTCCCTTGCACCTCCTTCTGGGATACTACTGGGATCTAACAACGCATCTTCTCATCCACTTTCTTCATCTTTCACCACTTGCTGCTGCAGCTGGAAGATGCATTTCTTTGACTGCAGCATCTTTAAAATTATGATAATCTTATATGTCATGTTTATGTTTTAAGAGCATGCTGTTACGTTTTAATTTTCACACATCAGATGTATCAGGCATCTGATAGGTTCATTCCCTCACTCAGAGTTAAGGAAGGAGAAACCCCCATCAGTGACCTCTGTAACATCAGGCACTTCACATACTGCTGGAAGGCACATCTTGGTGTAGTGCTATGCCTGACAGCAGAAGGAGGAACCTGAGGAAGCTGCATGTCCCTCCCCTGGTCTGGGGAGCATTTCCCCATTTGGAAGCCCTGCAATGTTGGGGACGAGAGTGGTTTTGGTACCAATACCTGTACTCTTGATACACTAGTTTTAATTTTTGTTCTCTCCATGTTAACCTGCAGCATTCTCTGAAAGACTTCACGCTGTAACAGAGCTCAGATAGATCACTGGCCCTACCTGTGTCTCTGCTCATTGAACATGAGCTATCATCTCTGGTTTGCAATTAAGATGCTGTAGTGGGACTAACAGCACAGAGCTTTGGGCACACTGAGTTACTGAAGCTTTTGCCAGCTTGAAAAATTCAAAGGTGAAGTTGTACTGCAAAGCAACTGGAAAAAAAATACTCATGAAAGTCTCTTTCAACAGTCGTGTGTTAAGCAAACTATGTAAAGTGAAAAGAAAAAATTGCATACCTGAAGTATTTTTAACTTATTGTTTGCTATATGCAATAGATAAGTTATTAATTCAAAAGAATTTCAAATATTTTAATGACACTGCTTGGATCTGCTGTTTTTCCTTTCCTCTAATCCTTCCGGTATTTGATGGTGGAAATAGAGGATTTAGTTGTGACTTGCCTGCAGATAACGTATTATCACTATTTTTTACACAAGAACATTAGTTGTTGGGATGTCCAGGGGCAGGGAGAAACACTCACTGGCCACTGTAAAGACTGAGCAGTATTCCCTGTGCAAAAAATAATAGATCCATAGATCAAGAAGAGTTTTGCTCACATCAGGAACTTAAAAGAAGCAAATACATTGCATCCTTATGAATATATTATTTTCAAACATCTGCCCTTACTGTGTCCTTTAATGTTGAGACTCTGCATGGTGGCTTTAAATTGCTCTTAAAATGCAATTTTCACATGCTTGTTTGTTTTGACTGATTTCTTAATACAATATAAAGTACTTGCCAGAAACAATCCTTCTCTGTCAGACAAAAGCACCAAAGTAAACATTCCTTGATTTGTGCTTGGCAGCTATTGAAGAAAACCTGTGCCAATAGGAAATTTCTTTTACTGCTGTTTTACTGAAACAATTGGTTATTAAATGAATCTTAGGTGATTCAGAGGCATGCAACTCCTACAGTTTTTTCTATCAGATTTTTCCATTTATGCTTTTATCTTCACCTTGGAATTTTCCCTTTACCATAACAAATGTGGAATTTTTTCAATCATTCAAGGGACAAAACATGGTGGGAGCACTGGGTAGCCCTGCATCTACCTTCAAGCATACAAGTGGCTTAATCAGGGGAGCCACAGAGAGCTGAGTAATCACTTATTCCCTGCTCCTACCCACTCCACCTTGAAAAATGTAAGCATAAACATACCTTTTTTCCCTCTCCTTCCTGGTATTTCTTCCATCCTTTCTGAATTTTTGAAGAGGACCACTGATAGGTCTGAGACAGCTTAAGCAGGATCTTTAGCCTAGCAAAACCTCATCTGACATGCCTGACTGTAAAGCCTCTGTAACGCCTAAAAAGTAGTCCAAAGACACAGTGTAGCTCTGTTTCTGTTGGAGCAAACTGAATCCCAAAAGAAAGATCTTTATTACACATATTCACTACAATTTATCATATTTTGCAGAGGGATATACAGACTACAGGGTGAGGGGAATGCATGGAACTTTTCCATCATACAACTACACATTGTTCAAACTATTCAAACTCTTCATGAACCAAATTGCAACATACTTGTTACTATCAGTTAACTGACCAATATATAGTCCCAAAATGGAGCGACTATAAACAGTCTATAAACAGTCCTTTGGCTTCAGAATTGCTTCTCGTCTCAGACATACTTGGCACAGTCTCACTTTGGCAGAGTTAGCAGTTCTTTTTCTCTCTCGCTCAGGCTTCAGGGTCTCTTGCTGAATTCCATGGTTATCTCTGAGGCCCCTCGCTGGACAGTTATCTCTGGGGCTTTTCACTGAACACCTGCTCCTGCTCCTACAAGCCTCCAAGCTAACCAGTGACCATCTCGTTTTTCCTTGCCTCATTTTACCTGTCACTGGCATTAATTTTACAAGCCATTTTCTCACAGACAGGCTTTCCTTAAGGAAGACTGATGCAGAAAAAGTCTTTCTGGAAGACTGATGCATAAAGAGTCTTGCCAGAAGACTTTTCAGCTCAGGATCAGGGTTGAGTTTACATTAGCCTCCACCTCCTGGTTTTGCCTCCCCACCACGCAGCCTTCCTTGCATCCACATATCACTGTTTGGACTGTGGGGACCCCTACTCCCGCTCCCCACTTCCCTTTGGTTCCCCACAGATGCTGCCCTACTCTTTCCAAGTAGTGAAGCGCTGGAGAAAAAGCATTCATGTTACCCTGTTTGCTCTGCCTGGGTTTAGAAACCAACACTGACCAGCATGAGAGGAGGTTTGAGGGAGTTTTTCATGTAGTCTGGAGGTGTGCTCACAAGGAAGAGTAGTGCTTGCAGCACAGGCCGCTGGGACAGCCATCTGCAGAGATGACATGGGATGCATATCTCACTCTTCTCACTTTACCACGTCCAGAAACCCGAGGCCTCCATATGTGTCAAAATTGCAATGATTTTTTTCTCTAAAAATAATCATTCACATTTCAGATAAATTTTCCCCAATTTTACACAATCTTAAACAAATGTACAATTTACACACCAATGTTTGGGCATTGTAAGCATTTGTGCCACACACCACCCCAATGTTTTTAACTGATTGCAATCCACACTGTTAGTATTGCAAGCATCTACTATCCCTCCACTGAAGAGCATCATCAAGGAGATATCAACTTAAAGAAGTAAATAAGCATCAAATTATTTTCAGGAAACAACGATCTCTGTGCAGTGCTCTGCAAGCAGGGAAAGGCAAAGTCTAAATTAACTCTGTCAAGTATTATGTTTGAATTAGTTGGTCAGGTCTAAGTATAGCATTTCATGTAGTTGGGCTCAGTGCCTTGTGCAGAGCAGAAGGAAACACAGAAAAGCAACACAAGAAGTCAGATGGAGGGAGCAAAACATGGCTGCAATGTTTCCTTAAGACACCTAGCAGTGAGGCAGGCTGGGGTGGCACAGGGAGCTGGGAGAGGACAGGGAAGAAGAGCTATGGGGCTGGCATCTCGGACAGGAAGAGCTGTGTGCTTAGTGCCAGGTGTATACAGGCCATGTGGGGAAGGATGGGAGAAAGCGCTGGAGTTGCCAATGCCTGAGTGCAACTGCCCTGCAGCTTTACTAGTTGTGCAGCATGGAAGAAAAAGCTGCACGGACAATGGAAGTTAGTGCTATACCACCAGAGCACAGCACTGCAGCAGGGAGAATACTTCACACAACATAAGCCACCTGTACCAGGTAAACACATGCAGCACTGGGAGTGAAATGCACCATTCCTCTTCATGTTAATGGGAACAAGGGCTTCTTCCCTTGCTGCTGTGTAAAAAGCACACCCTGTGATACCCACAAGGCTCTTCCTCCCAGTTCTCCCTTTGAAGCCAGCTCAGTTTGCTCTGTAGGATTTCCCAGAGGAGTCTGGGCACCACATGGTTCAGCTGTATGTCCTTGGTCAAGGAGACAGTCATGATTCATGTTTCAGACAAGCAGGCGCAGCTGGCAGGTAACATCTTTCAGGAAGCATCTCTAAATGTCGTCATTGTTCCAGGCCTGGGAGACAGTCTTCCCAGTCCTCCCCACCCAGTTGCCATGGGGACATAAAACCAGGTGATGTTGAGATACGTTTCCCTGCTACTACCAGAGGCTCAGTCCCAGGTCAAAACAGCAACACCTCCAGCAAAACTAACCATCAAATAACTCGCCTTTTGAACAATGTGTCAATGACAAGAGGAATGGGTTTGCATCCCTTTGCAATGCATAAGCAGTTCCTGATATTTTCTGTGTTTGGGTAGGGGAAGAGCTGGCTTTTAGCTCTAACATATCAAGAATATGAGTCTAAGCTTCATTTTTTTTCCTCTTTCGAGGTTCCAGCAATGCTGGCTTAAAAGTTAAAAGTTCAGCAGTTTGAATATTTAACAATGTGGCCTATTTTCCCATTTTTTATTTATTTGTTTACTGCTTTTATCAGTACCGTTCAATAAGGAAACCAAGAACTTCTGAGCGAAAATCACATTCTCTCTCATTTCTTAATGTACTGCACTTGATTTCCTAAACCTATGCATCAGGTTGTGTTGTGAAAAAACAGGGGAAATATCTGAAATTCTGTGGTGGTGAAAATAAAGCCAAAAAGACACTTCATGTCTGAATCTGCCATGGAACAAAACAAATGCCCAAATTTTAATTTGAGCTTTTATTTCTACACTAGAAAGAGGGATAGCTAGTATACCACCATCTTTTTTCAAGGATGGTTTACTCTCAGCTAAGAGTGGGATTAGCCCACAACCCAGGGTCCAAATGTCTGCAAGCTGAGGCTCTGAATATCAGCTTATCAGTTCTGGGCTATCCCTCAGTTTAACAGAGAGAAAAGGAAGCACAGTGTGGCAGGTGAAGTTTTGCAATTTAAAAAATAAAGAAGCACTGCATGAGTTTTATATCTAACCATCACTAAACCAAAGTCTCATCCATTCAAAATGCAAATTACATCAGTGGCCACATACTGGATAATGTGAATAAATCTTCTTATTCTGCCCGCTACTACTAAGATCACATACTACACTCCTGGGAGTTGTACTCCTATATGGTCCAGCTGTACCTGAAGCCAGCAGAATAACACAACATACTTACTCCCTGTAGTCCTGCTAAAAGAGGGAATAAGTCATGCCAGGGGAGTGTGTGTTTGCCGAGCAGGTGCATTTCCCTGTGCACATGTGTGTGCAAATCACATTCCCATCCCCTGTGACCAGATTCTACTGACACCTCTCTGATAACATGGGTGATGGCCTGCAGCTTGCAGCCTTCAAAAGCAGCAAACACTAGTGGACTCAGGTTTTAGAAATGCCTGTACTAAGGGATTCCAGGCAAGAACATCCTTCTCTAAACCAGGAATCAGCCCTGTGTTTTTAAAAACAGTCAGTTGGCAAGGTCAGAAAATGTAGGAATCCAATGCAAAATACATGCTCCAAAGTACTTTCTGGCTGCTACCTGGAATGCTCCCTCATACATGTTCCTGTCATTTTATTTTAAAAATACATGTTTGAGTGATCATCTAGAAATCTGCCTAGCTTCTGTTTTATTTTTTTGCAATCTTCCTTTACACAAAATACTTTACATTCTCATGCAATAAACAGAAATATTTTGTCTTACTGCGTTAAAACACTGTGAAATATACTCACCTTCACATACTCACCTTCAGTCTATTTTTTAAAATTCCAATGAGTAACAGGAATGAAATCTGAAAGACTCAGGCATTAAGAAATATGCTTATCATGAGAAATCTTTACTGAAAAATTAAATTTTTATTGAGTCAAACAATTGCTTTTACATTAGTACTTCATTATTTCAGATAGGAATAGTTATACTTTTGCCATTTGCTACCATGTTTCCTTGTCTGCAAGATTATATTTCATCGTTCCACTCCTGAAATAAAAACAAACAAAATGAAGACCCCACACTGTGACTTTTCTTCATAGACCTAAAAAAGACAGCTACAGAAGGCAAAGTTACAGCAGCCAAACTCCTCTCATAAAACTCATGTTACATTTGGTAAGCCTCAAGCTCATCTGGAATTTGAAATCAGTGGATTTTTGGTGGCAAAGTAAACCAATATATGATTAGATATTCTGGGAGTTTTCTTCAGTTTGTTGGACCAAGAATTTCACACTACAATGTGTTCATAATTTGCTGGAACATACACACATATTTTTCACATTCTACCTGTCTTTGCGCATTATTTCTACAATGTCTTGTCTTGTCAAGTTATATACAGCTATTTGTCCTCTCCACCCAAGCCATATTGTGTGATCAAGCCTCTTTCTCCACTTCCTAATTTTTTTTTAAAACCCCTTTTCTTCCCCCCAATTTTCAGAACCTACTTCTGAAATCTCATTAACTACCTGCATTATTCATACAGCCTCACTGACCTGGTTTTATTATTTTCTTGCATTACCAAAACAAACAAAAAAAGCTATCAAAGATTTGCAGCTGATCCTGGAAGGACCAAAAAAGTTTCAGCCACAGAATTTTACTCTTCACTGAGAGAAAATTAGCCCTATCCAGTTTTAACGCAATAATAATGTTTTCTTGGAGTCACTCAGTTTTTCTAAATAAAAGCAGGAACAAAGGTGGAACAGCGATGTCCTCCAGAGGCTGCAAGGAGCCTTCCGTGGAGCCCAGGACAGCAAGCTCCTGAGCCCCTTGCTTGCATCTGGTAAGGCAGACAATGAAGGCAGAAACTCCCAACTTCTGCCCTACCTGTATGGCAGTATGAAGGACCCTACCCTCTAAACAGCATTATTATTGTTATTATTATTGTTTATTTTATCTGACAGCATCTCCTCTTCTTGGAATGAAGAAAGGAGAACATGAGAAAGGCCACAAGTCTTGAGGAAATAAAAGATTAAGTACAAGACATTTTTTAAAAAAAGTATTCTTGCAATAAAAAGGCCGTAGTTTGGGATGGCTGCAGCAAGTGGGTGAGGTAGGCGCACTACTATGGCAGAGAGAGAAGGCATTTTACAGCACTTGCTGATGAGTAGCTGCTCAGTCCAGCAATATCAGGCCATGTGCTTAATAGAGCTAAAATCTGCACAGTCTATGCCAAGATTAAATTAAATATTTTCCTGGAATCTACTGTCTCCTGCACCCATGTGAACTGGAAAATTTAAGCAGAAAGATTAGAATGCACAGGATAAATACATGTTAGGAAGTTTATCAATACACATCCATATAATGCATGATATATAAAGTAACAATAATCAAGTGTAACACCTCAGATGAGCCGTCAGGAACAATATCAACGACAAAGTGATTTCCATAGTCATGGCAGTACAGATTTCTTACATGGTCACATGATTTTTTAACAAATTACACTAATTAGAACCTATTTCTGAGTGCTTCATCTCACCTTAAAGTAAAAAAGAAGCAGCAGCAGAAAAGGTTCAGGCAGGTGCAATGGCTGGTGTTGAGCACAGAAAGCCTGCTGCCTAAGGAGAGATCAAAAAGACTTGGATCTTCAGCTTGGACAAGAGACAGCCAAGGAGAAGTATGAGGGATAAAATCACGTTGTCAATATTTCTAAAGATAGATGAAGTTCTAAGGGGTGTAGAGGAAACAATCTGCCATCATATCTCAGAACTGCTTTTCCTATCGGAAAAAGTGGGGGACATATAGCAAATGTCTTACGAGTTTTCAAGACAAAGCAGACCTTTTCCACAAAGCATATAATTAAATTGTGGTACTCTGTGCTGTGGGACTTTTTATATGCCAAGGCTATAAATGGGTTAAAAACAACACGAGAAGAATCAAACCCACAGATAGACACACCCTCCATCTCAAGAGATCTCCAAACTGCAGATTGCTATAAATTAGGAGGTATATGAAAGCTCACCATGCATGTGGGCTGTTCATGTACTTTTTTACATGCACCCACTACAGCTCTTAGATTAGAGGGACCCAGCGGACCTTCCACCTGACCCAGGGTCAGCCTAAAGCATAGTACCACTTTTTTAAAGTAAGTATCTTGCAAAACCATATAAAATCCATTTGTCCACCTAGGATTTCCTTAGTCACACTGCTCCTTCTTGTCCTTTGAGACAGGCAGAGGATTATCTAATATGGTGTAATTAAATCAGAAATGCACAGTTTCTGTTGTCAAGACATGAGTCACTTTTTCATGCACAGATCCGATTCCAGTGACGCAGTTGCAAAGGCATCTTTTCAAACTCTTTAACGTTGGATTGAATTTTTTTCTGAGCTAAGCTGTCAGCAAAAACTGCTGAGCAGTGAGTGGCAATCAATTCAGCCTTGTCTCTCAACAAGTTAAGAGTTTTGACATAGTGCTGTTCTCACATAGAGGCTTGCTTATGAAAATGACATTTAAATGCTTTTTTTAAAAGCATACTTTTATAAAATCATCCACTTTTAGAAAGAAAATGTCTAAAGAAGTAGGCTGTTTGCCTCAGCACCTCTTGAAATTTCAGTAATATTGTCGTGCATGCACTTGAGAAGATGCATTTCTTCAGTTTGACTTGACATTTTTCACTCCCTAATGTAGAAAGCAGTGTGAGCCAGGACTTGCCAGGAAATATGTCTACTGGTACATGGCACACCATCTCGGTGAAGTATTAGCTGTTCAGCAACTGGTTGCTTATCCCTTGTGTTACTTGAACAACAAGGATTATGAACTATTCAGCTACAGTATGAAATGGATAAATACGATACATTTCCCAGATCTTATAAAAGTTAAAACAGTGGGTAGAGAATAAAGGGTTTACATTATGCAGAAGAAAAAACTGGTATCAGTATGAAGCAAACATTTCCTAACAAAGAAGCCTATTAAACGGCTAAAAAGTCCCTTGTGGGAAGAAGTGGAGGCCTCATCACTTGACATATTTAAAAACAGACTAGACAAAGCATTCATCTCTACAGGGACAGAGGAAATGGATAAAATTACTTATTAGGCTTTTTTCTACCCATCTCTGATTTCTATGATTTAATACATTTTTTAAAATGCAAACCACATTACACAAGCAAAAGGCTGAAAAACAATAAAACAGTTTTTAATTGTACTGTTGCCCAGCACAATGAAACTTGATTTAAAATTAAATTTATGCTAGCAATTCAGACTGCAAGATGACTTCTCTTTGTTTAAGGTCTAGCACTGAAAGCTTTGCTACTGGCACACATGCCTCTAAAAAGATGATTTAGCATCCCCAGACTGGGGATATGTTCTTTGTGCCAGAACTCTTTATAAACTGTGACGGTTCAACTTTTGACAAGGGTAGCTGATGCAAAAGGCAGAATGGTGCTTTAGAGAAAAGCAGTGGAATATGGGGTTTGTGCCTAAGGTCTGGCAGACTTATAAACTCCCTCAGGAATCTCCAGCACTAAATATTTACTGATGTCACTCAAAGTATGACATCTAATCTGCTATCATGAAAATAAAAATAGACTCTCAGAACAGTTTCTTTCTATCACTTTGAATATATTAAAATTATTTCAAAATTTGCAGGTTTTTTTCCCACTTTTTTTTCTTTTTTTTAATCCTTGAAGGCACTGCTCTATTTAAAATAAAGTGCACTGTCTTGCTCTGTAGAAATATGAAGAAATATGGAAAAAACCAACCCTGACAAACCTAAGGATAGTCAAAATGACCCTGTTTAAGAGCGTAACACTGTGGACCTTTCACTCCACCCACCATCCACACAGGAAGATGAAATCATGATGTAGAACTCCTGAAGAAGAAATCACAATGCACAACTGAAGTGAACTGTCCCAGAGATAACGCTGGGGTGGGTGTTGAATCATAGCGGTCCTCAGGCCTCTCACTATTTTTGAACCAGCCAAGACAAGGCAGGATGTGGCCACATGTTTTCCTTGCCTTGACATTAAAACTATTTTAACAACATGCTGCCATTTCCCCTCTGCACCCTGTTCACTCTTGCATCCCGGCTGCAATTTACCATCTTTTCAGTATTAGTCTTGTGCTAGACTGGGCTGCAAACTCAGTGTAGTAGAAAATATTACTTCATTTCAAAATACCGTTTACCCACAGTTGAATGTAGTCTTGTCCCAGAAGAGGGGACAGAAAAGTAAGGGGAACAGTGAATTTAATCTATCCCTAGAACCAGCTAGAGTTAAGAAAAACAATGGTCCAGTACCTGAATGACAAGGACCTCCTTCAGAAATATCATCCACCTTCCTGTGAACCTCCTCCATTCCTTTTCCTCTGGTTGAAGTGATGTGTGGTCATTTAGCTGGAAAGCTGTGTTTTCCCCTATTGTGCTTATCTGTTTGGCTGTGGGCTGCCAGACTTATCTGTACCTTCAGGTAATAAAGTCCGTTCGGAACAGTGTCTATCTGTGGATATATTGTAAAATGCTGGCAACTCTGAAGTTTGCAGATGGTGTTATCAGGACAAGCATTTGCCTATTTTAAACAACTTCCTCATGAGGGGAAGAGGAGGGGCAGATACTGCTCTCTTCTCTGTGGTGAATAGTGACAGAACCTGAGGAAATGGCCTGAAGTTGTGGCAGGGAAAGTTTAGGTTAGATGTTAGAAAAAGGTTTTTCACCCAGAGGGCCCTGAACAGGCTCCCCAGGGAAGTGGTCACAGCACCAAGCCTGACAGAGTTCAAGAAACATTTGGATGATACTCTCAGGCACATGCCATGACTCTTGGGGATGGTCCTGTGCAGGGATAGGAGTTGGACTTGTTGATCCTTGTGGGTCCTTTCCAACCCATCATATTCTGTGACTCTGTGAAGTGTTTTATATTAGCATGTAGAGTTTTGTGGGCATATAATTGATATAGTAGGACAAACTCCCAATGCAGCTAAATCAAATACATCAGCCCTTATTTTGGGAGTATGCCCAAATCTAAGGATGTCTTTAAATTAGAATAAAGTTCAATACTTTGCTATTTGGAAAGTAAAAACACTCAACTGTAATTTTAATTACCAAATGAATTTTAAACCCCAGAAGAGTCAGTTTGAAAAACAATAAACTGTTTGCAGCAGCTGTACCCCAAAATCCTTATTTAAAACACAGCCCCTTTGTCCAGGCATAGACCCATCTCTGCTTTGCACAGCTTCTCAGCCACAGCACAACCCCAGTCCCGTATCCTATTTAATTGTCCTTTAGGCTCTTGGGCTCAGGCCACACTGGCAGAGCTTCATCCCTCACTGAGTCTCGCTCAGAGGATGGTCCAGCTCAGAACATCCTTCCTATGTTGTGTCCAGCAGCTGCTACTGCATCATCCTGCCCCAGCCCTCAGGGGATATCACTATATCACACTGTAAATGAGCAGCTGGTGAGGATGCAGTCTGCATCCATAGGATAAGCAGGAATTGAAAAAAAATAAAAATCTCATTTGGACAAAATTAATCCTGTAGTAATGAATTTATAATACTTTTTACCTGGTTGAGTCATATGTCTGGTCATAGCAGGAATAAATCCCACTGAAAGGGAATTGCCTGTGTGTGCAGGCAGTATTTTACAACCACAGGAGCCATTACTTTCCAGGAAGAGAAAAACAGTCAGAGAAAGACAAGGAAAAGCAGGCAGCCAAGTATGCCAGACTTGATTTTAGCCCCATTTACATTGATTTCATCAGAGTTATTCCACTGCAGAGGACACAAGAGTTTTCAGTTCTAACTCTTAAGGATGGTAGAGAATAAAAATAAGAGAAGAGTAATATCTGAAGTTCCTCTAGTCTCACAGCAAATATCTTCTCCACAAATAATTGAGATTTACCTCCCAGCAATTCTTAATGGCCATACTGTAAGTCATATAGGTATTTTACGACACCAAAGCTGTAATAATGTGCTCTGGGTGAGCGGTAGAATAGCTATACAATCAATAGGTTTTTGCACGCTTGCATTTTTGATTGGGTTAGTATTGCAGCACAGCCTAAAACAGCAGTATAAATTTAATGGGCTGGCAGTCTTAAAAGTAGGGAAGTATAATAACAGGTGTATTTATTTTTGCTGTGATATGTAACTGATATGACTGCATCAGCCTAATCTTGCTGAGATTAGGCTCTCTTTTAAAACAGAAAAGAAAATACCTGGTACTGGACCTAAGATAAACTTAGTCAGATGAAAATCAAAAGGAAAAGACAACAGGTAGCGCTGTAGAACATGTTGTGCAAAGGTAATACATATATATCACACATTTGCAAAACCTACTTCCTCTATCAGTCAGCCCTTTATTAGAGACACTGTATTCAGACAAATTGAACAAATCCTAAAACATGTAAATCCCTAACACTACAAATACATCTTTTCCCAAAGTTATGAAGTACTATAAAACCACATAGGTTTCTTTTTTTCTTGCTTTTTGACACGATTGTTGTTGGATACTTAAAATTTATGAGTTCATAGATGAGTCAAACCTTGCAGTATACCAGAACTGGAGATGATACCTCTTCTAACTACATGTGCTTTACACAGACGTTAAAAACAATTACTTAGGAATAGTTATTTCTAGGAATTCTGAAAATATTTTAGTTATAATTATTGTCATTACAGAAAAGTCTGAAACATTTCCTTTAATCATTCGATACACAGCTCCATAACCCCAAACACTTGAAAACTATAACTTTGCTATGTTTTCTTCTTACATATGTGTCTATATGTACATACACACACATATATACGCACTATTAGAAACTGAGTGTCAAGAAAAGCAGAACCTTTACATTTCCTTGTTTTTCTCTATGTTTGCAATAGGAATATAACTGTAGATACCACTTTTGCCATCTACAAAAATTGGACCAGCTTAATTTCAGATCCTTTTGACAGACACAACAACCACTTAGGCTCTGCTTTTCCCACTGTCATTTTTCATTCTTACCAAAGTCTGTTAGCTCTAAGAGTATATTGTTGGGTCATACATTCAGTTTTCATGCAACAAATCCATCTCCCTTTTACACTGCCCCGAAATGACTAAATCTTGTGCCTAAAACCAGCCTTGCACTGCTCAACTCCGTTTCAGCTTTTACTCTGCTGTGCACAGGAAAACCAGTTTGCAGTTGTGGCATTGACTAGACCTAGTTATACACATAAACATTAAATATTACTTATTTTTGTGCTCTTCCAGTAGTTCAAAAAGAAGCCTAAACCATGCAACATATAAGCACGCCTTACAGGGCCTGGGTCTATTTGCGGAATGATAAATTATCAGTAATTCCTCTGAGCCCCACTAATCAAGGCATTCTAATTGCCACATCTAGAATGCCATCAACTGACAATGGTGACAGAGGGAGTTCAGAATATTAAACATTTTGAAGAACTATGCCTTAAACAGAAACCTTCCTAAAGTCATAGTATCTCCTCAAATTGCTCATTCTGTGAACTCAGAAAGAGAAAAAAAATAAACAAAAAACCAGTTAATCATTTCAGAACTTTTTTCCAATTTGTATTAGTGATTAAAGATCCATTTCCTAATGGTTGGGAATAAAAGTTTATCTTGAGAGCTGAAGTCACATAAGTCAAATTCTCCAGCATAACTACCACAGAGTACATGTGCATGAGGTTGTTCATTTGTTAGGAGGACTAGTGGCTTGGAAATGTGGGGTGGTGGTGGAAATGCTGGAAGGGAGGGTAAGCGCAACAGAACATATCTAGAGAAGTCTGCAGAGCTCTGAACTCTCAAAGGGAAGCCCTAAGGTGTATGTACACTGAAATAAGTGCACCTGGAGAACAGCAAATATGTGGCTGGGTCCCTGGAAGTACTCACTAGCAGGAATATTTCACAGTGAGCTACAACTGTGTGATAAGAAAAATAGGCTTCCTTTTGGGGAAAGTGTTCTGGAGACATGTTTTTAGATGGTAAAAAAAGATTCCTCATTTTGCAGAATATGGCGAGACTATAACCACTGGCCTCCTACATGTATTTTTGCTGTAACGAGAACTTAAATAAGCAATGGTAGCTTGTCTTATTCTTCATTTAATATTAACTAACAAAGTGATTTGATTTGTTTTAAGCAACAATGGATGATAAACAACAGATATTACAAAGCATGAGATGCTTTGGGTGAAGACATGCAGTACTTGGACCTGGAAGGTGCCTGTTACATTAATTTCTTTTAGGTGGATCCTGCAGCCTGGACTGACTTGATGAAGCCAACAGAAAGCAAAGGGCTACTCATTTGAACAGTGGCAGCAGTAGGCGGCACCAAGTTTGGCAATTTTGCTTTATCTCTTTCTAAAACTTGGCCTTTGAAAATCAACATGTAAATTTTATTTCCAATTTTTAGCTCAAAAAAAAGCTCTGGGTAGGGGGAATCAAATTCAGTAGGGAAAAAAAAGGACCATATAACTAGGGCTACTGCTTCCATTTAGTGGGATGGACAACAATAAGAACAAATAAGAATACAAAGACAGGATAAATCAACTATGCTACACATCTGGTAATACATCTTATTTTACTATATTTGTTATCAAGATGACATGCAGTCTAGAACTTCATGGCAAACACACTGGCAAAAGCCATAAATCATGAGAATAACAAGGCTCGAAGGAACAAGGCTTACAAAGACAACCCCAAGGGTAACTTTCTTAGATACCAGTAAATAAATCCCTAAAGGCAAGGAACTAAAGTACAGCAAACCTAGCAACCACACTAGCACCCGAATTGAGGTCTGGAAGAGCAAGGATGTGCAGTTCCACACTGTCCAGTTGTGGGACACAGTTGCAACAGAGTCAAAACTTGTAGGCCTGTAAAATTCCACCACGGGGGTTGAGTTCAGAGTCTGAGGACTTTCCCTTTGTACTTCCATGATTGTTATAACCAGGCAATTAGAAGAGGTGTGAGAAGGGCTAACTAGAGATGCCAGCCTTTTGGGAGTCAGCAACAGTTCCGTTGGGTTGTCTGGTAGGCACTTCTTTCCCTTTCCCCCGCAAGCTAAATTTAGAAGGATATTGTTGTCATCAGGAAGACTACTAACCTCATCATCTGGCAGGCATGTTTCAAACCTGCAAAACGGGCACACTATGACTCCTTGTGGGGAATCACCAAAGTCTATGATCTTGCAAAGGCATTTGGCACATACTCTGTGACAACACTCCAGCACTTTCGGTTTTCTCTGTCGCAAGTTATAGCGGTTGTAACATATCTTGCACTCAAGCTCATCTGAGCTCTGGGTCTCCAGGGACTCCTCTGGTAGCTGAGTGGTCATTTCTTCAGATGGTTTTTAGACTTGCAGAAAGAGAAGTCAAGGGATGAAGAGGTCAGTCAGTCTTGTCTTAGAACTTTTTCCTATCACACATCTCAAACAGGAAAAAAGGAGATGACATCATCGAAAAGCATCAGTAGGCATCATCCATTTTCAACTTCTGCTAGAGATTGTGCACTGCATGTCCTTTACTCTGAGCCAGGCACCCATCTGAAAAAAACAAAGTGGAATTTTTGGGGAAGGCAAAGGAAAAAGCAGGAAAGGAAAAGGGAAGGGGAAAGGAAAAGGGAAAGGGAGAAAGAGAGGGAGAAGGCAAGGGAGAGGGAGAGGCAAAGGGACAGCTTTAGCAGGTGAAATATACAAGTTTTACTTTTTACAAGATCAGCTTTCTTTGCTAAAAGTACCTCTAAGGTAGTTTTTTCCTGTGGCATATGGGGCCTATATAACAGTCATGCTGATAAAATGGCATCATGCTGCACAGATTTGTTTTAGACTTGTAGCTCTGACTGGCTCAGCCCATGAATTTCTCAGCAGAAGATGCAATCTGATCACTGACCTGTGACGGTTTGTTTAAATTCTGGTTTCCTAAGGAAATGAGACCCGACTCCTGGAGCTTTTGGTCTTTCCTGGTAACTTGTGAAACCGCTGACCAATTTCAAACAAATCAGCAGAGGGGCCACAGTACTGAAGATAATTAAGGTTCTGAAAGGAAATGAACACTGGCAATTGGGTAGAGGAGAGATATTTATGATAACTACCATTTTATCCTGGGGGGTAATGGCCGGCCAGCAAACCCCTCTCTCTGCTCTGAACGGGCAACATGCTGTCTGTTGCTAAGCCAGAGAGGAGTACAACCCAGGGGGAAACTGGTGATATTCTGGGGAAATAAAGAGTTCGTGGGAGTGGAGTAGGTATGAAAGAGGGCTGGGGTTATTGCAAAGAATTATGTGGGGACCTAGGTAAAATTTGGAAAAGATCAGGCTTTATTAATTTTTCTGCTTGTGGAACAGCTCATTTTCTCCACCCAGTTGTGGGACACATGATTACAAAAATGAATGTTCTTTAGCTTGCAACAAATGTCTCCTTGGATATGTGGCTGCTAGGGTGAAAGCTAACGTGTCTCTCAAGGGCATTTGCCAGATGCACTGGTTTTCGAGTGTTTCATGACTGTGACAGCTGTTTCACACCTCAGCTAAGGAGAGGTCTGTGGCACACTTGCGGTGCTGCATGCCCACTCTGCGCAGTAGTTTTGCTACCAGACCCATCAGCTGCCCTTAAACAAATGTCATATTTTGTAATCGTGCATTTTCATGACTTCAGGAAACAGTCCTTGTATTATAAACAAGAAATTAATCAGGACTATATACTCTGGAGATCAAAAATCACCAGCATTTAAAAAAGCAGCTCTATCTGACAGAAGACAAAACCTTGTTCGAGATTCAGGCATATCACAGCATTGCATTTTGCATGCTTTCAAACTCATGTCTTCAGTGCTAGAGTAGCAGGGAACTTGCCTGCTACAGTCAAATGATGGGGTCAGCACTTGTGTCTGGCTGCCTTTTGCATTATCAATAAATATCACGCACACTGAATATGAAAAAGTTGCCTCTTTCAATAAACTTATTTCTTGACTACGCATTTCTGTAAATGTCTGATTCCTTTACCTTTTCCTTGGGAAGTTTTTACTCACTCCTAGCATTCAGATCTTTGTCCTTTTTTTTTTTTTTTAGGTCAATGCAGGAAGCAATTCTTTTAAGCAATGTGATCCTTCCATCAATACATTTTACCTGCCAACCATCAGGTACAGTAAAGTCTCTTTCATGGGCCTCTTCTTCTTACTGTGCTTTAAGTATTTTCTGTTCTCTCTCTTAACTTTCTGTAAATCCATCAGAGGATGGAAAGACATAACAGAGAAGGATATATAACTTCTATAAGCAACATAATTTCTAAAACTCATCTCCTGGATTTTAAAACAAAGAAGTAAACATCAGACAATCCAGTAACAAAAAACCCATGACAACATAGTGAACAAACCCCACATATTTCTGTAAGAATTGTTAGAGACATGGCCCCCTCCCCATTCAATTATCTCAATAACTCTTTCCCTGCCTCTTCCAACTTATTTCTTTAGTGGCCTAAATGTTTTCATCTCTGTCTGACTGTTGTTTTTATTATTTGTACTGTGACTACATTTGTGGTGTGTTCCATTAGGCAAGGCAAACACAAGACCAACCATCCACAGTTTTCAAAGTGTACAAACTAAACATCATCTAAGACACCAAAAGAACATCTTCACAGAACTTATAACCTATCCTTTATCCTTTGTTACACTGTATGCTTCCCTGTTAATTTCTACTCCTCTTTTTATTTCATTCCAAATATCATCTTCTAGATGACTTTTAGGTAGATATAAATGTCATGAGATGCTAACTTTCCAAAGGATAAACAAACCACAAAATGGACCAAAAAAAGTGAAATGCCAGCCTACAGGAAGGCAAAGCACTGCTGAAAAATTAAGAAGCTAAACAAAAAACTAATAATTTTTAACTTTTACCTCTTGAATATCATTTATCTTCTATACCTGAGGTGAATTAGGATTATTAACAAGCTAAGGCTGGCAAACATTGTCCTATAAGACTAGATTCATGATAAACCAAAAATCTTCCAGAAAATGTGTCTGCTTCTTATCGAAAATTATGACCTTTCTCTGAAAATTCCCAACTTGAAAAATCTTTGTATTTTAGTGTTTATCTTTCTAATGAATATGACCAGCTTTTCACAAAAACCAGCCTGCTTTCCAACCAATTCTATTTGGACATGGATCACTTCCCTCTGAATCAGCTTTCAAACTGAATGTGTTTTCCTATATGGCTCCTATAAGTGCCAAAATTTAGCATTAAAACAAGGAATAGCAAGTCCCTGGGACTAGCAGTGCCCCAGGTGCTAAACTGGGATTATTAGCTCCATGTCCAGAGCACAGTGATCCTCCTATTGTAGTTTCTGTCATGAACTAGTCTACAAATTATTTTCAGACTTTTTTTCTTTAATGTTCTGTACCAGACGCTTCGCAGAGTCTCTACAAAACATATCCATCAGTAATAAAACATCATTGATTATTTTTTCTTTGGTTAACTTTAGATGTTGGATTTCTCCTTATGTGTCCTAGTGTGAACACTGCTTACTACTATGGGTTATTTAAACGTCTTTTCCTTTGAAAATTAAAATTCAATCACCAGTTCTTATTAATGCTCTTCATACATTTTTTACCTTCTCAGCTCTGTGGTGGTTTTAGATGCTTCCTCTGACTTTTTTGCTTTTCTGATTTCTTACAGAATTTTTTTATTTTTCCTTTTCAACACCCACTTTCCTGTTCTTTTTTTTTCTCTGCTGGGAACTGACACCTTTTTGAATTTAAATAATGCTGCCCTTCTGTTAAATACACCACATACCCTAAAAAGTTCTCTGATCAGAGACTTATTCAAAATATAAGGAAACTGAGGATTTTATAGAAATCTGACTTCAAATTATCCTTATTTCTTGAGGAAATGAAGTGTTTCTTGAGAAATATGGCCAGCTGTGTCTTCAAGCAAATTCTACTCTATGTGAAAGATTTTCTAGCTTTTCTTTTGCATGCCTCCCAGGTGGGTATTCACTGGAAGCAGGCAGAATAAGAAATTAAAGAATGGAATAGCTTAACTGCTGCCCCTCTGAATCCTGTTCCCTCACCAAAAAGGTGACAATTCACATACTTCTCCTTGCTGTGTGTTGAAAGCAAAACTACACAGAAAAAAAAGTGATTGTGTCTATATGTTCATGTTTTGTCCTCCTCTTCGGAACATGTTTTTTATGATGCCGTGAGAAGGTATGTCCCTATTACATGCTCCAATACTCCACTAATATTTGGGCTATTTTAAATACTGGACTACAACTTGCACGTACTTGCAACTTCTTTCTGACCTTGACATCCAGGGGGCAGTCAAGTAAAAAGTCCTGAGTGCAAGTCCTATGATGAGCCTAACCTCTTTCTCTTCAACTAAAAAATTGCTAGTGATTGGAGGTCAAAGTGAGGTCCCATGTCTATTTTGAAAGCACTGAGTTTATTTTTATTAATTCTGTCGTTAGTTTAAACCACTCCTTATGTCCAGTTTTCCACCTGAACTTATTTTAGATAGACTTATCTCACCTGACAACAGACACAGGTTGTAGCCAGGGAAACTTCAATTAGAGACTAGAAAAAAAAATATTTCACAAGGTGTTCAAACACTGGAACAGGTGTCAAGATAGGTAGAAATGAAATCTTCAACCTTACAGATATTGAAAACTTCAGTGGATAAACCCTGGTCAGGCCAGTCTACCTTGGAATTTTGCCCTGCTGTGAGCAAAGGAAAGAGGATTTTTGCAGAGATTCCTTCTAACCCAAATTACTCTATGATTTACTGCTTCGGTATCCTGAAGTCACTCTATGTGATATGTTTGAGAAGCTTTGTCCCTTACTGAGTTAGGAATCAGGCTGACATTTGTCTGTATAGCTTAACACTGCTCCTAGATACTAATTTTTTCATTTAATAGTACAAGCAAACCTAGAGACCTTCTCATATTTTGTCTTCCACAGAACCTATCTGATGAGATCAACACAATCCAATTGCAGAACTTCTCATTCCCATGTCTAATATGTAGCACATAGCAGCTTTCTGAACAAAATATTAACTACTAGACACGTACAATGATGACAGCATCCACCGCAGTTAATTCAAGAACAAGCACATCTGTTACACTATGACAACCACTTGCCTTTTGTAAGAGTCCTGAGTAAGCACTGCAGGAGTGAATCCATCATTCCCATTGCTGCTTAAGCTGTAACTCCCTCTCTTCCCCTTCCTGTACCTTACAAACTTCTCTACCTGAACATTTTACTAAAAAGGTTAAAAAGCTGAAGCCAGAGAGGCATCTTCTGGTTGGCAGAAGATCACCAGCAGTCCTCACAGTGCTCCAGTCGACTGCTGGAGGGCTGTCCCAGAAGCAGGGGGAATATCCTCCCTTGAGAGCAAGAGGAGGCGACCCACAGGACGAGACAGAATAAATAATAGCAAGCTCTTATGTGTGGTCCCAGGTATGGCCAGACAGAGTGCACAGGACTACATCAGCCCAAACAGGCCACTGGCCATGGATCAGTTTTCTACAAATTACTGCTCTGCAACTGCAGGCTTTCTTCCCAGGCATGGAAAGAAAGGTGAATGGGCTCTGCAACATGTTATGGCCCTTCTTTGCACTCATCTATCAAACACTGTGTAGACAAAGTGTTCATGAGAGACCAGAAGCAATTACTTGTAGATGAAACTCTCAATATTGGAGCTCAGTCATTCTGACAGGGTAAAGTAAATGGGAAATTTGTGCTTCTCCTCCCTAATGAGAGATCATCTTTGCCTAGTTCATCAGACCAACCTTTTATCATTCATTTCTTGCAGTATTTTTTTTCAGGGAATTTGCCAATATTTCACATATAACCTAAAATGAATATATGAGGTCAGCAAGGAACTTCCATAAGATATCATCCATGGAGCCAACCAACATGCAGCATTTTCAAAGGTTTTAAAAGTTTCCTCTAAATGCAAACCAAGCATATTTAGGAGATATGAGAAGGGAAGTAGAGAGAAGAATAGATACAGAGAAACTTACTTTCCAAGAAAAACAACTTCTTCCTAAGGTTCACTTGAGAGCACACAAGAAAAGCCTATTCTTCTCCACATGGGCAAGAACTAGTGAAGAGGAGGGAAACAAAATTAGTAGAGCAGGAATACAGCTGGGAGATTTTTCAGTCTGTTTTCTCTGAAAGAGAGGAAGTAGTCCAACTTCTCTAGTTTGGATAGAAATACCCATATGTTAAGATTTTCATTTAGAGAAATATATTGGGTAAATCCCATTTACTAAAATTATTTCTGTAACATAATCCAGTTATCTTTATAGATCTGTTGTTGATTTTAAGCTTCTTTCAATATTATGCGCTAAACACTCTGAAGTGCTATCTCTTCTAGCAACCACATATTCACAAATGCTAGCAATTCACTAAAAAAAAACCCCAAAGGCAAGGCAACCAGAGAGATAAACTGTGCTTTGAAAGAAGAGTTGTAAAAACATATCAAAATACTTTCCTTCACAAGTGTCATAGAAGATCTTTGATCACTTCTACTTTTCCAAACAAGCTGCAACCTCTTCTCCAACACAGACCAGAAAGGAACCATCTCCTGTAGGCCACTGCATTCACATTTGAGCAGCTTTGCTGCATTCTGACTCAGCAGGAAATGACCATCGCACCAGATTTTTCCAGCTTGTGTTAAGCACAATGCAAAAAAACCCACCCCAAACTGCTTTACTAATCTGACATTTGAATAGACTACATTCAAAGTGCCAGCAGCTATCACATGTTCAACCTGTTTCATGCCACATTTCTGCTAACAGTGGATGGGTTTTAACAATGGGCATTTCCCTGTCAACTCCAATCAATACGAGACTTTGCACCAGAGCTACAGAATGTGACATACTGATCCATGCTCAGTTTATGGTCAGCTGTATAAACTGCTATGAAAAATGCCTTCATTCTTTTCACAAAACTTAGTTTTCAATGGCATAGGTAATGAGGTTGTTCCTCCAATAACTACGCGCGAAAGAGAAACTCTGCAACATATACAGCAAAAAGTTGTGTATTATTGACTGCTTCACAAGACATTAATACAAAACAGAAGCATTTTTATCAGAAGTTATTGTGACAATATTTAGAGTCCTTTCTTGATCTCTCTCAATCCTCTACAATAATGTCACAAAACTTCAAAACACAGAAAATTATAGTTTTTCATATTTGAAGTGGAACTCATGGGTCTCTATTCATTTAGTTCAGAAGTCATGTAATATTAATGTGTCATCTCATACTAAAAAAAAAAACAACAAAAAACCAGTCAATTTTTTTTCTTTTTTTTTACTATTCCTCCCCCCTTCCTATTAAGTAAGCAGGGAGATTTTCATCTAACGCAGAGTTCACTTAATTCACAATAGTGACACTGGCTCTTAGGGTACTTTCTACATCCTTTGCATGTGCACATTCAATATCACCAGATCCCATTTCTATTTAACAGTATAATTTGCAATACTTTTCCATTATTCCACTAACTCACATTATGTGTCAGGTAGTAGTAGAAAATGGTATGAATAAACGTTGAGTGCCTTATTGAAATCCTACTATTCTCAATTACTTACTTTCTAGCTACGGGCTACTACAGCATTGATATGAATCTTAAAACTGACTATGGTGTAGAAAATAATGTTTTATTATTTAGGCTTGTAGGCAAAAGCAAACCCTCTTCCAATATTTCTTAAGAAGAAACTCTCCTTCATATAGAATTCATGAGCTATTTATATAGCAATATGCCGAATGACTTCTTAATGTGACATACGGTTGTGGGCTGCTTTGCAGCTGTTTTAAGAATAAAACTAATAAAGGACAAAGGATCTGAGCTCTTATGAGTTGTCTTGGTTTAAACTGGCTTAATTAGATTACGTTGATAAGTAAAAGGAGGTGGCTCGAAATTTGTATCTAACACGGTAAATTTTAATTTTGGAAATACACTAGTTAAAGAGAATTAATTCCTTTAAAGTTATTTTTAATTGTTTCACAACCTGCTTGCTTGAGCTGTTTTAGCATTTTCTCTTGTATGGTTTTCTCACTGCCAGTGGGTTTTCCTTTATGACTCTGACACCAATAAATGATCTACTCCAGTAAAAATATATTTCACGATAGAACTCATGACCTTACTATTATTGCAGGGAAAGGTTAGACATTCTCCTTTTTGGTAGCAGGGGTGGGTTTTGGCAGTTTTATCAAATAAGATAGAGTTCCGTTACTCTGCTCTAGTGGTTTTGCCCTTTAGAAGCTCTTCTGAGAATTGAACAGACTTTAGGACATGGATTCTAGAATATGACTTGAAAAGACACAAAATTATAAATAAATAAAAAGCTTCCCAGTATTACTTAATACAGGCATAAATATTTAATTATATGACCTACAGATATGTCTAGCATTTTTCTTTATATTAGACATTATTAAAAGCCAATATGACTTTGTATTAGGTACATCCTTGCTTTGCTAGCTACTGTATGCTTGAATGTAAGTAATTAAAATAAGTCCAGAAATGCAAGCAAATAACTTTTACTTTTTTAATAAAAATTACTTGTGCTGGAAGACATGAAGTGACATACTCAAAAGGTAAGATCTCCAAAATATGACAGAACTCCTTTCTTTGGACATATTTTCTATGTTATATAATTTGGGAGGGAGCAGGTGAGACAAAATTACAGAAAATTAAACTTGATTACATCATCCAGGGAGAAATTCCTCTTCACACTTGGGAATCATTTTAATGCATTATAAGTAAGTTCCAATTAACCTTCAAAATAAGACTTAAATAGAAAGTAAGTGTGGCATTAGCTTTGTTCTAATGAAGCTGAAAACAATCCCAGAACAGACTAGAAATGAAGGTGTACTTCTTGCTTTTTCTATTGTCATTAAGAACAATCCATCTAATACAAGTATGTTTAACTCGATTCATTCTGTTTCAGACATTTTTGAGGATATGAGTATACATAAAGATTTTACTATATTGCCTATTTTATCTCAATAGATTAGTGCAAACAGGAAATAAAAAGGGTAGGGCATTATACAGGACAGTACTGCTACTGAATTTTATGTATTCTTTACATATATTTGGTAACAAGGTTTTCTCTAACTACTGCTCAGATATTTGCATGTTATCCTGTGAAGAAAGGAAATGGTAAAAAACAACTGCAGTTACTTCAGTCACAGAATGTTTGAAAACTGAATGTCAAAATATTCCAAATTCAATACAGATTTCCACTTACAAACAACTTTTCCAGACCTGGTCTTCCAACATCATGTCCTTTTTGAAATGCTGGCAAGCAAAATCCAATCTAGCTGATGTTGCAGAAAGTACTAATACCTTGAAAAGTAAGGGTCTGAAGAAACAACACTTTAACCTGGATGCAGTAAAGTGTAATTTTAATATTTAATTTAGTTCACTTAAAGCACACATCTAAAATTTGTGTCAAATGATACACACAGCTTTTATTCTATTCCTTTAAGGAATACAGGATCATATCAAACAAGAGCAGCTTTAAGTATTACTCTGGAAGCATCTTTGTAGCTACTGGGGTTGATCCAGGACTGTCAGAGCTCCATAAATTGCTACATAACCAAGCTCAGAATCGCCAGAGTGTTCTGCTGGTGAGACTTGCTTACTGAGATTAATGCTTATAAAGGACATAAACTTCAGAGGGATTGATATGAATTGTTCTGCTTTTAACGTGTTATTTAGCAGTGCAATGTGGTACTTTTTAACCCATTCTCTGAACTCTCAGAGAGAGTTGAAGTGCTACTGGATGGAATACTTCAAGTAAAGGACAGAATCCTTATGGGCTGAGACTCTACATACAGCAAGAATATAGAGACTACACTCTGTAAGCAGACACTTCGGTATGATTGCTTTCCCAAGAGAGATCCTCTCCATTGGTAGTCTCAATGTCTCCTTGAGAGTTAGTTTTGGAGAGTTAGCTTTGAAGGGTTAGCCCTCACCAGACCTCAGATTTTGGGTCACATTTTATTCAGTGGACAAAAGAAAAATCACCTCCACTTACTATGTGTATATCATCCCTAAAGCACATAGGAATCTGTGAGGATGAGCTGAAATATGATATCCTCTGGGTATTTCTGAAGGCATCATGGTCACCAGGGTCACCCTGAGACCTGTGGGTAGTGCTACTTCTGTGAGCACATTCAGGCCTGGAGTGCCCTTCGAATGGCATAAGAGGAGCAGAAAGATGCTGCAATTTATTCACAGCATGTATCAGAATCAGTTAAGAATGCTGTGTACCTCCCTCACATGTGTTTCTGATAGAAATATACTGCCACTTACTGCCGAGGCAGCAAATCCAATCAGGTCTAAATCATATCAATATGAACCTGCAAAAAATCGGAAAATCTGCAGTTAGAAAATGTGTTTCAGCAAGTGCTGCATAATTCTATCTTGGGACAAGGACAACCTGGACTTTATAAATTTTCCACCATCCTAAAGAGTTACACTGACCAAGTCTCACAAACTCAATGAAGGGTATGAAACTGTCTTTGCTTTGAGCAGAGCTACAGCATTTTGATGCCATTTGTAACTACAATGGTTGAAAGGTTAAACTAAATGAAAATGTTTGAAGTCTGCTAGTTGAGCACATTTAAAATACAAAATGCATGAGAGGAAAGTATGCTTCAGAAATTTTGTAAGTAATCAAGGCATATTCAGAAACAGCTTGTATATTAAACTAATTAGAAAGAAAAAAAAAGCAACTAACACAAAACAGATAGAAAGAACATAAAATGTAATTCTAAAAGTTTAAAAAGCAACACAGTCCACAGAGATTCATTACACTTGCCTATTAACCTGGTTTAGTGTAAATTAGTAACTGAAACCACGTATTGGTATATTCTTAACTGGTAATAATTAATGGGGATTTTAGTTTAAGTGTTTTGCAACACGTAGTACAAGGCTAGAAAACTAGAAAATAGAACACTAACAAGTTCTGAATTTCATTTAATGTAATAAAAATTACAACATCAACACAGCAGCTCTTTAGTGAGTATTCTCAAGGATATCGGGTTTTCTATACAAATGAACAGTTTGGCTGAGGCTTATGGAATAAAGCAGGAAATTAAAAAGCATTTCTTGCCTTCTACTAACTAAGAAAAGATTTTTTGATAGAACAGAAACATAACCAGGAACATCTTAAAGTACCAGATGTTTTAAATGACAGTTTTCTTCAAAACATTTTAAATAACGAATCTCCTCTGCTCTGCTTTTACTTAAGCAAGTGAATATAAGGCTTCTGAAAGTTCTACTATGTAAGTCTCTTTTCCAAAAAGTCATACTAGAAAGATGCGCTAGTGAGTGAACTAATTAACTAGACATCAGGGGATAACATGTATTTCACTATGTCTTCATTTCCAGTGTGCTGAATGCATACAATTTGCAAAGAACTGAAGACCTGGGGAAAAAACCCTATATAAATATACTGTCTTTTTGGAAGCTAAGATGCACTAGCCTTTATTTATGCTATTACTTTTCCATAGAAAGCTCCATGTTTGAAGCACCAGTACAGCATACTGCTGTTTGTTAGCCTACTAAACTGAAAAGTTACAAGTATTGCAATAATAATCAGGGCAAAAGGCAGGATAGCATCCACTCTGAATCTGACTTTTTCACAACTCTGCAAACATAGACCACATAATTTACAGCAAGTTAATATACACCTTTTTCCTCTGGCTTGGCTTCTTGACAGAAAGAACTCCATGAAATTGATTAAAATCCAATTCTGCTCCAGAGTCAAATGATTACAATATTAGTTGAGGGCTTCTGAGCTCATATTTGTCCTTCTCTGCTTCTAGAGGGCTCTTTCAGAAGGTGCACTCAAAGAAAGTGCATTCTGAGGGGTATTTCCCATTAATTGTGGTGGATATATTTTGCAACAGTGGGTACATCTACACTTTAAACTGCAGTGCAGTGTTGACATAACTGAGCCAGATCCAACCTACCTATAATAACGTGCAGTTCTGGATGAGCTAAGTTAATCTGTCTTGTAGGAGAATCAGTCAACCTTATGTACCATTTCCCACTCTATCATCCTGTGCTAATATGCTGAGGCTTTTCTATAACCTGTGCCAATATATCTTGCCTATCTGTAATCCATCACCGTAGAGTGTTGACAGAAGCTACATTTTGAAATGCAATAGGAGATACCTAAAAGACAGTAAAAGTTGTACCTTTCCTTCTCAGTTTCCAAACTTAGATATGTCTCAATTTGAACTGGGTATCTCAGAGGATCAGTAACCACAGAAAAGGGGGTCTTTCATTTCCATTTACTCAAAATTTTATGCAAATGTCATTATTCACATTATGTCTGTGTTCCTCCATACAGATACCTTTCAAAAATTTTTTATACCCATAAATGTCTTGTGTGTTTGAAGTGACAAGACTTACACTTGAGAAACTTGAACTTTCATGATTTTTCTCCTGAGAGACTCCTGCTTCTGAGTGGGCTTCACAGAACACTGCTATATGGACAGATCATAAGACAAAGGTGGATTGAGGGAGAAGCAGCTGCTCCAGCAGTGAATTTTATGTGAAGTAGATTCACTAGACAACCCTAGTATCCATTTTGCCTTATTAATGAAGCACTCCTTTTCCACAGCGAAAGGTGATAGTATATCACTCTGTCTATGCCCAAATCTCTAGCTTTCAATGATCCCACTCAACTGCATAAAATAAAAAGCTCTGTACAGCATTTTTAGAGATGTATTTATGGCATAGTAAAGCAACAAAATCATTCTCTCCTTTTAGGCCAGAGTCGTTAATTCTTTTGATAAGCAAAATGGCAATACGGCATATTGATAATCCATTCGACAGAGATCCTCTTGTATAAATCAGGAGTGATTCAACCAAATGAGGTGCAACACTTGCAAATATGTCAACAAATCACATTGGCTTGTCTTAAAAGAGCCCTTTGTCTGGGGAAAAAAGTCTTCTTCCTGTTGCTTTCCTTATGGCTACTTGTAGCTCTAAAGAAGTGTTGAGAAAAACTTTACTTGAGGGATTTGTTCATCAAATCTTGTCACTGACTTTACCTTGGAAAATGACAGCAGGAAATAAATCTTGGATGCAAATATTTTCTTAGGATGCACATGCAGGCCTTTCAGGCAAAATTCTTATTTATTTGGGTAACAGGGAGAAATTTGGTAGGATTAAGCACTAGTAGAATACTGTATGCTTTTCTTCATTGTTGTTTCATAGATCAGAAACTTTTTTGACGTTTCTAAAATTTGTTACTGCCTCATTTATTCAATTTCTTAATTTGTAATCCCTGCTAAGGCAAAAGTCATACTGGATTGACTAGAAAAGTGACACAAACAGCCATTAATTTCTCCTTGGTTCTGTTACTAAAAAAAAATTACTTTTTTTTTAAATTGTCATATTATTAAATCTTGGAAACAACTGTGCTTCATAATATATAACTTCAACTAGGGAACATCATCAGTAAACAACTATGACAGCATCTAGTCATTCATAAAAACTGCAGGACACTGTTCCCTTCCCCAAAAAGATAAAGTTCTTTTAATACACTGGGTTGTGCAGAAAGGTGCAGACAAGATCTCAAGGACACTGTTTATGAATACATGAATTGTGGCAGCCCCATTGGCAGGATATCAAGTCTGAAGGACTTACTGATCAAACATTATGTGAATGAAGTATTTGATACACTCACATAGACTTGGTATCATATCCGAATGAGACACTGCAGACTCAGATGTGTCTCATATTCTGTGAACGCACCAGGTGGAACCATTGGCTTGTAACACCAGTGGTTCTGAAAGAACTTGAGATCCCACTCACCATCAACAGCAATCCTTACCTCACATGGTAAGATTTTAACCTAGCTACTCAGAGAAACAAAGTAGAGTGCTACACATTATAATTCTCTTTAAAGACTGTAAAAGGCATCTTACAGCAACACCTTAATAACCACATCATTAAGCACTAGACCTAAATGGAACAAAAAAGGACCTTCTAAGTAAATGCTCACTATCTTTTCTAAGCACTCTGAAGTAAATCTTACTCTTGCTTATATTTGTGCAAAGCCACTTAGCTCAGTTCCATGGAGTTACTGATGTGGCTTGAGTGTAACTGAGCACAGAATGCAATTTACAAGATCGCTATCTGAGAGTCTTGGGATCCTTACAGAAGAGAGCTGGGAATTAGAGAAAAGACTTCAGCAGTATGATGAGTTTTATGTAGGGAGTGGATAGAGAGAGCTAAGTGTGAGTGAAGAAAATTCAGGAAAAAGCTTTCCAAATTGGCATGTTAAGGAAATACAGCAGAAAGCAGGTACAGGGGGAGAAGGTCTGAATGGCATAAAACCAAGTTTGAGCTGATATACAAGATGAATTTGTGGGGAATTTCAAAGATACAGTATTACACACTTAAGGAAGATGGCCAAAAAAGGTACAGGGGGTTTAGATAAGGGGAAGGGAAGCCATAGAAGAATCAAGTCAGCTAAGAAAGTGTAGGTTACAAGGTATATGTTACATTTTACAGGAGTCAAAGTAAGAAAGTATTAAGGCACAGACAGAGGTGGGAGGTGAGGAAAATTTTGAGTGTCATACAAGAATAGATCATGGGAAATTTTGGTAGCAATCTGAATATGAAAAGCAATGGAGATATGACATATGGCTTCTGTTGCCCACCACACTGATGAGAATGAATGTGATAAATAGTAACAGAATGACAGAGCAGGAAAGTATGTAGGAACAACATGTAATTTTGACACTGGAAATACCCATAAAATAGCTACATTGAAATAGCAGAGTTCAGGAGAAAACTGTTTTATTTTGTTGTACAACATTTACTTCCTGAGTTGTAAGACCACCAACGTGACAAATGGCTTGGTTCATCTAACAGAAAATTCTATTAAGGGTACGAGGAGGTGTCACAGCAGATCCTTTAGTGTTTTTAAAAACCAGTATTTTCTCAGACAACAAGCAAACCAAGAAGCACAACTCCTGGCCTGTGGTAGAGCTGACAGATGTGCATAATTTCGAGTAACATGCCTTTATTCTATATGTCCAGCAATACTGCTGTAGAGCTGAATGAGAGAGATTATTTGTGGCTCCAGGCTCATACAGTCAGCTTAGCATCATAAAGAACACAACAAGATGAGGTCTGCAAATTGGAAAGTTCAGTCTGGGCACTGGTTTTTTTTTTTCAAGTGGATACATAATCCTCATTGTTTGTCATTGATCCTGTCTTAGTCAACAATTGAGACAACATTTCAATCTCAGGTTCCTGAAGTTCAGAGGTTTATAGCCTTCTGATCAGAAAGACACGCTGCATGGAATCTTTTCAAGTGCAAGATTATTTAACATGGTCAAAATAACCCCTCTTGGGAATGTGAAACTAACTTTTATGCTTTGCTTAGAAATATTTTGGTTTGGTTTTGCTTTTTTCTTTTTTTTGGTACCTGCATGACTCAAATCCATTTTTAAAAAAGAAAACAACATTTAATCCTCACCTGTGAAGACATGGGTAGGTGGAGCAAATGAAGATAAAAATGTAAGATTTAAGAAAGGACCACAAAATCATATTATACTAATCTTACTTCCTGTGCAGTGAAGTTCATGGAACACACTCCACTAATTCCTGCACTCAAGTGATAGAATCACAGAACAATTTACACTGGAAGGAAACTCTGGAAGTCATCTGGTTCAAACCTCACTTCCTTAAAAGTCTAGAAAACAATACTGCAACACTGTGTAACAACAATTTAATAAAGTTCAATGGGAGATCTACGAAATGGGAGGGTGTTAATCTCAGTTCATTCCATGCACTGACAAGCACCAAGGCATTTGTGACCAAAAATCTGTTCAGTATTCATAATGGAGGTACATTCCTTGCAATGACATGGTGGACAAGGGATGCGAGCTATCCAGTCTTCACCTTAAATTCTGGTTTCTTTTTAGGTAGGCAACCACGTGCTGCTGCTGGACGTGTTTTTCTGTTGTCTTTAGGCAACAGCAAACAATCTATTCTTCCTGTCCCACCTCTGTGAGTCATCAGGATTTACTCACTGACCTGTCTCCTGAAGTGGGTGTCCTTTGAAGCTGCACGTAGCTGTGTGTTGTTATCTAGATGACCTTCTAATTTGGGCGCCATCAACAGCCATTCTTGTTACTTTGGTGCTTCTACACCTATTCAATCCCAATTCACACCAAACAAGGTTTCCATTGCAATTCTCAACAGCAGTAAAGACAGGTCTGAAGGGCCTTGTCCATTTTAGTTTTGAATGTCTCCAGTAATGGTGGAGGGTTCACAAACCCTCTGGGCAGTGACTTGCAGTGAAGAATGCACTCATACGCCTGTTAGCTCTTTCACCATTCAGGGGGCAGATCCAAGACAACCTCTCATACCAAGCACATTGCTACCCCACATACAAAGCAAACACAAGATGATAAGAAAAGTTTTCAAAGCCACACAAGGAACAGTAAATTTGAGAAGTTTGACAGGCATTGACATCTACCTGTGGTCAGTACAGATCACAGAGTTGCTCTAGAGAAACAAAGCCAGCTGAATACCCACTTGGTTTCCATAATCCCCAACTAAAGAATACGTGCTTGGAAATGTTGGCTACTGCTATATGATTTACTAAATCCTCCCTCAGGCTGTTTGGCAGATGACATTTTGCCTCTTACCTAGATGGAACTGCCAGTTGTGTCCTAGCTTGGGGTCTAGTCATCCCTGAGGGTGGTAACCTCCTCTCTACCTCTAAAATGAGGCTGGCCTTTAAGGGAGAGCCCTCAGTTTTAGCAGAGGCACCTAGTGCAATTTCCATATGTGTGTCTTCATCTTTAGGATTCTATTCAATGCACATTCTCGGCACTGTGAATGAACACCAAAAGAAACATACAACCGAAACTGACTGTTGAGTACTTTTGTTTGAATCACACATGAACTGCAATATCAAATAAAGATAAAATTTATGTGTACATATTTGAACACAAATGATCACCTTTTCAGGCATTTTTCTTAATAAATTACTTTTTTGATTGTTCTGATTTTCAAAAGCAGGTCTAACATACAGTCCATTTTCCAGGGACTGTGTGTTGTTGAAGGATAAAGTGTGTTGCTTCACACTTTATCCTTCCATACTTCTAAATCAGTTACTATATATTGGGAAAAATGCAAGATAATTGCAATTTTCACATTGAAAATGAGCACTACTATATCTTCATAAAAGAAAGCATAACAGGTAAAACATTTTTGCTGGTGACTGTGGTTCAACTGGAATAAAACACTGCATTTCTGAAAATGCAGAAGAAAAGAAGTGAAAATATTCAAGGCCAGTTTGGATGGGGCTTTGAGCAACTTGGTACAGTGGAGGGTGCCCCTGCCCTTGGCAGGAGGGTTGAAACTAGATGACCTTTGAGGTCCCTGCCAACCCAAACCATTCTGTGATTCCATGAAAAGTAGCTCAATATATTTCTTTGAACGTTACATTAATAAAGTAATGATTTAACCTACAGGTGGCATCTGTACAATAATATCTAGCTGGATAATTTTATCTACCATTTGAAGAAAATTTATCAGTTGTAGTTATGCTCTACAATCAGTACTTGAAAGGGAGTGACACACATACAAACACAGACATTCCCTGCCTGTAAGCCCACTTCACCAGAGGACACAAGATGTCTCTATTGAAAAGCTGATTCAAGACTGAAGAAAAGAAAGGTTTAACAGAATTACCAGGGAGTTACTTAAATAAAAGAGAAGCTTCGTTTAAACAATTTAAAGCTGGGACACAATGCCATTATCACAATGCCGTGTATTAATTATTATGTTTGCTCTTTCCGGCCTGTCACAATGATGAACAATAATGACTGCACAGTGTGAGACATTCACCAGTTAGCTAATTCACCCAGTCTAGGCAAGGGATCAAAGATGTTTCTATACTGTCTGTTCCTTAACGACAGCCCTTTTTGGTTCCAAATGTAATGAAAAGAAATCCTAGAACTGGAGTGACTCGTGCACATCTTGCCTGTCAGAGCCTAAAAGCCAGCTCTGGGAACACAATCACCACAACTCTTAACTTCAGTCTTTGCAGGGCAGCTGGCACTGTGGAGAGGCAGAGAGCAGATCTATGACTTCAGTTGCCTTCCTCTCAGCCCTCCAGTGGACCGTCTCTAGTGTGTTAGTGTCAGTGCCATTCTTTGCTTGTATGAAAGAAACGACGGGGGAAAAAAAACAATCCAAGTTTCATGGACATCTGGAGTTGTACACGGGAAGTGAGCTTTGTCAAGTGTCCTCGCTGGAACCAGTGGGTTTAGCTGAACAGACCCCCAATATTTTCCCATTTCCTATCAACACAATTCCCTGTGGTTTCCCCATTATCACTTTGCTCATCAGTGAATGTATGATGCTTGCTGTTTGCTGCCTGGCACACTGCATTTCTTTTTGCAGATGGGTGAATAACCATTCATATCTCTGACTAGAGTCTTTCTTTTGCTAGAGATATGCAACTGGATTTGTGTGAGGCAGCTGCTCAGTATTTGTGTGCCAGTTAGAGTGGCCTAGTATGTCATGGTGGACAAATGACGTCAGTTCTGGAGCAGGCTTCACAGGAACTGTGCCACGGCTTAGTGCTATGAATGCTGATGAAATTGCTTTCCCAAGATTTGTTTCTTCTCTCAGAACAATATGATCTTGCAATATATGGGTTCAGTTTGATTTTTTTTTCTGTGAGTCTTTCAGGCTTTGCCCATTGTCTGAGTGCTCCGCACTCCTTCAGTGTATTCTCTAGAAAATTTGATATAAACATTTCAGTGTGTACTGGTAGTGCAAAATTAGGTATTTTAACAGACATACTGTCAGGGTAGAAATTCATTCTCATCCACATGTCAGTCCAGAAATCCCACTCATAATTCATATTTCTTCCTGAAAGACCCTTAGCTTTCATATTCCCTACCATAAAAAAGCCCAAACCAAAACAAACAAAAACCCCCACAAAACCCAGCAAACCACTTCAATCCATTGTGACTCAAAACTGATGCCAAATAATATTAATCTCCTTCTCTGGAATTTTCTGACATACCCTACTTGTTGCACTTCTATCTGTTTAGATACTATATTGTGCACAGGAAAGTTCATATTATTGTGTCTTGTCCATGAAAGGTATTGCTAACGTTTGAACAACAAATAATGAATCGAATCCATCAGCTACATTAACTGTATTACTGTAACACACACATAAACATTTGAATTTTAATTTTATGCATATACAAACATAAAAGCAAATGTTCACTGAAGTTGCCCTTTGTCAACCCTCCAAACATCCCCAAACAAATGCAACTCTTCAAACATGATCAGAGAAGCTCTGGGCCAGCAGTAACAGGGTGATATGAACCTGACTTTTCAATACAAACAGCTGTGTGCTGATCACTGTGTATTTTTTATTTCCCAGGAGTTATTATTTCTCATAGCATTATTTCTTGCTTCTTTTTGCTCTTTATCTCTCTTTGGCTAACACTGTTGATGTGTGAACAGCAAAATAAAATGTATAGGACAACTCTTTGGAAGACCTTTAAAAAAATTAAATCTGTGTTCCAGTGAGGTTGGCTTTCTTCACTCACACAGACAGGATCAAAAGTGAAATAAAGGGGTAAAAAAACTAAGACTAGAGACCTAATACTGCTATTGAAAGGGGTGCAAAGTGGTACAGCATAAAGGAGGAGGCATCGACTATGCAGCAGGATTGTTTATTACAAGTTACTATTTTACAGTCAGTGGACAGATACTTTTTTGGACATGAATTATGTCCACAGTTGCACTTTACTGATCATACTGTGTGAAATTGTTTCTCTTCCTAGAGCAACAGGCAAACAAAAGGTGACAGGGCTGAACTTTTTGTACAGTAATTTACAGCACTGTATGCAGGAAATTTCCACACATGTATCTGTGATGTCAATTTATACCCTTGGTCTGGCCGGCAAATGTAAATATACATGTACATATATTTGCATAATTTTAAACATTCTAGCTCTCTTGAGAAGGTAGCGTGTATAAATGTGTGTCTGCACATGTATGTGGACTAGAACTACAGAGAATTTACCCTCTCAAGAGACCTACAGGATTCTAAATACACACATATGCACTATATGAGCTATCTATATAAATGAGTGAGGGAAGCATCATATTAATATTATTAAAACTGAAAATTAATTAAAAAACTGACAGAACTGACATTTCATGAATAATTCTACTTTACTGAAACAGAAAAATAGGCAGATGACTTAATTTTCAACACAGCATGAAGTTCAGAAGGCTGTTCAATTTGTTCATAGCCATATCTGAATATCAAAACTGCATTTATATAAGAACCATGCCAGAAAGTTTCTTCCTATGTGTAATTGTGATATGCTTCCCTCCCCCCAGTCCCAAAGTCAATGAGAATTCGTATTTTAATAAATCTATGTCAATATTCGCTACCGAACCCTTACATTTACACCAGTGAACACACTGAAAACTATCCTCAAACCCTAAAAACCACACTTCAGCAAGAAGCAGATGTTTTGGCCAAGTTACAATATATTCATAAAACCAATTTTCTTAATGCAAATGCTGCCAGATCCATTACCACAGCACACTACTGTAGGACAAACTATCTTGGGAGATATACCAGGGAAAGGTAGGGAGGCACAACTGCACTTAATGTTTCTCTATTTCAGGCTTATAAAATGCTTTAACTTGCCTGTTAGATGGCATGGTAGTCATGTAAGAAAGTTTAATTTATTCTTCAGAAGCAGATGACACAAAATTTACCAAAAACTTGCTTCCTTTGGGATTTTTGTGGGATTCATCAGTACGCAATATTATTACATCACTTTTACATCACCTGCACACCACAAATTTTCAGCTCTGACTTGCTCTTTCCAACTCTTGCAAGAACTGTTTCTCTATTTTCCCATTCAAGAAAGCATCCTTCTTTGGATCCCTACCTGAGCACATGTACAAGTCTCTATATGCTTAAGTTTCACTGAAAGTAGATGTATGCTTAAGTGTGATCCTATTGTCTTAAGACGATATTTTATATTCTAGGATATGATTTGGCAAAATACAACATATAAAACAGAAGTGTGATGCTTGAGAAAGTATTTTGGTGAACTTCCAGGGACTTACCTGCCAGCTGCCAAGCTGGCTTATAGTTTTAGGCTCAATCTATTCATCCATCCATCACCAAAAGGTCTGAATGACTGATAACAAAAACAGATGAATCATCGATGGTATGCTCTCTGTTCTCTCTTTGTCCTGTGGGAGACATGGTATTTGACAATTAAGTTTAATATTTCAGGCTAAGAAAAACTTACAGTATAAACAGGGCAGTTTTATCTTACTGGATAGATACTCGTACCTAATTTTTAAAAGATAGAGTGGGCTACAAATGAAATTTTTCATTGTTAGCTGATCTTTAAATGAGCAGGTACTCATGCCTATCATTTTGAGTGTAAAATACCACCTAATGGCCAATGAAGAATAACATAAGCTATACAGTCAGAAGGTGCTCTCCTTTTTGGTCTTTTCACATAGATCTGACTAGTAAGATCATATTTCATTTCCATAAACAAGTGTTATTCAAAGTGTCAACTTTGAGCTTAATAGCACAAACATCAAGGACTTAATCTCAGAGACATATTGGAAGGAAAAGACAACTTCTAGTCTGCCATGGAGATGTCAGAGAAGAAAGGAGAAATACATTTGAATCTTAAAAAATGCAGAGAACACTTCCAGCTATCAACTTTTCTCAAGTGATACAAATAAAATGAGGAATTAAGAAAATTCAAAAAGCATTTCTCTTTAATATTTAAGCACTTTCTAGCTGCACTGTTACCATATCAGTTCGCTATAGACAAAGCTATGACAATTCACGTAAGCTGGGTACCTAACTCACACTGTGAATGAAGCACGTAGATCAAAAATTCACAGCCTTTTCTCCACTAATACCTGCTAAAAGGGATTATCCAATAGGTATGTTTTAAATGAGAGGCTGAGAAGTAGGCTAATAAATTTTTTCACCTTTGGACTTGAAGGAAATATAAAATAACTTCTGATAAATTGTATAGATTACACAAAAATTTGGCAGAAAATTAAATATCTAAGAGGACAGGATTATTTAGCAAACTGGGCTCATTCAAACAAAATGCACCTGAATACAACCAGATACAGAGATTCGAATTATCAAACCAGTCCCTGAGAATGGGGAACAATTTAATGGAAAACAACTAAACTGAAAAAATACAAAATCATAGAATAGAACAGTTTGGATTGAAAGGTACCTTTAAAAGTCATCTAGTCCAACCCCCTTGAAATGTGCAGGGACATGTAGAAGTCACAGAGGACAAATCATTGAGTATCAGATCATGGCAACATGGATTTAGCAACATGGGACAGTTGAGGAAGGAAACATAGCTGGGTTCTACCTCTAGATACCATTACCTTTTATGCTGCAGTGAAAGTCAAACGAAGATATTTTGTACAGTTCTGATGTTCACATTCTATAAAGGACATTGAACGACTGGACAGTTTCTCACAGAACAGTGAGATCAGTCACAAAAAAAATATTCAGGAGCTGAATAAAACTCCTTCATGTGAAGGCTTTAAAGAGCTCAATCTGTTTAGTTTGCCAGAGAATGAGAGGCAACTTGATTACAGGAATAAAGCACCAGGTACAAAAGCGCTCTTTGATTTAGTGGACACAGTAAAATGTCTGTAATACGCTGAAAACAAATCCAAGAGCATTACAAAACATCAGCATTCCAATGAATATATGTATTACAATACAGTTTTAGTCATACAACAGCACATCATTTTCTGCCACAGGAAGCTTCATTGAGTGTGCAGTATAGTCGGTTATTTAGTGAATTCTTTGTTTTATTCTCATTGTTTAATTTGTGGCCCTGCAATTCATTCATTGTACTATGTGAACCTAGCACCAAACACATCATTGTTCACTTTTTTTTACTTTCATTTAGTTGTCACTTTAACAGCATACAAGTATAACTCAATGAACTACAAAAGATCCAGGAAGATAAAAGCCCTCATTACACACACGTTATACAACAGCCCACATGGTGATTCAAACACTACCCAAAATTTCTGCTTAAGGTGTTTACAAAACTCTAGCTAAATAAACTACATATTTGCAATAGCCGTAGATGCACTGGTAAGCCTTAACAAGCTTTTTTTCAAGAGTTACTTGGAGGAATTGTTTGAAGAGTGAAAAGCCAATATCAGCTTGAGTTTTGAGTAGGTTTGTTTTCAACAGAGAATACTACTATGGAAATACTCCAGGTCCCCCATCACGTATTGGGAGACAAATCCTTCTGCAGGTTCTTGGTAAACATCTGCAGGGTACCTCCTCAGCGGTCAAGCCATACTTTCACATAAAGCTGTGCCACAGCAGAAGCTTCAAGGTCAGATGCTTTTTCAAGCAGACTCTCATCACTGCTTGTGAGTCACCAAGGGGGGAATATTTTCTTTCCGTTCACAAGAGAACATCTCTTGCCTGAGTACATCCATCCGAAATGTGAGTTTTCTTTCTTTGTCATGAACTGCCTGCCAAGATGAGTTCCCCTGCCTGGAACACCACCTGCCCTGGAACTATTATGAAAAGGTTTGGGTTTCTAGACCAACACCCTTTGCCACAGATATTGCCAATGAAGCCTTGAAGGCTTACAAAAGGGGGTCTAAAAGAAGCCTTCAGCACCTCACTGGGCCATCCACTGTGAGGAACTGATGCACACAGTCTAATATCTACAGACTTTCCTGTCTGGGTCTCCACCAGCCTGTCCCTTTCCCTTCTCAACTTGACTCCTCCTACCAGTCCCAGGTAACTCTCCCACCATGCCCCTTGACTCCAGGGCTACATCTCCATCATGGACCGCACTTCAAACCCCACCTTGTTCCTCACTGCAGCTCTATATACCTTCAGGTTTTCTCAAATCCAGATTGTCACATCCCTTTCTTTCTAGCAGGCTGCCATTTCTGCAAATAACTTGGGCAATCCCTAATTAAGATAGTAAAGCCGAGAGATAAAACAGTCTATTCCATTTCTTTCCCCAATTTCTGAATATGGCAACACCAGTGGTAGTAATCTTTATAGATGCCACTTTCAAAATGTGATACATATCTACAAAACACCTGTGAACCTGAGTCTTTCAGGGAACTACAACTTTGTAACACTTTGGTTAAATTTCCTGGAAATGGCAAGAAGTATCAGACAGAACCTAAATGAATTTGAAGTCTGCTCAACACTTCAGAGATAGAACATCTCAGGTTTTCACACTACCTGGACTAAACTTTAACTGCTGCTGTGTTATTTGAACTTTTACTGAATGTTTATGTTCACCCACCTACAGTGGAAAAGATAAAATGGGAAAAGGAAAGGTATGCTGAATTATGGCATTGATTATGCCTAAAATCCTGCTACATCGTCTCTGCAGGAAAAACAAGCTGAATGAAACACAGAGGATTGGATTTTAAAAATTTTAGAGCTGTAGTAGGTTAAAAGCTGCACATATTGCACTTCATCCGTCTTTGCAAATGAATTTGAAACCTACATTTTGAAGATGCTCGAGCTCTTTGCATCTTACCACAGCACTCTCACACTTGCAAATGTTTTCTTTATACTAGAAAGTCACAATTGTCGTGTGTTATACACTGTGACACATAAGGTCCACACTATATTACTGTCAGAACAGCAGTTTATATTGGATAGGTAATGCTTCAGCACACAATGTATGCAAAGGCCACAGGAGAATTTCCTGAGCTTTGCTCTCCAAGGATCCCTAATACTCCTTAGCAACCTGTCTGGAAGGACTGAAATCACAACCTCTAGGCAGCAGTCCCTGTATATTTGAAATAGTTGCTGGCTACAGCAAGCACACGTACATCTCCAGAAAAAAAAACATCTAACAGCGAGTCATCACACCTGGGATATAGACAAACATGTTAGACTGAGGACAGCAAGAGGAATACTGGCAAACAGACCCCTGCAGTGGCCTTATATCAGTGCACAGAGTCCACAGCTTTAGAAAATGCTTTCATGAGAATTTCAGAACAGGCTTCTTATAAACCCAGTGTGGACTGAAGAACACCAGAAAGGTGTGAAATAACTGAGAGATCTTAGCCTGAGAGACTAAGATCTAATTGTTAGAACACTTTAGACCATCAGAAACCCTTATGTTTGTCAGGCTCTATTATGGGATGTACTGTCTGTACTGAATTATTGTGTTCTTTCCTGATACTGTCTCAGCTGCTACGTTGTTTTTACCTCTGATAAACTTCATCTAGTGGAGTTCGCAATTGTTCCACAAGGAACAATTTCAGGGCTGAAATGCCACTTGTTAGCGTAACTATATATATTTTACTTATCCTTTTTGCCTTTAAGGCAAGATCGTACTGAGTTTTGATAGTTCTCATTCTCTGCATGCAGCTAAGGGAGTAGAAGTGTCCGGGTCTTTATTATACACAGTTGACCTTTTATTTCCTGCTAGGTGCATTCAATTTCAGATAGCCCAGAGTATGGTCTTGAAATGCTATTTTCCATCATGCTAAACTCATCTGAGGTCTCCATTTTTACACATCTAACAAACTCAAGAGTTTTCTTTCCAGTGTTGCATGGAAAAACAGAGGTCATTCAGAAGGTTATGACTTTTTCAACAGAACAACTGTTGTGACACTTTGGAAAACAGCAAAGGATAAGCACTTATAAACACTGGGCAAACCACTGCAATGAACATATCTGAGAAATTCCACCCTTTTTTTTTGTTGTTGCTGTTTTTAATAAACTACATCTGAATTCCACTGCATCTACCACTACATTACTAGTTTAAATTTTATATTGAGAAATGTTTCAACTTTATTAAGCCTCATTTAAAACTTAATTTCATTTATACATCCTTTGCAAGAGAAGCCTGTCTCCATTTTCTATGCTACTTGTATTCATGATTGCTGAAGATTGCTGTATCTTCTCCTTCCACTATTTTCACATCATTTACTTAAATGGTATTGGTAGCTCCACTTAACATTTCACTTATATGCTTCTCAAACTTCTTCCAGTCAACGTGTAGCCTTTGAGTTCTGATGCCCTGATACTACCTTATGCATAGAGTTTAAGATCTCTAATAATCTGATATTTAGACTACATATTCCCTAAAATGTCAATTCTTGTCCACCCACTCAATAACTATGATAGCCACTCTCCTCATCTCACATACTATTTCCCTTTTTCCCCTTGTTCACATTCAAGAAGATTCCCATCTAGAATATGCTGCTGGCTGCATACAAGTCACAGCACAATTTTGCCTTGCCTCGCTATCTAGTTTATTTCCTAAATCACTCAGCAACGAACCATAACGATTGCTCCTCAGGACCTCATCATGCAGGGTCAGCCGTTCTGTTATCACTGGGAAGTTCCTCTGAATTTTAAACTTCTGCTGAAATGCGTGGTTATTCTTACAGCCAACTACTATTCGGATGTTATTGATTGCAGCCACCACAAGCATTGCTCAGGCAGATGACCTGCTAATGACCTTCCCATCCACTCTCTGATATTAGTAGGTGAGGACTGCTAACTCTTGCCTAACCTTGGCTGCAGGAGATAAGCAAATGTTTATCACCTCTACCATCTTAGACTCTGACTCTGAAAGCTACACTCATTTTACCTAAAACCCTTCGGTACACTTACTCCTAGAAACAAGCAGTGATTTTTCTTGTTTATGTATAATACCAATCCTTTATATATTTTTTTCCCAAGTGGCGCATTTTAAAACTATTATCCTATTTATCATTACTTCATAAAGCTGAAGAAATGAAACTTTGCAACCCCAAAATTTCCAGGTGGTCATTTTTTATATATATACCACAACCACCAAAACTATTATTATTATTATCATCATCATCATCATCATCATCAAGGGATAACCTCAAGGGACGAGGAGAAGCGCTGTCCCCGGTGTAGAGGGCGAGCCGAGCCCACTGGTTGCCGCCCGGGGCGCGGAGCCCGCCCGTGCCGTCCCCTCCCGCCGCCGCCGCCCCGGCCAGCGGGGGGTACCCGGGGGGAGCCGCACCACCGCCGCGGCCAACTCGGGAAGGGGCCGCCCGGGGCGTACCTGCGGCTCCCCTCCCGCACCCCTCCCCGCTGTCCATCGGTTGCCACAGACGCGAGCAGAGGGAAGGACGGGCGGACGGACGGACGGACGGACGCCTCCCCCTCTCCCCCGCAGCCGCCGCCCGGCCCGCGGGGAGAGACCCTCTCTCCGCCGGCGGCAGGTCCCCGAGCCTCGCCGTCGGGCATCCTCTCGCCCCGTACCTGTCGCGGTGTCCTCGGGAGAGGGATCCGCGTCCCCCCGCAGCCCCGGCGCGGCAGCGGGCGGCCGGGCTTTGTTACTACTCGGAAGAGCCTCGGCTCAGCGCCGTCGCTATAGAAACTGGCTGCGCCTCGAACAGACACCGGCGAGTGGCGGGAGGGAGGCGGGAGCCGGGCGGAGGTGTGGGGTGAGGAGAGAGCCGTTCATTCAGGAATATCTTGGCCTTTTCCTCCTCCTTCGCCTCCGCCTGCAGCCAGCCCCCGGCACCGCCCAGCCCGGCCCGAGGGTGGGAAGGCGCCTCGCCGCCCTCACCTTAACCCGCATCCCTGGGCTAGGATGTGGCCCCTTGGCTCAGAGCACCCCCGCCCCATCCTTGCCACCTCCTCAGGGAGACTTGCCCCCAAAACGCACACAGAGGTACACTCACACTCCGAGAGCGGACCTCAGGGCAGCGAGGACCTAAGGAGCACCCATACCGTGAAATGTCCGGAGCTGACCTGCACTCCCGCTCCTGCCCCTCCCTGCCTTTGCAGCCCGTTTGATCTCAGAGCACCACCACAAAACCCCGACAAAGCCGGGACCAAACTTTTTTAGCAACAGCTTTTCATTTTGTGAAAGTGGTTTAGCTCCACATCCTCAGGTGAGGAACTGCTTTTGTGCGAGAACTTGCTGCTGGAACCCCTTTGGACGGCAGCTCGTGGTTGCTGAAGATCCAAGGATTCAGTAGGGTTCTGAAATTCTGCAGAGTATTTAGTATGATGCAGCAGACCCTAAGGGTTGAGGAGGTGTAGGGCCCACTGCCCTGGGCGCTGTGCAGGCAGCAAACGGGAAGGGAAACATGGGCTATGGGAAGGAAGAGGAGGGAAAGGCTGAGAATTGATCAGGGTAAAGTGGCCAGGTGGGTGTGAGTTATCATTGTGTTCTGCCAATTTTTAGATTTAGGGTCTTCCTTCTGTTATTTTGAGTCTAGGGAGTAGCATGTTTTCCTACAGCAACAGCCTACGGCGTGTCATGAATGTTCATCTTCACATCCTTCTCCCTGCTTGGCACGACTGACAAAAGCTGAGGCAATCCCTCCTTTCTTCTTCTTTTCCTCCTCCACTGGAGGTCCAGTCCTATCAGTTTGTTGAATCTATTCTCTTCTAATTTCTCTGCCTGAAACACTCTTATTCTCTCTCTCAATAGTAGTAAAGTTGATAAAACATCCTTCAAAGTGCAAGATGGATCTCCCCTTTTCTCTTTCCCTGGTTTGTATTGATTAAACTGGACTTTTTAAGTTTGCCAAACAGAAGAAGCCCAACATGCAAGGAACAACTCGGAGGCTGCATTATCCATCTCAGCTACTGCTAAGCTACAGGGGATGACTATTAAGTATCAGCACTGCAAGTCACTGTGAGTTGATGAATCTGCGCCAAGAGCTGCTGGCACACTGCAGAAAATACTCTTTAGGAAGAGTTTGCCAAAGACAAGAAAGACCCCCACTAGAGCTCTTCACAATACAACGTGGCTTACAGCAGAGCTGCTGGCAGACCTTAACACAGCCAAATGACAATGATGGCACAAATGAGGGAGAGAGAAGGTTGGGTACAAAAGACAGGGGGTCACCACATATCTATCTATCTAATTGAATGCTAAATATTAATTCTAGAATTTAAAAAAAAAAAAAGTAAATCCAGTCAGAGCATAGCAGAGCTTATTTTTTTGTTTGTTTTACCTTATAGTGAATTTGCTTGCTCTGAAGTGGAAAGAGTAACATTAGAGAAGTGAAAGATCTGCCACATGCTGGATCTCATAGCATAGGAGAAATTCTGCTCATTTTTTCTGATATAAAAGAATGCTCACATCCTTTTAATCAAATGGAGTATCAATATTCATAACAATTCAAACAACTATAGTTTAAAAACCCCCTAAGATGCTGCAAAGCAATTCATATTACAAAATCTTTTAGAAGAATAAGAATGCTTTTTAACTTAAGGTGCATTTAGAGAAGAGAGTTGAGCAACATAAACGTTGCACAAAGAAATGGTCATTGTTTTGACAGCAAGAAATGCAATGCTGTTGCTATTCTGCCTATTCATTTTTCTTACAAAATAAATTCATAACACTTTCTCCCAGGTGGAGGCACAGGAAGAGATAGAAAAATTATAGGGAAGACATACTATCTGGTCTTCACTGATACAAGGCACCTGAGTACTGATATAATTTCGTGTGTTCCTGGGGCTTTTAATCTTCAATGCAGTTTTACACACAGACTTATAAACATATCCCTTTCTAGGCTGAAGGTGAAGAATAACATTTCCAGAAGGGGCAATTGAGATGATTGGATGATATCTTAAAATACTTGCAGGAAAACTCAACAGAATGTATCTTAGTACTGTGCAGATATCCATGCCCTCTAGATTACTTTTCCTTGTTAGGGTTACAGTGGTATTTTACTAACAGAGATGAGCCATTTTTGTAGATGGATATCACCTGTATCTTTAGGACAGAACCTTAGCCAGTTCACTGTTCTAGTGCTTGTAAAGTATTTTACTGTGTGGTTTTTGTTCTTTTTCTTTTTCTTTTTTTTTTTTTTTTAACTCTACTTGAAGTGTATTTAATTTTAGCTAGCTTAATGCCGTTTGGAGCCTAACTTTCGCAATAGTATTTACAAAGTAGGGCTGTTTGCAGTCACAATAGTTCTATATGTATAATGAGGGGAATGAAACACAAGAATATTAAACTCTTGCATTACAGTAATAAATCAGTATTAAATCAGCATTACATTTTGTAACATTTTAACAGTAAGTTATCCTGCCTTTCTGTTTTGACATTTTGTCCCTATTTCTCCCAATTTGGCTTAAGGACAATATGTTTGAAATCCACAACTGGAATGCCTTCTGGCAATAATTTTTAAGGAGCGTCTACTTCTTTGGGGGAGGGTGACAAAACCCCCAGAAAAGAACATCTAAAAAAATGTGTACTATGTGTGATATGACCACAGGCAGCTTCTGACTCAGCAGTGACATGTGCGTCTTTCCTAGAGTAGAGGATTTTTTCCAGTAACTTGGTGTACTGAAGGAATTCATTGTGGAACACTGAACATTCATATGGAGCAGAATAGCCTTTGATGGTGTCCCTTCTTTTTTGCGGTTTGTTCTCACACCAAACAGCATTCATCCCACCAAACACTTTTGGCCTATTTGTTCCTTGAAAGCAGAGCAAAGTATCCTTAACTATCACTAAAACCTTGAATAAAGAATGCTTCAGCTGAAGGAATGAAACACATTCTTACCACATCACATTAAAACAAAAGAGAGGGGTAAACTGTGATAAAATTGAAGGAACAATATTTAATACTAATATTAATTATCATTACTACTATTATTATTATGATTGTGGTGCAGCTTCTAGGCTGTACCAACACCAGGCACTGTTTTCCCGCAGAACAAAAATATAGGCAATTTCTGCCCAGAGGAGTTTTTCTTAGAATTAAATGTTTTTCCTGAGGGCCTGAAATGCCATTAGTTACACATTTGGGTAGTGGTGAGTGCAGTGGGACCTAATTTAATTGCAGCCTTTTAGATATGTGTAATATAAATTTTAAATAATGTAATAATTTTTGTAATAATTTTGACAATAGACAGTGCAAAACCATTTTTCTGTGTCTATAGGCTAGCAGTTCTTTTGGAAATTAGAGACTTTGGAACCTGGAAAATGAACTGAAGTGATAATTGAAGGAAGCAATAAAACATGAGTATGCCAAAATAGGGGATGAACTCCTAGGTTCTGTCTTTGTAAAAGGAAAATATCCTTTCCCCAGAGCATTTTTTTTCCTTTACCTTGGGCAGAAACGTGTATTTTAAACCACTGCTTGAGATTTCTGGATGTCCTGAGGAGACAAAGCTACAGCAGTACAAAAGGACTGGAATGCCAGAAGGACACAGGTCCTCCCCAGCTTTGCCAGCTGCTTCTTACAGGCAGCCACCACAGCAGCCTGAGTGGCTAGGAGTGGCTTTTAGGGGTGAGGGACACAAAAAGTAGGGAAGGAGAGCTTGAGTAGGAGAAATGTAGATACCAGATCCATGGTATCTGGGGCATGCTCAGATTCACAATCTTCCTATTTGTAGGTCTACTTTTTTACCCCATTGGGAAGATGTTGGCATAAGGAAAATTAAGTATGTATACACATGTCCAGACTTGCGGCTGACCACTTAACAAAATAATTGTCAGAGGTTTATAAGGGGTCCTATAAAAACTTGTGGTGGGAGACAAAGTATTGCTGGGCATTCGAAACTGTCAGAAAGCAAATACTACTACTATGTGGTTGCCTTTCAACATGACCTGGCTCATGCCCGCCCTTCACCGTGTAGTGCCTTGCTGAGATACCACAGCCACTGAAAACAAAACAGTGAGTTAGTCTGCTGAGAAACAGGCAATATACAAGTTGAAGTGCAGTGCTGTACCATTATTGCCATGCTTGACTGTGTTTGTATTCACTGTGTGGGGCAGTGTAGACGCATCCCAAGTGCATATATACACTTAGAGGCCTCCCGTGACAACACTGCATCTCAAGGAAATACGTGAGTTAAAAGGACATGTTAAAAATATTATTGATCTGGAAAGAGGTGAAATGATGTGGCAACCTACAGAACGAATACCATTATTTAATTTTGCTTACTGCCAAAGAGCCTCAGAGATAGTGAAGAGAAGCCTATCCTGAGATAGTGAAGAGAAGCCTATCCTAAGAAGCTGAATAAACATCATAGTGGCCGGAGTGATTAATGCTGGGAAAGCATTACATTGGATGGCATATTTTGGGTTACTCACACAAACTACTGGGTCCTTAATTGAGTGCAACTCCTCAGAAAAAAAATCCTGGCATTATTGTGAAAAGCTCAGTGAACATTGGTGTTGAACGAAATGCTAGTGTGAAAGAAAAAAATCAAACTGGAAACATTGTAATTTCCACAGGTTGGTTCTTTGCTACATCTTGAGTTCTTTGTTCAGTTCTGGGATTTCAGCTGCAAAATAGATATAGCAGACACAGAGATTGTTGGGAGACAGGCAAGGCAAATGATAGACATTGAGGGAAAAATTTTGTATCTCAATGGCATGAAGAAAGGACATGAAAGAGCTTTATAAAAAATAATGAATGGTACAAAGAGGATAAATTGTGCATTTCTAGTCACCTTTTTTTTTTTTAAATAATTTAAGAACAAAAGTGCATCCGGTAGAATTAAAAAAATATAAATTTGAAAGTGATGAAAGGAAATATTAGCTATTAAAGTGAAAGCATTTGCTGTTACATGAGATTAAATTTAGAGAAAGGATTAGATTGTATAAAACACGTAAAGAGATAGAAACCTTAACATTTCAATGCATAAGCCTGTCATTAAGCTAGAGGGACAGAGAAAGGAGCATTAACAGAAACTGCTCTTTAGGCAAATTACTGAATTTCTTGAAGCTTCTTCTGAAGCAGCTTTTGCTGGTGGTTAGGGGGAGAAGATATGGTAATAGATGATACTACTTCTCATCTGATATGGAGATTCTTCCACTTCTCATCTGATATGGAGATTCTTTTTCTTATCCAGGAGGGACTAATATCCCGCCACAGACAGTCACCCCTTTATGCCTGGGTGAATATCCTCTCCAATTGCACAACTCTGTGTTTCTTTTTCCACAGTTCACCCAGGACAATATTGCTGGAAACCCACAAACTGTTCTTTTTAGACTCATTTGCAAATTTGGCCTTCAGGAACTCAGGTATCTAAAGACACATCTATGTAATAGGCATAGACCTGTATTTGTATGCTTCATGATCTAAGTAATCCTGCAAAGCACCATCTGATTCCAGTCTGAAAACCTCTTGATTACTGTTGCTGGTAACTTGCTGTGTGGTTCAAACTTAACCCAGCTCAGGGGTAGATTGAATATGTGACCCATTAATGTTTCTTCAAATAGATGCAAACTTACTAGGTGAAAACCAACAGAAGCTACGTACTTTGGAGGCAGAATGTTTTCATTTTTTAAATATGTTACAATCCCCACTCTGAAATTTTCACTTCAAGCCTTGCAGTCATTAGTCACACAAAATTCCCAGTTGGAGACATTAGGAGTTTTTTTTCTTCCCCACAGTAATTTAGATTCATCCATTTTAGATATATATTTTCCATGCTCAGTACAACACCACACTAAATGTGCCTGGCAAAAAAGTAGGGACTTCATACATCTTGGGAAAGATAACAGTGTGACAAGAACACACATATCCCAAGATGTTCAGCTAACAAAAAACTACTTACACTTCACACAGATTTACTTACCTATGAACCTGAATTATGTTTAAATTTGATAGTGAATTATGATGTCAGTACAGAGCACTACCACACCTGTTGCCTTCTCAACTGTCTTATAAGCCTCATCATCCAAACAAGTCCTCAGACTTAAGTTATCTGTTTAGTACTTAGGAATCACAGTTTTTTCAATGCTATTGTGCATTAAACCAGTCTGAAACTGTCCAAGTAGGTTAACCAACCTATACTACACTTTAACAGATTCAAAACGTGCCCATTGTTTCCTGCCTCACACAAAAAAACCTATTACGGGCTCACAGCTGGAGTCTGTGCAGCAATTTAGTACCAGCAATGGCTGTTCCCCTTTGCATTTCCCAACCACACCACAAAATGCGATAGCACAGCTAAAGCAATTGCAGAAAACTGTAACAATTGCATTTCAATAGTCATTTGCCATCAACCTTATCTATATAATGTTTTGTTCTTGGCGTTTTTTGTTTGTTTGTTTTTAAAGCCAGGATGAATTTCAATAAAATTTTGATGAACCATTACACATCCCACCCCGTCCCAAACAATAGTAAGGAACAAAATAGCAACCTAATGGTAGCTCAACTTTCTCTGGGATATGATTCTGTGCCTATCAGTGGCATGAAAATTTTTGATTGCATTTGTTTTATTGAATTGATAGCATTCACATTATGTCCTAACATCTTAGCTTTCTTGAGGTATACTAGTTCCCAGAGGAAATACACATTCTGTGAGATATGAAGGAGTCGGTAGGCTAACATTAATTACATTGTGAGAGAATATCAGAAGCCCTAATGCCTGAAACCTCTATAAACACAGTTTGCTGCCTCTTAAAGTTTGAAAAAATGAAGCCAAGAAAACCAAACAAGAACACAAAACACTGCAGTTTCCAGGTTTAAAAAAAAAAAACAAAAAAAAAACAAAAAATGAGAAGCCAAAGAAAGACACTATATATTTTCCTTTCAACTTCCTCTTTACTTTGAATATATTTTCTTGTTTGTTGGTTAACTGCACATAAAGGAGTTAATGATGCGTATAGTAAGAAGTCCACTGCAGGCAGAATAATGTTGAATAAATGTTCCTGCATCACTAAGATCTGCAAGCCCCAATGGTAACTTCAATATCTGAATCAATGATTTGCGATTAATTATTACTTTCCTAAAATCAATTTTGCATATAATAAATTTAACTCTTATGTTAAATATTGCTTGCCTTGTGCAAAAAAACCCCAACTTAAATTGTCTTATGGTAAAAGCCAATTGGAGAATCAAAGTAAAAAATGAACACAGAACAAAATTTTTGAAGAGTCAGTAACTCAAGGATTTTAAGTGAATTTGAGGACAAGGGAAGAAATTCAGAAAGGTTGGCTTTAGTTAGGGAAAAAAATAGTTTTGAAATATTATTTGTCATTGAAATAAGTCAACAGTCTACATTTAGGATTCTTGCTTTTCTCCACTTTTCATTATTTCCAGATTTACCTGATAAGCACAAAATATAAAATCTGGTTTTGTTCGTATAGTCAATAAAAGTCTCCTAAGGCTGGCTTAGGTCTTTACTCTTCTACAACTTGTGGAGAGAATATAGTGTAGATCAACCACAGAGAGGTTTTACTTTCCAACTCATCTGCAATAACAAGGGTTGTATATAGGATTGTAAATCACAGTGGAGACTTGTAATATGGAAGGAAGAATAGAGTAGCTGGTTGAAATAGAATCACATGCAAACAGCCAAACATGTCCTTACAGAGCTTGTGCCATTGTCACCAAGAGCTCTTCTATTCTACCAGATAAAATTTGTGTGCATCTGGTAGAAGGCAAAACTCCTCAAAATGTGATAACTCTTTTGCCAAACAAAACTTATTTTGAAATGGATACAGCTGTTGAGTATAAACAGGGAATGGAGTGACTTCCTTTAGGTGGGTCAAAAATATGGAATCTGCACTTATGGGACACATGGACATCTGGATTTTTTTTGAGTTTGTATTATTTCCCTTGTTGATTATCTGGAACTGCTGGTAGTAATGTAGAGAAATGGAATTTCACATTGCACCCGAAGTGCTGCATTGCAAACATGAGACATTTTCATTCAGAAAATAGGATGCTTTAATTTGTACAAAGTAATGTCTGACCCTATTTGAGTAAAAAATCCAACAAACCAAAACAAATAAAGAATGCTCTGAAAGCTCTTGCATCTCATCAGCCTTTGCAGCTGCTTCTTGTCCCCTTGCCTGATTCTGAACGTGGCATGGTGACAGACACACGCCCGCCCGCTGCAGCCACTCTTCACAAGTACCTCCGCCTGTGCCGCCATCTTGACACGCCACTTATGGATTTGATGTTTCAGTCGCTGGCGTGAGAGACAAGGCTGTTTTTTTATACAACTTTATGGCACTTTTAGCTGAGGTGTGATGATAAGCTTTTCATTAATGCACTGATTCACAAGTTTCAGGGAGCATTTCAGCCATCGGTGGGAAACCTTCACTGACGTGGATGAAAACCAAGGTGGAGGGACGCCCGTGGGGTAAAACAATGGTGATACAGACCCCCACGGAATTTTATACTGAAGAGTAAAAGAACATATGATTTAACAGCTATCAGTCCCTACAATAATTCTCACTGCCTGTTGTCAAATGGATTTTGCCCATGTCAATACTGGATAAGACTGGTGAGCTGCCAGCATATGTCCTACCCAGCTGCAGCTGGAAACCCACTGGGCTCTCAGCAAGCTACACATTTCTCCTGTGTTGCCACAGGGACAGCTACCATTGGCAATGCACTTCCTAAGTTCAGAGAGCTAGTCGATGGGAGAAAACATATTGGTCTCAATACATTACTCATTTTGTTTTGGCCCTATATGCCTTTTGTGTTCAAAATTCTGACATCTTGAAAGAGAAAGAAAGGAGAAAGGAGTAGGAAGTAGGAGGAGAGACAATATGTTATAGACATAAGCAATTTTTCTTGTTGTGTTTTCATTAATTTTGCCATTATGTCCCTGCTCTTTGATAAATGTATAATAAAACTACTCCTTAATTGGAAGGAAAAAAAGCTAATAAAAATACATGCTACACAAAATACCATGACACAAAGTACCTTAAAGGTTTTTTTCCTTTTTAGGGCACTCTCATCCTAGATAGGTTTATATATACCTAGTAAGAACAAATCTTTATTAATTTATAAATATATATTTTAAAAATCAGTGTACCAGGCTTATGGAGTATTGTAAGATATTGATTTAGAATACTGTGAATCTGGAAATCTGATTCAGTATAATTTAAAGGGAAATTCCACACTTTGTTAAGAAAGGAAGAAATTGCTTTCAGGAGATGCATTTTAACATTTTAAAGGACAGTTCTTGTCTTGGAAAGCAGCTTAGAGGTTTGAAATAATGGAAGTAGTCCCAGAGGAGATTAATTGACAACATGCAGGTGAATGGGTCAATTGCACAAATCAGCTGATTTAATCACAGGGATTTGCAGCTTTGTCACTTTGACAGAGTAATAAAGAAGTTTATCATATCCTGTAGATGCCATCAGACAGTTTGGCCTGCTACAAACATGATGTTGTCACACCTGAAAAATTTTCTGTGGTCGTTATTGGTATATACTGTGGTTACAATGACAGTTTTTTGCTGCAAAGGGTAATCAAAGCTAGTATCTTTTTCTCTGCTTTCTCTCTATGTCTATGAACACATCAATAATAGATTTCAATATTTCGAGGGTCAGCGGAGTTAACAGCTAAACTGACTTTTGAGAAAAATGTGATAATGCTGCAGGCCATCATACTTGTAAGGATTTTTTATTGTGCAAGTGTTTGCTTATCTACTTCTAAGCCCAGGAAGCTGGATATATAGTGAAGAAGGAATGACATAGGGCATTACAAATCTCTTGGCAGATAATACAGTGTTTTACACCGAAGTTGTGTCAAGCATTCCATAGGTATCTGTGTGGCTGTTTTCTTGACAAGATGATGAAGTGGCATTTCAAGACCATCCTTGGTGAATGCTACAGAACTGCAATTGTATATATCCATCTCTGCACTTTTACGGGCACTATTACAAATGAGGGTTATACACACGCTTCCTGAGATTGCCCATGCAAGTAGGATAACCTGAAGAGAATAATTTGCTAATTTTCCTCTACGCACCTGTAGTATTATAGCTGTAAAATGAAACATGCAGCATCTTATTAAAAATATGTGTTGAAAACCAAGTCCCCTATTACAATGAAAACTGGCAGAATCCGAAAATGTTTCTAGCAATATGCAGCTGGTGTCATCAGCTGTAAAATTTTCTAGAAGCTGTACTGAAAATGCTGTAATTCTTTTTACTCTCTGTAAGCATTAGTCTTTGCCTGACTAGCCTCTCTTAAGGCTACACAGGGTGTTGTTGCCACCTAGAGTCAGTTCATCAAAACAGTTGTTCTGCATGTCTTTTTTTTTCCTGTCTGCTTAAGGAAAAAGGAATACTCCAACATACCCAGATACCTCCCACCCTGTCATTCAGCCTTGTTTTTTCCACTACAAAGCCCCCCCCCGAAAAACCTAAAAACCGTACAGGTGGGTTTCCAACAAACTGACTACCTCTACCTGAATTGCTGGAGAATGCAAGACAGAGTGTAGCCTTACATTCACTAGGGTCTGCAGAGAGACCACTTGCACTCATCAGTGATCTTGACCTTTGAGGATGGAAGCACAGCTCTGGTCTCTTCAACTAAACCAACTAACTCAGGGGCAACAAGTGCATGGGGTGCAGTGCCAAGGCTACGTGTGGGGTTGCTGGGGTGCTTTGCTGGTGGATTATCTGGATCTAGGGCCTTCATTCCACCCAACTTCCCTTTTCTTTCTTCAAACCACAGAGCTCATATATCATTGCTTTTGGTCATGTGGAGATACATGGCACACAGGATCAGGAAAGAAATTAAATGTTGAGATGAAAGCTGGTGGAAAATAAAATCCCACTGAAGGTTCAACACAACTGCTGCAGATTCACAACTCTTGTGTAGGTGGAGTCTCTACTTCTACATTGGACAATAAAACACTTGCTTCTGAAACAAAATCAGTATATCGATTATATTGACTTCTATATTTTATCCAATTTTATTCCCACTTCTATATTTTATTCCATTTTATTGCCAGAGTAACTGGCAAACTGAAACTGCACAGAATTTTGACTAAGATCCCAATATTGTTCTCACTGTTCTCTTGTGCATCCATTTCTAATAAAAATTTTGAATTATTTGTACTCTAATATAATCTTGGGGAGTCCTAGGGCAACTACAACTAGTGAAATCTTTAATAAAGAAAGAAAGGAAAAATTCTCTGTAATGCTCATTCTGAAGTGCAAACATTCCTAAGGTAGAGAATAAAGGAGAGTAGGGGAGATTAGAGATGCTCAGGCCCTTTTCACTGACTACCTGGTCATCTCCCATCTCTGCCAGAAAAAGAGCTCCAAACATGAACTTTTGTAGTCCGTACCTGCTTGACTAGACATTTCACAAGATAATTGATTGATTCAAGACTTTAGAAAGGTAAAATATCAGGACAGATAAGTAATGAGGGTGAAGTGGTGGTGGAAAAAATTAGGAAATCATCTTGGGAGAAATTCACATTTTCCAAATGCATGGGAAAAATATTACATATCTGTATTGAGAAACTGTAGATGAAAAAAGGAAACCAAGGGCTTATGAAAAATATCAGTTCCATCAATTTATTCAGGCTGAATATGCTTTTCAGAGCAGATTTAGAATTCTGCTAGAATAGATTTCCCTCTAGGATCACTTGTTTTTGACATTTATCATTCAGAACGATCAAGAATAATTTCTAATATAAACATTCTGCTTCCACCATCAGTAAAAATGTCTCAGTCTCCATGGCATATGTAGCTATGTGCTGAAATATTTGTGATATTTTTAAGTTCATGTAATTCTGCTTTTTTGCTGAGGGAAGTTGACATTTTGATTGACCACTTTAAACAGCTAGGAGACTAATACTCTGTTCTCCCCTGGAATTATGGCCAGGCTTCCTACGACTTGTTATTACCCATACTCATTTAAGAAAAAGACTCAAACTGACCAGCTAACTATTGCTCAGTCTTTGGATGAAGAGCAGTAAAAACCTCTTCCTGAAAAAAAAAATGTTTTTTTCTCTCTTTATCTCCCCTCAAACTGCCCATTCCCTTTATGAAAATGAACAATCTAGAATTTTTAATTTAAGATAAAATTTATAGAATAATCTGTATGTGTATATCATCTCAAACAAGTGACATATCTGCTGCTTGTTGGTGGCTTTGTCATTTTGAACACTCATGCTACATTGATTTCTCTTCTGCTTTTGAAATACACGGACTAAATTGTAATACCCAGAATGATTCAGAGGGTGAGGAGGGAACACAAGGAGATTTTCAGTAATTCCTTCTAGCCTTATACAGTGATGAATCACAGGTTTTATTTCACCAACCTGTTTTTACTTCTCTGCTTAGGGTCAACATGGAGTATTTTGAAGAGAGGTTTTTCCCCTAACATAATTGGCAGAACTTTCTGAGGTAACCAAGCCTCCCATGGAAGAAAGGACTTGTCCTGGGCACAAACACCATAACTTTAAAGCCAATGGCAGTGGGATTAGTTAAATGAGGTGTTTTACAATAAAAGTACAGTGACCCACAGATATGACCAAGACATTTCAGACTTTAATTGGAAAGAATCTTAAGTCTTGTGACACATATACTTCTCAGAAGGGCAGAACTGTAGGCATGGCTGGTAGTGGAAACCACTCAGCTTGTAATTCTGCAGTGAAAGCTGCCAGACCAATTTATTGCAAGAGTTGGAATTTTCCAAATTAAATAATACTGTATGTAGAAAACCAGATGCTATGCTCTGCAGACCATTAAGGAAAAATTTTTCAAAAACTTATATTTCAGTAGTTTGTAAAAGTTTAAATAAAAATACATATAATTACTTTACACTTCACTTTATAAGACTTCATTCCCAAAATTGAGAAACCATGAAGCAGTTTGTTGCTGGCTGGCTTGCTAAGGAAGATTGACCTTTGGATTAGGTGTGCTCTCTAGAATGTGTTTAATCTGCCTCATAGGAAACATGCAAGCAGCATCAGTTTTCAAAAATGCATGAACAAGTAAACAAAAACTCAAACCAATATAAAATGTCTATCTCATTATATTTTAGACAGTCCTAAGGAGAAATTACTCACAAATGTTTATACCTAAAGCTTGAACTTCCCTGAGAAACAGATACTCACATAAATCAATAAGGCTTTTTAGCTATTGAGAAGCTCAGCATCAATAAGAGCAGCAACCTCTGCACCTTCAAGTCTCAAGGCACAAGAAGGGAAAGACTACCATGGGAAGTGGACAGAGTGAGAAGGAATTTCATTTATAAATTATTGGAGACAAGAAAGAAGATAACTGCATCTTTGAAAGGTCTAGAATTGGATGTGTAAAGCAAAACTGTTAGTCTCTAAAGAGTATTTATGTAAGCCTTTCTGCTGAGTCCTGACCCTGCCATCGCTCCTTCCTAGAGAAGACCATCAAGGCATGAAGTCTTCTTTCTCAGCTCCTTTACTTTCTCAGGCTGTTAGTGAGGCAGAGTTGTGCAGACATGAAACATAAACCTCATAATAGTAGCTATTAGCTGGATGTTAATATGATTTAAAAATGTGTGTTGCTATAAATTTAAGCAATTTCTTAATAAAATAATGCTTTGTGTCTGTCCCTGTCAACATCCATACAACCATCTAGCTATTCCTAACAACTTCTGAATCCATCGGCCAATTTCAGGCAAGAGTAACAGAGGAAGTGTGGTTTCAAAAACATTAAATTTCTACCAGTTTTGTGGAAATACGTGGCTAACGAGGGACAAGTAATGCATTAATGCTATCCATGGAAGTGTAGAGGTAGAAGCTCACCCTTTATTAATTGGCTGATTATCTCACTGAGCAGCAGCCATTAGCTGTGATTCTCATGGGACTATTTGCCATTTATTAGCAGTTCCTCCTAGCATGTGCAGGGATAGCTGTAGTAAGAGCTAAAACAAATCTCCAGAAGCAGTGCAAAGCTGGCACCAGGTGTAAGGCTGGCATCTTTTTTGCTCTGCAGTGGTCATTTGCACTGTGGTTATCAGAGCACCTGACCAAGATAACAATGAGGAATTTGAATTACAGTAGACTAATCTTAGTTTTGCAAATCATTTGCTGGAGTAGGTTTTTGTCTGTAGTTCCTTAATATGAGGAGAGATGATCAAAAGTCAGTGACATCGTCAGGATCCCAAGGGCACCACCAGCCCTGCTTGTTCCTGCTCCAGCTGAGCTGGGGCTTGCCCAACCCTGACCAGGGACCAGGGCCCCATTTCAGCTTCCCCAGGGCTCTACCCACACCTTGAACAGAGTCCAGGATCCTGACCTGTGAATCTCTGCTCCAGCAGAGACAATCTCTGTCTCCAGCTCCCTGCAACCCTGCCCTGCCTGGCCACAGGCCCATTCCCATCCCCCTGGAGGTGCTGGATGCCCAGGGCTGGGCAGAGAAAAGAAGGTCTAAAGACATGCAAATTGGCTAAAATGGTATCGAGGCTCTCCTGGTGTTCTTTTGGCCACTTTTGGTGCTTGTCTTGTTAGGCTGTGGTGACTCAGGGGGTTTCTGATCTCAGCTGGTCATCTATTCAATTAAACCTGATAGGGATCAAGAAGGAGATGCCTTGGCCACCACAGTCCACATCCTAGTAAACTGAACTAGCCACAGTCACCTCAGTTTATGTCAGTATATCAGCCTGGTGCCTATGGTATGGGCACACCACTACTTCTGATAAGTCAGTGATAGGGCAATAACCTGTGGCAGTGGGTGGGCAACTTGGACCAGTAGCTTCTTAGAATCACCTCAACATGAACCCCCAGAGCTTGAGAGTCAGGGTGCTCAGGACATAGACCACTTCAGTATCTTCAAGTATTTGTCACTCCTTCCTCTTTTAAAGGCCATCAAGTTATCTCCGCCCACTCTGCTGTCTGGTTCCATTACACTTAGAGGAGCTGTAATTGTTACAACTCTAGTGAAAACTTTCTATTTTTCATTTCTCCATTTCTCACTACTCATCCTCCCACCACACATCACCTGCTTCCTCAGCCTCCCCCTCAAAAAGCAGTGGTTCCCCTTTCCATCTCTTATGTGCATCAGCATGGTTACTAAAAGTTTCGCTGACAACAGCATGTGAGCAGAGCCCTGGGCTGAAGGAATGAGGGAGTCTGTGGAAGCTGAGGTCTAGGAGAGCCCGATATCCTACTGTTTTGAGGAAAGTGGTTCTCAAACACTTTATGGGAACTCAGATGTGTGTCCTCCCTTATCTAGTTGTCCTGGTCCCTCATCTCCAGGCAAGCTGGGCTCCGTTCTAGCCTAACTCCCATGAAGCGTCTGTTCCAGTGGCAACTACACGTTATTCTTCGCAGTCCTTGCTGGGTGTTGCTGTCCTTCATTTTGCTGGGTCTTGCTGTCTTCCACGAGTGCAGAGCTCTCAGGCAGTAGATCTTTGCTTTGAAAGCTAAAGGAGAATGAAGGAACAACTATCAGTACATAGCAGAAATGTAACCAAACAGACTGAACATACTTTAACCCCAACCGTGCTTTTAGTATAAGGTCTCTTGTTTCCAAGTCACAGTTTCTGACTTCTGTGGAATGTCTCTGCTCAGGGCAGTTGAACTGAAATGTCTGTAAAAATGTCCTTCCAATCTAAAAAGATGGAGATCCAAAGTGTACCAGAAGGCAAAGCAATGTAACAGTATATACTTACCAATGGCTGTTGATTTCAGCATCCCTTGCACTGTGCTTTTAGCTCTCACTTTTCCCTCTGTGAATGTCAGAGACAAGGAGTAAGAGAGAAAGCAAAGACTCGCCATGGGATTGTAGCAGGTCCAGACCAGTGGTGCTGTGTGATGTAAAAGGATATCTGCCAGATGAGGAGTTTTGTCAGTCTCCTTGGTTTAGGTATTCGAACGGCTCCTCCTTCAGGGATCTGTGCCTGGAGCTGGGTACGGAGCCTATCAGAGCCCTTCTAGTAATAAGCAAACTAAAACAGTAGCTGGCTATTTCCATAATGAGTGGCAAGGAGCCTCAGTTTGCTCCACCTACGCATTTCAGTGACATCTTATCTGGCAGAGGGGAGAGGGACAGAAATTATCTCACATCTTGAGGCACATATGCTTTTGCAGTGAGATTTCTGTTCAGGTCCCAGTTTTCAGGAAGATACAGTGGTAGAGGGCCACTGATGCTCTATCAAGCATACATCCATGTGGTTTTGTGATACCAGAAAAGACTGCATGGTCATTAGACTGCTGGATGCAATATCTGCTTGCTGGATGGTGTGCTATATCTGGGCAGGTTCTTTGGGAAGGCTTGAGAGAGTCTTCGGACACTGTGCATGGAACAAAGAACTCAGGAAGGGAGGGGAGGGTTTCTGGAGGCAAAATGGGTGCAGTCAGATGGTAAGTTGGAGGCCAGGAGTGCCACAGTAGCTTCAGTTGGAATACCTCCAATACCATAAGCAGGGCTGAACTGGGAGAAGCAGAGACAAATTGTCAATGAATGACTAGGAAATAGTTGAAGACAAAGGATTTGAACTCGTTAGAAAAAGGGAAAACCTTCATAATGCATATAATCAGATTCAGGTGAACAAAAATGAAACCAGTGGTGGCACTTAAAAGGCGTTAGGAGATTTTTTTAGATTGAAAGAAGGGAGAAGCTGACAAGTGCTAAAACATAATCCAGGATGGCACATATTCAGAGCAGAAAGTCAGAAAAACTTTATCCTCCAGCGAATAACAATGATTTGGTGAAACTTAAAAAGAGAGAATGATGAATAATCAATCAAGAAGAATCCCATAGTATAGAGAAAGAAAAGATTTTTTTATGAATGCTAGAAGTCTAACAAACAAGATGGGAAACAAAAATACCTGACTTTAAATAGAAATTTGATGGGAAAAAGGCAATTGTTCAGACACTTCAGAATTGGGGTACAAAGTATAAAAAAAGAGATAGAGGAGGCAGAAGTAGTGGAGAAGTGGTAACATATATTAAAGAAACACTTGTGCCAAATCAAAGTAATAAGCTAATTTCGTTTATCAGCAGCTCAAAACCTATAAAAACTGACAGTCCTGCCTAAGTCAGAAATGTGCCATAGCACGGTCGGATCAAATATCTGTATCTCTTACATGCTGAGGGAGAACAGAGTTGCTGACAGAGCAAGAAATGCAACAATAGCAGCAGATATCAATTTCCCACCTGCATATTGGATAAATGTCACATCGGGGATTGATGCTGCATAAAATGAAAATATTGTTTCTGCATGAAAGAGCCTACAAAAGAAAAAAAAACTTGTATATTAGCCCAGAGCAACATGCAGAACCTAGTTCAAAATGCCCCTGCTCAACATTCTTGTTTAGGGAACAAAAGCAAAAAAAGAAAAAAAAGCCCCAACTGCAATAGAATTACGTAAGAGGAAGGAACTTTGTCAAAAATAAACTAAAATGCATGTCCGAATGTTAAAAAGTTTGCATGGTGGCTATTTAAACATAACATGTTGGAGTGTATTTTCTCTAAACATATGTGTATGGGCAAAGACTTTGGAAACACCAAAAGGAAAGCTGACAGTTAACAGCAGGATAAAGGAATTTATTAGAAGCAGAAGACTTTCTTCACAAAATAGAAGTTGTGTCCAAGAATGGAAAATAAGAAGGATCATAAACTCTGGCAAGTTAAATGAAAACCACAACAGGGTCAGCCATATAGAATGCCAGCAACACTTTCTGAAGACATAAAGGTCCATCAGTAAGGGCTCTGAAAGAAATTATGGCACCATGGGACAACAGAAAAAAACCTTCATGTGAATAACCTATTAAAAAAGGAAGGTAAATGGCCAGTGTCCACAACTGAGGGAAGTCTCTAGTGATGTTTAAGTGGGTTTTGTTCTTGGGCTCCTGCTGTTTAACCTGTTTACAAATGAACTGGAAAGAGGCCATATGGTGAGAAGACAATTTGGTAAAGGCACAGAGTTATTACGCATGGTAGGGGCAAGTTGCCTTAACTCTTTTCAGGCTAGACAAGTATTCTGTTGAGGTGTCAGTATATGCCTGCTCTGCTCTTTGAAAGGCCTGGAGAAAGCTAAATGATCATGGGAGACAACAAAGGAGAGATAAGAGGAAGATCAATGTCAAAAGGTCAGGAATGTACACATAGGGAATCAGAGGAGGATGCAGGGCACACCACCCTGAAGACATCTGAGGAGTCAGTGGACGGTTGCCACTGATGCTGTGCTGGGAGATTTCAGAGGAAAAGGGAATGGGTTTGGGCACCGCAGTCACCAGGACTATGTCACCAGGCTTCCTCTTTCTTCTGCTGGGGATGGTGGGGGAAGTTGATCAGGAAATCCCATGACTCAGATGGGGAAGATATAAAAAAAACAAACAAGAGGTCTGGAAGCCACCAGGAAAGGGGCCACAGTCTGGCATAGCTGGTCTGCATGCATGGCTGGGTCCCCTGATGGCACACAGTGGTCAGGACATCCTGTAAGACTTGCTGTGAGTACAGGCTGCTCCCAGAAGGAGTTTCTGACTTACATTTCTGGTGGACAGTAGGATCAGCTAGAAGGACAAGGTGATCTACTGGGATCCTTCATTTCTTCCAGTGTAAGAAGTCCCATGGCACGTATGCCTAGGGAAGTTGTACAGGCAAGAGAAGAGAGAGGAGCATCAGGAGTAGTAAACATTTCTACAGCATGATTTGGGGGCAGACCAGCTGAAATTTAGATCTCTAGCAAAACAGTGCCTAGCTGGGTGTGATAAGGAGATGCAAGGTCCAAGAAGGACCTCTGCAAAGCTGGGACCATATGGGGACTACTCTTGCAGAATTCAGTAGAGATGGCATGAGTGATAATTTGCTCTTTACCTTCTGTAGAAGTCAGCATGGATGGCCTCACATGCAGGGCAATCAATGTAGAGTACACTGAAATCTGCAAACTGTTGTCCAAGGTGTCCCTAGGCCTGGTGACACCAGCACCATCTAGCAAAACTGATGATAAAAGAGGATCCAGGGACCTGTTAAAAATGAGATTTAAATGTGTATCTCCAGCAGATACTGCAGTTTGAATGCAGCACCTTGGCCCATCTGGCTACCTGATAGCTCACTACCTGCTTCTGCAGACAAGATGCTGAATTAGGTGGAGCTTCAGTACAGCCTTACTCTAATTCTTACAGTTGCATGTTTAGACATGGGATAATCTCTTGCTCTCTTTTTGCTTAAAGGCAATTCCTAAACTCCCAGGCCAACAGTATCTAAAGAGGCTTCTGATTTTTCATGCCTCCATTTTGGGTCTGTGCTTTGGGTCATGTTTCAATTTCTGCATGAGTGTGCTTAGTTCCTACTTTGACAAACAGGGCTGGCACATCTCAAAAGGCTCACTCCAAAGTCGAGGCATTTCAGAGGAGTGGCTGTTTGTGTATAATTAATTGTTATTTACTGAGCTGCCAGTCGGAGACAGTCTGTAGCACAGAGCTCTGTGCCACCCAGCAGGTCACAGTTCCAATGTTTTGGATTCTCAGTATTGCTGGATTGCCACTGTTTAAACAGCAAAGGCAGTCCCTGACCTAACATCTGCCATGAAGGGGTAGAGAAGAGAATTTTGTCCTTAAATTTTCCTTGCTCTGTGAGTAATCCATGTACCTATCATTATCTGCAACCTGGAAAGTCTCAGTTGCTTTTACTTGGTGTGGTGAGTATCAAGATCCAAGCATGGCAGGAAAACAAACGCTATGACTGCAGCTCTGCTGGGCCCCTCAGAATATATGACTACCCTGCTTTTGCGGCCGTGGATTCTTCTGTTGCTGTTCCTTTGGTTGACATTGCCACATTACACAAAATACGTAATTTAAAAAAGAGTCGTCTACTAAAATATAAAACAAAAGTCTTCCGGATTTGTCAGCTGAACTGAAGCAGACAGTTTTTATTGCTGCACAGGAGATAATAATAATAAAAATAAACAAAAACCCCCCCTCACCAGAGGCTTCACAAGAGACATGAGGCACATGGATGGACCTTATTCAAAGCAGGAATTTAAATGCAGTGTAACAAATGACATTTGATAATCATATCCCAAATACAGAAAAATCTGTGCCTCCACCAAAATGCTAAATGCTCTTTTGGCACCATTGTCTTAACCTTTGGTCCTTCATTGTGCAAAGCTCTATACTCTTTGCACCTAGAGACCCAAGGTTTTGTTTTTTCTTAAAAAACCCACTCACACTCGGGAGAAAATACATGAAATAAGAAGCAATCTTACATATATTTTGCAGGAACACACTGGACTAAAAAATCAGAAAAATCCACTACCGAAGTATCTGAGGAATATAGTAGCTACCTGATTCAAGGAAACAGGCTATGATTCCACAACAGCATTCTCCACGCACTATCAACACTGAAAAAATATACAGTCTTGACTTTTAACCTTATCCTATGAATCCATCCCACATCCTTGTGCTTCTAGCCTCATTTCCCACAGAGAATGAAATTTCTGTGATCATGCCATCTGGCTGTCTATCAGCCAGTATGTTCTGAACCTGCTTTCTATCAAGCTGACAGAGGGATCGGGGCTCAAAGAGAATTGAGTGCCTATGAAATTCATGAAAATCAGCAGCTGGGTCAAAGATGAAGATCCAAATGAGTCCCCTGGCTAAGGGAAAGGTAGGCAGAACCCAGCCGTTTTACACACTGCTTGCTAATGTCAGTCATCACGTGTGTAGCTCTGGACTCACCAGAGCAGATGGTGCTTCTTCCTCAGTGAGATCAAGGGCTTACAGTTGGTGTAGGGAGTAGTACAGGCGAGTGAAGGAGAGGAAGAGGCAATAGAACACTCCAGTAGGAAAGCAAGTCTCATTAGGTACACAGAACAATGCATTTAATGGTAAATTTCTACTTATTCACATAACTGTGCAACTCCTGCAGTTCCTGAGGGGCCTGCAAAGATGTGGGTCTGTTTCTTACAGAGAAGGCTGACAGGCAATCACTGCCTCTTCACTCCAACACACAAAGCCTTTCCACGGAGCTACCATTGCTTCCAACTGCTCAGGATGGGAGTGAAACTCAAAGCAGGTTCCAGGGCTCTGGAGACAATAGACTTGCTCTTTGAAACCATAGAAAAAGTATTAAAATTTAGGACGGAAAGTACAGTCCAGTTCAAAGTTTCCCTAAAGAAAAAAATCCCAACCAGGGAAAGTTTAGAAACAAAATTATTTCTCCTCCCCTAGCAAAGGGAGTTTCAGTTTTTGGTTTTTATATCGTGCTCTCCTTCTTCACACAGTGTGCTGTGGAACAGCAGCTGAGCTTGCAAATACTTCTGGAGGAAAAGGGTTGTTTTCCTTGAAGCTATGCCTGTCCTGGAGGGAAAACCTGTGTGTTTTTAGGAGTCCTGTATTTTACATAACTGAAGAAGAATGTTGTTTAATATCACCTTGGCAAGTGTGTGAGGCATGTACATTTCTCAGATTAAACTGAAGCCTGACCCCTTATGCTTACCTTCAGTGCACTTCTGTGTAGCCAAACTTGTGACCCCAGCCTTAGGCATTGCACAGCCCCTCCAGACTACATCTGGTCAGGATGTTATGGGAAGGATTGCTCTGGGCTGACCCACAGCAGAGGCAGGAGCTTACTATGGTTTGCTCACTGGGGGTTTCCTCGCAGTGAAAAGGGAGGTAGAGAAGGTTTTTGCCTCTTGACCCGTTTATGAAGGGTAAATACATAGCTCTGCAGGACTCACAGAAAGAAGCACTTGGGTGAAAGCTGAGTGCCCTTCTAAAGGGTGGGCGTGGTGTGTGACTGACTCATGGGGGCAGAAAAGTCATCATTTTAGGGAAGAATAGATGTGAAATATATTAACTGGTGCCCTCTTCTCTTTAAGATTTCCTTCAGCATCTCCCCCCCACTTCTGTCTTCTCAAGGACTCTGTTATTTCACATAGGAGAAAGAAGTGAGACCAGGATTTTCTCTCGCTCTCAAAAGATCCACTGGGATTTACATTTTACCTATACCTTCTAAGTAATGGATTAAGGTCCTTGAAACCAGAAAATATGAAGAGAAAAATAAAGCTTAGAGCCTGTTATATTTACCATGACGGTCAATGAAGATAGAAGCAAAAAGCTTTAAAAATAACTGGGCTATTTCAATAGTGAGGTCCCTAGTGAAATTGCTGTCTCTGACTTCCTTCACAGAACAGAGTGGAGTTTCCAAAAGTGTTACCCACCCACAGCATTTACTCATCTGAGTTGGACTTTTGCATGGTGAGGACTTGCCAAACTGACTTCTCACAAAGTTTTCTAGAGGTGATTTGGATTTAGAATGCCCAGACTGAAGCGGCTTCTGGGACCCTGGTTTTTAAAAGAGGCTGACCATTCACTCTCCACCCTACAAATCTCACCCCCCCTCCTAAATGGTTTCTCTCCATCATGATCTCAGTAGCCTAAAGACAGCAGCCACAATGGTTTTCCAAAAATAACATCAGCAACTTTCAGTTTCAGGATTTGTAAATGCTTCTGTGATCAGCCTTGGACTTCCTCAAAAATTCTCCAGGGGGAAACAGCTCTCACAGATCACAAGCAAAGGATTTCCCTGCCTCCCTCCAGATATCTAGAGGGGATGTCCAAATGGTTCCTCTTCTGGGAGCTGTCTTGACTTTTTTCCATGATGAAATTTTCCAGCACATAATTTGGTAAAATTACGTCAGTCCAGATGCCCTTGTTTGTCTTGAAAATGACAAAATATACTAAGAAGAGGTGCTGTTCTACATGTGGAGTTGAATGTGTAGCACTACAGAAATACAGATTGTATTGCTCAGCCGTGCTGAAAACTCCTGCTTAGCCCTTAGCCCCAAGTCAAAACATTCTTGTGGTGCTATGACCTCAGGGCTTAAATGTGGTTTCAGAAATGTCACTTCATAAGGCCAACCTTTGCACAGACTGTTCTGTTAGAGCTGCAGAGAGAATGTTGAGAGGGGATTTTGGGAGGCTGACAAGCCCTTTCCCCTGACATTTTGTCGCTCAAGAGAGATTCTTTCGGTGCTGATTTTGGTGGCCTTTACACCAACCCACAGTGGTCAAACTTAAATCTGTTCAGACAAGCACAGAGGGGGGGAAAAGGAAGAAAAAACGGAGGTGAGGCGCTACCAACGCAAGCGTCTGCAGAAATGGGAGTGACCTGACACATTTAGGGGGAGGAGCCTTGTTTCCTGCACGTAGGGATTTTCCCTGTGACAAACCTCAAGGTAAGTCTGGGGCATTCCTCAGTCTGCCTTCAGAAATATCACTGTAGAAGCAGTAGCAGTTTCACTCGGCTCTCACAGTCCATCCTGCAAAGAGGCACACTGTTGCTGTTCTGTGATTTGAGGCAGTAAAAGCCATGTCTCTGGTAGTCTACACTCTTCTCATCATCCTGTGCAATGGTAAGTGGGCAGCCCTGCATTTTTCTTTCCGGTCTTTATTTTGTGGGGATATGTTTTGGGAAAACAGGAAGGATTTACATAAGCAATCTTTTTCAAATGTGATATGTACCTGTGCTTTGCAGTTTGGTGCTTGATCCATGGGACTTCTGTGGCGGCCCCAGACGTTGCTGTAAGGTGTGCTGAAGAAGCACTCCTGCCCTGTAAGGTTCTTCAGGACACCTCAATCGCCTACCAGACAGCATCTTGGTATAAAGTAAGAAAAAAAACTAAGTTACTTGAGCAGTCTGCTTTGCTTTCCTACCTGATGCTGGCTTGTCTTGTACAAAATGGGTTGCTTTCTGGAGAGGCATTCTCCTGTCAGTGCAGCAGAGATAAGGCAGCAGTGCGAGCATTTGAGCCGATCACAAAAAACAGATGCTTTCCATGCCATCGTAGACAGACTATTTGAGTGTGATTCTCTGAATTGCTCTTGGCCTGCTTTTCTATCTAACTATTGCTGGCTTCCATGTATCAGAATTCAGATGATGCCCCATGTGCAGCCTGCCAATTACTACTCCAAAGAAGAGTCTTTCCAGGATTCTCTTCAGAGCAAAAAATGGCATCTAAGCCTTGCAATATCAGTGATGTTCCTTGGTTAATTCTCCCCAAATAGGAGTTGATTTTTTCTTTTAAATAGAAGAACTAAAAAAGTACTTGCTATTCTTTAGGAAGATTTGACTAGTGAGGGGGGCATAAGGGCAGGGTGTGCAGAAGGCAGATGCAGAGCTGGAAATTCTGAGTTATCTCTTTGTAGTCATGAAGTAAAAGTCACATCTTGAGTGCTCCGATTCAGAAATCCCATCTCCAGAGCAGGAGAGCCCTGCTGACCATCTATTTGCAGGAGGGGTTACATGGATCAATCAGCTAATGAGCTGAAAATCCTGATCAACATTTTCAAGATAAAATTTCTTAGAGAGGTAGAATGGCCCAGTGGTGAAAGAAGTTACTGTTGACATTCTGTATGGCACTGTGTATTTGCATCTTAGTGCGTGATTTCGGTTTACAGTGTGAGCCAAATTAACAGGAAAAAATGAAGGTTTTGTTCTCCTTCGTTCCCCACTCCCAGCCATACACTCCTGCCAATCTTGGTGGTCCTCTTGTTGCCTGTTAAGTCAACCTTTTGTTGCTTGTTATAGTAGTGGAAAATCAATCTGTGAATAAAGATTTTGTGGGTTAAAGCGTTGAATTACTTTCCCATGTGATGGTAGAGCAATGGAAGTGAAGGGAAAAAAACCCTATTTATGGTGGGTGAAAACTGTTAATTTATCTCTGCCAGAACATAAAGCCACAACCTTGGCTTCCTCAGCAGTTCGGTCAGATATAGTTTTAAAACCATTCTCTAGGGTAAACCAACAGTGTGTTTAGATAGGGTTTCTGTGGTTGAAAATTGCAATGCATCTGAATTTTATTGCTAGTACAAGAATGAGCATCTGCCTACTGACTGGATGACAACTGCATCCCAAAAGAGTTGTTTTGAACATCTGGCAAACAACCCACCACCAAGTGCAGCATCTATAGTCTTCTTTTCCAAAATGCTGAACTAAGCATGTGTGAGAGACAGAAAGGAGAGAATAATGCACTTTGTTGAATTTTACTATGGGACCTGGGATATAAGTCAACTTATTCTTTTTTGATTTCTGCCTCTAAAGCTGGATAAGTATCTGTATTTTCCATCCAGATACATGCTAATTGTTTAAGGCTCCATTTTTCTCACAGTGTCTAAGAAGGGCAGAGAGCTCATTGAATGCAAACCATGGAGTCTGGTGGACCTGGAGGAATTAAGCAGAAATGGAGAAGTGGTAGGGGGTGGGGGAGGAAAAAATACAGAGGTTGACTGAATTTGAGAAATATTGTCCCCAAACCCAGTGTTGGAAGTCAACAAAAACAGGCTGAGGTGTGGCAATCCTCCAGAAGCACATCCTTCTCTGAGTTCAATGGCAGCTGGGAGGCCCAGGCAGCAAACAGCATTCCAAAGCCATTGCCCTGATGAAGAAATGTAAGGAAGGCATGTAGACCCAATTCCTTGTTTTCTTGTAGCTCTTTACAGTTCCACCTGGGTACAAAATGACTGCATATGCAGGGGAGGGTGGTATTTGATAATGCTTTTTGTGTGGGCTCCTTCCTCAGCAGCCCTCACTAGTGCTGCTTCCCTTTGCAGAAGTCAGGCTGTTACAGTCCAGACTACCAGTGCATGTCCCCTGCCCTGTCCCTACAACCTCCTTTCCCTCCATTTTCTCCTTGCTCTTCCTACTTCACCCATTTTGCTCAGGAAAAGACTGTTTTCCCAGTGTCAAGCATGACAGGACCTCACACGTTTTTCTCTGCTGACACAAGAAGTAACAAAAGTCTAGCTATCGTCAGCTCTTGCCACAATGCTCAAGGGTGATGGCACCAGCCATGGTACCGAAGTCTTCTGGGTACTCGTCCCAGGAGAGAGGTGAGAAGTGGGGATAGGCAGGTGGTGATGCTTGCCCAAGCCACAGTTGCAGCCATATTGGGAAAAGCAGAGCACCAAATCTAAAAAGCCTAACTTCGAGCAGGAAGAAGTAATTTAGGCTCAGTATTTTGTGCTGAAGAAGCAATACTTCTACTTATGGGCCTAGATAAATAGGCAGCAGCTTGAAGATCTCTCCCCTCACCTCGCTACACTCTGACTCTGGTGCTGCTGTCCCCACCCAACAGTGCAAAAGGAGGGTGGGGGGATGGTGGAGTGTGACTGGGCTACCCAACATTGGTAATTAATATGTTATTTAGAAACAACTACTGAAGGATTAATCAATAAACACCACATATACCCCCAAAGGGCTAATTAAAAGGTAATTCCAACAAATGGTATGAAATTTCAGGCTGTAAAGTTCAAGCAGCTGTTAGGTGAAATCTTTTGTATGAGGTCACTTTGAACTGTGAAGTAAATGCAAGCAATTAACCTTTGTTTCTGCTGCTTTAAAAAAAATGATGGTGCCAACATTACAGTGCTGCATGTGCAGCTGTTTGCACAGGATGAGTGTTCGTGAATGAACCCCTCCTTCCCACTGGCATCTCCGCGTGCTCAGACCAATTAAGTGGTGCTTTTAAACAGTTGGTTACAATCTGCTAAAAAAAAAAAAAAAAGAGATATAATTTAAAAGTACTTGCTTTTTCAGTTCTGTATGGAGAAAACTGTTTACAGGACTTAATATTCTCATGTAAAAATCCAACTGCATGTAAAAAAGAAGGTTTGCATTCAGTAATTCCTTCACTTTTGCTAATGTCTCATACTGCACAAAAATAGCATGGATGTGTTTCTCTGTTGTGCATCCAGGATCATTGGAGCTAATTATTCTCATGCATGAAGTCACCTGTGTAAGTAGTTCTGTATAGAATAGGACCACAGTCAGTCAGCTCAGACAAAATAGTTTTAACTCAGAAATAGTTTTTAACTAGGCTGGCCAAACACACTGGGGAGAAGGTAGAGCACCAAGTCCTCCTCCAGCCTGATGCAGCTCTCATCCCATTCACTGTGTGGCCATGAAAAAGAGAACTCATAATGATGGTGGTATTACAGTGTGGTACATTTTTAGGACTGCTGGGCAACCTACATGCCATAAAACCATATATAAGCAGTGTGGAAGTTTGCTAACTGAGAACTGAAAACTAGGTCATTTTTGCCTGAGCACTCAGGCACTGGGAATTGTCTATGGAAATACTGGTTTTAATCTCTATGGCCCACCTACAAGACAAGAATCTGTGTAATGAAACTTTACTTACCTTTCTGCCTCATAGGGATATTGAAAACTGAACAGTTTCTCTTTGTGCAGAACACTGAAAATGAGAACCGCTTCATAAAACCTGATAATTATCACTTTATATCCAGTTTGAAAACCAAGTTTAAACACACACAAATGAAGTCCCAGTGGATATTTTGCTATTTTGTTCATTGGATACCCAGAAAAGTCTTAATCTAAAACAAATCTTGAGGAAGAGGAAAGAAGGTTGTGCTTTAGAGGACAGAAATCTGTTAACTTTATAACATTTCCCTGAAAAATATAAAACTGGGGCAGAATTACAAAATAAGAATAAAGATTATAGACATTTAATATTAATTGCACCTTTCTTCAAAGGAAATAGCTTCTGCTAAATGTGCCTGTCTGTGATCTATTAGCATAGGTAAATTACTTCAGTCTAACTTCTAACATATGCAAAACAGTGAGTGAAATGCTCCTCAGACATCTATTCATCCCCAAGTAGCTTCATCACATCGATGATTTGGACAGAAAGGGAGCAGTGGAAATTATTTCATGATCAAAACAATTCTTTGCCTGACGTGCACTGGTGCTGGATGCCCTTAGCTAAAAAAAAAAAAACAAACCAACCAAACAATAAAGAGACTGTGTGACTGAGTCTGAGTCAAAGGGCTTTTCCAGCTGGCTCATATGTCACACATAGTTCCTTCACTGTTGTTTTGGGGTTGGGTTTTGGATTTTTTTGGGGTTTTGTTTTATTTTTTCTTCTCCTCTATGGCACACTCAGAGTTCACTCACATGTGCCCACAATTTATATATGTTATTTGAAAATTTAACTTTGGTACCTCTACATGACACTGTATAGGAACCATATGGATGCACCTTCAGCACTAATTGAATGTGAAAGTGCTTTTGTGCTGAAAAATACACCTATTAAGCGGTTTCAGCTCAGTTGTGTTTCATTATATGTTGGCTATTGGGCATGGCCAAAATTCTATGTATTTTGCTTTGGAAAATGAATTCCTTCTGTCCATATGTAGGTTTTAGCTCTCTATAACAGAAATTTCAACTTGGCCATTATGCCTGGTATAATTTTAAACAAAACCATTTTTACAACCATCCCACCCTCAGAAGGAAATAATTTGATGTTAATATATTCCACCTTTAAACTGACATCAGTTTTGGACCTGAACCATTTTGTTTGAAATAAAATTTTGCTTTTATGGGAAAAGTGGATTATACTGGCACTTTGATTTACCTGGAAGATAACCTTAGTGTGGGAAAAGTTCAATGAGAAAAGGTATTTAATGAGAGCAGAGTTTACAACTGCTCACTCTCACGTGTTAATGGTAAAATTAAAATTTAATTGATTAGTTGGGTGCAAGTACTACAGCATGGGTGAATTGCCTTTGTTTAGTGGTACTACCATGTAATGCTGTAGCACTTTGCAAAACTGCAGCTAAAACCCAGACAGCTAGGACTGAGAGAAGTGTTGCTCCTCCTTCTTCCACATTTTTTTTAGTTCTCTGAAAAAGAAATATTTGCTGAAGAGCACTTAAATTTTGGATGTCTAATTATTCTATCTATTTCTCATAATTCATCTAGTCAGAGAACAGGAATATATCAGCTCAGTGGTATTTTCAATCAAACATATCTCTTTTTAATATCCCCTGTATCAGCACCACTGTTCTTATCAAAAAGCTCCGGGCTAGGAGAAACTTAATAAGAATCAGTCAATTGATTAGAGAATATATGTGGGAAAATCACAACCTCTTTAGACCAAGTGTTTCCAAGCTTTTGGGAACTATAATAATTTTCAATTACACTCACTAAAAGAAGACAACTAGAGCTAGTTGCTCATGGCTGTGTCCAGTTTAGTTTTGAATATTTGAAAGGATACAGACTCCCCACCCTCTCTGGGCAGCCCATTCGAGTGTTCAACCACTCTGACAGTAAAAAAAGCTTTTCTTGTGTTTAAGTGTAATTTCCTTAATTTCAGTTTGTGCCCATTGCCTCTTATCTTGTCTCTGAAGGCCACTGAGAGGAGGCTGGCTTCGTTTTTTGCATCCCCTTGGCAATCAGGTTGAATCAATATTGACAAGATGACCCTGAGCCTGGTCTCCTCCAGGCTGAATAATCTCTTCCGCTCTCTGCTCATATGTCAGGTGCTCCAAGATAATACTAGTCATCTTTGTGGCCCTTAGCTGGACTCTCTCCGCTATGCCCATGCCTTTCTTGCACCAGGGAGCCCAGCACTGACCCCAGCACTTCAGGGTGTGTCTCATTAGGGACCGAACAGAGGGGAAGGATCACCTCATTTCAGCATCTGGTGAAGATGTTCTGCCAAGTGCAGCCCAGGACTATCAACCTTCTTTGTCACAAGGGTTTATTGCTGATTTATGGTCAACTTGGTGTCCACTGGGACACCAGGGCCTTCCCAGCATGTTGTCCTCAGCCTGTTTTGATGCCTGGGGTTATTCTACCCCAGGGACAGGACTTGGTGTTTCCATTTCTTGAATTTCACAAGGTTCTTGTCAGCCAATTCCTCCAGCCCATCAAGGTCCCTCTGGATGGCATGACCCTCTGGCGTATCAGCCACTGTTCCCAGTTTTATGTCACCTGCAACTAGCTGAGTACTATCCCAGTGTCCAGGTCCTTAATGAAAGTGTTGGACAGTATCAGCCCTTGGCGGGAGCATTTCTTCTCATTGCTGTGGAGGAGATGGAAAAAACCAGACTTCTGTAGGTTTTTTTTTCCCCAAGCTAATTTCTGAAAGTCTGTCACAGACATTGCTGCAGGCCAATGTATATGTGACAATAAACATAAACTTGCATTTCTTTTGTTTTTTTAATTTTCTTAATGGGTAGTTTTATGCAGATAGGCAGAATGATGCTGGCAACCTGCAGGTCCCTGTTTCCCAGAAAAATTCTTTATTCAGTAGCCCCCATCAGACAGCATGGAAACGAGGCCCTTTTTATGCAAATAGATTCACTAGAATTTCTACCTGTCCCCACTTTTGAATTGTGGTAAAGCCATTAGCAGCAAAAATGGGAGCAGGAACAGACCACCTTCCTTTTCTACTCCCTTTGGAGGTCGGGAGCAGGGGAAGCTGGCATGCTGCAGCTGGCTCACCAGCAAAGTGTAAAGAAAATGAAACACAAATGAAACCTGGGCAGAAAATATTTTTTCACTGATTGGGAAAGGCATGGTCCCTACACAAGTGGATTGCTGTCACTGACAGCGCTTGCTTCGATCCCTCTAAGCATGTGTGGAATTAATTAGGTAAAACCCCTAGCAGTTACCTTGGGCTGTGGTATCACCTGGAGGACACTTGGCATGAATTAGAGCTGGTTTATCATAAAAGCTTGAGCTGCAAAATGATCTGTCTAGTGATAGTCTGCCAAGTAATTCACAGGAGGTGGCAAACAAAATGGCATTTTTGTAATTTTAATTAGGTTTGAGGGGAAAAGAGGTCAGCTTGAATAGAGCAAGAGGCAGAACGATGACCTTACTGAACATCTCACGGACTTCCTTTTATAAAGCTGGGATATGGGGACACACTGCAAATTTGCTCAGATGTTTCCTCTCTAAGAATTTTAAAAGGGAGGGGGAGGGTTATTTTTAATAAGATAGCAGGAGATAAGACTGCAGTGGAAACACGCTTGGTTCAGGCATCAGAGAAGGGCTTGCTGTGACCTGAGTAGAGGTGGATGCGCTGCCTGCAGAGGCTGGAAAAATGCCACCAGATGTCTCTGCAGCCTAAAAAATGTTGGGACACTGCTGGGCACAGAGCACCCCCACAGACTGCCTTGCTTGCCTTTGCCCTTCAGTAAAGGGGAGATTTAATGAAGAAAGAGATGCATGCAAACCCCCAGTTAAACCCACACATATGACCCCTTCCTCCTCCTCTTGCCCAAATGCAAGGTTTGCAATCCCCATCCAGGTCACCACCGGTTTCATCACAAGTGGCAGAGTCAGATTAGACCACAAAGTAACTTTTTCTTCTGTTTTGGGGAAAGGCACGTTTTTAGTGCAGCTTCATCGACACTGTTTTGCCTTACATGGAGCGGGTCTATGTAAGGCAAAATTCTGATTGGTTTGTCACCAGGGTCACCGTCATTCTGCTTGTGACAGCAACTGAGCACCTTAAAAAGCTTTGGAGGCAATAACCGATCCTATCCCTCACTGTTCCCATCAAACAGGGAAATTAAATCATTTACCCAACATTTCACTTGGAATAAGCACATAGTCAGGCATGGGATACATGGACTTAATTGACTTCTCCCTTATATGAGCAGTGCTGATTACAATTGCATACAGAAAGATCAAAGTGTTTTCTCATTCCCAGATCTCAGCCACAAGAACTGCAGCACCATTTGCCACCCAAGACAGCAATTATTTATGCTACCAGTGAGTTGAAAAAAGAAAAAAACACCCTAAAACAAAACTAATTTTCTGTGTGTAGCTCCGACCTTCTATCTGCAATTTAGGGCAATGCAAAGACCAGACAGGCTGGTTCTCCTTATTGCCCTGTGGGCAGTTTTAAATTTCACTGAGGAAGGGGATGGTAAGGGAAGGGAGAGTGGCAAAAATTAGATTTGAGGGAGGTCAGCTATATCCACTTAACTGCTATTGACCGAGTTGTAACCAGAGCTGAGCCCAGCCTGGGTATTGGAATTCCTCTGGCCACATGTCTGACAATATGCAGGGCCTGAAAATACCTAAATCCCTGTAGCACAGTGAAGCCCTTATAGCCTGAAAACCACCATACATACGCTTGTAGCTGCTTGGGGCTGGGTGTAATAAGAAAGGGAACCTGGGGTAAATTTACGGGGGGATTAAGAGGAAGAAGGTACTTTCTTCCCTCTTTCTGGGTAATGTATGGAAAGTCCCAGGGAATTACTGCTCTATGTTTCAGTTCATGCACTAAAAAACCTGAAACCTTTCTGAGAAAGAATCTTTACAATTACAGAAATTTTGTGTTTTAGTGTCATTCTCCAGTTCCTGAAAAGTTCCTCAACTTGCAGCTTGTTTTACACCATTTTAGGGCTGCAAAAAATAGCAAAATATAATGGAGCAGCAGGCCCATATATCTCTCCAGACTCCCAAGTGTGTTTTCCTCATGCGAACACATGAAAGGGAAACCAGATACTCCTAGCCCCAGTATGAGAAAATTGTGTTAATTTTAATAACTTACAGTGTAACTGTTATACCCCGATGCAGTAGCTATATTGATAGCAAGTAAGCACCAACATACAACCCAAAAATGTGTCTATTAAAATAAAACAATAATAATAAAATGTCCTTGGCTTACATTAGTTATAGGTTTGGCTGAAATGCTGAGCCTTGGACTTATGAGCTGGCTCTGGCTCTGCTGGTCTACAGAAAGACTGAATTCATTACTTGGGAAACCTTCATGGAGGGCATGCTGCCTCGAATCCCTGGGAGTGACTTCGATGAATAAGAATGGACATGGGCTAATTCAAACCCTTCTCCCATCTTTCAAATCAGCTTAGTGATTTCTCTCTTCTTTGTGGTTCCTAGCCAATTGTCATTTTCAGTGCATCCTATCACCCTGCAATACGAACTGTTCTGGGAATACACTTCATTCCTCCAGCAGCCTCTCAGCAATGCCAAGGAATGTAGCTCTTCTGGTTATTATTAAGAAATTCAACATACAAATGCTCCCCAAGTGCACCAGAACCTACTTGTGACCTTCACGCAACTGAATCTGAAGGAGTTGAAGCAATTTTTTGTTCTTTGGTTCCAATAAAGAGTGGAAGGAAGGGAAAGGGAGAGGGGGAACCCCCATTCCTCCAGAGAGGCATCATGGTTTCAGGCATCAGCTGCACAGAAAGTGGCACAGGGAAGTGCAGTTTCCAGGGCTGCATTCCCACACAAGGAACTCTGGGCTGTGGGACTGCTGGGAGAATGCCAGCCCATGCTGGCAGAGGCATCGCGCTGTGGCATGCTGGCTGGGTTAGCGGGATTAATTCTCACCACTGCATGGCAGAAAGTGTGCCAGCAGGGCAAGCACAGGCAGCGGTGGAGCTTACCTGCCTGCTGCCATGCTCTCCTGGGGACCTGTGTTCCCCAGTGCCACAGATAAGCAGCTGGTTAGGGCTGCCTCTTGCTGCCTCAGCTCCATCCCCACGGACTGTCTCTCTCTATCTGAACTCTTCTGGGGCCTCTGCATAGGCACATTGAGAGCAGACTCTACTGCTGCCTTTTATCATGTTGCATCCCTACCAGGCTTGTATCCAGGTGAGGCAGCTTAAGAAATTATTACAGAATAATTCTATAGTACCTATTTATAAATGTAGGGTCCATTTAAGCAAAAGCCCTTATACTTTCGGATTGTGAGCATGAACGTATTAAATGGGTTTGAGGTTATGTTCCCCTCCTCTCTTTAGCCTCTGCATTTTCAGCCATAAGCTGGCTTTAAAATTTTCTTTCTCCTAAAACTGAGGATGACACTGTTGCCCAAGAAAAGACATGTATTTGTGTTTTCCAGATGGCTGGAGACGGCAAAGGAATAGCATGGGAAGTCCTTGATGTGGAATCTCGTTATCCAAAAGAACTTGGGGGGTCCTTGGAGCTCTCCAACGACACCTTCTTTTCACTGAGGATCAAAAATGTTACCAGCCAAAACAGCGGGATATATAAATGCACTTTGGGGGAACAGAATGGGGAACAGAGTCTAAGCAGCACAGTCACATTAAAAGTAACAGGTACAGTAGAAAGCTACAACTGTTCCATGCTCTATATGGCATTTCATGAAGGTAACAGTTTAAAAATATTTTACAAACACCAGAATAATGTTTTACAAACACCTTTCTTTATGTTTTAGGTTGCCCTGGAATAGAAAAAGAAAAATTTAAAAAGTACAAGGGTGAGCTCTTCATGCTGACTTGCCTGGGGATTTTTTACTTGCTGCTCATCTTCTTTACCTGTGTAAGTAACTCGCTTTTTCATAATCAAAGCAATAAAAACAACAAAAACCCCCCACTCATTTTCTGTGCTAGCACTACTTTAGCACAGCTGGTCTGAAGTTGGTGTTCATACTTAATTTATGATCAAACTCATGTTTGATCACAAGGAACGCAGGATGGAGTTCCAAAGAGATAGAACATTTCACTGCACCCTGATATAACTCAAACCATCAGTTGTTTTTCTGCACCTCACTGCTCATTTCTGTTTCTAGTTACTCTGTGTGCAAACTACTCATCAGGTTATGGGTACAGCAACAGCTCTTCTGGTTTGGTACCTGGGAATAGCATTTGCCTCAGATGGAGGCACAGGCCCATGGGATCCCTTTCCCACCTGTAGCATTGCTTTGTGTGGTGGCATGATAGACATGTTCAAGTCCACCTGTATTTTGCCTCAGTTTTCACACATCTAAAGTGGTGACAACCCCTTTCACATGGGCATTTTTGTGAACTTTCTTGTTAAACAGACATTTTCAGACACATGGGTTTTATCCATACCTTTAATGCTGACTGGTAGTTCTGGGACAGGAGGGGAGAGGAGGTACTCGGGAAGCTCACTCCATAGAAGCAAAACTATGCTTTGTCTGCGGTGGCAGTGAGGACACCCCCTCGTGCAGAAGTCTCTGCCTCCTGGCTCCGAGGCAACATGAGTTTTGGGTGTTGATACAGTGCATCACTGGCTGCCTTTGTAATTAAAAATAAAACAAAACCAATCCCTGCATTTTGGGAGGTCAAATTTAACTTCTGCTGCCTATTTCATATTTGCCATCTTGTTTTGCTTCTCAGCAGATGAATCATAACTGTTGACTGGAGAATATCTAATTAGCTGAAACTAAATGTAGCTTTCCATGTATCTTCAGGGAGCAATTAAATTTATGCCTGTCTCTTTTTTAGATTGACAATTCTGCCAGTAATTTGTGCTGTTCAGACTAAAGTTTGACAAGACAAATCTTGTAGGAATTTGTTAGGATGAAAGTATGAAAGCAAGGATATCACTCAGAAGAGATAGATGCCCCTGTTCTTCTCAGTGTCCTGAAAGAATTTCAGATCTCTACAGAAATCTGTCCTTAGCTTTCATTAAAAAAACAGTCCCAGTTTTAGTGCAGTTATAAAAGGCAGAGCTGTGTAGTGAAGATAACCACTCTGGTGGAATTATGTGTATCTTACTCTTGGGTGAAGTCCAGTCTTAGGTATTAACCTAGCTTTCATCGAAATTTAATATTACCCTGATCTCACAAGTGAGCTTCATTATTTAAAATTCCTGGTAAGTTCTTACGTGTTGCCTTGTCCTCTCCTTTAGTGGAGATTGTGCCTTATCTCCACTAAACTCAGCAGCGACATTCAGTTTAGAAGTGGTTGACAGGACTGGGGTTTTACTTTGATAACTTGATGAAAATATTTCGGGCCCTGGCTTGCATTGAAGGCGGGTAGAAGCATACTTGAAAGAGCTTGATGCAAGGCCTGTTGAGATGAAAATGTGAATAAAATATAAATTTCCTTTTGTCACTAAGGCTTTTGTCCTATAAAATTCATTGATTTCGGAAGAAACAGCAGTTTTTCTTTGTACTGGGTGCTTCTGGCAACAAACAAATGGAAAAGGTATATGGTTAGCAAGGAGAAAAAGCAGAACTTTCAAAATTGTTTTTTTTTAAATTGCCTTTCATAGAGATTCTCAGTTTTAAGCTTTCCTTTGTGTTCTCTGTTTTAGACATGTCTAAGAAAAGAGAGTATGTCTCCCAGTTACCAAAAAAACAGACCAGATATGAAACACATGCTCACCCTCATCAATGTACATGAAATGACAACTTTCCAGGATTTAAACAGCAACAGCACTTGCAAAAATGAGCTTACTTCAAGTTCTGTCTAAGTTGACGTTGATGACAGTGTGGTCTTATCAATAAATGCAAGCTGGATGGCTGAGTGGTATGGAGAGGAAATGAATGATAATATATGGTCTCTTCAGAACAGCCTGAAAGTACAGGTAACTTGTCAGTGATCTGTTTGTGCTGGACAAGCCTTCGAAAAGCACTGTTATGCACTACAGTAACTTTTGAGAATTAGTCAGCTAAGAAATACCATTACAGCTACACAACGTGTTACAATGCTGTTATGAAGTTGGTACCAACTTTATTTCACTCTGCTGTGAAGCCCTCTTTTTCTGAGCAAGAACACACTTATAATATGAAGACCAAGTTATAGGGAGGCCATGGCAGTGCAAAGCTGGGGGATTAAGCTCTTCACTGAACTGATAGCTCTCACCTTTCCAAAGCAAACACAACAGGTGCTGCGGTATGAAAAGCTACGTGTGTGGGGCTGTCTCCGTTCTGAGCCTGATTCTGGGTGGAGTTCTTTTACTGCAACTGAGATGTAACTTATCATGTGATGTTTAAGTAAGCTGAAGTGGTAACTTGTCCTGGATGGACTTGTCCTGGATGGATCAAAGCAACATCCACTTTTAAATCTTGGAGTTACAGGCAGGCTGAAATGTAAGAAGGGAGAAGATTTTTTCCAAATCTTTCTGGACAGAGATGAACTTTCTATCTCTGCAGGAGAAATAGGAACGTATTTCCCAGAGGCATCTCTAGATTAATCCATAGGAAGCTTCAACGAGACTGTTAAATAAGAATGAAGAAGTCTGTGATATTAAGGACATATAAAGATGACTTATTTTGTGGTTTATAAAACATGAAACCAAATGTATGCAACACCTATATCAGTTACACAAGTGATGATCAAAGCCATGGCTTAGAAGAAATCAATTGACCATGTCTTTGCAATGTATTAATTAGCCATGAGATACAGGAATGGAAGATGGGGCATATGAGCACCTACTTTTTGTGCTGACAGTGTGTATATATGTGTAACAAGGACATGAAAAAGCTGAATTCAGGCACACAATAAAGGGAGAGAAGATTTGTCCTTTTGGACCAAAGCACAGGACACATCCTGGAGTCTGCAATCAAGGAACTTCCCTTTATTGGACTGCTGGTGCTGAAGGTGAGGGAAAAGGAGTCTAGAGTGGCTGTGGGTGCTTATGACACAATGTCGGAATTTGAGCCTAAACATGAGAATTTGCATGCCCTTAAAAACACAGTCTTAAAAAAATACTTCAAGAACTGACCAGCAACATTAGAATTTTTAATGCAGTTCGGAATTCCAGGCTGTTGGCAAGGAGGCCCTTCCCATAATCCTTTGACTAATTTTGAACTGCTCATGGGAAGAAAGCTGCACGTCATTCAGTGTTGCCTCTGTGAGCAGGGTAGAAGCCTACATTGCTGGAATTCAAGAGGCCTGTGACAAGAAGAATGACTTCTAGCTACCAGGGATATGCAATTTACTTAGAACATAGTAAACTAATGCCACATTTTCTTTTTTTGTAATTTTTACTTATAAATGTGTGTAGCATACTTAAAATAAAAATTCAGAGGTAACCTAGCATTTGGTTTTCTGTGCACATATGGCAAATAAACCCAGAAATACTCCGTATCAATTGCATTTTATTTTACAACCAATGAAATTACATCAATTAAGGTAGACACCTAAGGTAGACAAGCCGGCCTTCTGCTTCACCTAGTTGACTTCAGACATTTGGGAATTGCCTGTTCCTGTGCCCTTAGGATGTGATGTTTAAAAAGTGACCAGAATTGATGGACCCCATCACCTGCAAAAACACTTTTCCAAGGGACCTTACTTATTAATTCTCTGAGCAGCCTAAAGTCTGGTCTCCTCATGTCCAGAGTTTAGGTTTTGCTGGCAAACCAGGGAAGTGGTTGAAGCACCAAGCCTGACAGTTAAAGAAGTGTTTGGATGATACTCTTGGGCACATGCTGTGACTCTTGGAGGTGGTCCTGTGCAGGGCCAGGAGTTGGACTTGATGATCCTTTTGGGTCCCTTTCAAATTGGCATATTCTCTTTCCCAGGCTGAAGAGCTCCAACGTTCTCAGCCTCTCTTCATAGCGGAGTTGCTCCAGTCCTCTTATCAACTTCATGGCCCTCCTCTGGACTTGCTCCAAAAGTTCCATGTCTTTCTTATGGTGGGGACACCGGAGCTGTACACAGTACTCCAGGTGGGGTCTCACAAGAACAGAGTAGAGGGGGAGAATCCCCTCCTTCGACCTGCTCCTTTTGATGCAGCTCGGTATTCCATTGGCTTTCTGAGCTGCAAGCACACACTGCCAGTTCATCAACCACCACTCCTAAATCTTTCTTCACAGGGGTGCTCTCAACCACTTCTTAATCCAGCCTGTAGGTGTTCCTGGGATTGCCATGACCCAGGTGTAGGACCTTGCACTTTGCTTTGCTGAACTTCATGAGATTTGCATTGGCACACCACTTAAGCCTGTCCAGGTCCCTCTGGATGGCATCCCTTCCCTCCAGTGTGTCAACTGCACCACACGGCTTGGTGTCATCCATAAATTTGCCAAGGGTGCACTTAATCCCACTGTCCATGTCAATATCATTGACAAAGATGTTGAACAGTATAAGCCCCAGTAACAATGGCTGAGGCGTACCAGTCGTCACTGGTCTCCACATGGACAGTGAGTCACTGACCACAACTCTTTGCGTGCAGTCATTCAGCCAGTTCTTTATGCACTGAGTGGTCCATCCATCAAATCCATGTCTCTCCAATTTGGAGACAAAGATATCGTGTTGGACAGCGTCAAACTCTTTGCAAAAGTCCAGGTAGACAATGTCAGTTACTCTGCTCATATCCACCAATGCTGTAGCCCTGTCATACAAGGTCATCATATTTGTCAGACATGATTTTGTAAAGCCATGTTGCCTGTTACCATTCACCTTTTTGTTTTCTATATGCTTTAGTAGAGTTCCCAGGAGAATCTGCTCCATGATTCTTGCCTGGCACAGAAGTAGGACTGACTGGTTTGTAGTTCCCTGAGTCTTCTGCTTTCCCCTTTTTAAAAATGGGGGTTATATTTCCCTTTTTCCAGTCACTGGGAACCTCACCTGGCTGCCACAATTTTTCAAAAAGGATGGATAGGGGCTTAGCAACTTCGTCTACCAGCTCCCTCAGGACCCGTGGTTGGATCTCATCAGGTCCCATGGACTTGTGCACAATCAGGTTCCTTAGATGGTCTCAAACTTGGCCCTCTCCTACAGTGGGCTTAGGGTCTTCTTTCTCCCAGTCTCTGCAATTGTCTTTCTTGACTTTGATGGCATGCCTGGAGCACTTGCTGTTGAAGACTGAGGCATAGAAATCGCTGAGAACCTCAGCCTTCTCTTTGTCCAGGGTATCCAGGTCTCCCGTTTCCTTCTGGAGAGGGCCTACATTGTCCCTAGTCTTTCTTTCGCTTGCAACATATCTATAGAAGCCATTCCTCTTATCCTTAATATCCCTGGCCAGACTCAATTCCAACTGGGCCGTTGCTTCCCTAACCTTGTCCCTAGCTTCCCGTACAATTTCCCTGTATTCCTCCCAGGCCACCTGTCCTCATTTCCACTTCTTGAAAGCTTCTTTTTTTGCTTTGACCTTGCTCAGCAGATCCTTATCTATCTATGAAGGCCTCCGGGCACTTTTTCCCCGATTTCCTCCTTGTTGGGATGCATTGCTGCTAAGCTTGGAGGAAATGATCCCTGAAATTCAGCCAGCATTTTTGGGCTCCTCTGCCTTCCAGTGCTCTATCCCATGGTACTCTATGGAGTAGGTCCTCGAACAAGCCAATGTCTGCTCTCCTGAAGTCCAGGGCAGTAAGCTTGCTGTGTGCCCTCCTCACTGCCCTGAGGATCTTGAACTCCACGATCTCGTGGTCACTACAGCCAAGGCTGCCTTGGAGCACTACATTCCCCACCAGCTCCTCCCCAGTGGTGAGCACAAGGTCCAGCATTGCACCTTGCTTGGTGTCTCCTCAATCACCTGTGTAAGGCAGTTGTCTTTTGCACATTCGAGGAATCTCCAGGATTGCTTGTGCCCTGTCTTGTTGTCCCTCCAGCAGACACCAGAGTGGTTGAAATCCCCCTTGTGGACCAGGGCTTGCGAGCGTGAGGCTGCTCCTATCTGCCTATAGAGGGCTTCATCAACTCCATCCTCCTGATTGGGTGGCCTGTAACAGACCCTCACTATAACATCCCCTGTCCCTACCCTCTCCTTAATCTTCACCCACAAGTTCTTGGCTGGCTCCTCATCCTTCCCCAGACAGAGGCAGAGTTCCATACTCTCCAGCTGGTTGTTGACATAGAGGGTTACACCTTCTCCTTGTCTTCCTAGTCTGTCTTTCCTAAAAAGCCTAAACCTTCCATTCCAATGCTCCAGTCGTAGGAACCATTCCACCATGTCTCTGTGATGCTGGTAATATCATACCCACATAGGTGTGCGCACTTCTCTAGTTCCTCTTGTTTGTTCCCCCACTACATGTATTTGTGTATAGACATCTGAGCTGGGCCCTGGATAAAGCTGACTCACTGGCTGGAGTATCTGGAATGCCTTTGCATTATTTTTATGTGTTTTTAAAATATCTTTAAATTTTATTTTTTTTTGGGAGAGCAGACAAGAGGAAGGAAAGGAAAATTCACTTGAAAGGAGTTGATAAATAATCAGCAGCAAATGCTGAAACACTTTCAAAATTATTTCTTCAGAAGGATAAATAGGATCAGATCAGATAGGACAGAATGGGAAAAAAAGGACTTTGCACAAACAGCTATACCCATTATTTTTTTCTGAGCCAAACTGCAATACAGAAGACTGTGCCTGAGGCAACAACACTGTGAGTCAAATTTCAGGCTTAGAAGTTTCAGGCTGGTTGATTCTGGGGATTTGCTGTAGGCCCAGCTGTGCAGTAGAAGTGATCGTGTTCAAGGCCACTTAAATGCGTTAAATTGTTTAGAAGAAGTAAAGCAGACGGAAAATCTTATGCCAAGATGCTTCACTGAATCACAAAGCTGGAGAGAAACAGGCAACCTCCTAATGTGATGAAGGTGCTTGCACATCTGGGGTGTAAAGGAATGCCTCAAGAAACTCTTGAGGCATTGTAGGACAAAAACTAACATTAGCTAGAAATATTACGAATCAGAACCAGACAACTGAAGGATACAAGTTCATATACTACAGCGACTCCAGCACTAACAGGAAAATATTAAAAAAAATTCACGTATTAGCTGATAATCTTACAGAATGAGATACACATGTTTTTCAGCATAGTATCTCAGAAGCGACAGTCCTTTCCTTGCCATATAGACCTCTGGATCTAAGTAAACTGATTCAAAAATAATGCCTCAGCCAGCCCAGCATACAGAGGATGAGCATACACACACATTCTTTAGACTTTAAGACTTCATTATTGAAGAGAACGTGTTTCTGTATTGCATAATCTAAAGCCTGTTTTGATTACACAGAATAATTGCTTTGTTGGACAGAAAAATTTGTTTGATTTTCTACCACTCGTCTTATTATCCACGTCCTCAGTTTCATAAGATAAGATAACAGCATACATGTATGCTGGAACTGCTCTTCATAATACTTTTTAACAATACTTTTTAGAAGGAGGAATTCAGTTAATGTTGATAAATCCACGAGGTGGGAAACACCATAATATTTGTTTTATAAATAAAAGCCGGACACCTGGAAATCAGAAAGCTCTTGCAGAAGTCTGGATCAGAATCACAGAGATGCTTTTTCCTGACTCTCCTGTGGATGCCTTAACTACAGGACCTTTCTTGTTATTATTTCTTGTGGGTTTCGTAATTTTTTCACTGATTTTTTTCCCTGTGATCTGCATTTTTCTATTGTTCTATCCAACAGTGAACTATCTGCATTCAAAGATAACAATAAGCATTATATATAAAATTACTCATACAGAGCAAGTTTGTACATCTGTGATTAAGAAATATACAGGGAAACACTGTGTCATATGGGGAAATTACCCCAGAGAGAAATTTCAAGAGTCACGCACTGGAGCTAAATGAATATCCAAAATGGCAATGAGGGAAAGCTAAAGGACATAATCCACAAAATGCTGAGTGTAGGAATTACAGCCCTTAGCTAAGCCTGATTTGTGAGACTAGTACTTACACAGCAGATAGCCCAGACTGACAGTGACCTTGACAGCACCGCAACAGTAATAGTTTCTGTAAAGGCTGAACAGTTTTCAACCTATTTCTCCTGAGTGGGAGCTACAAGCATGCTTGTATTCAACAACGTGGACCGAAGTAATCCTCAGTATGTGCCCATAAATGATACAAACAGAATATGGCTCTTTGAGCACACTAAGTTGCTCCCTCCCTTCTTTCTTCTGCCCTTGATAAGACCCTTTTGGAGAGCATAAAGAGCTTCTCCCTCTGGAGCATGCGTCCCCTTTCTTCCCACTCTCAGTGCTGAGCCGAGCAGCGATGCAGAGCAAAGGGGATCTAGTTCCAAGTCCATTGATCAACTGCAAGTATTTAGTGACCTCAACCAATACACCTGCCCTTTGGGAGCTGCAATTGAATTTCTTCATCTCTGTATGTGAAGACAACACTTCTACATTATGTTACAGTTACATAGGTAAACTGGAAGTGCTTTCCCCACAACCCCTTTCTAAGCATCAGTGAAACTCTGGTTCTTAGTCATTTGTGGAACAAATTGCTGGGGAGATTAAAGACTTAAAAATAAATGCAATACCAAATTTTTTAGCTGACGGTCTGTTCTCTTTTCACTTTGCTGCCAAGATCTGTGTTTGTAGTACTCTGCTTTTCACTGGCTACAGCTGATATTACTTCTGCGTCAAGCTGCGAGAAGAGTGCTGTTAACTCTCTGGAGTGGTGACGTAAATCCTGAAAAATCCAGCAAGGGAATGGGCGGTGACAAGACTGACAGATCACTGCAAGGAGTGGTGGGTCCTTTGAAGGCTTCATTTTGTGTCCAAGCCATATGACTCTTGTGGCTGAGTTGCAAGTGCATCTGTTACGCTGGAAATGGACAACCTGGGCTGAAGCGTTTGCTCTGTTACAAGACAGACACCACAACCACTTTCAAAAAAACCTCAAATGAAGCCAGAAACCAACCCCATGGACAGATTGAAGGCAAGGGGCAACAACTGAGAGCAGAGACAGGTCCTAGGGGAAACATGGCTTGCACAAGCCCAGCACAAACATGGGCTTTAGTCCTTGCAGAGTCTTTCAGTTGCTTCTGTGAAGGGAATAAGAACAGCCTGTAGTGGTTGGGGTTTCTTGTGTGTTTGTTTTAAAAAAAAAACATTTGCACTGTGTGCCTCAGTTTCCCTATCTATAAGTGGGAGCGAATGGGTTCCAGTGTGAGAGGTAGAGAAACTGGCAGTATTTACAACTTTTCTACTTGGAGCTCAAAGGAACTTTTTGCCCAAGTTGTCCTTCAGGAGAAAGAACAGGAGGTTTGAGCTGCTGGACATTAATGTTAAGGGAAAAAGGCCCTGTTGACAAGAGAAACTGGATTAATAAGAATTAGGAACAAGAAAAATTCAGGAGTCTCTGCAAATGCTGGGGTCTAGACCAAGCACCTGTAACACAAATGTGTGACAGTTCCCACCCACTCCATTTTGCTATTTTCATCACATCTGAATTCCAGCTCCGCCAATTCACTCTCACATCTGTTCTCAGACTTGGTATCAACACCGATTTAATCACATTCCTTCCATGTATCGAGCTGGAAGTGTAGGCCTGTGTACAAGCCAAGAGAAATTAACCCCTTCCCTTCATTAGCACCAGCTAGCATGCCTCTCTTGAGACGTGGCTGCTGGTGTTTGGATGGGCAGCAGGGTTGATGGGGCTGTGTCAGCTCCCCAAATGGAGAGTGAGCTGATCACATTACTGCCAAAATAGCCTTGCTGATACATAGTGATTACAGGAGGTCTGGAAGGCCAGCAGCATCTGGGGCTCTGTGAACAGGATCACAGTCAGCAGATCAAGTAGGTCCACCTACTCAGCTCAGCCTCTTAGACCGTGCCTGGCTCTGTCATCCAGTTCAGTACCCCCAAAACTGTCCCCAAGGCAGTCAGGGCTAGAGGGCTAGTCCTGTGAGGAGAGGCTGAGGGACTGGGGCTTGCTTAGCCTAAAGAAGAGGTGGGTTTGGGGAGACCCTAAAAGAAGTTCTCCAGTACCTATGAGGAAGTTATCAATAAGACAGAGCCAGGCTTTTCATAGTGATGCATGGTTGGAGGATGAAAGGCAAGGAGCATAAATTGAACAAGAGTAGTTCAGACAGGAATATCATTTTCCCTGTGAGGACAGTCAAACAGCAGAACAGGTTGTTCACAGAGGTTGTGGAGTCTCCATTCTCAAAGGTTTTCAAGACCTAACTGGACAAAGCTGTAAGGAACTTGGTCTGGTCCTATAGCTTACCCTACTTTGAGCAGGAGGCTGGACTAGAGACTTTCTGAGGTCCCTTCCCACCTTAATTATCCTATGAATCTACACTTTTCATGGTCAGAGAAAAACTATTTATCACTGCTCTTCAAGATGTTAATCGCACTACGAATAGAGCACTCTAAGACATTTGCCCTCTACCAGTAATGACCGAAAGTATCTCACACAGAATTTTTAGACTACAGTACAAAAAGTAGCTGTGGATAAAAGAAAGAATAAATTGTGGACAATTTGTGCCTCAAAAGAAGAATGCAAGTCAAAAAAGGTAACAAACTTGATTTTTTAAACTTCACCTCTTCACTCAAGGACAAAAACACAAGGATACATGGAATGCTATCAGAGACATTTCTCTGTGTTCTGGCTTTTCTCAACATGAAATACTTATGATATTGGCCCTTGCAGGAATTCACAGTCTCCAGAATATCTCGTACTTGAATTTTGGAAGTGTTCATAATATGTGACATTTAATAACAACAATTTTTGTCTTCATCCCATCCCTGAGTCTTGGAACCATATGACAGCAATGGGCAAGTCACTCCACATGCACACATGAGTTCAAGGAGCCTAGCACATGATCTCATAGTTTTTTTGGTCTATGCAGCGCTGTGTCACATCGGGTTTTATGTGTGGATAAAAAAAAAACCAAAATAAATTCCTAACCTGTGGCACACTGTGGCAAAAGAGCCTTTGTCCTTGCATGTTTACAAAGCCTTTGTCTTTGCAGACATCAGGGTTCGGAAACTGCTGCCTTGTGGGGCAGTTCAGCAGGAGGGTCACTGCTGAGGGAGCTGCAAATCCACTTTCCTAGCTGAAGGAAGCAGCTCTCCTCCACACTGTCTCACACAGCTCCCATTCTTGGGCTTGCAGCTGTGCCCTTAACTTGCCAAAAGTTGAGATCCCAGATCAGATACTGGGACCTTCCTTCTAGGATGCAAATCACTGGTTATGAGGCTATGTCTTTCAGCTAAGCTCCTCTAAACATGCATTTTGCAGGATCGAAGTTGTTCAGATACTCCTTATTTTCTGGGGATAGCAGCAGTAAGCCTATGTTAAGGACTATGAAGTGCCCAGGATAAACAGATGATCTGTGTGGGACTTCTGGGAGGGCACCTGGTTCCCAGGAAGAAAAGAGATTTCTACACTATAGGAGCTCTTTTGTTAAGTGCAGAGAGCAGTGTCTACAGGCAAATCAGGTTGCCAGGCCCCCTGTCCTACTTATTACATAAATACAGGCAAGTGGATTACAGGCCATTGTCACTGACTCACTGCTTTCAACTTAAAAGGACTAGTTGAAGTGCTCCTTCCCTTGGAAAAAAAAACCCTATTCTCCCATGCTACTACCTCCAAAACCCACCCAACATCAGTAAAACAAGACAAGCAACACTCCTACAGCTCCTAAACAACCAAATTTGGCCAAGTTTGCATTGACCCTAAAGTAAGAGATTCTCCCCTTAGTTCATGCTTCCTGTCACCTAAGCAGGTGTCAAATCTCCTGGGTTTGTCTTCACACAGCTTCTTTCCATTTCACTCCATCTTAACAGCTGTGTCTCTGGTAAGCTGTGCTAGTACATTTCCATTAACATTAGCAAAAGGAAAAAAAAAGCCAACTCGGCTGACAACAACTGTCGGTATATGAAGATTAATCTTTATATAGCATGCAGAACACTGATCTGTTCTACATCTTCCAGAACAGCCCGTACTTTGTTTCTACTCCTTCTCAACAATAGCTCTCATTAAAAAAAAAAAAAAAATCACTGTATTTTAGCATTAGTACGTTCACACTGTTATTCTCCCAGGCTTCACAATTCATGCTCTAGTTGGCAAACTATTTCTCTTTCTGCTAGCAGCACAGTAGACAAACGGAGCTACTCCATATTCCTAGGAAGGAAAAAATACAGCTTTGTTCCACTTTTAAGAAATACTCACAGGTTATTATTAACATTTTGTAGCATAGAAAGAGTTAAAGCTTTTGCCACATTAAATAGCAACACACAACCAAATGCATGGGAGGCCTACCCTGACATAAACACAAGGGCATGGCAAGTGTTAAAGCTTTGTATATGGTAAATTAGGGCTTTGAAAACATCTCAGTTGGGAGCAATTTTAGAAATTTTTGAAACATGAATTACTGACTTTTTTTCTCCTCCCCCCTTCAAATGGTCTGTGAGGATTGGTCGCCTTGGAGAAAAAAAAATAAAATAAAGCATCGACACTTGACATACTCAATCCATCCATAAACGTAAACATGCTTGAACTGCAGTTGAGCTTTTCTTTTACTAAAGAGCATGTGGAAGCAATTACCTGAAAGTAGATGTGATAAAGAATGGATGAAATGCAAACCAAATGATGCCTTATTACTTAATATAAAGAGACTGTTCTGTGAGATCAAAGTTGTGCAGCACAAAATCTAATGGGCTTCACTGGAGAGAGAGGCATCGGAGGCTTGTTTAAAACATGGATGCATTTTGATGAAATGCTAAGTAGACAAAATTAGGGTAAGTTTAAAGAGTTTCACAGAACCTGACCTATGATCTTCAATAACATCTTTACTCTCCTCCCACCTTTTGCTGCTCTGTGCTATTCCCAGATGCTGTGAGGGTAGGAATGAAAAACTTCCCTGGCCTCATCATTGCTGAGAATGAGAACTTCGCTATCCCAAGACGTGAAAGAAATGTCACCATCGGGACCCCCTGTGGACATGGGAAAGACCTTCTCTGTACATTTGCATCAACCACTTGCACTGTGGCCATCCTGTGCCTCAGCCATTGCTCCGTGCACACTTGCTGCATCAGAACATATTTGTCCTTTGAGTTAATACGATAAAGGAAAGACAGTAAGACAACTCTCCCAGGGACAAAAACCCTGAAGCAGAACAGAAACCTCAAGAGTAATTTCCAAACGTTTTCCTACCACAGACCAGTTAATAAAATACAGTTCCCATCAAGATCCTGCTTTGTACTCCACCACCTTCTGTGGTGTTAGTTTTGCTTCTCTATCACTTTATAGCAACTTGTATTTTTAAAAAGCTGCATGCAACAGGCAAGGAGAAGGTATGTCAGGAAAGTGGGGTAGCAGTTTCTGCAAAACTCCACAAAAACATGTGAACTTGTTCCCTTGCCTTGTCTTCCCTCCCCATCTCCCCCATCCCCCTGGCCTGGGAGCTGCTGCTTATTGCTTTTGCCCAAATGTTATTTCTGATCATGTAGATTTGGCAGAAGTCTGTAGAGTAGCTCAGTGATTGACAGTGCTGGGTCCCACCATAACCAAAATCAATGAGCAATAAAGTTAAGTATCCAAGTCATGCGTAGAGAAAGCTAACTGACATTGGACTGTTAGCATTAATTAGAAAAAAAAAAAGGCACTTTTAACTAGGAACATTGGGTCTTTAGTTATTGAAAAGATTAAAAAAAATCAAGTTAAAAAGAGCATGCACAGAATTAATGCTGCCTATCTCCCACAGCGTAAGCTCTTTAAAAGAAATCATATATCTTAAACTCCCAAAGAGATTATTTTGTTTTGTTTTTCAATTACATATGATTATGGGGACCATTTTGTGAATGACTCCAATGTTTATGCCTCCAATAAAACCCAGGGTACTCTACCTCATTCATACTTATTTAACAATCTCATAAAGAAAAAAAAACTACAACACCACCACAACAAAATTATGATTGAATCAGACATTCTCCCTTATCACCAGTGAAGGGTTGTTAAGTGTTGCCATTGAAAACTCATTGTTATGCACTATTTTTGCAGTGGCCACAGTGTTCAAAGAAGCTTAGGAAGCAAATATGAAACACACTTGCCACCTCAAAGAACACAGAGTTTACAGTGGCTTTGATCATACACTACCTAATCCTTTCATTTTAGAGGGGTTATTCATAAGAATAAATATTAAAATAATACCAAGTATTGGCACTGTCAGATCATAATTAGATGTGAACATGACACATTGCAAGACAACAGAAAGGTGGAAAAATGTACAGCTCACCTGGGTGCTGTACCAGCTTCTCTATTTTCCCTTCTTCTCCTTTCATGCTTGCTTGGAGTCAGAAACCAGAGGCCCAGAGAGAGCCAGGAACAACGGGGTGGGGACTGGGGTCAGTGGTATACTGGCAGCAGCACTGCCAGTATAGAGTAACGGCAGTGTTGCTAAAACAACCATCAGCAGAGATATTCACTTTCATACAACAGAAATTCAGCTTGCAAAGACAACCTTAAATCTGTGTTTAATCATTCATTTCCATCATTATTTGTACCCCCCTACAAAATTTAACTTCCAATCGGATAAATGAAGGATTCGAAGCTGCTCTCTTGCTAACAGTTGAACAACTTGTCATTGCTGCAGTGTTCAGGCCAACATCTCCCACTGGAGAGCAAGGCTGGGCTGGCAGCACCTCGTTAGCTCATTAGCTTTATTACCTGTGGGTAACGGTCAAGTCAGAATAATTTGCTGATATGTGGGTCGTATGCTTTGGAGCTCATTTTGTGCCCTGCAGAGCATTGACAGTCCATCATTTCACTTTTAAAAATAAAACCTACTGCTGCTGGCACACAGGCTCACTCTGGGAGACCTACCTTGTTCAAAACACTCTACATGGTCTTGTGTTAATGTGGTCTGATCTCTTCCTTCCTACACAGCCATATTAATTAAGAGTTAATCACTGTCCTTAAGGATTCTTTAAAATTATTTATTTATTTTGACCCTTTCTTTAAACTTCAGGTTTTTTATGAGTTAATACTTGGGCTGTGAGATTTTTGTTACTCTTCCAGTGTTGAGATGCCAGCGATTTTAGTGAAAGGGAAAGGTATTAGTTTGGGGGATGGACTTCAGTTTAGAATGCTGGTTACAACTTTAGTGGGTTTGTAACAATGGATACTGCAGGACAGGACACATCTGTCACTTAAAAAGTGCAAATACATAGAGTCAGTTTTGTTATGCCATTCTCCTTAAATTCTCAGTGAAGTGCCTTCCTGTGGGATTTATTCACAGCTTCAAATCCATGCATGCAGCACCTAATAACTGCCTTGACTTCACACAGATGTAGCTTTGAGCAAAATCTGACCCCAGCCTCTGAATTTTTTATGAAAATAAGGGGTTTAATTATCAAGATGAGAAACTGAAAAGCTCCTAGTGACAGCAGCTGGAAAACCTTACATTTGCAAAATGTACCAGGCGACCCTAAGTATGTCCATTTTAGCTGTCCGAATTCATTGACCCAAGAGACAGATTTCAGGTGTTTTCACCAGACAACACCCAGTGCTTCCTGATGGGGTAGACCTGTGTTGTCTAACAGACAGTTTCCATTTCAGCAGCTAATGGTTGCACTGACAGACCGGGAGGCAAAAGGAGGTCTGGCTGTCCTGGAGAGGAGCACACCGCTGGCAGCAGACCTACTCCTTCAGCCCACATACATCAATCCGAAATTAACGGTGTCCAGCTCCAGGGCCTCCAGCATAAGGAGGAGGGCCTGACGAAGATGGTCGGGGGGCTGAAACACCTCTCCTATGAAGACAGGCTGAGAGAGTTAGGGCTGTTCAGCCTAAAGAAAGGAAGACTCCAGAGAGACCTTAGAGCAGCCTTCCAGTACCTTAAGGGGGCCTGCAGGAGGGCTGGAGAGGAACTTTTCATAAGGGCATGTAGTGACAGGACAAGGGGGAATGGCTTTAAACTGAAAGACAGTGGGTTTAGATTAGATATTAGGAAGAAATTCTTTACTGTGAGGGTGGTGAGGCACTGGCACAGGTTGCCCAGAGAACCTGTGAATGTCCCATTCCCGGCAGTGTTCAAGGGATGGGGCTTTGAGCAACCTGGTGTAATGGACTGATTATAAGATGGAGTCTGCTTCACCATTGTCTCGAGCTAAAAAGCCTTGATGCTACAACTAGGCTGCTGCGGGAGCTGAGCTATTTGCAAAAGCTCCAGGAGGTACCTAGCAAGCCATCGGAGGCAGGTAGAGCAGCAAAAGGATAAAATTTTGTTACAATCAAGAACATGGCAAGGATTTACTCTCCCACATAAGGTATGCCAGGCAGATCTTGCTTGAAGACTGGGGAACCCGCCAGTGGTCATTCAGGGCCCATCTTGGTACCAGGTGATCTTTACTTGGATACTGGTGAGTCTGGGGGCTACCATGACGAGGATATTTAAGGTCATGCCTGGGGACTCCTGAGGGGGCTGTTGGAGGACTGCTGCGGGAGCTGCTGCCACTCTGTTACCCTGCCTGTTGGGCTTGTTCCTCAGAGGCTACAAGGTGACCAGGGAAAAAGCCCAGCAGAGATCTACCAGCTTGCAAGCCAGCGGCACTTCATAGTGGTGGTAACTCCTGTCCTGTGCTTTTAAAAATTATGCTTAGCTTTTCCTACTTTTCTATCTTCCTTCTTTCTCTCTGCTCTTTTGTGTTACACAATAAAGTTGAATTATTGTTTTGGGATCCAGCATCTGGCCTTGTTTGTGCCTTAATCTCATTTATGGGAATGTTTTAGAACCTGGTTCCCTTCTGCATCTAAGTGGATCGGAACACCTGGTCTAGTGGAAGGTCTCCCTGCCCATGGCAGGGGGGTTGGAACAGGTGATCTCTTCCAATCATTCCGTGATTCTGTGTTTCTATGAAATCTGTGTGCTCGCCATGTCCCCTGTGGACTGACGATGCTTCAAGCACCAAAGAGTGGTCCAGGTGGTCTTGCTGACACCTGTGCTTAATTGCTGAGTGCTGGAAGGGATATGTGAGAATGGATGGGGACTAGGGTTGGGCATCACTCAGGAGACAGGATTTGGAGTCTCTACTCACATCTAAAAAAAAGCATCAGGTTGCAGAGGCAGCTGGAGGAGGTGCTCCATCATTCTTTGACATGGGGTGCTTTTTTCTGCTCTGAAAACAACTCCCATGCCTGGCAACTGCGTTCAAGTCAAATATTAGACCCACTGCTGCAACCAACTGCTTGTCAATCCCACATGCCCCTAGAGGAGCTGCAGTATCTGTCCTTCACAGCTGTGGAAATGCAATTGTATTGAGGAGAGGCAATCTTTAGTCACTCAGAAATTCACCATTTCATTCCTTTTAAAGCAATTTCAGGATTTATTTTTTCCCCTGAGTGTTGAGAGCTTTCTTTAAAATAAAATAAAATAAAACAGGTTCATCTCCAAGGAGATGTGGGAAGCAGTTTTGGGGAAAACTAACGCTTAGCAGAAGTCTCAGATAACAACATGAACACGACATGAACACGCAACAGAAGGCTGCAGTGGTGCACATGCCATCTTGACCGTGTACAAGGTGCCCAGGGTGTGCTCCAGAATCCAGAACAACTGTGTGTGTCCTTTCAGGCCACCTCACTGTTCTCATCTGCTTTTTATGGCCACATCACAGTTTCAGAAAGCAGACTTCACCGTCTTTTAAACTTGACCTGCGCAGCCTAATTGCATGAGGACATAGCCCAGTGTCTGCAACATCACAGCCACTTCCATGATGAATTGGATTTGTCAGTTTCTGGGCTGTGGTCTTATAATGTGCTATATTATTAAGTTTCTTTTGCCTTAAGTTGCCAGCTAATGGAATAACCTCTTTGTCTTTATTAGAAGGAGTCCACAGCTTTATTAAGTTACATAATTTACAACCAGTAGTGTAATCAATAAAACATTAACAAACATGTAACCTTAGACAAACATCACATACTGATTTCTTTAAACATTCTCACAAAGCCTGACTTTGGCTTAAAAATCCATTCGTTCCCAGTGGCAACCCCCCCCAAAATGATGCATTAAGGTGTGGGTACTGGAGGACAAATTGAATCGGCTTCCTTGGAAATAAAGCTGGCTCTCTTCTGGTCTCTGTGCATCCACCTCAGAAGGATTATTTTTTGCAATTTGGAAGGAAGCTCCGATTTTCTCTTTTGTGTCTCAGCTTTGCAAGAAAATAGTGCGTGTTGCAAAATACAGTAAGTAGCATAGAGTTAAAAATGAACATAAATAATCTCTTGGCATGGACAAAAATGGATACTGCAAAACCTGTATTACCTGATGGTGATTAACCCTGGGGATTCTCAGGTGGACTGTAACTAGCCGTGGTAGTATAATCTTTGACCTAGCCCTGTGTCTGCATTAGGTGTCTGCATTTTTTTAACACCTCATGTAAATGTATTTTCCAACTGTAAAAAATGCATCTCATGCCTCTTGAGTGCAATTTAATGGATGATACTGACATATCTGCAGTTATGTTTTTGATGCAATCAGGAGAGCTTGTATTGTGTTATCCCTACCATTCTAATTTCAAGATTATGGGAAAAAACCCCAAACCATCAGACACTGTCTGCCAGAGAACCTATGTGCATTATTGCACTGTAGAATTGCACCAATGATAATTTCACAGGTAATTTAGAACTAAGCAGGAGGAGGTAGCACAAAAAGCATCTCAGGGACGTAGTAGAGAGGAAATAGAGCAAATGTGCATCTGCTCCATCTTCAGTTTCAGTGATTTGGTGAAGACATACTTATAGTTTCTGAAACAATTAAGTGCTTAATCTTTTGGTAACCTATATCCTTGAGCAGTACATTTATGTAGGGAAATTTTGTGGACTCTGCTTTCCTTTAAAACCAGAATAATCTATTCATTTTGCAAGACATTGAGAGGTTTCCTTGTCAAAAGGGATGTATGTAGGCAAGGTGGAGGAATAAAGCTTCCCAGCAAATGTTGGGGACTAGTCTGCAGAGTTCCCACGTCCCCTTTGGAGACTTTATCATTTAACAGCCACAACTCCCCTTTATTAGATCACTATAAAACAAGTGCCTGGAGGGAGTCAGAAATGAATTGAATTTTGTAGATTTAAATGATTGTGTGGGACCTTTTTGGTTTAATATGTACCCTAGAGAGGTTTGCTAGTAGAACTTGGGAACTTTATAATAAGAATAATTCCTTAGCTAGAGATCTTTATCTTGTTACATTAATGATTCACTGGGGGGTTATACTGGAAAATTAAGGCAAATTTTTAAAAAGGCTATTAGATCAAATGTTCTTATATAGACATGCACAGAGATGGTCAACAAAGATTTATAGGCTGGTGAGATAAGCAGTTTACTGCCTTTGTGCTGCAAGCACAGGGCAGCCAGCTGTTTCAGGAGGTCCTGCCTGCGCTGCTGCTCGGTGTTGTCTCCAGCTCACAGTCAGCACGCAACAAGGTAAGGCTTTGCAAGCTGCCTCCTGCTTGTGCACTGCAAAACACACACAGCAAGGGAATTCACTTAAGTTGAGGGTTTAACTTCCTTAGCTTCAAAGGTATGGTGCAGACTCTGCATCCAGACCTATTTTTTTTACATCTCTGCCTTTATCCCAGGGGTTTCGCAGCGCCATTCCTCAGCTCCAGCTCTGCTGTGTCAGTCCTAGCATGGTCTATTTATAGTGCCCACAGTTCCTGCTGGATTTAGTGGATGCTCAAGGTCTCTAAATAGCAACTGTGTGGTCTCCAAGGATGTGCCATTTAGAGAATGTAGACTCTGCTTGTACTTTGCCCATGCAAAACATTTACCGTGTTTCTGCCATTTATAACTGCCACTGTAAAGGGTTTTGAAAGCCTGTTTCTTAAATCACATGGTTTTACCTGTGATCACAACCCACCAGTTTTAATGATAATGTCAGGGAATTGAAGGATCAACTACAATCCCCACAGCTGAAGCTAAGCATCCAAAAATAACAAGGCAATTAGGAACATGCAGAGTGGCATTTTAGGCCTAAGGAGGGTGATTTTTTTCATCCAGCTATGATGAATTCCCATTGACAGTCAATAGAAATGAATAACACTGTACCTTTTGCAAATCCAAGCAAAAATGGAAAGAAATGGGGATTGCAGGAACATCCACTTGGATTTTGCTATCAAGTCACCATTAGGATTTACAAAGAAATTGCTGGTAATGGATATATTCGCGGTCATAGCGAGTGCTTGGATCTTGAATGTGACAGTGGGGAAAGAGAAAGCATGCTGGCTTTTGCTTGTCAGGGGCTGCAGAGAGAGTGGTAGCCACCAGGGATGTCTGAGAAGCCCTGTTTGGCCCATTCACTAAGAACATCTGCTCCTATGTCTGTAGAAGTGCGGGTGTTGTCCCAAGCGCCATACACCAAGCACCCTTTGGTCCTTTCTTTGCTGTTTTTACCTCATCCCCGTGTCAGTGATGGGTGAAAGGTAATTCCCTTGGCCACTTCTCTCCTATGCACATATCTTCCAAGACAGCTGTAAAGCTGGATGTAAGAACCCCAAGGAGACTTGTGGAGGAGAAGAGCCCAAGGCTAAACTCTACTGCAATAGATACAAGGAGAAGAAAATCTATACAGCTGCTCTGTAGCTCAGCGGGAGTTGAGGAAATCCAGGACCTCTTGGGACCAAGTCTCCCGAGAATGATTTTGGGATAATCCTGGACAAAGAGCCTTCCATGCTTAACATTTTTATGAAGGCAGAATAAGAGCATTGTGAAGAGCGTAACATGCACTTAGTATAGATCTGAAAAAAAAGTCAAAGGAAATGAATTTAAATTCCTCTAAATGCAATTAGAGGTGACAAGATTTCTCATGGTGAGAGACTGCGTTAAAGCAAAAGCTAAAAGTTCCCATCCAGTTCATAAAGCCTTAGGTAGCTATTGGTAATATGAATTAAATTAATCAAAATGGGTAAAAGCTAATGATCCTCTTGGGAACAAAATTAGCTCCTTAATGAAAGAAATGGAGTTCAGAAATTATAATAGAATATTAGCAGATGTGCCCTTTGGAAATTATAAATTTGCAAAATCCCCTTATGTAGATATTAGTTTGAGTCAAATTATCACTAAATCTGACCCTGGAGATGTGATGTGAATACGTGCACTACAATCTGCTCAGGAAAACCTGGAATCCTCTGTCAGCAGTTCTGCTGGGCTGGATTGTGTGCCACAAAGCACTTTCCCAAATGAGCAACAGGGGATAGTCAAAACCCAAAACTTCTACTCATAATCTGCTAAACTCTTGCTAAGGAGTCCTACTGCCTCTTGTGGCCTCTGGCTTGCTAAGAGTAATTATCCTATAGGAGAAATTTTAAGGAAGACTCACATTTCATCAGGACAGAGGTGGTCCTTGTCCTTGTGGCGATCCCAGGCAGTGGGTGTTCAGTTCTGGATGTGGGTCACTATCTTGTAACCAAAGCTTAAAGAACAATTTGGATCAGTGTGGATCAGCATGTAGTGAGGAATGAGAGACTCATCAGAGATCCAAGGCATGTCAAAGTCACAGAAAGCAAACGAAATCCCAGAAAACAAACAAACAAAAATATGATGAATTGCTCATGTTGAGACTACAAAGAATTTATTACATGTTTTTATGGCTCTTTCCAGCCAAGAACTTTTCTCATCCATTTATGGAAAACATAAAAGCCACTGGGAGTTAAATAGGATAAAAACTAGATTTAAATCATCCTTACACATGCTGCTCACATCAGCATACAGCTGTTTTTCAGCATTTGGAGTCCTTGAAACTTTTAAGCCATTTAGAACAGCATGTGATTGGTATGAAAAATAGCACAGGCTTTCTTTTTAAAAAAAGAAATCACGCTCCGGGGTGCTGGATGCAGGGACTCCAGAAGCCAAGAAAGATGTTTGAAGTGCTTATTGGCATTCCAGGACCCAGAAAACTCTTCCTGCCTCACGCTATTTCATAGCAATCCTGATGCATCCGTCCTGGGAACAGAACAAGGAAGACATTCCCTCTGGTGCAGATGGCTAATGTACACCACAAAGCATGCCTAAGTCCCCAGTTTGAGGGTGTAATGTGTACAGTTTAGGGGATGAGCTCTTCCTCTTATTTTTGTATTTATAGTGCAAGTGGAGGCACTGTGAGCTTCCTCATACTGTCCCGCCAAAGTTGATTCAGGTCTGCTTGGACTGTCAGGAGTTTGCATGCTCCACTCAATAAGCCAGTAATCTTAAAGAGATCTTGGACGAGGGCAAATCCAATAGCCCTCAAGAAAGTAACTCCTCCCCCTCTTCCAGAAGGGAACAATTCGCAGTTTGCACGAATCAGAAGGCAAACCCAAAACATTAGAGGAGGACAGGAAGAAAAGGAGAGGGGAAAAAGAAGTCCCACTGAAATTTGTGAACATGTGACTAGGGGAAAGAGGGCCACAGCTGGAAGTGGTCGTATTAGGATGGTGCTTGGGAATCATGCAATTTTAGCATCAGACACAGAAATGTGGGATTCTTCTCTGCTCAGTCCAAAAAAGCTTTGCAAAGATGTATCTGCAACATTATTGCTACCTTTCAGATTAGCAAACTGAAAGAGAAAGAACAGAGTGACTTTGCTCAAGTTCTAAAGAGCAAGAGTCCTGGTTTTTGCAGACCTTTTAGGTTTCAAAAGTTGACTTTATTCTGAATTGCAATGAAACCCCCGAAGTCTGAAATTCTCAGGAAAGGGGAATTTAAAAAAAAACCCTCAATGTATTTCAAGTTGATTGACAGGTTTTGTTGTAATGGAAACTGAAACATTCTGTTTTGACTTTGACTTTTTACAGTTAGTATTATGTTGTAGCAAGAAAGCTAATACAAAGTAAAAAAAAAATCAAGGTAGAAAATTGTTTCAAAATAAAAAATAGGTTGAGATGGTTCAACACTACACTGTCAGAACTTTTTCTAGTGATTTCCTTCCAGGAGTCTACTGAAAGAAGTCCTCTTTTGCAAACTGTTTTGATTTCTGATGGTAATGAAGTCTTTCTGCCATTTTTCTGACCAACTGTGCCAAGAACAAAACTCTGACAGCTCAATTCTCCATCTAAGGAAAAGTGACATTTTAAATGTAAGAATACTTTAATACAAGAAGTACCATTTTGTGTCTTTAGCAACATGACTTTTTTCCCACAGGGTATTGAAACTGCCACACTGAGCCTGACCTGAAATTCATTCACACCAGCATGTCTTAGTCACTGATAGCCCTGAGTTGCCTGATCTGGTTTTGAACTTATTTTTAGTTGACATCTGCAATGTTCAGTGGTAATGAGTACCACAGTTTAAGAATTTATATATATTGTGAAAAAAATGCTTTTATTTATTTCAGTCTTGCTGCTTCATGGTTTTCATTGGGTACCTCATGGCTCTGATACTGAAAGAAATAATGAATCACCATTCCCCATTTTCCTGCTCTACATCACTCTCAAATCTGTAGACTTCTTTGATATTCTCCCTCAAAAGTTTTCTCATATTTTATTATCCTGAGTAATTTTATTCTTCCTGCAGAATTTTGTCACTTCACGATTCACTAGCTTTGCTGAAAATCACACAAATACGTAGAAAAAGATCAAGAACTTTGCTGCCTGGTAACTCCCCTCCCTGCCTTGTTCCTTATACTGTGGAACACACGAGAATGTCCCTTCCTTAAAATCTTGTGGTGAGAGATCTTGTCAAAAGACTTGTGAAACACAAGTTCATTACTTATCAGCTGGATCACATTTGTTCCAAGGCTCTCTGATATGTTTTAAAGTTTAGATTTTACAAAATCTGTGCAGTTCTTTCTAAACAACATGCATGTATTTTTGTGTCTAAGAATTCTGTTTATGATTGTTTAGAAAAGTTTTACTGGGGATTTACTGGTCTGTAGTTCCTAGTGATCCCTACAGTCATTACTAAAGACTGGTGACACATTTTCCACTATACATTATTCCAACAAAAAATGATAGGTTACAGATGACAATTAGTTGTTGAATAATTTCATATTGGAATTCCCTTATAACTCTTCAATGACCTCTATCTTGTTCTTATGATTTGTGCAGCAATCTCTTCTATTGATGCTTCTGTTTTAGATAGCACTACCAAATACAGTTCTGGTGTAATCCTTGTCCAAATACAGTACCTGTGCCACAGGTAAGGAGTAATGAGACCAATAATTTGTTTCATCTTGCCATGATGACCTTGCCTCTCTTGAATGTCTTTTGCTTCTTGTTCATCTGCTGGTTTCATCAACTCTTGTCCTCTATCAAAGGTGGTTGCATTTGTTATTGCTAATTCTGCTGCCCTTTTCACCACTGGTACCATTTATGTTTTTGGCAAAGTTCTCCTGAAAATCTGTTTTTTCTACTTAATTTAGTTTTACATTTAACATGCAAAAAAATATCTTTTCTAATTTTCTCATATTAATGCTTGTTTTATCTCTAATAATTCTCTTTTACTAATAACCAGAGTGGCTTTCTGAAGCATTGTTTTCATATTTAGTATGGTATCTCTAGTCTTCTTCCTGTCTGCAAACATTATTTTCTCCTTCTATTTTTCTAATACTGGTAGCTCCAGTATTAAAGCACATTTGATGACAAATACTGAAACTTACTGTTGATATTTAGCACATGCATTAATCAAGGGCTATTTTGTGAATAGTGCCACCTGAGGAGTATAAAATGTTAATAGCTATTGGATCAGTTTAATTTCTTTGTCAATCGTTGACATTTTTATTTCACTACTGTAAGCTGAGAAAGAGTAAAGGCAATAAATCCCTGATAAAACACACTTCAGTCTCCTAGTCTGGTGACTTATTCTCTAATCCATAGCATTTTTTAACCCCCAACCTTGCTTTTCCTAGTCCAGAACTTGTGAAATCTAGATTATGTTCTAGCTTTCTTAGAGATTTCCTATCTCTCCATCATTAAACTACCCCACGTATCCAATAAGAATAACAGCACTTCCTCACTTCAGAGACGTAATTAGTGTGAGGAGACGTACAGTAAAGCAAGCATGGACCAGTTCAGTGCATGCTATATGTGAGAAAGATTTTCATCACCCCGTTGTGCGATACTTTCTTTGAAGATTTCCAGACCTCAATCCCTTTATCTACGTGTTCTGTGAAAATGGAGTCTACTTACTGAGGTATAAGACCTTACACATGTGAAAATGGATTCACATCTACTGTTAAGGATTGCCCACAATTTTCTGTATTTGGGAAGAGAAATAATTTTTGTTGAAATGAACAAACTTGCCCTGGAGCCCAGTGAAACACTGTAGACAAGTTCATACATAGTAGGAAGGGTTGAGCCTCCTGCGGTTCAAGGTTTTATGATTCCTCTGAACTGCCTTTGGGGAGAATTGGAGAGATTTTGAGCCTGGATTGAACCTGTGAGTCATGTCTTCCCAATTCTGAAACATGAGGGTCCACAGATGAGGAGCACCCAGTCTATTCCCAAAGAGCCAGCTGCACACAGGGCAGAGGCGATTTGGCAGACATCTTTCATTTACGGCCACTCTCCAGAACCTAAGGGGCTTTCTGACAGCAAATGGTTACTGGTTCCTCCTCACCTGGGTGGGATTTGTCCTCTGGAAATGTGTGCCTGCTGGGGCACCAAATAGACCAGCATGCTCCTGAACAGGGTTGGTGGCAAGGCTTTTGTGGGGTGGTGTATACGCAGCATGACACTGCTCAGATCTCTGCTGAGGCTCAAGCTGCCTTTATATGCCCCATGATATGAGGAGATGAGGAAACATCACCCCAGTGCTCCACTGCTGCAGAGGCAGCATCCAATATTCAGACTCCTCCGAGGACCTAGCCCAAAATGCTTGCTACTTGTTTTCACAAGCCTGAAGCCTTTTAGAAGTTCTATTTAATGTTCACCCTAACAGCAGTACTTAGTATTGCCTTCAAGAATCTCTGTGTTCCTAGGGGCTTGGAGCCCCTTGGAAGTTATCTAGCTGTGACACAGGTCTGAGAGAAACAGCTAGACAGAGTCATTTGCACTGGGAAATGCTTGATGTCTATTCTCATTAGAAACAACACTGTACTATTATATATATATTAGCAAAAAGTCTTTTTAAAAGGGTCAATAACTCACAGATACAGAGAGAATAATTTACTGAAGTGTGTTGTGCTTTGTTCATCTGGAGACCCTCTGGGAAAAAAAAACCATCAAGGATAACAAGCACACTAAATACTAATAGTCACAATTATAAAAAATTACATGCATAATTAAAATATTCATTTCAAGGCACTCTTGCATTTGCTAATAAAAGTCTCCTTATGAATATCAAAATACAATTTTCCACATAAAAAGACAAGCAAAAACCAAATGACATCTTAGATTTATTTTCAGTGACCTTGCAAGATTTCGAAACATTTGACCTCCCTATTTTTAAATGAATCTATGTAAATGATTTAGATAAGGACGTCAGATGTGAGATACCAGTGTGGTTGATACTACCAGAACTGAAGAGAAGAAGTGAATAATGAACAATGTAGCTGGATTCAGGATGAAGCAGATCTTTGGGGCAACTGGGCCAGTAAATATAAAACACAATTTAAATTAGAAAAATGTTACGTAATAAATCTAGAGTCAGTGAACCAGGACAGCAAGAGCACATTTTAAGCAAAGGAGTAATTCAGAGTGATCTGACCAGGAAAGGCATTTTCTCCAGGGGTTACTTTAGCAAAGCTTTCCGAGCTGTCCGGATGGGTTCAACTCCAGCACAAGGGAAGACTGGATAAATAAGAGACTATAAATCAGGAGAAGGGATAAAATTTCTGCATGAGGCAGGGCACGTCTTCATTTGAAGCACTGTGCTTGGTCACCTTTTCAACACAAAAAAAGAAGACATTACTGCCCTGCAGTGGGTACAGCCCCAGCCAACCAGACTGAGGACAGATCTTTGGAAAATGACTTATAAAGCAGGGGATATGCCTATAAGAAGCAAGTCCTTTCAAGCAACTAAATGAATCCACCCAAATGATCAAAGAGCAGGGCCATCCTGGCTGCACAGTGGTGAGCAACCTGTGACCAGAGCTGAGGACCTTTTGCTCCAGGCACTGTGCAGCTTGCTGCAAAGCAGCTGCAATGTCTCACCCTGGAAATCTGAGACTGCAAATATCCCACAGAGCAGTGTTTGTGCTCCTCTGAAATCCACAACAAACTATACCCTTTGAGTGCCTTAGCTCAGGGTTTCACCAGGCAATCCCAGAAGCAGATAGCCGAGAAAAAGAGGAGGCCAGGCACCAAGATCACTCTCAGTCTTTGCTTTTCTCGCAAGTGTTTGACACAACACCCTCAGTTTGAGAATCAGACTATATGCAGGCACCACCATCCTCCTCCAAATGCATGATCAGACATTTTAACATGTGTATGACTGTAGCACAGTCTGACATTGGGACCTAAGGGGGGATACAAGTGCCTAGCTGCTATGAGCTAATTGCTCATCTCCTTTAGCTCAGACAGCAGAGATCTCCACTAGGCAGCCAGGGTGCAGCCGAGCGTTATACTTTCAGCATATGGACTATTTAAATTCCTAGCAAAAAGAGCAGTTTAAACCACTTGGTGCTCGGGTAGGATTTCTGCCATCTGGTACCCTATATCTTCTGCTGGCAGAAGCTGAGGTTGGATGCAGCTCTAGGATAGCAATTTTAGTGTCATTTCCATACAAATGGCTTGTAACTGGTGAGTGCGGAGGCAGGCCCATCAGAAAGCATTTGCCTTGCAAACATTTCGCCTGTCTATTGCTGTGTAGCAAGAACCCAAAGGAAACACGTGACCCTCTCAAGAACATTACTGGTGCATCCACAGTGTGGATCTGAAAGGGGTGAGCCAAAGATCTCAATGCTTGTTTTGTTCATTCTTGCTGAAGGCTGAAGGAGGGATGCTGAAAATATCCTTCCTTTCTGGTGGGAGGAACAACCAGTGAGACCTGAGAGGAGGTTACTGATCTGCTCACTTCAGGGCTCAGAAACAGACTTGGACTTCAGGGCATTTTGTAATGACTGCCAAGATACAGGACTTAATTATGACCATGAAATCACAAATGAAACATCTTAGCTGACACACTTCCCTAACAAGCAGATGAAACCCCTGTTTCATAATAGAAGCTCCTGCCTTCTCTATAAAGCCTCTGAACATGGTCCAAATCCACGCTCAGACAGAGAGCTCCACTTGACATGAACTTGAGCCCCAGCATGTGCTCAGCAGACACACATTCATGCTCTGGTGTCTTTCTTGAGCAAGGCACTTTAAGTCTTTAGGGCTAGAGGAAAAATATAATCTTGCCCTCCGAATGCCAGTGAGCCTGCCTGTGTGACCTGGTTCTCAGATAATTTGCACATGTCAAATTGAACTCATAATTCTTCCTCTGTTTAGGCTGAAAAGAGCCTCTTCCCCACTGCAGAAAGGATCTCTGTATAAGACTGATATTACTAGCTGCATAACAGCAGTGTTTCCCAGGAATTATGCTGAGGATACCTGGTGATCATGAGAGATGTTTTCTCACACAGAATGAGGGCAGTGTTATGCTCTGCTCTGCTTTAAAAGGACCCTGTATCCTCCTTCAGACACACCTAGTGTCTCAAAGAAACACATCCTCAAGTGATGTTTGTCTAAAATCCACTCTGTGTATAGTTACATATACTTCTGAGGGCAATTCTGATTTTATATCCCTGATCAACTGAACAAGGTGCACCACCTCTTATGGGATATTCACACTTACGCCACACTTAAATGCGTCCTGCTCTAAATGCAGACTGTTGCAATGTCTAACATTAACTTGCTAAGTGCTGAACCCATTTATCATGATTTAACTGAAGCTCATTTTCTTAACCATTAAATGATGTGATGTACTCTGTATTTTTTGTCAAGGAGACTGAGGGAAGCTAATTGCTGGAGTCTGTTTTGACCACAGGACTTGCTAGAAAGCCAGTGTGACAGAACACTCATTATTTGACAACTGATTATTGCTTTGTCTGTTCAGAAACCAGAGATGGCATTTATACTACTGTCTAAAAATTTATCGACCTTAAAGTGAAGCAACAAGTCAGAGTCAGCTGGTTAGACTGGCAAAATGCCCACTGTGGCAGCTTGTGGGCATTGAGGCACACCACTCTAAGGTGGGTATTTAACACAAGAATTACTTGTGTCCATATCAGGATGAGCAGCTTCTCTCCAGTGACCAGCTGGCCTCTGGTTTGGCCTTGGTGCCTGACTCGTGGATTGAGTCTGATGGACCAAAGCAGGTGCAATGAAAGCCATTCCCAACTGCTACCACCTTTCTACAGACCTCTACTCTCTACATTTGGTTTCAGAAGTGGGCTATAGGGAGGCCACTGACCGAGCACATGTCTGCATTATGACCCAAGGAACCCCACCTGCTCCATTGCTGAAGGCTTTTTCAGGGTATCTGGACAGAGAGGACTGCTGGGTGAGCTGCCTGTAGCATTCTCACAGAGAAAAATGCATCAGTGAGCATCCCCCCTGTTCTGTTAACATCTTTCACCTATTCTAATATCTATACAGTTATTAAAAGCTTCAGGGGGTTGTGAAGGACTTTTTATTAACAGATATGAGAGAAAGAAGTCTTTGTTCAAGTGTTAAAACATCCAGGTAAAACCTCAAGGACCTTTACTGTTGATGCCTGCAAGAAGTTTTTCACCAGAGACAGCTGAACAACAAAATTGAGACAGATAATATTACCAAGAAGTAGAGAGGTGTAAAGAAAATAGGGCCCTGAAAAAACACATCTTTCATGATTCTTTACACATAAACCCCAAACAAGTGGTCAAAAGCACAGAGATTACTTTTTTTCCCTCCAACTTTTACATCCCATACAATGCGTGACACCTAACCTGGCACCTAAACAACCACAGATGTATCTGCATCCCACATGATTACCTCCAGTAAGATATCGGTAGATTTATGGTAAGAAAGCAGAAAGGTCTGAAGCTTCTATAAATTCATCCCCCAGGCTTTTCTGTTTTCATTTTCAGACTCTGGTGTCTTTCCACTGAGGTACTGCAGTGCCACTTGTATAATTCTCCGAGGAGATGTGAAATAAATACACAGCTTATTAAAGCAGCCTTACCATCTATTTGGAGCAGATGAAAGCTTCCTACCAGCTGGAAGGTGTTTGCTGTAGCCCTCTGTCCACTCTCTCTCTCTTTCTGCCCTTCAGAGGCAGGTGGCACAGCAGAGGGAGGCACTGAGAGGGTTTTTGCAAGGTATCTGACGTGGTCCTTGTGTGACAGGCTGGCTCACCGAAAGACCTATACCTTGGGTGGTGGTTGGAATAAGAGCAGGGGTGGGTCCATATGCACCCAATGTGTACTTGAAATCAACTGTTTCTCTATTTGCTTCCAACAAATTTCTTGATTTGTGGCCTATGCAGATTTAAAAATCACATTAATTGTCCCTAGAAGTTTTTCATTTTTCTGTGATGAGTCTAAGCAAAATATATTAAATTCTGGTCAAGCCTTCCCACCCTGCATCCTTTTATTTGAATGAATTTAGCTACCTTCCTTCATCTTCATCCTGGAATAATGTGTTATTCTGACATGAATCTTATATTTGGTGTTTTCCTTGGAACTCAAGGTACTGGAGAATCTCAGGCTCCATCAAAAATATTTTTGAAGTAGATAAGTGGTTTCAGAGAACAGCTTGAAAAGACAATTTGAGTGCAGGCTATATCTGCCACCAGGTCTCAAAGCGAAGTCACACACGACTTTTAGCTATTAAGATGCACTTTCCAGCAGTATCTTCACTTCTGAACACTTGCCCTTTGATCAGCTGCAACTCTTCTCCATCCTCCAAAAAGCTGCTGTGCCCCCCTGCTCCTACCCCAGCATTCAGCAGGCACAGACAGCACCTCCTCTGTCATTTGCCAGGGGAGCCACCAGCTCCAAACTCAAGCCACGAGGCTGAGGAGACAACCATGGCCAAAGGAGGACATTTTTGCTCTGCATGGACAACGTCCAACTAATTCACTGCTGCTGGAACAGCCTGTGAGAGCTGCATGGAGTAACCCAGGAACAGCAGTTGTGTTGCTAATAACAAAGATTTTTTTGTGGACTGGTTAATGACATGGGTCTGTCAACTCCCACATGCAAAGTGTTGGGGAGGAAAGCAACTGCTTGGCTTTCCAGAATAAATTGGAAAGGGAACTTCTTATTTGCGAGAGCTAACAGCCTTCTCCAGAAGATAAAGTCTGTAAGGGAGAAGGTGACAAAAGTCCTGACCTAAGGAGATCAGGAGATTTGGCCCAAAACCAGAGGCAGTCTTGATCAATGGGCTATCATAATGTCCCTTGTATAAGAAAGTCTGTGGTATAAACAATGGTGTTATCAAGATATTTCTGACAATGAATTTTCTTTTCTAGGAATCAATGTTTCTTCCACCTGGATTTAAAAAAAGTTCTCAGCCTGGGTCTCGGTTTGCTCGCAGCTAGACTGTATGAGTTCGGGCTCCCTATTAAATGCCGTACATTCACAGCCATTTCTGTGGAGCTCTGCTGACTTTACTCTCTGAGGCTTTCAGTTCAACCTTGATTTATTCTGCAGAAGTACACAGCTGGCTTGCTACTTTTCCAGTGGTGCTCATACCTGAAAAATACAGCTGGTCTACCTGAGCCTGACATCAAGCTTATTACTGGGTGGTGATGTTTGATTTTGTGGTTTTGTGGTTGTTTTGCTGTTTTTCCCCCCTCTTTTTTTCTTCTCTCTCCCTCTATCAGAGTGACAATCACCATCTCGGGGATCTGGCACAAAAGGCTGGAGCAGCATGATGTGGCTGATACAGGCAAGAAGCCAGAACATTTTGTGTAGGTTAACTGTCCTCCTAGGCAGAGAGCGTCCCTCAGCTCAGACATATGCCAGCAGCCAGCCATTCCTCTGTTCCTCCTCTCCTCCCGAGCTATTCCTCCCACCTCCCACTCAGATTTTCATGCGCAGCCCAAGTTGATTAAAATGTTGCTGTCATTAAAAAAAAGCGGTGGGGGGAAGTGGTGGTGATGGAGAAATTTCCTTGCAGCTGCTGCTTCTGTCAGTTGGCAAGTTGCTTTTAACCTCTCCCTGATAGAAAGCAGCAGTGTGCTCTGGCTTTCCTTTCCTCACTGCTGAAGAGCTCCAGCATGTACTTGCTTCCATGCCAGAGCCATCCAGAGAAGCCTGCTCATAATGGTGAGCATGACAACTGCGAGCATCCTTCCCTACTGTCTCCCACCCATGGCTGGGCACGCATGGTACAAGGTCCTGGTCCCCTAGGAGAACCCAGCCTGGGGACATCTGGGCAAATTGTGGTGGAATGAGCCAAGACATTGTGGCCATATGTAGGCTGTCTGGCAGTGAAAGATGAGGTGGTGATGTGCTACCTGTTTGTGCTATCACCATGGGAAAACTGTGTGCAGAAGGCTGTCATCCCTGTCCCATGCCATTTCTGATACATTGAGGTGGGCACATGCGAAGCCTGAGCTCTGAGCAGAGCTTTTTGGGGAACGTGGACTTGAACACAGATGTGGAGCACACAGCTGATATGTATCCTTGGAACAGGCCAAGCCCAAACACACATCTGCATCATACCTCACTGTTCCTGGGGCCTGCAGAACACAATTTGAGGTTTACAGCCTGAGACAGCTGCTCTTGTGTTGTTCTAATGAACACAAGAAAGCAATTTGGCTTCTTGTCTCTGCTTGGGAACAAATGTTGTTCCTCCACTCAACAGTGTGCATGAGCAGCTAGTGACCTCCAAAGGATGCAAACATGGGAAGGGGTTTCTGGGAGAGTACCATTGCTTGGACAGCAAAATATTATGCTTTACAAATTACATGAAAAATATCCTGAAAAAAAAAGAGAAAAAAAAGAAAGAAAAACACAAGCATATCAGACAACCTTCCCAATTCTGCAAACACTTCACCCTCCTTATTCTTCTGTTTCTCACAAAGTCCTTCTCTGTCTCCATGGCTCTGGTTCTCTTCACACCGAAGACTTGGTAAGATTTGGTTTCATAAGGCAGGTAAGCATTGGTATACTCAAAAGTTAATTTATTCAATGTTCTTTCAGCCCTCCAAAATTTTAAAGGCTCAAAAAAGACGACAAAAAAAGCAAACAGTAAGTTGAAAAATCATATGCTAACCCCTAAATCCATGCTTTTGTTTGTACTTCTGCAGCTGAAGGCACAGAATAACCACATTTAAGTCATTATAAGCTTTAAGCTTGGTACTTTATATATGGTGACCCATATTTTCAAAAATCAATGAAAGAATGATGGTTCTCCACTTCAAGTATCTCAAACAGAGGCTCATTTTCTTAGGTCAGGCAGCTAAAAAGGAAAAAATTAATTTCTGTAGAGGTAAGCGGCCATTTAATAAGCCAAGCTGATTACTTTGTCCATGATTACCCACTGCAGCATTTAAGACCAGAAATACTATAGAATACAGCAGATAAGAAAAGAAATGAGCCACTTAGTTGTTGGAACAAGACCAACAAAACTTTTGCTATTTCTTCATTAATCTGATAATAAAACATGGCTTCCAATACATCTGTTGCATGGCTTGTTATCCTAAAGCTGAACTTCTGAAGTTTTCAATTCCTCTTATTTCAATATTAATTTCCTTCCTCCATCAAAATGTCAATCCATTCAAAATTTCTCCTAAGAAATATTTCAAGGGTAAAAAAGTTCAAATCAGATGGGAAATTTCTCTTGGTAAAACTATGTTTAATTTCACTTTCAACTTAAAAAACAAAATCAAAGATCTTCTAAAGAACAAGAAAATGAAAATGAGGACTACTTTATTCTAAAATACTTTGAAATAAAGTGTTCTTGCATCTTCAAGGTAATTTTATTTCAATTATTTTTTTAAAAAAAGTATTGTCAACCTGGGCTGAAAAAGTCTTTTTTTTTTTTTTTTTTTTTTTTTTTTTTTTTTTTTGATACAACTGCTCTTTCCAGGCAAGAAAGGTTACTTTTGCAACACTGGGCTAGCTAAAACTGCGTGTGTGCAGGCAAGGACGGGCAGGTGCCTCTTGACTAACAGGTTGCAGGCCAAACTCTGCCCTTGTAGGATCTAAACACATAGATATATTCAACCACCGGAAAAATGGTTAATGCAATTACCAGCTGACCCATTCCAGCAGCGAAGCATGTTGATGCTGGAATTATCCAAATGACTGCCTGATGAAAGGATGCATTTGTTCAAAGCACATTTGCCTAGCTCACTAATCTCTGCAGATATCCTGTTGGGAAATCCTTTGAATCCAATACCTGATAAATGAATTTGGCAAGTGAATAAACATCCCACAAGCCTATTACTGAAATATAACGCACCTGTTACAAGAACGCTACCCTGCATTAATTTTCATGCAGTATCGGTCCTCTTTAAAAATGTTTTTTGATGGAGTGTGAAAAGCTGTTACTGAAACTAATCTTGCCTTGAGCTCAGCGTTGCAACCCCCATGCTCAGACGCATCTCAAGAAAAGCTTGCCTTCCATGGGTTGGGCTCTCCACACATCCCCCTTCTCCTGTGCAGGGCTAAGAGCTGGACTCTATGATTCTTGTGGGTTCCTTCCAACTCATCATATTCTGTGATTCTATGAAGTCCACTGGAGACAGTGACCCCATCCTAAACCCAGACAGTCAGATATGCACATTCAGTTGCTCACACCCAAGGTCTGTGTGAATTTAATTTATCCTGGGTGTGGAAGTCAGGCAAAGGGAAATGCTGCAAAGAGCAGGGCTGTTTGCTTGGTGGTGGAGGGTCATTACACATACAATTTAGGGTTTTGGCTGCTTGTGAAGTATGCTATAATCTTTATTATCAAAAATGGTAAGCTTCACGAATGCTTCCTGGTGAATAAACATCCACCTTGCTGACAAGGACTTCAGCAAGTAGGCACGAGATTATTGGCAATGAATTTTATGACTTTGACTTTAACAACTGTGCTTCATGGCTGCTTTGATCAGACAATTGATATTCTGGAGAGGTTGCCTCTACATTGAGATAAGCTTAAGCAAAGGACTCTGTGCAGGACTGGTGAAGGAGAAAGAGTGAAAATTCCCTGAGCATACCAGAGGGGAAAGCTCACAAAGACACATCATGTCGGACACAGGAGGGGAAGTGCTGGACAGACTTTCCAGATCATTGTTCTAGTAAATGGGTTCTCAGGCAGAGATATTTCTATGCCATGGTTAATAATATTTGTGGAAGGTCACCTCTACATTTGTAACAATGAACATCAGTTTTGCAAGGCACATATTAAAAGCTAGTTGTCTAATCAAGGAAGAACACTAACTCCAGTGCCCTTGTCCACTGAAAAACCAAAACCCAGAGCTTACACTTCAAGCCGCATAGGGGTCAACTACATGCAGAGAAATCATTTGCTGTCTAGCAGCTGAATGCAATAAAATTGCAAACTTTTCATAGATAATTTGCAAAAGAAAGAGAGGCTAAATTAATTGAATAAATTATTTCCTATGAATCATTCACTCTACTCTAATTAACTGGAGCTTGTGTACTCAGCTCCTTCTGCGGCATTTCCATGGCTGCCCCTAAGGGTCATAGTCCCTGAGAAACTCATCATTTTACTTTCAAATGTGTTTTCATTAAGTTGTAGCTGGGAACAACAACAAAAAAGATAGTCTGAGGAAAAAAGGAGGAGAAATCATCAAGGAGACTTAGTAGCGGTTGAACTTCAATAGGGGATGGCATTCCAGTTCTTCACAGAAATATTTGGGTACTTATCTGAACTCCTGCTTACACCACCTGGATGAAGGGCTTCTCAAAAGCTACCCCTTTCCACATGCCACAATTCCCCTAATTAATCCTCCTTTGGATCTAGCTAGCCTGCACACTGATGTCTCCCAGGATTGCTGCAAACATTATTAGCCTGTACATTAGAGCAGTTGCCAGGAAATTAGAAGGGCAGGCACAGATTAGCTGGTGGTGGAGGGATGGGGAAATAAGAGGAACATTAGTTCCCTCATGGGTACCAGCAGATGAGTGCCTGCTTATGCAGCACATAACACACTCATTGCAATGCAGCACCTTCCCTATCTCCACTTCCAGAGAGGTGAGAGAAGCCTGTGCCCTGATGCCATCATTGTAAAGGTTTAAGCTATAGGGATTTTTGTTTGATGGGAGTTTTTGTTTCTTTAAATGGTTGCGTTCAATATGGGAATCACTGACATTACCAATAAAACGTTTGCTGTATTGAAAAATAAAGTGTTTGCTCCACTGCAGTCCTCTGGGCTGGTGGACCCTGGAGGATTGCAGAGGAGCAGTGGACAGCCCACTTCCCTTGATGGGAAGGATCCCCTCCTTCTCCTGCAACCCAAAAACCTGTACCATCCAAAGGATTTGTCAGTGAATAAGGAGAGAAGGGAAGAGAAAAGGGAAGCAGAATGACTGGCCAAAACCCACTGATCCTCAGTCAGGAAAAAGAAGAAACATCAAACAGTTAAGCCAAGATCTTAGATTTCAAAGAACACTTTGCTCTGAGCTCAGGTCAGTAAACATTTGGGAATTTTCAGGGTTTTGCTAATTCTCTATCCTTACTGCATGCTTCAAAATTTTTCTCTTGACCTATAATGGCTTTTACTGCATTTAGTGCCCCAGGGCCCTAACCCACATCAGACCCCCATTGTGCTGGGCACCTGGTGGCAGAGACTGCCCTGAAGAGCTCACACAGTAATTAGGCAAGGCAGAACGAAGGTGGGAAAGGGAATAGAGATGCAGGGAAGGCCTGGGGTCTCAGCAAGGTGGCTGCCTCTCTGACCTGCTGCAGAAGAAGCAGGGAGTGGGTCTTCTGGCACAGTACAAGCTGGCCTCCTCTGCCAGCTGTGTGGCTGTTGCTCCACATTAAACACTGGGAGCAGTTACATCCTCCCTCTGCAGAAAGAAGCATCATGGAACCCCCTTCCCCTGCCTGCCTTTTGCCCTGAGGAAAAGGCAGGTAGCTACGGTGTTTGGCAGCTGACCACAGATTGGTAGGAACCTGAGTTTTTTGCTGTTTTTCAACATGCCAGAGTTTCTACTCTGTCTGTTGGTAGGGAAGAAGTCTGAGGGGAAATTTTAAGGGAAAAAGCTCACATAGAAAGATCATTTCCTCTTGTAAAAGGACCCTGAGAACAAGACAAGTGTTACAGTAATTGGAGAGAAATAAAATTAAACTAAAATTAAATTCTCCTGAAAAATGAGGATTGTGTTCCTGGAAAAAAACCCTGTTCCCTTACTCAGTAGTCAAGCAGAGGTCAAAGCAATTAATATTAAAGTATCCATGTAATAGGATGTGTAGAATCCAGTTATAAATACAAACTGCATTATAAAACCATCTTCTGAAAAGAGACAAAATTATATGTACAGGATTCAGAACCACTCTCCCAGGCAGTATACACAATTATGTCTAATCAGGACAAGCTATTGGAGGAGTATATTGGTAACAGAGCAATTACAAATAGCCCAGTTTGTTTCCTTGCTTCCTTTGGTATTGTTCTCTTTACTATACAGACTTCTCATACCTATATAGGCACAGGAGAAGAATTGGGCCATGTACTTTGCAACAAATACATGGGCACACAGGCAAAGCAGGTGTAACTTTGCTCACCGACTCTCTTCTGGCTGTACTTTGTGTTGCTCTTACCCCAGCTGGAATTATGACCCTTCTGTGCTTAGTGCCACACAAACACGCAGGGTGACCTGCTTCTGTGTTTACCTTCAAGGTTTGGTGCGGGTTTTTGGTTTTGTTTGGGTTTTTTTAACCAAAAAGACACAGAGTGTCTCAGTGTTGAACCCAAAATTAACCCTTTTCCAAGGAGACTTAAAAGGTTGGCATGTGTGTGCACACGCATTTCCGAAATGGAAAAATAATTTAGGGAGAACCAAGAAAGCTTGGGCCAACTGAGCCAAATGGTGGCCTTATACCAAGGGCTGTCTGAGCTCTCCGCTTTGTAAATAACATCAAAGCCATATACTTGCCTTTGCTTAGACATCTTCCTGTATTCCCAGGTCTCCACTTTCCTCAAGGCTGTTCAGTGCTGATATTGACATTCAAATTCTTAAGAATAACACTGCAACAGGTATTATTCTGCCTTATTCAAAAGATGTAGGAGAATCATGCCCTTAATCTGTCAAAGGGCATCTTTTTACATGAAAGTTTTCCCTTGAAAATTGAAGTAGAAGCTGCGAAGATTGAAATCAAGGGGTATGTAGGAATGCTTTGACTCACATTACAAATAACACTTAATGGGTTGTTACTCAAGATGGAGAACTGCTCAAGAGGGAGGGAGAGTGATCCAAGTTTCTGAAGTGCCAGGCTTAGTGGTCCTTTGTTATTGTACATGATACTGCTACACCCCAAGTATTCCTTCAGGCTGCACAAAGGCACATTGAAGATTGGACAGAAGCCTGATTTAGGACATTTTTCAGATAACTAACTGAATAATCAACTAAAGCTTCCCAAGACAAAGGTTTAAATCCCCCACATTTTTCTCTTTCGTATGGGTTTTCTGCTTCTTGTTGTAGTAAGTAACCGTTCTGTTCTATTTATCACCCATGATCTCCTTTTCGGGGCTCAAAAGCTAATAATAAGCTACAGGGAACTGTTTTTATTCTCTTTCCAACTGTTCTTTTTTTCCTCTATAGCGCAATTAAATGCAAGAGTCATAGAAATATTTCTAGTTCACATTTGGTTTTAGGGAACTCAAGCTGTGTGTATATGAAAGTAGTTTTTCATACAATTTACTAATAAATACTGAATTTGATTCAGTAAAAACACTAGAGACCGGAGATGTTTTTAATACCTGCATAAAGTTATATAATGTGCATAAGTGCTTTCCTTATTGCAAGTGACCTAAACTTATTTAAGTACTTTCTTCAGTACTAATCTAAATGCACAATATAAGAAAAACAACATCCATTATTCTAATGTTCGTCCCAACACAATAAAAAAGGTTTTGTGCATGCTTCTTCTCAGCTATGGAACAACATATTTCAACTGAAGTGCTGCTTATTACCTTCCTTCCAGAGCTAAAGTATCTTCCTGGGCTTCATAGTTAAACCTGTGTTAAAAGACTTCTGTGGTTGTCCATGGAATCTAATGTTTAGTCTTCACACCCAGAGTTATAAAATTCAGACTTGCTAGATGCAGATGATTGAGGGGATATCCAAGCCAAGACTCCTGTGACTGTATTAACAAGCTCCTCCTTACTGTTTTATCTCATCAGCTCGCTGAAAGTATGGCTTTCATTATCCTGCCTTTGACTTGTGTGATTTTGTACTCAGGCATATAACATTTCCAATGCTGGCCACATTAAAAAAAAAAAAACAAACACAAAAAACTAAAGCAACAAACAAAAACTTACCACATTAGTAAGAAAGTCTGCAAAAGATTTTTCAGATTCATATCATAAATGTTTTCATCTAGACTTCATAGACTGCGGCCGGGGGCAAATCTGACCCTCCCACTTGGAAATAATGCAGAAAAGTAACTAGGATTCAGGAGTGATCAATATTTCCTTGCCTTTATTACTATCCTAATTCTTTCTATACACAAAGGTGCATTCATCCTATGATACCTTTGGCACTAGGAGCCAGGACAGACAACACCAAAAATACCTTTGTTTAGTTAGGAAAAACATGTTTTCTAGGCAGAAGAATCTATCCACACAACAAAAATTAATACCAAACTGTGCAATATTTGGGTTCTGGCAGTTGTGGCCCAGTTTCCATGTTGTGTGGCTACCAGCTCCAGGCTGCATGGGATGCACATGCAGACAGTTTCTCTGGGTCAAGGTCCTTGCTGGCCTCAGAGCACCACCAGCCATGTCACTTGCACTGCAGCCATTTGGCTGGATTCATAACTGCAGCACTTCTCCTCTTTTTCAGCATCAATTTCCCTTAGCATTTAATATTTTTACTGTCTTTTCAGGTGCTTTTCTCTGCCTTCCCACTTCTGGTGCCTCAGAGCACAAAGTGCACAGAGCGCTGCTCCTACCAGGCCTGGGCTTAACAGCACTCTCCCATCTTCATTGTCTGTAGGCCCCTCTAAAACTCATCCCCTCATAGTCCAACCAAAACACATCTTTAGTTAGTGCTCTTCCCAAATCAGAAACTTCTGTAAATAGGGAAGAGAGATGACAGACGAGCAGTGTAGAAATTGCCTTAAGATTAGGCGTTAGGAACAACCTGCAAGCAGCAGGATGCCAGGAGTGTACTAATACTGGTTAAAACCTTCCAGAAATGGCAAAGGGCTGGCATTCAGAGCCACACTGGGGTAGAACCAGGCCAAAGGATAAGGCTCTTTGTATCCTGGTTGTACAGTCATCAGAGTACAAGAACCGGCTTATTTGTCACACCACTGAAGACACCTGGATAAAATATGCTGCAAGTAAATTCTCCAGTTAGGTGTTTATGCGAGGGTTGGTGGAGCAGAAGAGTTGCCAAAAAGACTTAGGAATTTTATTGAGTGTTGCATGGAAATTACAGACACCACCCCTCTCTCCCCCATGATAATATTTAACCAAGAATTCAACAGATTTTGTACCACCATCAGCCACTTCTGGGAAACTTACACAGAACAAGCAAACAAAATCATATTAAATCATCCACTTTTCTTCAAGTTGGCTTTTTTCACCTCTCCTCAGCTGAGCAAGTAGAACAGCACCAACATTGTACCTACTGGCACTCATCTACTTTGAATTTTTTTTCCCATTTACTTTGACTGTTTGGAATAAAGTGTCAAAGTGTAGAATTGCCTTTTAAGGTATGAAGAGACAACAGCAAGATCCTGCAAAGCTAATTCCTAGCATAAGGAACAGATGTAGGTAAGTAGCTGGAGAAGTCATGGAGCCTTACCAATGATAAAAGGCGTTTGAAAGTGTAAGAAAACCAGAGCTGCCCTTAACATGTCGTGAATTCCAGTTCAGAATAAAAACACATATATGTTCAGATACATGATATGATATGAAATCAGGGTATACTGCTGTTTATTTAAAACCCAAAATTCGTGTATAAGCTAATGAATTGTGGACAGATTGATACAAGAGAAATCAGAGCTGACATTCCTCATCTTGAACAAAGCTGATCCCTTCAGGCACAAAAAACCAAACAAAAGTGTCTTTTAGCTGAACCTTGCAACCAGCCCCATGGACTTCTGTCAGCCTTAGGAGCACCTTGCTTTCTGCAGGGACACGTTGTGCAAAGCCAGATGCAGAAAAAAGCCTCATTTAGGGACCACAGTAGTCCAGAAGGCCCTAACAAAGATCTCCACTACAAAAATGAAGGTCATTCTTTCCTAATGAGTGAAGCTTTTTATACTGACAAGGTTTATTCATCCCAGCTGCTCTGCATTCTTGTAACATAAGCCTGAATATTTCCCCCCACCCCACCCCTTCCCCCTACCCCCCATTTACCTGCAAAATAAAATTTCTGGGCCATTTCTGCGGAATATTTGCATCCCAGTTTTAACAGAGCTAAAGTCACTCATCCTTAGCTTGGTTTATTTATTTCTCAACCTTGCTGTGGAAACAAATCCAGCAATCATCTGCTTCTGGTCACCCTCTTCCTGCAATGAAAGAACTGAACCCTTTTCTAGAACTGCTCTCTCTTCCCTCAGTCCCTCTCAGCACCTTTTCCCCACTTCTATTTAACGTCTGCTCTGTTAACGTGATTATATGAAGCCCTGAAAGATAATCTTTATGGAAACGTTTCACAAATAGTCAAAAAAGCACTACTGATACCCAAACGCGGAGAGGAACAAAACACATTAATGTGCTTGCTAGATTGCACAGAAAGCATCTCTTTGATGGGCACACATGACATGCTAAGAAGATTAAATTGGGAGATGAAAATAAATGACAGGGAGCAGAGAAAACAAAGTAGATGGTGCCTGGGTGTCTCAGGGGGTGTATAATGGGATAGAGAGATTTTCACCTCGAGGTCAGCTGCCTGAAGCCGATGCAGGCTCGCAGCAGCAGAGCCCTCACAGCCCCTCTGATGCCAGATTGGCACTAGTGGATATGAAATAAGTTGTTAGCCTGGGTTTATCCCTGAAGGAATAATGGTCAGACCTCTTCATCAAGAAACACAGCCTGCCTGCTGCATTTCTTTTCTTACCTTCAAGGGGCCAGACAAGCCTGACTGTACCAGCTACCCAAACGTGTCTAGCCCATGTCCCTGTCACTGTATTTCGTGGGTGTATCATTGCAAAGGATGAGCACTAGCCAGGCAGTTTCTGAGAGGTGAATCCAAAGCCAGCCAGTAACCAGGTAGAATAAGGAGGGGATCCTTCCCATGCCAATGAGAGGATGAAGCTTTTAAAACACAAGGTAGGGACACACTGCCAGAGCTGGCTGAAAACCAGAAATTCTGTTTTCTTGGGAGAAGAAGGTGAAAAAAGTATGATTAGGAACTTTGTTGCCTCCAAATTAGGAGTACAGAAACATTGATAATTTCTTGTGGTGCAGAAAGTCAAAATGATTTAATTTTAGTTGTAGTAAAATTGAATATTTAATGTTGAAAAGCTGAGGTAACATATTTTTGTTCTTACCTTTTCAACTCAATTGTCCTTATATTCACTCAGGAAAGCAAGAGTAAGTTCAGGTGTTTCTCACAAGAACAATGTGGCACAGATTTCAGAAAAACATTTAAACAAAAAATAGCAATCTCATGGCAAAATATAACAAAACATGCACTTCATTCTGAGTGGCTCTTGAAGAAATATGTTGACAAATCACCACCAAAATTAAGATGAGACCAAACAGATTTTTATTTCTGCAAAGTGAGTATTTTTTCCAAAAATATAAATATTTTAAACAGGTTATTTTGCCAAAACCAGTGTTTAACCCTATATTATGCCACAGCATTTCTGCATTATACATAACACAAGTCATTTTAGGTGAAATCCCAGCCCTGCCAAGGTCAAGCTTGGGAATTCATCTGTGCATTTCAGCGTGGCCTGGATTCCTCTCTAAATCTGTGCTATGTAAATCCCTGGCTGTGAAGAAAGGATAATGGTACCTTCTGTAATGGACAGGGAGCTGCTATACAGCAATTAAGAAAAACAGATGAACACTAAACTATGCTTTTAGCTTATATTCCCTGTGTGGTCTGGTATTACCCATAATGTCATAGGGAAAAAAGGCACATCATTGCCAGCATAGCTCTTTCCAGTCTCCGTGCATTTCAGTGGTAGAATAATGTCCATCTTCATACTGCTGAAGTGCCCGCACCTACTGCCCAGAGGGAGAGAGAAGGCATTTCTTTCACTGCAAATTTAGGGGCTTGACATCCATCAGGAGCAATCCCACCAGCAGCTGTCAGGCAGCTGATGTTGCCAGATTTTGGTCTAGAAGCAGCTGCATGTTGCTCCATGTTGCCTGGTTGATTGTAACAAGGTGAACCCTGCAAGTTATTAGCCAGACAGGAAAGAGAGATAATGGAGCAGGGATCTGAAATGTGCTGTATTGGGTGTGGGCACTTTGTCTGAGACTGCTACTGATGGATGGTGCTGAAGATGGATGCTGGATTAGAGAGTGAATTTGTGTCCTTCTGGAGGGCTTGGCTGTGGGCTGCTTGTTGAGAAGGTGGGGATTGAAGCTGAAGTTGGGTACCCCTAGAGCACTTGTCAGTGCCCAGCTAAGCCAGTGCAGGAGCAAATCACCCTTTAGCCTGGGGAACTTCCAAAGGAGGAGTATTAATTATTGTGGTGGAGGGTAAAGTAGGTGGCTCGATCCCCTGCGAGTTTCACTCATGTAGTTGTGGGGGCTGGCTTAGACCACCATTTTAACAGCCACCACTGTAAGTTACAGCATGGCTAGTTTTGTACGTGTTTGCATTTTGGTTTACTGGAACATGTAAGAACCTAAGAAGGAAAGAGAAGGTGTGGGGTTTTTTTGTCATCTGCAAGTTACATTATCCTACAATGGTTTTAGAAATTATCTATATTCATGTGATACAAATCAGAGAAAAAGTCACATTGATGTTAAGAAACATGATGTTGAGGAACAGGGGTGAGCTGTGCTCATGTGTAAATATGCAGATGTGTGTATATGTACTTGACTTTATGTGTTTATATGTGCACACAAGACAGTCTGGGATGCTGCTTCTCTTAGACTCGTAGAACCACCTAGTTTGGCAAAGACTTTCCAGATCATTGACTCAACAATTAACCCAGCACTGCCATGTCCTTAAATGCCACATCTCCGTGTCTTTTAAATACCTGTAGGGATGGTGATTCAACCACTTTCCTGGGCAGCCTGTTCCAGTGCTAGACCACTCTTTCCCTAAAGAAATTTTTCCTAATATCCAATCTAAACCTCCCCTGGTCCAACCTGAGGCCATTTCTTCATCCTGTCTCTTGCTACATAGGAATAGAGACCAATTCCCACCTCAATACAACTTCCTTTCAGGTAGTCATGGAGAGTGATAAGGTCCCCTCTGAGCCTCTGTTTCTGCAGACTGAACAAGCCCAGCTCCCTCAGCCACTCCTCATAGGACTTGTGCTCCAGCCGCCTCCCCAGATCTGTTTCCGTTCTCTGGACACACTCCAGCAGGTCTGAATCTTTCTTGTAGAGAGGGGCCCAAAACTGAACACAGGATTTGAGGTGTGACCCCATCAGTGCCAAGTACAGGGGGACAATCACTTCCCTAGTCCTGCTGGCCACACTATTTCTGATTCAAGCCAGGATGCCATTGTCCTTCTTGGCCACCTGGGCACACTGCTGGCTCGTGTTCAGCCAGCTTTTGACCAACATCCCCTAGTCCTTTTCCAATGGACAGCTTACTAGACACTCCACCCCAACCCTTTAGCATTGCATGGGGTTGTTGTGACCAAAGGGCAGGACCCGGCACTGAGCCTTGTTTAGCCTCATACAACTGGCTTCAGCCCATTGATCCAGTCTTAATTCTAATTTTTTCAGGTATTGTAAATCTGTGGAATATAAACTAAGTTTTTCTGTTCCAATATTTCAGGAATTAAATGTACTGGTGGTGACATCGTGATGCCTGATCCACCAGGAGCTGTGCATTGGACTTGGCCTCCCTGTTGTCATGTAGAGAAACTGCTACTTCTTGGAGACAACAGGATCCCTGTGACAAAAACCTTACATTAAACACTACAGTGTATAAGTCTGACCTAAAGCAGGTGATCTAGTAAATGTCAGCTCCCACTGTTGTTACATCACTGGTGTTACCCATGATGGAAAACTAAGCAAGACAGAGTTCACTGAGACTTTCAGTGCGTTTTGAAAAAGTGGTTTTACATGTTTCAACTGGAAAGTTTGTAAAATGCTCTGGGGTTTCCATGGAAAATTCCATGGAAAATTTTCAGTTCTTTATTCAAGGTGACACTAAAAAGGAATCAAGTCACTGGTATAAAATAAATCAAGTTTTCAACAGGTAACATAGTTTGATGATACAGATGAGAAATTAAGCCAAAATCAGGCCTGATTTGCATCCATGTAAGCCTCCATGCGTCATGTACAATTTTAGCAAGATGGCAAAAGCAACTGCTTGTTCTAATTAGGGATTTTTGAGGACCTTGCTGTAGAGATGTTAATCAAGATTCAATGTTTCTGACTAGAGCATAACGCCATGTAAACAAGGACAAGGATGGTATCAGTAGCTCCGTGCCCCCATCTGAGTTCACAGATCATAATCTAAAGCTAGCTGGAGACTGACAGCTCCATTTCCCCGTAGCTTTCAGGGCATTGAACTTGGGTTTTCCCCTTCCTGGTAACAAAAAAAAATGGTTTCAACTTTTTTTATGGAAACGTAACAGCATTAGAACAGCTATGTGGGCATCAAAATTTTCTTTCAGAAAAGGTCAGGACAAAGAGAAAGGTTGTGAGGATCTGTGTTCTTGTGCCCTTATGTTAAGAGCAACACTTTCCCCATGTAAAGCAGTGGGGAACCCAGTTTCCCACATCCACAACCTATACTCAGATCTCCAGTTAGAAAAAAAGTTGCTTGCTGCCTTTGGTCTGTTTCTTTTCCTCCAGCCATTAAATGAGAAATTTAATCAAATCCAATTAATTGCAGGAACATTTCACTCAGCTGCGTGTGTTTGGAGCTGCTTTGCTGTCAGCCCAGCCCCGGATGATGGGATTATCCATACTTATTAATATGATTCCATTTAACTCTGCTGCTGCTTGATATTCTGAGACACAAATATTTGTGCAGAAAAGGCTATTTCTGGATGAAAAAAAATGCCTCTCTCCCATAATGTCTTTTGCATACTCCAATCTTTATCACCCTTCCTCCATGCATCTTGACTGCAGGCCTAAACCCTTGCAGGAATGGAGCCAAAATGCACTTAATTCCTATGCCGTTGGTCAATGTCGCTGACACACAACATGCGGCAGACTAATGCAAGCTGGTGTAGGCTTAGCTGCTGTTCTCCATATCCCCACTTGCCCCCTTGTTAAGATCCTGTGGACTCAAAATCTCAATCCCTCTCGGCCTTTGCCGGTTAGGAATCAAATCTCCAGGTTTCCACCAGACAGATAGTATTTTTTTTCCTTTTTTGTGTGATAACTTTAATCTGGTTGATTTCTGACTATTCGCTACCCAGAGATAAAGTGTTATTACATTTGCCTAGGAACTTAAATACTCTTGAAAAGATAATCAGATGGATTAGGAAACAAAGACAAGCTTCAAAACAATAAGTCTAGAGACTAAACTTTCACATGTTGACATCAGTTAACTCTCCCCTCCCATGATGTCATTGTCACATGCATTGTCATGAGATGCAACATTTGCTGCTTGCCTTGAGCCTGTGCTGTGGTGCAAATTTGAACTTTTTCTTCAGAGGCATCCGTTCTCAAATGGCAGTAACGCAGCCCAGCTCCTCTTCAAAATGTGGTATAAAAAGATGGCATCTGGCACAGGATTATTCCACACTATCTAGATGCCAATAAATGAAACTCAAGCCATTTCCTGAGGGTCTGGGACCAGCTGATGTCTTTTGCAGATTCCTAATTCCCCAGGGAAGATCTGTGCAAGTGCTTTTCCCCTTCTTTTTCTGTCACGTGCTTCTCTTTACTGAGCTGGGAACAGGGCATGGTTTGGCTGCCACTACCCCCTGCAAATTAATGCCTATTAATGCCAGTAAGTGTGTTCCTACAAACTCCATTTCATGTCTAATTTTAATAGAATCTGCTTCAAATACAGTAAAACTTCAATTAGCCTAGATACTTTTGGGAAGATAATGGACAGTAAGGATGCTTATAAAAGCTGGAGAACAGCCCTAGTGGGAATAGAAGTGGTAGGACTCTAGATTCAATAAAGGATTTCTCAGATCACTTCTAGTCTATAGCTAAGTAAGGAAGTATGGAAACATGTCAATGCAACAGAGAGGATAGAAGAGTGGAGGAGCTTGAGATTTGAAACATTCCCATGCCCCCAGCTTTCTGACCAGGAGAAAGTCACCTTTAATATCTCAGTCTTCCTATCTATATAATAGACAGTATAACACAGGCTCATGTTTGCTAAACCCTGAGATTAGAAAAGAAGGGTAGTAAATATGGACAATCTACTTTGACTTAAATTGAGCTTTAAAAAACCCCCTTTTAAATAGCAATCTAATGGTGATTATATGCCTATATATATATTTCATAATAGCTTTTAGAAATACATGTCATGGCCTTTATTTATGATTTAATTGTACTGGTGTCAGCGTGACGTGATTTCATTTGAATTATAACTCCAGTGGGAAATCAGCACGTCGCCTCAAAGTCAGGCGAAGTCTTCAGGGGACACTATAAGAGAGAGGCAATCTGGGAAGGAGATTTCAGAGCTGTGGCAAAATTGATGTGATTTAATATAGTGACTGAAGCTAAGTGACATATTTTACTACCTGCACTGGTCAATAATGATCTATAGGAGCCCAATTCTGAAACTTTCTTGTTTTTTTCTTGTCTTCTCATATCATGCAGCCTGACCTCCAACTGTCTCATCCTTTGTCCCATGAGAATCTCCAAACTGATTTTCAGTATCAATACTTTTATTGTACAGTTCACTAACCTCTTAACTGAAAAACTAAGCTTGCACAAAGTAAGTTAAATAAGAACTTTTGTGCATCTCTGATAAAGAATAAAAAAGGGGCAGAAAGTAGTCATCTGCTGTTACTCAGTCAACTAAGAGCCAGTCAGAAACAAATGGAAATAAAATATCTTTTAGACTACATCAATATATTCAATAAATACAGAAATTTGTCTTCTTTCCATACATTGATAGGCACCAAAGAAAGACTTGAGAGAAAAAAAAATTAGAGAGTGCTTGAAGACATTAAAAAGGCAAAATTTTGGTAACACTCTATTGCCAGATATGTTATTCTCCTTCTTATTGCTGTTCTTTGCCTATAAATTCTTAAGAATCAAATATTCCAGAAAGAAGGCTGGCCTAAATATACTTAAAATGCTGAATGATTGGAAGTGAGCCCAGGAAAAGGAGTCTTTGCTTTATTTCTCCTTGAATGGGTCACTCAAGACAAAGGTTGGCAAAGCATGCAGCTGCGACATACAATGCTTTTTTTTTGTTCACAATTACATTATTTTTTCTAGCATTCATAAGATGTATTCTTTACATATATCTGGGGACATATAAAAAATATGAATCTGCAAGTATTATAAACCTCATTAGACTACTTCCTTGGAAGAAAACTCCTTACATTCTTCACAATAGCTGTTCTGTAAGGCAGAAATGGAGGAAGCAGAAAGGCTTCATATTGGGCAGACCAATGGAAGAAGAAAATTCCAACAACTGGGTCCACCACACTCCAGCAATGCCTCTTTTATAGCACAAGATTTTAAGTCTAAGCTGTAATGCTCATGACAATAATAGTTTGGTCTAGGCACTTCTAGCTCATGCCATCATGCACTACCAAAGCAATATGGCTCACAGAGGCATCAACCACAGCCTGGACTGCTCCCACAGAGATAGGGAGCCCAGTGCAGGCGCTGTTGTGTTCGTTTTATAGACTTTCTTTAATTTACAGTGCAAAGTAAACACAAGAGCGTGCTTCAAGGCTTGTGGTACCCAAAGTGAGCTGTAGGCATCACAAGTAGTAAGTCGCAAAGGGAGGATGAGGCAGGAAGAAACAACACTCAGACTAGACCATAATTCTACCTGGGCAACTAGAGTCAGGCATGAAGCTGGTAAACCCACTCTCCCCACAACTATAGTGTTTGAATACCATGACTAGGAACTATCCCTGCACAAACTCTAGATGATTCCTCTGTCTTAGCAGCACTCTTCAGAAAAACTAGCCAAAGAAGCAAAGTGATTACTATCATCTCTCTAGATGTACATCAGTTAGGAGAGATAATTGTTCCAGTTATCATTGTTTCTAACAATGTGATAAATCATTGCAAATACACTTCATGTTTAGTATTAGTTTTATATTTGTAAATATCTTAGGAGGATGTTGGACTAAAAAAAAATAAATTGTTGTAAAATGATACAGTATTTAAAAAATTGTCTGAGGACTATGTTGACATCTTTGAATGACAATGTTTCTTAACAATCTGTAACATGCTTCTTATGCCTGTAATGTCCTGGCATGTGTTAATCTTTTATTAAACTTTTTAAACATCACCTTTGTTTAAAAATCTGAGCTAAGACCACGTGAATTATAAGGACTAGAGAGAAAGGGATGAGGAAACTCACCGATTTAATTAAGTAGCATTCTTAATGTCTTCTGCAATTTCTCGTGGTAGTAAAGGCATTAAAAGGAAGGCCAAGACTTGAAATTTGCTGGCTGGGCCATGCATCAACAACAGATAACCTGGGAAAAAAAGTTTTGATTTTGTTTTTTTGTTACACAAAAACACAATAATGCAGTGAGACACTACACGTGGTGTAATACTGGAAAGTTTGAAGAAAATAGGACTACTTAATCAGTCAGATAAGGTACTGGTGGATGAAGCACAATGTTCCTGCAGAAAACAGGAGACACCAGATCAAACTCAACTCTCTCACACTGTAGCACAAAAACATGATTAATAGATTTGGTCAAAATATTTACATTTAAAAATATTAATTTGCTTCTTCTCAAGAGGTTCTCTAAGCCTTAATGCATTGCTATTTTTATTTCTTTGATTCATATCCTGGTAATTCTAAACAAACACGCGCTTGCACATTTACAGCCAATCTAAACATCCATTAAACCCACATACTGTGTAACCCTTTGCTTCCTTTTCCTATCCATCTTATCATTTGGATCCATGAGGTGGGGACACATCTGACCTACTTAATGGTGAAGCACCTATTTCCAATTCTGGAGCATTCAAAGAGGAGGAATAACCCAGTACTGCTCTTACATGGTATTTGTGCAAACAACTTCTACCTGAGAAGGATGGCATGCAGTTAGACTTGGAGGCACACATTGCTGTTTCCAAGTAGCTAGTGGAGAGACAAGCAATATGGAGAAAGGCAGGAAACACATGCTTCCCTTGTGTGATTATCCTTCAGTCATGCTGGGTTTCTGATGATTCCAAAATAAGATGCCTGAGCTTGTTTCCCCATGAAGAGACTATTGAGTTTGTAGACTTCTCAAGTGGGATATCTGAATAGAGCTGCAAGCAAAATCCCGAGGCTGGCTACTTTAGAGAGTTGCCAACCTCAGACTGAATTGGGGTGATTTCAATGTGTTCATTCATTCTCCACCACAGAGTCTGCCCTCTTTTCAGTCAGCTAAAACTTGGCACCTCTGCATGCCAACTTAGTGTCATCCAATAGACAAGAACTGTCCTACCACAGACCTATTTAGTCTCTGATACCACTCTGAATGTCATCCTTGGGAAAGCTACCAAACCCAGAGGGCAGTGGTGTAAAACATACCTAGAGATTTTTAAATCCTCTCATTCAATTGAATAGTGGATTAAGTATTATCCTGGGCAGTTACTAATATGATGGATATTAATTCTAACAGTATTCATAGAATTATCACAAAATAAGTGCAATTGTATTATATAAAAGATAGCAGTTCCAAATCAAGTGGCATGTTGTGTACCAAATCACATCAAAGCCGAGTTATAAACATTTCTACAGCAGGCAATCCTGTTGGGGGCAGCTACCAGCTCATCTTTGTATCAATTTATGAGTTCTTTAGTGAGATTCCTCACAGAAAATTTTCACCAAGAGGCCCCCGAAAACCAAGTGTCTGAGCCCATGTCTGTCTCATCAAACGCATCCCATCAAGGCCAGAATGACAGACAACAAGCCCAAGAACACAACAAAACAATTTCCAGGTTTCTATCTGGTTTCTATCTCCTGCACGCTTAAACCTTACACATGGCGATTTCATTTTTTTTAGTCAAGCTATAATCTATCTGTTACTTATGGAAAAAATTATTTTAATGCATTAAGTCAGCTCCTTTGCTGTATCTCCAAATAGTCTTCTGAGATGTACATGAACCTTGTCACACGCTTATTTTATCTTCCATTTTTGGTAACTGCTCCTAATAGTGCTACTTTGGAAAACAGCAGCCTCTTCCTATGGGCTCCACTTTTCAGGGCAATGAGAACAAACAGTCTCTCAGCAGTTTCCAAGTTTTCCACAACACTGGTGTAGCCAGGCATGCTGACAGGGTTTGGGAGCAGTGGTGTGCACCGCAGCTTGACAAAAGATGCACAAGCAGGCTTCCTGGCTGAAGGCTTGCAGAGCTTTCTTTTTTAACCTTCCTCAAGTAGAGTGGCAGAATGATGGAAAGGCGCGACGGCCCTGCTCTGCATCACGTCACTCACCGAGCTGAGGGACAATGAGCAGCAAAGTCTCTAAAAACTGCCTTTCCCCTCCAGCTGATTTCTCCCCCTGCTTGTGAGCCTGTCCCAAGCCCTCTCGGAGGTCTATAACACCAAACACAGCGGAGTGCCGTGCCTGTGTCTGCCTCCCTGGCTCCCAGAGGTGACCTAAAAAGGAGTAATAAATTGCATGTGCAAGATCCTTATGAATCTTTATAAGGTATAGAGATGTACAAAAGGATTTGTTCCTGATTTGCTAAGTTGTAAAGATTTAATAAACATATTTGGAACCGGTATCTTTTGAGCTGTGTGAGGGCATTTTGGGGTTTGGGGTTCTTTTTTTAGAGGATTAGTGGGGTAAACGATACTGCAAATGCAGTTAATTCTCTACTGTCAGAGGACACGATGGCTTGCAAAGGGCCCTGTGAAAGCATCTGCTCAATTTCCTGGTTAAGAGCTGTACTGTTCTTGTCCAGTCCATCAATCTCCATTGCTGTTATTGGAGGTTTTCCACTACCTGGGGTATCCCTCGGCCTTAGGAGACAAGGAAAACTCTTGAAATGAGAATATAAAGTGCAAAACCAGTTCTACTCAAACTGCCCAAGTTTTGAGGACTGCTTTTATGCTAGAGCACATGTTGGAAGTTTGTGCCCACAAGACATGGCAGCAGGGAGGAAGAGGAGCAGCTTCCCACCACATGGCCACCCTGCTTCACGTGCCACCACTGTAATACAGAGAGACTCCTTCATGGCTTGAGGAGGCCTTAGAAAGGAATATAAAGGAAACAAAGCACACCACCAACTCTGATAAAAACATGTGGACCTGGCTTAACTGCCCAGGTCCAGCATCACTCATTGAAGTTGATCTCACTGATGTGAGGTGGGGTGTAGGTGTCAAGGTCTTCCAGCAGAAAACTCTCTGAAACAGTAGGATGTTAATGGCCTATTTAGAAACAGCAGTGAGATTGCGTTAACTATGAAAATACTTAAAACCATCTCCACCTTGCAAAGATTTAGTCCTTGTTTTTATGACAAAAGACCTCCTCAGCTGCAAGTGTCTGTAACACGTTCCTCACTCTAGGTATTTATCTAGTATAATTAAGTGTGGAATAGAGTATAACATTGCTGAAATGCAATATAAATTAATTGTGCATTCATAATGCATAGACACAAGAGAGTATATTCATTATTCTTCAATTTTTTAAACATATTTTGGCATTTTTCTGCAACAATCTCTTACTTCTCTGGTTCTTTGCCTGAAAACTAACATCCAACTAGCAATTTATAAATGTTTTCTATCTATAGCATTGTTATAACCCTATATATCTTCCCCATTTCCATGATGCATACAGTATATATTTTCCACTTGGTAGGAAAACTGATGAGCAATGCTTTTGCTACTGCAGCTGTTGATTATGCAGAGGGGAGGCTGCTAGAATTTTCCCAAAGGGAGCTTAGCACGTTTCTTTTCATTCCTTTTTTTTTGTGAGGCCTGCCTTTTCAGCAAGCAATTCACTCAGCACCTTGACAATGAATCCCTCATAAAATTGCATTTGCTCAAGCTGTTTTTAGGCACGGTGCTTAATATTGGTCTTAGGATGTTTCTAATTACTGAATGAGGGGCAATGTGCGATAGGCTTATAGTTTATTATACTAGGGTGGGCCAAGTTGTAACAACATTTTGGGTCAGGCCAGGGGCTCAAGAGATCATTAAAATCTGAAGTAGGCCACTTGGCAGTAAATACCAGTGCAGAAATGAATCTGATTCCTTTAGTTCTGAAAGAAAAGAAAGTCAACTCATTAGCTAGCTGCCCAGATTGATTTCATACAGCATACTTTCTTCTTCTATCTAGCACACAATGTGTTTTGATATTTACTGATTGTTAGAAAAGACCAAGGAAAGATACTTTCATGTGCTGGTGGAAATCATGCTCTTGCTAGTGATAAAGCATTTATTTTCTGTTTCATGTTTTTAAACAAAAATGACCAAAAAAAAGAAAAGGGAAGAAGGGAAAAAAAGGAAGAAAAAACGATCTGCTTCATGAAAGGTAAGGACTGATGAACTGGCTTCTAAACACAGAATCTTTAGCCCAAATTTTTATTAAATTTGCTGAGATCAGCATTTTTGCTTCCCCTTTCCACACAGATCCTCTGAATTACAGGAGATGGTAGTAGGCATATATTTACAGCAACTCCTAAGACATTAAGTAAACACACCTTGGGGCTCATCACTGTTGCTTCTGTGCTTCTCTGATGTCACTGGGTTAAAGACCAGGAGAACTAAAAATTATATCTCTGCTGGTTACAAAGAGACTGTCTTAAACCTGAAATTTAGAGGTACATGGAAAAAATACAGCTTATTTTCATTAATGTATTCATGTTTCTTAACTTATTTCTGTAAGTTTCTAAGCCAAAACAAGTATGTACAAATACGTATTTGAAGACTATGCTACCGGAAGGCAGCTAAAATGGGCCTAAGTTAAAAAAACAACTTTGCTTTATCCCTTACTCACATCTGAAAGCTCTAAATTGGAAACTAAATAAATAGGGAGAGGCATAAAGGACTGGACTGAGCCATGAGGTTTGCATCTAGATATGAATTCTCTCCCAGTTGCTGAAAGTGAATCAAGAATGATTTTTTTAAATTCAGTTTAGAGAAATAAGGCTAGGAAGTCTTGCCAGGGTCATATACCACAAAGCTACTTATTCAAGATAAAAGTGCCCCTTCACATACAGCTTGGTTGGTATTAAGGTAATTAACTCATCCTTCCCTCCTCAGTCTTACTTTCCTCACAGGCATTTCTCCACTTTCTTTTGATCTGTGCCTTCACCTTCCAGCTGCCATAATCATGTTACAGTGCCTTCCTTGGCAGCTTCTTCCATGGATGATTTCTACCCGTTAGTGAGCTTACGGCCACCTCTCACCTCCTGACGTCAGCTCTCTGGGGCAAGGACCTTCTTCATCACCCTGCACAACAGTGACTTCATTCATGTGTAGGCTCAGTGAACACAAACAATTGGCCAGTGATAAATCATTAATGTCACGGGAGACGGCTCCATTGGGATGACCCAACATAAGACCTCACCAGTATCACATAGGGAAGCCTGTCTCTGTCTCCCACCTCTCCTCTCCATCCCTGCCCCCACTATTTGGCTGGCTCCTCCATCACCTGTTTGGCCTGTATTTTAGCTGAGAAGCAGAATGGGAGCAAGTGGCTGGAAGATGGTGGGAAGGGAGAGGAAGGAGAGCAAGCTGACAGACAGCAGCACTGACCCATGAGACAGTTGGAACAGTAACCTTGCACAGGAAAATAGACATTGGGAGATCAGATTGACCTTTTTTTTTTTCTCAGAGGCCTAAAATTAAAGGATCTGGAAACATATAAAGTTACGCATAACTGAGAAACCAAATCAATGGAACAAAGCCAATTTAAAATAACTAAGTAGGTTTGGTCCCTAAAGCTCACGAGTTATTGGCATGAAGTCTCTCTCCCCATCCTTTTTATTTTCCTAAGGATCAATTCCACTGCCTCGTTCTCCATCACTTTTGCATTGGTACGCTCCAAAGGTCCCCTTGTAGAGTAAGACCTGGCAGATACTGAAGCCAAGAAACATTCTTTTCACTCCCATGGTTTATCTTCCAAGTGGGGCAGCGGGTTTTCTCAGTGCCAAAGCGAGAATATTAAATTAGTCCAGGAATGCACTGAAGCTCTTGGCATGCCTACTGCAAACCTGGCTGAACTCAGTCACAAATCAAGGAACTGCCAGTTTTTCCTGTCCACAAGTACAGTACAAGTGATTTAAACACTGTATATAACTCTCTTACGGCTGACAAAGTAGCCAACATTTCCTAAGCCTACAAAGAGTTAACCTTGGCCCGCAGCAGAAGGAGGGGGAGAAAGCAAAACACAGCTCATAGGGTGGAATTAAACCCCTGCGCTATTAAAACTGGTAAGGTCAGTATCGCTGCTCGTTGAGCTCATACCAAGCCCTAGATTTTGCAAGCATTTTCCATGACCTTGTCTAATCCAAGCAAGGTGCTCCTGTAGTTTGTCACACTTGTATAGAAAGAGACTGGGAGTGAAAGGAAGGAGAGGGAGGGAGGAGAGGGAGCAAGAGCTTGAGCCTCACCCTGAAAAGGATTACAGCGCGTGCAGTTTTATTTCATGGTCCGCCAAATGCCCCTTGCTGTGTCTCTGAATGGAAAATGGGATAGAAGAGTGAGCTGGAATTTACAGAGCCTTTGAAAAGCAACTGGTGTCAGCATGTGCTCCAAATATGCGAAGTACTTCTTTCAGTAGAGAGAAGGCCTCTTTTGGGTTTTATGGGGCACATGACAGTAGGCAGAAGACAACAAACATTGCCCTGCTGTGACCCCAGCAGAGAGAGACACCTTCCCACATCTCCTCACCTACAAGGCCAACAGGAGGACATATGATCACAGCTATTTTTGTCCTGTGTGCATCTCATGGCAATGCTGTAGCCAACATCTGCTAAATATAGCTTCAAAATGCACCTTTTTTGGACAAGACAGGAAGGTGATATAGCCTGCTGGGTTCCTACTGAGTGCTTGGCTCCTCCGAGGGAGTGGGTCTGGGGTGTGTCCCCACTTTTTTTCCTACAACTGCAAGGGATAGAATTCTTTTGTTTCTTAAGGTGAAACATTTGTCTCACAACCCTCCACCTGGGGCTTCCAGTACCAGCTCTCTGGCAGCAGGAACATCACATCCATTGTTTGGGTATCTGATGTACCACGGCTGTGACCTTAGGTGGACCACGCTGGTGGAAAGTGTCCCATCGGATTTGGATATGCTTTCAACCAAATAGAGCCTTGTACAAGATAGTGCAAAACAACATGTATAAGTACCCAGTGGTTCCTACTGGAAGACAAAGCCCAATCTAATGGAAGCACCGTGAGATGCAAGAGGAGGTGAGCTTTGGGGTGGCTGCTAGCCAGTAGAGGAATTCTGGTGGAATGATACCCATGTGTTTAGAGGGAGGTTATATGTTATTATTCCTTTTCCTCATGAGCTTTGTTTATTGTTTTTGGAATGGGATAAAGAGAAGAAAATTTGGACTTAAAAATAACTTGCATGGCCTGATGTACAAAGATAATATACATGACAGCATAAGACACAGATTACAGGAACACGCAAATATATATTTAACTATGTATTATTTTTAGATGCATAAGAAATATGGAGAGCTTTCTTCTCCAAGCAGGGGAGAAACTGTGCTCAGGAGTGGTCTACCCAACTTCAATAAAAATAAAAGTGATGTTCACTCTTTGCACAAGGTTTGTAACACTCCCTTTTTGCTTGAATGAGAGTCAGGCATAGGCTTACAATACTTGGCTGGATGGTGGGTCAGCTCATTTCAAGATCTAAGCCCTGAGCAAAGCGTGTCCTTCTTCCTACTGGCCTAAAAAACTCTCCTCTTTGTAGAGTCAGAAACTCTCCTCTTTGTAGCAGCTTCCTGTTTCTATGACAGTTGTTGAGATCTTAAGGTCTTTAAAGAATGTCACTTCAGATGATTCACTTTCAATTACAGAGGGCCTAAATGCAAAGTTAAAAGGGATGTGCATGTGTGTGTGCATATGCACATAATTGTGATCCATGGCAGCCTTGATGAATGCATTGTTTTACAGAACAAAAAGTTTGGATGCTCCTTTTCCGAGCAGATACATTAAATGCCAAAGCACTCATGATGTTCCTAAAAGTAAATATACTTCAGGAAATGAACAGGCTTGGATTCTTCTAGCAGTTTCAGCTACCTCACACTACTCATAATGTAGCTGCAAGTAAGGCGTGTATGTTAGTGCACAAAAATAAGTTCCCTATGAAAAAAGAGGAGGAGGGTGAACAAAGGAGACATATAGGTTAGAGAAGAACATTTTCATCTCAACTGTTATGTTTTTCTCACCTTGTCTTAGCAAAAATCAGAATGTTTTTTTTGGATCAAACCAGAGAATTTTCTGTAAAAATGGAAAATATTAACTGAAAGCTTCAAACGACTGAAAGTAATGTCCTGTAACATAAACTGCAAGGCCACTTCCATTCTAGCATTGGGCAGGTCTATGTCAGCAACCTGTCCTTGTGAGAGATCCTGCTCTGTAACCATCCGACAGGTGAACTGGATACAAAAATGCCACATTGCTAGGGTTTAAGTTCCTAAAATCACAGTCACAAAGGGGGGAAAATAACATTTCAAACTACTAGGGAGTTGCAATATTTTTCCCACTAAAAACTGTTTATAAATAAGTTATTATTTTCTATTTGCATTGAGACTTAAAAACATTAGCTTCACTGAGAAACAATGATAGGGAGTATGTTCAATAAAGTAGCTGTGTTGTTATAATTGGAAACAAATACTGGTGAAAATGGATCTAAAGAGATTTGTGTTTCATTTGGCAAAATTTCAGCTTCAATGAAATGTGATATTGCAGTGCTTTGTGACAGGCCAGACTAGAGTTAGAGTGTGAAAGAATAAAATGGAAGGGTAGATATGCCTGAAGGTGGTCTTCACACATTCCATACTAACATTTTCCTTGTCTGTCCCCTTCTATATTTAAAGTACAGTTTCAGCTATGAAATGTGATCATAACAGAATGCTACTGATACTCTCATGCTATTTGTTCAAAATATGGAGTGTGAAGGGACAAAATTTCAAGCAAAAGTAAATGATGATGATGATGATGATGATGAAAAACAGACTTGGCAGCTAAATGTGCAACAGCATCCTACAAGGGCTTTACTGTCTAGTCTTCCAGAGTTTAAGATCTGTCAGCATACTTAAAATGTGAAGTTTCTCCACGTAGGGCATGGTCGCTATGATCAGAGTATAGGAAACTGCTCACTGTGCCATCTGCATCAGTAACACATTTTACAGCACATCTTACATTTAACTCTGTTTTGTATGGATGTGGATGTTACATAGGTAGCCATGTATGGTATACATGGCTAAGCAAATATACATGTATATCATATTAATTTCTTATCTATATCTCCCACTTTGTTGTGTGGAGCTGGACACAGATACAACATCAATCTGAGCCTGAAGCGAAAATGTGTTTTTCTTATAGCTATGTCCTTGCTCTTCACCTTAATGCAGCCTTGAAACTTTCAGGTCTGAAGAAAAAAACCCAAATCTAGTGTGTTTTAGTATCCACCTATCAGCAACCCATATGAATTCAGGCTGTGAGCTTCTCTGAGCTCACTGGAAGACAGCTCTCCAGTTATTTCCAGCAACTTTAGAGGGGGGCACATGCCAGCTTTAGATGTGTTCAGAGTCCCCCCACGATGGCACCACCATGTAGAGCACTTCCACAGTCTTCCCTTTGTGACTTTCTCTCCATAAAATACCTGGTCTAGACAGAACTGGGCTAGAAATTCCCATCTCACCACTCCAGACAGACAGCATTTATGATCACCTTCAACATAATGCTAGCTTGAGACCTCTGAATAAATGAATTGGCATGGCTAAAGCTCTGCTGAGAGCTTGCTGTGCTCTGGTCAGACTCTGTCAGTTTCTGTGAAAAAAACTTGCTTTCCAGAAAAGTCTTTGTTTGTCAACAGATAATAAAATCTAAGTCATAAACCACACCAGGCAGGGGTTAGGGTGGAGGATGCTCCATAGAATGTCGGAGAATTGACTGCCTGCTAGGTCCCTTCTGCCAGGTTTTTTGCTGATCCTGCTTGAATTTGGAAGGGGAGGAGCAGGGAGGAAGGGGGAAAACATTTCTCCTCTGTGGAAGGCAGGGTGCTGCAAAGTCTTGCTGCTTGTATAAGAAACCCAGCCTGAGCAAAACAAAACCACAATCAGGCAGCTTTTCCTCATTTGAAGGGGCTCAACTTCTTTTGTGACAAGAAATAGATCTTCTTGTAACACTCAGGCATGGGTAGCTTTTCTCTCTGCTGGCTGATCCAGTTCTTGTGTTGGTTAGGGAACTGCTACTCTGATTTGTTGATCTGTTCCTACGAGGCATAAGTGCATAGCCCAGGCTGAGCCTGTTGTTTCAGCCTGTTGTTTCAGCATCCTGAGGGGACTATTCCAGATGCACAGCCTCAGCCAGAAGATGAAAGCTTGACCGATAGGATTTAACAAGTGGGAGCCCAAATTCTCCCTCCTTCTCCTCTCCCCTCCTTCATTTATTTCTTTCGGGAGGCTTCCAGCAAGAAGGGATTATTGGAGTAGGATTTTGGGAGGCACCTGACATACAATAACTTTTATAACACAAGCCTGGGCTGACAACCAGCAGCCCTTCACTGCCTGGGCTCCACAAGTACTGCCAAATAAAAGTATACCACTCACCCCAATAAACGGTTTGATCTTTATGAGTTTTCAGAGCCATAAACCTAGGGGCTCTCTGGGACTAAGGGAGAGCTTGATTGCATGAGGTTGAGAAGTTGAGCTGGAGCCAGAGGACACTTGGCACCTCGCAGGGTCAGACACTTCCCATACTGGGCCCTGCAGAGGCAGGTGATTTGCCATTGACCCCAGTGGTGCCACCATCTCACAACAACGTCCATCACAGCCTGTGGTAGAGGTCCAGATGACCAAAACAATGTATGTGGAAATAAGCCAGATCCCAGGGTTCATTATCCTTTGCAAATTGCAGGGTAGTGGGGAGGGGAAAAAAAAGAACAGGAACCCTGACCACTTTCAACAGCAGCAGGGCAGTATTTAATTTTCAATCAAATACCTAAAAAATACTTCAAAGGGCATTTAAGCTGACAGTTTTATTTTCCCATGGAGTAGGAGGAAAGATGAATAAGGAAAGAGTCAGATCTCTCTCAAAATAATTGCGGCCTTGACATATTTAAATTAGTTTGTAAAAGAAAATTCAGGGGCAGTTGATCTTTTTAATTAGAGATGCACCAGGACTGTAATACCCAGTTACTCAAAGGCAGCCTGGAGCTACTAAAATAAAATAAAACAAATCTTCTCCAGTGAATTCAGAACATACTCCCCTCCCTCTCCCCTTTCCCCATTTTGAGTAAAAGTCATAACAAATACCTTCAGTTTGGAGGGGGAAGGGAAGAAATGTCTATTAAAAACATGTCATGGGATCCTCCTCCCACCTTACATGTTTCATTGTGTTTATGATGGATTGCACTGTCGTACATGTAATGGGTTTTGTTACAAATGACTGAGAAAACAAGTAACTCCGCATTTAAAAAAGCATTACTTAAACACTATTAAAATCCTTTGATGTTGTTGTTTTTTTCCAGAGGAAAATAAGCAGTATTCTTTCTGATTAGGCTTGCAGATGGTCTTTCACTGCAATAATTTTTACTTGCAGTACTCAGGCACCTCTGTGCAGAACACTCCACATGATCAGGAGAGGAGCCTCTGCCTTGGGGAACTCAGAGCGCAAATAAGGGGGAAAAGAAACGGAAGGGGCAGGATAAGAAAAATGCAGGGCTGAGCCTCAGGTCACCTGAGTTCACACAGAACATCATTGCCTGGCATCTGCCCACGCATTGGCCTGTGGCAGAGCTTTACCTTTATGTGGTAGACAGGTACAAGCACAGTTCTGCTCAAAAGAGCTGTGCTGGGTTTGAAATAAGCTGGGGTTGCAGGGACCCCGGGCTTGTGGCACCTGCATGGTATTGAAAAGGATGTATCATAACTGCAAAGCATCTCTGACATACGTCCCCAGGGTTTTGAAGGTCACTCTCTTCTCCTTTTTTGTTTGAAACTTGTATTCAGAGAAAAACATGCTCCTCCTCTCCCCAGAGTGAAAATCTTCGTGGAAGTAACAGGGCTAGAATAGAAAATAAACTTGCTCGTCCTTTCCGGCATTAATTCATGATGGATGACTGGTAATCCGTAGACAAACTATCTGTAGTCTTTTTTGGGCTTAGATAGCAGTACAATGCTTCTTACTTCTGGAGCTCAAGGAGAAGACATTAGGAATGGAGAAGACATGTCTCTTTCTTTTTGTAAAAGTGAGACAGCTGGAAATAAACTTTCCTTTTCCTAGCCTGCCTATGTCAGGAAGATCAAGTCTAAAAAGAGAGGGCAAAGAACAGCTCCTTCTAAAACAGATATGTCCATTTTAGAGGGGGGTGCTTTGCATGGCTGTGCAGGCAATAAACTAACTGGAATTGGGAAGAGTCAGAAGCATGTTGAGCTCATGCAGCTCATTTGCTAAAATATTTAGGATTAGAAGCATAGTTAAAATTACAATTCCTAGTGAAGGGGACAGGAAACCTCTTCGCTCTTTTCACCTCTTTCTTCTGTAGTTGGAATACAGATGATTTTTTCCTTCATTAGCTGAAAGACTTCCAAATTATCCAGATTTGCAACAGCCAGGAACCACAGGCCTGACCCTGAATAAAGTAAGAAGTGGTGTTTGGGACTAGGGGGGAGTAAAGCACATCCCACATACTGCCCAAGCATCATCTTATCTCAGGGGGCAGATGGAATTTTTAGGAAACCCCCCCCCGGAAAGTAGTGCATTACATTTCCCAACTGTAACAGCATCTTCAGTGAATTTTGAACAAAATATTTGCTTAAATATTTCTTAATGCTTATTAAGGCTACAGGACCTGAGAAGACATCCCTGTGATAAATCACACAGGAGAGAGCTCGCTAGAGGTGAAGGTATCTGAGATGACTGAAGGAAAAATTAAGTGGCCAATCCACTACCCTTTGAAGAGAAAAGCTGTTTTATCTTATGAACCTTAGACAATGCTTTCACAACAACTGAGAAAGTTTTATGAAACCCAGCACGGATTTCTCCCTTGGAGCAGGAGCCAAAAGGCAGACCTGAGCTGGTCAGGCTGCAAGGGACAGCACTCCTCCTTACATGCTACCAGTGTATATTGATGTGACCATAGTAAAAGACAGTACATCTGTTAAAAACTTGCCATAACCCTCAACAGAAGTATATTATTATAGAGAATTGTTGAGTTTCGGGGTAGTAAACATCACATACAGTAGACTAACAGAAACAGACTGGTACAGGCAACATGAAGAAAGCAGTCCCCAAGTTGCTGAGAGTCTGAAGGGGTTGCAGTTCCCCTCTTCAGCTAGACCCTGGCTCACTGTCGCCCCAACATTTTGTCAGGAGCTGCCCATAATGAACAAATGGCTTCTAGCACTTGTGGCTGGAGTCATTCTTTTTCACAAGAATATCAGTGACCTTTAAAGTTAAACTTAACTCATGCAAGTCAAAAATCTGAAAAGTTCAAAGAACAGTTGCATTTTTTCAAAATAGCAGAAATCAAACTCAAACTTCAAACCCAAGCTGTTATTTATTTTCTAAACATATAATTATGAATTTTAAGCAAATACATGAATTTGCAGGGAAGATTTTTTTACATGGTTTTTGAAAATGCTGATGTTAGTAAAATTGATCTTGAGAGGTTATTAAACAGGAGCATAGAGTGACTGTTGCTGGAGCATACTTTCACGATGACTGATACAATGGTGAACTTGAAGTGCTATACACACTTATAAGTGCACATTTATATAAATAAATATTTCTAGATATGAAAATAAAGATTTATAGATATAAAAATAAAGCTAATGATAACATGGATTGCAATTGTCAGAGATGATGAGAATACCAAAGCTATTAAAAGGACAAAGTTCTTAAACATTTTGTCTGATGGCAGACACTGTAATCATAAAAACTGTTCACTCCCAATGGAAAGCCCAGACAAGTTTCACAGAAGCAGCAAGTCAAAAGGCAAACCTTTCTGCACAGCCACATTGCTTTTCTTGGATTTAGTTCAAATGTAAAATGAAAACAAGTTCCCATACCCAGGAAGCTGCTGCAAACTGTGAATGTCAACTCTGAGTCCATCCCTGTGTGTTTTCTATGGAAGCCTCAGTCCAGGACACTCTCAGCATGTGCTTGAGCCCCTTTCCAAATGTTTTCTTGCAATAGATTTGTGGACCCTTTGGAGGTAGAAACCCTGAGACTAAAGAAGGACAAAAGGATGTGAGAAAGGAACAGCCAACTTCTTCTTACTCACATAATGCTTTACCACAAAAGGCAAAAAATGCAAACCCCACATGTTCGCCCTTACTGGAGTACATAACTATAGTTTGTGAGGCAAATTAAAAAACGACTTGTGGAAATTGCTCTAGAAGAAGTTGCCTTGGAGAACAAATTGAAGGATAAAAAGGTGATCACTATTTTTCATAAAGAGGCATTGACTTGCTGTGTCTCTCCCACAAAGTACTCAGGTTTTTCAGAGGATCATCCCTTCATACTGGAAGTGGACCAGCCATGGTGAGGTGTGCCCTGTGACCCTTTGCTGCCCCCAGCAGCAGTGACAGGCACAGCACTTTGTGGGCAGCGATTAGAGACTCTCACCATTGCACAGTGTTGTTGTCCAGCACTCACGAACACACCTTCTCATTTACTCGAGGTGGTTCTTTTATATATATCTATATATCTATCTATAGATATATAGATATATCTCCTGTGAGACTGTTCTATGTGTCCTGCCTGAACCAGGGTGATGGACAGTGATGCCACCCTTGGGCTTAGACCGAGCCTCCTGCGCAGCAAGATCTGGGGGTACGAGCTCCATCACCACCTGTGAGCAGGCCAGGGCTCCCTTCCCTTCCCATTGACCATCAGGATGCAGTATAGCCCAGCAAACTGCTTTAGGAGCTGGAAATAAACATTCTTCCTAAAGTTTGGGGCTGAGGGATGCCCTCCACAAACTGAAGGGGATCTAGCATGTCTCCCTGGCAATGGATGTGGTTGCCATGGTAACTTGGGGACTGCACACATCAACAGCTTTTAACATCTTGGTAGTTTGGGAAGTGACTGTTTAGGCATTCCAATTAGGCCGGATATTTACACGTTTAAAGGTATCACACGCTTAAAATAAAAATAAAAAAACCCAAGAAGATCTATTGGAGAGAGCCTAAGCAGTGCCAAATTAGAAAACAAGCCCTAAATATAGCCTTAACAGAGGCACATTTGAAAAACAACATCTAAACACAAGGAGGAAAGAGGAGCAAAGAAGGAAAATGAAACTCCCTTTGAAAACAAACAAGCCACCGCCCATGGCTTGACAGTAGGTGACACTACTCTGCACTGTTCCCTGCCCCAGCTCAAGCAGGGAGACAGCCACAGTCAGGGCAGCCTGTGCTTCTCCTCTAGGTCTCCAGAGGAACCCCAGATCCCTCGCAGCTTTGACTGCAACTGGCCTTTGCCTGTGAAATGCAACCAGTTCAGTGTTCTTCCCATGCCTCTTAGAACTGGCCTTTTCTGTCACCCTGTTTTCAGTGCACCGCAAGCGTCATGACAGACTGATGTAGATTGTGACACTGGGGCTGGAGATTTTAAATATGGGGCTTCGTCTCCTGGGATGTCACCTGCTCTAACCAGAGCCTTCAGCTAAGATCAGCTTTGAACGATATAAATGCTGACTTTTAAATCGCTATTTCAAATGTCAGGCTTAGCCACCCTGGAGGCATATAAAGCAGTTTACACCTCTCAAATCTTTTGTTTCACATAATAACCATGTTTATACCTAATTCAGGTTCCCAAGGTGTTTATTTACTGGCTAAAGCTACAGATGTGGAGACAGACCCACAAAACACAAAGCGGTACTAATTAAAAAGGACTCTTGCGAGCTTTGATCCTGGAGCACAATGTTTTGAAAGCTTGCAAGTTCAGTGCCTGCAGAGTATGACATCCCTCCTGCTGCAATTAGAAGGATGACTGTGCACACTGTGGCTGAGGAAGAGGAAACTGCTTCCAAATCAAGGAAATCTGCAATAATTTAATCATACAGGGTTAACATTTCCACACAGACAGAGGAGAGGAAAGATCCATGGCTGCACACATGAGCTTCAAATTCGTTAATGCTTTTCTTGCAGCCTTGTCCATGTGCCAGTCCTCATTTTGTCAGAGTTCTGACCCATAGACACATCCCACAAATCTGCTGTGTGCTTTTCCCTAGACATTCTCCCCCTTCCCTCCCACCACTACAAATTCACAGTATCTATTTGTGTTTTCCTTCCCCCATTTGTGTTAAGTCCAGATCTAACACCCCCCATTCCTTGGCCACCTGCCACTCCTGGCTACTGCTCATACTCTTGCATTGCCTCATCCCCCTTCCCCAAAGTCCCTTCTAGGTGACTCTGGCATACCTCTCTCCAAAAGCCTCCCACGCCCCCTCCCATCTCTTAAAATGTCAGTGATCTTCTCATCTAGGTCAGTCCCCTACTTAACTTGACTGGATGGTACACAATGCCAGCTGCTTCTTCACCTCACTTCTCGATCCAGCTCTCAAACCCTCCCTTCCTCTTGCCATTCAGCATCTCACTCCAGTCTCCTTGGAGGTGAAAACAGAGCAGCTTTTCAACTATCTGACCTTCCCTTCTGCCTCTTCCTCCTTCCAAAACACAAGAGTATTTCATCTGCCTTCTAGCCCCTCCATCCATCTCATCTACCCTCTTCTCACTGTTTTCTGGCTTTTTCCTCTCCCTGCAGAAAGATGTACAGTAACCTCACCTTAGGAAGGACCTTGACTTTTGATTGCTCTTGCCTCTTTGGGTAGAGCCTCTCTCTCCTTTCCTCCTATTCCAAATAGAGTCGCCTATATCCAGCCAACCACGGTCTGGAGCTATTTTCTTCTAATTGCATCTTGGAAACTCTCTTGTCTTGCACTAAAGAGAAACCTTTTTCCACAGAGTTTCTAACTACCTCATCTTGACGAAAGGTTGGGGCACTCCTTCATCTTGAGCTTCCTTTGACCCATAAGCCATCCGTAAATCACACGACTGAGCGCAATTCATAGGTTGGTATCTCTTGTCTCAGTCTGCCAACCTCACAACCACAGCCATCCTTCCTCTTACACCTCTTTATCTACCATTTCAACTGAGTTTAAAAATAGTTCCTTAACTCTTTTGATAGTCTCTCTTGGTTTTCTCTAATTATTGCCATGTTAGCCTCTGCTGAGACCTCTATGCTGCAATCTGTGCTTTGTGTTCTGCATGTCATTCTTTATATTCTTGTTTCTAGGCCTATGGCCAAGTCATGTACATTGTCTTTCCATGGTATCTCTGTGTCACTGTTTTCCATTTCTCAGGTGTGTTGAAAGTGGCCCACCTGTCTTAAATGTCCAAGCTGACTATCCTTGTACTGTGTCATGCTCAGTATAAAAATGTGGCAAATTTTCAAACCAACACTCCTTCCAAGAGCTCCTTCTCCAGCCAAGGTGTCCACACTGACACCTCATTAGCCCTCTTCTAATTGTTAAGACTCTTCCTTGTCATGACATTTATGCAAAATGTGGCAACTCTTAGACTACAGTTGAGATCTCTGCCTATCCTGCTGACTGATACCATGGAATGGTTTGTGTAGGCTCCACCATCTGCTTGTATCTGCTTTGTCTTGCACTCACATCATGAGCTTCCCAGGAAAGTGGCAATCTTTTGATTTCATTCAGACTGATCTTGGGTACTCGTGCTTGTCACCCGTAGGAATTGACATTGCAATAGCTGTCTCAAATTATCCACATTGACATAACAGCACAAGGCTTGACCTAAATATTAGTATAATGTGTCTAATTGGCATGGAAATAATTTCATTAAATTTGTAAAGAAAAGAGGATATAAAATCAAAATAGTCAGCATTTTTATCAAATATCTGTACAAGGAATAAACAAATTATTCTTTAACCCCCTTTACTCTAAAACAAGATCCTTCTTTGTACATGCCTTTCCTGCTTAATTAACTACTGTATCAATAAGCCAATGAAATTACAGAAAGTTGCATTTACATAATCAAATCTATTTAAAATCAATGTAACTAAATTGGTGCATGCCTATAATGTAGACATTTAAACTACTGTAGTCCTCACACACTGTTTTTAGCTAGCATTGATAAATCGCTGTAAACTGATTTAAGCACAGGATTAAATTAGTTTATGTACATATAATTGAGATGTTTGTACTGGTTTAACTAGATCCATGTTAAACTTAATTCCTGAAAGCAGTGCAAGTTTTTTATATAAACAAAACTTTGTCTTCCTTTCCCTTCAGTTCCCTTGCAAGTCCCAAGTCATGGTCTGCAGGCCATTCACTGGCAGGGTCTGACCCCCCACCTCATTTCCAGGCCTTCGGTCTCTTTACTGCTGGGAGGAACCTCAGGTCAGTAAAAACAGCAGGAGAGAAGGAGGACTAGTCAACCTAAGTTGACCTCTGCCTCACGTACTCACCCATCTGGTGAGGCTGCATAAGTGAACGCCTCTCCCAACGCCTTTTCGTGTTCATCATCCCACAGCTTTCAGATCCTCTTCCATGAAAATTCCTTATGAATCAGTTAAATTGCGGGACGGCTCATTTAATATCAGAACGGCACTGTGCTTATTGCCCTGAAAGCCTTATGAGAACCCACTCTGTTCCTCCAGATTCAGTGTGCATAAGGATCACTGTTAAATGAGAGAGAAAGGCTTTGAAATTTTTAGACTCTACTTTCAGTGTTTCCTTATGAGTATTAAAATACTTCTCTTTCGCGCTGGGCTGCAGGTCCACTGAACACTTCCAAATTTATCTTTTTAATTCCTAAATCAATTCAATTGCAGTTCAATTCAATTTTTGTACCTTATTAAAAAAAAAAAAAAGAATAAGCCAGTTTTGGGATGATATCTTCTTGTCACACTATCTTAGCTATTATATTTCATTTGTATCATCCTCCATTTTAGGGCTTTATTAGACCCAGCTGTAACCTTTCAGAGCTTCTGAATGAAGACAAGGAAAGTCAGGAATTAATCTTTATGCTAAAGCTTTTTCAAGCCATTTCAGTTGCAACATTTCTTAACCTGTAATTTGGCATAGTATTGTAGGGTGCATCATGCTGTGGAACTAACTGTTCTTAAATTGGTCTATTTTAATGAGCAAATTTCTCCATTTTAAGGTTATGTCATGGTGAAAAACAGTCTTAATTTTAATGAAACAAATATTTTTCTCTCTTCATATTTCTATAGTAAAGGTATCAGCCTAAAGCCTTGAGAGTGCTTCTTTTTTTTGCAACAGAATGTCTCACTCATAATTTAATCATTCAGTTGCATAGAGTAAATCTGTAGCCCAAATTACTCTGAAGTGGCTGCCTAGCAGGAGGGACATTTATGTCCATTGAACTTTCTTATCCAGGCAATGGCTAAGCACAGGTAGGGAATGAGACACAATTTTGTAGCTTTAGCTTTTAGGAAGGACATTAGACTGATCAAGGAACACAAAGATGACAAAAAGGTGGATCCCTTTCAAGCTCATCAAATTATGGCTACCACTGTTATTTCCAGGGGAAAACTCTGCATGCTATACGAAACTGTGAGCTCATAGGCCAACAATATTTTCTTCTCGGTGTTACTGTCTTAGTCATTGTGTGCACGACACCTCTAATCCACTTGCCAGCATATGCTTAATGCAAAATGATCCGAGGAGCTATTTAACCTTGTCGCTTTGCATGCAAGCAGAGATTTATGTCTGCAGAACAGGAAATCCACTATAATGGCAAATGTCTTGTGCCATTAAATGGGCTGTTGAACATTGCTAAACTTAACTCGGAAGGAGTTAGAATCCCCACATTGCTTACAATGATTCGTTGCAATGATTAATTCCATCTTCTTTGAACTATATTTTTTTTTTTTTTTCCAGGAAAGAGTATTTAGACCTAAAAACTAACAGGTGACAAAACCTGGAAATCAGATAACTGAAGCATGAATTTCATCCCGCTACCTAGAAAATTATTGCATTTTATAGTCTATTCTATTCATGGCAGCAATTTTCAGCTCTATACCCAAGCACAGAATGGTAACTGGGTGCCAGTGCAAGTTCAACTAAATTTGGCGTAAGTAGTATGTTAAAAGCTGTCCATGTGTTTATGTACTCAAGTGTCCCAATCAGCAAGACTGGGAGAACACTTTTGGAGGAGTTCATCTTATATCTGCAGCGCACAAAAACGTTCACGCAGCCACCCAAGAACAGCATGCATGCTTGTAATGTGCACTTTTTAAAATTCCCCCAGCTGCATGCTAACAAATGTCATCAGATTCAACAGACGGCAAATCAGGTAGGCAAAACACAGAAACCACTTTGAAAATCTGCCAAAACAGAATCATCTCGAGATCTAGCTGCCATTTAGCGCGCAGACTATTCTGTGTGACAGGGATGCAGACAAAATGAAGCAAAGCGAACAGCTTCATCTGGATACATTTCTAATCAATTAATCTGAACCCTCATTGTAGATGAAACCATAGTTCGCAGAGTCCTCAACAAAGATAGATACAGATCAATAAACATCCCACAAAGTGGTGATATACATCTTAGCTGGGAATCAAGATTTATGTTAATCTGAAAGGGCTCAGCAAGGATGCTTTCATATTCATTACTTCTTTTTTAAGAGTACATTTTATAACACCTGTTTATAAAAAGGAAAGCCAAGATCCCTGTTGGGCACAGTGTCCTTCCCCTGCTCTCATTTCACAGGAAGATGGTACCTACCTCTGCTTCAGTACTTTAGAGTTACACAATATTTAGAAATGTCACCTGCAGTTACCAAAACCTGCTGAGCTTAAGCCCACTAATTTATTTGGGGATTTTTCCTTTGAAAAGTGTCTCTATACTGACAACTATGGAGATATATATTGATTAGGAGAGCATGCTTTCAAAAAATGTATTTCAGTACCATTTTAAACTTCCAGTCTAGGAAGAATAAATTATTTTTTGATGTGATGAATATACATCATAGAAGCAATGTCATACAAATAATACATATACACATAAGTAATATAGATATTTATGTATATATAAATATAAACATATGGATTTTCTAAATAACTTACTACTAGAAACAAACAAAAAACCCTATCAGTTTGATGCATGACTATGCAGGTACTTTGTGTTCCAAGAACTGCTCAAAGGTGTGAAACTCTGTCACTGTGATTTATTTAGGAAGTAAAGCATGCTGTTCATCTCATCCCATGTGATTTTTACCTGCTCTACACACTCTTTGGTGCTGCCTCTAACCCACTCTAACCTAAACACTGTTTTACTGAACCCTAGCCTTCAAATATTGAGTTTATTGCAATAATTTGCCTTCTGGCTCACTGCCATAGTCTCTGTGCGACTCAATAACCCTATTTCACTGATACCTCTGGGAGGTTTTTTGCAGGCAGGGGCACTGAAAATCCCCCATACAGTAAGCTTTCTTTCAACATTGGAGCATCTGAAATTTCAATACCTTATCTCAAACCTAGAAACTTCTAGGTCTAAAAGCCATATTTGTTTTATTCGTTTATTTGTCTTGTATTTTGTTTTTGTTGTTTTGGTTATTTGGTTTGTTTGGGGTTTTGTTTGCTTGTTTAGTGTATTTTTTGAGTTGTTTTGGTTTTTTTGTTTTGTTTTGGTTTTTTTTTTTTTTTGGTTGGTTGGTTGGTTTGGTGGTGTGTTTTTTATTTTTAGTTCTCCTTATGGCTGTTGCTAGATGCTTCAGTGAAAAGGGAGAAGAAAACCCCTATTGTCTAAACCAGCCTCTCTGAAGATATCATCCTGACACCAGGCTTATTACAGAGCAGTTTAAGCCATGGGATCCTAAAACTTTACATTCCTGCCTGGGAGTATCAGCTTTAAGTATAACCTCTTTTGATAGTCTTTTCCAATGTGCAATCCCTATCTGAAAATTGCTGAATTACTGACCTTAGTAATTTCTCAGGTAACCAAGTTTTAACTTTCTATTTATAGGGAAAAACTGTTTTACCACTTTTGAATTTACCACCTTTTGATTTCAATGACTGTTTCAGTACTTTTAGCAGATAGGGAAGAGAAGCTCTCATTCAACTTTTTCTATGCTATTCATTCTTTCATAGACTTTTTCTTTTTATCTTGAGCCTTATCTTCTTTCCAAGCTGAACAAACACAGTCTTTTCAATTTCAAGCATGTAATGTTACATTATATAGTCTAAGATCAGCATCTATCTAAGCAGCAGCAGAAATAAAACATGAAAAAGAATCCTGAATTTAAGCACACAGTGTGCGTTATCTGCCATAAATTGTAAGAAGTCAATTAAAAAGTTCTTTAGCCAGTATCAGCGATGTGTAATGGGAGCATTTACTTGATTGCTAATGGCTGGGTTTACACGATGTCTCAAAGCATCAGTTGTGAGGGTTGGCAGCAGCACAGCATTAGGACTGTGATCATCACTATAAATTAAGTTTATGTTGATATAATTAGCAGTTGTAAGCTAAAGCAATATTTATATTGATCCTAGAAAAATCAATGGGGTACCAGTAAAAACATACTCCAAAAGTTCATGTGGCCTGTGACATGGAATTCCTGCTGTTTGCTTGTTTCGAAAGACAGGAAGACGGAGAAGCCCAGCAGTTTAGCTGGTGCTCAGGACCTCTGCAGGGGTGCAAAGACTACTCTTTTGAGTCCTTTCGCTGGGTGGAGTGAATGTGGAAATCCCCAGGGGAATACAGCCCCGAGAATAACGAAGAACTGTACAAATAGCAGGGTGTGATGTTTATGTGCATTTTCTTTAGTCCTTCTCTGACATACATTTACAGAGTTTTGACTATGTTGATTTTGGTGAGCTTAAACACAGCAAGTTGTTCTCTCAAATCCTGCTATGTAAGGATTAGGAAGAGGGGAGCCTGCAGTGTTGCCACCGGCTGGGAGCACACAGAAAAGACAAGATGGCCATGCTCCTGCCTCTGGCTTACACGTAGGTTTAGTTTGCTTGAAACAGGGTCGTTTGCTATTTGTTGTGCTTAACCTCTACAAGAAAGCTGTCTCTTTGTTTAACAGGAGTTTAAAGCTCTCTGCTTTTGGTTCTCAAAAACGTCTGATAAGACGTCCTTTCGCTTTGGTACCTACCCCAGTGCTGGCAGCAGTTTACATTAAACCTCTGCTTAATTGCACTGTATAAATAACATTTATACTGAAGGAATAGCTACAGGCCCCAGCTAAGCTGGGACCCTCGGCTGCCAGCCCCTGTGCAAAGACGGAGTTAATAATAGCCCTCGGAGCAAACAGCTCAGTGTCTTAATGCCAGGTGCCTGAGGTATGGGACTTGCCCTGACAAGTCGCAAGTTACATTTCTGCCACTCTTTGAGGGGCTGAGAGGAAGGTTTCTGGAGGGGCTGCTGTGTCACTAGAAAACCCAGCTGAGGACCCAGAGTCTCCTGCAAGAACCAGCTGCAGATTCACCCCTGGGTCCCTGGGCTGAAGGCACCCTCTGGTAGTACAGCTCCGTGCCTGGGCAGCAGGTCATGCCACGCTGTGCTCAGCCTGGGCTAAGCCTTCCTTTTGGATGGTATCTCGAGTTTCATAACTCATGAACAAAGGAGAGGATATGTAGCAATAGCATCATTTTTTTTTCTCACTGCTATGAAGTGACGTGTGAAGAAGAAATTACAAAAAAACCTACCCAAAACAACAACAACAACAAAAAAACTCCAAACAAAAACCCCCACAACCAATCCACAACACATAATTATTTTAAATTAAAACATCGAAGAAGCAAAACAACGACAGCAATTAGGCTGAGCATACTCTTCGATTTGGAACAAAAACAGGAAGCTCAACTCTCTGCTGGCTGAACTCCACTGAAGCCAATGTTTTGCTAGCAAAGAATTTGGCTCTGAGTTTCCAACAGCAATAATAAAGTAGATTTATTGCCTAAGTAAAAGAGCAGACACTGCTCTATGTATTTCAGTGCCCTTCTCCCAAAGCTTTCGTCCAGGTGAGCCAGCGTGATCACGATGATATGCTGCTAGTCCCTATGGAACGTGATGATGACAGGCAAGTGAGCCGAACCAGTAAAATCAACTTCAGCAAAACAGAAAACAAATCTACAACTAAAATTCAGGGTAAATGTGTGGCTATGACAATGAAAGGGCTCGCTATGTTCCTACCAATTTTTACCATGTGTGGCAGAGAGAAGAGTGTGACTTGGATAAAGGGATGCCACTGCCTCCAACCAACAAAATCAGAAATAATCACCTTTTCCATGTTGTGCATGCAGGGGTACAACTCAGGTTGCACGCACAGAAGCAGCTGTGACAAGAGCTCAGAGTCCATGTCCCCAGCTCCCGTGTACAGCCCACGTAATGGGTTTTTTTTGTCTGCATCTGCTCTTCCACTTGGCCAGTAAATCTGTTGTTTCACTGTTATGCTGCTGTTGGGAGAACCTGAGCTTCACTCAGGTGTCCTGAGGATCTCGCGTTGCTGTTTGTGTGTGAACTGCCAGAAAATGGGGCAAGGGGAGGTCTTCAGTGAAAATACAGCACATCTAATCTGTTTTCACCTGGAGCGGAATCTCTGTCCTCGGGTGCAGAAATGCAAACACTAATTCCCACCTCATGGAGGCTGCTGAAATTCTTGGAGACATCAAAGGTGGTGTGAGTGTGGGCACATGGAATCGGCTCAGACAGGGGCCTGACACCACCATATTCCCCGTGGCTCAGATGAAAGCAGGAACAGCCAACATGTCATTTGGCTGCCACACCACCCTGTTGCCTGTACCCCCCTCTGGAGCAGAGTAGCTGTCAGTCTCTGCTGAGTCACCAAGGGAAGCTGATGGGATTCTGCTGATCATAGCCTCTGGTTTCTCAGAACAACAAGGCTGTGGATAATACTGGGAAATTATGGTTTCAGCTGTTTCAAGATCCATAGCATTTTATTCTCTCTCTTAAAACATAACCAGGGGAAACAGGGGAGCAATTTTGAGCCTTGTTAATCACAAAGGGCCTTTTAAAGTGTTGCACTGTCAATATATAACTTTTATGAAATTGTGTTATAAATGCCAGTTTTAGACAACTAACATATTTTAATAGCATTTTTAAATGCAATCTCACTTTCACACTTGTTAATGAAAAGCAGATAACTGAGGATGGATCAAGTCATAAAAAGATGTGGAGACGTGACCCTCCTCTGTGGAGCTGGAGATACCCTTTCAGGGTCAGTCCCCCCCCATAGCCAGAAAATCTGGTCCTGCACTGACTGCCAGCTTCTGTGGCTTTGCCAAAAGCAGGCAGAGGGCTCACAGGCTACTTAATGGGTGTATAATCTTTCCATGAGCAAAGGGATTTGCCAGCATTTATAAGGGGCTTTTAAGTGTCATGACTGATGAAAAGTGGTTTTAGCTTGCTTGGGATCCCTTGCTGCAATAACTGAGGTATTTCAGATCCCAAGCTAACAGTTACACTGCTCAGCAGAGTCTCATACAGACACCACCTGGTTGCAGCCTTTATTCAAAGGCTGTCTCGCCTAACATAGCAAATTAAACCTCTCCCTCTGCTAGTAAGGCAGCAGCAGAGGGTGGCAAACATGCTCTGCTGCACAAGGCAGCCTGCTGCTCTTGCATCCCTGTGAACGAGCCTTTCTGAGCTGGGAAACACTTGGGTTCTGTCCACCGGTGCCTGCAGCATTCCCTGCAATCCCTGTGTCTGTCCAATGTGTAATTCAGAAGTTACTCTGCTTCACACAGGGAAATACTGCTGAGTGGAAGTGGTAGGTCTTCACTGTTTAGCATATTATTCCTGCACAATAATTACATGGCACGAGCATTATACTGATATGGAAAAATTAGGTTATTCAGAAACCACTTCCTACATATGAAGAAGTTGGAAGGAATTCTGTAAACAGAGACGAGTGTGACCCCAGTGTCCTTTACTCTCCCCGCAAATCTCAGAGGTGAGACATGATACATTCCAGGGATGGAAAATGAGAAGAAGACGTAGACGTGGACACACACATATACACACACCCCTCCATTTATCATGAAGAAAACTTTGCTGGTATATAGTGTTTTTTATGGTTAAAAAGTGTGGAGGCCAATGTAGGTAAACTCAGCACTGAAATAAATTTTGATTTCTAAAGAGCATGTGCTGAGAAAATGCCCAGCCCTGTGCAGAGAATGGGTTCCTGCCTAAACAGGGGCAAACAGAAATAACCAAGGCAAACTGCTGAGGGCTTCACGTGGCAGCTGGTTCCTGCAGTCAGAAGAAGACTCTGTTGCCATGCAGATATCTACCCAGAGGATATTCGTGAGCATGTCTGAGGATCTGCTTACTATTGGAAGTTGTCATTGCACATCTCTGGATTAAATTTGATATTGTGTGGGGATAAAAAGCCTTTTCCTTTCAAATCGCAAATATCCTACTTCTTTCCTCTCTTTTTCTTCCCTCAGATGATCTGGCTGTCTCAGCCTGCTCTAGTTAACTGTTGGAAACAAATGTGTTTCGGCCTGGAACAAGCTCCTCTCCAATAGGCTGGAGATGGGATACTGGTCCATTTTCTGCAAATGGCTTTGCTCCTGGCAGTCATCCCTCTGCCATTGCACACTTCCCTCTGCTCCCCCAGCATATATACCTGTTTGTCTCCAGTGCTTTGAAGCCAGGGAGATGAGGAAGGGCTGCACGAGGAGGAAGAAATGGAAGGCTGGAGGATTTGTAGTGGGTGCAAGGGACTTTGTCATCAGGAGCAGTGGAGTGTGTGATTCCCACGCCTTACCCGCCCTATCTGCCTTTACACAAGACTCCTCTTCCCAGGAGGGTGAAAGGGCATTTTATAAATACAATTACAATACTGTTGGGATCAATACCACGAGGCAGATGGATAGCTCAAAAGAAACAGATAGATTAGATGGTGAGATAAAATAGATTAGTCAAATTGATCTGGGACCAGTGAGATAAGGTCCTTCCTTCCAGAGCAGGTAACAATGGTGCATGTGAAGGATGCCTCTGTGATGTGTGCACCTCTCCCTGCTTTTCTGTCTCTTCTCCCTTTGTCTGCTTCATGCTACACCAAACCAGAAGAAGAACAACAACAACAACAGCAGCAGAGATAAACACCACTAGGTGACTCAAAGCCCTTTCTTCCGCATCCTTGCCCCTTCCCAGACACCGAGCAGGAGCTTTCAGCTGGGTACTCTTCTTCTCCCTTCTAATTCGGGGTCCCAAAGTTTGCCACTGACAAGAAGAACAATAGAAGGAGTTACGAGCTGTGGCGTTGAGTCCACCAAAAGCGTGGCCTGCTGTTGAGCACTCTCCTTTCCAAGAATAAGTGTCATATAAAAATACCGGTTTGAATTATCTAGGTAAATCCAGGAGAACTGCATGAAACCCTCTTTTACCAGGAGGCTCATCAGAGAGATGTGCACTGTATACAAATATTATATGCATACTGACCTTTGGTTTTCATTGCAATGTGTCTGCCAATACATATTCCTCTAGCAGACAGTTGGGAATGACAAATCTACTCCAAACCACACCTGTTCATCAAAACTTAAGGAAATAATAGCAACTGCTATCTGTGTATCACATAGCCAATTAGCCACTGCAGGAGAAATCTTAACTTTGGGAACACTTTTGAGTGCCAAATTTCACAATCTCTCTGGGTTTATATTTAAATTTCTTCTACTCCTTTTTTTAGTTTTTTTCTCCCCCAAGGAAAAAAAAAGAAGAGAAAATGAAAAATCCTGAGACACACTGCTTTTACAAATGCAGTTCTATCAGCAGCACTGGTAATTTCTTTTACCTTTGGCTATTTGGCTCACATGACTGACATATTGCATGTTACAAAAAAGCCACTCTTCAGAGGAGAACAAACACATCACTTTTTTCAGTCCCAAACTGCCTCTGCCCTGGCTTTTGCCAGAGCCAGGAATAAATGTATGGGCATTCAGTGAGGCTAGGGGTAGATGGCCCAGCCTTGTTTTATGCCCTGAGGGACTGAGACCTTCACGTGGAGATTTTGCCAAATGGTCAGGGCCCAATTTATCTAACAGACTTAATGAAGTGCCCTATTTTATGTTACAGCACTCTATGGAGTTGCATCCCTCTCTCCCTGATCCTCATGTCTGCAGGCTGTTGGCTCTTCTTTGTTTTGACCTCATGGAAGGCTGGTTTAAGGGGCTCAGGTGGGAGAAAACTAACCCTGCTGTAGGAAGAGAGGCATTCAGTGCTGGTTCAACCCACTGAGGTGGCTCACTGCAGGCTCAGAAACAGATGGGAGGAAATGGGCAGCCAGGGACAAGAGAGGTAAGGGAGGAGTAACACTGCCCCTTTGAGCAGCTCATAGGTGATTAGTTCAGCTTAGCTGTAGCCTTAAATGACACTTTAAGCCTTAAAGGGCCCAAAATCACGTGTCTGGCAAGAGGAATTGATAAACTCTATCCCTAGTCTTGCAATGGGATTTGTTATACCCTCATAAAACAGCATCAGTTAGAAAAAATGAAAAATTATGACTTACAAAGAAAAACTGAATTTATTGAAGTTTTCTTCTGAAAGGAAAGACTGGACAAAAAAAAAAAAGTCCCAAATCAAAATACTTCTACCCAGAAATCTAAAAACTGCAGAGTTTTACGGCACTCATGAGACCCTTGTCCAGAGCCCTGCCCCAAGGCAGGATCAGCTGTCCTCAGTCTTCCCTGATAAACATTTCTGTGGCCTACAGCAGTGAAAATGTTGCCCTAGGAAGAGGTTAGCCAAAAGTCTCATGCTTCAATTCTCCCCCACAACTTAGCATGTTCAGACCACATCTCCCAAAAAAAATGCAGTTGTTGTGAGTAGAGACAGGAGGTGGTTTAATCAGAAAAAATCTGTGAAGAGCATCACACAAGAACTGGTACCTCTTGATATTCAAAGTCCTTCAGCAGCAAAGGCACAGATAGAAAATCACAACGTGGAAGAGCAGCCACACTGAAGTACATCTGGAGGACTGGTCTAAATGTTTTTGCATTTTGGCACCCAACTCTACTTTTCCAGTGTTCACTATCTCAGCCACATCTAACAGGTAGGCACATGTAGGAAGCCCATAGCGTTCACCTTATATCGCCCATATGGATTGCCACAGTCTCCTGCTGGTGGAGAAGTTAGTGTATCCGTAATTTCAGTTACTGGCTGACTCGAACAGCAGAAGGTATAGAAAGTGGTTTTGCCCCTGGGTAGAGCAGAAGTATGCAATGAGTCTCTGCATGATCAGTGGAGTTGCTTCTAGGCTGCTGTTGACATTGGCAACAAAAGGAGGGCTAAGGAGAATCTCCATCCTTTTTTGGATGCAGGGGGAAACATAATGACAAAGGATGAGGTACTTAATGTCTCTTTTAATAGTAACACCAGTTGTTTTCCAGGTATCCAGCTCCCTGAGTGGGAAGACAGGCACTGGGAGCAGAATGAAGCCTCCATAATCCAAGGACATATGGTCAGTGACTTGTTACACCACTCAGACCCACACAAGTCAATGGAACCAGATAGGATCTACCCAAGGGTACTGAGGGAGCTGGTAGAAGTGTTCACTGAACCACTTTCCAGGTCATTTACCAGCAGTCCTGGCTAACAGGCAAGGCCCTTGTTCATTGGAGGTTACCAAATACTACACTCACCTGCAAGAAGGGTCATAAAGAGGATCTGGGAAACTACAGGCCTGTCAGCCTGACCTCGGTGCTGGGGAAGGTCATGGAGCAGATCATCTTGAGTGCCATAATATGGCAGGACAACCAGATGATCAGGCCCAGAGGGTGGTGGAGAATGGTACTACATACTGCTGGTGGCAAGTGGAGTTCCCCAGAGCTCAGTATTGGGGCTGGTCCTGTTTAATATCTATATCGATGACCTGGATGAGGGGATCGAGTGCACGCTCAGTCAGTTTGCAGATGACACCAAGTTGGACCAGAGTGTTTGTCATGGTTTGAGATAGCCCCAAAATACAATTCCCTAGCTCCATTCCCCCTCCCACATCTCAACCTAATGTGAGATGGGTTTTTCCAGACAAAACACACCAGACTCAAAGTGGGGGAAAGGGAATATATTACAATGACTGTACAAATAAATACTATAACACATTATACACACAATCATAACTATCTCTACCATGACATATAGTATTTATAATGGATCAGATCTCTTCTCCCCTCCAAATAAAAGTCCAGGAGGGAAAGAAGGACAGATCCCTTCCAGTCCTTAAGCAGCAGCATCTTCTAAGGCAGCGATCTGTCTGTCTTCTCCACATGCAGTAGCTGATAGCTGGATTTCTGCCAGCACTCATGAGGGAGGTATCCAAGCTCCCTCGGCCCCCTTGATGCAGGCAAAGGGGTCTTCCATGGGCTTCGTAACCCCAGACAAGGTCGTTTCACCACGTCCTATCACGAGACACAGCGGGGTCTTCGTGATGGTCTGGTATCCCAGGAGACTCAAGCTCCTTGCAGGGTTTCTGTGCCCTGCCTTCAGGCTGCCACCGTGGCAGCAGTGCAAGGGGGGGAGCCAAGGTCAACTCCCCCCGCATTCCATCTGGCCGTCCCAGTCCAGCTCCGGGACGTCTTTTGAGCTTCTTAGTTCCTCTCTCTCTCTCTCTCCGGTGCTGCATGTCCAAAACCCTTCTCCTTAATAGGAGTCCATCTATTCCTCCTTTCTCGGAGGTCTCAAAGGAGTTTGGGGGGGATCTGGTATCAGTCTTACCCCCAGAACTCTGTCTCTCAGCTGCTGACTCTCTTTTTCCCGTCTCTCCTTCCAGGAGTTCTTTCTGCAGTGCTGCATGTTTCTGTTGCTTCTCTGGTTCAGGTCTTATCTATCCTGGCTCTCTGCCAGTCTCTGGACGCTGCGTCTCTGCTTTCTGCTCTATCTCCACTGCCCAGCTTGGAGAAAACATCTCCCGGCTTAACTACAGACACTTAGTCCAGTCTAGTACTGTTCCAAGTCTCTGCAGTCCCCCCCAGCCGGGGCTGGGAGGCCCCAGAGGGCCCAAGGGGCTCAGAGCCCCTACCTCGTGGCTCTACAACATGGCCACCTCTCCTCAACAACCAAAACTACAACCCATCTCTTCCAGTGAGCTTGTGAAATGTTGACATTTTTGCAGGAGCGCCCATTGGGCAAAACTTCAAAACTTCCAGGGGTTTCCAACCCTTGGGATCTACCACTTTTCTTAGCCTCTGGGGGAAAACAAAGTCCAAACCACTACAGTGTTGATCTTCTGGAGGGTAGGAAGGCACTACACAGGGATCTGCACTGGCTGGTATCCATAGGCTGAGGCCAGTTGTAGGAAGCTCATTAAGGTAAAGTGCCTGGGCCTTCACTTGGGTCACTATAACCCTATGCAAAGCTACAGGGTTGGGGAAGAGTGGCTGGAAAGTTGCCTGTTGGAAAAGGACCTGGTGGAGCTGGTCAACAGTGGCTGAACGTGGGCCACAAGTGTGCCCAGGTGGCCAAGAAGGCCAGTGGCAACCTGGCTTGTATCAGTAATATTGTGGTCAGCAGGACTAGGGAAGTGATTGTCCCCCTGTACTCAGCACCGGTGAGACCACATCTTGAATCCTGTGTCCAGTTTTGGGCCCCTCTCTACAAGAAAGACACTGATGTGCTGGAGCAGGTCCAGAGAACAGAAACAGATCTGGGGAGGGGGATGGAGCACAAGTCCTCTGAGGAGGGGCTGAGGGAGCTGAGATTGTTTAGTCGGAAAGAAGAAGGCTCAGGATGGACCAGGGAAGTGATTGAGTCACAGTCCTTGAAGGTATTTAAAATACGTGTGGATGTGGCACTTAGGAACATGGTTTGGTGGTGGACTTGGCAGTGGTGAGTTAATGGTTGGACTTGATGATCTTAAAGGTCTTTTCCAACCTAATCAATTCTATGATTTTATTCCATGATTCTGTGAATGGCAAAGGAGACTTTGGTTCTTAAGAATATAAGCTGCAGAGAACTTGAGCCATTATATTAAAAATATTATTAATATCTGGTTATATAATAAATTGAAAGTCCTCCCTCCTGTACAAAATGTTTTCCATCTGATTTGAAGTAGCTAACATACAGAAAAAGTTAAAGAAAAAAAGAAAGGCAAGTCAGCTGTTCAAAGGTGTGATATCTATGAAAGAAGCCAAGTCAGAGAAGTGATTAAAGTGGCCAAGTTAAACAAGATACAATTAAAGCCACTGCTTCCCCACCATCTCCCCAGATTTTCCAAATAAGGGTTTATGAATCCTAGGGGACCAGGTTAGCTCTAATTGTATCTTGTTTAACTTGGCCAATTAAACAGCAAAGTCTTCTCAGAGCTGGCCCTGCCTGCAGATATCACACCTTCTTTGCTTCTGACTGCTTTCTTCAGTTTTTGAAGCATATATACCATATATTTTATTAGCTCTTGGGAATGTGTTTCTAAAAATGCCCTTTGGTTCATACCCATTGCAACTATATGAACAGTCTTTTCAACTATATGCCATTTCTGTGGAATAGTCGAAACTGTCACCCTGAGCTGTGATACCCTCACGTGTAAACCCTTTAAAGAGTGGACATTAACTTCTCAGAAGGATTTGGGAGAAGACCAGAAACACCTTTTGCCTCAAGAACCCATTTGCAGCAGGCTGGAACTGAGCTGAAAGTGAGGAGAGTGAGCTGGCACTGCAGATATTTAAGATGGACAGAGCTTTTACTTTTCAGAGGAGACAAAGGGCAACACCTGAATGGAAGAAGAGGGGACTGCACTTCCTCTGGGCTAAGTGAACAAGCGAGAGACAGAAATGGCCTCCTTACCCTATAGATTACCAAAAGATGGAAGGGAAATGGGGAATTTGTTACTACTTTTCAATAATTATTTAAACTCAACATTTGGAATTCTATATGACTCTACCTAAATTAGTAAAGCACACACAATATTTTTAGAGGTAAACTGGTCTTCTGCCTGTTCAGGGTGACAATTTCCACTATTCCAGGGAAATGGTTCACTTAGTGCTAAATTTTACTAGGAGTTACTCTACTTTTGCAGGGGAAACTCCTAACTGTCTATTAAACAAACGATACACAAATACTCAACTCTTACAGACGAACCAGACAATCATTCTGCCTACTTTGGAGAGAGGAAAATGGCAAAGTGACCATAAAAACTGACAAAAGAGGCATGGCAAGCCCCAAAGCAGTATTACACTACATTATGTCACAAATGTGCATAATCCAAGGGATATGTCCTGTTTTCAGGCAGGAAACAGACATCCACAGCTCTAACCACAGCTCTGTTCAAGACTCATCTCAAACGAGTGTCCCCAACTCATTTTCCCATAAGTAACACAAGGACTAGGTTTCTCTAATTCACTGAGAAGCGGCAGCAGATAACATTCACTTACCACCTTGAAAAAGTCAGGTGCCACCCAAATGCATATGGGGTGCTAACAACCTACCTACAGCACTGTCTGGTACCAAAAAGAGCACACAGGTTTGACCAGGAGTGCAGAACCAGCACCATCAGGGTCCTGATGAATTATGAATTATTAGGAAACAGGAAACACTTTTTTTTTTTTTTTTGCTTTACCTTCCATTTTTTGAAAATCAAACTGCTACTGATAAACTTGATTGAGAGCACATTTGGAAAATGTTTTAATTGCTGCTTGTTGAAGTTTCCTATGATTAAAATGCTAAAAAGTTAAAAGAAATCAGCATGACAAGATGCCTGAGGAAGTATGCTAAGTAATGCAGAACAGTAATAACTGCTGGAGTGCCTGATGAGAGAGCTTCGCCCACTTGTATGTGGGAATCACCAGATGGCACTGTAACAACACATAGTTTTCCAAATTCTTACTCTGAGTGGGCAAGAACTGCTGGGTTAATGAAGAAACAATACCTTTCTGTTGTGAATAAGTAGTTTTGGGATACTGGGGAGAGGGGGAGCTATGAGAGATGGTTGTTGCTTCTGACCTACCTTCACCTAAAAAGTCAAGTTGATCCATGGATAGTAACTCTGTAAGTGCCTGGGTGTTACTTGAGTAGCTCTGGCATATGTGTACAATTAAATAAAGAAAGAATGCTAAAACCCAGAGTCTCTAGGTCATCTTCATTTTGTCTTTTACGGCATTTTGAAACATTCCTTTAGGAGGAAATTACTACATATTTATATAGTTATATACGTATGTATGTACATACAGACACATACATATGCACATCATTTGAATTAATCAAAACACAGAAACTTCCCTAAGGTTATGAAGCAAGGCAGTGGCAGAGCAAGGAAAGGAAGCCAAGAAAACTCTAATAAACAGCTGTAACAGAAGTACCTTATTCATGTGTGACTCACTAACACATAATTACTCTGATAACAAATAACACATTCTTGGAGAGTCTCGGTTTTGATTTATGTCACAGTTTCAGTAAATATAGAGGAGCTGCCAAATTTGCCTATATAAATTCCAGTGATCTCATTTGTTTTAATCAGAAGTTTTGGAAAAATTAGACAAAAAGGTCTTCCTCCCCAACAAACACCTTTTTTATTTTACCTTATTAATTTGGTGCTCCGACATAAGGTTCTGTTTTGAACTCTGCTGAAGGAGCAAGCATTTCCAAGGCCTGTTTATGACAAGATATAATTAATACTAGAGGGGAATTAAAGGAGATTTAGAGAAAAATATTGTACATATTTGGAGTTAAAAAATAATTTAGCCTCATTAAAACAGGTTTCCATTTGCAACTAATTTTATTCCTGGTTACAAAGGCCATCGTTTGTCTGAGCAAAGATGAAAAAGTAGCTGTTAACATAGTGCAAATGAGAATGAAATTGGAAGAGACATGTATGTTAATGAGCATCCAAGTGCACTACAGTGCGCAAAAGAGAGCAGAAAAAAAAAAACAGATTCCCCTGATATTGTTGAAAAGCTAATGATTATTTGACATGGCAAGGAATGCCCTGAACGTGCAATCTGCTTTATGTGAAGATACAGTTATTTGCAGGATCAGGGGCTACTCAGAATACTTTGAGTACAATACTAATTCCTTGATAGGATATTAATTATTCATTTGCCATTTTGGAAATAATTTAAATAATTTTATTTCCTTGCAAGAGAAAGGTCTGGCAAGAAGTGGCAATAACTGTGCATTTAGAACCTACCCTGGGTACCTGAAATCTAATGTCCATATGTGGCAATGTGCTTAGCTTAATCCCTGGATGTATATGCAAGTTGTTGATTCTCTCCCTCAATACAAAATGTATCATTGAGCTTGTGAATAAGTAGAGAGAAAGAGAGCCATGTTTCATGGAGATTTATGCAGTATGCACACGTGCCAGAAGGACCATGTCGTCCTAACAGAATTTGGTCTTTCATATTTACGTTAATGTACTGAATGGTTTTGCATGTAGGACTCCAAAAATTAGTATTGAAACTTCTTTTCAGCTAAAGATAACTAATTGAAAACAGAGACTCTCAAGTCCCGTCTTACCAACAGCCCAAGCACTAGAACATCAAAGAGAAGAGGAGCCCTGTCTCCTGACTGTGACTTAAACGATAATAGATCTGTCCGTTTTGAATGGAAAACCCATAAGCAGGAGGGCAGTGCTGAGGGCAAAATATGTGCAGGAGACACACCATTTTTGGGTTCCAGCAACAAACTCCATTTATTCTGTGAGTACCCAGAATGGTGCTATGTATTCCTGAGTGCTGCCCACTGGCACCTTAGCTATTTTGTGTGCAGCCTTGTGGGTGCCTTGTACACGTCCACAAACAAGCTGAGCATTTTTGACACCTCTCTGCCCATAGTAAAAAATAAACCATCTCCATGGACTTGGAAAATACGATGGAAAGTTTGTCTCGAATTGCTCGTCAAATTTGTTTGCAACTACTTGAATTTGCAGTGGATGTCTTGTCTGGGGCACCCTCTGGCTGCTGCACAAACAAGAGAAGCGGCACTCTGAGCTCAAAAAACCAAACTTGGGCAGGATTTAAGCCTGGGAAGGCATTTCTACTTTCTCCCAAGCTATGCTGCAAGCAGAAAAAGAGTTCTTGGACACACATCCAACCTAAAAAGCGCTATTATCTCTAAAGCAACTGTTCTGCCTTGTTGCTGAAAATCTAAATGGGGGTCAGTAATGTCTCAATCCAAAACATTCTATTGTTTTAAACATTGCTGTGTTTATTCCACCCTTTCCCATTCATTATGCAAAGAAACATTGAGAGTTTCCTTGCGATATAAACGATATATGCGAGATAAACAAGAAGCATGAATAGTTGAGTGGAGCCTGCCAGAATTCCCAAATATTTCATATTTTGGCCGCTGGGATGAATTCAGGCTCCAGACCACCTAACTAGAGAACGAGCTGAATGTTGTAAATGTGTTTGGCCAAGATTACAAAAACTTCTGAGTTAAATAATTTTGCACTGCTCTGCTAAAAAAATTTCCTCAGCATCCTCCTATTTTTTTAGATCACACCTTGCCAGGGTGGTCTTGTGCTTGTACACCAGTCATCGACACATGGAAATACTGATTCAGTGATGATGTTTGCAGTGTTTGCCAGACACGGAGCCTTTCGAGACCCCCTGAGTACCCCTCAAGATAACTAACAGGCCATAACTTCATAAAGTGTTTGGAGATAGAGAGCCAGGCTCAATAGGAGGTTTAACTAACACTGCTAAAATCATTGTGCAATGAAATGATCTTTCTTTGAGCTTCATAAACTATAACATGCAATTGTTGAACACTGAAGTGTGGCACAGATAGCCAGTCCATGCAACAGAATCCAGGCAAGTCAGCCATTTACTGGAACATGTATTTTAGCCATATAAAGTACGGGATATTTTTCCTGAGGATCATATCCACAAGATATCAGTCTTACCAGTGTGGCATCAGAAGTATTGCCCTGCTGAAACAAATGTGTGGTTTTCCTTTTTTACATCCCTTTCTCCTCCACTTTTAACATGACAGCCTAATCTGTGCAGGTGTAGTTCACCAGACTGCTTCATCCCTTCCCTGGTGTGAAATTAATTCATGCCTTCAGCAGAGTCCACAGACTGCTCATAGACCCCTGATCTTGCTTCCCTATTTTTTGCTTTCTGATTCAGTCTTCTTACTGCAGCAACTCTCTAACAGACTTATTTTACATGTTTATTCTTTTTTGTTCTCATCGGATTTTTTACACTGGTTAGGAAGAAATACTGCATCATATTCTGATTTATAGTGTTGTCTTACATTCTCTTCAGATTAAATATTTTTGTATGCCAAAGCAATAGGCTATTAAAGTTGCTGTATCTGAAAATACGGGTACATCTTTCTTTCATTCAACTGTTTACCTGGACACACAGATCCCCAGCTCTACTAAAGGATTCAAAGTGATAATGTCAATCAAATGTGGATGGCACATCTTCATGGCATTTGTTTTACTGTGATCGAAACTGTTGTACATAGTGCCCATGTTTCAGTCAACATTCACAAAATGCTCTATTTCTGTCACTGTATTGATGTGTGTTTGCTCATCCTTCCTGGCTGAAAAATGAGAGGAAAACTCTGGTTGTGTCCCCATGCTAAGTTGCACAAATATGATACTTTCAGTGAACTGAGAGGGAGTTTGTGGCTTCATCTCAGAGAAAGAGAAAGTGAATATGCATCCCGCTCTTGCAGTTACTGCTCTCGGTTCTGATTTTTTAGCAGCTGGCAAAACAAGGCAAATCACGGCAGAAGAGAAATAAACTGTTTTAAATTAAGACATTCCTTTTTCGCTGGGAAAATACTGACACTGACACTCCTGCAGCAGACCGTGCCCACTTGTACTTTGCAGCAACACAGCACCACACAGATCTACAAAAGACTTTAAAGGACCTGGCATATATCAGTGAGCCTACAGCCTGAACACCAAAGAAAGAACCAAAAAAGAAGGAAAACAAAGCCTTGAGGAAAAGAGCTGGTGTGATCACAGCCACGCTTACTACCGTTCCATCTCTCTGAGAAACTGAAGCCATTCTCACTTGCTTCTCAGCCAAGATATTGGAAATCACAATAGAATCACAGAATGACAGAATATGCTGAGTTGGAAGGGATCCACAAGGATCATGGAGTCCAACTCTTAAGTGAAGGGCCCATACGGCATTCCTCTAAATATTGTTTCCTTTCACCTTAGTTTTTACAGAAGAACAAGAAAAGATACATTACAGGTATTTACACCATTACTATCACCACATATATTGAAACCAGAGAGTCTAGGAGGCTTTTCCAGGGAAACAAACACTTTACACAATTCTGCACCAAAGTACTTTTATTCTAAATGGCCTCTCCACTTTTAGTCTCCCTGATTTCATGCAGTCATATGGGAATGCCTGTGCACAGCTGAGGGTCCTGCTCTGAAGAGGGAAAAAAATCCCAAGCCAGTTTTCACTTCAGCTTTGCATTGTAATTCGTCTTTCAATTGTTTGACAGCAGCATGCAAAACATTGCTCTGATTCAGCAGAAGCGCTTCACAGCCAGAACACAAAGCCCTTGCTTGAGCCTCAGAGGGAAGAAGGAGGGCTTTCAGCTGTGTTGTTTTATGATAGGGCAAGTTTTGCTCCTTACAAACTTTCTATGAAGTTGCCAGAAGAGTAAGAAAAAGGGAAGAGAATTGCTAATTCTCTTTCAAAGGCTCTTTCTCAGCACATTCTTGTCCTGGACACAGATCTATTTATTTATCTGACTTTAAAAAAAAATCATACTTTCCCCACAAACAATTTAGCAGCCAGACAAGTACCCTGTTTAGCATTTGCAGAAGTCAGGCAGGTTTACCTTTATTTCCAGATGACAGCTCCAGTCTGGCCAGGGGCCAATGCAAAAGTAATCCAATGTTGTTATTGTTACTAAGTTGTCCTAAAGAAAGTTGGAGGTGGTTTATCTTTTACAGCACTCCTTTCTAATGAATTGGCAACACATCTGACTTTTGGGTCCTTGTATGGGGCCTCCCCTGAGCCCTCTCACCCCTGCTTGTTACTGGCTTCCTGCTGATTTACAATAAAACTTTGACATTTGGTCTGCTCCTTAATAAGGGCCTGTGACATTGCCCAGGTATGAAAAAGGAGAATAAAATTATGTGGGTTAAAAATGATATAGCTCTTTGAAGGTGGAGACAGCAGAACAGGGCTTCAAAGTCCAGAGAGAAAAACGATACCCACAGAAGGCTCTTTGTTCGGATGGCTCGACTGGCATAAATCTCCCAGCTGTGGTCCTTTATACCACCCCTAATTATTTGAAACTCATTTATCATTTGAGCGTCAAATAATTAGAACTGGTGTAGAGAAACAGAGAATAAGAAGGCAGGAAGGCAGGAAAAAAGGGACGGAAGGAACAGATACCACAGGCCATTCAATTGGGTGATTTTGAACAGGAAGAGCTTATTAAATTATCTTGATAAGGGAACTTGAATAATACCTGAATTTCAGGGAAAAGCAAACCAGGCCTCTTTACTGTTTGTATTAAAGGGGTATCAGAAACCCTTGGACTGCAAAGAAGAACATAAGCTTAGAAAAGAAGATTCAAATTAAGCATCAGAGCAGCGATAACTCCCTGAAATTCCCAATCAAAAAAGCAGTGCTGCTTGAGAGCGCTGCCTACAGTTCAATACAGTGTTACAGCTCTCCTGTGTCAGAGGCCTGAAAAGGAGCGTAGGTGTTCTTGCACAAAGTAAATGCCAAGCTAATTGAGTTCCTGCACTGCAGCACGAGCAACGCAATGATCAAGCACTTTGTTCAAAATTTCCTAAAGGGCTCAAATCCTGCCCTGACTTACCCTTTTTTGCAAACCCACCAACTTCAAAAGGGTTTAGCAAAATGGGTTAGCAGCAAAACCAGAGTATTTCTTGCTGGGTGGTACTTTATTGGTCTGGCCAGGAGCCAGTGCAAAAGTAACCCAGTGCTGTTATTGTTATTCAAATGTTTTGAAGTTCTTCTTATACAGCAATATTCACTTTCCATACTCTTCACTTCTTCAATTATTTCTCCACCTTCTGCAAAAATTTAATATGAAGTAAATTTGGGCAAGGTAAGGGAAAGACAGCATGACTTTAACAGATAAAATCTATGCCTCTCCAACCTATGACATCTATATCTAGATAGGTGATAACAAACAATGGATAAAGGCAATAGTATGACTCTGTTTTCATTTATGAATGATCCCCTACAAACAAAGAAAAGGATGAGAGGGAAAAGAGATTAAGGTGGAAGAGAGAAAAAAAATAAACCCATAAAGCTGGCTAAGAAACAGAAAACACACACGAGGAATGAATTTCCAGAGTTACGCAATACAATCTGTGTTATCAGGTACAGGGGTCAATGCACTGTAGCTACAGGTGCCAAAGATATCACGCGAAGATTTCCAATGGCCCCCAGGAGGACAGGGGAGGAGGAACAGACGTGCATCTGTGAGAGGCAGCTGCTCCCTGCTCCCACCAAGCTGAGTCCCGAGGGGAGCTGGGAGCTGAGTGTGCATCGTGCCTAGCCCCACGGGCAGCATTTTGCCTTGTTGAACAGCACTGTTCAATGCTCACAGAGTTCCTACTGCTGCTTTTAAACTGTAATTTGGGAAAGCAAGTACCTCCTGGAATGCCACCACAGGCCTGCTGTGCTGGTGACTAGCCTAGAATAGTTATCGAGTCACGGAAAGACAGAAAAAAGGCTTCAGGGCTGCCTATGAGTGACTGGAGGGGGAATCGGGACAGCAAGCAAGCCAATAGAGGAACACGGGCATTTCTGAAGGACACATGCTGGGACATGAGCAGCAGCCCAGGCCAGCGAAGAGATGCCCAGGTGCTCAAGGCAGCGAGGAACAGAGCAAATGCCCTGCAGCAGAGGTCTGGGCTCGGCATCCTTGCAAGTGCTGGTCTGAGAGCCCAAGCCCCAGGGAGCAACAGCAGCCGTGCTGAGATCAGTGGCCAGCCTCTGCTGTCCTTCCCCTCCCGTTAGCTGTGCCTCCACCTTGCCTTGCAACCCCCTCCTCCTTACCCTCTTCCTCCATGCAACGACCCCCTGCGCTAAAAATACCCCCCTGCAGCACTTGGTACAATAGATAAGCCTGGCAAAGCTCTTGTGGGAGACGCTGTGGCTTCACATCTGCTTGTTAAAAATATCACATATTATTAAAAAAAAAAAGTTTCTTGTGACTAATTTCAACAGCAAACCATATGGTCTTTTTACTTCTCCTGCACTCATAATAATTAAATGGCTAATTTCCCCTCTTAAACTACCTTCGGCCCACAGAAAGAAACAAAGGAAATCACAGCTATTCAGCTACAAAACATCTTGTTAAAGCACAGCAAAGAGTTATGCAATTAACCCCACAAAAGCTGGAATTTCACAGTTATATCTAACACTCCGAGTTAACAAGAACAGGCTTTAAATTGAGCCTTTTTTTGTTGCTGCTGCTGTTTGCTGGCACAGCAGTCACAGTTAAGGTCAGGTGTCAGACCAGATTTAAGCCATAAATGTCTGTTTCCTTGTTTTTTGTGAGCCGGAGTCAGCGCCGTATTGTGATTTAAATCAGCCGCTGGGTGCTTTGGAGGAGGCTTCCATTAAAGTGGGGAACAAAGAATATGATTGCTTCCACGGCACAACCGCCTGCGTATCTCCCGGTGCATTCTACGTGCCGAGGCGAGCGCCCCGCACGCTGGTGCGCCGTGTAAGCCACCGATGTGGTTTATAGCTTCATCTTGGGGCTGTTTCGGGGCGGGTCAGGCTTGCCGTGGCCTGCCCAGCTCTGCAGGCCTCGGCCGTGCTCTTCTGCTGTCCACCTGCACCAGAAATGGCCGTTTTCTTAATTCCATTTGGAATCTCCATTGGGCCATGGCCCCGGAGCAGTGGGATGCCAGGGATTTTCAAATTTTATTTGCAAAACAGCTAGGGTGGTGCTAGAGAGGTTATTAAATTGGCTGAGAAGGTGCTTGAAGCAGAGAGGCAGTTCTTCGGGCTACAGACTCCAAGTCCAGCTGCAAACTGATGCTCCTGGGTGATGCTGTGAGCATCATCTCTTATCCCCATAAGAGACTGTGGGGCTCAGCGGCTACCCCCAACAGAGGCAACTTCTGCTGCAAAGCCAAAAGCACTTGTGTTATCTTTCAGTCATCTTCCATTTCCTCCTGTTCCTGCTAAACAACCCCAAGATCTGCAGTGTGGGACGTGCCAGTGGAGCCTGTCCCTGTAAGGATGCTGCACAGGGACACATCCCCAGTACCCAGCCCAGCGATGAGCCCTGCTGGAGGATCAGCAGTTTCATGGAGGAGGATGCCAGTGGCACAGTATGATGAACAGCATAGCAATTGCACTCAATGAGACAGAACGCTTCTAACTTGTCAGCTTAGGTGAGGGTGCCCATTCACCTGCTGTATTGGAGTGCTCAGATTGGCACTTAGGAGAATCAAATGGGTATTTGGGTACCTAAATGCCTGTCTGAAAATTAAAATTTAGAACTGGGTGCCTTCATTTAGACAATCAGGTTTGAAAATTAGAGTGAGAGATTGCATGTCTGAGTATAATTTAGAGCATAGACTCATTATGGATAGTTTTATTGTTTAAGAAAATCCTTCCTGTCTGGAAACGAGGCAATGACCAGGACTGTAAAGACTGAAGAAAACTGTGATGGTGCTGGGCAATTTTCTTGATAAGATGAGCCACTAGATGACACTTTGCATAATAACATGATGGACTGAGCATTTCCATGCTACATATTAATTTTCTAGCTTGGTAAAGCCTATTCTGGGCTGGTGCCAGGCAGCCCACGGACCATAAAGCTAACTAGGGCCTTCCTAAAGTACCTGCCTTCCTGATAAGGCGGGCGGTCTCCAGCTACATCTCATGCATGCAAGTGGCGGAAAGAAACTAAAGAGAAGAAAGAAGAAATTAGCAGAGAAAATAAGATCATAGGACAACAGAGAAAGAGAGGGAGGGAGCTGGGAATAGGCCAGGACAAGATGTGGTGAAGGCAAGGCATCACACATGGAGGAAGGGCTACAAGGTGAGACACTAAGAGATCAGGAAGGGTGAACAAAGTAGCAGTGGGGGCTGAAGAGATAAAAACTGGTGACAAAAATAAGAGTAGGAACTAGGTGGAAAAGTGTAAAGTTGGTAAGATGGAGCATAGTCTAAGAGAGAAGAACAGAAGAGGGCCACTTGGGAGGAATTAGAACATAATTATCCACTCGTAAATTCATGCAATCTAAAATAGCAATATTTCATTCAGAAAAAATACTCCACATGTTTTCCCAAGCAGCAGCCTTCAAAGACAAGAGAGAAGAAAGAACAGGGAGAGCAGACAACATGACTGTATGTTTCAAGTTGGTTTCTTATATTTCAGAGAGTTTATGTATCTGGCATTAAATATAAAAACATAGAATAACATCTTTTCATTGCGTTATGAGATGCAGTTTCCACTGATTCAAAAACTGAATTTAGAAAGAAATATACCTCTCTGTCCAAACACAAAATAGCTGATATAGATTTCTTATATTACACTATTTATCTATCCTTGCCTAAGAAAACAAATACACACTTCCACTGGAATTTTCTGGACCATTTATCAGCATTTCTCCCTGTGATGTGGATCTAAATGCTGCATTTTTGTCCTGTGCTTTCTTTCCTTATGCTCCAGCTGGAGAATGACCAAGAATGTAAGATCTATAACGAAATACTGCAATGTGCAAGTTAGTTGCACTAACACATTTTAGGTTTGGTTGGGGTTTTTGGGAATTTGGTTTTTTAGTCTTTTGTGGTTTGTTGGGTTTGGTTTGGTTTTGTTCTAATTAATTTTCTGAATGACTTATTAGTTTTTAGTGAAAGCAGTTCGAGTTAAGTTGAATGTTTTTCATGAAAGTGCATAGCAGCCGTGCTCAATGGAACTGCAAGCGTCAGGGGAACCTTCAGTTCGTCCTGTCAGCTAGCAGCCTGTCTGCAACTGCTGGTATTTAAGCAGCACTGACTGACTGGTGTAACATCTCCGCATCCACGCAGCTAAAGTCACTAAAATACGTGCATCTGGCAGATCTTGGATAATTTCACTCCCAGTGTGATTAGCCCTTAGTCTAACCTGGAAAAATGCATGGTATTTACCTTTCTTTTGTAAAATCAGATAAATAGGGGAGATAGATATATTGGGCAAAAAAGGATGTTCCCTTGTTCTACTCTTCAACCCCTTCAGACTCAAAAATCATCAAACCTTAGGATGCTTGCAAGGGAGTCCAACAGATTTTCAGGAGCAGGTGTACATGAGATACTGGAAATAGAAAGAAGCAGACCAAATACTGAGGAGCCTTTTTCTTCCTTTGCTTACTGCCTTTTGTTGCTGCTTTCGCCTAACATAAGCAAAGCCTAGTTTAATATTACAACACAAGACAGAGGTCATAGAGATGCTGTGTAGGTAATGCATACTGAGGACTACTGGCCAGCAAACAAACTGTTAGTCTGAGTAGAAAGAAAATTTTTAGCCTTTCTCTACTGCTGAGGTGTCCTATGTTTCTGCTGTGGCTCTTGGGAATATCCTGCTTAGAAACCAGTCACATAATGATGCCAGAAACAACTGACTTTAGTAGTGTGAATACTCAGAGAATTAGTAAATGTGTAAAACGACAGGATGGTGGAAATGCAGCACACTTTACTGTCACTTACAGACGGTAACAGAAAATTACCGGGTGCAAATGGATCTCTAATTATAGCTCACTCCCCCACAGCTAACATATTGTCAACATCATCTTCACAAAACATTTACACTTTCCCTTAGGGATACCCACTTCTGTTTTGGAAAAAGAAATCGCAGTTGCTTGGAATCTAGAACACGGCAAAGTCATAACAACAGAACAAATTAATCTAATTTAACCGTGAGATTGGTCATTTTTTTAAAGGCGAAAATCGGTTTACAATTTTCATCTGTCCCCATGGAAGTCAAAATATATTTTGACTTTCATTCCTGTGTCTGACAATCATAATCTATAATACAAACAGTAATAAAATTTCCCTTTCCTCTGACAAAAAGGTACCCAGAAATACAAGCAATCCTTTGTCAGTTCCCTCTCTCACCTCACTGAATGTGGATATTCAGAGTCAGATACTCCTGCTCAAACCTGTCATAGATGAGCCCTGCAGCATCTAAATGCTTTTCCTCTTTAAAATGTGATTTGAGGTTCCCAGTTGTGAGTTCTCGACTTGGAAAGCTGGGAACATGTTACTGTCATAACAAATAGCACATTTGGCTTCTTCTCAAAGGGTTGGTATCTGATTTCTGTGCAGAAAGTGAGGAAAGTAGCTTCTCAGCCTTTCCCTGTAGCCATTTAGTGGCCTCTCTAAACTACTACCTGTTTTAGAGTAACTGCAAGTCGTATATACAGCCATTCCCTCACAGGAAATGGTGAGGCAAAAGTGCCATTTTGCTGCAAAAACAGGTACAGAGCTTTATCCAAGCAAGTGCTACTAATCCTTTGCTTCTATCAGCACTTAGATTTGCACCCAAACCACAAATCCAAGTGGCATGGTGAAAGACATAACTCAGGCATATCCCACTGAGCTCTAGTGTAGCAAGTGCCAGTAGAAAAATTTTGAAATTCCTAAGCTGAATTTTTCTTACTGAATCAAGCCTAACAATTTTATTTTTATATTAATTGTCTCTTGCATTCTGAGGTCCTTGAATGAAGGGCATTTTGTAAATGTAAATTTGATGGACTGATACATGTATATTCATGAGAATGTAGCTGGAACTGAGTAGGTTAATGTTAGTTTACACTCCAATTTTGTCAATAAGAATCAGGAAAAGGAGGGATTAATGGCTCACTTATAATCTAATCATATCAATGCTATCCACTAACCTGGACAATGCAAGAACATGTCTGTTACATCAACCCTGCATAAGCAATGATTTTCCAAATCTGCAATTAATATTTAGAACATATTGCATGAGTTTTGGCACTCATTTTCATCAACCATTTGCTGCAGAAACATTTGTATATAGGAACATGCAAACCATTCAGGGTTCATATCACAGAGGGAATAAACTGTGAACACAAAGAAAAGATGGATAAATTTACATAACGGAACCCTGGGTGGACAGCAGGTATTCATGTAAAGAAATATAAAACGAGAAAACAAATTGTAATGCAGCAGGGTTCAAGCATGTTTGCTGAGGCAAGGCTCACAGAAAAGTGCATTTATGCCTCTTGCTAAGTGCTATGATAAGCATGGTAACACCCCCCAGCAGCAAAATGGCTACTCTGGTGGTCCACTGACAACGCTCACCGTAGGAGCACTGACACACACCGTATGTCGATATTTTATCACTCAGGCTGTCTAACCTTATCTGGAGCAGAAACACAAAGACAGTGATAACAGGGATTGCTCCTAGCACCTCGGCCATGTTATGGGCCAATGCTTGTGTGGTGGCCCTAGCTCTGATAGCCCCAGTGTTGTTATCATTGGCAGTAAGACAACAGTAGGAGCTTCCTCAAGCAATATTATCCCACTGCTCAACCTCCAGATTGTCCATTTTTCTCAGTGCAAGTTGGTTGTTGCTTTGTTGTGGGTTTTTTTTTAACTTCCCCTGAAGTTCTTGGGTAGGAGATAGGTCTTTTGGCTCTAGCCGGAGATAATGCTTTGACTACTGTTGAGAGGAAGCGTGCATCGAGCCTGACATCTATCAGAGCCTGTAGCCCTCTGCTTGTCTGTGCCAGGAAACGCAGTCCAATTTCTACGCTCCTGTGGTCTAACTGACAAGCTGATTTCTCAAGCCCCTTCATAACTCTTGATGCTAACATCCTTCTTTCTCAGGGACGTTTCTTACAAATCAAAGTGATATTGCAACTCTCAAGGCTGGTATTGTAAAGGTGACAGTGGTTGCTGTTCTGGCGTTTTCAGTCCCAGTTTTCACAAAGGCATCAGGGACATGAGTCACAGCAGGCGCTCCTGCTGCTGCTACTACTTTTGCTAACACTTAGATCAGAAAATGTCTGGAGTTAGATGATACTACAATCTCAGGCCTCTGAGAGCCACTGCCAACCACACAGACAGATGAGAATTAATGAAATAGTAGGAAATTAATGTCCATGTGTATCTAGTATTGTATTATATTACATTAATGTAAAAATGGCCTGAGTGACCTCATGGAGTACTTGTATGATGAGAACACGCTTGTGAAGCTACAGCTGTTGTGAACTATTAAAGGTTCATAAGCCAGACATGATTTTCCCTGCAATGCTTCTGCTAAATGAGTGGCTATGTATTGCATTAGCATTCCCAGATGCCCTCCCTCAGCTCAAGCAGCCTGGGGGTAAAAAGGCAGGAAGGCTCTGGGATGCACTTCTGTGTCTGAGAACTGCAGCGCAAATCACCCTAATTGTTTGTTAGATGAACAATGATCACTAATTAACATTGTTAAAATGTCATCAATGATCACTAATTAACATTGTTAAAAAATTGTTAACAAAGGAAATTTAACAATATCTTAATTAGGAAGGATTTCTAATTTGTGATATAGAGCATGTTAGACAAACAAGGCACAACTCCTCCTTTGTTTTTCAACTCTGCAGCAGGAGAGATTACATGATATGACACAACACAGTCTGCATTTGCCGTTTATCATTCTGTGTCCTCGACACAGTTCTCCTGTATAATTACAGCCAGGGCTAATTTTACCTGTGTTATTGTTTGCCCTGTAATTTAGAGAGAATGGGCCATGTTGATGCTATGTGATTTAGTCTGGGGCACTCAATTGGCTTTTTGCCACAGGAATACTTCTCATATGTTACTGCAATGGAGTGCATATATTGCAAAATAGAAAGAACCTTTTTAGTGTTTTAATTTACTTAATAGTACAGTGTAAGGGTAGCAGCTTTCTTCAGGTTTTATTTTTTGAAATGTAATTTATCCACTAACCACTGAAAGGTTAGTACCTTTCAGTGCTGTGTTCTGTTTCAAAGCCACTGCACATTGTTGGAAAAAGTCCCCTCCTATTATCTATTACTTAATTATTAAAAACCGTCTACTCTGTTTTCATAAATTATCTATGTATCAGGGATTTTGGCTTATGAGGAGCAAAGACATGCACACATATAAGCATGCAGGCTTGGGGAGGTTAAGAAGTTAATTATCCCTGACGGAAACTCAGTAATAAGTAAAAAACTCCTGATTTTATTTCACACAGTCCTGGAGTCAGAGTGTGAAAAGGTTTTGAGAACTTCCATAGCAAATTATCTTTAAAAGTAGCACAGATAAAATGGGAAGCTCACCTTGGTTATGCTCTACCTGGCAGAATACTCCACATATCTGACACCATTCCCGAAGGGAGTATATTTATTGCATAATGCCAAAGCCTATCTCCAGCGGACTCCTACTACCAGAGCAGAGGGAACTTTATTTGCTTATTCGTTTTGGTGGAACCATTGTACAAACCCTGCCATAAATACAGATGAATGGTTAAGGCTGTGCTTGTTTTCATAAGCAGGAATATGAAGATTTACTACTTCAGTGCAGACCTGCCCTTCTGGTCTAGGCTTTAGTTTTATATGTTGTATGGCAATCATCCGCTTGCGGTGATGGATCACTCTTTCTTTTCTCCCTTTGCAAGGTCCTTCTGCGTGTTTTTATCCTCTACAGTGCTTCTTCCAAAGGACTGGGGAAATTTGGATTCACTTTTGAATAGAAATACTCCTGTCTTCTCCTCACATGTACTCACCACCACCTCAAAAGCAACCTGATGGGGAGTGAGAGATGTTCTTCCTAAGAAACACTGCTTGCATTCATATCACCCAGGCAGTCTGGAAAAAGTCTGATTCCTTGCAGACCCTCCTGTATTACTCAGGAGTGTTCAGCTCCAAGGGACGCCTACAGTGTGCTGCTCACCCTGGCACTGTTTTGAGGAGGAGGATGCTCTGTCAGTCCCTCAATGAACACATGCAGACACAGAGATGCTCCACTCCTACACCAGTCAACACTCTCATACACAAAATGGGATAACTTCTCAACACTGTCACACACAAAATGGGACAACTACTTACCCCTAAACCATCAGTGTACAGTCATAGAATCATAGAATATACTGAGTTGGAAGGGTCCATCAGGATTATCGAGTCCAACTCCTGACCCTGCACAGGACATCCCAAGAATCACACCATGTGCCTGAGAGTGTTGTCCAAATGCTTCTTGAACTCAGAGAGGCTTGGTGCTGTGACCACTTCCTTGGGGAGCCTGTTCCAGTGCTCAACTACCCTCTAGGTGAAGAACCTTTTCCTGATATCCAGCCTAAACTTCTCCTGGCACAGCTTCATGTCATTTCCTTGAGTCCTGTCACTGATTACAAGAGTGAAGAGATCAGTACTTTCCCTTCCACTTTGCTTGTGAGGATAGTAAAGACCAGAATGAGGTCTCCCCTCAGTCTCCTCTTCCCAGGCTGAACAGGCCAAGTGACCTCAGCTGTTCCTCATAAAGCATCCTCTCCAGCCCCTTCACCATCCTTGTGGGCCTCCTTTGGATACTCTCTAATAGCTTTGTGTCTTTTTTATATCGTGGTGCCCAAAACTGCACACAGTACTCGAAGTGAGGCCACACCAGTGCAGTACAGAGCAGGGCAGTCACCCTCTTTGACCAGCTGGCGACGCTGTGCTCAGTGCACCCCAGAACACAGTTGTCCCTCCTGGCTGCTGACCCTGATGGTTAGAGAACTTTTCTGGAAAATGGCAAACATGTGTTCAAATTTCCCCCAGGTGTAAGGAAAGTCAAGCTTATGACATTCCCCTCTGATTTCCTTACAAGTGTAAAGTGCTGTGTCTGGGGTTTCACCCAAGGTTTCTTATATCATGTTTTGTTTTCAGAGTTTGGTTTAGCAAGGAGAGAAAAAAAAGTTAAGTTAAAATTGTGCTCAATGTTATTTTTCCTTTTTTAATTATTTACTTTCTTGGGGAATAAAACTATCAAAAGTAATTATTCTCAAGGTCTTGTCTTGCTTTCCTAAAGCATTATTGAAAATTCAATAACACTTGTTTTCTTAGGAATGACATTGTTTGGCTCCAGTTACATAGGGACACTTACTTTGTCCCTTTTCTCTGTGCTTATCTATCAGTCCCTCATGAAACACATTGCCTTAATGCATAAAGCCATTCTGATATTTGTTCTTAGTTAGGTTTTCTAAAAAAGAGGCTGCCTTTTTTAAACCATTGTTCAAGTGACAGTCTGATGTACTTGTCTGGAAGGTTCATTTTTTCAGGCTTAGTTGACCATGTACGTACTGAAAACAATAAGTATCATTGCTTTAATTTGGCCTCTGAAATTTTTTTGAAATTTTTTTTGTTTAAAAATTATATAATTTTAAACTCTGTTCTTGACGTATCCTGTTTGCCAGCTGTTGTTTCTCTTCTTCAGATGTTACAATTATATTCTGAGATTCTTCTGACAGGATATTCCAAAATTTTAAATTTGCTGTAATTACAAAAAGGGTCCTTCACACATGAGACCACATGGTTATCATTTTTATTCCTATCAAGTTTGCCACCCCTTTCCATATATCTCATAATACTCTACCTGGTTTCTAAAGCTCTCCGGACTCCCTGTATTTTGCAATGTGACTTATCATTTATGTCTTCTGGCTTTTTCACATGCCTCTCATTGTGTTCTGCAGCTGGGACTGTCACCTCTTTGGCCATATGCACAATGAAGACACCCATCTTTCCAGCTAGATGAGTGGCCTTATTTAAACAGCCCCTCCTATACTTCTTTCTTTCTTTTTTTTTTTTTTTTTTTCACTGATTTTTCACATTTTTGCCAAACAGTAGGTGTGTTGGGTCTAAAGCATTCAGGAGAATATCTTTCCTCTTCCTCCTGCCATAATGCAGTTTCACTGGCCTGTTCATATATATATATCCTACCCTGGCTATGGATGAAAAACCCAGCAGCAAAAGGCTGTTTTGAGAAAATATTCAGTCTCTTTTTCCCCTATACCTTTGCCTTGGGCTTGATGCAGAAATAAAGGGAAATTTTAAGAAAAAAATGAAAAAATTACTACATGAAATACACTATCACAGTATAGTCACTGAAGATTTAGAATATAGTTTGAAATTAGACTTTTCCTGCTGCACATTCAAATATTATTTTTTATGGTTAGAACAGCAAATTGAGTTTTTTTCAAAATCCTTTTACATTGTCATTCCAATCCCTGTATGTTACAGATGAAATTTAATGCTGATCCTTAATATGATGCTACATTAACTACACTATCAACAACAAAAGTACATGGAGGCATCCAAGAAGTCATGCTGACTTTCCAGGATTTTTCTATAGAAACCTGAGGGTTTACAGCAGCTATGTTATTAGCTTTCTATAAAATACTCTTGCTTTTTTTTTACATATGAACCCTATAATACTTTCTATTTTCAGGATTTTACTTTCCCTTCTATTTTAGTGACCAAAAATACCCCTGAAGTATATTAGTGCATAAAAGAGCTATTTCTGATACTAGCCATTTCAGGTGTATTCAGAAGTAATGAACTGATATGCTGCATACAGATACCTAGCAGTATATACCATTGCTAAATCTACACAATACAATTCAAAATATTTATGAAATAAATAAAAGATTACTTTTTTAAAAACAAGTAATTACTGCAGCTTTCAGTTTTCTCCCCTCACACTCAAATAGGGAAGGAGATGGGAAAAGCACATGAGATCTTTCTTTCTCCCATAGCGTCAACCACAAATTTCAAATAATTATAGTTTAGCAGGGAGAGGTGACTGAAAGCGCTGGGTAAGGGTGGGTTGTGCTGGGATTAAGATACAGCACTCTCTCCACAATACTGATATATGCCCTTTAAGGGAACTCCATAGTAGCAAGGCCAGTATTTGCAAACTGTTATTTCAACAGAAAGTAAGGAAAATATATTTCAACTCCTTTCACCAAATTCCCTAATGCATTCTATACACACTTATCACCATAGAAATGCATTGAAATAAAAGATAGTGCAAACACAATGGTTAATTATAAGCCGCTGAAACGACATAAGAATAAATATAGGGTAGTAATAATGTACCTGAAAGAAATGTAGTGTATACACATATTGCAGACAGATGGGAAAGATATCATTGAAACTACTGGGTGCTGATGTAGGATGGCAATAAAGGTACATCTGGGTCATCATCAGGCACAGATGGTGTAGGAACAGGGAAGCAAAACAGTTTCAGGTGCAACTGGTTGAATTCCACTTGAAACAGGAAAGACAAGTTCAGGGGTCAGTGGGTTCTTGAAAAAAACCCCATGAAATTAATTACTTTATATGTTTTTTGTGTTAATACTTTTCTTGATGAACAGCAATAACCTTGGTAATCTTTATCTTCAAGCTTCAGTTTATGTTCAGATCTATTTCTAACACAAAGAGAATCAGCTATATGCCTTAAATTACAACATAGAAAGATTTTTAACTTTTCACTGTCATTCCACATTTGTAACACCTTCTGTCTTCTTATGCTCTTCTTCTGTGGGTTCAGCCTCAGGTAACTGTCTTGGATAGCTGTCACTTCTCTTTCATCAAATGCAGCTTTTCATCCAAGGCTTACTCTCTGAGCTACACCACCATCTTCTTCCTCAGACCTTCCAGGGCTGTGAGTGGGCTCCTGCTGCATGGCTTTCCAAACAATATGAATTGTTTTGCTGTTTATTGAGTCCCACACAGCAAGAGTGTTTTCCAAGACATGCCAGATGTTGAAACTCTTCCAAACTCGCTCAACTGGTGTCCTGTTTACTTTGTCCATCAGTACAAGTAATTGCATCATTGTTTGTTGTAAACAAAGCATTTTAGAGTTACTAATCACTCCTCCGGCTGGTAATTGTGTAACTGGGGTGATGGCAAAAACATAACTTGAGCGTGTGGGTGCAAATCACCTGGATGAGCTAGCTAGATAGATAAGAGTGTTCCTGAGGATCACCGAGACTTGTAATACTGAAAATACTGGAAATCACCCAATGCCCTTTTATTTGAAAGCTAGTGAACATGTGGCCCACGTAGGTCAAGTAGGCCTGCAATATCTTTGGGTTTTATGGGGGGGAGACAGCAGCATCACCCTACAATATATAAGCTGGACTTTGTTTTGCAGCCTTGGGCCCTGGCACTTACTTCTCCCCTAAAAGGATAAAGGTTTCTGGTGGTGTGGGTATCCAAAAGAGCATTCCTTCAGCTATATTGACCACCTGTTGTTGTTTGTAGCAGTGCCGCATAAACTTCAAATTGCTTCTGCCAAATAATATCAGAGCATAGTGGGAGGGAGCTCCAGTTTTCATCCTCCATCTGCACTGAGCACATTTTTTCCATCAATGTCTTTAATAAGTTATCTTCCTGGATAAACCACTTGAATTTTATGCTCTTCTTTAATGAGTCAATGTTTCAGTTTATTGATCTACATTAGATTCATCCTCTGCTACACACAACCAAGAGCTGCTGCAGATTCACCACGTGTCTGTGTCCTTTGCATCTCCACTTTTGCTTCTGAGGATAATAGCTTTTCTGGACTTTTTGTTGATATTTTCTGTCAGGGTTGAAACACACCTTTTCAATACCACTGGGCTTCTGGTGATCATAGAAGCATAGAGCGTGTTGGAAGGGATCTTAAAGATCATCTAGTTGCAACCCCACTGCCATAGGCAGGGACACCTTTCATTAAGCCAGATTGCTCACAGCCCATTCAACCCAGACTTGAACACCTCCAGGGATGGGGAATCCACAACTTCTCTGGACAGCCTGTGCCAGCACCTCACCACTCTCATAGTGAAGAATTTTTTCCTAATATCTAATATAAACCCATGGTCTTTCAGTTTAAAGCCACTATCCCCTTGTCCTGTCACTATACTCCCTTATAAAGTCCCTCTCTAGCTCTTCTGCAGGCCCTGTTTAGGGACTGGAAGGCTGCTCTAAGGTTTCCTCAGAGCCTTTTCTTCTCCAGGCTGAACAACACCAATTGTCTCAGCCTGTCTTCATAGAAGAGGTGCTCTAATCCTCTGAGCATCTTTGTGGTCCTCCTCTGGACTTGCTCCAACAGACCTGTGTCCTTCATGTGTTGGGGTCCCCAGAACTGGATGCAGCACTCCAGGTGATGTCTCACAAGAGTGGAGTAGAGGGGGGGAAACACCTCCCTTAACCTGTTGGCCACACTTCTTTTGATGCAGCCCAGATTGTGTGCTGGAAGACAGTAAGGTAGAAGAAGTCTTCTAGACTGCACAAATGCATGATCTGAACTCCTGCATCTCTGCCAAATCCGCAGGAAGCCCACAATCCATGTTGCACTGCAGCTGAAGTACATGCTTTGTGCTACCATGCTATTGCAATTATTTGCAATCTTTTTCATTGTTTGGGGTTTTTTTCTCCCTAAACCATTCCAAAATCCTAGGAATTATTTGACTTTGGTATCAGGAAAAGGCAGGGAAAAGGGCTTAAAAAATAAACTGTGCAGGTGTGAAATCAGCAATGCAGATACTCTTTTTTTGGAGGGACTTCCGTGAGAGCTGTGCAGACATGAGTGACGTGCTGGGTCTGCTGAGTACACAGCTCCTGTGTGCCATTAAGGTGAGTTGCTGAATGTGCAGGATGATTCAGTGAACAATGAGAAGAAGGTGCAAGAGGAAGAGATATGGTCTTATTTCCCAGAACTTCTGGAAAAGCTCAGGTTGAAACCTGGTAGCAAGCTGCTTCCAGAATGATATTGCTGACTCGGTGCTGTGTGGTGGAATGAGCTCCCACTGAAATCCTGGAGCCAGGTCATAGACCTATGAAATTAAACCCCGAAGGGAGCCTGTTTCCTGTTCTTCTCCCAAAAACAAGAAAAACCCCAATGGCAAGGCTGTGTGATGGTGTCACTTTCTATATTTAATTTACTTCCTTTTAAATCAATTAAAACTTGATTTCCAAGTGGAAGACAGAAGTGAAGCTTGGAAAAGGGCTATTGCTGCTACTAGAAGAGATACCGGAATATTTAGAAATTTTCCCAAGCTCTTCCAAAACAACCATTCTCTGATGATGCAGCAACCTGTCAACTGGGGATAATTTATAGGTGTTGTTTCAGGTAAAAAAAAAGCAAGGTAGAAGCAGAGAATAAATATTATTCAGGAAAATAATAAATGTTTCCTGCATTTTACATGCTGAAAAGGTAAATTCCACTTCTGACATTCAACTTAGAGCCACTCTAAAGGCAACTCACAGACTCAATAGGGAGACAATAAACACTAAATCATAATTACTTCCTAAAAGGGGAGCCTGTTTCTCTGAATGTCTGCAATCTGGTTTTGCTTCACAAAAAATATCATAAATCTATTGTGTTCTACTCAGATTTATTTAAGCCCAATTAGTGCTCGTATTAAAAAGAATAAGAAAGAAAAACAGAAACAACACCTTCCAAACTTTGCTGTCATTTGTCTTGATGTGAAACCCTGATTCTCTGCTCTCATTAAGGAGCTGTTCATTAGAGGACAGCATGTTCCAGAAGAGCTGAGGTCTTACATTAACAGTGAACTATGGAAAATCTCTCCTATTTGGCAACCCACATTAACATTTTTTCTGCAAAGGGATTTCTTTTTAATGCAATCTAGTGCTGTACGTGTTACTGTACAGAAGAAAAAAAAATATTTTTCAACACAATCTTGACTTGGCTTTAATATCCCACAGGGTGACATCTGACACTGTACTGAGACAATAACACCTCTCTGGGCAATCTTTCCAACAGAGCCTGAAAATGAGCAGTCTGTGCCATTAATATGGCAAATGTAATTAGCAGAGCCGTATGACTAATCTTTTTTCTTTTTTTTTTTTTATTTTAAATCAACATTTCCTGAAGTTATTTTTCCAATCAAGGTTGCTCTAGCCAGTGGCGCCAGGGAAAACTAAACTTGAGTGCACCCAAATAGGTGGTTGTTTTGAAGCACAGGTAGGGAGATCAAAGGTAACATAGCTGCCTGCTTTGGACCTGATTTCTTAATAAAGCTAATCATCCAATTGCCAAGAATTAAAAAAAAAAAAAGTTTCTAGGTGAAATTAGTTTTAATAATAATGATTTAACATTATTATTAAAACAATAATGTTTTAAGCCAAATGGACCTCTGGCTTTAAGAAATAAAATGAAAGGAGTTTGAGTTGTGCTTCTTCGTCAGCAGAGAGCCAAAACACTGGGGTAAGGGTGCCCATGTTGCGTTCAGATACATTGGGACTCTGGGTTTGACTACTTTGAATATAATCACACAATTGTCATACCTCTATTTATTCTGCTCATGTGGGAAGGGCCCTTCTCTTTGCAGGTGAGCATGCAGTCAGAGAGACCAGTGGCATAGACATATTACATCACACTGTAGAAGTAACCAGAGATGCCTTCAGGAAGAGCTGGCACCTGTCAAGGGCATTTGCCTGAACACAGCTGGCCTTCCCAGGCAATGCTGTGATGGGAAAGGGAATCGGTGAGGATGACAATTGCTGTTGCAACATGACTGACTGGATGTGGTCAATCATTAAGGTTGGAGAAGACCTCCAAGATCATTGAGTCCAACCTTCGACTGAACACTACATCAACTAAACCACAGCACTAAGTGCCACGTCCAGTCATTTCTTGAACACTTCCAGAGATAGTTTGGTGACCTCACCACCTCCCTGGGCAGCCCATTCCAATGCTTAACAGCCATTCTGGGAGGATTTTCTGGGACTGGCAGCAGCACACTGGTTCTCTGCTAACAAGACAGACCCATTTCCTTAAAAAACACAGATGATGTCAGGGAGATGAGGTGTCCTCCCTTTTAAAAAATATCTGAGGCCCTGGAGATCACGCTGACATTCCACAAGCAGTGTGGTTGATTCAAGACTCAGACCTGTATTTAGAAGTATGAAGGCATGAATTTACTGTTGAAACATAGCTAGTGAAAAATAATGTACTCACCTAGATGAATGCAGAAGCCTTGACTTGACTCAAACGTAGATTATCACAGCGAAAGAAACAGCTGTTAAGAAATTCCTGGTAAACAGTCCATATATTACTAATAATTGCTATGTCTTTGCACTGGGATAAGTGATCATAAATACATTCTACATTGCAAATACCAAATGCATAGAGGCTAAAGGAGCAACTTCATTAGGACTGTACTGATCATTACGCCTTAGCATTGTTCTGCAGGAGTACAATTTCAACATATCTGTATTGAATAGCTTTTTAAAACAGCATCCTTAAAAAAGGAAAACATCAGTGGTTGGACTGGGTTGCATACAAGATGTATTTTAAAATGTAGGCTGGATTTGGCACTGGCATAATAAGGAAGGTTCAGTGTACCACTGAGAGCAAACAGATAGGAGTGAGCCAAGCCTTTGGCCCTTTGGAGTTAAGGGCTGCAGTCTCCGTAGCAGAGTTGCAACAGTCTGCTGAGTCCAGAATGGGATCAGCAGGAGTGAGGTTCTGGATTTGATGGACTATTCCCAGGTGCCAAGGGAGGTGTTTCCACTGAATTCCTACAGGTGGGTGGATTTGGCTCTAATTTTCCTTATACTTTTGATTAGGTAGGAAAATCTGTTTAACCATTCTGCCTGTAAAATTAGTGTATTTCCTGTCACATACAACCTTCAGAGAAGCTTTGATGAACTCCCTCATATGTGAACAAATTTTTAGTCTCATGAAGACAGGCTGCACAGTCTTTAATCTCTGATCTTTTGTTATGCAAGCTGTGGTGTCTGCCGATTTCCAGATGAAGGAAAACTGTCTATCTGCTTTGATTCTTGATTATGGCAATTCTAGGTCCCAAAAATAAAGTATAACAGTTAGGCTGAAATTAACTTCTCTCTCTTTCAAAAATATTTTTTAAAGTTTGTGCAGAGTTTAATTATCTTAATTCAGCAATAGCACAATAAAGCAAGTTACATTTAAGCCACACAAAATGCCATATTCTTATTTTTCTTCTTTTATTACTCCTTAAAAGGGTGCAGCTGAGAGGGAAAACTCTTATCATTTTCCTGAGGAACAATATAAATCTTTATCTGTCAATATTTTAATGTTTATCTGCTAATTATAGATCTTTATCCACATAATCTTTATCAATCAAGCATTCCAAATGCAAAAATCTTAGCACATATTCAAATTACCACATATTAATATGTAACCCCCCCAAAAGATTAATTTTTAACATTTTCATTTTTAAAAAAAATTAGCAAACAAATATCATATTTGCTCACAGGATGGCATCACGCTGTGATTAAAGTCCTGGATTTGCAATAGTCAGCAGACTGTCAGCAGCCTTAGAGCTGTCATCCTGGCACTGGAGGCATGTGGGGGTAGAGAGGGTGAGAAGGAAGGAGGGTGAAGAGTGGAGGAAGTATCCATCTATGAGGAAAGAAAATAACGTCATCAAATAAAAAAAAAAAAGCTGTGCAAATACGTACTTAACACCAAAAAAAAAAAAAAAAAAAGCTTTGCTGTATTCAGCTGCTATCAGAGGTGTGACAGAATAGTGAGTAATGACTTAATGAGCTTAAGGAAAATGTGCCAAACAGCTAACAAATAACATTTCTAAGAAATATTCACAATTAATGTTGACCTGCCCTGAACCCCAAGATGCAGGTGAGAAGAAATGAAGACTGCCTACACCCATATGCATAATATTTCCTTCAGAAGGCCCTGCACAGAAAAAATGCCATCAAGTTGGTTTGTAGGCAGGCACCTGCCTACAGATAGAGCACAGTGGTTTTGTGCTCTACAAAAACATAAACAACTCCAGAAAAAGATCATAGAACATAATTCAGGGCGATGGAATAATCTAGGAGGTTCCTAGTCTAACCACTTGCTCAAACATGGCCAGCCACGGGATCAGAGCAGATTGCTCAGGCCTTTGTCCAGTCTGGCCTTGGAAACCCCTGAAGATGGAAACTGCATAGGCTCCATGAGCAAGCTCTTCCACTGCTTGGCAGTCTTGGGGAAAAAGATGCTCCCTTAGTATGCAAGTTCTTTAGGTTATTGGTGTTCTTTAAGTTCCTGGCATAACAGTGTCCTTGTGCACACTCAGAATATACTGCATCCATAGTAAACCAAGGCAAAATGCCAGTGATAATGGCAGAAATTCATTAATAATGCTATTCCATTGTGGAGCTGAGCCCTCATCCTCTTCCCAAATGCAGGAAAAAGTTAGTGAGTCTTGTTCATGTGGAAGTTTTGAGTGTGAGAACAAGGGCTTGGAGTCCCTAGCACAGCTCCAGCATCTCTCCTGCTGTTTCTCTTCTGGCACAAGCATCAAAGTCATTGTGCACACCCAGTCTTTGATCACTTGCTCCCTTCCAGCCATAGTATTATGCTGCATCTGCATCCCTTACACTGCATCTTTGTTCTTCTACCTGCATTTTGAGGACAATCTGGATGGAAACATGCATTTGCTGTGCCAACTTATAAAGGAGTTGGCTTAAGCATCTGGAAGTAACAGCTTAGTATTGTACACTTGACAGACCCCTGTTGTGTGGGTACCAATGCTTAATGATAACAATGACTAATTATTTCACTGCTGATCACAGCATAAGACTCCTGAAAACCTTATCCATTGAAACTGAGTTTCGTAAGGACTAGAGTAAGATGCTACCCCCACTGGTATATGCCTGCAATCTCTGATAGATTTTCCAGAATGGTGCTTACTTCAAATTTTTTCAAGCAATTATGATCCATAAGTTGTCTTTTAATGATAAGTGCTTCCAGAATTAAATTGATTTTTCTATCACACCGGTTCCTAGGGGTCATAATCAGAAGAGACAACTGTTCCCCTAGGCATCACACAACTTCCAAGAGTTATCCTCTCTGCATAGCTGAGTGATCCACACCTTTATATATTTTAACTAATGCAAATAGCCATACTAGAGACCATACGAAAAGGGCCAGGTACTGAGCAGGTTCATCTATTTCACTTGCAAAACCAGTACTTGATCTAACAGTGCAACTAAGGCATGTAGTGTCTTTATTTACAGGGGTGAAGGGAGGACCCGTCTATAGTAGCATGGGGTAGAAGAATTACAAGTTGCTGGAGTACAATGCACCAATGTAATTAGTTCACTTGTAGCTGGCCCCTTGATTTCACTAATTGCTGTTGGTTATACCCACTGGCCCCAAGCAGTTCCCCCAGAAGGAAGCAGCCACTGAGGCAGATCCTGGCCTGCTGTGTGCATCCCAGGTGAGCGGCAGAATCATGCCCTCCCACTCCTCTGCAGGGCTGTGGGAGCAAGTGCCCCAGCCCCCACAGCCCCTCTCAGCCAAGCTGATCCACGGCATCCTTCCTCATTCCCGTGTGAGGCTGACAGATCGGGCACTCTGCCAGCATCTGAGACACAATTACAGTCACACATGCTGGAAGTTGGGAGAAAACGTGTGGGATTTATTTTATTTTTGGGGAGGGGGGAAGAGAGACAGGAGAGGGACTGTAAGGCTTTTAAGCAGTCAAGGCCTCTGACAAAACAGGACTGAAAGCTATGCACCATATTTCATATAACTCAAGGCTGGACCGCATGCATGTGTTATTAGTTCTCAAAACCATTGTGTATGGCAATTTCTCCATCCTCAGTGAGCTTTTCTGGCTGAGAGGCCAAAGGAATAGTTGGTACTGAGCCAAAGCAGTTTAAGAATTTTTCCTGAAGGAGGGAGGAAGAAATGTGAAGCAGAAAGCAAGAAGGGCTCTTCTTTTTGGGCACAACAGCCTCTGCTAACGTTTCCTAAAGTTTCTTATGTCTTCCACTCAAAACTCTCGCTTTTCACAGGTAATCGTCCCCTTACCCTCTCTCCATTTCAGGGACAAATTAACACTGGGACAAAGCGGTCTGTCTCCCAGCAGTGCCTAACTCACCTCCTGGAGCAGCCATCACGCAGCGACAAGACCAGAGCAGTCAGGGATGCTCTGACAGTTTTCTGGGGTCCTCATAGATCAGCTGAAATACGTTACCACAGCTTTGACAGATGTCTTACACTCATCTCTGGAGCTTAGGAGGGAGGTGAGGGAGAAGGAAAAACAAGGAGGAGGAGAGCTGAAAGGTTTTCAAAGACTATTCAAACAGAGGCCTTTTTTTTAAAAAACAAGGAAAGAAATTAAATGGGAAAAGTATTTTAAACCAAAACATTTATAAATGTATAGCTTCACTTTAACCACAGCTTTATTTCTCTGTCTGTCTCACACCATGTTTCCATTATTGTCAGGAGAATGAACCGCACGCATGCCAAATCAGGTCATTCACAAATATAGAACGAACGTCTGTCATTACAGATTTACCACTCCAACAATGGCATATCCCTTCTGTCTATAAAAATCCTGATCCATTAGCAGGGCAAGCTCTCTATGTGTCAGCCCCTTAACACACCATGCACCTCCACAAACTGGAGATATTGCATTCCTTCAGCAGGCCAGCCTATGCATTTGCTCCAAGACAATGACAGGACCTGTGGGTGATGTCCATCAACTCTACAACAAAACCAAGTTTCTTTATGCAAAAATTTGCAGCATGCTGAATCTTGAGTGAGCTCTGCACAGACTCAGAGTCAGCCCTAAACCTACAGAGACCATCACCCTCCCACCTTCTTTGGATATGATGTAAAGTTGTTGATGCACAGAAAGAACCACATCCCCGAGTGCCACATCTTTTAAATCCCTCCAGGGATGGTGACACAACCACTGCCCTGGGTAGCCTGTTCCAATGCTTGACAACCCTTTTAGTGAAGAAACTTTTCCTGTTATGCAATCCAAACCTCCCTTAATGCAACTTGAAGCCATTGTCTTCTCAGTTCCACTGCAGAGTGAAGGAGATCCCGGTTCTCCAGACTGTCAGGTCTCTGCTTTAGCTTTGGCTGCCTTGAGTGCAGTCAGCCTAATGGTTATGTGCTTCCTCATACCTATTCAACCTCAAGATGAACCCGTGCTGTCTACATATGCTCTCACAAACTGCTCTGCCATCACAGAGGATTTCAAAATTACCCTAAACCAGCAACATCTGGGGATTCCTTAAAACAAAGTATCGCTTCAGTGCAAAACCTGATTTTTCACTTGAAGCCCTGACAGTCAGTCAGAAGCCTAGTTCATGCTGGACAAAGCAAGTTTTTCATATGGGGAACTTAGTCAAGGAGAGATGAAGCTGATTTCTAGACTTCTTAGGAACTAAATGTAAGTCTTGCTGAAATGCTCAGAGACATATTCATACAGGAAAACTGAAGTAGAGCACATCTTCGAAGATCAAGATTAATATCCTGATAAATAAGCTGGCGTCTCCTCTCTGGTCACACCAGCTTCTCACAGTGATGTCCCAGTTACACTTCTCTCAGTGTAGAGTATCTGCTTTCCATTTTGGACCACAAAAATGTTCTTTTGACAAGTACACCAGTTAATGAAAACTAATAAATAAATGCTAATAAAAAGAAGCAATACATTGCTTTGTCCAGGAAATTGGTTGTGCATTCACATCTGTGATGTTGACATACTGCTGTTCATCGTACAACACAGCTAGTCTGAAATCCAAAATGTAACTTGAAAATATCCATGGATTTATTTGCCATCATGGAGAGCAATTAGGCTTTCTCCAGTGGACAAAGCATTGCTCTTATGTTGTCACAAAAGCTAGAATCCACATTTCAAACAGAACAGTGGGTAAAATACCTGCTTAAGGCACTGCCGTTAAACCTTTGTGGATTTGTAGTTTTATTTTAAAGCTTCAAGGGATTTTTCATTTTTAAAAGGAAAAGAAGAAAGCAAGAAGCCCAGGTAAAGTGTGCATTTACTGATGACAATGAAGCTGACAACGTACAAGGCTCCAGCTAAAGCTAAGCCTCTCTACAAATCACTTATAACCTAATAGGCAGATGTGCAGAATACAGAAAGGGAAGGGGGTGGGCAGAGGACTCAAGAACTTACTCAAATTTGTTCCATTTCCTGAGGAAATCACAGGAGAACTGACTCTTTAGTAAGATTTCAAAGGGAATGAACAGTAGCATGGCAGCAAAGCAGAGGCTAATATTGCACATGAAGACAGAATGAAAAGGCCAGGGGAAGGCAGACAGCTGTGGTGTTGTCTGGGTAGCAATACCATGTATGGCCATGTGTGACACAGCCTGGAGAAAGCCTTTGGGTTTCTTCCACCCCTTTCCTTCCTGTGTGCCAGGAATTAATAATGTGGTTGCTCACATGGCTGTCCAGCAGTTTCTCAAGCTCTCCCACCAGTTGATTCAGACTGAGAGACAGGTTTCATGACAGACTGCATTTGGTAGGTCCCCACACACAGGCACAGTAATCTCCAGGAACACAGATCATGAAGGAAGCTTGGTTCTAGGTTCAGTGCTCACTATTGGAAGAGTAGAGGGAAGAAAAGCAATAGGAATGGGACCCAGCAGGGTGCAGTGTTTTTTAAACACCCTGATGCTTGCTAGAGGAGAAGGGAACCTGAAATATTTTGCTTTGCAGAAATTAAATGAGTAAGCCTCCTCAGACATAAAAAAAGGTCGTATAATAAACCTACCACAGCTGAAGAAGCCAAAGGCTGCTCTGCATTCCTGAGGGGAAAAATACAAAGATTAGGAGGAAGAGTGAAGGACAGAGCCCTCAGCTGCATCTTTGCAAGATTTGATTTTGTACTTCCATGCCAATGTCACTCTTACATGAAAGCCTTTGAAAAGCCACTAGTTTTTAGACTGCTTATCAGTATTTCCGATTAAACAACAAAGTACAGTAAACAATACTAATAAGCTGTTTAAGCCAGCTGCAGCGCTGTTGGTCTTATTAATATAAACAGACAGACCACTAAACCAACTGGAGGAGGTCTTCCACAGAGATAAATGGGTCCTGCCTAGAGCTGATGACAGATGGTTTTAGAGCAGGTCAGACATGTGGTATCTATGTAGCATCTTGTATCATATGGAAAGCAAATTCTCTTTTACGCAGTTTACTCCAGCTGAAGAAAAAAAATCCTTTTTGTTTTTATTGCCACACCATCTTCTGATCCCCAAAGGTGACAACGAATTAGCATAATTTCCTTCTGATTCACAGTGATAACCTTTCTCAGAAACACAGGAATGGGCGGTGAAAGTCTAAAGTCTTTATTGAGAGCAGACATTTTAGTTCACTTGCAAATCCCTCTGCTTATGATCAACCATATCAGTCTAGCGTGGTCTCCCACTCTTTATCATGTCCCTCATAGCCCAACGCTGTGCAAGTTAACTTTGGTACTGGTGACGGATAGAGAGGGGCAATGATGGAGAACACATCTGCATATTAGACATGTTGTGCTCACACCACCTGGCCAGTCTTAGTGGTCTTGATACCATCTCTGAAAGGACAGTTTCTAGCTGTGGGTGTCTTTGCCACACCCTGAGAGGTTGTCTGGTAAAGCAAAACTTTGTGTTGGGAAGTAATGATACATGCATTTGGTAGGGATTGGAAAGGAGATTCCCAGTTGGCTTCAGATGCTAATGATGTTCAGCCAGTATCAGCACAGGTCAGCGATGAACTCCTGACCTGGAGGGGAAAGACTGTGCCACTGGTTTGCGAGCCCCCAAGCTGCTCAATCCCATGATAATGTCATTTCTGAAACAGCGCCAATGGAGCATAAAAGCAGCAGGCAGGACAGAAGGCATCAAATGCTAATAGCCACTCCTTAACAGAAGAAAGAGTCTAATCCCTGGCTTTGAAAAGCACTCAGCCCCCACATGCTAAAAAGAGGTATGTGGGAGAGCTCTACCCTGAGTGTGCTAGAGGACGTGGGACAGCAGATGCACATGTACCTGAGAATATACTTCTTCTGAATGCATGAGGAAACCTTATGTTCCCAGGCTTCCCAAGGCACAATTAAACCAGACCTTTATTTCAGGGCAATGCCAAATAAGTGGCTTGTTTGAACTTGACTCAATCAGGAATTGAAAACACGGAAAAGAAAATAGGAGCAAGCAATTGGATGAGGGTCTGCAAGAGAACTCAAGTCTGACAGATTTATGGAAACTCTGTTTCCATATGGATCAGTACTGCTGTCTCCAGAGCTCCAGCAGCAACAATCAAGGAAAACAATGCTAGCTTCAGCGGATGTCTGCATGGTGAAAAAAACCCCCACATATATGTGTTTTTACACAGAAGCTAAGTAAATAGAAGTGCAGAACTCGGGTGGCTTCCTTGTTCATTTGCCACAGCTGGCATCCCACCCAGCGGGACATGGGGCTCTGCTCTGATGTACAGCTGCACTGGTGGGAGGAATCAAAAGAGTGAGCTGATTTACCGAGTTATGAAACAGTGACATGCCCTGCATGAAAATGAAAGGAAATATATCCAGGCAGGCAGCGAGAGCAAGGCGATGGGGGTCGGGTGGGCAAAGGCTACGTCATTAGATGAATCGTCATACAGTTACAGAGTCAAATGGATTTACACGGTGGGTAAGAACTCTTGTCCTGCTGCTGTATAAATATCAAACCATCTGTAACCCTATTACACTTAAACACCTGGTAGTGATCGGAGTAATGAAATACACTACTGCCTCCATAAATCCCTCTGTGTGTGTGTGTGTGTACACACACATGTATATCTCTGCAAATTATAGATCTCCAGCAAATAATGGTGATGAGGCTAAATTTGAGCGTGGAACAAATTCCGATGATGTCAGTAGTGTAATAGTGAGAATAAAGCTGGAAATGGCCCTGGTGTTCCTCTCTGTCATCCACACCTGGGGGGGATATATTGCAGCCAAAAATAGGCATGGCCTGAGCTCTTTCTTCATTTGCCCTTTTCTGAATCTAGCATCTGCAAGCTTCCAAGAGGAAGGAAATTTCATTTCTCCTGGCTGGACCACTGAGTAAGAAGGAAAATTCGCAACTGAAGCAGAAGATAAAGCAAAAAAAAAGGGTGGAACAACTTCAGTTCCAAGCAGTGTAGGAAATCAAGCTTTAGGAAAATGCATCATCTTTACAGGGGAAAGCACTTCCTCCTTTATCTAGACCTTTAATCGTGCCCTCATTCCCCGCCCTTGGCATCTGGCCATGTCTTATCCCGCATGAAAGGAAGTGCTGCTTCTTCCAAGAACACTTCCTTCTTCTGATTAATTCAACAGTGCATCCACAGTTTTCCCTGGAGTTTTTCCACAGGAGTAACCAAACTAGGCTCAGAGATAACTAGTGCATCTCTCGGTCTATATAAATCGGAAACTGGACATCCACAGCTGATTTAGAAAAACAGGCAAATCTGACAGTAAACAAAGCACAAGGAATGATGCACGTAACTCGAAACACATTTTAAGAAGGCACCCAAGCATGCGTTTGTTTTGCATAATGTTACAAAATGCAAACCAAACCAACTGAACCAAAAGAATTGGTATCAATAGCTCTGTCCAGTGATGGAGATTTTAAACCTGTGACCCATCCTTTCCCTGCACAGTACTGGCAGACAAATTTCAGTGGCAGCCAAAAGGAAGGCAAAAGCTGAGTGGAGCATACCGAACAGAGCATCTTCCTCTAAGAGCTGGCATCTATTGACAAGATCGATGCTTAGGGTTGGAGTTGTGGCAGCCAAGCTGGGAGCTGCCAATTTCTGTTGGTTAAGTATTTGATAGGATATTTTACACACCCTGGCAGAGAGGGTAACAGAGGTTCAACAGACAAAAGAGTTAGTTTGGGTTTTCAGAGAGCCAGGACAAATTTCTTGAGTCATGGAGCAACCAGCCCAAGTCCCCCAGGGCCCTTTTTGCCCTGAGAATGCTGGGAACAGTTGTAGTTCTCTTCCTCAAAAGCATATGGTGATGATGATGCAGTATAAATTGGGATACAATTATGGTTATGGGAGCCATCTGATAGGCAGACATAAGAGATAGCCAGGCACCCAATATATCTCTCTAGCTTATATAAATGGATCCCTGAGGGCAATGAGCATGAATAACTTATGAACTGCCAATGTATCTGCTCCATAAAGAGAAAATAGCATGAGTTTGCCTCACTATAACCGCCAAAGTCGATATTCATGTATACACAAATGGTTTGGTTTGTAATGGGGAAAATAGCTTCTAAGTGCACATATGACAGTGGAAAAAGTTGAAGCAAGGGAAGAGGAAAATAGGAATTCCCACCTGTATTTAAACTGCCTTGTACAGTGTTGCAAGATGCAGCTTTGGGATTGTTTGTCCTTAAAGTAAATCCAGGTAAACTTGTGACAGCAAGTACGTGCATATAAATGCAGATGCAGACACAGAACTGACAGGAAAGGAGGAAAATAATCCACATTTTTGAAGTGTCCCCCTTCCTCTCCTCCACAATTATATTTTCATATGGTGGTTTTGCATCCATCTAAGTCAAACATGTGCAAATGGGGTAGGCCCTAAGGCTCTGAGATAACCCAAGTGGAAAAAAAACATATGAATGCACATGAAAATGCTATGGTAAGTAGCATATATTTTAGATACTGCTGAGATCATATGTTGATATGAACTAACAGAAACCTCTGCTTTTCACCAGAGACTGCACTCCCTATACGCCGGTAATCTATATAAAAATATGGTATGTTTTAGATCTATATGAAATGCATGTTATTTTCACATGACAAATATTCAGAGAGGGGAAAAGTTAAAGACAGAGCATACATGGAATCACAGAGACAAAACGTTTTTTCCTTTGCAGCAGCCTCACTCGTCTGGTAGAGCACATCAGGTTCTGCTACTCATGTAACCTCACTGTTGCTTTTTGAAAAAAGTATTTATTTATTAATGACTGGCTACACTCCCTGAAGTCTGGGAATGGAAAAGTTTGGGGCAAATCACAAAGCAGGGTGTCGTAATCCAGCGCTAGCTAAGGGAGGGAGGAAATACAAATTCAGAAAGCAGCATCATTTCCTCACACAAGGTTGAACCCTGCTTGCGTGCATCTTGCTTGAGTCTAGCAAGGAGGGCTTGGCTGATAGACTTTGACTGCAAGAAAACTTTTTTTTCTCTGGGTGCTGGAGCATATTAGCAGAATAATCTGAGTTTGATTACAAACAGAATTTAAATTCCAGATCCAAACAGCACCAGCCTCTCTTAGCTATCTGGTTCTAACTCGAAATCTCTCACAGCAGTCTGTGCTACAGTCAGAGTACTGTGATGAAATAGAACTGTTTGGAGAAGTTTGTGTGGAGCCCTATTCCACTGGAACTTGCAGATCTGTAAAATCAATTTTTTTTAGAGAATCAAGTAATATTTTAAAATTACGGTTAAGAAGAAACACAAGAAGATTTGTGTCAGTCTCTGAGGAAGCTGCTTAGACATCCCAGAGGAAACTCTTGCCTTCAGAAATCCTGAATCTTTTTTCTGAAGGTTTTCTTGCTCTGCAGGACAATGCTAAATCTCAAAATTCTTTGTGAAACTTCTAGTCACTCCTAAGAGAAGAACAAAAGAAATACTGCGAAGAACATATTAGTGCCTGCTTATATAATATACAAAACTCTTGGAACTCAGGAAAAGATAAATTAATGTGACACTACTAGAAATGAATGAAAGATCTTTTACAGCTTTGAAATTAGTAAGAGGCTAAATTCTCTTTTTTTTTTTTAGCTGAGGTTATGTTACATAAAAGTAAATTAAAACATTACATCAAATGCTCATTTTTTCATTTAGAAGAGATTGATGTAGGCCTCCTGAAGTAATATTTGGAGCAAGAGTTTTGCCAAATATCGTGCTCAAATGATTCCAATTGCATTTTTCTATCTACTACTATTCAACCAGACCAGCTTACAAACACATATCTAGTATATATGACAGCATCTTAGCTTTCTTTCGAAAATCCACCCAGAATTTTGAGCCTAAGCTGTATTGTTTGCTTACTCTACCTGATCACCTCCTCAAAACTAAATGTTTGCTCAATGAACAGTCAGAAACAGATCCTCAGCTAGTGCCAAACAGTACTCTTTTCACGATCTTCAGTCATTTTCAATTTTTGGCATCCTAAAATGGCTTAGTGGAGGAAAAATTCCCATGTATTGGCAACTCAAAGTCTATTGACATTAGGGTTTGTTTTTCTTAGTTATCTTTTGTAGTGCTTTTTGAAGCAGTCCACAGAGACCTTGGGATTGGCAGACCACAGGCTGAAAACCACATTTCAGTAGAGCCGCACCAATTTACAGCAGATTAAACCCCCAGGTTTTAAAGCTGGCCAGTGGCAATCAAAATAAATAGCTGAACAGGAAGTGCTGCAGCAGGATTGCACAGCTGGCCCATGGTGAGCTTTGCCCAGCACAGGTTTATGTTGGAAGAGTGGAACACTGTTCCACCCCTCTTCTTGCCTGGGGAAATAAAAAAGTTCCTGCAAAACCAGAAGCTCTAATTTAAAATAAATTTGAGGTATAGTCATTCCTGGATCAGACTAGCACCTATGAGCTCCAATAGAATTGGAATGAGTGGCCTAATAGAGGTAACGGTCTTAAGTTTATTGCCCTTCATGCTGTGAAGACATCCTTTGAAGGCATCAGCCAAGCATGCCACAGTGCTGAGGCTGCATGAGAGCAATTAAAAAGACACTGATGTCCAAAAGCTGCAGAAAAAGCAACTCCTCCAGTGTTTGCTGATGAGTTAACAGTCAGGGCCATAGGTATGAGATTCACACTTTTCTCTCCCCTCTATTTTTCCATGCTCAGTCCCACTGGCTGACGTCTAGTGTACCACATCACTCTCAGCTTTTTCATGTTATCAACTTTTCTCTCCCCTCTATTTTTCCATGCTCAGTCCCACTGGCTGACGTCTAGTGTACCACATCACTCTCAGCTTTTTCATGTTATCAGTTTTAGTGGTTCTCCTCTGGTCCTGCCTAAATCTCATGGCCAGGTCTAGTTTCACAGCATCAATCTCTGTTTCCTCCCTGCCTTTCATGATGGCAGTAGGGACAGTGAGGTTGATGGTGGGGCTGTCTTCCTAACTCCTTGTCCAAACCTTCATCCTTCCTCTCTTTTGCCTAGCTCTGGCTGCAACCTGGCATTTGGCCTGCCCTGATTTGGTGCAGGAAAACTCACCTTTGCTCACACTTAACTGCTTTTGCAGGGTACATGACCAATCTTCAAGGAGGACCTGAATTGTCCAAGAGAAACATGAAGCAGGAAAAAGCTAGAGTAGAAATGATGACCAGAGAAAAGAAATGTAAACGGAAAAGGTGAAACATCTTCAGCAGAAGGAGATCTGGCTTCCAGAAAGACAAGGGAAAAGCCATTGCTAGAGGGAACAGAGCAGTAGCCATCACAGTAGCACTAACCCTTTTCTAGAGGTGAAGTTTGATGTGACAAAGGAGGAGGCACCCAGCTAAGGAGGAAGCAGACAGAGAGCAGTGACCTGACAAGGGAGAGATGGGTCTCTGCATGGAGATTAGCAGTACTAATTAATGGGAAATGGCGGTCAGGGAGGAATGGCAAAGCAGCTGAGTCGTGTTTGTGCCAGTGCAAACAGTACATGAGAGGGAGAAAAGCAGAAGGCAGCATGTGCTAAAGTGGGCAACAGAGGCCACCCTGCCCTGACGCAGCCATGCTTGTGGGGGAGACCTTCTCCTCCAGGTTCCCAAAAAAGCTTCTGGCATTTTCAGCCCTCTGCAGTATGGGAAGGATTTCCTAGTAATAGCACAAATTTAGGAGACAAATACCTCACCATTAGTCTAGCATTTTTCACACCCAAGATGATCTTTAGCTGTGGACCAGCAGTGGCACGGACTCTCGCTTTTTGATTAATCTTTCATACCATCTGCTCTCCCTCCACCTATCCATCATCTTGCTGCCTGAGTGATGATTACTTCAGAGTGCAAATTACCTAACATCATTCTGGCTGATAAATTATATATGAAGGACAGGACATGGTGAGTAAGACTGAACCCAGGGACATTGGTTTATGTCTGGGGATAAGCATGGGTGCTCAGATACCCTAATACCCAGCACACTTGAAAATATGCAGATTAGATTAGATTAGATTAGATTAGATGGAGAAGCTCCAAAGGAGTTAGTCCAGGTTTACACAGGTGTAAATGAGATCAGAATTGGACTTCAATCTGTGGAAAAATATAACCTGTTTATGAAAGGAAATTTCAGGCACATGGAAAAGACCCTATCCTTAATTAATCACATGAAAAAATACTAAAAATATGGACTAACCAGCAACAGTGGCAGCTTCTCTCTATAATAGTATAATCTTTGGTATATATACCTACTTAGCAACTACTGGTTTTGGTTAATCATCTTTCAACCTGGGGAAAAACAGTCAACTTAATTTGCTTTGCTTTTTCCCATTACTTGCATAAATGAAAAAAAACATGTGAAAGAACAGCTCGAGCTGAACTGCAGGCTCAGTGAATGGAATTGCTGACAAGAAGCACTGAAGATGGGCTCCTTGCACAGTAGTGATGAGTGCCACACCTTCCCATCTGTCTGCAGAGAGAGCTGGTGAGTGAAGCTGTGGGCAAAACACACTGGCTGGAGGTGAATACCCACGGCATGGACTCCATAGGCATTGTGGTCCTTCCTCTAGAAGGCAAAGATGATACCAGGAAATATTCTGCTGAGGATTTATCTTCTTGCCGTCACCCAAACGCCATGGTAAAGGATAGAACTGGAGAAAACAGGTCGTTCCTCTGCTGGAAAGGGAATAAGGAGCAGGGACTGAACAAGGTTGTTACCATTTCTAGTGCCTCTGATTCTGTACCAAGCCACAGGCAACCTTGACAAGCCTGCCAAGATGTCTCTCCCCTTGCTTTGTGAGTTCTCCACATTTCAAGACTAACCTTGATCTTATTTTAAATACTTTCCAACATTTGTTTTCTCCTCTGGAAATAATGTACAGAGTGTAAAATGAATTACAGGGGCTGAAAATTATCATTATAGTACTCTCCAGAGAAGTAAAGCACGCTGTCGCCACCTGCATCTTACCCCTGGGGTCGTTGGAAGGGCTCATGAAGGGCTCCCTTTACATGCTATAGGGAACAGCAACAGCATTTTCCCAGTAAGTTTCCACCCTGCTGGCTGCACGTGGCTGGGCTGGTTCCTCCAGCGCGATCTGTGCATGGCTGGCTGAGCAAGTTGGGAATTCAGGAGGTTTTAGGAGTCTGTGATGACTCCATTGTCTTCAGGCAGCCTCTATCAGTAGAGTGAATAACACCTTTGCTACTTAACCCACAAACTGCAGCCATCCGTTGCAACTGACAACAGACCTCCTGACCCACTGGAAACCACAGCTTGTGCACCACATTATAGCACATTTTCTTGCCAACACTGGCTAGGGCAGAGACGAAACCTGCCAGCTGGTCTGTAAAGTCATGTGCCATAAAATCTCTATTTAAATCTGTCATCCCTTTCAGGGCTCTGTCCTGGTGTGAGAGTGTAACGTGCCTGGAGCAGATGCAAGAGACCTGCACCTCTCTGTGTTGCCCTGTCTCCCTTCCTGGAGGAAGCTACTCTGTTCAGGCAATAGATCTTTAGAAGAGGCCATCTAACACTAAGGACCAGCATTAGACGCATCCCGTTACCTTCTCAAAATTGACTCATTACAAATAAGTATTAACAAAAGGAAATGAAAGACATAGAGATAAAACTTTCCTAGTCCCCCTTTTCTCTCTAACCCAAGAGCAAAACCCACCTCGATGCATGCAGCTGTCCCACTGGGCAAAGGATGAAAAGAAGAGCAAATCATGGCTGTGGCCCCAATATTTAATGCATTAGTGGAAGAAGTTCAGATGACCTCAGCTCTGAGAAATACCTAGAAACGCATTCTGGAAGAGAGCAATACTCACACATCACTTTGCTAAGTACAAGCCACTTTTGTGGGGGAGTGGTGGGAAAGGAAGTTTGAAATTAGGCAAATTATTCAAAATGTTGTATCCTTCAGAACTTGAGGAAGATGCAGAACAAGGGGAGGAAAGACCCACTGGGGCAATATGACTTATTTCTACTTCTCCTAAAAACAAAGAAACATCCCTGGATGCCTGCTCTCTGGCATTACACTTCCCTGAGAAGGAAAAGTGTGCGCTCAGGGATGCTCTGACAACAGTGGGAGTCCATTTTACACCACTCCAAGAGAACAAGGGAGGCTTTGTATGTCTAATCACATGGGAGAGATCTGTTCCTACATCCTGAAATGTTTCAAATAGTAGTTATTTCTAATGGAATATACACTGGGTACAATTCATGTCTCTTATTGCAACACTTCAGTGAATTCCACCTCAAAGCTTGAATTGTGCCATTTAGAGGAGAGTTGTGAATCAGAAATAAAAACAAGTAGTTGCTTTCTTCCAATTCTCTTACTACTGCCCTAAGTAAAATGTTGAAACTAAAAATATGCAAAAAATATTAGTATCTGAACATCAGGCTCAAATTTTCTTGAATAATTGGAACCAGCATATCTGAAAATATTCAAAGTAAGTGAAACACTTTTCAAAATTTGCAGTAGATGAAGTTCTCAATCTATTTTTATTTTAAATACCATTCAGATGGTTTTATTTTTCCTACTGAATAAAAGAATACGGACTTCATTATTTAAGCTTCTGGTATCCAAAACTACCATAAAGAGTCAGCTGCTAAGGACTTGCATTGCCAGTGGTTTTGGACCTTAGCCAAAATCACAGATTAGCAAAACAAATCTAGCCCTGCATGGGACAGAATGGAATGGTTCAATGTGAGAAAACCTGTTGTTCTCTCCTTGCACAAAATATTAAGAAAAACATACCTGAATTGCAAACACCCCACAATTACAGAGTGTCCTAAACAGACCTTTTGTTTGGTTTGAGAAACTTAAAGTCAGGGTGGCTAGAAAAACCTCCTGTTTGGAGACAGGGGGTGTTAGAAGATTTTGTCACATCAAATATTTGCATCAGACATGGATTGCTAGCTGCATTAGGCTCTGCATTCTTTCCTCTACTTGTTGGTAGCTGTACGTAGGGTAGAGTTTCTCAAAGCCTACGCTCTAATAAGAAAAAGGCCCATATCATATCAAGTTATGGGGGCACAAGAAAGAGAGGCTCATTATGGGATTTTCCAGCTTGCTCTTATTTACTGAGAGTAACCCATGGCATTCTAGTGCCTTTCTCAAGAAATTAATGTAAACATCTTTTTCCAACCCTCTAGGAAGGACAAAGCTCATCTGTGGGACAGTTCCCTTTTGAGAACAGTGCTGCTGTTAGAGTGACTGCCGAAGGAAAGAGTAGGAGATGTGTTTTACATTAAGCCCTTGATCTGGCATGGGTAGGCATCATTTCATTTTGTCTGACTTTGCATCCTGTGACTGTGACCTGGCTCTTGTAGATGCTTATCTTTTTCTCCTTTCTGACAGCTTTATTCTTCCAGTGAAGTGAAGCTGTCAGAGGAGGCCATTGCTAGGGAAGGAGCATGAACTCTCAGGTGGTTGGGATCAGGCAGAGTAAGACAGACAAGTGCTGTCTGCTTCCCCCTCACGTGGGAGCCAGTCTCAGGAGTACCAGGCACTGAATTAGCAGAGACCTCATCTTTCAGTTCATGTTGTCTAATGCAAGACCAGTGGGGCATAAAGTTTCTATTATCTATGTTTTAATAATGGATGAATCTCCCCTCCCTCTGCTCCAAAAAGCCCTACATATAACCCCATACTTGGCAGATGATGCAGCTGGTCCTTTGTTTGCTCATCTCCTTTCAGATGGGTATCTGGTGCCACCTAAAATGAGTGGGCTCGGGGAACATTTTGTTACTTGCATTTGACTACAGACACCAGAGTCTTCCCCTTCTGAGCTGAGCTCTATTTAGGGGTGTTCGTTTTGCATTTGTGTTAGTCCTGAGGGTGACCAGGGGATAAAGAATGTGCTCCTGAAGCTCTGCATTTTCAGCTTCACTACCTAAAATATCACTTGCCTATTGACCGACTGTTAAGGATGCTAAGAAGTATAATTATTCTGAGTGATAAAAGTCCATTCAGACAACGGGGCCTCAGGTTCGGACCTCCAAATAAGGCCTCGATTCAAATGACTCCCAGATTGCAGAAGGATGAACACTGAAGCCACTACTGCAAGGAGTTGGTCCTTTTCTGGGCTCTCTGACTGCTTTTATCAGGACCAGGACGCTCTCTCCTATGATACAGTTAGTTTGGAGGTCCAGGTTATTAGCACTGTGTTAAGGAAATACCTGAAACAGTTGAGCAATTCATCATTATTTTATAAAAGTGTTACAGTACCAAAGAAAATGATGTGCCAATTTTTAACTGAATAAGAAAAAAACCAAACTCAAAACAGGCACAGAAGCATAGAGTTGAAATAGAAGTGTCAGAGTTGGCCTGTGGAGAAGGAGTGGGAATGGTGAGGTGGGAAAGCACCAGAAGGAGCAACAGAAGGTTTTGCTGGCCCCAGCTCTGCAGGCCATCAAAATCACAGCACAACCATGTGCAACTTCTGAGGAGAACCAGGTAGGGAAAACAATGGACTGCCAAAAAAGAGGGGCGGCAGTTAAGAGATTGTGATGAAGAAGATGAAGAAAAAGGTTGGAACTTTAAGCACCCAGTCACAGAGATGAAAAATTACGAGAAAACCCTAATGACTCACAGAGGTAGGAAAGGATAGAGAGATGAAAGCTCCTTTTTACTGTAAGCTGCTGACGAGTTTAAAAGGTTTGTAAATATGTAAGTAAGGGAGTGTGAACAAGTAAAATCTGTTTGTTTTATAATAAAACCACCTTCCTCTTCTGTAAAATCTAACTTTAAGCTTTGCTACAAATGCAAAGCTGTTTGCTACAGAAAAATAGCTAACCCTCTTGCTGCTAAGGCGAAACTCAAGATATTGTGGTGCATTGAGTACATTTACAAAACTATTTCTGAATGTTTAGAGCTTGTTCAAGTACCTGTACAATAAAACTCCAACCCCCATCACTTAAAGTTTTAGGAAAAATACCCCACCATTATATGCATAATGCAGTCCTCAATTGACAAAGAAACCCAACAGGACTTCATTTGTTCTTGATTATTGTCAGTGGGCCAAGCCATAAACTTCAACATTTTGAGGCTCCAAATCCACTTCTTTATCTTGGGCCATACATCACTTAAACAAAACCACTTTGATTGCTGTCCTAACAGCTGTGGATTTCCAGTTATGTTCCTGGGGAAAACACCAGAACATTTTCTGTGTAACAGTTCATCCCAAAAACATAAATAAAACTTATTTATTTGGTTCAGAAATGTCAATCAAGAAAAGAATTATAGACCTGTTTTGTTGTCAAATACAATCCGTATGACAGAGAATTAATCAATAGCCTACCATTCCCAAAGCACATTGCTGAAATCATGTCCAATTTTCTGACTCTCAGACAAAAAAAATTGTACACAGTCAATTTTAATAGTGAAATGGCTATACTTATCTCTTCCAAACAAGATTATATTATCAGAGGAACACAGAGAAGACAGAAATTGAACTCTTTTCAAGCAAAGCAGGACAGAAGGGAAATGGCACATGGCCAGCAAGAGATGTTACAACCTTAGTCCATCTGCACTCAAGAAAGTGACCTCCTTTTCTAGGACGTTGGATGTGTCCCACAGAGACTGTCAACAATAAGGTCTAGACAGAAATCCTCCTTCTTTAATTCCCAGAGCTTCAATTTGCGATGAAGCAAATGTGACAACTGTTGGGTAAATGGTAAGATGGCTCCAGTACAAAGTGCAAGCTCAGGTTGTTTCCCCCTGCCTTCTGCTGGAAAACCCCACACATCTGTTCAGAGGGAATTAAAAACTTCAGCTGTCGTTTACAGCTAAAGCCACAGCACCTTGCATTTCTGGCACATGCTTATACCTACAATCCATCGTGCTAGAAGAGGGCAGACACAGTTTGTGTCTCTAGCAGCAGTGCTACCACTAGAAAGTGGAAATGTGGAGCCATTTTAATGGAATATAGGAACCAATAATATGCAAAAAGTATCACACTTCACTCAAAGAGAACCAATGGTACATAGGTAAAGAAATGTCCATGCCAGTTCTCAAGGCAAATCAACAGCAAATGCACTTAGAAAAAGTAAAATCAATTAAACATATTACATTCTCTTACTCAGTAGTGCAATATACAGAGAATTATATACACATTTCAATTGGTTTGCATTTGTGTGTTTTCACGATATGGGCCCATGCTCTGCAGCTGGATATGAGTGCCTGAAAAAGCTGTTCGCCCATTTCTCTTTGAACAGCTGAACAGGTTCAGGTTTTTCCTTTGACCAGTTAAATGAGGATAGCCGAAAAAATTAACAAGGACATGGACCCTTTTTGGTTTTATTCATTATTTTTCTTTCAGCAGCAAATTGCATATTATAAAAAGGCTTATCTTCTATTTTGTTACTTTTACATAAGTTCAAATGGAAGATGCAGTTATTATTTAAGAGTTGTGCTGCTTTAAAAGTAAACTGGCAGGAGAAATGAACCCAACTCGAGAGATTACAAGTTAGAGTTACAATTTACTAAGAAGATTGCAATAAATACAATGATATACAGAAAACTGGTTTTAACCCTCAAAGACAGATGTATAACCCAGCACCCTGGGACAAGAACAGCATTCCTTAGCCCCTGTGCTGAGCACCACATAGTCCCCCTGGGTGCAGAGTAAAAGGAAAGGAAAGCCTGTTGGTCCAGATGATGGTTGCAGTCCTGTTGAAGTAGTGATTGCAGTGCTGTTGAGAGTGGCAATTGCAGTTCTGCTGAAGTTCTGGTCCTCCTCTCAATCTGATGAGTGGTGTCAGAAGTCCCAAAAACCAATGTTTATATATGCTCAAATTCAGGTGGGAATGTCCAGTACCTGGGTGATTTAACTCTGTGGGTCATGGGATATTTTTGGAATCTTTGATGGTCTAGATGTTGCAGCTGCCTATTATGCCAGTCCAAGATGACCCATTAGCAGAGATGATCCCTCAGGCTGGGTGTGAAGGTGTTAATGCCTTTCCTGAGGGGAGTTGTCACAGCTGAGTCTTTGGTGTGAAAACAAAAGAACACTCCCTTAGTTTCTTTAACACCCAGTTTGTAGCCTGAGATGTCAGGTGCCCCTGGACAGCTGCTGCAAACAATCCATTCATTAACAGTGCATCAGAAATAACAGAGAGAATGTAGAATACACAGTTTTGGTTATACCCACATAGTGATAAGCTGGTTCCATCCCCTGTAACTAGGACAAGAATCTTATGAGAAAAATACTTACAGTTTGTCTCCCTGTGAAGAAGTGCCAAGTTAGAAATTTAATGAAGACATTCTCACAAGTGAGACAAAAGTTTGTGTTATAGTCAACCATGAGCTCAAACTAACTTATTTTCCTCTAAGTGAACGAGCAGGTACGTTTGATCATCTTTTTATTTACCACTATATGATCAAGTCAGTTGAATTTTTCTATGTCTCACAGGAGAGACATCTTGCTCTAATGCTGCAGAATTAAATACTTACAAACATGACTTAGAAAAATCAGATACTTGGAACACATAAATTCTGAGCATTTATATAAGTCAGTAAATGCCAAAGTGCTAAGTTGCAAATATTTTAACCCCAGGTGATCACTCAAGTTCCAACTCTTCAGGCTTTACCGACATATTTTGACCCACCACTGGGTTCAGATATAACTATATGTAATGATCAGACTTTTTGTGGGTAAACTTAACTCCAAGAACCCCAATACCATCTTGCATCTGCTGTAGGCCTGGCCTTGTTACTACAGATATCCTTACACTGCAAGGACATAGGACAACTACCTAGAATTTTTTAAGAGGTGCTTGTAAGTTAATGGAAATCCTATGAAGCAGGAACTGTATTCAGTTCTTCCTTTTCTCAGCAGTCCAGGAAAAGGAGGACAACTTCTTGATGTTCACAGCCTCACTCAGTATAGTATAACTCTCTAGAAAGTCTATAGGAGTTAGGAGTGTGCAATAATTACATGGCTGGGACTTTATGAAGAGAGCAATAACGTTAGTAAAACAGCAAGACTAATTTGCTATTCAGGGATTTTTTTTTTTTCCCTAAGTCATATTTAATTACTATCCTTGTTTCCTTGCCCACCACTCTTTCCCCCCTCCCTTCCTCTCTGAAGAGCTATGGAATTTCAACGCTAAAGGAAAAGCTGATTATGCTGCACGCTGGCACCGAGCTGTCCAGGCTCTACACAAAAGATCATGAATAGGCAGGCGTGTACTTGCTCTAAATATAGTTCAGACGCTACTTAGGCATTTAGAATCAAAGATCTGCTACTAGCAACAAGTCCTCCAAAAGCGTGCGATTTGGCATGCCTGGAGCTGTTAAGTGGATGCAGGCAAAAAACTGCTGAAGTTATGGGGAAGGAATATGAAGGGTGCTAATTGCCATCTGCCAATGCCTCAGAAAAAAAGTCTTTGCGATAGACTTTCAGCATGGGAAAATGTAATAGCAGCAACAAAGTGTTTACAGGAGAATAGATCTAACAAAGCAAGAAGTGCTCAGCCTTAAGAGACACCTGGCAGCAGAGGAAAATTCTTCTGTGCTATAAATCAAACACTAATGCTTCTGCTCCAGTGTGCATCTGTTACTTTTTATTCTCGAGGACTCATAGTTATATGGTCCCCTCTCTGAAATAATAATTGGTGAAATAACAACAAGAGGGTTGCTTTCTACAGTATCTTGTGCCAGCATTTCTTCTGGCAATTGCGTTTTTAGTGGATGGGTGGATCTGAATACAGTGACAATGCCCATCCTAGACCTCAGCTCTGACAGCGCTGCCATGAACTGGATAGCCTGTACGCCAGTCGCTACTTTCACTCAGTGAAAGAAGAATATTTTAAGCTGTCTAAAGTATACTCCTGATAACAGTGACTGGCCTTTAAAATATGATATATTCCTGGTAGGTATATTACTCTTTCCATGCAGGAACTGTTGAGTCCCTCACTTTCCCAGTCACATGTGTATGCTGCAGGGTGTAGGAAAGGAAAGAAAAGATCAACTGGGAAAATTTGTCAGACATTCTCCTTCTTAAAAGATTAAAGAGTATCTTGTCCTCATTACATGACAAAATTACCTTGGAAACACAAGACTGTCATTTCAGCTCTTGCTCTTGACTCACAGAAATGTTTGTGTAGTTTTTTCATTTATTACAAATAATATGGACCTTCAGCCTCAGAAGTACAAGGGATTTCCCAGGTGGAAACATGCTCAAGCTCTCAGTAACACACACACACGACAATTCACGTGATTTTCAGACTGTCAGATTGACACGTTCATTGAGTGTGATCCTTTTTCAATTGACATGCTTAGTAGGCATTTGTCAGAACACCCACAGATAGACCAGTTCTACCCAGGTGCCATTTCCAGGCAGAAACTCAGAAAAGCCTTAATCTTCCTGGGACTGGTCACTTGAGAAATTATACCTACCTTGCATTAAAGCATCGCATAGCCATAACTACATGGATTCCAGCACCCGAAGTCCCCATGAGATCCAGTGCCATACAGCAAGAAAGCCAGCAGCTGCCTGTTCTTCACAGAGGCCATCCCAGATCCAGCTGAAGCCTTGGAGCAGCTGGCCCAGCCCTCACCCCTGTCACAAGTGAAATGACCCCAGACTAAGCTCAGATCTGGCACACCACAAGAGGGAAACAAGAACACATGCTTGGCCAACACAAGTGCTCGCTGCCAGGGAGGAAGATTCAGCAGGTGCAGTTGTGATCTTAGTAGATGGCAAATTTGTGACAGGGTGGAGAAGAGCATGCCACAGCAGCAGTTCTGACAGACTGCTTGCTCACTCCAGGGGTGGCCAAGTCATCTGAGAACTTGGCCAAAGGAAATAGAGGACAGAAAGACTGGTACTTTTTTCCTGGACACAGCTTGGAAGGTATTTTCCTCTGGCAATCTGAAGGACAGGCTGATTACATGGGAATTATCAGGCAAAGCCAGATTTGCTGGTTTTATCTGATAGCTGTCCCAGGTTTTTCTTGACTGAAGGAGTGGGAATCATGGGGCAAGAAAGGCAACAAAGGCAGGCTGTGGGACATTCAAGCACCATAGGATGAGCGTGGCATAGAGGCCAAGGTAGATCAGATTAGATAAAACAAGCTGGATCACAGACTGCTGGAGAAAAGAGAAGATCTGAGGTATGTCTGGGAAAACAGCCTAGAAAAAAACAAGTTCTAGCCCAGCTATGCTCTATCTGCACAGAAAAGTATTTCACAGAGAAGGAAATTGTCTTGCAATCACCTTAAATGCATAAAGAATGGGCAGATCACAGACGAGCCTTTAGAAAATGCTTTAGACATGCTGAGCTGAAGACAAACAAATGTAGACGCCCAAAGACAAAAGTCTGACGCCCAAATACTTCTCCCTTTCTCAGCACCAAGCCTTTAATGATGCAAATGGCATAGATGCAAATACTATAACTGCTACACGAAACTCATGTTTAAAATACCTTAAACTCCAGTTTCCCTAGGAGATATAACCAACTCTCATTATTAATCCTCTGGAGCTTGAATGAGGGAAATATTTTTGACAGGTTCAAACTTTGTGATCTAAATCCATGTCTCACTACAAGGAAAATTCTCTGTTTTCAAATGCTTTCACCACTGGAAGACAGAGAGGTCCAACAATTGAATCAACATGAAAAATACTATTTTCTTCCATAAGTCAATTGGATCAACCATTCTACTTCCGGTATTAAATTAAGAAAATTAAGTTCATTTTAGATCAAGCGGGAAGCAAAGGCATTAATATTTCAGTGAGGTATAGCTGGCATTTTATTTGACTTTACAGTTGGGTTTTTTTATGTGTTTTTGATAGGCACAGGAGTTTCAGGGATGAAGAAAATCAAGCCTCACTTCCTGTAACAGAAGTGCCATAAAGTACCACCCTGTGTCTTCCTAAAGAGCAAAGTAATCTGGACCTGGCTACAGCATATCTCCTATGAAGATATATAGACCCGAAGATGAAGTGGGTGTGAAGCAGCTCCTGCCTACTCCATCATTTGAGGAACTCATGGTCTTGACATCCTTCCAGCTCAGCAAGGCTGAGCGGAAAGAGATGTGGGAGGACAGGAACAGCTGTATCTTGCATATATCTGTAGTTGGAGAAAGCAGCTGCTAGGAGACACTACAGCAGTCCTGTGTATTTACTTGAGTGAAGATCTTATTTTTAAGATTGTGACACAGGGGTTTTCCTAAATCTGATTCAGACATTGAAGCCTCAGCTCTGGATGAGGTTGTGCTTTTACAGTTGGCTTCACAAGCAGGTATGATCTTTTTTTTATTGGTCTCATGACACTTCATCAATGCCTTTGTCATCTGCAGATTAAGCTAGTGCAATGCATCGTAAAAGGCTGTTAAATTCAGTCACCCTTCAGAAACATCTTTTAGCACCTGGTGCTGACATGGGGCCTTGTTTCACACAAGGAGCATATTGTATAGTCATGGTCTGAGACCGGGTTTCTGGCAGCTCCTAGGGTAAAATGGCATCCAGCACATTGACATATAAGCTCCTAAGTGATTTGGGACATGGCTGCCAAAGAACTTTCCTTTTCTAAACTACATTTACTGCTATAGCAGCTATCACCTCTGCTGGTACATATGAACAGGCTAGGGACCTGCATGACTGAACTGGCCCCATGGGCTTCTAGACACCTTGTGGACCCTCTCTGACACTGGGACGCAATTACTTTGTGATGTGTGTATGAGGAGCAGGATTGCTTAAAAAATGTTGGCAGTGCTGGGAGTGTTTCTGCCTCACAGAGCAGCATTTTTATGGCATGGTTGTGTGCTGCATACATGTCAGTGTGGCATGAAGGCATGTCAGAGCAAAGTTTTAAGGTGCAAGACCCCCTAGATGCAAGGCACTGAAAGATGTGTGGAACAGAGGGAGCCAACCCTGCACAACCTCATCCATACAATCTCTATACCTACTGAGAATAGTCCTAGAGCACTGTCTTGTAGAGTGTTACACCACACAAGCTTGCTCACTGGTTGTTTTAGCAGTGTGGATTCTGGGGATATTTACAGTTGCAGACCTCTTTGTTCAAGGTGGCTTAATCTCACCAATTTTTTAAAAGATGCTTGTAACTTTAGAGCAAAGTAGAGTCCTTGATTTATCAGAGAATGTTCACTTTTACAGGTGACCTGTGGTGGGATGATATGAAGGGGATTTGACTGATTATTTTCAAAATATTTATGTCATGTAAATTTTCAAGGACTCTTCTTACTTTGAAGGAAGTCTGAAAGAAAGCTAAAGCAGTGTTAGTATTATAAGAGGATAAATTGAATGACTCAGCTAACTATAGTACTGGCAGCCCAAATAAAATAATGGACAACGCTCATGAATGGCAATAAATGGAAAATCACAGAATCATAGGCTCATAGAATTATTAAGGTTGGAAAAGACCTTTAAGATCAAGTCCAACTGTCAATGCAGCACCATGTTCACCATTAAACTATGTCCTTAAGTGCCATATCCACATGTTTTTTGAACACTTCCAGGGATGGTAACCCTGCCACTTCCCTTGGCAGCCTGTTCCAATGCTTTACAACCCTTTCTGTGAAAATGTTTTTTTCTAACATCCAATCTAAACCTTCCCTAATGTAACTTCATGCCATTTCCTCTTACCCTGTCACTTGCTAGCTGCAAGAGGCCGACTCCCACCTCACTTCAACCTCCTTTCAGGCAGTTGTAGAGGAGCAATAAGGTCTCCTTGAGCTTCCTTTTCTCCAGACTAATCAACCCCAGCTCTCTCAGCCTCTCCTCCTGCTCCAGATTCTTCACTAGCCTTGCCACCCTTCTCTGGACATGCTCCAGCACCTCAATGTCCTTCTTGTAGTGAGAGTCCCAAAACTAAATCCAGGATTTGAGATGCAGCCTCACCAGCACTGAGTACTAGGACTTCCCTAGCCCTGCTGACCACACTTTTCCTGATATAGGCCAGGATGCCATTGCCCTTCTTGGCCACCTCGACACACTGCCAACGCATGTTCAGCTGGCTGTTGACCAATGCCCCCAGGTCCTTTTCCACTGGGAAAACCTGAGCAAGTGGGTTTGCTTCCACCGAGACCAGGTTGCATTACTGTCCTTGTCAGACAGGCAAGATAGCAAAAGATGACAACAAAACTTATGTGAAAAGCTTGTAAACAAGAGAAATATTTAGGAAAAGTTATGCCCAAATGAAGATGATGAGTCACTCAGACAGTACCCCCTGCAAAACAGGATTTAAATATCATGAAAAATACCATCACATGTATTCTCTAGGCATAGAAAATAAAGGCCACATTCCATTTGAATATTCATATGTGGGTAATTGCTGGTAAATCAAGATGGGTTCAAAGAAAAGCATTACAAAATAAATCTAGTTAAAAGATACATATGGTTCAATCAATTTAGCTTAAAATATGTGGAGGGGTTGAGAACAGCTAAAGAGAAATTTAGCAGGAGAGGACACAGGCCAGATCAGTCTCAAGGGTGTGGCTAGACACAGCAACACTAAAACTATGATCCAAGCTTCAGAGGCAAAATTTTACCTCCCTGTATATGCATGTAATATCTTACACACAATATTGACCATTTTACAAGTTAAAAGAACTAATCAAGGCAAGGCTTATGGTCATCTTAAATTATTGCACGAACACCCATCTGGCTTCGTAACCTGGGGATGGCAATAGTGGGCAATTGTTAAAGAGCAAATCAGCTGTGGCTAGTTATGTTATTTTACTGCAGGCACTCTGAGTCAGACTTCTGACCATATACAAGTCCAGGGCTCCAGTTGCTGCTTTGAAGAGATGCAAAGGAGTATTGATACGCACTGGGAAGGTGTTATGGGTAAAAATTTCATTTTCTGTTGCTGTGATACGACAAAGTGCCAAACAAGACACTGACCCTAATAAGTCAGGCATCGTGTATGTATTCTGCATGAGCTGAGCTGGGCTTACAAGTTAAAAAAGACATGTGGGGCAAGAACAGGAGGACAGATGGACTTCCTATCTTTGCAGATGGAAAACAGAACTGCAGGCCAAGGCTGAAGGCAAAGTGTGTGGTGGATGGAGGAAACCAGCACAGATTTCTTTCCTGTCCCAGCCTCATAATTACACTCATCAGCTACTGTAGGCTGATGGACAACTTCCTCTCAGGCTTAGCAAGCAAAGGCCTCCCACGAGCACAGGTTTGTCCTTCCTCCCCTCTCTGATACTTCCTCACAACATCCCCCAGGACAGCAACACTGCCCTCACGCAGAAGACTGCAAAGCACAGGTGAGCACTGCTCTGCCACTGCACCTCAGCGCTCTAAGAGCACTTTCCACTGTGCTCCAGAGGCTGATCTTATTTATTCTGCCTTACTTTGAATCACAGAAACACACCCTCCCACAGTGCAGCTACATTCAAACTCCTTAAAGACATTTGTTAATGCAAGTGGCATTTTTAGAACTGCACTGTATGGGTGGTGTGTGCTCCTCCAGTACATGAGCTGCTTATCAATCACTTAATTGGGATGTCTTGGTCTTCACCCAGATGGTCCCTTTCAGCAGATAGCATTGTGTTTTAAAACTTTGGATAATTATAGCCCTGTAAATGGAGAGTGCAAGATTTGTTGGCTGCAGCCAGCTCATCTTTCTTCTGTAACAGCCTCATTGTCTAGTCATTGCCTTACTCACAATGGGAAGAGATCCTTGCAAATGGAGACACCCATTTAAAGGCCCCTCATCTGAGTAAACAGAAGCAGGAGCCTAACTGATAGTAACTCCAGGAAGGATTAAAATCTATCAGTAACTTTGGCTCTGCTGTTTATCTTTCAGTCCTTCCCTGGGCACAAAAAGTGGAAAGGAATGAGCCTAGCATTTAAGTCGCTCTGTTAGCTGATTTAAAACATATTTAAAACCGGATTACGCCAGCCAACAATACCCTGTCAGCACTTTGCTTTTTATTCTTTTTAAACAAAACCAATCAGCCAGGGTCCTGAGGGAAACAAGCCCATCATTTCTCTGTGGTGAAAATGCAGCTTCAAGCGGGACTCGCGCATTTTTGCCAGCACATTTCCTTCTGCTCTCCAATCAGCCGGCGGCTTAGCTCCACTTAGGCCCTCTGAGCTGGCTGCCTCCTGGCTTCCCTTGCCAAGGGGGTCTGCGGCAGCTCTGCTGTGCCTGGGTGTATTGGGTCTGGCTGAGATGGTGTTCATTTCCCCACAGTAGCCCTCACAGTGCTGTGCTTAGCATTGGTAGCTAGAAGGGTGTTGATAACACACCGGTGTTTTGGCTACTGCTGAGCCACTCTTCTCTCCTGTCCCCTGGGCACCAGCGGCGACTCCTTGGAGCCACTGCTACTTGATGTCAGCTCGCATCCTCTGCATCTCATCATAGCACAAAGGGTTTGCCTGACTCTGAAGTTTAGAAATTGCCTTTGTCAAAAGGGAAGATTAATCTCTAAAATAATTGATGGAGGGCAATAGTAGAGTGCTGACACGGCCTATGTCTTTCAAAGGCAGAGTTAATGCATACAAGTCAAAACAAATGCCATTCAAATTCTGCAGTGCCTTCCAGCAAGGGAGGTCTGGCGCCCTGGGCTACCCTGGACACAGGGTGCTTCGATTTGTTTGAGCACACCTCAGTTAAAGGGAAACTTTCAACTTGAATAAAACGTTAACAATCTGGAAAATAAAACATCTTGCTCATTGCATTAAAGAAAATCTGAATTCTTACTTCTTTCAGAGATTTGACAGGTCAGAAAAAAGAAAAAAATGGATATGCTGCTTTTTTATTGCTTTGCAAAACAGATTTTCTGATTTCCCGGAAGACTCTATGGATGGTTGGAGAACAGGTTGTACCATGAGAGTCAGAGGAAAAGTAATTTTTCATCAGCCTCCATCTTTGTTTACAATTTAACTTGTTTAGGAAAACGCCTATCCACAAAAACATCCACATAAGAGAATTAGCACTTCATTTGATTATGAGACAAAAAACCCTAGAGCTCACTTCTGAAGTCTTAATGCAAAAACCACAGGACATCAGAAACAATACACACATTTTAAAAGTTTAAATAAAATACAAGAAAACTTGGGGAAAAAACCTTTACTCCCGTCTCCACGAGTACTTTTTGTTTATTTTTTTGTTTGTTTGTTTTGGAGCATATGCAAAGTTACAAGCCCTGCTTTCCTTATAAAGGAGGTTTAAAAAGCTCAAAATTTTTCCCCCCCATTCAAGACACTGTAAGAAAAGGTTACTTAATTTAGGAGTTGACTTATTCAAGGACTTGTAGATAAAACTATGAGTTAGTCACAGTGCTTAAGTGGCAATGAAGCATACTCAGAAATTTTGTATTAGGGCTGGGCATGAGAATGTTAACAGCACTTTCTATTCAAATTTCTTTCAGCAAATCTCCACACACGAATTAACAATAGGTGGCCTTTAAGGCAACAGTTTGGAAGGTCACCAGAAAGGTACCAACTTCACAAAGATTTAAGTATATGAGTAACTCCTCTGAGTCAGTGTCTTGTCACACAATGCATCATGCCAAATTTAGGCAGGAACTGGGTTACAGGCTTCAGATGTTTAAAGAGTTTCAGCACAATCAGTCTCTATTCCCACCGTCACAAGTGACTGCACTGACTAAAACTTCTTGAAAGGTTCATGCAAAACACTGAGAGCAAAACTTGAGGGATTGCTCAAATCCATGGGTTCCTGCATGGCATTTATCTGAGCAGCATCTTGTTGCTCCCACTAGTATATTAAGCAACATGACTAACATCAGTCACATATCTACTCCCATCATCTTTTCCCTGAGGTAGAAGTGCTCATAGGAGACTTTCATTTTGGACTACGTGTGTGTGTGCACGCACTCGCACTCATGCCTTGGTGTAGCTAACCAATGCTGCTTATGAGAGAGATTGAAATCCAAAAAGTAGGGAGCAGACTGTGTTGTGTCAGTTGTGATTTCTCAACCATGTCAAGGACTTAAGTGGAGTTTTTTGCATGGAGGAAGCCCGTGTGCCTCTTTATTACTGTTCTGACTTCAGTGGGGCCAGTTACCACACTTAAGTCTTTGTGAAATAACAACCTTGCTTCTGAATTTTGTGGCTCATGCCACATTTCTAAAACTGAAAATAATCACCATGTTATCTTTTTTGTTATATTGTTGCATAATTACAGTATCTTTATTATATATGTTATTTATTTTCACCGGTAGAGGAAATCCCTATTGTCGATTAAACTATTTGTTTACATAACATTGAAAAACTGTAACAAAATCAACTAGAAAAAATAAACTTCTCCAAATGAAAATACAGCTTTCTCCTTAATCTCAGGAATTGCATTTAATTTACTTAATTTAAACAGACACGCTTTACTAGGATCAACACAGTGAATTTTGTTCATGGCACACGTTAAACAAAATGAGCTCCCTGTAGGAGAAATAGAAAGTGTTTATCTAAAACCAAAGGGTTTTATTATTGTTGCTTAGTCAGTTCAAACAGTAATAAGTTTAAACAAACGTAGCATTGACATCACTTGCTACTTAGAAAATGTTGAAGTTTGCCCTAATAGCCAATTAATAAAATAAAATCCCTGTGTTCCCCTGATCACTCAATCCATTATCAAACATCTTTTTTTCTCCGTGATTAGGTTGCTCCCAAACTAAGGGAAATATTTTATTACATTTTGATTACAATAATGCTAGACTAATAATGTCAATAATTAAGAATGGCATCTGAGGATACTGGAGAGTTGCATGCAATTAAATAACCTTTTAATATATCCAAATTTTATCAATAGTAGCATATATTTCATTTAATCCTATCCTGACTGGTTTGTATTTCACCTTAAACATGCAAACCAAGCTTTCAGTTACTATTGTTTCAAAGTACTTCTGCAGACTGCGAATTCATGACCATTGACTAAAACACACAGCTCATTTCTCACCCGTTTTGGCTTGGATTTTATTTCTTCAAAACTGATAGAGCTCTTACACACTGTATCTGTAAGCAAATAGAGAAATCCCAAGATACCATCACAGGAGGCAAGTAAAAAGAAAACCAGGAGAATTTAGCAAACACTTGCTATTCTCCAGCACTAATGAGGCAGAATCTCCTCAGAATTAATAGATAACGGTTGATTGTCTGGAAAAGGAGAGCTTTTCTTAAGCAGGCTGAGGCCAGCCACTGTTTTGCAGAAGTGTGCAAGAAGTGACAGCTCGCATTTAACACCTTTGTATTTGCAGGAGAGTGCTGGTCTGAAGCTCCAGCTCTGATCGTCCCCTACTCATTCAATCAGGCACACACATCCTATCAGGCACACAAACCTCATAAGTTTGACTTTCATTTTCATAAATTAAAAATGCTTGAGGAACTTAAGGGCTTTTTAAAACCTTTTTCAATTAATAGCTCTGCTAGACATAGTCAGGGTGACCACTGACTCAGGCAGAGAAGAGCCGGGCGTTCAGAGTACACAGGAGTAGCACTCTCCTGTGCAGTACATGCAAAGGTCATCAGAACTTCCCTGCTCTGCTCACTCCTCCCTCCTTTGACCTGGGCTGCCCTTCTCTGACTCACCCTCACAGGAGGCCCTTGTAAACAGAGATAAGCAAACTTCAAAAAAGTCCAGATTCTCTTTGGGTAAGTGCCCGAAAGTTCAGAAACTGGCCTGGAAACACAGTGAGAATTGGCTGGTTTGGGAGGAGGCCAAACATTCTCCAGAGAGGCTGGGCTGTAAACATTTCAAGAATAGCCTCTCTCATAGTATTTTGGTGGTATTTGTTTCTCATCCTGTCTAGCTGGGAAAGTTAAGTATCACAAAAACAAAAGGACTCAGGAATAAATCTACAGTCCTGTTTCTTTCTGGTCTTGTGCCCAAGCCCTTGGCAGTGCAGGAGCAGTGCTTTCAGCCAGCTTTGCCCACACTGTGTACACCATGCAGGGGCATGCGGCAGTGACGTAGTGCGGGTTCAGTGTTCAGGACAGTGACTACATGTTATGGCTAAGCCGACCAAAAGCTGTCTGCCACCCAGGACAGGCCTTGCTCCCCTTTACCACACCTGATAACAGAGCTAAACCAACAGAAAACTAAGACTCTGGAAAATAAAGAGAAAGGGGATAATTTTTGCCTGGTCAAGTTCACTATGTCAGTTTCCTGTGGTGGTCGGACATGTATGAGGGCAGGGGCAGGACTTTGCAAGGCTGGGGACAGGAGAGAGAGGGGGACCAATCCTGCTCAGTGGCAGCCAGCTATTTATGTGAAACCAGAGCCGGACACCTTGAATGTTAAGTTAAAGCATCTTCATGTTGTATGGAAACAAATACTTTTCTGCTTTTAGGAACTGAGATAGTCACTGTACTCATTCAGCCTACAGTACCAAAACCAGCTCTCCTTTCTGAAGTTCACTCCCGGCTCAATCTAGGGCATCATCAGCTCAGAGCACTTACTCTGGCGTGGGCAATAATCAGGATGAGCGTAAGCGCATCCCTCCACCTTGGGGCAAGTCACACCATGGCCCCTGCCCAAGGCACACATTTACCATGAGTGGGGGCACTCTGGGGAGGATGCAGCTGTCATCACGAAGGAGACTGAGGCAGGACTGCAGAGTGAACAGAACAGGCAGAGAAAACAACAGCCATGGACAACAAAGCAAACACTTGCAGGAAGAGGGGAGCATACGAAACCTGTCTGGTGTGTCTCACGCTTGGTTGGCACCAGAGGTTGAGAAAGCCGTCTGCGAAGCACAAGCCTGCAATTGCTGCATGGTTTCTCAGAAGGTTGGAGGCTCTGCAATCATCCAGTGAGATGCAAGTATATGTGGGAAGGATGTCGCTCTTGCACCATTCCACCCCAAAGTAGGGGCCTGCCCTTCCTTCTCTCCTTTTGCCAGACCTAGGGCTCATTTGACACTCTCATCTGAGACAGTCTGACTTGGCAATCTGAAAGAAAACCAAGTCAAAAAAAAACCAAGAAATGAGCAGTTTTCTAACAGATTGAGCCTTCGGTTCTTGCCTGGTAGTCAGGGCACATGTACATGCTCTTGCCTCCCTACTGGTTGCTGCATCCCAGCTGGGGCTAGAGGAGGCCATATCACCAACTCTGGGGCAGCCAAGGCCCAGAGACAGTGGGGCTGTGGCCTTCTTGGGATGTTTCCCCAAAGCTGTGTGCAAGATGCTAGAGGCCCTTTCAGAGGAAGGGGATCTGACAAGAACAGGAGGGCCATGGACAGCAGTATTGCCCTACTTCCATCCACGGGACATGGAAGAGGGGTATTGCTGTTCGCTGTCCTCTTTCTTTGCTCTCTGCATGAACATCACCTCCCACGTGACAAGAAAGGTGTTTTTAGGTATCTGGACCCTGTACTCTCTGCCAGGAAGTCAGGCAGAGGCTCAGGCACATGGGGTGCAAGCACCCCAGTTACGGCACCCACTCATCAACTCTGCCAAGAGACTTGACCCTTCAAAACAAGATCCTAATCTTGTCTGCCTCTTCTGAAGTGAGTGCTCGAGCTTACGGATAAGAGGAGCTTGTGGTAATGTTATTTATAGCTGCAGCAGCTTCCGCGACAGTAAATAGTAACAGTGCAATGTGAAACCAAGCCAAGCAAAAGTATTTTTCATTGAAAAATAGATGACAGCTTGTTTATACTATCATAGAGGAAAGGACTATGAAAATAAGTGGTGGCAGAAGCAGGTTTTCAAAGGGCAGTGTCTTGAATTGGGTTGTTTGCCCTCATTTGGGGCGCCTCTCCTTAGTCTGCTGCAGCGGGAGTCCCAACTCTTGTCAGCTCTGAGCAGTAAGCCCCGTGGTATGTGTGGTATGGTAATTTGGGTCTCTTGGCGTAGCCATGCTGCACCAAACAGCACTTTCAGGAGGCTGCAGTGCGCACAGAGGTTCTCATCCCTTTCTCTGACTCACCACAAGCACATCAGCCTCTGCCCTTTCATGCAGCCCACAAGGCTATCTGCACAACAGAACATCACTGTTTCGGGACAAAGGTGTTCCCCAACTGCAATTGCAGGCAGAAGGCTGCTGCCACATCTTGTCCAGCCTTCTCTGCACCTCTGCTATCTCCAAGTGACACCTACAGTGATGGCAAAAGCGCATCTCCCCCTGTGTTTATTAGATCCTCTCTTAAACAAGGCTAATTACTCTCTCCTGCCTCTGCAGCATTGGGATGCTTCAAGATCTGTGGTTGCCAACACTGCACAGGGAAACAGCAAGGGCTATTTCATTACTTTTCCCTTCCTTGATAAAGCAACTTTCTCTTGATTTGAATTCGCAGCCCTGGAAGATGGCTCACCAGGCCATCAGATGAAGAAAATAGCAGTTAGTAAGACATCACCATCCCAGCACTACTCCCCCTTTCCTCCCTCGTGCATGCTGAGGCCGTGTGAGAGGAAGCGGGGTTGCTCACGCGCGTTCGGCTGAATCAGGCACAGGCTGCCCCCATGCCTGCTGCCCACTCGGCATCACCCACCCACCCAGCAGCACCCCACTGAGGTGAGAGGCTTTTGCACCTACAGAAAGGAGAGTGAGCCTGAGCACTTCTCCATAAGAGGAAAAACTAGATGCAGATTTAACAAATACTCATCTGATGCCAAGGGAGGGATCTATTTTCTGTTACCCTGTAGGCTTCTGTGCTCAGTACGCTGCTGTCAGAGCCCTCCCCAAAACTACAGAAGGACCTACCCAGCTTTATGCAATGTGGGAGGAATCAGAAGTCAACTAAGAGACGACCTATTTAACCCATGCTCCCACCCAAAAGGATCATAGAGCTGGGGACTGATCTCCTCCCACATCTTGAGGGGGTAGGCCCTGCTGAGTCACTGCTGGTCCCAGGGAGAGGTAAGGCAGGGACCAAGGTCAGGGCACACACCTGAATCCCTGGAGAGGAGGGGGTTCCTCTTCCTCTTATTTGATAGTTGGTGTGTGAAGTGATGGCTCTTTCCCAGTAGCTGTTAAGGAAGTTTACAAAAAGGGGATACAAACTGGTGAAGGGAGCCTTTTTTTTCTCCTCCCTGTGGCAGTCATCCTTGTTCCATGAGACACCTTTGAAAATATATTTAGTGTCCTACTGCTCTATAAAATGAGAAAGCACTTATTATCCTTACTTAACAGTTAGGAGCTGGAGGAAGCAAAAGATCAGATTGTGCTCTTTATTTTTAAATTATTTTTGTGACTTCAGCCAGCGGTCCTATTATGGTTCTCACCCAAAGGAAAGGGAAAAGGGAAGGGAAAAGGGAAGGGAAAAGGGAAGGGAAAAGGAAAGGATCACACCCAAGGCAGACAGGAGTACTGACACATCTACCTGGGCTCCCTCATGGTCACTCACTCTCTGGTCTTCACGAGGGAAACGGACATGGCCAAAAACTATCCATCATCCCCTAGTCCCTTGGAGCTTCCTTAGCTATGTGTAGGGATCCACCAAGGAGAATTTTATTTCAGGTGGTGTAAGGGAAGGTCATCATGGCTGTGGGTCTCACAAGGCACTGCAGCAAACGCTGAGATTGCTGGGGAAGATATATGACACAGCCTATCAATGCTGTAGGACAAGCATTCCCAAACTGCAGCTTACAGATTTACAGAGGTCTCCATCAGGGACCTTGCTGGACACTGTAGAAGGCCTGAAGGATTGCACAAGTTAGGATGTCCCACCTTGCTCCCACATCAAAACTCCCATGAGAGTGGCTGAAAATACTGTTCTCAAAATCCCTTCTTGTGTTCTTACAGCAAGTAACAGCTGTGACAGCCAGAGGAGATCTGTGTGTTAAAGATGAAGAGTTCTCCTAAGCCAGTGAGCTACTCAGACAGGCAGGATTTATGGTATGCTCAGTCCACAAGTCTGCCAGGCCCTTAGACTTCCAATCCAAACAACCAGACACCTACAAGCAGCCAGATCATCTCCAGGTCTTCATCTAGAGTCAAAGGCAAGACTTTAATCTCCAGTTTAGACCCTCTGAATCTTATCCTCAATGCTCTGCCTCTGGACTTCATTTATGATATAGGTAGGAGGTTGATGCATGCTCTCTGGAACAAAAAGGCTAAGGGGCTGTGAATCATTCAAAGCCAGTTCACACTGTAAAAGAACTTTGAAACCTCCTGACCCCCAGCATTTATTATCCATTAGATTTTCTCATTCATTCCCACTGGGAAAAGCTCCTCTGACATGAAACATTGCCATATTTTGGGTAGACAACAGCTTACCCTAGCCTGAAATTGCTCTTTTTTTTCCTGCAATCTTACAAGCCTTTATTTCTGAAGCCCGATTTGCCCTCAAAGCAATTGTACTTTAAGAGTGTTGTCCCTAAAGCAAGGTTCTTTCGCTCAGTGTGAGGAAATTCCTAATGTGCATGTGCTGATCTTGGTCCAGTTCATTATATTATAATTAACACATACAAATTTCTATGGAAGTTTCTTTTTTAGTGCTATAATCATCTAAGGTAACTCTAGGCTATATTTTCATCTATCAGCTATCACCAAGTTATTATTTAACCTTATACTCTATTACAAATTCTGCTTGAATCTGTTTGAACAATTAGTTGTCAATTAGATAAGGATTTACAATATTCTGTTCCTGGAGACGCTTCCCTGCTCCATTTCTCTGGTACCCAGTTGTCATGGTTTCAAGACCAACCCATAGTTGCTGTGAACTTTTTTTTGTGGATTTTTAACTTCATCTGACAACAAGAGCAAGTGAGTTGTTGGTTTAAATTATTGACACACACCTTTATGAAGCACACAGGATCAGGAAATTTCATGAACTGAGTTCTATTTGCAGCTCTGCCAGTAAAAATTCAGCTCAAGTTTCGTTATATGTGTTCACAGCCTGATAAGTCATCATGAGCAGGGATAATATAAAATAAAACCACAAAGTGATAAACAGTGAAATAATATAAGATACTCTGAAGCAGAAGAAATACTATATATCAAGAGTAAGACCAGTCTAATGAAAGATCCTCAATAAGGGAAATGACCTGTGAGCTGGCCTATAAGCTCCGCACATCTGTGTTCTTCAGAAGTGGAGGATGGGCCTAGGATCAGCTCCGTTTTCTTGAGTCCACATCATCTGCACAGGCAAACCACAGAGGAAAATGAGCCAGGCAATTCTGCAGTGATCCTTCTGGCTGATATATGAGCTGGAGGAGTAGCCACTGAGCAGAGCTGAGTGACAATCATTTTGTTAGTCCCACTGGAATTGCTGTCGTATTTAATATTTATCCCACCTCATAAAGGAATGGAAAAAAACAACTCAACAAGCAAAAATTTGAGGATGGGAAAAAGGGAAAGAGGTAAGTCAGATCTGCTGAATTAAAATGCTTGGGACATTTCCAAGTGTTTCCCCTTAAGTATTACAAATGGACACATTTGTTTTACTGTAAATTAATTTGGAATGTGAAATGGAAAGGCATTTCCAAGTTGGAGCAGTAATTTTCAACTTAGTTTTTAGAAGAGGCATGTGGTGATTAAAAAAAAAATCTACAACTTCTTTTTTTTTTTAATCTAGTGTTTTCCTTATAGTAAGGGGAATTCAATCCCTATGATACGGGGAATTCAGGTGTGTATTGGGTATAAACTTGGCCTTTTTGTGTAAGCAGGATGAATTTTCAATGTCAAATATCTTTCAAGAGGTCTTGAAGCCGTTGTAGTCTGCTGTCTCTTCATTTGCAGCATCTTGCCCTTTACTGTCTGGCAACATGGACCAGATGGGAACTTTCTACACCATCTACGCCATTCTAAAAATGAGCCCTTGTGGCTGGCACTGCAGACTGGAGTCAAATCCCAACACAACTACATGGCCACTACACAGCTACTCGTCCAACCTAAAAAGTGGTTGCATTTGCACTCCTCCAACCTAAAAAGTGGTTGCATTTGCAAAGACTTCCATATGGAGCAGCTTGTGTGCACAGAGAAGGGAAGAGCTGCCTTTTGCACGAAAGAGGACAGACTGTCCTGAGACCAGCGTAGGTCTTGGTGCCTGCAGATGACTGAAAAAGTCTTTCACACAGTTTGGACACAGAGAAGCAAGACATACAGATGAGAAGTCAATATCCAACCTTTTGCATGTGTGTAGGAGACAAGAAAGGCTGGGGAATCCCTTATTCCTAGCAAAGATTGCACTATTCCTGCAGTGAGAGCATAGAGAGACCTGCTCCTGTGGCAGGCACTAACTGCAAAAGTAACCTAAAGAGCACGCCACCAGTGGCTCTTTCCCACTTAGACCCTTCTTAGATGCTCCACACATTGGATGTGCCACAGTTGTCGTTGCAGCGGACCATGGGTCTGCACTGTGACTAGCATCCCAGTGGGGCCACATGGCTGGCCATTTCCACCCCATAGCACTTTCCCAAGCACGTAAGCAGATGCAACATGCCCTCTTACAACCTGGCATGTGTCACAAGATGTTGAGAGGTCTTTATGTAGCCCCAGTCTTCCTTCAGCTGTTATAATCCAGAGTAAAATGTGCACAACAGTGTCCCTGTCAAGTTAAAATAAATCAAAATCAGCATCATTTTCATCTTGCCTGGCTCATGGTAGCAGCAACAAACTAACAATTACTAAACCCAGAGCCGTGAACATTTTGTTGTTAGCACCACTGGTGATTTATAAGGAAACAAGCAAGATGTTGCTTGTGCTGGGCAGACACGATGCAGAAACAACAGATAAAACATCCACTACCACAGGAAGGGGTTGGGGGGAGAGGAGATATTTTTGCATCGCGGTCATGTGAAAAGGCAAATTTCACATGGATTTTCATGCAGACTCATAAATCAGTCCATGTTCCCTCTAAAAGTTCATGGTCTTTTGCAAACCCCTCAGTGAACGATGGCTGAGCTAAGAGCTTGTAAAGAAACCTGAAGCCAAACAAGTTTCAACTAATTTCAGATTTTGCTGTGAACATTTTCCTCAGGTTTAACTAGTTTGTTTAGGAGTTTAGGCAAGTACAACCGTGTTCTTCAGGAGTAAAAAAAAAAAAAAAAAAAAAAAAAAGTTCTGAGAAATCAGATATACCACACAAAAAGTAATTACAAAAGATCTTTACCTAAATCTAAATTGTACCCTGCTCTGTGTTCATTGTATTGCTTGTGAAAGTTTCAGCTAAGGTAAGGATTCCGCTTTCCTTTCAACACCTAATTTTTATTTGTTAGTGACTTTTCCCCCTGAGGAAACTCAGTGGGCTGGTCTTAGTCGTGGCATGGCTTCCTCGCTTTTGTTCAGTAAGGCATAATGGTTTCAGACAATGTTAATCAAGCAGTCAGGGGAAAATCTTCTCTCTCCTTGTTGCAAAACAAAAATAAAATTATAAAATCAACTCATAAGAACAATTAAAATATGTTAGATCTTGCAAACATATTCCTATGCTTTCTGTGTTTGCCAGTGTCCACCTCATCCTTCTAGTCTTGTAATTACAGTGTGAGCGCTTTGAAGTAGGAATTGTTTCAAAGATTTAACTTCATGGTGCTTAAAACACAAAACACAGTCTGTGCCCACATCTGAACTTCCAGGGAGGATCGCAATTAGGCTGAAGTTCCAGCAGCATTTAACCAGGCAGGTCCGTAATGCCAGCACAAATGCCCCCAGCACACCAGAGGTGCAGCCCCACTATGCTGCTGGCCCTGGTGCATGTGGGCAGGTTGCTGCCTGCCTCCCTGGTGCAGCTGCAGTGCCTTTGGGGAGGTCTGTGGTAAACCTCACAGCCAGAAATTAATGAAGGGCAGGGAGCCACGTGTGTTTGCAGCTCTGGCATGCCCGATGCTGTGGCCAGTGCATCAGGATCACAGCTCTAGCTGCCTTTCTCATCCCTGGCCTCCTTGTAGCCCCAGCACTGAGGAAGCTTGTAGATAAAATGGTGAAAGCAGTATCATCATCACAAAATATCCTCCTCCTTTAGCAAAGCACAGACCTTACAACCAACAGCCTAAACATGCAGCCCTGGTCCCCTCTCCTGCCACTGAGGTGCACATCAGCTTCCAGCTCTGCAGGATGCTGAGCAGGAGGTATCAGGACAGAGATAGAAGGGAAATGGGCAATGCACACCCTGTGCTCCTTCACCAGCTGGGACTTGCCAGCCCAGGCTCAATGATGCCTTCCTCCCACCCATCCTCCCAGCACCACATCCCTTTGGGTGCCAGATGAAGATGAGGAGGGAAGTGGCCCTCAGCCCTGCTCTCCGGCATCTCTGCTGAGATGGTGCTTTCACCACCGAGTGCGATGATGGGTGGGTTTTGCCACGCCTCCACAAAAGTTGTTTTTGCAAAAGCTGCTTTTCTTAGCCCAGCATTTAAAAGCAGAAGTTATCAGGGCATAAATCATCCTGTGACTTGTTGAGAAGCCTGTAAGAGGAGATAAAGGCAAGACAGTTTGACAAACTGTTGGGAGAGGGAGGAGGAGGGAGGGGGCAAGGGGTGAGCGCAAAGGAGGGAGCCACACTGTCGACCGACTATGTCATAGGTCAGCCAAAAGGATGCAAATAAGATTGAGAAGCTGTTTCCAAACTTTCTGAGGCTGGCTATGACTACACGTACCCGCTACAGAGCTGGGCGTAATAAATATCACTCTCACAGAGAGCATTACATCACGTAAAGGGAAAAGCCAGCAGATGAACTCACACCATAAAAGCTTGACTTGGTATCTAGCCAAGCCCAAGCAGACAACCCCGTTATTACAGGAGTTGACAGAGCTCTGCACATTGCTGTGGCTTCACCCTTCCCCTTCCTGCCACCTCCTCCAGCACAGCCAACACTTCCTCACTCCCCCTCTGTGCTCCTGCAGCCTTACCAGCAGCCAACCCGGGCACCCATAGCCAGTGCAAAACAGCAAACCAAACATTTGCTAAATTTTAAAAACTTGCTCCTCTATTTCCAGCACACTTTCGTCACGGCAGCTCCAGTTTGTTTGTCTAGATTTCCTGGATTTACTGACCATTAATGGCTCTGAGTGACAGACCGAATCAGATAGTGGGCCTGATTCTCTTTCACATTAAGGCTCTCTTATTTCTGTTGGGAAGCATTGAGAGTCTTGAAGTGGGGCTAAATTTCACTTGGCACACAAAATCCTTTTTAAAGCAAAAGGAGGGTTGAGAGTTCAGTCTGTGTCTGGTGTATCTTCACAGAATTTCCCAATAGGTAATATGGGCAATGCTGGGGGAACACTGTAACAGGTAAAACTGGAGTGTGACTCAGATCCCAGCACCCAGTCCCTCTTTTCAGGGGCCTTGGTAAGGAGGAGAGGCACAACAGCCCTTCCCACCGCCTGGCCCATCAGCCCAGGAAGGTTGCTGCCACCAAGCCTCAGCCCCACCACGTGGCTGCAGGCACTGCAACATTCAGCCTGGTTCAGCCTCAACATCTTATGGTGCTATGGCATGGCTTTCTCCAGGGGCCTTGTGAAAGAGGATGAAATATTGGGCTCAGGATGAGCCAAACTCGCCCGCTGGGGCCTTTCCTGTCTAATGTCTTCATTCTGTCAAAATTATACTTGATCGGGTTTCGTTATTGTTGTTTCTAACTTTCACCTCTGCCTCAGCAATTCCATCTGGTAGGTCATATTCCTCTCTCTGATTGCTTTTTGGATAAAAACATGCTCACTGGGGCCTGCTTGGAATTAGTTTTTCTTTTTATTTCCACTAGCTGCTCAGCTCAACCCCATAGTTTCCCTGACTTAACAGACGGGGTCAACCCACCTTTGCCTTCCTGGCACATGCACTGAAGTACTGATTCCCATGTGCTACAATAACCCCATTCAATTTCTAACAATCTCCAAGGGGGTGTCATTTACAGGGACTTGAACTGAAAAGCACAAGTTTTGTATCATCCTCTTGCATGTGCACTTGCAGATATTAAATCAGCAATGATAGGAGGAAAAAAAAATACTGTCTTGGCTATGTCCCCAGGACATTCTTAGAAGACTGATGATGTACATCTGCCTTAACTGTCTGGGTCTGAAATAATTAAAGTCCACTGTTCTTTGCCTTTCATTAATTTCATTATCTGGAAACACTTTTTTTATTTAGAATTTTATGCCTGCCTTGTAAGAACACCATCCTCAATAACCTCATTTCCACCCACCATAATTATAGCATCTTGACCACTAAGGCATAATGAGAGGCTGTAACAACTACTGGCTACTGCACCACTGCCATTTACACTCACTGGTACTCTGTTATGTTACAACAGGGTGGAACAAAAAGATTTCCCATCTCAAAAAGCCGGCAAAAACTCCTCTTTGAGGTTACATCATTTTCTTGCTCTTCATATGGTTGCAACACTCAAAGGTCTGGAGCATTTCTAGAGTGCGTACAGGCAGGGCTGCAATGCAAACTCTTCTCCAGTCAATAAAGATGGTAGACTGGCTTGAGGGAAGGAGGACTTGGGCAACCAACCAATTAAACTATCAATCAACCAGTGGATGGGTGAACTACAGGCACTAAGCCTAGTAGATTTCTTAGTGCTTTTAAGGAGGTAGAGAAAAACAAAACAAAGCAAGTGTTTTAAAGATGTTTTAGCTAGCTAGCTGGTGTGTGGCAACCATGTGTCATGGTGGCAGACCTCAGGGAGCCAGAATTGTCACGTGTACTAGAGAGGGAACAACAGCTAGTGGGACCTGTGAAGCTCCACACCTCCCTCTGTGTGAGCTGGGACCAAGCAAAGCACTGGCAAAGTGACTGGGCAGTAGGCCTGGACCCTAGCTGAGGAGAAAAGGTATTCTTATGGAGATCTCAAAATGATTCCTTTTCTGAAGAGTGGTCTTCCTCTGATATCTTCTGCTTCTCACCTTGCACTTCTTTCCTCCTTCCTTAATCTTCTCTGCCATGCGTATTCCTATAGACATCATGGGACAAAGGACTATTGCTGACTGTGGTCCCAAAGGCTGGGAAGGAAGACTGACCCTCAAATAGAGATGCTGGCTTTGGGAAACAACAGCACACCCTATCAAACACTTAAAACCTTCTATTCTAACTGAAAAATATTACCTCTTCCCCAGACAGGATGCCGGATAAACGTAGATTTTTTTTTTCCAAGCAATAACCTGAAAAATAGCAATCCCCAACCCATTTTTTATTTTGCCCAACTTCTCTTTCCTTGCTTGTACATGTCAATATTTACAAGCTCTACCACTTCTTGGATTATTTATTTTCGCTGGTTTATTTCATTCAGTGAAAAATCTCTCCAGCTCTGGACTTGACAGTTTGTTGCTGATATCCATCTTTATTAACTTCACTGCTGCGAAAAAACAACAACAACCATATATAGTCATAAAAAAAAAGTCTCACTCAGGATGATGCTTAATCTGGGGGGGGGGGCGGAGGAGGCAGGGTAGAATTCTCCAAAAATAGCCAGCGGTTTTTACACATACATTTCTGCATGGATGTCACTGAAAGCCACTTCTCCCTCCACTTCGTTAGCAGTGAGAAAATTCACTGACAGAGCTGCTGTTGCCACACCTGAGGGTATGGTATTGAGGGGGGCTTTTCTTGCCTCTCTGTGCTGCACTTTTTTATGCTTCCAGGCAGGACCAAAAGGGCTCAGAGCTAACAGGCTCCCTCTCGTCATCCCCAATGAGCTCTGAAATGCCAGAGCCTGGCAGACAGCAACAATCTTTCCATATTACTTTTAAATTTGGCCTTTGAATGACAATGAATGACACACTTTTAAAATATTCCCTGTAATGTGTAACACAGGATGGTGAAAAAGGGTTTTCTCTCTTCATTAGATAGACCAGGGCTCAGGCCCACCTCCATTTTGCAGCTCCCCACCACCACCACTACCGAAGGGCACTTCAAGATAATCTGAACATCTCACAAGGTGTTTTTAGCACTTCCCGGGTGGAAATCATTTCCCTCTAAGAGGAGCTGCCAGAACAACAGGCTGTGCTGGGGGGTCTCATCTTCTTCAGCATCTGCAGGCTTGGCTCAAGCAGGGGATTTGCCAGAGCCTTGCTGCCTTTGCACCAAAATGAATCAGAGTCCACCCCGGTATTACATCTATCACTCAAAACGTTGTCTTTAATCACTCTGGCTAGATCGAGCCCATCCCTTCATATTTTCCCTGTCCTGTGTTTTCAGAGTCAGAGAACAAGCAAGACAGTCTGGCATGCACAGGCCCCTTTAGGCTGGCTCTTTTCATCTCTCTGTCCAGACTTTAGAGAGTAATCTAAAAATAAACAAAGCCTCTAGTCCTGATAGTGGCAAAGATAACCTTCCCGCCCTGAGCCACCTCCCAGCCACACAGGGGTGGGTGCAGCTGGGCAGACAGAGAAATTAGGGGAGGTGCAGGGAGCTAGTTGCAGTCTACAGACGACCACTCACAATCTCCTCAAGACCCAGTGGGTCACACTGCAGGGACCAGCCGAGCCTACAATGCCACCAAGCATAGCGTGTCATGAAAGAATGGCATCAAACCATTCAGCTGCCTTGATACGAAAACAGCTCAAAGACTTGTCTAATCCTAACAGGAGAGACCACCAGATGGACAGCAAGCCGAGATGCTGTAAAACGCTCACAGAAACAGCATGATAGTTTGCTAGCACAGGTCAGCCTTAGCCCTGTGAAGGCAAGTGCTCATTTCTCAGTGTGGGCACACCTGAGAGAGGGTTTGATTAAACCAGCTGACATCACACTAAGTCTTAGCCTGCTGTTGTGTATTTTCTCTCTTGCCTACTTGTACCTAAGCTTATTTAAAAGTAGCCACATATCTGGATAGGAAAAATTTTCTGTGAGCTCTTATATTATCCCTTCTTAGCAGCACTGTCTGCACAGTGAGGGACAAAAAGCTAAAGGGCCTGGCTTGCACCCCAGCAGCATACGCTCATGCAGGCTGACAGGTCATAGCATAATGTATATCTTTCCATTTTGGCAGACATTCACTCTGAAGGGGTTTCCAAATTTCCTCTCTAGCCTCTTGTGACAGCCTTGGATTAATTTTGTCTGGAACAGGAGACTTATTGCTTTTGAGTCACTGTGGTTCACTTATCTGCTCTACATCTTGAACCCAAAGTTCAGGTGGCATTTAGCTATCACCCTTCTTACCAGTTCACTGCAGGAATACCCTGGTGAGACCCTATTTCTTTCCACTGACTGCCCATTTCTTCTTATCTGACTTTCTCTTTCAGCTGCAGCAATCCTACCAGGAAGCCCTTTCAAAAGGATGACTGTGGTTGTGTTGGCTGTAGGAGGTTAACAGCATGGGTGGTGAGATTCACAGCACTCCCAGTGCTTCCTCTGAGTATTTCAGGCATGCTAAAGCCAAAATATTGGAACAAAAACTTCCAAGCTTTCAAATTAAATCAGCTTGATACCCAAGAGCCTGACTCTGCCCCAGTGGCTTTAGCTCTGGTTTACAGCCAAAGTTTAGAGAAATCTGTTTTCCACTTCCCATTCAGATGCAGCTGAAATCCCACCAGCATGGTCCATCCTGGGAGCAGGCTGTGTCTCCACGCCCTGGGACCTGGCCCCAGCCCAAATGGCATGAGCGCTGTGAGAGAGGCTGTTCCTGTGCAGTTCTCATCACTTTGGGCAGAAGTTAGTTTACGGGAATTGGCATCTTCGGACCCAAGTCTAGGCAATTCAACTCAGACTTAAATCTGTTGCCTAAACCCAGTTTGGATCTAATTGTAAGTGTCTCTGGACAGCCCTGGAGAGCGTGGGAGATTTTATTCTTTCTGCCTGAGAAAAGCTACTCCAAACACTGTGTTGTCAGGTAGCCCATATGTTTGTTTATTTGCCTGCTCACTTCCTCAGACCCGTTCTGATTAATTTCTTGATGGATGGTTACGTCTGGCTTCAGTGACAGATCCTTCCCACCAGCAGCACTGTTTGGGGACATGTGTAAGCTGCTCCGTGGGATGCATGACTGCATGAGGGGGAGGAAGGCAATGACCTAAAGCTCTTCCCCCTTCAAGGCTGTCGAAGACAGCGTGGGGCTGCGGAGGAATTTTCTGATGAGCTGGAAAGTGTCCCCATGTCTTGGTATGGAGTCATCTCAGCAACGTGCACCACGCAGGGGGAGGACTGGCTTTGAGTCAGAGCTGTGCAGAGCGGAGCAGCTGCTGAGCTTTACGCAGGACACTTGCGTGTGTGTGTGAGCCTGAGCCTGCCTGAGGTCAGCCTTGCTCACAGCCACGCACCATCACAGGGCTCACAAAAGCTCGTGGTGGCTGAGTGAGGATGAACCGAGTTGTGGTAATTTATTATTTTAAATGAAGGGTTTATTTTGGGAGCTCAGTGTTTGATTTCCCATTCTTTATGACTCACTAAGTCAGGTGAGCCACCTCTATTATTTACTTATACTTTTCTATTTCAAGGGCAGGTCCTGAATTGATATTTGTATCAGCTGAGCACTTTCTGAGGCCAAGCTCTCTCATTTATCTGCCTGCTTAGATAGGCATTTATCTTGTATTCATACACATGCTATATGCATTCCTCCTCCAAAACAGCTGGTTTTTGGCAATTTGCTTCACAACTAACATCTAGCTCCTGTGTTCTGTGCTTGTCAATCACTGCTTGTGCACCAACAGGAAAGAAAACTTCCAGACATCTCGATTAGCATTTTTGTTTGAAAACACAACTAGAAAAGAAAAAAAACATACCAAGAAAATTGTGAAGCTTGGAGAGTGGAAATGATGCCATGTGGTGAAAAGGTATTACCCATGCACTGAACAGCTGAGAACAGAGAAAACTATTAATAAACATATTTTAAAAATCATACTATGATGACAAAATAATGACCAAATAAGACCAGCTAACCCCCCACTTCAACTTTCACATTCCCTTCCCATAAAAACATTTGAGAGGAAAGAGGGGGCTTTGGAGATGATATCCTCCCCCCGCCCCCCCATCCCCCAAGCACTTAATCAGAGATTTACAAACCAGTAAATCAAAAGGGACTGTGAAATTCCAGCCAGAGAAACGAACAGTGAGATTAAGTGGATTAGTCTACTGTACAGGAATCCAAGGAATGCAGCCCGCATGTGCTTTTGTTGTGGATTACTCAGCAGCAACATTATGGTTTTACATCTCCCAGAAACATATGGGCATGTGCACTTGTGCAAACCAACAAGAAATAGCAGTCCCCAACATGCTGCTTTGCTGTAACTGGCTGTGCTGATTTCAGCAGATATGGTATTTTCCAGGGAAAGAAGGAGAGTATTCAATCTTTTGTTGTATCGGTTGAAAATGAGCAGGAAACAAACTACTTCTACCAGAAACAGGCAGATGCATCCAATTAGACATCTCCCTCTAACTATTGACCATCCACCTGTAATGGTCCAGTGAAATCCTGCAATTCAGACACTGCAAAACTTTTAGGAAAGTTGAGTCCTGATCAAAACTCAGCATCTCAGACTGATAACAGTTTTGGGGTTGTTTTAATTGGCTCCAAAAATATACATGAATTCATAGCCTGAGCAGACTGTCGGAAGGGGGTGGGCGGAAACACAGGGAAGCAGCAGTAAGTGATGGATAAATGAACAAACTATTACTAGCCAGAGTTAACAGTTTGTATTAGCAGTCAGTAATAAATAATTAATATAGCCCTAGGAGATATAAAGCCATGGTATCTCATGCTTGGCTCTAAATGGAACTCAAGATAACCTACTTTGAACAGTAATGTGTTCACAGTATGTGGGAATTAACTGCTCAATGTAATAAGTATTATTGAATTTCCCATCTCTGTACAGATAAAGGGCAACTGCCACCAAAAAACACAGCAATAACAGTAACTGAATGATAAAAAAGCAAACAAACCTGCTTTTCATTACATCCTTAAAATGTTATAGGTTGAAATAATCTTAAAAGGGCTTAAAAAACAGCAATTAAATATTTCCATTTCTGTTTTCCAAGACTGCAGCTGAGAAAACGAAAGAGGCCTAAGTGCCATACCGTGCTAGCCTTGCTAATAACTCTCTGTGAAAAATCTCATTAATTCAGTCTGGCTCTTCAGATCAGCCGCTAAGACCTTGTATTGTCAGTCATCCTCTGGCCTTTTCAGGATTTCCACAGCCTAACTAGCAGAGTCTCCATGGAAACCATGCAGTCATGCTTTGCACATCCCCAGAACTTTTTGTTCCTGACAAAGCTTGAAAAATCACATGCAGCATGGAGAGTTTAACACAGTGAACTAAACCCTGACCCACACTTATAAATGATAAACCCCAGCATACTAGCTTTATTATAAATGATTTCCTTACAAGATACTTAGCCAAGCTGGCAAAATGCTGAACGAGACAACACAGGAGGAGCACAGCTCCGGAAGAGAGGAAACAAACAAACCAAAGCAAAACACAGAGTTTTGGGCTAGTTCTGCATCCTTTGAAAGCACTGGAAGCACATAGGTACAGAAACAAACAGAGAGCAGAAGCGGGACTTTGAAGTTGCCTTTCCCTGAAAACGGCATCCTCATAGCCTTCTGAAGAGGAGTCAGCACTCTCGTGACTGTGCGTCACAGTGGGACTGATTCACTTGTCTGGCTGTGCATCCTGGCCGTCAGAGGCAGCAGGAGCCGGGTCTCAGCCCTGTGGCTGCATGGTGCCCCTGAGACCCTGCCTGCACCTGGCATAGCCCTGGCCATGCACTGCCCACCCCTCCAGCCCTGGAGCAGGCATCTGGATTGATCAGCAAAATTGGTACCAAATGCAGTAGTGGCACTACTCTCAAAATTAGATTCTCTGGCTTGCACCTGGGAACCAGCAGGCTTGGAGTTTACACACGTTTCTGATGGAGGGTAAGAAGTTAGTGACCCACTCAACAGCCTAGCTGCCTTCACCCCAAGCCTGAATGCTCCCCAGCAGGCTCTGCTGGGATGATCGGGGCAGTGGTCACTGGTTATGATGACCCTCCTTATCCCTGCTGATGCATGGAGTGAGTACTCACACCAACAATATCACTACCGAATATGAAGTATCATGCCAGGAGGGCAGGAGCAGGATGCCAGGCATTGTCCCAGAAATGAGTCCATGGAAAGCCCCACTGCACAACCAGCACCTGGCTGTCACTTGTTCCTTGGTCCTGCAAGAGCCCCATGAGATTTTTCCTCTCTTCTCCCAAGCAGTGCTGCCAGTCCATGCTTGGGGAAGCATTTGCACAAAGATGCTCTACATGGGAGGGCCAGCAAAAGTCAGAAAGGTCACACACAGAGAAGGAGTCACTGCAGGCCAAACTCACTTTGCCGCAGTAAATTCTCAGCGTTGGTGCAGATGAACAACCGCCTGCTCAGTACAGCGTCTGCGTTTGTGAGAAAAGAGGTGACTCATAGCCGAGGGTCATGCTGTAATCTGGGAGGACTGCCAAGGGAGGGAGAGAGGCACACTCAGCCCGATCCATGGTGAGCTCACTCCTTTCTTGGGGCGGAAGATGCAATTCACCTCAAGAGGATCAGAATCCCAGGTGGGCTGGACCAGTCATTTGGGAGCTTGCAGCTTCCACCCCTGAGTTGCAAATAATGAGTTTAGGATTAGGAAGTCAGCCTCACATGGGATGGCTCAGGAGGTGTTTGGCACATGCAGACCTTCCCCAGTGAGATTCAGAAGGTCAGAGCAGGTTTTGTTTCCATGGGGTTCCCCTGGTGTGTCACCGCAATGGATGGAAAACATTTCCCTACTTTCTCCTCCCCCAGTTAGGAGTGGTACGTAATCAACAGGAAGCCCTGGATCTCTGGGGCCTTTCAGAGGATAACCACAGGCATCCGAGCCAGTATGATGTGGGACATGCAGGCCTGATAGATGTTGCCTGTGCTGGCCAGGACCTTCTGGGGCTGGCCCTGTACAAGCAGCAAAATTACCCTGCCACTGCTGTACTTTGCTGAGCAGCATATGCTGATGCTCTCTCTCAGAGCCATTCACCATCAATGCCAACCATCTGTTTCACTCACCACCCAAGCAGCTGCCGCTTGGCCGTGGAGCATACAAGTGGCATGGGTACCTGAATCATGGAAACTACAGGTCCTCTCTCTCAGGTGGACATCCACCCCCCTTCCCTGGGGAAGACCTAGCTGTGCCTTGCAGGCTGTTTGCAAGGCCAGAGGAAGCAGATGGTGCTGGGCTGGAGCAGGAGCCCAAGCTGAATTACAGCCACTGCTTGTGACAGCTTCAGTTTGTTTGCCCATGAGGACAGAGCTCAGGGGACATCCCTGGGAGAGGATTTAATGCAAAAGCCTTGACTCCTCCTTGCTGTACTGTGAAATTGTACATGTGTTGGCTTAAAAGCAACAAAACATCTTCTTTGCATCTCTTGCTCTGATCTCTTATTTTCTTTAGTTTTGCCTCTCTTGTGGTCAGGGAGGTGTGCCTCTCCTTCTGGCAGCCCCAGAGCCGTGGCAGCCTGAAGCACTACATTGAAAGTTCTAGAAATCATAATGGCTGGTTATCTGCTGAATACAATGTAAAGTGCAGTTGCCCCTGAAAGGGCCACATTATAAAATACAACAAGACAACCACATGTGCCACTTCAAAACTCGGGAAGGTGTGGAGATGTGTAAAGGGCAGGACTTTTTGCCATAATTGTGAAGGTAAAGTAGGTCTTAGCGAAGGAGTGCTGGTCTCTTACCAGTCACGCTTCGCTCCTGTCCCTTCTCCTGCTCTACCTGAGTGTTGCTGTGTCAATGAAGGTGACACCTGAGCTCAGTAAATACCTCCTGGTTTCATTCTGTGGTGGCCCTAGATGATCCCCAACCCTGGATGGAGCAAGTTCCCATTGCCATCTTCTCTCTGCTGTAATCCACCTCAAAATAGAATGAGACCCTCCTTCAGTAAGACTATCCAAAACGGATTATTGTTTGCCCTTTCAGGAAGACAAGTAATTTCTCTTTGCCATGTTAGTAGCCCCTCTCCCCTCTCCTGGTCCAGAAGATTGATGGTAGGTTTGACATGCAACTCCTGGGAGAGAGCGTTCCCCAGATGAGTAGCTTTTGCTTTGCCATTTGCTCGGGGCAGAGTGGAGAAAAGCTGGTTACAGGCAATGCCAAGCTGTGCTGGTATAGTCCCCAAAGAGTTAACAGGAGGTGGATCAGCCAAGGCTGACAATCCTGCTGCCTACTGCTCTGACTCTTCCATATGACATCTGTGCCACACCAGGTCTGCAAAATACCTCCAAGTTCAAAGCATGGCATCCAAGCCCACATGGCCTGGCCGTACTACTGCACAGTGTGTTTGGACAAACTGAGGTCCTGAACAAGAGCAATAGACTATGACAGGTCAGCAGAGATTCCCACCATCCCTGTCAATATCTGTGGGTGACAATTCATCATTCTCAGCTGCAGCTCAGTAACAAACACACTAGCCAAGGTTCAACTGATGAATACTGAAAGGACAAGGGAAAACTTCTGAGCTAGAAGGTACTTCATGAATTTAAAATAAGCAACAACTACTCTTCTGCTTTGCTACTGCAACTGCATTTATTTTCCTGAAACTGCATGCACATATTTCTGGCTGAAATGTGGTTCTCAGCCTGGGACATGGCTGTAGAGCAGGAGTCCTTTGCCTTGGTCAGAGCTAATGAGGTTGAGCACTGCAAGATTTCAGGCCCCAAGAAGGCCTAGTGGGGGATGCTTCCTAGTCAGCGATGCTAGATCTGCTTTATGAGAAAGTGATTGTATCTTGACAGCAAACCAAAGAAAAGATAAAAACCCTAGGAAGGAGACAGAAAAAGCACTAACTATATCCAAGATATATGTTGCTCACCTAGTCTCAGCCTGCCCTTGCCCACTGCTTTCAGCCCTTCATGGGACACCTCTCACAAAAAGCCCCTGCTGTCATCCTCAGAGCACTCATCCATGCTGGAAGTGGCAAAACATGTCCAAGCAAAGGCAATGTTTGCCTGCAGGATCACCTTTCAGAAAGCACCTGCCTGCTGTCCTGGGGTACAGGGAAGCTTGTGGCAGAGAGGAGCAGCCCCAGACTCATCACCAGTGCTCTCTGCTTCCTTCTGAACAGTCACGAATCTCACTGGTGTCTGCACAAAAATAATATGATCAATCACATGACTTCAGGCACTGACAATTCAAACCTCCTGAAAAAAAAAAACATTTTCTATGAGGTCTTTTATTTTCAGACAGGCTCAGTATGGATTGTGATAGACAAGGCAAGGGGAAACCAGTCACTTCTCAGATACTCTCTGACTTGGAGTTTCCTCAGCTCTGTAACAACACCAGGTTGTTAAAATTCCTAGACATATGAGGCAAAATCCAAGTAGGATACTCATAGGATTTGCACTTTTGTGAAAAAGAGACTGTCACAGGGACTTGAGCTGAAATATAAAGGAGATGGCACATGTGGGGCATCCAGGAACACAGATCTTTCTTTGAACCTATGGAAGGAAAAGGAAGGCAAGAATGGACAGGTGACATGGTCACCGAGATGACTGTCGGAGGTCCACAGTGAAGGACAAGCAGAGACAAGACAGCAGAGACAAGAGAGCATATATTACGCAAAGTCCAGAGGAAAATTACCTCCTTCAGGATCTTTTCAATAAATTTAAATCAGGAACAAACACAAACCCCAGTTCAGCAATTGTTATCATAGAGCTTCTGTGGTTTTGATCTAGCAGTACATACCATACAATACTGCAGAAGCACAAACTGACCCTCCCTGTAGATATGGGCAGGCTATTCACCATTTCTCTGACTTCACTTTCTCCATCTTGACATTCGTAATAGCAGGTACTTTATCAAGCCTTTCCTAAAAGATATTTATTGGTAAAGCTCTTGAAGAGCAATATACGATGGCTATCTTGCTCCATTTTTGCCTGGAAGCAATAGGAATTGTCGATTTTCAAGTTAAAGTTTCATCAATGTTTAGGTTCTATGAGAGTTAAATATTATCCTAAATTGAACCAACAGCTAAGCAAACAGATGATAAGGTTTTAGTGAACTCAGGAGTATTGTAGAAATAAATCTTCTCATGTACTTTGTCTACAGGTGTGCAATGTTTATTCTCCTCCATGAAGTTGTAACTGAACTTTGCAGTTGGCTCCACAGTGATTCAGTGGCTCATAAGATTTTGTCAGGGGTGCAGTTTGGCTCTTCTTTGGATACACAAAGGGCAAATAGGTCTATGGAAAAACTACCTTGAGCTGTCTACCTTTTCGCTAGTTCTATTAGCAGCCAAAATCTGGATCATGCTTAACTTTACAAAGTCCAGTGACAGTCATGCCTGGCCCACCTCTATTATGAACAAAGCCTGAACAGCTTCTACCATTAAAAGAAAAATGTTTTCCTTCTATGTCTTAGATACTTCCCAGATATTTTCATTAGAGAGGAATTAAGAAAGAAGAAAAACTCTTCACACTAGCTCCAAGGAGAGCCTTGGGGTCTTATACAACACTTTGAGACTCAAGATCATTTCCAAGTGCCTTCTGAACATACAAAGAATTGAAAATACATCACAAGGTGACAGAACTTATCCATCCCTCTCAGATACTGCCCTCCACCTGCACTCAGCCTCACTAATGTGCATGTATGGAGGTCTCATCTGTTGTGCACACCCAGGAGACACAGACAGTGCTGGGATACCGCTTACAGTATATCAAAATCATTTTTCCACACTGAAAAGGGAATTGCTTGTTTCTCAATATGAGTAAAAGCATAACAGCTCAAACACTATGGAGTCAAAATACAGAAGCCAAGAATTAGTTTGCAGTCATCTAAAAATGCTGTTAAAAAACAGCTCTTCTGAGTATAAGAAATCTATTTGTCTCGTCTCTGAGGAAAACCTGCAGGCTAGACAAAAATAGCTTTCTGGTAAGTTCCTCTGTAAGCATAAAACCTACATGCCTCTTTCTTTCAGTTGCATCTTCCCTTCTCAGTATCAAGCTGGGCATTCAATTGGAAGATTCTGGCATGAATTTGCCAAGGAGAAGTATGAATCCAAGCTGGAGATTAATGCTGAGTACGTTTGGAGGAGGCTGTGCAGTTTACATCCTGTAGCTGGCATGCTGGACTGATGGGTGAAAATTTGGCCTCAGCATTCAGGCTCTTGCCTCAAAAGCAAAACAAACGCTCAGAAACTTTGAAGAGATTTCTGGTCTCCAGCCAGAAAAGGTCGTCATCGTAAAGAGATGGGAGAAGTAAGGAAAAACAAACAAAAGGGAGGGAACCTTGGAAAATCACATATTCTTTTTGCATTTCACACAGAGCAGGTTTCTTGTGGATTTCAACACCCAGCTGCTTCCAGGAACAGAACTGACATGCACGTGCCTGCAAAGCAAAACACAGCTGGGAGAGCTAATTTTAGGCCTACCAGTCTTGGCAATGTCCCTTTAACAAATGAAGAATATATGATTTTCATGCATATGTACAAACACCAAATTCTTACAGTTAATTTACATGGTTGTTAATGCAGTTTGCTCCAGGTACCACCAGGTGTGCCTGTCTCCCTAAAGTATGTTACTTTTACCTGACTGGTAAGATTACCTCCTGCTATTCACAATGCAGTTCTTGTGTCTGAAAAATCCAGTAAAGAATCCCTCAAACAACAGCTATGCCTTAGCAGAATGGAAAAGCTTGGTTTCACAAGTACTTTCAGGTGAAATTACACTAACATTCATCCATCGTAAGGCTGCTGAGTGATTCAATTCTTTTCTTTAATTAAAGGAAAAGTTGTCTTCCTCTTTCCTTCAAAGAAGAAAATGCCAACACATTTAAGGAAAGAAATAACAGGCAATATGTTTGTGCTTGGGACTGGATTTCAGAAAGAACAAGAGCAACAAGTTACAGCCAAGGTTTAGAAAGGCGTTATCTTCACAGAATCACAGAATCAATTATGTTGTAAAAGACCTCTGAGAACATCAAGTCCAAGTAAGAAATGTTGTTAGTAAGAATTTCTGTTTCAGATTCTGTTTGTACTACAGATTAGAGACTTCTTCGGTCCTAATTTAAAACCCAAGAGTGTTCTGGATTTTAAACATTTTACCTGATCCAACTAACACTGGAGATGCTTCAGAAGTTTCATGCTTTACTTGTAGTTGTCAAACTAACTTTCAGTTGGAGTTGGCCAAATCTTCCAGTACCTGGAACCACTAGGTTAGTACCAGGATTCAGAAGAAGAGGAAAACTTGTAAAAAACACCTGTTTATGCCTCTTTCCAATTTCGTGGTAGTTCTGACCCTGTCAATGCCCCCTTTCATTTTCCAGGAGGGGCACTCATTTTGGTTTTCATGATAACCCACTCTGAACTGGTGGCACAGGGACACAGCCTCAGGTACCGAAGGGCAGCTTCAGAGCACTCCGGCTACAACCTCCCTGCACTACTCTCTACTGAAGAATGACATTAAAACACTCTGTAGGTCTTGCACATGCAAACCCTCCTTCTCACATCACTGAGGTCCTCTCAAAGAGAGATCTTTCCAGTCCCTCACCCATGTGTGCCACCAAAACAAAATTGCAGACTTTGTCTATTGCCACTCATGAATTCATCTAATGTGGGTGACACCCTGTGTTCACAATGGCATGGACAAAGGCAATGGATGCATCCACTTGTAGCCGAAACATGGAGCAAGTCCAATGATACACCTACAAGCTGTGATCAGGGACAATAAACATTACGCAGAAAAGATAATAGAGTGCCTTTTGTCTGCTGAACACAAATTAAACTAAGAAACTGATGAAGAAAGGATGGATTTCTGCCCTAAGTGATTCATCTGCATTTTGAGAAAATGGGTATAATCAAAATCTAGATGTGCAACTTCGCTGTCTGCCCAGCTAGTTCAGGCTTGATCTAAACATATTTATCAGATGCTTCTGTAAACTGTTCTCAGACTGCTAGGTAGTAAGTTGCATGACACTAAAAGTAATTTCAAATATATCTTTCTTTCCCTTTTTATCTTCCTTAACACCAGAGGCATCCGTCCTATCACTTCTGTGAGAAACAGACTGGATAATTTATGGAAACAAAAATAGCCTACTGAATTTAAATAAAATGCTTCAATATATGGCAATAATAATGAATGACATAAATTCTGTCATCACATAGACACTGAGTTCTACAAAAAAATGTACCCACACCCAGAGCAAATGAAAATATTAATTCCATATGAAACTGCCTTCTCAACAAATGAGATAAGAAGAGTAGACCCTTTTGACAGTCCATGTGTTAAAAGATTTCAGGATTAAGCAACGCCTTCATCCTTGTAAAATGCTATTTCCTAATTAATTTCTAATAGACAGGAGCATTTCACACAATAGCATGTCTTTATCAGGTAAAGCAATGCTTGGAACAGATGCATGCAGAGCAGTTGCATTTCAGCTTTGTTTCCAGCTAAACTAAAGGCAAAGAAAGTGACATTATTTAATATTAATTTTCTGTATTTGTGGCCATTAATCCAGCAATTTGCCAGATGAAGCAAATATTGAAAAGTATCTCTTATTACTACCGTCTCCCCTGAGGTGCAATCTCCCAAACTTGATCCAGCTTGCAATAGACATGTTTCTTTTGAAAGAGAGTGCTAACACAGGTATGCATGCAAAACTTCTCTGCTAATCAGCTAGTCATAGACTATTCCTCAAATCAAGCAGATTTCAATATTTCATCCAGAAATCTGATTAGCAAACATTTACAGTTTTTTTCATATAACATTTCAGGTCAGATCAAGATGATGTGTCATTCCTGTGTCAGTGTGAACTGTTGATAGCAGAATGAAAACTTCACCAAAATGACCCATATCCGTTTAAAACAGAGGCCTTGTCCAAACTTCAAATAAAAAATTTAAATAAAAAATTTAAATATGCTGGCTGTTTGGGTGATTCTTCTTGTTTAATCTAGTTTAATCTAGAGTATTGGAAGATCATTTCTAAAACTAGAAGTGGGGTATACTAGGATCTGGCTCCTATTTCACCCTACAGGATGCAGAGAAGGGTACTGGCAGAGCTCAGTAAAGAACGTATTTTTAAACTTGGAGAAAATGCTGAAAATAGCGTGAAGACACAGCTGAACTTTTTATTAATGAAAAAAGCTCTGTTCATTTGACTTCAATAGTTTCACTCAAAACTAAACAAATTCTGCTATATTTTTTGACTTGACTTTTTTTTAAAAAAAGAAGTACTTATTTTACAATAAAAATGGTGACTTCAAAATGAAAAAAATAAACAATTGTATTTCTAAATATATAACAAATATATAGGTAGGAAACATTTCATTTTAAACAGATGAAATTAAAATTTTTATGTCATTATTAGGAGTCAAAGGACTTCCTTTACCCTCTATCTCTTTACCCTGCTCTATCACTAATGCAGCATGTCAGTCCCTTCTGACAGACAGACAAAATCAGATGGAGACAGCCAAGAGCAGTGCTCTTACTTCGAACACATTTGCTCCAAATAATCACTCTGTTAGAGGCATTTCAAGGTACAGCTTGTTGCCAAATGAAGCTGCCACTGTTAATTGTGTCCTTACCCAAAAGCAATAATTTAAACTGTATAACTTTTCACAAATACAAATAAAACATGCACAGCAGTATTCTGACCAAATAACTTCCAGATTTTGCTAATGCTATGGTTTTGATGCCTGAGCTCCTCAGCTTTGACCTGTGCTTGAAGGAGCAGTAAGGCTCCACAAAGACACAGAAGAAGAGGTGAGAGACCAGTGGAACTGAGCTCTTTCAAAGCCAGAGCCAAGTGCTTCTTACGGTGGATGTATCCTCAGGCTCTTATGTACATCAGACCATATTCTTACCCAAGAATTTGCTTTGGATCCCAACCAAAGCATCTGAATCACAGTTCGGCTCCTCAGCTTTTATTAGATGAAATTAAAGGACTCCATATACCCAAAGCAGAGCTTCAAATGTGAGCTGAGCATAAGCCAGCACTATGGATGGAATCACAGTGTCAGAGGTAAGCATCACCCATGTATTTGCACAGATGGGTTATTAACTTCAAGAAGCTAATTATGTCAATTTAAATGTCAACATTGTTAATGATGTCACTGCCTGTTATTTTAACAGAAGCATCCAGCTTCTACGACTTGGGAATTTGGGGCTGCATGTCTCTCATTTTGTCTTTGGTCCTAGATGACAGACAAGCCATCTTCAGCTGCTAAAATTTCTAATTTCCACTTCTGACTTTGGCATCATTACATGATACACTTAAATTTATTTCTATATCTATTTGCCAGCCCACTGGAAATCATCAGATTAGAGGCAACACAAAATTAGTGTCAAATTAAACAAGGAAAGCCATACCATTTGTTTTGCTCCCTTCTCTGCTCATTCAATAAAGGAAGCCACACAGCTTATTATCTGCTGTAGTAGAGGATACCTGATTCCTGGACCTTGCTGCGAAGGCACTTTGTCACCAGATAAAAGGGAAAATGTTGTTTTAGCTCACAGAAATTCCTAGTGAATTCTGGTCACATCAGGATGGATTTCTTTCCCAAATCAGTATTTTTTTTAATGCGCATATTTTTTCCTTTTCTTGTGTTGTGGATCTACCCTTCTGTTTTTATAACCTGCAGGAAGCATATTTCAAAAATATTTATTAGCTTATTAAATTAAATTACCCTCACCCCTGCTGGACCAAGTTTTATAGAGTGCCCACAAAAATCAAAGAGCCTGTGCTATAGCAACAATTTGTAGTAATGGCAGAGAAAACTATTCCTTAATCTGTTTAATTAGCAACTGCAAATACTTCAATTTACTAAATCAGAAACTATTGGCAAGAATTACTCTATCTGTTCAAGTTCTGTGGCTCAAGACTGGAAAAGTAAACAGTCTTCAGGAAGACGGGCCAAAATGAATAAGCGTATTTATTGCAAGCTCCTAGTAAAATAAACAGCAATGAAACAGTTAACAATATTGACTTGTAAATACCTGTAACTATGCTTTACATTTTAAAGCCATTCAAGTAAATGAGACAATTTCACATTTCTCTTACTGCTGTTTCTTGTCTGCCTGTGGACTCAATGAGTTTGGATAAGGAGAAATGTATCTCTTGAGACACCTACCACAATGTATGACAGGGATCAGCTTCTTGTATGATCAGCTGCCTCCAACCCCAAATACTCTCATAAGGCAGCTTAGCTATCACATTGTGATAGCTAGTGAATTGAATGCTTCTGTCATATTAGCTGACTCAACCTTTAAGCACCTTTTTTTTTTTAGTTCAGATGAGTCCAAGATACAAGAGCATATATATATATATATATATATATATATATATTTTGTACTGCACTTGATTTTAAAATTAAAATTTATATGCTGGAGAACGTGAAAAGATATGCAGTAAGTCTAAGAAGAGGCCTTAAATCCTCAAGGTACTGTTCAATATTTTATATATACTATTTGTGTCTGTATATACACACATGAATATGAAATCAAAGTATTTCCACGAATCCCATACAACAGCAAGAGGAAAAGCAAATTTGTTAACACTGCAAATTTTGCACTCAGGTTCAGAATTCCCAAAGTGTCTTGAGAATGATTCCTGAATACTGGACTTTTGTTGAGCTGATTACAAGCAGGCTCATCAGTTGCAAGATTAGAATTCATTTTAAAAATGCTTACACCTGAACTGTCTTAGAATTTGGAAGAAATAAGATGAAGGCATATAAGTTGTATTTATTTCCAGCATTGAACCAGGAAGATCTGGGGGAGTTCCTTCTGGTTTTTTGCATTTAAATTTTCTAAGTTCAAGTTTGCATGTTTTCCCTGCAGGCATTCCTTAGTGCTCAGTAAATAAAGTCAGTTAAATAAAGTGTTTTGTGAACTTCTGAAAACTGAAATTTTGGGGCTTCAAAGAAAGACTTTCTTCTTTTCATTTTCCTCACCTTTTCTGTAACTGCATTTCAGTATTTAGCTGCTTTATAACCAAGTCTTAGATTACATTATTGATTTGAAAGTCCAGCAGCTTCATAAAGAGCAGAAACAAAGCTCTGCATGAGAAATAAGGAATTTAATTTCATCCTCACCTTTACTCAACATTGCAGCCATAGGGGAAGTCAAAATATCATTCCATGCATCACCTGAGTTACAATAATTTAACATACAACTTGTGACTGCATGAGGGCACCAAAACAAGACATCTGTGTGTTGAGGACAGTCTGCCTTGCTCTGCTGTCCCACCAGCTGACCTGGCCAGGCTACTCTGCCAAGTTGCTCGCACAAAAAAGTTACAGTAGATTCACTGGTGTAAAATCTTATTCTGAATAAAACATCGGTAGAGAGAGTGCTAAACTATTAGGTGGCAGGTGCCCAGGCAGCTCAGTGTCCTATGCCAGGACACAGGCCCTTGAGGAAGCCTTAGGACACCTGAGCAACTGTGGACATGAGGGCAAAAGCATCTGTGGGCACCGTGGGGGTAAAGGCCAAAGGGAAGAAAACAACTGCATGTATTTTGTGGTTATTCTTGATGCTTTCCTGCCTCCCTGCCCTTCTCCTGCTTACAAGTGGTTTGCTTGTGTGATGGGCAATAAGGGGGAGGTTTCCTTCGACTCCAAGGTCTGGAAGTTGGGTGCAGCTGGCACAGGAAGCGAAATTAAAGCTGACACCAGGCAGTCTAGTGTTACAGCCGTCTGCATTCCTATTGATCTGAAGGCTTAGTCTGCATTCTGGCTTTATCAGCTGGTGGCATCATGACTGCCATCTCCTCTCTCTCATCCTCCTAACCTGGAAAACACTTCTGAGGGTGCTGAGAGACAGTTATCAAAGGTCCACTGCCTAAGAAAAGAACAACATGCCTCAGAAGAAACAGCTGCCTGGCACCTTTGAAGAAAGTTTCATGACACTTTTTCTATTTAATTTAAAAAAAAAAAATCCTCAATATATACATGATGTTTCACATTGCAGATCATTTCAGAACTGCTTCTGACAGTGGTGGATTTTAATGAACCTCTTATCAAGACGTTGCCAGCTCAAGACAGACAATGTGTGTATGTATACGCATAGATCTCAGTCTTGTTAACATCAGAGAGTGAAAGGGATGGTGTGCAGGAAGATTTATTGCAGGGAATTATCCACACACACAAAACAAAGCAAAACAAGCCTGAATTGTTTGCATGAAATTTTTCGCTCCTGATCAGTTCATAAACTGGGAGTGCTGACCCAAGGAATAGGGTTGATGAAAGTGTGATCTGACCATATTTTGCTCCATTTGATTTAATTATTCTTCTTCTGTAGCTGTCACATACACAAAAAGGCTATCTCAAGGAATAAAATAAAAAATAAAATAAAATAAAATAAAATAAATAAAATAAAATAAAAATCATTGCACCACTGAAAGAACAATGGAATAAAAACCATTGTCATAATCATAGATGACTATGTCAAAGTGGACCAAGAGAGGTTTTATTTTTCCTCCTTGCTATTGCAGTTCTAAGGAAGCATAAACACACATATTGGGAGTGAGAGTTTATACAGCAGTATCATATTTATGTAAGACTAAAAACTGTCCTTTACATCTTCATATGGTACATTGAGGCAAAAAGATACCCTGTTGAATTTATCAAAAATACCTCATACACTCCTAAGAGATAAAACAGGAGCAGGCTCTTAAAATTATGCTCTCATCCACAGCTTCTTACCAGGGGCTCAAAGTGAAGCTGTAATTAAGCTCAAAATACTAGGGCTGCTCCGACCGTGAGCATTTAACATTTAAATTCTGAACCACAGAACTAGACTGTGATGCTATTGAGGCTGGCATTTCACAGCAGAAGACATGGAACCACAGTTGTCATGCTGTTATTACTTCTGATACTACTTCTTATAAAGGAGAATTGCTTAGAAAAAAAGGTAAACCCCAGACATTTTCTGTGAATCTCACTACTGGTGGGTGGGTTCAGATAACACCAAAAACCAAACAGTCTGTAGATCAGTGAGGTTTTAACTAGACAAATGTAAGCTCGTTAGCTCAATACTAATATTTATGATAGGCTTAATCCAGTAAACAGATAAATTGGTATAAGCGTGAAAAGACCACACAACTGCACGTAGGCAATAAAGACCACACACACGTACCTTTTTTCAGACTTTTTTCAGACTTAGGACATTAAGAAAATAAGGATGTGCCAAAAAAAATTTAGACTATTAGACTGCACAAATAAATAGTGGTCATTAGAGTTGAATAATGGACCACGAATCCAAACAAATAGTCAAAATTACCAGGCAAAAGCTTCCACAGTTTATTTTAGCATTACTTTAATGTCACTTTCGTGCTAACATAATGGGTGAAATAGTAAGTCCTTTCCAGTCTATAGAAGGTTTTGTCATTGATTTCTGTGGGGCAAGAATTTGACCCTGTGATTTACAGCATACAAAATCTGCAGCAGCTCTTCATATACACGTGAATCTACTCCAAAGTTGAATAAATACAACCCAATTAATAAAACACAAGAAGCACAACTGAAAAAGATAAGTCTGTATTAAATATACAAACTCCAAGAAAAAAGGTCTGGCTTTAAGCATAATTTGAATAATTGTGGGAGACCCATGGAGGCATTGGAAAGTGTGGATTCTTCTTTCTATACCTTTCTGCTAGAAATACAGAGTTAAATTTTGCTGACATTAAAGCTACTCACTAGTTTGAACAGCAGTTTACTTTGGAAATCAAGACAAAGCATTCTTCTAAATTTCACATTGTAGCAAAATGGTTTTAAACCTCCCTGAACTCTGTGGGGTTAGTGAGAGATAAATGAGAAAAGCAAATCAATTACTAGAGAGTTTAAAATCTGTTCCTGTGCCTATACAGAGACCTTCTCCAAGGGTAAATAAATGGGGAGGAAAAAAAGTTGCAACAGTACTATATTTTACTACTCAGGCAGCCATGTTAGATAATTCCAATGGTAATTTCTGGATTCATCATTTACACATAGCACAGACAGTGATATACTAGAATATATAAAATCCTACTGTTATTGCACTATTCCGCATCTCTAATTAAACCTTATCTGCCTAAAGTGCTCCAACATTATTGGATCCATGTAAGTGAGGAACTTGATATTTGCATAGAGCTTTGTACATCCAAAAAGCTTTGCAAACAATAACGAAGTAAGCCTCACAAATACCGTGTGCAGTAAGCAGAGAAGTCAGGAATCCCACTTTTACAGGTAAGGAAAGAGAAGCAAACACATGGTTATGGCCACAAAAATATTCATAAAAGATGACAGAAGTTGCAGATCCATAACGCAGTATAATTCACACTAATTGCCCATCAGTCCTCTGAGCAGAAAACTGTCACACTACAGCACAACACTGCGTATTTTACTCAGATGTGCAAAGGCGAAGAGGAGGGGCATGCTAAAACCCTGTGTGATTTAGATGACCACATACAACAGCAATAATTACTTTTTAGTGTAGCACCTGCCCCAGTCGTATTATGCCAAATCAAGGTCTATTTTTTTTTTTAATTAACTTGTGATTTTTGATACTTCACCTTTGGGTTAAGCTAAGCCAAACCTGGTACCTAGCCATGTTTTCAGGGTTGGTTATCAGCTCTTTCTCACGTGAACGCGGATCCCTTGAATTCTCAGGAAGGGTATTAAAAAACAAGATGCGTAAGAACCTTGATAGACTTCAAAGACAACTTTCCTAATAAAAACCACATTTTAAAACTATCCTTAAATTATCTGCTAATCATCAAACTCTGTGAAGTGAAAAGGAAAGAATTTACTTTCCTAATGAAATAACATTAACTTTCCCTATCCAAGTATCAATAATTTGCTCTTAGGTAATTCCTTCCACAGCATTTCCAGCTCTCATTATGTGATTATGTATTGCAAGGTATTTGTGTCTTTGCTGGGGTTTTAATAGATTCTTACTAATTTACCCTTCCATGAGAATGGAAAATTCTCATTTTCCAAAATGGTTGCCACTTCCTGAAATGGCCAGTGGGGCAGAAAACCTGAGCTGGCCTTGCTGTCTAAACCTCTTTGCCCTCACAACTGTTGTAAAGGGAAGCGACACTGTCCTTTGGAAAGAGCATTTATAATTCATTCTGCAATAGTGCCTGGAGGGGCCCTTAGCAGATAGGGCTCAGGTTATAAATGGCACTCTATGTCCATGTAATCAAGATCTGCTTAGGAAATAAACATATGGTTAAATACAACAGGGGAACAAAATAGGTGGTAACAACACAAACTTTTGGCTCCCCGGTGTGCTCACTCATACCAGCCACCTAAGCCCGGTCACTTTGCAGAGTTTCTGGTGCTCCAGGAAGGAGGGAAGAGGGCTTCAGTATGAAAGACTGACATGAGGAAAGGCCAGGAGCCTCTGAAGATTCTTATTTGGAGTTCCTTTTGGCCCAAAACTCCAGGTGGGGTCTTCATTAGAAACCTTCATTGAGGAGGAAAGTTAACGATAAAAGTGATATAATCCAGCATAGTGGGCCAAGCAGCTTGCACTTGGGCTGCAATGGGAACAGGAAAATAACCCTAGAAGCATGCAGGGGAGTTTGGCCTCTGTTTTTCAAATGTGAAGGATGCCTGGAGCAGAAAAACAGCAGCTCCTTGAGCACTACAGACCAAGAGAGGCAATGATGAGAAAATGGAGTCTGCTGTGTGTGCGCACATACACATCTGAGAGTACTTAACGTGAATTATTGGCACCCTACCCAGAAAAACTGATCCCGAAAGGGATCACAGGTGTTTCTGTTCACTGATATCTCAAAGTGACCACCTCATATAATTAACCACCTTTGGTTAAGCAACTCGGTGCCAATATTAAAGTCAAAGAGGCCATTTGCCCCATCTGAGTCTAACAGGACAACTGCTCTGTACCCTGTCTCCGGGATGGTTGGGAAGCCTGTGTGAAATTTCATCTCCGTCCAGTTAACACCCATTTATCCTCATGCCAGCACTGTCCTTTAACTCTTATTCCTGCTGCTGAGCCCTGTATCTTTATAGACAAGAAGCAACATTAAATTTTCTTTTCTTAGATTGAATTAGCCCACCTCTTCTAATCTCCTCCTGGGAGATAAACTCCCTGTTTCTCAGTTGCCCAAGTAGCCTGTCTCTGCTCCAGTCTGAGTTCAGTTTTTGCCAGTGGAGAAGACCAGAACCAGGTAAAGCCTTCTAAAGGAGAGCTTGGTGGACTAATACTTCCCTTTTCTCCCTCTTTGCTCAAAATCATCTGTCAGATACATCTTTGCACTTTTTGCTTGTTCTTTTTTTCCTGGCCACATCCCTTCAGAGGTTCACAGACATTCTGCGATTGACTAATAGGCCAGTCTTGTCTTTCTCCTTCTCTGTCATTTACAGTTGATGGATTCCAGTTTTAACATAAATTCTTATTAGCCCCTAAGTGATTGCCCATGCCATTACATTCTATCGCTCAGTTCTTCAAGATCTCATCTCATGTAGCTGAAGGATATTCCATTAATCCCTTGCATTAAGAATGCATCCCAAATTTATCATTGGTAAAGGAAGAATACTTCAAGTTATGAGATGATTATACACACAGGTGCATGGCTTTAAAAAAAAAAAAACAACCAAAAACAAAGGGGAGGTCATAAGAAAGGTGAAAAAGATCATTCAACTACCTATTTTAAGCCTTGTAACATAAGGCTGCCTGTACCTGCTCCTATTTTTTAGAGTGTTTGGTGACACTGCTTCCCTCTCAAGAATCTGAATCCCTTCATTATGCTCAGCAAATGATTCTCACATCAGTTCTGAGAGATCTTTCCATCATCCTTTCTGATCATCCCTTCCATGTCCCTCATCTGCAGAGAAAAGAGAGGCAGAGAGTTTTTAAACGGTCTGGCCAAGGTTTCCCGAACAACTCTAGGCAAAGGATGCTAATATATGAAGACTCTCCTTTCTCTGGAGAGACCTTTATTCCAGATTTGGTCCACTGAGGGCTGACCTGCTCCCCCCTCTCTCTTCACCCAACCTCTATTCAGTTTTGACTCTCAATTAATCATGAGAGATACCTGGGCTATAAAGAGTCAATGAGAAACAAATTGCCAAGTGTCCTTCAGCATGGTGGGGGAGGAGGACGTGAATATTGTGGCATATTCAAAGGAACAGCTTGAAAGCAGCTGGAGAGCTTTGCAAAAAAAACCCCATACACCGCACACATACAGAGCAGCTGCATAGAGGGTGCCATGCACAATATTAATTATAAGCATGTTATGGAAGATAATATTCAATGTTTCCAGTGCAAAGTATTCAGGACAGGAGCAGCCAGTGACATTATTTCACACTCCCCTACACACCTGCACTAGGACTTGATTTAACATTATAATATACCAAGTCTGTCAAGCTGTGACAATTTGTATGAGTGAGATTTTGGGTCTCTGACTGAAATACACATTGCAAAAAACCCCAACCCCTTCATCACAAGCCTGCCTGATTTCTAATGTTGCCCTGAAAGATGAATAATAAAGAGTAAGGGAGTGTCCCTAAAACAAATCAAACTTGGCAGGGCTAACTTTGCTTGTGAAATTAATTTTTAGCATCTTCTCTCTAGCGGCCCTGCCTCAGCTGTCTCCCTCTGTGCACAGTTAATGATCTTGTTGAGCAGATAACCAATCTCTGGTTGATTTACAAGTCCTTTCATTGTCTGAATTGTCTATAATTTTTTAAATAGAGTTTCAGTTGATATTGCACTAAAACAAGGTTCATTTTACATATTTAATGGAATAAGTGAAAACAAACCAATAAAGACACCAAAGGACAAATTTGCCAAACTGTTCCACTCAGTCTGAAATATCTTACATGCCAAATATCTGCAAGGGAAATGCACAGGTTCTCTATACTAAACCTTAAGCTCAACAAAAAAAGAAAACCTAATAGCATGTTTAACACCTATTTTGTGTTGTGAATTGTTGATATGTTTTCCCCCTTATTATCCCAAACTACATTTGAAGGATTTGTTCCATTTGTTTCTAAGAAAACAGCAATATATGCATATCTTAGCAGGGTAGCGTGAAGATTTTAATTGTGCTCTGCTCCGAGAGCACTACCTGAGGGGAGCACAAAGTGTCGATATTTGAACGAATCTTCCTGAACTGATGTAACTCAACACAATATACACCACGCCAGGGAAGCAAGCACTGGGAGCTAGATATTTTAAAGTGATTGATTATGCACTGTGCAAGCACAAATGAAGTCAGTGCATAGGGAGTGCCTGTATTCTCAGGCACGGTTAAGTCAGGGTTTCTGCTAGCATAAAGTAAAACACACAGGAGCTCAAGGAAATGCTTGGTAATTTGTTATAAACCCCAGTATAATGCACCTGAAAAAGTGTTATTAAGAAAATAAGACATGTTGGCTCCGGATTCTTCATCATCCTCCCCTTGGACAGAAGTGGCCCCAGAGATGAGAGGCCACACGAGGCATAGCCCCGAGTCACTGTCAGCCTGCAGGACCAGAGCCAGCACTTGCCATCCAGGGAAGGCACATGCGCTTTCAGGGGATGTGGGGCTCACCCATGCATGCTGTCTCAGTCCCACCCAGGCTCTCTGTTGTATCTTCAATAGGAGTAACACAAGACACTGTACACAAAACATGCCGGACACTAGGCAAGTATCTAGGACCAGTTTCTGATCATAAGAGCAAAACCAGGGTTGCAGTGCTGAAAGCAAGCTGGTAAGACTTCCTAGACATTGTTCTTGGAGCCAGCTTTTTTCTCCCTGTCACCTCTGCATTTTTTAAGCCACTGTACACTGCTGTTGCCTTATGGTGATTTTTTTTCACTGCCAGCAGAGTCTTTTGCATACTAGCAGCCATTAATCCACTGCATCAGCCAGCTTAATTGGGGTAAGCCATTCTGATTTCCAGCCTCTGTCCTCTGGTCCTTTCCCCCTCTCCCAGCCCACAATGTTTAAGGGATGTACCAAATCTATAGTGTTTCTACATCTGAATGGATCATATAATAGCTATTTGGTCAGATCTGGTTAATTGGGGGACTTGAGGTTTAGTGGTTAGGAATGGGCCTAATCGAGGATAGAGGAGGAAGGAGAGGAGGAAGGAGGGGAGGCAAGTAGGGGGGCTTCTTTTTTTATGAAAATGCGGACCTCCCTACAGTAATTCCCCTTCAGCTGCTGCCTCACAGATGGACCTTTTAATTGAATTTTCTTACAGGCCTGAGGGAGGGAGTTCATTTCAGGTCAGGTGAGGCAAGTGAAGTGAATCTAATAGCTCTAGCTTCTTTTCATTGGGAGCAGAAGGAAGTGTGTTGTTTTGTTTTTTCCCCTCTCCCTCCCCCCACCCCCCACCCCCCCCTTTCAGCTCAGCTAAAAAGTTTCAATTAAAAATTGTAACACACACATGGTGATTTCCAAGGATTTGTTGTTTTCATTTTCCCACAAGTGGCAGCAAGGTCAGCAGTGGGAGAGATCTGAAGCAGTTTGCATCCTGTTCTGGTTTTGTTCCCCACACAAGGAGGAATGCAGTATGTACAGCATTCACAAAAATGGCACGAAGGCATCCTCTTAACTTGTGCTGGCAAACCTAATAAACATCTTCCAGATCTAGAAACCTGTTGTGACTGATCTACCAAATTACACATCCCTGCGGCACCTTTTTTAATGCTATGATACTGTTCAGGCAGAGTCGTCCCTGCCTCAATGGGTTTGTTTTTAAACTAGTGAAAATTAAGAGGGAGCCATCCCAAATGAAGCACTCTTGAGCACAACTTGCAATGTCTGTATTGGATAAGAAAGGCTGGGCTTAAATCTCAAGTCTTGTGAAGGACCAAAAAGTCCTTCTGAAATTGACTTTCCTCTTGCAAAGATTTCCAGAGTCAAATAAACCAGGCTAGCAAAAGGACATTTATTCTGGCATAGTGTGTCTATGTTAGGGTTTTTTCACAGAGTAATGCCACAGAATTTTCTAGTGTGGGTTTGAAGAAGAGAAGGTTGCATGGAGACCTCATAGCAACCTTCTAGTATCTGAAGAGGGCCTACAGGGAAGCTGGAAAAGGACTCTGTCAGGAATTGTAGTGATAGAACAGGGAGTAATGGGTGAAAATTGAAAGAGGGGAAATATAGGTTAGATATTAGGAAGAAATTTTTTGCTGTGAGGGTGGTAAGACACTGTAACAGATTGCCCAGGAAGGTTGGAGTTGCCCCAGTCCTGGCAATGTTTAAGGCCAGGTTGGATAAGGCCTTGGGCAGTGTGGTCTAGTGGGAGGTGTTCCTGCCCATGGCAAGGGGAGTTGAGACTAGATGATCTTTAAGGGTTACTCCAACCCCTTAACGTTCTATCATTTTACAATACTATCATTCCATGAAAACAGAGTACTAGGGCCACAACCATACAAACTCAAAGATTGACTAGGTTACTTCATGGCTTCATCTCATTTCTGATGAATTGCTTTGACCACAATTTATAACTAAAACTAACTCATATATTCTGTGTCAAGATTCATATAGAATCATAGAATCATAGAATCATAGAATCGATTGGGTTGGAAAAGACCTCCGAGATCATCGAGTCCAACCCTTGGTCCAAATCCAGTCCATTTACTAGATCATGGCACTCAGTGCCACGTCCAATCTGCGTTTAAAAATCTCCAGGGATGGGGAATCCACCACCTCTCTGGGCAGCCCATTCCAATGCCTGATTACTCTCTCTGTAAAGAATTTTCTCCTGATATCCAACTTAAATTTCCCCTGGCGGAGCTTAAGCCCGTGCCCCCCTGTCCTATTGCTGAGTGCCTGAGAGAAGAGACCAACCCCCACCTGGCTAGAACTTCCCTTCAGGTAGTTATAGACGGTGATGAGGTCACCTCTGAGCCTCCTTTCAATATTTCACATACTGCAATGATACTTCATTTCCAAATGCAACTTCATTTAATTTTAAATTTCCAAATGCTAAAGCTGCTATGAAATGATTTTGAAACTTTTTGAGGAGGAAGAGGAAAGGGAAGATCTTACTTGGCATAGGTCTACTTGCAATATCAAATAGCAAATGTCTGTATCTGTGTAATGCAAATAGCAAATGCGTGTATCTGTGTAAAGCAAATAGCAAATGTCTGTATCTATGTAAATTTAAGCTAAACCACAGGGTAAAGAAGCTCCTTTTGCAGTTGGGTCTTTCGTCTTAAACTGTTCTGGGTGCTGTAAGACAAGGGTACCTAGCATTTGGCTTCCCCGCTGGCATTTCCAGCATCATCTCATTCACATGCTGCTTTATTTTATTTTTTTCTAAACCTAGCAATGTACATAAGAGCAGCTTGGCCAGGGGGGCCTGGGCACAGATTATATTTGGGGAGAAGGTTCAACAGAAGCCTTGGGTCTTCCTTATTACTGTTTCCTTTATACCGCCCCATTTAGAGTCCCCAAGTGGAAACAAAGGTAGCAAGCCATTGCATCCCTGCTGCCAGGAAAAAGGAGGGGTGGTTTAATCAACCATCCGAGTAGCACTGTAGCAGAAGGGGCAAAAAAGCGCACATTTAGGACCAGATGCTTCTCCTTTAGATGAAAGGATGATTAAAGCACTGGTGCTGAAAACTGCGGCAATCCCCACGTTATAAATACAGCAGTGCATGTCTGACCCTGCCCTTTAAAAAGCTCAGAGCAGATTCTGTGGCTGTGGCAAGGGTATACAGAGGTGAGAGGGGAAAAAAACAGCAGTGGATAACATTCAACTAAAAAGCTCAGCCGGCCCAGGAGAACGTAAATGCTGCATTTGCTCCTCTAAGGAAACTGGCTTTAGTTTCAGAGCATACCATAGGTGCCCTTAAACTTTTCTAGCCAGAAAGAAAGGGCACTGATTAAATCCCTGTGTGGGATTGACTATGGGTAACATATTTGTATTTGTCTTGAGACACTCACATTTCCATGCATAACCAGAAAGACTTCTTTCAAATGCAAGGAAGAATTCTGAAAAAAACACTGCCCATTACAAACAATCAGCCGAATGTTACAGGACAGCTGCTTCTGCAGTGTAAAACACATGCAGGACACAATGTTGGGAAGCTATCACAGTTCTTGCTACAGGAGAGGAGTTTTGTCTATAGCACCTCTTCGGCACCTATAGCAGTATGAAGAAAGCTTTAATATACTGCATTAGAAATGCCTGCTGGACAAACATCACATATATCCATTCTCTAATAAAACATTATTTTGAGGCATTATATTTTTAACTTTATATATCAAAAGGGTTTTTACTGCCTGGACAGCTTTAAAAAAAAAAAAAAAAAAGACTGATTGACTGCTAAGATAGCATTTCAGTCTTAAAAGGAAACAAAACACAAGCTCAATTTTCCGTATTGTTCCCCCTATTGTGAAGCATCCACGCCTATAAAACTGCCTGGTACTGATAGAAAGGATTAAGTCTTTATGCACAAGACATTTCACATCTTGCTGGATCCTGAAACAATTATGATATCCAAGTTTTAAGCAAAGGACAGTAGGAGCAGTTTCTCAAAACCAGAGTGAGTTCATAGAAACAAAACAGAAGGCAGAGCTGTTTCCAGGCACAGTAATCCAGACATAAATGAGAGCACATAATGTGACATGCACTTCACCTTTTGGAGACTAACATACCAGTCTGCTCAGTCCAGAAACTCTAAGTGCTTCTGTCAAGTGAATTTCTCATAATAAACTTCTAGAGATGCAAAGAACTAATTATAGGAAACACCTAATAACGGAAAGCATAAGCTTTAAAATTGCTAATAGATAAAAGACAGGGAGCTAGGAGATGGAATCTTTTGCATTGGGCATTTATTTTCTTTTAAAATTTCAGTGTGCTGGGATGAGAAAAATGGGTACAGTTTCCCTTTACATGACAGGAACAATAATTGAGTAGGATTATATGTCATCCATGAAAATACTATATTTATGCCTCATTGTAATCCATTCATTGGTTTATGGATCCGAAGTCCCACGGGTAGTGTCACAAATCCACATAATGTCCCCGAGTAGTGGATTTTGCATTTGGATCTGTGATGTAGCTGGCGGACACAGAAAATGACATGTAGCCAGACAGCTCCCAGGAGAACCCACAGATGGGCATGCCAAGCACCACAGTCGGTCCACAGCTCAGGTGGGAAACACAACCTTTGGCTCCCCAGGCTGCTAGCTTCAGAGAGGTGCTCTGACATACAGACCATAATCTCCCCAGTTGTCAGAGATTTTACACATCTACCACTTACAGGCTTCAAAGATGACTATGATATATCTCCTATGTCATATGGAGCCATTTCTTTTGCCAAAAGATGGCAGAAGCCCATCTAATTTTATCTATTGGACTACCTAGAGATATCACTACAGCCAATACTCACAAACCTGAGACCAGTCATTAATTCTTTCTTCAAACATTAGGAGCAGTCCTGAAGTAGCACAGTAATATGTTATAATTCCATGCAAGATTTCCTGTGTGGCTTTGTACCAGATCTATACTTCAACTTCCCCCTGGAAATTGAGGGGTTTGTTTTTTCCTGGCAATGCTTTTCTTAGTTAACCTTTTAGGTTGTACATTTCCTGAGACAAACACCATTTTTTATTTCATGTCTGCACCAGACTCAGCTAGGCTCCAGTCTTGGGCGAAGCTTTAAGGCAATATCATAACAGCAATGAAAAAAAAGTACTTTATAGCCACTGCTTATACAGATTACATATGTCTGCTGGTAGAGGGATGTGCACACTTTGGTAAAAAGCTTTCCTCATAAATCATTAATTAGGTATTTACAAAGATCTCAGCTGCCAAATGCTTGAAGCTTCTCAGTCTTTAATGAAGGCAAGAGGAGCAGTTAAAGAAGTTATCACGTTTCCTTAGATATGCATCTCAAACAATGGTACTGGATGTTGGTCCATTATTGAAAGTTACAGTAAAGTAAATTTAATCCAGTGTTATGGCTTGATTGTCAATATAAACACAGTCTTATGCTGCAGTTAAGTCTGACTGTGAGTAGCCTAAAACCATAAGTAATCCAACAATAACTATTATACTACAACTAAACAGAATCGAATGGAAAATGGCATCCCAGTGCGGTATCTTTCTGAAGTGTTTATGCCCAAAGTATATCTTCACACCAAAACCCCACCTCTTTTAACAGTTATATGACAATTCTCCTGTCACAGGCAGCAGTGTTTCTGTGAACCACCAGTGCTGGGCAGAAGCACGAAGGATCTACCTACTAGATCACTGCAGCCAAACTGGCAAAATGCATGGGTTACATGATGAGGTACTTTAACAGACTTTAAGTTAAAAATCAAATGGGTCAGTTCGCACCAGAAGTCTTGAATGTAACATTATCGCAAAGCACATTAAAACTTGAGCAGCAATTATTCCAGCTGCTTGGGTATTACAACCAAGAAGGCTCTAGGACCAATCCAAAGTGTGGACCCAACCAGTGTCAGCAGTAAAGCAGGTAACCCTCTCCTGGCTGTCTTGGTTAACCCTTTCAGATATGATCCTTGCACACTGTGTTTGATACTTGAGGTATCAATTCTTTTCAATGCTAGGAAAACATACAGAATAAAGCGGACACAGTGCTCTAATGAAAGAAGAGTCCACACTAAAAGTGACTCCCTAGTTGTGAGTGAAAAGACCGATGGGCAGGAAAAAAGGACCTGGAAGTCAAACAGCATCTCAAACTTAAATTTCCCTTTGCTTTACCTTTTCTTAAAATAAGATATTTTAAAAGATTTTATTATATAAGTAGATTGGCAATCCTGGAACATGTATTCCTAGTATACATATGGCTCCTATTACACCCTTTCATTTCACTTGGGCCACACAACAGTCTATTGGGCCACACATCATCTATTTCAGCCACTACAAAACATGAAGAATAGAACCTTTCAAAAGGAGGTTTTTGAACTCAGCAACAGCTAGTGCTTCTGGAGCAGTATCGGTGAAACAAGGGTGCAGGTTCTTGTCTCAGAATGGTACTTTGGAGGAAGATCTCCATACTGCAAAATGTCCAGTTGCATCTGGCATGCCTCATGCACAGAGTATCTTCTTAAAGAACCAAGGACAATGTGAAGCAAGCCCATCCAAGGAGGAAGACTTCTTGGGAAGACACAGAAGTTTATTATTAGAATTGTATTACATGTTTTCTCCCAGTTACATCAGTGCTGCACCTGCTATGTAGATTAATAAAGGATAGCAGTCCCTCAGGTACCAACCCACGTTTCATAATGATTAAATCTACCTAGGAGAGGCACATCCACAAGTCTGTGGGTGACAGGATGCCTCCATGAGTGCTGAGAAAGCTGGCAGACACCACAGCAAGGCCACTCACAATCGTCTTTGAGAGGTCATGGAAATCAGGAGAGCTGCCTGAGGACTCAAAGAAAGCAAGTGTCACTCCAGTCCTCAAAAAGGGCAAGAAGGAGGACCCAGGGAACTATCAGCAAGTCAGCCTCACCTCAATCCCTGGAAAGGTGATGGAGAACTTCATTCTGGAGGCCATCCCTACCCACACGGAAGACAAGAATGTGATCAGGAGTAGTCAGCATGAATGCACTAAGTCATGTTTGGCCAACCTGATTGCCTTCTACAACAAAACAACTACCTGAATGGATGGATGGATGGATGGATGGATGGATGGATGGAGAGCAGTGGATATTATCTACCTTGACTTCAACAAAGCTTTCAACACTGTCTCTCATGTAATCCTCACAGGCAAACTCAAGAAGTGTGGGTTGGATGACTAGACAGTGGAACGGATTGAAAACTGGCTAAGTAGAAGATCCCAGAGGGTTGTGATCAGAGTCGAGTTGGCAGCCTGTTACTCATGATGCCCCTCAGGGTTCTACACTGAGCCCAGTGTTCTTAACTAGTTCATCAGTCACCTGGATGAGGGGGTAGAGAGCCTCCTCAGCAAGTTTGCTGATGATACAAAACTGGGAGGAGTGGCTGTTACCTCAGAGGGCTGTGCAGCCCTTCAGAGACCTTGATAGGTTGGAGAGATGGATAACAAGGGAAAATGCAGGGTTCTGCACCTGAGAAGGTTTCTGATTTCTAGAGAGTTATCCTGCGCACTGGGAACTAGCTCGCACACCTCTGGGGGGGTGTCCAAAGAAGGCACATGCTCACCCCCAGTTCTCTCCTGGCTCCCGTCTTATCTTTAGTATCTCTGCCCCGGACACCAAACCTTGTGTGTCCTCCCAACCAAGGCCTGGAGACCTTCACTGACTGCTTGGATGGGTGCATCCATGAAGAAGCCAGCACTGCAAGGGTTAAAAAGTGGACATCTCCACCCAGAAGGCTGAACTGACTTCTTTGAAGCCATTAGTCTATTGTATAAATCCCTCCTAGTTTTGAGGATTACAGAATAAATACATTGTAATGTCTCCGTAAGAACCTGGCCCGTGGGGTCACCCTGACTTTAGTTTGTGCATTATGCCCCAAGTGACAAAAGTCGAAGCACATTAAATGCTTCACGAATGTGAAATGTCCAGAGTTTTAATCTCAGGGGCTTTGCAGCCCTACAGTTTTTCTTGAATGCACCTAAATCCACATTGCATGTGGATTAGGCTGATTAGAAAGGAGCTGCCTTCAGCTGACACATTTGCACCAGGCAAATTCAGATAGTTTCAGATTTAGAGTAATAATTGCTCGGTGTGTGTTGAGGTGGGGCTTATTTAGCTTTATGCATTATAGCAGAGCACATCCAGTAAAGACATATGTAATTTATGCAGAAAAAATTCTCTTCTATTAAAAGAAAATCTTTTAAAAAGTAGGCTGGTCTAATAAGACAATTACAGACCCTTCGTAGCTGAATGACACCAAATAACTACACAGTTTCACTCCACTTGCCTCCAGGTGAGAAAGATATTAATGGAAATTACGAGCAAGGAGAATAACTTATAAACTTGTCAGACTCCCTTCAAGGCTGTCACCTGACAAATCATCTTAAAGTAACTCTGCCCTCTTGGGTAAAAAAAAAAAAAGAAAGGACATCATCTTTTCACTCTCCACCCATTAATTTAGGCAGCGGAAGTAGAATTTCTTGTCTCTCTTACCCTCTGCTCTGCCTCATTCTGTTTCTATTTTTCTTTTCTTTTTGTAAGCTAGTAGAGCTTTGTGTTAACTTGCAAGTGCCTGACTTTTCTAGGTAAATTCTGGCTGATTTTATTTACTGCTAATGCAGTAACTAATGCATACTCTGCATTAGTTGTATTTTCCACTAGATATTTTGGTCAAGTTTTTTGGGGTTTGGTTGGTTGGTTGGTTTTGGTGGGGGTTTTTTTGTTTTGTTTTGGAGGTTATTTTGTATTTTTGTTTTGGTTTTTTGTTGGGGTTTTTTTGTTGTTGTTTGTTTGTTGTTATTGGTTTTTCTACCAAGAGAATTTCCATTCCTGGCAGAGGAATAGGCCCCAGTAGCACTTACCGAAGAATGAAGGAGAAAAGAAATATAAGAGTTGCTGCCACTTAGTATTTGAAAGAGTTAATAACAACTGAAAAATACTGTCACTTTCACAGACACACAAACATATGCTACACTATTTGGCTGTATGCTTTAGGGGTTGTGTTGCATTTGTTAATCTTTTTAACAAAAGTATTCATAAAATTATTGTGATTTTTTAATTTATTTTTTTTTTAACTATCCCCTAGGGAATTATCTGCTACACTCTGTCTCATAAATATAAACCTCTGACATTTTGGAAGAAACAAGCATATATTCCATTAAATTACATTTGAGGAAACACTTTAAAAGTTGAATTTCACTTTTCATTGTAATACCACGGTGCTTCTTTACTCTTGCTTAAAACACATTTACATTAGGCAGTTTATAATTTTAAAGGAACTTCTTGAATTTATTGTCTATGGATTTGCTGTAGAAAAACAAGTATTTCTTCCCAAGCCAAAGCTTTGCAAAATTGCTTGGCAGTGGATATTATTAGCCACTCTGACATCTTGCTACAATAGCATTGAAACATAACCTTATCCCAGTGGGGATGGGAGTGCGCTAAAGCCTCTCATCACCAGAAGGATTCCCCCTTCTTGCCCTGATAATGAGTTTCATTCCATCTAATCTCTGTCTCTCAAAGATCCTACGAAATAGCAACCTTTCTCAAAAAAAGGAGAAAATTATGTCTTTATATCCCTTTTTTTGCACATCCAGTGGCACTGGCACAATGCCCCTGGTGCTGAGGCTGTACAAGCAGGCAATGGCAGCATACTCCTTCCAGGCAGCTGCTCTGTGATGGCTGAAGGAAAGGTTTTGCAGGTTTTAACCAGGTCTCAGGGTGTATCTCCCCTTGCAAAATGATGGAGAAAAGCCCAAGCAAGTGCCCAGAACTGGAGGCAGTGCAGCCGTATTGGTGAGTAGCCCCTCTGTGCACTCGGGCTTGACTTTGCTACTTTCTGGACCTCTGCTACCACCTTCACGTGGCATTGCTCTGAGCTACATGCCATATATTTCTACAGCTGCTGTGCAACATAGCTATGCTTTGTATTACCTTGAGCAATTCTCTTCAGTTATTTCTAAAACTGAGGTAAGGACCTTGCTGGGCTTCCAGAGGCACTGTGAGCTTTCCTTAAGCATGGATAAGTGCCAAGGACTGCTCCCTGTGCTGAACAATAAGTACCCACCACACAGCTCACTGAGCTCCTACAGCTGCGGGACTAAGGAGTCAAGCAAAGAGCAAGATCACAAGCCTCTCACGCTGCAGTGATTTTATTTCAATCCAGCGCTCCATTTCTCCTCTCCTCGCTACAGACAAGTCCATGTTTATTAAGGGACTCCATTAGTCTTCCCCCCTGCCTCCACCTAGCTGCAAAATGTTTTTTCCTCCAGGGCTATAGCAGCAGCTGGCACACTATTTCTTTCTGAGGTGTAGCCAAATAATGGCCTTTTGGAGGGGGATCTGTTTCATCTCTTTTCTCCATATGTTCCTCTCAATTGAGGGGCTTAATACACTCATTTTCACAGTAGCTATCTAAGTGTTTTTCCTTTCTTCTATGTCTATTACTGAAATGAATAAATGTGCACAAGACAATGAGGCACATGAGTCAGGTCAATATACTAGATCCTTCTTTCAGGATTATTTTTCCAGGAGACCTGGAGAGAGGGAGGTTCATCTTGGCCAGAAGTTGATCCCTGTGTTTGGGGCACAGGGAGGTTAGTCACGTTTATATGAAACATGAGAACAGTCTTCCTCCAACAATACATGAGCACTTTTCCCAAATGGATGCAGCATACCTGGTCCAGAGGACAGCATTTGCCATAGTAAAACTACTTCATTTGGGGCTATTATTTTTCACCAAGATGGCCATACAGCAAAGCAGATGTAGACAACTTGGCAAGCACTTAATGTGTAAACAGATAGATAGCTGGATAACACTGGAAATACTGGGGCAAGAGCAAACAGTAATAAGTGAAGCCTGCAAAGGTGTACAGCTGTGCTGCCAAAGTCCTCCTGTTGCAGCCTGGCCTAGGAGACTTATTACAGCTGAACATGTTTCAGTATAACTGCATCCACACTAAGGGATTTAATCTGTTGAAAATATACATCACTGCATGTAAATTGCTATATACCTTTACTTAAAGCACAAAAACAAAGGAGTAAGCCAGGGAAGTAAGAAACCTGAAAGAAGCCATGGAAAAGCAGGCAGGGGATAGCAAAACGTACACTGCATCCTCCTCTCACCTGCCACAAATGTTTTGCTTGGAATAGCACCCCAGCAACAATGAACAATTTGGAGGAGCATGGAGCAAATCAGCTCAGGAAAGCCATCTTCTACAACAGAATGGCACAATGAGACACTTTGCCTGGGAATTTGGGAAAGTAAAATGCAGGTGACTGGGGAGTGTCAGACCTCAGAAAAAGAAAAAGCTAATGACCAGGCACCAGAACTGAGGAAGCCTTGGGTGCAAGAGCTGTCACATGAGAGATTCACTGGTGTACAACTTCCATAACACCAGTGACACGGTGTCTCTCCTTCACTTGGACACTTATTTATACAACAACCATAGAAGCATCAGATCTTGAAGACACACACTGTTCTGTCAAATTCAGCTAAAATCATTAAGTGGGTTCAAAATTTAGACAGATGTATAACAGTAACACTATTTTCTAAGAAATTAAGGTAAATCAGAGCAATAAATTAAGAAAGGGCAGTGAAATAAAGAACAAGTAGCAAGGACACTTGAATCTGATTTGATGAAGTACATAAACTGTGGAGGTATTTGAGGAGGAGACTGACATGGGAACAGAGCAGATTTCAGAAGATAAATCTTTGAAGTGACATTTTACATGGAGGGAATGTGAAAGTTGAGGAGGCCAAAGAAGAGAATGAAGGCATCAATATGAAGGATTGCAGGACTCAGAGTGTCACTGTCCACAATGATGTGACCGAAATTCACAGTTAGAGTTTACTTCAGAGTAGGAGGAAGAAAGTGCTTGCTGATCTGCCCAAAACTGCTGCACCCTGTTCTGGCAAGACGTTAAGGTACTCACTGCCAAATGCCAGGTGTCCTGCTTTTCCTCTGCAGAACTGGGAATCACAGATCTTTATTTATGGACAGTACAAACAGATCACTTTAAATAGTCCAAACAAGGAAAAAGCCCCAATTCATGCCCCAGAGAACTTATAGCCTCGAGAGGGTACATAAGAATGCCCTTGAAAATATCTGAGGCATGCCAAGATGCATTTCTTACACCATTCAGAACTGACTTCACTGCTCAATTTGCACTCCCTGCAGCATGGCTTGTGAAGAGAAAACAAATGGCATATCAGACCACACAGAGAAGCAATATGGTTACCAGCGAAACATTTATTAGCTTAGGAAAAGAAACACAAAGGCTTCTTTTCAGAATTTCACCCTCTCCTTGCTATCCTCTCCTTTTGTACAGCATTTTCCTTTCCTGGGCTGTTATTCCACAGCTATCTGATACACAAAGTTGTAGTTTATTTAAAGCTGTATTTTATAGTGAAATCCCACTCTCATTATTTAAAAGTAACTATCTTAATTCTCAAAAGCAAGACAATAAATGCATTCCCAGAACAGGCTCTAACAATACCACAGGTCTTGAATTTATCCTCATCAGCTGAGGTCACCTCATCACTCAGAAGAACTGTAACCAAGTGAAGACAAGGGGATGGGAAATATAGCCTTCCACACCAAGCAACAATAAATTCAATTTTCTCTGCAGTGCTATTACATATTTCCCCCCCATAGTTCATACTTTCCATTTATATTCCCTTAGCTCCCACTGGCTGGGCTTTTAATGTTTCTTACACCAATGGTTCTCCAGCCTTTTTTTTGCTTTCCAAACCTACCTGTTCTCTCTGTACCTTGTGCTCTCTCATTTCATCCTGTCCACCTCATTCTCCCTCTTTCTTCCCCCCTCGCTCCAGCTGAGGCAGCTTTTTCTGTTCTTCTGGCACAGCATCACAGGGTGGAAGCTGAATAATAAGCATGCATAACACAAAATCACTACTCAATCAGTGTACATGCTGTCAGTACACACACTGACTACTCATCTATTTCCAGAGATCCTGAAAGAGCTGAGGTTTATGCTATTAATACACTCTGGAAAGAGGGAGAATACCCATTGGAGGCCTTAAACAACTCCATAGTGCTGCAACTAACCATCAGCCCCTTCCAGCCTCCGTGGCACTTCTAGGGTTTGCATAATTCTCCAGCTTGTCCAGGTTTCACATCCAAGAGAAAGCTCTTGACTCCTGCTCTCTTTTCGCGAATCAAGCAGCCTGGAAGGAGCCTTCACAAACAGCACACATAATGCCAAGGAGAGAGAAGAATAACCAAGGAGACAACTCACTGCATTGGCTCCTCCATTTCTCTGGCAAGACTCCCTGGCTTCACTCAGAATATGACTGACTTTGTTGCTTTCAACATTTTCTTCCATTTCGAAATATTTTACTCATTAGCAATCCTCCTTATGCTCAGAACAGGAGATAGCAATCAAGTTCTCCTCTTCCTAACTGCTAAATGCCTTGATGCTGGCTCCTGAAAATCTGCCCTTTTCACCATGCATATCTTTCCAGGATTTTTGCTCTTCTTGTTTCATCCTCCCTTTCTGGTGAATCTCACCTGCCCTCAGATGTTTGCATACTGTTTTCTAGGTTGATGATTCATACATACAGCCTTTTGCCACTATGATAGTCTGCCATCCTCAGCCCTGCCTCTATATCACACATCTTCCCGTCAGCTATCACTTACCTACTTCATTCCGCCCCTCCTGCTCCAGTTTCCTCCAAACTACTTTTTGGCTCACTCCTCTCTTTTTCTTCACAAAGCGTGCCTGTATCCCAAGCCCTGATGCTTCTTCAGTCTCATCATCTAAAAGCCACCCTCTGGGTTTCATACTCACAAATGTGTCTCTCATTTGGGCTTTCATTTTTTCTAACTTGCTTCCGAAGCACCTTTGGGGCTCTTTCATATATACTGCCATATTTCAGTCCTGACTAGAGAACACTCCCAAAACGATTTCCCTTGACCCTACTAAAATTACCTTCATCAAACCTCACTGCTCACTTCCCACGTGTAGTTTGAACAAACATAAATATCTGATTTCTAAATTTAAACCTTTCTAGTGCAGATTTTCCTTCAGTTCCTTGCTTAGTTATGCCTTCTGGCATTTCTTCTACACCAGCTATTGGACAGGCAATCAGTGAAGTGCACTGTGCTTTGCAAGGTCTCCAAATATGAGAAGTCTCTATGTTTGAGTTTTTCTTGAAGGCCTGCCTGTGTCATGCTCCATTACATCAGTTGCTTTGGTCCATGTAAGCTGTCCCTATCAAGCCTTTCCTTAGCTCCCTCCTGGCATCTCCAGTCTCATTGTCTTGGCCCACAGATTGCTTGTTGCTGTGTCTAGTGAGGTAATGAACATCTGACCCCTTAAACACATTAATACCACCAGCACTTCTTGACAGAAATTGCAGTAATGATGCCCTCCCCAACAAAACAAAGCCTACAGAAGGCAGAGGCACCTTCCCAAACCTACCACAAGCCAGATAGAAAAGCAATTTCTTACAACATTGAAAACTGAGCCTCCAAGAAAGATTACTCTATGGACATGACTAAAGACAGCAGAATCCCTTTGGGTGAGGACTAACTGCCAACCCAAGGGAGACAGTCACCATGCAGAGAGAACATCACACTGTGTCAGGAGTAATGCTAAAAAGCCAATCTCCTTTTTTTCTCTTCCAAGTAGTTTGTTGGAAGACACAGGAAAGATGAGGAAGAGGTACGTGTTAGAGTATTCGTGATGTTGGCTGGATGTAACTGTGGCAACTGAACTGCATGGCAATCCAAGGATACACAGCAAAAAGTGAGTCAGGATCTGCCAATCATTTATTGACTTTACCAGAAAAAAAAGGCAAAGGACCCCCTCCCTTCCCTCCGCAGCACTGTCTCATGTGAGTGCTCTTGTAAAACAAATCACACAGAAAAACAGGATTTGTAGGATCAGGCTGGCTTGTTTCCAAAACACATACTCGGTGAAGAAAGCTACAAGAAAAAGAATAGGTACTGAGAAGAACATGGTAGATTACTGCCCTGAAAAATCAACAAAGCGACAATTTGATGGAAAAAAACCTGGTTAAGCTACTTAGGATAATTTATTGATATTATTTTTATAGCCATACTAAATAGATAAATATATCCTATTACAACTTAAATAAAACTAGGAATTGCAATCCTAGTTTTGATAATTTGGGAAGTTATCAACAAAAAAACAGTGCATCACAGTATAACTCACATGCTGACATCCCATTTCAAATATCAGAAAAAGTCCACATTATTGACTAATTATTTCTGAAATGCAGTTTCAAAAAAAAAAAAAAAGCAGCATTTTTGCTCTACTGGAATGCAAAATAAACCTGCTTGAACTTCTCTTTTGACATATTTTTACAGATAGGTAACTAAACAACTAAGGGGCCTTCACATTTTATTGAAGAAAACACTTAGGCTGAGAGTTTGCTTTTTGCTTTTTAACAGCCAAGTTTCAGTAGAGCAGTAGTTTTTATAGACAATATCAAACCCTCCATAAACACAATGCTATCAAAGGAAGCAATAATAGATGTCATCTTACAGTTATGTGAACACTATCATTTTGGGGGTGGCACTAAAGCCCCTGAGACCCAGACAAAGACCTGAAAGGCATTTTAATCAGTGAACTGTTGATGGATAAGCCCCCTCTTCTCCCTTGGCACAATACTCAACACATTGCCTCTCTCATCTCCCTTCTGAGTTTGACTCTGCTCTTATGGGAGCAGGATGACATCCAAGCTCTCTCCAACAGCAGAGCTGTTGCACCAGGACTTGCCTCCCCACTAGCCCAATGTAAATCCTCTCTTTACCCAACTCCATGGCCTGGCTTCTTTCCAGTGCCCCACAGAGTCACCCCATTCCTCACTGCTACTCTGATGACTCTCACAGACATGTGAGCAAGCTGGTTATTTCAATACTCACCCTATCTCTCACAAGGAGGGCAATTAGATTAGTTTACTGCAGGCAAAATCAATAACAAGCATCTGGGGGGCAGACTAGCCATTGCTAATTAGAGCTTTTAGACATTATTCAAATAAAATGCATGAGGTTGATCAACCAAGGTGGAAAAAATCCATAATATTCCAAGTCTGCTCCTGGTTTGTCAACCAGGCTCATTTTGGAATTAGAAAGGGAATGAAATTCTGTAAGTAAACGTAAGCTTTTCTAGACTGGGATAAATGCAGAGAGCGATGGTGTTTTTTATTTGCAGGGAGATGAGCATTTCTGTGTCAGGTCAGGGGTACTTCTAGACATTTAACACAATTTGCGAAGTATTTGAGAGGGTTTTTTAATGAATTTCATAAAAATCAGAGCTGTATATTTTGAGTCTACTTATTCTTAATGAATTATTTTAGTTACAGCCATTTATTTTTAAAAGATGCATTTAAAACTTGTAGAATGATATATGAAATGAACCTGCTATAATTCCATGAAAACATTTTAGCAAATTAGCCATTTATTTATATTAATTTAAATAGTATTTATTTTTTAAAATCTGCTACTACATTTGGTATGTAAATGTCTGTTTTGATGCCTACTTCATGCAGTAATTTTCAGGTCATATAATGTATTACTTAATATCTTCAGGTTATATTGCAATTAGATAATATGTTCAAATATGAACAATACATTTTCAGGGTAGCTTTATTTGAGTACTCACCTATAGAATATTTTGCTTGAAAGAAGTTTCCTCTGTAGATTATCGGAATTCTCATTTCTGGGAAGGATTATTTCTCCATGCAATGAAGTATCTTTTTCTTAATATAGTGTTCTTAAGGAGTGATTTAAAGTACAGCAGGAAAATGAGCATAACATCTTAAATATGAACATGAGATGAGCATGTCATCTATAATACACTTGAAAAATGTCTTTCTGAATCTCAACAATAACCACAAACTTTTAAAGACAGAAAGGTTTTTTAGATGTCTAAATGTAATTATATCTTCTAAGTAGAATTATAGAAATTGCAAGCATGCACAAAAAAAGAGGGTTTTTTCCTACGGAGATAGAACATGGATTTATGTATTTATTTAATATTAGTCAGGGAAAATATAAAACAAGAAACAAAACCCTTTGTAGGACCCAGCTACCCAATTCTAAGATTGTGTAATTTGGAAAATCAGTCTAAATTAACCAAACAATTCAAATAAATTTTTCTTAAACTACCTGGATTCAGGCACATCCTTATAATATTTGAACTACAGTGTAGTTAATTTTAAAGTACAATTTCAAATGCTTCATTTAACCAGGCTTTGATGATGAAGGAGTAAAAGAAAAGGAAGGAAACCAGAGTCCCACTTGAGTCGCTGTTCTCACTGAATTTAGATCCAAGCCTAGGGGCTGTCGTTCTGCCCTGGTTGGATTAGGGTTCAACAGCAACACATCTGCTAATGTATCTTAAGTCTTGGTGTAAAAGAGCAGAGACAACCCTGTTGCATTGTCACCCTTGTGAATATTGGGAAAGCAAAACATTCCAGTAATAGGAAGGAGCCTTAAAGGACCCAAAGCTAACACTGCTATATATATCTTAAGTGTGAAAAAACAATCAGGCAGGCAACAAATTCCCTAATTCGCTACAATTCTTTGCCATTTTGGGTAGGCAGAAGAGGATGGCTGCCAGTATGTAGGATGCCTGTCACTCTTAGCTTGAAAAATACACTGAAAAAAGGTTTTGTTTAAACTGAAGGTGGTTTTTCAGATCAGCCTCCGAGATCATAATGAGGCATGGAGCAGTCCTTTCTCCCACAGGTACACCACCATGCAGGCCAGGGAGCTGCCACACCTTTGCACAAACAACAACTGTGTAGGTAGGTTCACCTTTCACAAACCAAGCAATGGACTTTCAGTCACAGAGGTGGCTGGAGGACAGGGAAAGAAGCTTAGTGCTCCTGTCACATGCCATTCCCCATCTGCTGGGCCATCCTCTGCATCTAGGTACACACAATTTTTTCACTAGGATTTAATTTTTCCAATTCCTCCACCCTTCATATCATCTTTTAGATTGCAGCACCTTTTCAGCTATTTGCAATGGCACTTTTTCTCTTCTTTACAAAGCAGCAAATGCTTTTGAACTCACAAATGCAAATACCAATTTCACGATGGTTGAGCCCCTCTTTGGCACCTCACATGCATCTCATCTCATAGGGATTTGGTACAGACTGGAGGAAATCTCATGCCAGAGTAGAGTAAGGCCATTAGCATTAAACCACTATAAATGGCATCGGAAATGTAATTTTATTAAAAAATACATTTCTATAAGAAAACAATATCTCCAGTAACACTCTTTCTGCATATTCCATTTTTGTTTCATTTTAGCCTCCTGCAATAATACAGTATAGTACTGTCATTATTACTATATTTATGCCCTTTTCTTTGGCTGCATTATACCTAACAGCAGAGCTCTTGGAGAATTTTATTTCAAAAAAACGAAGTACTCAATAATGTGATGTAACTTATCGAAGTTAGGCAGAATGGATATCTTTTTGAAATACACTGCCCAAGATTAGCACAACCACTGCCTTTTTTAAAAGCTGAACAGGAATCCCATACTGTTGGGATGCCACCTTGGATAGAGTCTGGGAACATGACAAATTGGTGCTTCTGACAGTATTTTTGGTATCTGTTTGCAGAGGTCCCTGTGGCTGCCAGTGAAATGGGTAAAGAGAACCTAATGTCAAGGATCAGAAAACATAATATGTTTATAATAGGCACATAGGGTTTACTCCCTACTGTAGAATCTTAAGCATTTACCACTATACGCATAACAATAATCACTTTATTAGAGGAACTTCCTTGTCTTTTAGTAGCCAGACATACACAATTAAGAGCAAAGGTTCTGGATCTGACAACTGAGTCAGGCTTTCCACCTTCTCCTAAATATACTGTTTTCTTGTAGAAGGCCACAGCCTCAGGGGTTTCTACCTAATGCTTGTGATCTTTCTTGAAACTTGGAAACTGTGAACTTTGGTGAACTAAATCTTTTACCTTCAGTTCACAGAAACTCTGTGCACAAAGCTCAATGATATCTCAAAATATTAGGACAGCAATACACAGATAAACTCATTCATCTTGTAACCGCTGACAATCCATCTGATAGATATGAAATACAACTACATAGAATTTCTCTAATTCAGCACAGGCACTAGATGCCTTTATTTGACAACTGTAGGAGATACACGATAAAACTGATCAAAGCTCTGAAATTCCAAATAACTTCTTTTTAAAGTCATAGCAAGTAATTAAAAGGATAGCAAAAAAACCCCCCACTTTAGGGTTTCACTTTTGTAGAAAACATCAGAAAACAGTTTCCCCATGCTATGAAATTTTTCACATTTTCTGTTATAGGACATTCTGAATTTTGTTTGGTTCAGACAAGAATGTAAATTTGCCTAATTTTGAAGGATTGCACTGGTAGTTGTTACACAACTCACATCCAATTGCAAAATCACACTCATACTCTCATCTAAAAATTATAAACACACTTGTTCTTCCTTGAAAAACCCTAAACCTCTCTATTGTCTCTTTCATCCAAAATGTTTCAGCTAACAAATAGGCACTTTCTGATGAAAACCAATATGCTAAATATTTTTATTCATGTTCTTCATGGGTTTACTATCTATCTTTTCTCAGAGTCCACAGTTATGCAGAGATAGTGCAGTAAAAATGAGACTACTAAAAAAAACCAACCTGGACACATTTACCATCCTCTTTTGTTTTCCCCTTATTTGTCTGTGGCAAGTGAAAGCTCTCAGGGAATACTGTGCACTAGAGGAAGTGTAACATTTTCAAACCAGGACTCTGCAACAGGGCTTATATGTCTACCAAATATTAAAAAGTGCAGACTCAATAGAAATACTGAGTTTTATAAGATTCTAATTTTTCTCCTCCCGCTGATCTGTGCCACAGGATAGAAATTACTTCTTCCTTCTAGTTTTCCCACAGGAAACAGCCACCTTACCACTGCTTTCTTTAATGGCATCCCCTCTGCTCCACAGGTGCCAACCACATTTTCTCTCAGACAGTTTAGCTGATTAACATTTCCAGTTAATCTCAGAGCGATTGTTCTCAACCTGGATTTCACTTTGATGTCTGCTGCTTCTCTGTTTTAGACCTGATTAAAAACTTTCGTGTGCCAGAGAGCTGCTGCTTTCTCCCGAGAGGACCAAGCTGCCCTGAGGAAAGGTCCCAGCTCTCTGACTGTCTTGCTCCTGTGCAAAATATCCACTACCAACGCAAGAGGTGGCTCAGGTGCAAAGGATTAATATGTCCCCTAAACCCCACCATGTGAAATGGCCTTTTGCAAGGTCTAAGGTAGCATAAAAGCTTTACTGTAGCTTAATTGCTTGCTGGGTAACTACAGCCGGCTCGACGGCTGGCCACCACACCGTTGCTAAACTGAGCTGAAAGAGCGCACTTCTCGGCGTGACTTGGATCGTGTAGTTCAGTCAGTTCCCATCATTCCTTTGTCCCTCATATGTCTGACATGTGGATGAAGCCTTCCCTATTGTGCCTTCTCTTTTCTGGGAGAACAAAGGGGAGCTGACAATGAAGTGGCTGCCAGCCCATTGCCACAGTCCATATATCTACACAGCTGTCATTACACAGTCAAAGCAGACATGCTAGCAGGGGAGAACAAGCGGCCTGTGTGAGAGACGAGTGGGCTTAGCTAAAAAAACTATATTATCACCTACAATACACATACAGCTATTAATACACTATTAAAGGGAAGGGAAAAAAATCCCCACATGTAATAACCCCGTGGCCTCAGAAATCTTCGGTAGCAAAGTGCACTTAAAGAGCATGTTTGGAGGGATTCCACTGCATGGTCTGTGCCTCCAACTATCCTGAGCAGGCACCTAGTCCCTGCTCTAAAAATAATCAAAAGCAATTGTGCCATTACATAGGTATGCCTGGCACCAACGTTTTCCATTGAGGAATGCATCATCTTGCTAAGGTAGCCAGGACTCCTCCTGTTGAGCGCTGACATGTCACATCAGTGGATTTCTTGTTTACAGAAGTGGCAGATTGTTAATGTGAAGGCAATTTCCTGCATTACAACAAAATCCCATTATATATTTCAGTTGTTGAAAACCTGGAATGAAGCAACAGCTCTGTGATATGGAAATGTCACTGAGAGCTAAGTAGTAACTGGAACTAAATTTTATGAAGTAATTAAGCAAAAAAAAAAAAAGAAGGAAGAAAAAAAAGCAGCTCTCCATACAAAATAAGGTCCCATCTTGAACTACTCCTCATTTCCATCACAGACTATGAAGAGTATACAAGCCATGGGTTTGTTGTTCCTGGTTAAAGTAAAGAAGAATTGAAATTCACAGGTCAGCTGTTCAGGGTTTACAAGGTTAAGGTGAAACCTCAGAGAAAGTTGTTGGTGGATTGCTCATATGGCCTTTCAACGTATATAGTTTGTACACCAAATGTAAAAAATCGGGAGAAATTGACACTGTAAATGGGACTGAGGTCACTTGGGATTTGTGATGCTGCTGTACAGCCACATCCTCACCTTGGGAAAGTCATCTCAGCACTGAGTGTCAGTTTCCATCTGCAAGATGAGAATAGTGATATTTCTCTTTGGGTTGGATAGTGTCTCTTTGGATTGCCTTAACATTTACACAGAAGCTCTAACACTCTGGGACCTCAGGGATCTGCTTGGAGCCTGGCCAGAACTAACCCAATCACTCTCCAGCCTCAAAGACATCACACTGGGAGCCAGGGGGAGGCTGGAAGCGTGTGTGCTGGATTGCCTACTCAGTGCTGCTCTCTGACCCAAACAGCCACCCTGCAACCCTGGTTGGTTCAAACAAGCCTAGCTGCCTGGCAACACCAAATCCCCATCCCTTCAGGTGCTTCCCAAATATTTCATTGCCAGAAACAACAAAAGTTGCTATGTAAGCTCAGAAAAAGAAATTAAAAGCTTTCATTAAAATAATGCTCAGGCTGATCCTGAAAATTTGTGTATCTGGATAGGCCTTGGCAGTGGCACAGCAAGAAGTGGGGCTGGATAGTAGGACCCTTACAGAGCTCATACTACCTGAGTTGGAATTTGCATCATGCTCCCAGTAAAGAACATAGGACCAAAAAAGATAAAAATATCCATGAACTAGACAGCCAGCTTGTCCAGTCCATTGCTCTGTTCACACCCCCTCCTTTTCTCTACAAAGTACACTGAGTTCTCTGTGTCTCTGAGCAACTTCTCAAAGATGGCTTGTAGTCTCTCCCCAGTGGTGCCTCACGGGGGTCTTAGCTCTTTCCTCCCCATCTATGCTATCCTATCTGTAACAAAGATAGGGACCTGAATTTATCACAGCACAGGACCATTCAGTTGTAACTGCTTTTGACATCATCAAGCTTCCCTGTATACTTCCTTGGTCAAGCATCCTTTTAGGGCAGTGATCACATTGCCAGGCAACCCCACTGTCCCCCTGCTGATCAGAAGTCTTCATTTGCCATGACCTTCCCTGCCATTTCAAAGTAAATGCCCCATGATCGCTTTGAGATTTTTGATTGCTTCATCCCCACTCCCTGTATCTTCCAGTACAAGCCTACCTACTGCCCCTACCCACCCAGTGTGAAAGAACTTCCTCTTTAAATCTCCCACATTTCAGGCAGCTGTTCTGCAACAGAGCTGCCTTACCTCCCTGTTTCTGCCATAGCAAGAAATCTGTTTTCCTCCTTGCTTCTAGCATCTCTTGGTGTTATTTTGTTCTATTTTGGGTTTTTTTCCTAATTATTCCTTACTGGTGATACTTCATTCAAAAATTTTTAAGTCAAAGCACATCATGGGAAAGAATAACATCTTGCAATAATCAAGCTACTGCTACAACAATGGAAAGCCCCCTTTAGGTGTTTTTTAGAAAGGATTTTTCCAAGTTCTCAAGGCAGGTATGAAGACAATCCCACACCCCTAAAAGGAGGATTCAAAATTGTCCTGAGGGGATCACCATCTCCGCTCATGTTTCAGACTTCTTATCAGGTTAAGTCCATCTTTAGCTGTGAGCTTCATTTTCCACACTAAACTCGTTTCTTCTCCCTTCCTCCCCCAGGCCCCTGCCATCCCATTATTTGTCCAGGATGATCCCCAGCTATGTAACATCTTTGTGATTTCAGCAAACCCAAGAAAAGGCTTTCTTTTCTTATTTCAAGCTATTTAAGATACAGTGAAATAGAAAATGCTTTGTGTAAGAATGTCACAGTGCCCTCCTCCAACTTCAGCAAAACACACAAACACTGAGGTGATTTTCTTCCCAGTTCTCATCTCTTTCTACAGAGACTTGCTTGCAAAACAAAGGCTGCTTCCACAGGCTGGAATTGAGACTTCATAGGTTTTGTTTGAAGCGTGGAAAACTGAAGTGTGGTGTTGGTTTTTTTCAACGGGTATTCAATAATGTGAATTGAGAGCACAAGTACCTATTTGAGGGTGAAGGATAGTAAGAATGAGTCATTTAGTGGCTTGGATTTCCACTGGGGTCAATATGACCAAGACAAAGCCTTGAGACACAGGCTAGTTTTACAGAACATTTCATAGTCTACTAGACAAATGACACATTGGTTGGAGCCATGCCAATTTATACCAGCATCAACAATGCTTCTGAGAAGTCTCCTTGGGAGACAGATAGAACTATTACTAGTGCTGGCAATCTCACCATTTGTGCAATAATGTCATAACGCAACACCCGTCTGTGTTTCCACACACAGCCGAGCCAGGCTAGCAATTTACAACCACCAAAAGGGAGATTCGACTCCTCTCTGCTCCAGCTTCTCACATCAGCTCTAGCCCCCACCAGATACCTCTGTGAGTAGGTTCAGCTCACTGGCTCCACTGAGGACCACACCTTGTTCTGGTGGACCAGTGGACTGAACCAGCTCACAGCAGTGCCTTGCGAGTACCACAGCTGGTGCAAGGTCAGAGAGGGGACATGCTGCCAGTGGCGGAGTGCTGGGATTTACCTATCCACAGCATCCTGCCTCTGCACACTGAGCTTTACCTTTGAGGGTTTTTCTCTCTCTGTCACACAGGAGGAGGGACAAATTTTCAGCCACACACTGTGGTAGACAGGGTTCAGCTTTACCTGTAGTTTTTCCCAGAGGTGGAGCAAAGGAATAAGAAAAAGGAATGCATTAACGAAGAAGAAAGCCTCTGACACCTTCTTACAATCTCTGTTGACAGGCCTTACTGCTACCTTGGTTTATTGGTTTTGAATTTGGGGTTGTTGCTGCTGTCATGTTTGGTTTTTATTTGTTAGAGCAACACTTTAAAAGCCCAGAGTCATATAGATTCAGCAGAGGTCAAGCAAATTGTTTGCATTTTTGCTATAAAAGGGGAGTAAGGGAGAGTGAGACAGATGGTAAATTGGATGCTAGGAAGCAGAGCTTGAACTTTTTCAATCATGTCTGCCTCTTAACTCACAGCTGGCGAAACTCTCAGTTCTGTGGCAGGTCTTTCACTGGGCAGATCAAATCCAGCAGCACAGAAAACAAAACTCACCAGGAGCCACATAGGGTGAGAAATTATTTCCTAATAAAACTACATAGCCCAGAACAATAACCGGGCAACACTGACATGTATTGTTGGCCTTTATCACAATCTCTTTATAAGCCTAGTTAAAGAACAGAGATGCAGTTGTCCTTTGATGTCCTCGTTCAAAGGACTATACACCCGCTTCCACCAGTGATAAGCTGAGGAAGGGGGAGAGGAGAGGCTGAAATACAACAGAAAAGGCTTGGTAAATAAATAATTTGTTATACTTCTGTATTTCTGGAGATATTTCCGTAAAAGATACAGTCACAGAAAGTCGGATGCCATTCAAGCAGAGCCGCTTAAGCCTGTGGCAGCCACTTCAGATCCAAGAGCTTCTTGGAAACTCACTGGCAGTTCAACAATGGAAATGTAGAGGTAAACTTAGTCTTAGTTGTGGGCATCAAGGTTAGGCCCACTTAGAGCCTCCCTAGAACTGACTTTTTCTTTGTGTTACACCAGCACACAGTTGGTGCTTCCCAAATACTCTCTAGTGGTTCCTCAGCTCCTGATGGCCAGTTCTTTCACAATGAGCTGTGGGAGAGCTGACCTATCCACAAACACAGCACCAGCACTCTCACATGGCTAAATACTCACAAGACATGGAGCAGAAGCAGCTTAAGGACAACACCTGAGTAAATGTCTAGGTTTTTTCCACAGTGACGACAAATGGCTGAAGGTCACATGAATAAGAAGAACACGGCACCATCCCCACCAGGTTCATAGTGGGACATCGTTCATCATTATGCTTTCTTCTTTCTCTGTGCCCCTGCTACGAGGCAGCAATTTTTGGAAGAGGTGGTAGAGGAGATAATGTTTGAAACAGTTAAATCTACCAAAGATCCTCTGTCAGAGCCCTAAATTCCATATTCAAAGGCAATGTAAACACTTAACAGCAAGAACCAGATGATCTTGAAAATTCTGCTCTCATGCACTGAAAAGCCTAGCAATTGCAACATGACACACTAAAAGTAATCCCTGATTTGGAGTTTGCTGCTGCTGCAGAATCAAGAAAAATTCCAGTTTGGCTCCTGCTCTTGTTCACACCACACCAACTCCATAAAATAGGGCACTGAGTTGCATTGAGATCATGGGGACTTTTTTATGTAATGATCAAATTAGCTGCCACAATCTGAAGAGTCCAATAATCAGTCTGATGGTATTACCATTGCCATTTTATTACAGACACCAAGAGAGCATATAACTTAGCAAAAGTCAGATGTGAAGTGTGTGCCAGACCTAAAAATTGAACGTATATATCCCAAGTTCTAACCCTTCAGAGGGAGCTCACCTCTCCGCAAAGAGGATGTTGGCTACAAAGATGTGGCCACAGTGTGTGAAGATGCTTCACATTTATTATCACATCATGGTTGAAACTTGGTTTTGAAAACTGTTCATAAATAAGGTCAAGTTTCCCAACAACATAGGCCAACCAAACAGATGTCACAGTTGCTTAAGTGTTTTCAGCATGTCTAGACACCACGTGGTGATTAACACCAGCGGACTACACTTCCATATGTGCTAGAAAGAGAAGAGTCCAAGATGTGATAGATGTACAGTGGAAGAATTTTGGAAAATGCGCATGAAGTCAGAGAGAGAATCAGGGGCTCTCTCATGTCCTGCAAATAACTGTCTGAGCCTCAGCAGCACCCAATTAAGAAAACAATTAAAACTGAGATAGGTACCAACCACGACTCCTCTGTCAGCATCATTGTGAGGTGCTGCCAAAACATTAGCCTCCCTTGATTTCAAGCGTAGCCTGGAGAATGGCAGAAAGACACCAAGTGCTCCAGTGTGTGCAGGCATTGGAGTACAATCGTTTAGAAATCCAGTTAAAGTCAAGAATGAGGATTGCAAGCTAAAGCAGTAACATTTTATACTTCCTAAACAACAGGCAGGAAGGGGAAACAGTGGATCCTGGAAGAGCTGTCAGAGACAAAGAATGAACTAACTAGTTCTTCTGCTGCAGTGAGCCCTGCTGAGACCCTGCTGGGAACAGCATGGTTCCCCCCGAAAGCCGGGTGCTTCATGCCAGCGCTGACAGATATGGCATCGGTTCTGCTTATCCCACGCTCTCCTGCTCCAAGCAGCATCCTGCTCTTGAAAGTCAGTCTCCCTCTTCAGTCATCCATGAGTCTCACATGGTCAGACATGCACTGTGGATAGTGTTAGCTTTATGATTAGAGCTGTCTGCTGTGAGACACATTTTAAAATTCATGACCTTTCCCATCAGGGTTCAAAACCGGACTGGCCTGAAGATGAAAGACTGGCTTAGACTCCTGCTGTAAGCCGCTTCCCTTCTTTCCTCCCCCCAGTATTTCTCCCTCAGCATTTACTTCCAATTATTTTACAGACTGTCTTCCATTAACTGTGGTTTTAAAAATTGCTAATGAATTGAGGTAAATTAAAGTTCATCGGTATCTGAACCAAGCATGTGTTTCAACTTGACAGTCATGCCTGACTATCAAAGGTATCTTCTTTTGTCAGGTAGAAGATGCTCTAGGAAGCCTGCAGCTGGCCAAAAGAGATAGAGCTGAGTTTTGAAGGAAGAAAAACAAGAGGGAGAGCACTTAGGTTGGCTGTGAAAGAGGTATTTGCAGAGGGATTGGCCACAATACCAGCAAGATGAAGGAGGGGGTGGAGGAGGGGGAGAAGAGAGGAGGAAATGCAAAACCAACCACAGCACACGCATTGGCACTTGCAGAGTCCTGGAGACTTTGCCAATGGAAATTAGAGGAATGTGTTTGCTCCTTGCCACAATTAGAAGCAACCGAACTGAAAAAAAAATACTCCTCTCAGTGGGATTGTTGTCATGAATTGTATTTTACCACTCTAACACACTCCCACTGCTGGCTTTTTCTCAAGGAAAATCCATGAGAATAAGAATGCATTTTCATAATTTACACTCTGAAAACCAGGATGTTTCTGCCAGTTCCCAGCAACTGCATGAATCGTGTTTCCTAGTCAGGCTGGCCAGAAAACAACAATTCATTTCGCGAGGCACTTGGGGACTGAAAACAAGGCCTTCCGAATACAAAAAGGGGATTCTCACTAAATCTAAACCACGTGGGATCACTCATCGCCAACCACCCAGCAGGGAAGTGGCTGCACACGACTGCCAGCCTTTGCAGGGCTAGCCAGGGCACATGGTACAGCAGCAAGGGATGTCCTGAGCCAGGGAGAAGCTATACTTGCCCTGGACAGCACTGCTACTTGCATACTGCTTCTCTACTCCACTGTCACCTCAGCCCTGGAAAAAATCCTCAGCACTGCTGTGATGCCACTTGCCAGCCACCTGCATGTGCCTTCCCAGTGTTGTCACTCCTCTCCTTTCACATCTCACCATTTGCAGGCAGTGCCACACGGTAGGCTGGGCCCACCCCAGGCACAGCATCTCCCACTGACCCTTTCTTGGCCAAAGAATATGTCCGTACCTGTCACTTCTCCCTGGGACTACAGCAGGGTGGGAAGAGCTCAGGGAGGGGGCTGGGCAGAGGCAGTCACAGATGGTGGTGCCCTCAGGGTCCCTAAAATAGCCACCACTGAGATGTTGCAGTGTAGATCCAGTCCACAGAAACAGTAGTAAATATCACTTTCACAGGAATTATCCATTTCGTGAAAGCCATTATACGTGCACCTATCATCAACTTTGCCCTCTTCTTTGCTGGTGATGAAGCAAATCTTGACAGACAACCTCCATTACCCTTCTTAAAGGTAGCAGTGGTAAACTACCCATTGGTATCTCTAGATGGCCTAGCAAGATGTATGACCATCCAAGCTCTCCATCGATGTTGCACGGGAGAGAACAGAGAAATGCCTCCGTGCTGGCACTGGACCCATGGAGATTAGCAAAGCCATTGTGCTGCTAAGTAACGTGGTGAGAAACCATGGATAGTCAGCCCCATGAGAACTCAGGCAGCCAAAAACTGCCTGGTGCCTGACCCTTGCATGCTGCTTAGTTGCTTTCAATGCAACAAAGCCTCACATATGCGTCTCTTGGCCTTGGTCACTGGTATTTGCAGATCCCGACAGCCTTGGCAGGGTAACAAACATTTTCTTAGCTCTGCAACTAATAGTGCTTCTTCCCTCTCATCCTTTAAAACCCAGCCTTCATGATTTCCACTGGTTTCCAACCCTCTAGAGTTGCCAATAAGACATGCCTGGAGGATGAGAAGCTCATGGCTTTTGTACAACACCAAGCAGAGCAAGCCTTTAAGCATAGCTCATCTATTTAAAGTGAACAGCCATCATCAATCCTTCTTCTCCCCAGAAAGGGCAAGTTCTGCCAGTTGGTGCCAAGGGTGGCACTATTTACTCATAACCTCAAAAAAGATACAACTGAAAACGGCAGAGCCCATTTGCAAAGACCTCTGTCTCTAGCTAGTTCAGCACGACAAGCAAGGGCTGGCAGCATTATGTATTGTTGTGCAGATGCTGCACAATGAGAGATTGATTCATGTCAAAGCAGGCCAATTGAAAGCATTTCTGTACCTCATCTGAGCAAGAGTCCCCTTGCCATTACTTTGCATAATGCAGAATGAACCTCTGGATAGGGGCAGTGACTGATGCCATACCATGCAAGAAGCTTACTCTCCTGGGAAACATAGAAGGTAAGGGGTATGGATTGACTTTGCTGAGTGGAAGTTCAAATTTATCACCCTTGATGTCTTGCCAGGGGTTCAGCGTTTGATTGATGAACATCCCCCAGGGGTGGGTAGAGGATGGAGATGAAGGTCTCTCTTTGCATGCACTTCAGCATGTTTTTTTCTGTCTAGTAAACAATGATTGGAGTTAATAACAGTGCCTGGTTTTGTTGTCTTGAGCTTCCCACAGCACAGTTAGAGGTGGTGTGGAGAGAAAGACTCAAGCTTTCCAGGATAAGGAGGATCAGGTTGAACCCAGGGTGAACAGACCATGGGAGCAGTGCACAGAGCTGTATATCAAGAGAAGAAAAGTAGAAGCTGTGGTACAGGACTGCCAGTCTTTCACCCTCAGATTCACACACCTGCAAAAAGCTAGGGCAAACTGGGGACATGACAAATGACAGGGATTAAGGGGCACACCATACCTGGCTTCTGGTGCTCCTTAGAACTGGTAATAAAACCTCACAATCCTCAAATAAGATGCAACTGAAATAGGCAGGGAATGTGTGAAGGGTAGCAAAGAAACACCCAGAAAACAGACTCTTTCAGTTCCCAAGGCTTCTTTACAAGTGCCTATTATTTAAAAAGAGTCTGGCTTCTGGGAACAGCGGGAATTCTCCTCTGTTCCCCAGAGCCTCTTGCAGTCCTTGAAAGTAAAAAAAAAAAAAAAAAATCAGTCCTTAGATGAAGGGAATATTCAATTTCTGTCCTGTAGAATACCTATTCTATAACAGCATAATGTTCACATTTTGAGACACAACCAGTTTCTGGCACTGCTGTGGCCCAGAATTGACCAGTATTAATTTTGGCTTTCATAATGGTCCACCACAGGATATGTGCTTTGACTACAGACACCTGCTTGTTCCATACTGTGCTGTCTGGAAGAGGACAACCTGCTTGATTTTCCAGCTATTGTTACTTTAGAAGTGCTCTTCGTCAAAGACCTGAGTAAGGATCTATCCAAATGATGCCAATGCAAACAACACCTAGAAAACATGTTTTCCTGTTGTTCTTCAAGAATGGCTTTGGATTGAAACTTTATAGTGTCCCTAGTTTGGCCTGGGGTAATTGAGTTGGTTTGTATCAAGGTAGCTGACATATAGAAGGGAAGTCCCTGACAGTGTGACTCCTCGGGGACAGGATTTTCCTTAGCGATCCAACTGAAGAGAGGGTAACTGTAGGCAGAGACCAGCCCAAACTCCTGGTAGCAAGCCTACAAAAATCCAATTCCAGCAGTCATCCAAGAGAATGGCAAATGCTATCATCTCACATCTCTTGATGAAGATGGATGTAAACATCTGACATCCAGGAACTTGGAGCACAAATCTCAGAAAAGGAACAAGAAATGATCAAAGATATAATTGCTGGGCTATGTGAGATTCAACTAGGCATGCCAATCAGCCAATACAGAATACAATACCAAATCTCTTTTGGGACTAAAGCTGATATTCAGTTACCCTCAGAACATTTAGTATACAAATTTGACCCAACATCACTGAGATACTTGTTTTAGATGCTGAAGTGTTTCGGATTTGACACTAGATATTTTACCAGGGATTTTATCCTAGCAGTAATTGTATATGTTATTCTACTGGTTAGGGCACTGGGGTTTGGTATTGGATACACAGGTTTGCAATCCTGTCCTGAACTGAACAGCAGCCATCTGATGCCATACTCTGATTCAGCACTGATGTGAAAATGAGCTAATAGAAATACATCGGTCAAAAAAAAAAAGGCAAAAGAAGTTTTAATATAAAGCTGACATCAAACTCATTATTTGCACCTACTTCCACCTAGGCTGAACAAGGTTCTAAGAATCTGAAGATTTTTACTGTGCAAGTAAAAATGAGAATCCACTTGATATCATACCTCCTTAATCCACTTGCTTTTATGCTGCTATACTAGTGGATAATTCTATTTTAAAAAGGTTAAAAAAGAAAAAAAAAAACAAACCACTAAATGGAGAACAAGGATGACACTGTATAGAAGTTTGAAAACAACCTAAAGAAATTCTGAACTCTTCAAGGGAACTCTATTAAACTCCGCAGGGCAATTTGAAAGTTCAACAAGGAAGTTTGTATCATTCTCTCTCTTATAGAATTTAGAATGATTTTCACAGCCCCTATTTAACTACAATACATTCCCACTGGTTTCTTCTTCATTATATTCAATAAACAATTTTCAGATGGGATACCAGCATTTCATTGCCCTTTCATAAAATGGCAAATTTATTGTAAATTACATCTGCTTCCCCCATTATGGATATTTGATTTACTAGCACTCACAGTACAACACACCATTACTGAGGAAACTGTTGAATTTGGTCTGGAGGATATCAAATGAGGCACAAAATATGGCAGTTCTGAGAACAAAAATTTTTTACACCTCTGTGCATGCCAAAGCACACTGACCTGACAGGCACAGGGCAAATTTCTTCCTCTCCTGTGCACATGGGATGCATCAGATGCCTTGTGTATGCTTTGTTCCCTATCACTCTAAACAACTCTTTTCAAGAGAGTTGCTACTGCAGGAGCAGAAGCAACCAAAGCTTTCTGATGCTGTTTGTCTAGAAGCCTTTGATTTACAAACAAAAAGACCAATCCTAAAATCCAAAGACCATCCTGCTATCTCCGGCTCCTCAGCAGGAAGCTTCTCTGCTCTGAAGACAACCAGAGTGCTAGTCAACACTAACTGTGGAGGTTGGTGCAGACACCTCCACTGTGAAGAAAATGAAGGTGACCATTTACATCAAACAGCAAAATACATCATTTCACCCACTGCTTGTACAAAACAAGGATTTGAACATAAACTTAATCTAGAAGGTAGGAGGAAATACGAATCAATTGCTGCATCAGATGCACGTTAGCTCAGCTCAGCACGCATGCATTTTTCAAGTCTATGCTTCTTTTTCTAACGGAAACCTTCAGATTTTGTTTATAGACACGCTGCTCATCTGTCTGCTCTCCAGAGACTGAATTTGGGGAAATCTCAAACTCCACTAGCAATCTCTTTACAGAGAGAAGATCATCGAAGGCTTTTCATGTGTTTGTAAGATTTCTCCCAGCATGTGCACTGATCACTCACAAGGGCTCATTTCAGCTCCTCCATAATGAGCAGCCAGATGCACTCTGTGCTGAGTAAGAAAAAATGAGTGGCAGAGAAGAGATTCTCTTTAGTGTAACTCACTTCTTTTGCCATCACTCGAGCTTGTCAGGTTTTTTTCTACTCTGCCCTTGTCTCCTCTTCCACCTTTGAGTCTATTAACACCTCTAAGAGGAAGAAAAATATCCAACTGTTCTCTCAAATTGGAACACACTTGATGAATACCTTGTACATGCAATATTATGCCATCTCCATGACCTCCTCAGAAACCAAATGTGTCAAATTCTGCTTGTTTTAAAAAATTCTGTCCTCTTCTAATTTTATTAGCTAAATGTTAGCTCCCAAAGGACTTAACAAAGACCAGGGTACCAGGGGTTCCATACACTGGCAAACGGCAATGGGGAAAGCAGCACTTGTTTCTAAAAAATGTACAACTCCGGCCTTGTTTACACTCTATAGTTTTGCAATTACAGCAAAGTAAAAATGCAGTTCACATTAGCAAAAAATGTTCCAGTTGCAGCCAGTTTCCTGCACAGGATAAGCTACCCTAGCTAGAGGCAGTCCTTACCACTACGACCATTTCCATTTTAGGGCCTGTCACAATTATCATTGAGGCAGCTGTGTCACAGCTCTGCCTTGCTGCCCAGTAACTGGCTGGGATCATATGATGAGTGTGTAGCAAGTCCAAGGTAGGTAGAGGGAACCGAGGTGGCCAGGGAGGTGGGGTGAGGCCCAGTGTCATGGAGCTAGCCTGCAAAACCAGAGGTAGCAGAGCCCAGATCTCCTGGGCATCAGTTTGGAGGCACAGTTGGGAAATGCTTGCTCTCAGAACCAGATGGAGGGCCTGTGATGCAGCAATAGGATTGCAAAGGCAAAGGACTGGGAAAAAAAAGAAGGAAGAAATCTCATTCCTCAGTGCACAGAGCCAAAGCACGTATGGCACGCTGCCTGTGGGGGCACAGTCGCTCTGGGCCCTGCACGGCTGGTCCGTGTGGGTGCAGTGCTTGGCACCCAGCGGTGCTCACGAGGAAGCCTGTGGTGCCTGGTGGCAGCTGAGCACAAGCACTGCCCAAACCAGCACCGTGCGTGTCCCTGCTATACACAACTGTTCTGCCCAAGCTGCATATTTCTGCTCCATTTCCAGAGTTTTAGCTTATGTCTGGCAGATGAGACAGCATCCATCAATCAAACTCAGCAAGGCTGTTATCTGCAAGAGCAATAAGTCTCTCTCCATACTCTCTCCTCCAACTGCCTCCTCAGCCAAACCAACTAAGCCAAACCATCCTGGAGCTCTCAGGACAGGCCCATATGCCCAGCATCTGGAGAAAGCATGCAGAGAGCACAGCCTGTGCCTTGCCAGGGCCACGGTAACTGTTGGAGGTTTTCTTCTCCAGTACAGTCTGATCCAGATCCTCATGCAACCCATCAAAACAAGCAGACGGCAGCCACCTCTGGGTCCCCGCAGGGGCTCCCAGAAACCTCAGGACAACGTGACAAATGCTGTCTGGAGGAGTATCTCTTCTCACTCTTTCCATAGAAAGGATTTCCAAGTGATGCATATCCTGAGACGACAGATAACACTGACTATTGGAAACTCTCCTGAACATTACACTACTGGGATCTTAATAATATTATCCATACTATCTTGTATAATATACTTAACTGCATCTAAGAAAAAAGGAATACTTAGCGAATCTTGCTACTAAAATCTGTCAGAAAAATCATTAAGAGCAGTAAATTATGACAATAAGAGAAAATTTTACAAATGAAGGCCTGAAAATGTATGCAATTTCATGTTATGTTTGAAAAAGTAACTACAAATTAAAAATAATATGCTCATAAACTTAAGCCACAGAAATGAAAGGCTACATGGATGTTAAATAATAATTGAATATAGGGGGAAAAATACATGTGCACATCTCCTTTGGACAGGGCTAGCAAGGAGGAGTCACGCCTCTTATGGACAGGGCTAGCAAGAGGCTTAGACAAGGCAAGCAACTGCCTGCAAAATGACTAGTAGTGTTACCTATCCTTCTTTGTCTGTGTTAGCACCCCAGAGCCAAGGAGGCTGATGAGAGGCTGGAGGTGGAGGGGTGGCAGCCCCCCAGCCAGCGGAACCACCCCACGGCTCCCTGCCCACAGCAGTGACTTTAGAGAACCCACCAGCAGGCTCCATCCCTCTGCTGGCTGTGTCCACCTTCCCCTGCCTCCTCCCAGAGCTCCCCATCCAGCCCCACTCCAACTCCCATCCCTCATACGTTACATGGAAACATTCAGTGTTGTCTGTGCAGCTGAGAAGTTTGAGCAATTAACCATTGCTATTTCAAAAATAACATTTGTAGTGTCAGAAAGCCAAAATAAACCATACCTTCCAGACTGATTTACTGTCTTTAATTTTTTCTGGAGGAAAAAGCCAAAGCCATGCCAACAGCACGTTACTCAGCATTAAAACTGCTAGTCTGGTCACCACGAGACTTGTGCTCTTCCCATGGATTTGTTACTTTCTAACTTTGACCTTGGCAGCCTGTTTAATCTCTATATTTTAACAAACAGCTTTAAAAGAGAAATTGGACTATTCAAAAAAAGGGCCCTGCACTGTGGAGATGAAGGCATGGATTAAGTTAGTAATTAAATAAAATTAATTTCTCACTTCAAAATGGAGGGGGCACTGACTTTGACAGACTTACACAAATGACTAGAAATAAATACACGCACTTAAAACTCATAAGAGGAAGTTCAGACTTGAGTTGGAAAGAAAATGACAGTAAGAAGATCAACATAAAAGGGATTAGAAGAAGTTTGAAGGAAGGTTTGAAAAAGAAGTGTGATTGGCATGCAGAAGGTGGGCAGATTTTCCAGACACAGAAAACAGCATGAGAAAGAATTCCAGCGCCAAAGGAAACAAGATAAACGGCCTACCAAGCAAAGAAAAGTAAAAATGGGAGCTATGTTTCCAGCAAGATTGATGTCACTGTTGCTCCCACAAAATATGTGCAAGTATTTTGCAACATCTGTTCTCAGAATGTCACATTTCAGCAAGAATGGGCATTGCCCGCATGTGTAAGAACCTAAGTGTGCGTATTTGTATTTTGCATGGGCTTGTCGTGTTGGTGCAACTAGAAGCTGATGTTTGAAAATTTGGCCCCGAATAGCTTCACTGGAAGCAGAATGCAGACAGATTTCTATGAATCTCAATGTGTTTTATTTTTACGGCACTGTCTTTGCTGAATCCAGCAGAAATACCATTACCGTGATAAGCTCTCTCATGTCATGTGCCTAACCAACCCACACAAAAAGCAGGGAACCTTTATGTGACGTAATGAATTCATATATTAGCGGACTAGTACCTACAGAGTTGAATATCAATATTTTAATCAAATGTGGAACAAGGACTACCACTTCTTGAGGTTGCCATTGCATCAAATGGAAGTATTTGCTGGTCAGAAGGCTAGCACTCGAAGCCGCATGGGGAAAAGAAAAGGAGCAGGCAAACGATGTGTTTGCACAAAGAGCTTGTGGATCACAGCTATAGAGAAGCCTGAACAGGATCAGAAAAAAAGGAACTGAATTGGGATTTTGTTGGGCAGAACAAGATATCCCTAATTTTATGAACACCTACCATGCTCTCTCCACAGGATTTCTGCCTCAGCTGGCTGGGAGGTACTGAGCATGAATCAAGATGGGGCAGCAAAGGTGACTGCTCCTCGTATTACTTCTGTCTTGCCTGTTGCAAAAGGGGGTACTGAGACTGAAGATTACAGTAGAAGAAAGGAGAGCAGACAAATACCTGCCTGAGGAGCTACATCTGCCTGCTGTGGAACCCGAGGAGTTTCTTTAGACCAAACAGTTCATAGAACTTCACCAGTGCAGAGCTCAGAGTACTACCTCTGAACTTGGCAGAACCATTTGCTGAGCAATAGCAGCCAAAATGGAAGTCAGTGGGCTGTATAAAATGCAGACATAGGACTAAGGTGATAAACAGCATGCAGTCTGGAAAAAAAATAATATTAGGTGTCTAAACATTGCATTCACTTTGACCTTGATCCTGCACCCTTTGTTGTTGCTCTTAACTACAGTGTGAAAGCAATGCTCTTCCATCTTATGGTTCTACTATGAAAATAAACCCATTAATATTTTTAAAGCATTCAGGATACTGTCATGCTGAATGACAGCAAAAAACCCTCTGAGGAAATTAATAACTCTGTCTTCAGTGCAGTATCTGAATAGGATGTTGGAATTAAGGGATCAGCTTCTCCCTCCCCTGCTCAAAAATGATGAAGAAAACTACTGAATAGCTGCTTAGTGAATGAGGACTGTCAATCCCATGGACTGGATGAGGCACTGTCCTGTGACACTCATTTGTAACTGTATCCTTAAAGCCTGTACCATAATACACCTCCACAAGGCAGCCAAATCACACTGGCAGCTCCTCTCTGCCTGTGGTTTCAGTTTGGACTGGCAGGGAGGGGCGTGAAAGTCCATGTGCACAGCACTAGTTGACCAGCTATGAAAAAAGCATTCCCCTCTCAAACAGGATTTAATTCTTCGTGTTGACTTCCAATGTAAAGTGTATCATCCTTACACAGCCTATGCAAGGCTGTATGCAAAACACCCACCACACAAAACACCCACCACACGAAACACAAGGAGCTCTGGAAGGGACAAGATAAGGCAATGGAGATGGAAGGGGATGAGTGGCAACCCCACCTAGCCAGTGGGGAGCCCCCAGGAGGTAAAGTCAAGGGCAGCAACCCTGAGGCACAAACTGGGAAACTCAGTGGGGCATGGGGAAGGGGAGCTGATGCAAAGACAAGGACCAGCTGTGTAGGCTGGCGCTGGAGGAAGGAGTTGGCAGAAGGAGTAGCCAACGGCAGCCATAGGGAACTTCACCGCATGGAAACAAGGTATGCAATTAAATCATGCCTGAAAAAGAATTCTCTTAAGGGCCCAAAAGCTATGACAGGGAGGGAGAACAAGACCCCTCCTCTAAAGATGTTTAAAATTACTCCCATTAATGTCAGAGCCATAAAACTTTACCTATTGATGCTAAAACTCTGAAAGGGAAGGCTACGAGCACTGAAATCCAGGTGAGAAGTAGCTGGCATTCTGGCGAAGGATGTCACCAAGCCAAATCCTTCCCTGGCATTCCTGGGATCCTTGAGCTCCTCTCCAAGGCAATAGATTTTTCCCCTGCCTTGTCCTGCAGGTAATAATGCAGGGAGCCCTACCTCGCACTTGGGGCAGGATGCCCAGCCAGTACTGTCCACAAAAGAAGTCAAACATCAGAAATAAGCACCCATGGAAAATAAACCACCATGAGCTGAACCAAAAGAAGCTGCGACCCTGAGCCCAAAAGCAGAATGCCATTGTTGTTTCAAGGGCTGAGTTTGTTCCCTATTGTGAGCATGGTAAATTTTTATATACAGATCTCCCTTTCAAAAATGCCAGCCCTTTCCTAGCCCTGCACTTTGAGGTGATTGTTGCTATTTGTGAATGACTTGGGAATTAATTAATGTAAAGCCAACCGGCTTATAAATGGTTGGCATTGTGAACAGCCCCAGAATCATGGGGAGTGCAGTTTATGTGGTCAGAGCCACATTCAGTGCTGTATGTCAAGAGAGAAGATTTATTATCACAGCAGGTCCATTTTCCAAAAGTTTGCAAGGGCTGTTTCATAATGAAGGGGCACTTTTCACAGCACAGTCAGTAGCTATTTTTTTCTGAGGTGTATTATAAATCCCAACTAGAAAAAGAAGATGGGGGAGGGTTATTTAGCACAGAGGGCACAAAATCTCAGCATAGAAACAGCATAAATAATATATTTACTACTGAAAAAAGAAAATAGAAACAGAAAAAAAAAACTTTTAAAAGAAAAATAAAACAGAATACAAAGTAGTAAACTTATTTCTAATCTGATGACAAGAGTTAAACTCCCGCATTACAACTAAATAAATTAAATGAGCCTACCAAACTGGATTATAACCTATAAATATTTTTGGTCACTTGCCACCCTCAGAAACTATCTTGGATCTAAAAATATCACAGAATAACAACAAATAGCTCATATTATGGTTTAGGCACTTAATAATTAGAAGTGGAAGGAAGGAAAGGCATATATACTTTCATATAAAAAGCCAGCTGGGTGTTTTTAACTAAAACCCAACCATGAATAGACCAAGATAAAATGGATAGTAACAGTACCCACTAAAAACTTCCCCATCGATCTCCAAGTGAAGGACTGAGGTTGTGTCTCAGGTCCTATCCTTGTTGGCGGGCAAGGGGCTGGGAAGGGGCCAGTGTGGCTGTGTTTGCTCTGGTGGAGAGGGACATCAGCAGGGTGAGCTGCAGTTCTGTGAGAAGCTGTTTGATCCCATTTGTACATGTGACAATGCTAACTAAAGGCCCAGTGGGTGCTGATGAAACAGGCATGATAGTAGGCATGGTAGCATGCTTTCTGTGCCCATCTGTGACACCGACGGCAGCATGGCTTCGGGCACATTCCCTGGTCTCTGTGTCCAGGACAGCATCCTTCCTCCACCCTTTCCCGACTGTCTCTAATCCACTCCAGATCACTCCCTAATTTCTCTTGTGCTCTGCTGCCTGTAGTAATTTGACTCCATGTCCTGGGGGCCAGGGACAGCAAAAGGAGTCTCTGTAGCTCTGATCAGCCTTACCGAAGAGGCTCGGAGTGAGGGGGATGGAATTGCTGGGCTTGGCTGAAGCTGACTGACAAAGAGGTCTCCTTTGTGCAACAAGTATACTGAAGAAAACACAGCTGGTACCCACAATACCCCACTTCCCAGTCATCACAAGCCCGTCTCCCACCAGTCTTGCATCCTCCCTGCAACTGCAATGCTGTAAGGCGCCTGGACATCTGCCATGGGGTTTTATCCCAAAATTATAGTCTTGCAATGACACATGAATCAAGCAGCTCTTGATAACTGTGTATATGCAAAGGTATTCATAACGAGCATTCTATGATTTTTCTGACAAATATTTTACCAAGAAAAATATCTATATTTAATTCTTCCAGCTAAACTACATGTGTGTTATGATCTTCCCCGGAAAGCTTCACTATTGTTGTGCTTTTCTGAAAAGAGAATAAGAAAGTATGATGATAGCAATAAAAATTATGATGCTGCATGTTCTCTTGCCTTTTACAGCAAAATTCCTAAAGCCATTTAGTAATCATCCCGTATTTCTACATAGCTGGGAAGAAAATGAAAGGTAAAGTGAAAGAAGCCAAAGAAGTCCCATGAGGAAAACTTGAAAATTCATGCTTTTACCAAACCACAAGTGAGGAACCAGATAGCGTAATGTATATAAATGAGAGCAGCAGCTCTATTTCATGCTAGTTAGACCATCAGATGAAGAGACCATCATTGCCAAGAACTCCCATGCAGTTAGTTTTAAAAAGAAATCTCATATATGATGAAGTAATTTTCTGAAAAGATGTTTTTTGAATCACTTGTCTAGTGGGTTTCCATAGAAGCCATCCTGTTCTCAGAGCAGTTTAAGAGTTGTGTTAAGATCCTGACACCATTCACAAGTGCCAGAAAATTCAGAAACTGAAGATACTGCTCAGTTCCCTGGGTCACACCATGTACGCATACTTGTTTACATTCAAATACTATCTCTCTTTAAAAGAGAACTCTTACAAAAGCTTTCCACCCCTCTCTGATAATGATAAGAAAATAGAGGGGAAAAGGAATAAACATTGTAGAACTGAACAGCATGAAGGGCTTATCTCCTTCTTCAGACACTTTGAATTTCGTGAAATTGTCCTCACATTTCTAAGGGGATTAAATGAAGCACTTAAAAAAAACCCAAAACAAACCAACACAAAACAAGAAAGTCCTTGCCATGCTGTATTTGTTTTCTTTGAGCTTTGTGACCAACAATAAAACCTCACCTACCATGTCAATTCTTTTTACCAACGAAAACACAACCTTCCTGTGTCAGGAGCCTGAGCTACTAAGAGTTTTTTTCTGTCTCCTTGAGTCCTCTCCTCTACTGCCCCTGGAGCAGGCCATCTAGCCACTCGCCCATCTGCTGCCAGTTGTGGGGTTTCTCCTCCCTACCCCTTGTGCCCTGTTACTGCCCATGGTGGCAGAACCAGGCACCTGAGACACGTGAAACTGCGTGAACCAGCTCCTGTGAGGAACCAAAATCCTGAGCATTTCCCTGGCTCTCCTGGAGACCTGTGTCAGCATTTTACTGCACAGATGCAAGGATGCAGCTTGCAAACGGTCATACAGAAGCTATGGTGTCACAGGGAATTTAAACCAGTACTTTTAATTCCAAGTATCATCCAAGTCCCTTGGTGACCCTTCCCCATCAGTACAGAAGAGGAGGAAAGGGGGAGTGCAATGACAGCCTTCAAAAACTATCAGCTCCTCTGCTGCAAAGTCACCTCACTCTAGAGAGAGAAGCAGAAAATTTAACTTCGGTCTGCTGCTAACGAGCAAGTTCAACCAGCCGTTCTCTTATTAAAAACAAACAAACAAACAAATAAACAAAAAGAAGAAAGGGAAAAAAAAAAGGCAAGAAAGAGAGATTTAACTGGAGTATTATCAGATATTTGGAAGTGTTAAGAGCCTGTTCAGATGTGCCCTTGCTAACGGGTGTCCCCAGCAGTGAAATGCAATTAACATGGAGAGGATTTCTGGGAACATGTGGATGGGTAGGTCAGCCAAATAATCCCACATCAAAATTAGTGGGTTGTTTATAGCTAATAGCATTAAAAAATTATGATAAAAAATAAAAACATTCAGGTAGCACTAGCTTGCTGAAAGGTTTTATAACAAAATTATTAAGCTTTTCACACCATAGTGACACTGACACTTCTGTAAAACCCTGGAAAGGTTCCAGCAAAGACACAAATTCCCTGCACCACAACATTACATGCTAAAAACCACTATTCTCCTGTCTTATCCCCGTGCCACGTCACCTTCCAGAGCATCCTGGTCTTTACCCTCTCTCATTTTCTTTGATGTAGTTCTCAAGAGAAGAACATCTGATCCCAGTAACCTCAAAAGAGCAACAACAGTGGGAGGCCTATTAAATCTCATTTTCAGCTTGTTCAGAGAAATTGAGAGGAAGGAGAGGACGAACAAGAGAATCCCAAGCATGGCAGTTGCTGTAAATAAGAGAAAACAGAGGGCACATCAAAAAGAGAAGAGGTTGTTGAAGGATTAGTGGTCCCAAACTAAAAAATTATTAAAGGGGAAAGAGAGAGAGACACCCCAACTGGTTTTCCACCAGCAGCAAATGTTTGCGATGAAGAAAGCATGAAATAAAATACAGGGCAAAGTCTGCACTAATATGACATAAAAATTATAAGTGTGAATGCAAAGAGGTCTTTTGAGGGCCATCATTACACATCCTGTGCATTAACACTGAAGTTGGACTAAAGCGGGAACTGGAAACCTGAACCCTTTCAATTATATCCCATTCTGGAGGCTCGGAGACACACCTCTACACCTGGGGCCTGGATGCCCTTAGTTGTGAACACCCCACAGAAACTGTAGAGAAAACACATTTCTACTCTGGATTCAAACATGGGCAGATACAAGGGACTACTTTTGGTAAATTAATTTTCTTGTACAATGTTCTGGGGGAACTAACCTTGTTGAGCTAACTAGGTGCATAGGAGACAATATATACATTATCTAGGACTCCTATGGAATAGGAGAGGAGGGAAGGTGGAGAGGAGGGGGTGGAGAGGAGGCTGAAACAAATTAATCCCTCTATACTACAGTATTGAATACACCTATTTACTAGATGTTGGGAAACCAAGGCACCACTACGAATTCACTAAACTCTGCTCATGAAGCAATGATTCAGAGAAAGGGTTTTGTAGATTAGAGAAGGCCACACAGGTTACTTCTGATCTTCAAAGTAAGTTTGGAGCTTGGATTACCTGTACATTTGTGGATGAATAATCCTCGGCGGATCCTGACTCTGTGCACAGTCTTGGCACAAGACCTAAAAAGCCTCACATGTGGGACCCCATCAGCACTGCCTCTCCTCCCAGGGCTGTGGAGGTAGCTGATGAGGCTCAACAACTTCTAGTAATTAAAGAAACAGTTGAAAAAACATCACACTATCACCCAGGAACTTAGCATGCCTCTTTTTCTTCTGCCCTCACTCTCAGATGCTTTTCTTTTATTCTCCTCCTGTCCTTCCCCCCCGTATCTATCATGAAAATTTAATTTCCCTTTACTGGAGTTCACAGGCAGGAGGGGAAGTTAAAAATAAACAACTTACATGTATTCATTTGTACCAGGGAAAAAATCCAATAATTTTAGGCCTTAGTGCATCTAAAATTATGTAATCATGTCCGCTGGTGGTGTGGAAACATTTTAGCTGGCAAAAAGGGTTGCAGAGCAGGCATACCACTGGAAGCTTGAAATAGCAAGTGGCAGACACTCAAATAAAATAACCATAGTGAAATGTAGAAGATTAGAAAGGCAAAGGACACAAACCAGCTATGACTTGACCTTGGTTTCAGTTTACTCCAGATGAAATGACTGAGATACTTATAGCCCTAAGCCTCATCGTTTAGTCAAGAATTGCCTCTGATGAAAGCAGTTGGAGGGAAACATTTTTACACACATTTGTCTGCTTTAATTTTCCTCCAGCTGCTGCCTTTCCAAATTTGATCTCCAGACAAGGAGCATTGAGGCAGGTGATTTAATAGACCAAACTAAATTGAAGATATTCTGGCAGCCAGTACACAGAAATTATATCCAGCTACCTCGGGTGAGGAGACCACTCTGTGTTGGAGAACTGGTAAAGGAGATGAGCTTTGGCTCAGGAGCCACCCTACACACTCTACATCAGTCAGAAACATCACAAGGATCCTGCCTTGCCTGCTGCTCACCACGCTCTTCAGGCCCATGCCCACCTCCCATATTTGGAGCCTCTGGGAAGGGCTGCATTGCTCAGATGCAGCTTGGGATGCAGTGTCACAATATGTTATGCCCATCTCAGGCAGAGTTGCTGTAGAACAAGGCAGTCCTTTACACCCTTCTCCCTATTCTCTCCACCCAGTCTGCTTCTCTCCCCCATGACCTTCTCACCACAGGTCCTTAGGATCAGAGTCTCTCTGACTCTACATAGACTGTGTCAAGCAGCACAGAAAACTGACCCTACAAGGACACTAAAAATGACTTGGCCCTAAGTAAAGGACACAGCAGGAGAGCTACACAGCGATGGGGCTGGGAGGGGTCAGACTCCCCCTTGGATCAAGGCATGTGCACCATAAAATGGACCCCTTGACTTTCCACTGGAGATGTCATCTGCTCACAGTGCAGCTGTCATGGGTAGTGCAGAGGCTAGGGCAGAAATGTGAACACCGTCCTTTCATCTGGAAGTGGCTTAACCTTCTTCTTTTTTTGTATAAATAGGTAGTGAAACTGAGCCAGAACATGGGCAAATCCCTGATCTGAGAGCAAAGCCTACTCAGAATGAGAGTTGCCAGCCTGGTTGTTCCCACTCAAGTGAGCTGACTGTTACATCCACCCACCATGCCACGAACAACCACCCTCAGCACTGGGCAGGAGGCAAGGGTCAGACTCATCACTTTTATAAACACACTATAAGCTCACACTTACCCTCTCCATTCCTCCTACCCCTCTGTAGCATCCCCTACTCTCTAGCAAAACCGTCTCCACACCTCAAGGTATTTGAGTATAACCATAGCCATATTTGCTGGCAAGCAAACTTTTCCTGTAGGAAGTCCCTTGGCCCTGGCAATCGTGCATTTCTGCTTTGCTGAAAGGTACAAGCTGTGCTGTTTATCCCCTGCTTGTATGGGACCATGTTTGCATTCTTAAGAGCAGTGGTGCAAGTCACTTTCCCTGGGTATTACCATAAAAAGCTAGGTTCCTCCCAATTGCTTTTCTGTGCTTCACAAGATTGCCACTTTGGGTTTTGTGCTGGGGCAGCAGGGGTGAGATTAGCTTCCCAAAGAGAATTAAATCCATAAAAGAGGTAGAGGAGGGCCTGCTGGTGCTATTCAGGGGTAGTGGGAAGATACACTCTTCTGCAGACGGAGCTTCAGAGCACAACACCCCTAACCTTTATTATCATTCTTTCACTGCCAGGGAATTTAATTGATCAAAGCAACCCAATTCTTGGCACAAGTGCTTGAAGCTGCAAATCTGTTCAGACCTCGAGCTTACAGCCGGAACCCCCCTAAAGCTGCTAGCAGGTTTTGCACTCAGCTTCTACAGGGAGCATGTCCCAGCACCACTGTAAAGGAGTAGTGATAGAAAACACTGAGAAAGAGGGAGGGGAAAGGGCCAATTAGACAAGCTCATAAGGATTTGATCTTAAGTGGGCCCGCTTGGCTCAGAAAGTTTGGACAATTGGGATTATCTCAGCCCCGCAAGGCGGAAAGCCAGAGATGGCGATGAAGTGCTGCTGTTTCCTCAGAGTTATGAAACCTCAGCCTCACCTCCAGCCTGGCAGTATTGTTTTGTTACATTTGTTCTAGCACATGATCGGACAAGTCCTCATCTGGGATCCAAGGTCAGCACCACAAACCTGGAGAGGATGGCTGTTTCTGCTCTTCACCTGTTTTTAAGATGCTTTTCACACAACGTAAGGAACTAACTCAAAACCACGGGCACGAAACAAATAAATTGAGAAAAAAATTCTACCCACGGTGGTACCAAGGTCACAGGTCTGCACAGCAGCACTGTCAGACAGGAAGAAAGCTCCCAGGCAGCGCAAGGATTTGACGGGGAGCAGCACTTGTTGTTGGTGTGGCAGAAGGCAGAAGCAGTCACTGGTGGCTGGGGTGCTGCCACCAACCCTCGCCTATTTCTGTTGGGGCCCCCAGTGCCCACAGCCCTGCCGGGACATCCTGCCTGGCCTACTTTGATTGCTGCTTGGCTGTTGCTAGTATCTATAAAAACCAACCAAATTACAGTTCCCCTTAAAACCCCAAGCTAGTTACGAAAATAGCCCGAGATCAAGGGCACGGACCTGGCACAGACTTAGAAGCAATTGGCGGGGCAAGCTTTTAAAATTATCTACCTAAATATGGATTTCTAAGAGAGAAATCAGAAGTTAAAAGAGTGTAAACTGTTGTCATAAATATTTGAGTGAGAAGCAGACTGGAACATGAGTTTTTTGGTCTGTTGGCTATAAAGATGCCTTTTACACTACCAAAACATCCTCTGTCACACTCTTTCCCCGCCTGTTCACTGCTCCTGTGGCTCTTTCCAGCCTGATTTTATACAGAGCCTATGGCATCTGAAAGAAAAGCTGCCTGTGTTTTATGCTCTTCCTAATTTGCAAGAAAAACAAATGTAAATCACACCTCACATTTGCAGCACTGCAAAAGAAAATGTTAGATTTAAGGCTGTGATATGTACAACAGTAGAACCAAAAAGAGTGATTGGATACCAGACAAAATATTTTATATTTTTTTAAGGTCTGCTAGGGAAAAAGAAAGGTTTGAATATGAAATATCATCTCCCCTTGACTCACTTAGTATTGTTTTGCATTAAAAAGGAAAAAGCCGCATTGTATAATGCATGGAGCAAGCTTTGTGAGTGGAGTGTGCATGTTAAAGCAATGTACTGAGCATTGGCGCTTATTTATTAAAATTCTGATGCGAGGTGAAACTCAATTTAGTCGATGTCAGCAAGCCTCCTAATGAGGCCTCCTTTTATTTTTTTAATTTTTTATTATGAAAGGCAGCCTTGTGCCTCCTCTAATCAGCTTGACAAAGGACATATAAAAATGCAAAGAGACATAAATATTACTGTAATTACCAATAAGAAATGCCATGGACAAATGCAGGAAGTAGCTGTAGATCTATTTGCAGACGTAATGGCTGAATATTGTGGGTTACTTGTTTTGCTCTGGAAAGGAAGGGCATTTCATAAACAGTAAACCACTTTGATCAAAATCCAAAACCAACACTAAATTTGCAGCTTTTTCCCCAGACTCAGACATATTCAGAAAGTACCTCTGACTAAGCATGATCTACTTGCCTGTTCACTAGTTCTGCAAACACTGATGTGTCCCAGTTTATGAGCTTTCTGCTAGGCCCACATGGGGGCTTTCTCCTGAGATAGCAGATGAGTAAAACTGTCCTTCAGATCCAAGTCCGGAGCTCAAACTGCCAAGTCTACAAAGACCTTAGAGATGGCAGCAGCAACATCAAAGGTAGATACAAGGGAAGGTACTGCTACAAACCTAGGAGTTGTTATACAAATTAAAGGATGCAATGTAAGGGTATGTTAATGCCTGCATTAAGCCTCTGAACATGCCCACTATGAATCGTTTCCAGAAACCTAAGCAGATTCATTCTCAGCTGGAGGCTTGTATAATTAATAAAGACACTGTGCCTTCTCTCCTGGCCCAAGTGGCTAGGTACCAAACCATTTATAGCTTTATAGGTTAACACTAACATCCAAAAACGTATTGGCAACTTGTGCAGATCCTGGCACATCAGTGTGATGCGTTCCCAGCGTGAAACACTACTTAATAAGCGGGTCACTGCATTCTGCATTAGCTTCAGTTTCCGAGTGGGCTCAACGTATAGCCCCATGTAGAGTGTATTATGGCAACGACATCTCAAAGGGACAAAGGCACGGATAGCTGCAGAGAAGTCCATTCGAAAAAGAAAAAGTAACCCTTTTCTCCCTGGAGATAAAGGCATTTTGAAAAGGGCACTGCCACTGTTCAGGCACCCTGGAGGATTCTTCAGCCTAACACACTGAAGTAGTTCATGTGTTAGAGGGAAAGATGGTTGCTCCTTCATATAACAGAGCCCATATGGATTCAACCCACTCCTCCCACTGCAACACCACTCCTCACCAGCAAGAGTCCCAGTTTCACCCACATAAACAAGCAGCCCAGCTTGTTCCCAATTCCAGTTCCAAGCTAAGCTAGCTCATGGGACACTGTGTCTGCACTGGAAGAGAGGGTTCATAAGAGTAGAGAAGTGATTTATGACCCTACTGGCCCTTCTTCCAAATGGAGATTGCTGCTTGACGAGCAAAACCTTGTCTTGCATGAGTCTCCATAGGTGAGTGCAGAGTCAGCCCAGTTTTTTATGAAGATGATCCCATAGGAACCAAGCTGACTTTGCAGTGTGATGCATCAGAAAGCTCAAAGAATTAACTACTCAGCTAATTCTGTGCAGAAACCACTGTGGAACGTGCACAGTGCTCACATTTGTGCAGTAACACATTGGCAAATGGAGATGGTACCTAGCAGCACAGGCCAGTGTGTTTAAGTTCCCTGGGTCAGATAAAGTCATAAAGTAAAGAAATGATCTATTGCATATGTAGTGCATTAGAGCTCTTCATTAACAGAGAGACTAATCAATTTATGGAACTCATGAATCAGTAAAGCTATTACTTATAATGATTATTGGCAAATTAACATATCACAGTGTACTGACCCCGATTCATCTCCAGTGTACGCCTACCCATCCACGGCCAGCAAAGGGCCCAGCACTGCTCGTGCCCTTCCACTCCGCTCAGCTAGACTGGGTCCACTTAACACAGGGGATAAAACGCCATGGCAGAGGCAGCCTCCAAGGTTTCCACTTTGGTAATCATACATGTGTGTTGACTGTACAGACAACAGTAAAATAATACTAAATGTATGAAAGATCACAAGCCTTGGCCACTAGGCACGAGTTCTAAATCCACTCAAGAGTTACATACAAGCAATCTCAGCAGTGAGGTCCAACTTAAAAGAAAGAAAGAGGTCCCCTGCCAAATTCTGATGCTGATCCAGTTGGCCACTTAATACTTGTTCCTATTTTGGAGGTAACATAATCCAGCACATTAATTTGGACCCAGTTTCAACCCAGCAAGGATCCTAGTGAGGAAGAAGATCTGTTTGCAGAAAAACCTCAGGGTCAGGCTGCCTGCATCCCAGTAGTGTAATGGCCCTACATATGCAAAAACCTCAATGCAGGACTTAAAAAAAAAAAAAAAAAAAAAAAAAAAAAAGAAAGAAAAAAAATGGCATTATTCAACTTACACTCAGCCACAGAGCGCAGTAGGCTGCATGTATGAAATGATTCTTTGTTAGTGATCCTGTGGCTTTAAACCAGAGGAGACACAGGCTTTGAAATCCTACAGACAGACGATCATTCCCTATTTAATTGTACCAGGCTTTTTTCACTGAAGCTTTTTACAGTCTAAACTGACATTCTTCTCTCTATTCATTACCGCATTCCTGGCCTAAAAATTGTATGACAAGGGAAAGGAAGTGGAAAATTAGGTTACAGTGCAAACAAACATACTGAAAACATTGCACATTTGAAAATAAATTAAGTTTAACTATACTTCCCAAAGGTTAACTTCATAGGTTTTATTATTAGAAAATATCAAAACACTGTTCATTTACTGCAGGGCTCTCCTGCCTGCTGCTTTGTTTCTGGGTCATGCAAGTGTCACGAAGGGTCAGCTCCACATTACTTACAAGCCATGCTTGCTTAACAAAGTAATCCACAATCTTTCCAACCCTCATCCACTATTAAGCGCTCTTGCATAGGGTATCATGGACATCGATGAGGCACTCAGGTTCACCAAGACAAGGAAGTTCCTACCAGCTGCATCACTGGCTCTCTGAACATACACACAAAGGGCAGGAGACTCCAGCCCACCTTAAATCAACGTTTCCTTGCCAAAATCAGAGGAGGCATGCTGCTCTAGACCAGTGAAAAGCCCATCCTTGACATCAGTTATATTGCTGTTTGCTGAACTAAGGTTTAATCAGAGGTTATCATTGTTTCTGCTAATTCATAATAGCTTATTTTGGTTGTCAAAGCAACTACCTCATCAATAAAAAGAGCAGTCAAAACTTCAGGATATTAGTTCAGAGCTTTGTACACTCCTCTGATCTACAAAGATGAGTTTGGGATGTTAGCTATGCTGGGATGCACCCTCAAGCTCTGTGCTGATGCCACAGTACCATGAAGTTGTAGCCACTCTCTCCCCTACCCTTCTCCAGTTTTCATGGGAAAGGAGCACAAGAGCCATAGAAACTTGCATGACTTAGCCAGGTCCCCACTTGGGAAGGTCAGGAGATGACAAACACCACAACCCACTGTGGCATATCTCCATAGGTCATTTTAGCATTTTTGTGTCTCCACTTCCTGCAGGTTAAATTCGCACATATATATTTGAGATTGTGCGTGCCTTGATGTGATGGGGGGAAAAGCCCAAGTTAGCAGACTGGTTTGAGGCAATGCATCAGACAAGATGACATAATTGGAAAAAAAAGCTCAGTATTTAGAGCTTCAGAGGGTCATAATGGGTCTCATCTTTGTGTGAGAGTTAATTGTCAGTCCCCTGTCCTGCTGCCATCACGCCACAGCTTCCTCTTGCTGAAAGCTGTCCAGTCTCTCAACTAGCACGACAAACATGCACATGTTAATCATCACCATCTTAAATGGACTCTCTAGAGTAAAGGGCAGAAGCCCAGCTGCAATATTTACTTTTCTACAACGTAAGTCTCCCAGGGAAAAAAAGGAGGTGGAGATGGGGAAGGGACCCTTTCTTTCCTCTGAGCACTCAGTGCAATGACATTCCTAATGGTGAATTTATGATATCTTATCTTGTGCACAATGAATACTCTGTGTGTCACCAGATTTGATATGACACTAAAAAGAAAGAGTGGTTCACAGTTAAGCAAAGCTGGAGAACTGGATGGCCAAGTTTTTGTTCTGTCAAGCACCAACATTTCATCACCTTAAGGGCATTATTAAACTTGCCAACCCTTTTGGTCCTCTTATTGGTAAGACATTTCCTGGAGAACAGGAAAGGAGGGGAAGAGGCACTAAAACATACTCTCTAAAGGTTTGAAGACATTTGTCCATTTTATGACTCTTATTTGTTCTTGTTCTCTGTGTTCTTTCCATTGTGCTTCTCCCCATTTAGATCTTGTTGACATCACTCCTTTGTTATCTTCCTAAATTAGCTGTAATGAAGTCCTTTGAGCTACATGTGCATGCCTTATTTTTTCAGTTTTTGTTTCTCTGAACTGTGCCTATTCACTTTCCCTCACACTAGAGCCTCCCTTCTCCCAGTCCATAACATCCTTTCTAATCTGCTTTTCATTTGCTCCTTTTCACCTTTGGTTACGCAGTGGCCAATAGCCAGAGTGCTTTACAAAATAAATTACATAATAACTGACCCTCACTGAAAAGCAATAGGCACACACATGGACAAAGCTGAGCATCTAGAGCGGGAAACATCTGAAATTTCAGTGCCCCAAAATACAAAGACAGAGGGGAATCAAAAGGAGATAACATGAAAAAACCCTGAAAGGGCACTTATAATTTCTGGCACATGCAAACAAATCTAAGGGACGTTCGTAGCCATAAAACTACTAGACTGCAGACCATGTAGCTGTACTACAGCAGCCCGTCTGGCCACCTGATCATCACTTGACTATATTGGAAGTTGTTTTTATGTAGCATCTTTCATAATCGCAGCCTTTCACGGCACTTTACAGAATAATGAGTTGGCATACTACAGCTATTATGCACTTAGCAATAGTGCACAGACAACCTCGCACATCTAGAATCAATTTTATTGAAAAGCTGATGGGCAGGGCAAGCAGGTTATTCTCTACCTTTTTGTTTTGAGAAGCACCATGGATCTTGAGCTTGCCTCTTGCAAGGCAATATAAAAAACTGGGCATGCACAGATATTTTTTTTCCAAAGGAAAAAAGAAAAGGTGTGTTTTTACCAATAGCTTGCTTAAAGTGGGTTACGGTGACTATATCCCAAGAATTGCCTCCTATTCCCTATTTGGAGGATAGGAATATTTTTTTGATTAGCTACTACGTCAAATAACATGTTTTCATCATCCTGGATCTGCTTGAGAATTTCCTCCAAAACAGACACAAAGGGGAATGACTCAAGCAAAAGCCAGAGATGGCACTGTCCCTGAATGGCAGGTCCTAGGGGCAACAGCAGTTCCCTACATAGTCTATGATTTGTCTCACTCTACTAACCATCTTGATAGATATTTACATATTATTCTTTTATGCACGCATGAGTGCACACATTTACCCTACAGTTAATGGTACACTGTGTGGCACACCCTATGAGCTTGCAACACTGGACCCACCCATCATAGAACCACTCTATGCTTAGTGTAGCAGCAAAGCACATCGCTCTCCAGGATCCCTTTGGGAAAGTGGATTAGTGGTAAATCCTTCTCAGACTGTTTCTCTTTCTCTACAAAGCATCTGACACACCATCTTTGGGGATGGGCCCAAATTTTACTCTTGGAATTGGTCTCAGCCTCACACATCTCTTCTGTCTGAGAAATAAGATGGGTTACCACAGACTACACCTTTCTGGCCACTGTCCTGTCCTGGCAAAGCTATACAGGACCCAATCAGCTGAAACATTTGTTTCAGCTGAAAGTTAAATCACAGCCAATAAATCAAAACAGAAACCACAACTTTCAGCACAGGGTCACAGTAGGACCGAGAACCCTTGGGGTTTTTTTAACCAAAGTTCTTCAGTGTGTTTTTTCTTGCTTAAAAGGAAAGAGAGGTCACTACTAGCAGCATGTTACTTTTGAATTTTCTTTTTTTTTTTTTTTTTCTGAATGCAGGCTGTATCCAGAATTTTTGTTATCACAGCATTCCACAGTGGCTTTGTAATTCGCCTCGGTTTTTCCCAGGAGAGTCATAAACACCTTGCAAGATGCCGGCAGTGTTTGTAACAGTGATTATTGGGAGGGGACCACAACTGGTAACATTAGATATCCTTTAATTTAGAAGCAACAGACACAAGAAAGGCAACATGGCCCAGCAAAAGAGAATTGGAAGGACTTACTCCTGTGTCTGTCCCTCTTCCTCTTGTATTTTGTCTAGTTCATCCATTTAAATGTTAACCTCAGCAGAACAGTTGTCCTTCTGCTCCCTAGAGAGGTGAGCACATGGGGGCCCTTCTAAAGAACATCAGAAGCCTTTAGCATGATACAGTTATGCAGCCAGAATGCTAGTGTGACAAATTTCCAGCCACACTGATAGTCCACTTTAAAATGATGAATAAATCTTCCTGTCTATCTTGGATTACATGTAAGAAAGGTAACTCTCCAGCTTATATAGTTACAGTGAAACTTTCAAAATAAATACAGCAAAGAAAGATGTTGTGACAAGTTACCTGCAAACCTGGAAGATAATAGCTCTCTGAGGTCAAACTACTCCATTTACCCAAAAGAAGCATTAACTCTTACATCTGATAAGAATATCAATGTCACTACTCAATATGTGACACATTCTCTTTGCAGAAATACAAAGACAATCCGTTTAGCCATTAGTGCAGGGTGTCACATCAATTACTGGGATAGATGCATCAGGGAAACTCAATTGCTCTCATAGATTTTTCCCAGAGTTAAAGTTGCATTTGCCTCAATCCCAAAGGAAGGCAGAGCATCCCTTGCTCATTATTTAAAATCTTCACTGCTGCACAAATTAGAAATCCCAGCCAACTTTCACAACTCCATGTTTGCAAAATCCCTCAGCAGTGCCAAATATGTCCTTAAAGGAGCTGCAATCCTTGATGAAGTAGTTTCCCAGTTCTCACATTGTACTATTCCTGGCAAAAGGTGAACACAGAGAACAGTAAAATGGTTTGGAGGGGCACTGAAGCTGCACTAGATGTTTCAAATGCTGTTAGCCCAGCTTCATGGGTTTGGGAGTCATACTGAAACACCCCCAAAGGCCAAGGCCTTTGACAAAACCTGCAGTCCCTTACTGCCTCTCATGCAGCACCTTGGATCCATTTAAACACATTATTTATTAGCCTCTGGAATCACAGATGACAGAATACCACAAACAAGGCTAACACTGCTTTTTCAGGACTGGTAGATGTCAGAAACCCTCAAAATCTGGTGAAAAACTTCCATCTCATGACATTTCTTCAAACCTGGGAACTCTACATTACTTGTTCAACTTCTTCAACACAGCTCTGCATTCAGGTCCTGACCTTGCCTGGAAAAAGGTACCACAAAGGCAAATATGAGATGTAGTGTTTGAGAAGCAGCCAACGTATTTCAGAGTGTGGAAATACCTTGCCCACTCTGAGTTTGCAGCTTGGGCCTGTGTTTTATTCTATTTAATGCAGTTCACTAAATAGAGTCAGTTGATATTTTACAGAAATACTACAAAAAGACAAAAAACACACGCAGGATCACCCTCGAGGAAAAAAGGCAACGCAGAAAGAACCGTGTCTTGCAGAATACACCATCTAAGGAGTCTTTCTGCTGTGCCTTTTGCAATCGGATATGTCTGTCACGTATTGGCCTCATAAGCCACCAGCGTGCCTGTAGCAAATGTGGATAGAGCCTTCCCAAATCTTCGTTCGCGAAGCCTAGCCGTGATGATGATGATGACAAAAAGACAAAAGACCAGCTGGACTTGTTGATATTTTCCATCCTATGTCCTTATAGGAGGACTGCTCTCTGGAGAGTTTATTTGTATTTCAAAGGACAAGTTGTGATTCCTGAGCTGATTTCAGCCTGTAGCATTTCGGTCTCGAGCGTGTTGGCATGGTTAACAAAAACACACCCAGCAGTAAGGCAGCTCTGTTGCTAACACTTCACTGTTTGTATGCGAAGTATGCACACGCACATTAGTCACACTGCCTCACTGTAACCTAGACGCCTGCATGGTTTACTAATACCAGGCACATTCCTTTAAATTTTGGACACTAGTAAAGTAATCCAAAAGATGCAGTTTCAGCTCACTTGAGAGCTCCTCTGCCTGAAGAACAGCTCCTTCTGGATTCCCTACCCCACACACCCCCAGCCTTCTTTCTGAGGATAAAGAGGGGTGGAAAGCACATGAGAGAAACTGGAGTGATATCGTGCCTCTCATCCCACGGTCCAGTGACTCAAGCAATCTCTCAGGAGGCAAGAAACCCACCTCCAGCTCCCTCCTCTGCCTCAGAGCCTGAACCACCTTAGATGATCTCATCCCAGAGTACCCAGTAAGATGGTGGGTATTCAAGAATTCCAATTTGGTGTGAACCACCCAAATTAGTCCCCCTGCTTTAGCAGGGTGGGCTGAATAAGGAACAACCAAACAAGGTTCTGCAGAACCCCGTTACCTGCATCTTACCTTGTCAAACACATTTTCTTAACTCTAAACTTAATTTTACCTCCTGTTTATTAATTATTGACTTCCTAATCAAGTGCCAGCAAACAAGGCATTAAATAAACTGAGCAGTAGTAGCAAGGCATTTGATAAACTAGAAATAACACATCAAAGGCTATAGTCTCATGGTAATACAAGTTCTAGTTAAAGGCCTCCCTATGCATATACGCCTTGATCTGTTAAGGTTATTAAAACGGAAAGCACAGCTGTATTTTTATTAAAATAATTAGCTCCTTCAGTCTGTTTTGAGTGATGTTCCTCATTTCAGATTCAATTTAAGCTCCATCCTATCCAAAGCAGCATATGATTGCAAATTATCTCTATCACAAATGAAAGTTACAGTGGTATTTAAAAACTAATTATTAACCCAATATTGTAATGGCTTGAGCCTCTAAGGCGCAGAGTTCTTGAAGGCCATTGTAATTCACAGGCACCAAGGTGGCATACAGCCTCCTTACAGAAAGCTGAGCCATAACCCTGACTCCCATTGCACAAATAGCCCTAGAAAGCTCATGTTTGAAAGCATTTGACACTTCCTATAGACAGCAGGCACCCACCATCTAGCACAAGTTTGTGAACTTCTCTGCAGCAGGGTTAGTTTAAGTAATAATAATATTTATATTCTAAGGAATACTGTTTAAATACACCTCCCACACAATGAGATTTACTGTTTCAGAAGGAAGATGTCTGCACACCAGAAAAAGTGAATAGCAAAGATCATAGCAGGGAGTTTGAAGTCAAAACTCCATTTTTATTATTTCACTGGGGCTGGAGAAGGGAATATTTGATTTTTTTTTTTTTTAATCCACCTGCAGTTGCTAAGCATCTTTCACACAGAAGTCAGTAGAAATACTGAAATTCCAAGAGAACTTTGTATGTCTGCCACAAGCACTCACTACTGCTGGGCCTAGGCTAAACGCCCGAAACACCACATATTGAAAGTTAGTCCTTCTGTAATATGCACATAACTCCGCCTGAGAGAAACGGATCAAATGTAAGTTCCTTCCTGCTGGAGTGCCTGATAAGCAGTGGCACATGCTGCTCCATCAGCATGAGTGAGGTGCTGCCCTGGGCTCATTGCTCAGCCCCATGCAGGGCTAGCAGGGCCCGGGGCATCAACACTTGGAGGCAGGCCCTGGGCTTCACTGGCTCCACCATCCCATCTTCGGGGCAGACATGCCTTATTCCCTCAGGTTAGTACTGAAGCACTGGCCTTGCACAGCAGTGGGAGACCGTGGTGCTTCAGGTAAGAGGGAAGAGTGCAGCTTGTGAGCTTTCCATGCAGAAGAGCTTGCAGCGCTGCCCTGCACTGGGCAGAGGTACCTTCCCACTCCAGACCCCATCCTCCCTGTAAAGGGAAATGTTATTTCTCATCAGCAGCGCTGTGCTTTGCCTTGGGCAAGCTGCCTCCCAGCCTACACGGTCTGGGCTTCATGCTGGGAGGAGGAAAAAGAGCACTTCAGAAGTCCTACTATACCCACTTTCTGAATCTGGGACAAGTCATTAATTATTTTACAATAATAATGTCTGAGAGTCAAAGATGACCAAGAAGGCTGCTGAAATTAGAGGAGTTTATCACAGCAGCAAAATGGAGGTGTATTTAGGATGTAACTGCAGTTAGATGTTCTTTGCTGCTCTTCCCCTTGATGAAGTTTTTTCCTGGCTTGAAGGCCACTGACATTCCCTCATTCCTTGCAGGGATATGTGGCCATCACTCTCATGTCTGTAATAAAACCCTGCACTCAGGGCCTTAAACAAAAACAAACTCTTCACCTTGAGCACAGCAAGTAATCAGTGCTGTTTGAGCACTTTCCACAATTGGCAATTTTTGCACATTGGCAATTTTACTCTCTGAGTCCAGAAGTAAGTCATATCTTGCCCTGGATATTATATTGAGAAATATAAGGTGATTATAGAAATTGTTAAAACACAAAAAGTGACAGGTAATGGCATCAACATGAAGGCACAAATTTCCTGCAGAAAAGCCTTAAAGAAAGAAAGGAAAATAGGATTTGCAATAAATGTATGTAATGAAAGAGACAAAGGCACAAGAAATGTTTATGTGCTCTTACAAAATCAGAGCTGGACTTCCAGAATTTATTGAGACACTGTTTATATGTACATACTCATCTAAATTCACCTCAAAAGTGCTCTATACTGTAAGCAGCCTGCCAAGAATTAATAAAAAGAATATATATATATTTCTCTCTATTTACTCTTTTCTGCCAGTATTTCACATAAACAGACCAGGGGAAAGTGGGGGGAAACACACAAATGCACAAATAAAATGCTTAAATACTGTGCAATCCTTCAAGGTTTTTGGCTTCAAGATTTTTTGTAGCTGCCAAAAAAAAAAAGAAAGCAAAATATTTTCACTCAAGCAATCAACCAGCACCTACATCGTATTTAAACTGCAGTGACGGACTGCCAGCAATGCTCTGTGCTAACACCAAAGGATAGAAGACACACATAGATCTAAAACCCCACTGGTTAATGTTTTCTCTTAACTGCTTATTTCTCACCAACAGAGGTTATATTGCTCCTTCACGTGCTAACCGTACTCAACTTTTACATCTTCCTGCACCCATGAAAATGTGCACTAGCATTCAATCACTTCCCTGTTAGTTATCCCAACTGAGCTTGCACTGGAACTGATTTATTCCAGCCCTTTTTATGCCATTTCCCTGCAGACAGGCTGCATGCAGCCATGCCGAGAGCTCCCATTTTTCTTTGCACAACAGGTCATCAAAACAGCTTCTCGGTTTGTCAGCAGGCACCATGCATGTATCATATGCAATGGACTGGACTTGTCACATAAGGGAAAATGCTGAAAAGATCAGTTTTCCTTCTAGAATACAGCCCTGTCATATAAAACCATTGCAGTGATTATCTCAGAGGCCTGGGACCATGACACATGGATTCTCTTCTGTATTTTACCACTTGGATCTTCTTGTCGTTATTCTTTCCATATCTCAACAAATGTAAATCCTCAGGAATGAAAAATACTTAGGGACTCATCCCTCCTGAGTTTATGAATGTTTCAAAAATAAAAGACAACCCTGGTGAAAAACTTCATCAGAAAAAAACACGCTTCCCTTTTGAAGGTTTATTCATAGAACACGTTACCAGAAGTACGTTGAGGTAGGCAGGAAACATCACTTCTGTGATGAGAGACTTCAAAAAAGAGAAATATATTCTATTTCTTGAAGTCCTGCTTTGTGTGTGTGTGAATCTTTCCCCCTTCTTATCCACTAAGCTGCTGCAGTTCAGAGCTGTCCGCTTTGTTTCATTCATAGGTCCTGGCCCAGCTCTAGAGAACTGGGCTCTTTCTGGTAATGCTGGATACTTTTTTAGGAGACATTTAAGAGCTCCATCAGGAACACAGTGGTCTGAAAGCTTGCCAAAAATATGACTGACTTTATAAGCTCTATTAGTGGTCAGCCTCACTAGCAGAGTTTGCAAGCATTGCCAAACTGCTCTGGCTGCAGTTAGACATGCTGTGCTGGCTGCAGCTGATGCAGGCTAAGAAGTGAATCCCTCCTCCCAGCTCTCCCCTAGCTTGTCAACACCTTCCTGTCAAAATTTACCCTGCCTCATATCTGACAGAGCAGCTTCACATGCAATCACCCTCTCGGCCAGCTGTGTTCGTACAAGCCAGGTTGAAAAATACCACTATTAGAAATGCTTCAGCTAACTGAGGTCATATGGCCAGGAGTGGGACAAGGGCAGCTGCGAGGTGGACAGGTTGATGAGGCTGCGATCTGGAGCAAACCAGGGGAGTAGGCTAGGTTTGGGGGCAGCAAGGAGCTCAGTGGTGGGTCCCATTTCAGGAAGACCTGAAAGGAGGGGGCTCTCCCGTTGGAGGTTTCCAGCAGCTTCATCCAACAGAACAAGTCTTTGACCACTGCAAAGGCCCCTGCTCTGCTGTTCCCAGCACAATGGCCAAAAATACACAGCCAAAAAACTTCACACGCGAAGACAAAACCTCTTGTTATCTCCAGGCAATTTTGGACACCAGGAAACCTGCATAAGTTTCTATTAATAGCAGTAACAGTTTATCTAAAAGGAATGAAAGACAGCGAATACTAAACTTGGTGCATGGGTCAGTCTGTAGACAAAACATGTTGCCTGCTTTGTGGTAACGGTTCTAGCATAAACACAAGATATTTAAAGAACAAACCTTAACTAACTGTGCATTTGGGTGGGATTCTTTTCCCTCTCCCCTCCAAACACGTAGAGCTTCTCCAGAAATTTCAGTCCTGCTCTTTCCCAAGAAATATATTTGGGAGTAGGAGGAGAAAAGAGGAGAGGCTGCATTTACCACATCAGCATAGCCCCAGGTAGCACACATGCCCTGGGGCACACAGTGCAGTCCCCACACCAGTGTTTTGACTATAGGGTGGGCTAGAGTGACTGAAGGCCCCCAAGGATATGTATCTACTACTGAGTGATCCCTTCCATCCCCTTCTGCCTGTACAGATACTTCTCCAGAATTGGTTCTCAGTCTTTATTGTGACACTGTTTTAATGAAAAAACACGCAAAGCAGACAGATGATTCATAAGAAAACCTCCTCAACAATAACAAATGCCCAATGGACATTGCATGGACTGGCAATCTATCCCAACTATTAGATCCTTAAGAAATAGTAATTTAAAAAAGCAAAACAAAACACAACCAGGAAGAAAAAAAAAAAAAAAAACACAACAAAAACCACAAACAAACTAAAAAAAACAAAACCAAAAATGCCCACGCTAGAGAGCTGAGATGCAGGCAGCCCCCAAAAGCACCTTTAGAATCTCCTCTCACAACCTACCACAAGACTACTGCAGGCTTGCTATATTTAAAGTAGTGCTTGAACTCATCTTTTTCCTCACCACTGAAAAACTGAAACAGAATAAAAATCCAGCAATATCTTGCCACTGTGGCTCCCCAGAAGAGAGATCAATTCCTGCCATTGTTGGGAAAAACCAAGGATATTATAGAGCCAACAAAGGTGACTACCGCATGGAGAAGCTCTTCCCTTGAAAGACCCCCATGGGACCTCACTTGGCAGTGAGGTGTAACCTATTTCCACAGGAGTTCATCTCATAGTATTGTATCATAAGCCACCAGCGTGCCTGCAACAAATGTGGATAGAGCCTTCCCAAATCTTCGTTCGTGAAGCCTAGCCGTGATGATGATCATCTCATAGTAGAGCAGTAGCAGGAGGTACTACTGGGACTGATGGCCCCCAAAGGTACAGCATCCTACCAGCCATCTCACTCCATCTTCCACCTCCAGGATCAGCAGCCTTTCCTCCTACAGAACAGCTCACTTTGGAGAGGACCAACTCTCCCCAGCAGGAAACCAGTGAGCCATTAGCCTTCCCACCTCTTCACCACCTGAACAAGGACAACAGTTTCCTGGCATACAGGAGAAGGGAGGGAGGCATGCAATTTAAGGAGGTGAAACCATAGCAGTACTGAGCCCTGTGGTACCAAAAATCTCACTAATTTGTTGTTCTGGTGCTAGTGATGGTACGACATGTATCAGTACATCCAGCTGCATCGAAGCTGCACTCAGAAACCAAACCTCTGTGAGCTATGAACTGCTGTTCTCATCTCAAGATGATTCACTCAGACGCTAAAACTTTAAATGTCACTATTGTTAACATACAGCTCAGTAAAACACGCAAGAAAGAGTGGGAAGGGATGGATTAGGAAAGTCTGTGTGATTAGCATGAGTCACAGCTCATTTTGGCACCATCAGTGAATAGGCCACGCATCCACCACTTCTTCATTGCCTTCAAGAATCTGAACCCCAACGCAGGTCATCTGAGCCCATCCACAAAGGGCCTAGGCTTCAAAGCAAAGCCAAACCAAAGGAGCCAAGCAGAGCTCATGGGTGTATTCCAAGCCCACAGAAGGAGAGCTCAAAGGGCTTGAAAACATTTGCCAAAGACAGTTTATCATAAGAGAAACATATGATTTTCAAGCTGTAGCCATCTTCATGGAGGTTTAAGGAGCTCTTGTTCACAAAGTCTACACTACCAAATGCTGGATTTCTGCTTCTCTCCAAGTCAGACACTTGTAACAGCCCTGTCTTTGCTGAGCTGACTTCTAACTGGACCTTTCCCAGTGCAGATACTAAAGCGTATGTCCAACTCCAGTCTTCCCTGAACCAAATTCGCATCTTACATCAGAAAAGAAAGTACAGGCTCAACACCCATAATGCTGGATGGAAGCTGAGTTTGCTAAGCTGACACTGTGCCATGGTTTTGCTGGGGAGCAGACAACACAATGCCTGTTGCTTTTTGTTGAGTATGGGTGAAAAAGCAGAATGGAATCTCTATCAAATACAATAGAAACTGAAATTTTGTGGCAATGAACAAGGACTTTATTGCTGTAGTCCAGAGACCAAAAATTCATACCAGGCAATGGATGTAGGGTAGAGCAAAGTGCATGGTTTGGAGAATATGGACAGAACAAAATAATTTATCTTAACTGCAGGGTATGACATAGAGAGTGGAGCGCATGGATAGGAAAAGTCCTTCATTCTTTTTCAATTCTAAGACAGCTGCAACAACAATACAACTTTGCTTAGCCATATTACCAAAGGGACTGGGAACTTGGAAAGCTTAGAAAGAACACAGCACTGACATTCTTACATTTTGAAAGAGTCTTACCATGACCATAAGAGACTGTCAATAAATAAATTGGATATGGTATCACTAGGTATGCAAAGGATTTAAGAAAATAGGACAGGAGACATATAAATGCATTTACATCTGATTTTGAATCAAAGTTACCAAGACTTCCAAGGTGGAGAGAGAACTTTACAATATCCTTACCATCTCTTCATTCAGAAAATGTCACAGCACTGTCGTTGGAATTGCAGTGCTTATGATGGTGTTGTATTTAAAGATAGTATTTTCACAAGTCCAGAGGCAAATCAGTTTCACGTCATTCCTGGTACTTCATTATAATTTGATTTGGTTGCCTTTTATTCCAACTCCAGCTTCATAGCTAGAAGGGCTAGTCTACTCCTCCTGCCCTGCAAGGGTGTACAGCATTCCAGGAGCACTACATAATGGTGGGACTGAGCCTGCAGGTCCATGGAGACCTGAATCAGTCTAAGCCAGGCTTGTGGCATGCCAACCCTCTTCCTGCTTCTGCATTCCCCCTTTCTTCTTCGCCAGTGCTGCGAGTTATCCACTTACTTGGCAAGGTGGTTTGCCACCACCAGCAGCAAACTCTGCTCCCTGAAGCAGCCCATTCTGCAATTGCAGGAAAAATAGTGTGGCTGTTAAACTAGAAGTTAGCCGGTCAATACGTCAGTTGTTATTCCAGAAGGAGGTGGTTCTGGAGTGGAGTCAACAGGTCTCTGAGATCACGCTTTATATAACTGAAAAAAGATATTTCCTAATTAAAAAAAATAAATGTTGCTTAATAAATAAATAAATCAAAGCATCCACTCAGAAATAGATTCCCCTCAAAGCCTTTCCTTGTCACTGAAGCATGATGTTCAGTATAGCCCTTTGCTTTTTGATATGCTGAGAAGAAAGAAAAAGGACCAAGAACATTTCAAACTTGTTTCCTGCACAAAGTCATGTAAGCACTGTTGATATCTATTGCAGATGTGCAAGTTATGTTTGGATACAGATTCCAGTGCCTCACAGCTTTCAACCATACACACATTGACAAAGCCAGAGTCAAAATAGCTCACTTCAGTTTCCCACAGCACCAGTGTCATTCACCCTAGCACAGATGATCAGCATTTCCCTAATTCCCAAGCATCAGCAATACTCTTACAGAGCTGAACAATCCCTTGTGACAAGAACTTGGGGAGAGAGGATTTCCCAAAATCCTACAGGAATTTTGGTGGCTGCTCAGCCTCTGTGTGTACCTGTCATCAGTTTCTTTTTCTCTTCAGGGCAGCACAAACCATCAATGTACCAGAAAATTGTTGTTATAGCTCTCTGCAAAGGGTTGACTTGTTTTCTGCTATGTAGAGCATCAACATGAGCAGCCCTTGAGCAGGTGGAGACCAATGTCTCTTGTAAAGAAGATATCACCACAGCCCAACATCTCTAAAGTAAATGCACACAATAAGGAGCTGCTATGCATTGGTAGGGGGTGGGGAAAGGGAGGAGGACATTTATTCCATGTTGTTAAGTCCTATAAAGGCAATTGGTTAGGTTTATCAGCAATGGATGGATTTGGGGTAAGGATCATCAGGACAGAAGGATTTAGAGAGTCCCTTATTTCCAGTGTCCTTCCCCTTTTTATGGTAACCTTTTTTTTTTCCCACAAGTAAATGAAAATTGTTGCTGCAGTATTGCTGACCTCTTTCACACAGGGCATCAAATCTCCAAAGAGTCCCTTAAAGCCCAGTCCTTTCCCAGTGCTGTATCCTATTAGTGCACTGACCCTTTGTGCATCCAGCAGAGCTGCTAACCAAAAATGCCTTTGGAATCTGAAAGCTGCAGCACAAAGGCAGCCCTTAGGTTTGAATAGGGCAGAGTGGAGGGTTTTTTCCTCCTTGGAGTGAGCTCTTCATGGCATGGGAGTTACAGCGGAGCAGGTGAGGAGAGAGTTTGGGCTCTTCAGCAGATATAAATCTCTTATTGAAAAGGAAAAAAAATTGGAGTCTATACCAAGGATTTCCCAAAACAGAGCTCTTACCAGCTGACTTTAGTTGTATAAGCAGCCTCAGACATAGCCAACTTCCCAAGTCTAGGTCACCATGGGGGAAAAACCTCTGGGGAAAAAAATTTGGGTTTGAATCTGGATCAGAAGAACAGAAGGGCATCCCATTCAGAATGCAATAAAGGGAATACTTGAAAAACAAAGCATCTTTCAGGTATTAGAGCTACAAAAACTTTTTTAAAACATTCCTTGAACTTAAAAGATAGGAACAGAGTGCCTAGCAGCTCTATCAAGCTAATTTTAAATAAGCCGGTGTGAGTTCATTTAGAAAGCAGGTTGTTCCTTTGTGTCTCCAAAAGTTTTGAAAAGGAGTGGGAGATATCTACATGCAGAGAGCAAATGGATGTCCTAGATTATCTGGGACAACATCAAAATACAGTGACTGTTCTGATGAGGACAGCCAACCTCCAGGAAGAAAAGTCCAAGATAAAATGGCATCCCCAAGTAACGAATTTGCTCTTACACCCCATGACAAGTCAAATGCCCTGAGATAACTTATTTCAGTATCACAGTGGAAGACTGACAAGACAGAGACACTGAGCATACTCCTACATCCCAAATGCTTGTTTTACTTTCCCTTCACCCACTCTACCAATGCACTCTTTGTGCAAGATTTTTTTTCTCAGTAAGAAATTTGGGATAGATTACCATCCTGTCACAAACAAGGGATCACATGAACAGAACTGTGTTTAGCATTTCACTTGAAATTTTTTGTATCTGTAGTTTTGTCTTGATTATGTTTCCTCTTCGATCCCCACCAACCATACTTTGTTCACAGATCATTTAAGACTTCTAATTTCTCTTATCCTTCAATTAAGGTACTTAAGATGGGAAATAAAAACTTAAAGATTGGATGACTACACATATTACAATTGCCTTTATCACCTTCCTTCAAAACAGGTAAGTTAGGATGCCCTGCCAAGTCTTCAGCCAAGTTAACAGGAGGCTTACAATGATACATCTGTCACTGCTACTGGAGTAAAAACAGAAGTCTGTTTTTCTTCCTTTCTCCACCCCAACACTTATTTATGTATTTAACTAACCTACCCAGTTGACTAGCTGTGCCTGCCTCAGAAACAGAGAATTTGTGTGGTGTCTGGTCCCTTCCTTTAGTGCAGCCCAGAGGAATCCTGGCTCACCGAATCCCTGAATCACCTTGGCTGCAAGGGAAGCATGGAACAAATCCCACGAAGCTAATACCGAAAACACAGAAGTCAGAAGGGCACTTTGGGTACAGAGGCCTTGAATTTTCTTTAAAATATTTTTTAAATGCTGCAAAAAAGATACTATTCTTTAATATTTAATCAACTTTGGTAACAGTGTCTCATCATCAAAATAAAAATGAAAAAGGAATGTTTGTGGATATTTGCAACTATTATTTGCCCCTGTAGGTGCAGAGAAAATGAAAGAAATGTAGCCCCCACATGAGCTAAAAAATGTACTTCTTATTGGGAAGTAAACGGTTTTAAGTGGAGACAGGAAAGATATGGATAAAATAAGAATATTGAAGGTAATATAGTGAAAATAACTGATGGTTACCATCCCTTCCAAATATTTCTACTATCAGCAAAAAGGTTAAACTTAGGAACAGATAGAAGACAATAAGTTATGCCACTGCTATCACAAGCTTAATATCTGCACAGATCAACTAGTAAAATCTTTCCTTACTGCTTACTGGTTTCTCTTAGCAGCAGAGCATCTGCCCTTACAGGAAAGGTCTGTCTTTTCCACAGATCTGCACTCATGTAAACCTCTTACAAAGAAGGGCTCTGCTCCCTCAACTATTCTGGAGTGTTTCAGTCCTCAGAAAGAAAGGGTTTGGACAGAAAGACGAAGTGATACATTTTCAGTCTCCCTTTTTTCTTGATTTTTACTGCCTACATTAGTCAGCCGTGCCCATGCAGCATGTAACATTCATATCATTAATAAAATAGTCTGTTAACATCCTTGGAGGCAGGAAAATAAACCTGAAGCGTTGATTTCAAGGTTCATCTGGAACAGGCAACCAACATCAACTGCACTAAAGGAAAAGTGAAAGCCAAGGCCTTCGGCAACATGCACACAGCAGTGTCTCTAGCAGAGGGCTCCCGCCTGGTTACATTTGTTACCCCAGAACCACAGGACACCAGCATCTCCACTGCTCTGGACTCGGAGAGCTAGTGCAACAAAATCAGTACCATTTCCATAGCTGATTTTGCCTACAAGCACCAATGCTGGTCCACCTCTCCCTTCCTGCTTCCCCACTTGCAAGGATAACTTCAGCAAAGAATACAACTTCACAGCCATGCTGAGGTACCTAAAGAGCTGCGATCACATTCAACTTAGAGCATAAAGTTAAGAACTACAGCTAACAAAATCAAGGTGTTTGACTCAGGGCTAATATGGGTAGAATATAGCTCTCAGGAGTAATTTTTCCTCCATTCGGTCTTCTTATTAGGCACTTAGAAAATTGATGACCTGAGCAAAGTAAAATGCAAACCCACCTAAAACTCACCTGCACCCTCTATCTAGCAACTGTTCTACCAAAGCTCACCGTATTTGCAGTTCTGTACTTCCTTCCTTTCTAGAAAACAGATTTATACATTTTTGTTATCTCAAGGTAACACACTTGTGTTACCCTGATCTGAACATACAAAGCAGAATGGTAAACTGAGGCCTTCAACAACATCCACATTTGCTCAGAGCAGAGGGCTCTCACCTGATTGCATTTGTTACCCCAGAAACACAGGACTCATTTGGCTTCGTTTTCAGTGCAGTCAGTTCATTTAGGTCAGCTGCAGACAGGCATCACTGACCTCGGTCTAAAACTAGAGAGCTTTGTTGTCCCTCTGCCACAGGACAGGCCATATGCACCAGTTACTTTGGGGTTAAGAAAAAAAAAATATACATCCTGTGTGTCTTGATTAAGAGCAAAGAGCCTGCCTCGGAGTAGCTTCTCCTTTCTAGGCTATAGAAAAATAAAGGAGGGAAAAAACCAGAGGCCCTAGTAAGGCTGACAGAGGAGCACCTCAGTGATCAATGCAACTGAAAAGGATGAGGCAGTTTTCATCACTTTATCGCAGAGCTGGCTGCTGCAATCAGCGGTACGTCATTTGCTCCGTCACTCTGTGAGAGGCCTCATCTTTGACCCTCTTCTTGGTAATTATCCCCTCCTACAGCTCACATGAAATGAGACCTATCAGGTGCTCCAGCTGCACTCAGTCACCATCTTGGTGCATACATCTTATGACTCCTTCCGAGGACAAGCAGGCAGAAGCCAAAAATAGCTTCCTCATCTTATTTACACAACAATCATGAACACTGTAATAAACAAATAAGCTCTGATGAAGCTGCTTTATAAAATTACATCAAATTTAAATATTTTATCTTCCACCAGGAAGGATAAACAGAAGTGCTAGCACTATCTTTAAAACAACAACCAGAAGAAAATCATAACTGCCCAATTGTTAATTTCTAATGTATGTGTCAATATTGACAATAATCAGAAGCTTGTAAAAAGAATTTTTTCCCAGCCTTTTTTTCCCCCTTCAGTTCTTACTAAAAAGTCTCAATCAAACATGTTTAATTCTTTCCCTAGTTGGCACAACATATGCTTAAGTTTCACTGACCTTAATAAAACATAGGCAAGAACTTGTTTTACTGTGAGTTGAAGTATTACCCTCAAATCAGAGTGCATAACCAAAAGCAAAATTAAAGTGCAAAGAAGGTAAACTGCAACAGACGTATGATCCTGAGAGTGAAGGAATTGAGTCCTGGGGGACTTGTTTTCTGGTTTGTCCAGTAAATCAGATCAATGAGTTAAAGGTCTGCAAGGAAGATAGTCATTATGCCCCTATTGTATGCTGGAAAGCTTCAATTTAGTTCTTTTGTTTGATGCTACTTCTCTCAAGCTTACATTTCAAGGAATTTATTGTTTTTAAAACCAAGATTTTGGAAATGAGGGAAAGAAGCTCTGAGCCACTTGTTTGTTCTCACAGATACCTTGAATCCAGATGACTGACAATGAATGGCAAAGGCAACTGGCCTTACCTTATTGGGTAAATCTCTTCTGCTGTTGATCTGTTTGGTACCAGAACTGTACCAGAAGCTGCTGTAAAAGACAGGGACACTCCTGCAGCTGGAGAAACTCCACTCTGCACAAACACAGTGGAAATATCACACCAGCTTAGAAAGAGTATAAACACTTGATTTTTTTCCCAAAAGGTGAGCAATCATTAAAGCCATACAACATCTGAAAGTAGCAGATAAACTTGAGGGAAGATCCTCATTTTATTTGTTGCTGGCACTATGAATGTCCTTATAAGCCCTAATTTAAAAGAAACCAACCTGCTTCCCCTCCATGATGTACTCTAAAATTGGAATTGGACTGGCAGGAGGTTGTGGAGAGTGTGTTTACAGAAGCTTTGAGCTTTATGCCAGGGAGCAGACATAGAGAACTCCTTTTGGTGGAGCTTGCATGGGCATCTGCTTCAAGGAGCAGGTCCTAACAGAGGAATCAGGTTCACAAGTCACAGTACCATTCATTTCCACTTCAAGTATTTCCTAAAATCTGAAAGACTCAGAAACTGAGCATTGCGTTTGCACATTTCTGTGCCAGCACAACATAACATATGCTTGACACATCTAGAAACATTATGGTGCTGCTTCCATTTCCTGCCAACCACAACTCTTTCTTTTCCTTCCTGATTTTAGGTTTTGTGAATTGTTTCAGTGAAGGAAGAGGAGGAATAGAAGAACACTTCAGTACCTGGGAAAATAAAGTGTTCAGAGCAAAGAGGCAAAGCACGTGTTCTCAGGATCAGCTGGAGGCAGAAAATACCACAGAGCGTGACACAAACTGAGAAAAGATTTTGTACTTGCTTTTCATTTGTTCCCACAACAGATGGATGCTGGCCTGACTCAAATACTCCATGAAGTAGCAGTCATTGCATATGCTTCCAGATCTGTGTCAGCCTAGCTGAAGGCAAACGCGCCACTAGCCGAACACAAGTTGAAGGAATCAGCATAGCAGGTACGACCAGGATGGTTACAGATCCTCAAAGTCTCAAAGGGTCCTCTTCCAGTTCTTTCAAGGCTCAAAGTGCTTTTAGTTATCTCTGCTATGAGCAGCACTGGGTTTGAGGTACATAACAGTGTTGATAAATTTGGTATGCAATTTTAGGAAGACCACAAATTGAGGATCCACCCTTTAAACAGGTTCAGATTTGGGAAACAGTCAAAAATCTGAAAGATTTTATCCTTATCTAAACAATTCAAACAATCTGAGCACCACTCAAGTCTGCACAAATGGACTGAACTCCCTAGAGAAAGCCTTTTCTCAAGAAAGTTTGAGTATTTCCAACCCTGGCTTGGCAAGAAGTTAACATGAGAGCAGATTCCCTTGTGGTATTTTGGTATTTCTGATTCCAAACACAGCCATAAAAACAGAGCAAGAAGATGGATTTTGATACATTAGCTGAATTTTTAGACATATAAATTAACTTTTTTTTTCTGATTACAAACTCTCTAATGTTTTTGAGCACAGACTCCACAACCTTGACCGATGTGATGGCTCAGCTTTACTATGTGGTGGCATTGTTTGTTTCAAAAATAAGGGCATCACATGGCAAAAAATGCTCTCTCTTCTCTTCTTACAAAAAGTTATCCCAGTACAATGGCAGACCACTGCTCAATAGAAGGTAGCAGTAAGACTGCTACATTTCTGCAAGAAGTCCTTTGCCTGTTACACCATTGGAAAGGTAGATCTAGCAAGGCTTGGTGAAAACCATGTACTCTCAAAGGTCAAAGAGGGTCTATCACCTATAAATCTCAGGGGCAGTTTAAACAAATTACAAAATGGCACAATCTCACCTACCAAGGAAGTCAAAACAGCGTGATATTTCTCCCCAAAATACAACAAAGGTGCAAGCAAAATCAGAGATTAACACCCTCCTCCTGATTGGCTACACAGGAAAAGCCGCATTTTGGAAAAGAATGAGAGAGTGTGCGTATTTATATCCAGCAGCTACAGGAACAAAAAAATGGTATTTTACCCAGAGTCTGATCCCTGAAGAGGCCCACAGTGGCAAAAATAGGATAATTGTAAAATAATAGCTCACGGTGTTCTCACACTTTTTTTTCCCGTGCTGCTAAAAGCAATTCACTCAATCAGCAGTTGGCTATCACCAAAATTCCCTCCTTCATCTCTGTATTCCACTTAGGGAGTAGCAAATATAGGGCACTCAGCTCATAACTTCTGTTTTTTTCAAGCAAGAAAATTCTTATAAAAATGAAATAAGTCTCTGGTTTAATGGCCATCAACTGAGCACAATAGCTATGCTGGGAACGAGAGATCTTGAAAAAATTCCCTTCATGACTACAGGGCTGATTCTTTCATATTGAATGACTGTGGCGTGATTCCAGATGCAGAAAAGCCAACTCCTTTAGGATGGTTTGTTCTTGATTTTAGTTAATCCTCCCAGACTGCAGAGTATTCTGTAACAAACCAATCAGCTAGGGGGCCTCCAGAGTGCAACACCCCACTTCTCAAAACTTGGATCTGTACCCAGTCACGCAAGGAAGTCTAATCCTACACGAAGGCATACATTTGTGCACCCACTGCTAACTTCCAGAAAACCTTTACCACGGATGTTCTGGGAAAATGGTTATCCTCCATCTGCAGTTTCTTTTTTCAGCTGGTACTCATAATCAGTTGGCTTCCCTGTACCCCTGTCGATCACAGTCAATATTTCTACAGCACGATCTATAAGACTGCTTTAACCTGGCATGAGCCTGAATGTTTCTAGTTTTTCCAGAGCCTCTTTGACAAAAGGTCATTCTTCCCAAAATATACCAGGATGACCCAGCCTCAAAACAATTCAGGACCCAACCATCTCATTAAAAACAAACAAGACTACTTAAAAATAGAAAGAAAAAGTAATTATATCTTGCCTTTTTTTGTTGCTATAAACACATCCAGCAGACACATATGCTAAATCAAGGCTCGAGAGATTCAGTTTGGGTCTATTCAGCAAAAAACTTCCTGCAATTACAAAGACCAGGTCTTGTATAGCAGTAGTCATCTGTGGCTCTCTCTTCAGGCACCCTGTCAGAAGGGCAGTTTCTCCTTTCTGAAGCTTTCTTCTGACTCATTCAAATAGCTGTAATTTTACTATGTCCTCTTGCAGTTTCCATGGACCAGATATTCCTCCCCTGCTCTCAAAACATTCTGTGACATTATTACCCACAATCGGTGTGTTATGCTCTATCTTGAAATCAGCTGAGGCCTTTGAAGATTAAGAAAAGATGCAAGGTAAATGTTATATGTTATTACTTTAATTATGTGTCCATCTACTAACAGCTCATCACTGACAGCATGAATTTAAAACTAAATTCTACCAACTTCCTAAGTTCTAAGCTGCCCATTGCCTTCCAGAGATATCAGGAAATTAACTGGAGCCTGGGGAAAGGGGGGACAGGGGAGGAATCTTTGACCACACAGCAAATATTAATGCAGAGAACAAAGGGCTCCTTTCAGAACCAGCATCTTGGTTTTGTGGATCCTAAGTGTTTCATCTCTTAATGTTTCATCTCCTAATGTTTCATCTCTCCCTCATTCTTCAGAAGTCCCAACAGCTGAAACATGTCTAAAACAATGGATGCACGGCGTCAAGTCATTCTTCCACCAACAGCTCCAAATACTGCCAGCACAACACACCAGACCTGTCAACATTTTGCCTTTCCTTCCGTATTTCCTCCATGACAGCCCACTAAAACAGAGCTGCTTCTGAAAAGCCACTGAAAAAGACCATGCTAATGGAGCAAAAGCCCCAACTGGGGCACCAGCCAACAATCCCAGAATTACCATCTGACCAAGCTGATATGCATTTCATTTGAGCTAGCTAAGTTTACCCATAATTTGCAAACATTCTCAATTCATAAATCAGTAACAATTCAGAAGTGATTATTGCTGCATTACATCATTTTCTATGAACAGCATCAATGCAGCTGCTTGCTACATCTGTGAGTATTTTATGGATACTATCCACAAGTCAAGAAAAAATATTTTCTGCCAGGACCCACCAATTATTATCATGCTAAGAGAGTAAAGGTAAGCTAAAATGAGGATTGCTTTACCCTTCACCTCTTATGAGTTAACACTTCTCTCTTCTTACAGCTTTGAGTGAAAGAAGCCTGGCACACAGTTCATTTGAATTTCCATCCCCAAATCCATCCTTTCCAATTTGGCACAGTGGGAAGATTCTCTGTAGAGGTACAGTACGAGTTGCTGCAAATCACGACTCAGGTGCTTGGCAGATATCTGCATCCAAAGTTCAGATAACACCTGGCCATACGGTTCTGCCTGTAGACAGAATGATGATTCTCTATCTATCATAATTTCAAGAGAAGCAAAAATGCAGATAGCCAGATAACAAGCAAACAGCAGATTTACAGGAGCCACTTGGTCTTGAAATCTTGTAGAGAACACTGAAGCAACCAACTCTCATGGTGCGGTGAGGAAGTAACCAGCTAACATAGCTTGCACTATGTCCCTTTTCTTGCTCTTGGATAATCTGGTTTTCCTATCAACTATTTTAATAATCTTTTCTGAATGAAACATACCAGGTTTTCAGGATTTTGCTTTAAACAGTCATGTGATTTCTGTGTCTTTTTGAGGTTTAGCTATGTAATCCCCCCTGGTAATTTTTCTTTCAGAGGTTCTAACACTTCTGGACACCATATCAAAATTGTGCATACACTTATGGTTATGTACAAAGCTGGCATTATACAACAGCGAGTTTGTAGCCAAGAGAACGGAAACTCCCTAAACCAAAGATGACTTAAAAGAAGTAATTCCCTTCAATCACATAAGATCTGGTCCATCTCAGGTTTTCCACCCAGTCGTTTTTCCACCTAGTTCTTCTGCTTTATGTCCTTTCCCTGTGGACAGACACGCGTGGGCCACTGCTTGACCTTTGTACCCCTGCCCATATATTTAGGCTGCCATTAACATCACGTAAGAGACTAGCTGGAAGAGATGAGCTCCAAGGAAAGTGGAGCCAGAATATCCCCCTCTTCTGTAGCCAAGTGCACCATGCTGCCAACACACCTGCTCCCCACCAAGCCAGCAAGCGTCAAGGTTATTTTGGGACCTGCATCTACAGATGGTGGCACAGAGCACCAGCAGTATGAAACACAGTGAGGACCACACAGCTGAAACCTACAATTCAGGGACCAGCCAGCATCAGGGCAACTAACCCCCCCAAAACCAGACATAGTCAAGGACATGAGACCCTGTGAGGTACTAGTCCCCGATGCATTGAAGTGGAGCAAGGAGGCACAAAAAACCACCATAATGAGGATGTGATAGTGATGCCATGAGGTCCTTCCTCCAATTTTGGCTGTGCCTTTATTGCAGCAAAGCTTCCAATGAGAAGACATGGCCCTGCAGTGACTTCAGGCCATCAAAAACCAGCCATGGGGGGAGCCTGAGCCTGGTGGAGAGGCAGTGGGCACCTTGTAAGCTGCCTTTGCATAGGGAGAAGAACAGGCAAGGCCTGCCACCCAGAGCTCATCCAACCCTCAATGAGGTGTCTGAAAAGGGAAGAGGAATGTGTGATGCTTGCATGAAGGGGGACAAGGAGAGTTCGGCATGGAGCAGCCGTCCCCCTGGGTATGGGAGGACACTTGGGCCAGGAAGCAGCATGCCTGTTCCCTTACGGCAGCCATAAGGGCTGCTTTAGAACACCTGCACTTTCCTTTTACTACTGTTTTTGTCATTTATTTGCCATGGGGATAGGGAATGCTGTGCTCAGGCGCAGTTTTCTGTGAGGGTCCATCCCTGGTGAGCACTCAGCCTCTGACTGCAAAGGGAGTAATTTATGCCCTGTGGTGAGGAGGAGTTGCTGCTTGGGTCCCTGTGAGCAGCCAGCACTGCTGGGCCCTGGGCACAGACCCCCATTTGTGACAGTCCCAGTTCTCCACCCAAGCACGGAGGCGTTTAGGGGTAGTTGATACCCCAGTGTGCTCAAGTGACACAAACTTATCCCAGCCTCACTGTACCAGTAGGTGCAGTCTGAGTCCTGCCTGCCAGCAGGGTCAGCATCTGCTAAAACAGAGTGATATACAGCTTCAGTAGTGAGGAGGGAATTGCGGGGAGACACGTCAGAATACCATGGCTGACAAACCACCTCTCTTAACAGAAAAATGAGAATTCCAGGGGAGGTTTAGATCGGGTGTTAGGAACAATTTCTTCACTAAAAGGGTTATCAGACACTGGAATAGGCTGCCCAAAGAAGTGCTGAGTCATCACTCCTGGAGGTATTTAAAAGATGTGTAGATGTGGTGTTTAGAGACACGGTTTAGTGGCGGACAGTGCTGGGTTAATGGTTGGACTCAATGCTCTTTGAAGTCTTTTCTAATCTAAATGATTCTATGATTCTATGAATTGCTGTAACTAAAGCTGCAGGGGACTTTGCTCGCTCCTACTAGAAGTTTTCTCTGTCTCCTCCATGCCCAGAGAAGCGCCCATGGGCTCCAGAGCACACCTGGCCATCTGCACATTGATAAAGCCTTCACCTGCAAGAACATGACTCAATATAAACCTTGCTCATTTATGGTCTAACATCCATCCCAACAACAATGCTACTACTAGAACTATTTAGTCAATTGTGAAATCAGTAAAGACTGCACTTAGGGAGACAAAGTATTGAAAATCCTGAACCATGACTACCTTAAACTCTAGTAAAGTTCAAGTTTCAGGCCCTTATGCAAAGCTTCACCAGCACATCAAGACACACAACCACCAAGAAAAGTAAAAGGCACAGAAGATACCTAAGGAATAAAAATGCTTATTTAGGATCTATCATCAACAGCTTTTCACATCCCTTAAATTTCCCTGTGGGTTACATCCCCCAGCCAAGATCTCTTCTGTGGGTGGCTGGAGTGAACAAGTGGAGGCAGTGCCTGGCTGGGACCCAGCCCTTGGACAAGACTTGGGGTCTTGTCCATGCAGGTCTCCAGCCATAGATGTCCCCACAGCCTGACTCCTCCAGGGAAGGCTCTGATTTTCTGGCAGGTGATATTTTAATGGCACATTGAAACTGTATGCAGAAAGCAAGTGTTCTGCACTGTTACTTATGCAGATACTGAAAACACAGGTCCATCCCCCACAAAAAAAATATTTCAACAACTAAATTGCTGTAGCCTTCCTGTGAAATCAACAAAACTAGTACTCCCCACAAAAACATGAACTGAGCTGGAAAATTTTAAAACTTTAGTTTGTATAATTACATTATGTTATTGGAGATATTCTGTACATCAAGAGCTGATCAGATCACAGTACCTATCTGCTGCTGGATAGTCTGTGATTTACATGTTACTGTTCGTGGACACATAAAAATAAATACTAAGACATGACTCAAATAAGCTTTGGATTCTAGATGTTTAAAATTTAGATGCCAACCTAAATAAAACATTAATATAGCAAGAATTTATATCCAGTCTATTGTCTAAATGTCCTTCCATTCGTGTCATCACCTGAACAGAAATATGGCTTTCATTTGTTTTGAGGCATATTCCAAAAACCTACAGGTCACAGTTCTACCATTGCATTTTGGACCATAACAGTTTATAATTTAAAATAGTTTCCTTTTTTTTGCACCGGTGAAAGTATACTTCCTTCTTTTTTTACCAGTTCTCTCACTCATATATCAAATGGCTTATGTAAGCATTACAGCTGCTGATTGACTAAGAATTATGCACAGGAAATAGTTTCCTAAAATATCCTGGTTTTTTGACACTTCTCAGTTCCACTCAGTTGTCTGTCACTTAGACTTATTCTTGGGGCAAAAGGAACACCTTTTAATATCCATACAGAATGAAGGAAAACAGAGGCTCAAGGCAGGTGGATTCACCAGGCTCTACTGCAATATGAACAGCTAACTGACTAAGCCTCCACCAGTTGTCACATACAAAACGTAGATATGTCACACTAACAAGTATCACTTGGGGTCCTCATCCAGGGAAACATTGCCAGGTATTCACTTATTCATCAAAAACCCCATTTTTTTTATAAAAAACACTTATTTATCAAAAAAACCTATGTTATCCAAAAGTAACTAAAAGGGAAACTTTGAGGAATGGTGTTTAATTCTTACAGAACAATCTGCCTATAACATAAAACAGTTAAACCCTGGAAGGTCTCCCAGTAAGGACCAGGAGTACAGCAAAATCACTGGACTTGACATGACAGGAAAACAAGCAGATAAAATTACTAAGACGACTCCTGCACCCAGCTCTGATGAACTGTCACAGGGGAGGTCAGGTCATCCTGTAGCCAACAGCGTGCCAATAATTTCAATTAAATTCCAGAGGAAAAGCTCAACATCCGGAGGAAAAAAAGTTTCCTTCAGCTATTGTTTCCTTTCCAAAGATCACTTCTTCAGCTAAAAGGACGGGGAAGAGGAAAGAAAGAAAGGGACTGGGTGAATAATGCTCCGTGACTAATAGCCGTGGTCTGACCAGTCTGAAACAGCTTCAAGTACTCATGACCTTTTGAAGAGCCACAAGTTAGATGCTAACAAAAACGCATAACACAAACTCTCACACCCCCCTCCTTTTATCAAATGGGCGTTGAGATGAATAAGCTGACAAAAACAACATGGAAGTAATCTGCTGAGTAATTCCCCTAATATTCCACCGTGGGTTGGCTCTGAGAGTTTGAGGCACACAGCTACGAAGGCACTGTGCTGACTGTATTTCAGATGACAAATTCTCATTCATCACAAACAAATACTACGCATTGTTCCACAGCTTACACAAATGTCCTCCTGAAGCAGTACTCAAGTCATTAAGAAATTGCCAAGCCCTCCCATGTATCTCATTACACAATTTCTCTGAGAGAATGTGAAAGCTCTCACCCAACTGCTCCACGCATCCCACTCCCTGTTATCATTCTATGGGACTTCACTCAGTGCATGCATTCCCCATGCCATTTAAAGGTCTTCAGTATAAATCTGCTTTCAGGAGGTGGCACACCAGTTAACTCTTGAGGGGTTGTTTTGTGATCTTTTCCATCAATTAACACAAATCTACCCCAGGTTGCAGTATCATTAGATCAAGCTTGGCAAAAGCAGATAATAGTAATAATAACATACTACTCTTAATATAGTATTTTAATACTTTTCATCTCCAAAATCACTTTTAAGACATTAAGCTTAACCTATTAATATCTATATTAAATGATCAGAAGTACACAAAATGCTGTTACAAGTACACAATTCCGGTACAAATACTAAAATTCACTGAAACATTTCCTAAACCAACAAATATCAGAAAGCAATATGATCTGTTCTGTAGAGAAAAAAATACTATGTTGATTGCATTTTGAACATACACTGCCAAATTCTCAAATAACTGCACAATCGGAAAAAAAATGCACACCATTAAGTATAACTAGTTAGCAAAGATAACTCAATAAAACTTAATGGGAAGTGCTCAAAACTCCCAAGTAAATAATTTTGTTAGCTGTAAAAATTAACTCACATTTGAATAGACGCCTAAGTATTATTTAGCCAGCACTCAATTTGAGAACATTATCTATCTTGGGAGAAAAGTAGTTTGGGCTAAAGCAGGAACTGTGATATGATTACCACCCAAACTTTTGGGGAAAGTCTGGCAGTGCATCCAAAGTTCACGCCTAGCACACGCTTATGTAAGTCAGAATCCTAAAATCTGGACGTAACAACTGAAACTGAAGGGAAATTCAGATTTTAGACCATCCCCATCTAGAGGAAAACTTGTTTATAATTGTGAAAAAGGATCATAAAACTGTGGAAAGGCATTGTGTGAAATTCATGCAGCTACAGAACTGATTATAGAACAACAAAGCAGAACTTTGAGGTACAGCCTGAGCGATGAATACTAGAAGCCCAGACCACTCCAATCCTGGGGAAAACTTAAGCAATCTAAAATAACATGGTGGCAGCACAACAAACTGCGGGACCCTCTTGGGCAGACTCATGGGCAGGAATAAGAAGCCATGGATGAGAACAAAAGAGGGACAATGAAATGAATGTCTTAAGCACTGACAATTCCAAAGATGAGAGGTGACAGGAAAGATTTTGAAGAGAGAAGTAAACAGAGTAGAAGTCACAAACAGGAGAGCTGACAGCCTGAAACTGTTTGGATTTTAAATGAGCTCAGTGGACAGAGAAGGGGAAAGATCATTGAACTGTTACCCATGAATGACAAGGATGGAAGTGGAGCACTGTGAGAATGAAGACATCCAGCACATTTGGCAGCAATAGCTTTAGGAGGGTCTTGAATGGGGACACAGTGGCAGCAGATCGTGCTTAGTCTCTGACATGTATCAAAGAAGAAGGAGATGGGGGTAAGTGGAAAATTGTCCAGCCTAGGAGGAGAGATGAAGAAGAAAGAAGCACCAGAAAATTCAGCAAAGAAAGAGGAAAAACCCTTGGGCATGTGCAGAATTGCTGATGAAGTGTTTACTGATGAGTGGTGAAAGAATCTCATGTCAGCTCAGCAAGCTGGGAAAAGCACCTCAAGACTGAAAAGGGGCAGCAGCAGTCCCTAGCACAAAGGCAGCAAAAATGAAAAAGATGCTCAATGCATTCTTAAGACAGCACATTTAGTACAGTATAGGGAATCTGACTGAGAGGGGGTGCTGCAGCAGAGTCCTTAGAGGATACAGAACCAATTGCATTTTTCCTGATCTGCAAAAGATATGTTTCTCCTCCCACCCACCCCAAAGACCACCTTTTAAATTTAAGATTAAGCCTCTAAATTTTTAGGGAGGACATCAGAGATCTAAGGAATAAGAGGACCTAAGAAAACTTATGCACTCTGTTTAAAAGCCTTACTAACTCTACAGGAAAAGTCTTGGCAAACATAACCTAACAAAGCCTAGCAATAACTAGAAGCATATGCAATGCTCCAGCTGACCCACCATGCAGTGTTTGCTGAAGTAACACACATATTTCTCAGATAACATTTGCCAACAGGTTTCACATCCAGTGTTTGTCCCCTCAGAGTAATGTCAAGGTGATCCTCAGAAGATGGATCTCAAACAGGAGGGCCAAGACCACCAGTCTCATTTTCACCATAGGTTCTGTAACATGCTTTGCAGAGGAGGAGCCAGGAGGAACCACTCAGCTGCCATCAGGCCATTAGATACTGCATGACCACAACAACACTTTGCTATTTTTAAAGTGGATTAAGACTCCCCTGCTCCCGTGCTGCTGGGCCTGTGCCTATTCAATAGGAAATGCTACTGCTGCTGGGATTCAGTAATTCTGAACCTTGCTTACCTATGGCAGGAGGTCTTAAGCAGTCAGTCAGACAGGAAGGGCAGGGAGAGAAGGAAGAAAAGGCTCTGCTTCTTTAACAAGAATGCCTAAGTGTTAGCTGCTACATCTGAAAACTTGGCGCATATTAGTCCACCGGGAAGGTCCAAGGGCATCAAACCAGACAAGGCATCTGTAAACACAACCATACTAAAATGTCCAGGCTGAGGCACCCAAACATGCCACACAAGCTGCACTGAGCTGTAGCAGTTAAATCTTTCCTGACAGAGTCTCCCAACCTCTCATGGCACCCCATGCTCACCATTTGGCAGGAGCCACCTCCACCCCAAGCCAGCAGACCCCACTCCTGAGCAGCCCAGAGGGCTTGCTAGACACCATGACACAAGGTGCTCCATCCTCCTCCCCATCACAAAGGAACCACGCTACGCTGAGCTAGGGAGAGCAGACACTTTTTCCATATATAATAGAGCCTCTCAGCCTTATATGCATTAGGCACCCTGTAAGAGGAGCACTGGAAACTGCAAGGTACTGTACTGTATTAATGTCACTTAATGGTAACTGTCAATGATCATGATGGAATAAATATGGAAAAGGAAATTACTGTAATTGATTGACAGTCTGGAAACTTCCACATATGATCTAATGAGAGAGGCCTGTGAGAAGCTGCTGCAATAGAGGCCATTAATGCAAATCATATGCACCATGCCTGCTCTCTGAATTATGCAATGCCATGTGAATGTCTAATCTGTTTCACCAAGCTTGTCTCTATCCAGGAAGAGTATTCTACTGACACACTGATTAGTATATTAGGGGAGTTTCAGAAGTTCAGTGCTAGAGTGAGTGCCATTACAATGTTATTAATTTAGTTCAGAACAAAACAAACAGGTTTGTAAAGCCATCAAAATCACTACATAGGTCTACAAGATACGTTTGTCATGACTGATGGGAATTTCCAGGAATGTCTTGTGATATATGGTCGGACTTTACAAATAGATAAGGAGAGTATCACTTTTCTAGGAAACTGCTGTTGAGTACTTAGGAATTGAAGACAAGGCAAAAGGCTTGATATAGCTTCATGATATTTTGCACGGATTTCCAGAAAGAACACTGTGATAACAGAAACAAGCAGGAAATTTGGAAGAGGTAGCTGGCACATTCGTATTGCAGTAGCGCTATAGACACAAAAGCTAGCATACAAACATGTTGGAAGATGGTGTCTGTCCCAAGGTTTCTGGGTTAATGCCATTGTATTTTCCCTCTCAAAAATATACTTAGATCAAATGCCACTTAGATCAATGCTGGAATTTATTTTGATGGAGTCATCTCGGTCCCTGGGGAACACTTGTTCTTTGTGCAAAGCAGTAACGCAATTAGCACTACAGTGTCTATTAAAGGCAAGCACAGGTCTGGACCACAGGAGACTTCACACAGTTTCAGATTAAGCTTGTGGATGTGAAGAAAGCTTGCATAAAGCCTCCTATGCCTGTGCTAGCTGCCTCTCCCTTATTTCCACCAAAGTAAAAGTCATTCAACTGTAACAAGGAATTGAGAGAAGGCACTGCAATGTACATAGGATTCCTCACTACTTTCTAAAAATAGCCATTTTACAAGCCTGAAACCCAAATAATAAAGCCGAAAATTAGACTTAAGTCATTCACTCTAGCTGAAATGAACACTTAAAGCAACCATTTTGCTTCAATACCTCTTGCATCAAAGGTTCACAGGCTACCTATGTCTAAAAAAAGCTGGAGTGCCCATGAACCCAGTAAGAAAAGTGAAAAACAGATGAAGAACAGCTTTGTCTCAAGATAACTGCTGCTCTCCTCTTATTATGCCAACAAAGTCCTGGCCCTGTGAGACACCTTGGCCTTTTACACCCACCTAGCACTTGCCAGGAGACAGGAAAATTTCATTCAGGACAACTGCAAGGGCATGGAGGGCTCAGAGCATAGCCAGGCTTTCCAGGTAAAGCAGTGTTGAAGGCACTTGCCTTGCCTCACGTAGGGTCAAGAAAAGTGTGTTTCCCACTCCTCCTTGTCACAAGAGGCCCCAAGGCACCTATGAACCTCCTATGTGGAAAACGGGACAGACACCATGCAAGAGATCCTCAGGATCCTCTTCAGTGTTCCATACTGGATCACTCTTTTCCACTAGTTCGTCTGCAAACACAATAACAATAAACCCTCTCTTTTGTGTGAGAGCTAAGATTTCATAGAGTTATTACTTGTGCAGCAACATTACAAAACAGCCCTGTTACTGTCTAGGTTTTATGGCACCTGGACATGCCTAGGGACAGATGCTGACAGCGGCCTGAAAATAAGTACAAGGAACAAGGCAGGGTTTCATATTTGGCAAGTCAGCACTGGGGAAGCAGGGATCCATGCGTCATTATAACATTACATACTCTTGTAGGGGAAAGATACCTACAGACCCCCTGGATTCAGGCATTGCTACTTTATTAGGTTATTTGCAGTGCCACATGACAGCAGAGGCTCAGCCTCATCAGCGGTGCAAGCACGGCAGCGGGAAATGGAGCCCTCGACCCAAAAGCCCTGCAAATATACCAACAGCCTGTCAGCAGAGGACATCAGTTTTTTGAGCTGGGTGCAATGATCACCTCTGAGGATTTGCATTTGGGCATTACTTTTGCAAGCAGATGAAAGGCTGCTTTTACCCACACAGGGAGCCCATGGGCAAGGAATCAGTTCCTAGCCAAACACCAAGCAGTTGGACTCAGCAGGACCCGGGGTGCAGAAGTGCCCGCTTATGCTCTGGGACTCAGCAGCATGATGGGTGGCTTCACATGCAACCCTAATGGACTGCTAGATACGTCTTTGCAGGGAAATCTCAAATCTTTTCCCTTGGGATAAACACATTTGGCAGCCAGTGGTTTAAAACCTCTTCACAGTGATTTCAGAGAAGAGATAATGCATGTTCGTAAGCTCTCAAGAAATCAGTACAGCTTCCTGGCAGCTACACAACTCTCAAAGAGGCTGCAGGCACCCTGAGACCTGCAGACCCCCAGCTGGGACAGGAGTGCCTACGCTGGTACAACGTGTTTCCCTGGTTTTTCCTCTTTTCCTTACTGCCCCGCCTCAGAGGTTGCTTTGGTAAACCAAAGATTAAGGACGTTTTGATCAGACTTGCCTTGCTAACAGAAAGGATTAACTCTCCGTGACATTTTGATGTTTTGAATTCACACCACAGAAATTTATTAATTTTTCTTGGGAGGTTGAATTTGTCTGGGAGGGATGCACGAGGCAAGGATGGGGACGGGTTTTGCAGGAAACAGAAGGCTTCTCTCGCCTTGGAGGAGTTATTTGCCACCCAGAGGTCAATACTCTAGATTTTTGCAGAGACTGATGCTTTCAACATTTAAAAACACTCTGAGGGAAAAATATTGTGCATGTGTGTGTTTTCAGCATCCATGATTTCACTACTTTTTTTGCAGAACAGTGATTCTTTCTGTGCCCATTTGATGCAAAGTTTGGGTTTGGGTAGGATAGGCCAGAAAACCAAAACCTGGGTCCAGATTTCAATTGCTCCCAAAAGTTCAGGCACACAAGGTCTCAGACTGCTGTGTAGCTAGTAGCCAGCTGTGAATTAACACTCCTCTGACATTGCAGCATGCTAAGCTTCTACAGGAAAACCAGTCCTATACCTTAAACAACGTGGCACACCACTTTGTGGAGCCCGGTAATGATGGAGAATAGTATTAACATTCCAATCAAAACATCCAGGAGGAGGAAAAGGAGAACTAGTACTTCCAATGTCAATTCCAATTAGGAGGAAATAGAAGCCATAGATGAGAAATAGGAAGCATCTGTACGTGAAAGCATATTTAGCTTTGAAGCTGGCGTGGGAATATTGGCTTAGTCCTTACTTTCCCCAAGTGTTATGTCATCTCATGTGTAATGTTGACACTTACAAGGATTAGTTATTAAATAATTCCTTTACAAACAACAGGGAATAATTCTGGCCTTTGATATAGACAGATTATGATCTCAGATGCTACTATAAAGATCTTATATTCATCTTAACAGGCTAAGCACATTAGAAATAAGGGAAGAAAATACATGAATGCAAAATATGGAAAGTAAACCAAAGAACAGGAAAATCAGAAAAGCCATGCTGAGCCACAGGTTTTAGTACCTGAGAAAGGGAAATTATTAAGAGATTAAATCAGTCCGCACCAGTCTTCAATTAAGTAAAAATTGTGTTCTATGCCAATCTGGGAAAAAGGTCTTTTTTTTTCTTTTAAATTAAACAGTTCTCCATTTTGGTACTGCAAAGGAAAAAGAAAAAGGGTTTAAGAACAGCCTGCAGATGTCTAATTAACCTGACACTGCCCTCCGGTCAGGCACAGCCAGCTCCCAATTACCTGCAGGTGCTTTATCCAGGTTGTGGATGGAGTCTGGCATGATGCAGAGACTCCTAGGCCAGCTCTGTATGGGTGCAATGCTGCACGTACACTGCTATCCTGCTCCTCCTAGTCCTGGAGCAGTTTAGCCTGTTTCAAACAGCACAGAGCCTGAGTTAATAAGCTTTGTCAGGCCTGAACCGGCTCTCTGTGGAGCTGACCTGGATACAGCAGAACCAGGAGCACCAGGGGAACACGGCACATAGGCACCCATCACCACCTCAGGCCCCCCAAGTGCTGTGAGCAGATCAGGGGTCCAGACCAGTGACTTCCTGAGGGCTGTTTGTCCCAGGAGGGCTCGTTATTCAGGCAGAGGGATGGAGGAGCATGAGCCCACCAAGCTCAGACCCTCACACTCCACCCAGCTTGATGTGTCTATCTGCACGTTGCAGAGTGCACAGTAACTTAGTCACCATCTAGGGTGTCCAGAGCAGAAATTAAATAGCTACAGCTACTGAGCTGGCCATTACCTGTGCCCTGAGTGGCTTGTGCTGCAGTCTGTGTTAAAACCGAGTGCCAAAAATCAGATCTGTGCTGATACAGAGCCTGAATTCAATGTTCAAATCAGGCCTGAAACAGAGCTGCAGTTGCTGTGTCTGGGAACCTGGACCAAGCCTCATGGTCTTTCTTTGGAGGTCTTTCTGCCTGAAGTCCTGAATGCACAGAATCAAGGGATGAAATGATCCTCCTCACTAACAGCACACCTTGCCTTCAGGGAAATTGTACTCAGGGTCACCTTGGCACCAACCTTTTTTTTTTAAAAAAAAAAAAAAGTCTATCCTTTCACTAGCACATTTTTTCAAGATGTCTCCATCTGAGCATCTGTTGTAACATGGGTGTGGGGGAATGACACCTTTAGAAAGAAGCTGAATAATAAAAAAAGAAACAGCATTAATTTAATTTGTTTTCTTGAACTGCAAATCCTTGTACTGGTATGTGCTTGAAGCAAATGAGGCATTAAAGCTGAGAAAATGCATTCAGACCCTTCAGCAGCACTTCAGACCCTTCAGCAGCAGGAATGAGAATAGGAAAGGTCCTTTTCATACTGTCCCATTGTCCCAGCCAGCCCTAGGTGTTCAGCCCTGGAGCTCCAACTAGCAGCACAGTATGGGGTTACTCAGGGCAATGAACGACAAACAATTTAAAACTTTTCCATAAATCTGAAAAACAAAGAGGCTTTTTATCTCTGCACTAAAAAGAGTAAGGAAGCAGAGCCTGCATCCCCAGAGCCCACTGCACTGGCATGATCAGAGCAATCAAGCTGATGGTCTGACAGCAGACCTGCAGCAGGCAGCCTTGTTCTTACAGCAAAGAGCAATCACTCAAGAAATCCTTCCCAGTTGCCTGCTACAAAAGGGGAGGCCCTTCCCCCTGAACCCCAGTATCCTTCCTGCTGGTAAAAGCATGCTGTTGCTTCTCCTGCTAGTCACACCTTCGAGGCACAGCTCCCTCAAACCCTAAGGGTCACAGCAACAGGACAAAGTCAGAATAGGGACCACTGTTAGTCTCTTCCTGAGCGCTAAAGAGAAGCTCTTGCTCTATAATAACAGAAATCAAGCCAGAAACACTTTTTTTTGAAGCAGTGAGTGGAATAGCAAGGCAAGAACCCTTTTCCATCCTAGAGAGTGGCACAGAGGACTGAAATGACTGAAAGCCTGCAGAACATTTTATAAAACAGGTTTTTTCCCCCCAACAATGGTACTCTGTCCCTGACATGAATCAAAAATGTCTCAAGGCAGTTTGGTGAGGCCGCATGTGAATGCTGGGTATTGAGCTGCAGCAGCTGCAGGCAAACTTTGTGGTTAACCCTGTGAGACTTTCACTGCTACAGCTGGCTTCGATTCTGTCGCCGAGTCCAAGCAGCCGCTCCTTCCGACTGCACTGCTGTTAAATATAATCACAGCCTTATCAGTGTCTGCACTTCATTCCACTGCAAGCATCACAGGACCAGCTCAATGGTAAAGATGTCAAGATGTATATATCTCCATATACATATTACACACGAGCCTTCTGTCTTTTAAAATCTTAAATTTGGGTTGTTGGGTTTTTTTAAGTATACAAAGCATAAAGTGACCTGAACTCAGACCTGTGCTTCTTCAGGAAGCATCAGTTCACTTTTCAAAATCTTCAAGAGGAAAATAAATCGACTTTGCCTAAGGAACATCTCTCCTTATACCACTCGGAAGCCTTCTTTCTGACACCAGTACAAGGAGATCTGTTGCCATTCCTTCACAATCCACAGCACTAAGATAGGCTACCCACTAGCATTTTTATCTCTATGGTACACAGCTCTAAAACAGGACACTTCTCCTAAAACTTTCAGCATAAATGATGAAAGCTCTCTGCTTCCTCACTACCAACAGCAGAGACCAACGAGGCAAGGCAGTAAAGATTGATTAGTGAAAAGCAAATATTTTATATCTCTAGTGTCAAGAAAATTTATGTAGTTTTTCAAGCGGTTATTAGAAGCCTACTTTATTTTGAATTTGTTTTGTATAAACTTCTCTTCCTGAGAAGACTTCCATGCAGAAAAACGGTAAGGAAAACAGACCTGAAAGGAGTGGTGCCATTATCAAAAAATAGAAGCCAGGTTTCGCATTAAAGTTTCAGTTTAAATAAAATGATGTTTTTAAAAGTTACTTTTTAGTAATCTGTAACCAGCTTCAACCACCATATCTTTCCCAAGAAATCATTTTGAACAGAGATGTCTTTAAATAGGTTCAGAATTGCTGTAGTGACTCTGAACTAAACCCCTCACAAGGAAAAAAAAAAATGGAATTGGTTTTCAAGTCTAATCAAAACAATTTAGCCTAGTGCAGTAAGTTGCATGCATTTCTATGCCAGTGCAAGTCCTTGCATATTGATTATTTTCATTACAGTTACAGGCTACCGCAAAAACAGTGTATTGGACCAGAGCACTCCTGTACTAGATTTCTGTGGAAAAAGAAAAAGGAAAACTGAAAAGCTTGCATTTCATCATGGATTTGCATGCACACAGGAACTTACTTATTGAGCCAAGCTTTATGCACTTGTGTCAGCATAAGCCCCCAGCCAGGTTAACTAAGTGGAAGATCTGTCCTCTACTACAGAATAGTTTTAAAACAAAGGTATTATAATCCCCAACCTGTGATATTTTCAGGAAATTCTGCTAGGTCCTACTTTGTGATTGTGTGAATTTTTCCTTTCAGAGCAGGCCTGGCTTTCTGTAGAAGGAAGGCTGCAGTCCTAATAAATATTCAGGGGCTTTTTGCCATTGCATCCATCATAATTCTCTCCCAGCTCTATCAACCTGCTGGCAACTTCCCTCCCACCAAACCCTCTAAAGCATATACCTCTCCCCTGAAATCTATGCATTCAACAAGCATTGTCTTTCCAGTACAATTATGCAACAGATACCTTTAAAAGCAAGGCACTGGAAGACACATCAACTTAAAAAAGAAGGCCTCTCAGATGTGACCTCCCAAAACACCAAGTCATGCATTAGGAACAGTGGTCACCCCCACTTCTTCCCAGAGTTTTTAACAATAGAGACAAGGGGAAATTAAAAAAAAAAAAAAAAAAAAAAAAAAAAACCAGCAAATTTCAACGCAATCAAATTGCTTGTGAACACACACTGTGTGTGCAGGATGGCAAGGCAGACAGGGGAGTTCCGGCTTCCCTCCATCACCCTCTGCTCCACCTGACAGTGTCTTAGCCTGGAGCATACCTAAGGGCTACAGCACAAACTGCCCACAAGCAGAACAGCAACATGAAAAGCTTCATTGCATCATTAGGTCACAATTTGTGCTAATCCCCCAAATTCTGCAGGAAAATATAAGCACCTAGAAAATAGCCTGCCTTTGAAGAGGAGTACTCATGGCTGGATATAGACCACCTGTCATTCTTTTCCTTTACTTAATCCCTACCCCATCCCTCAGCCTCATTTTCTTTCCACTAAGAAAAAAAATTATAGCCCTCCTTTCCTAATTCCAATGCAAGCCTCTTGATAGCAAGAAGCACTGTTTTAATAAGCCTTGGTAAAGCGTGCCCATTTTTAATCACACAATTAGAAAAATTAATAAAAAAATAGAGCCAGACAGAGGAAGAACAAAAGAAAAGGGGACTCTGGGCTACACAAAAGTGATCAAAAGTAGAACACAGTGCCATTGTAAAAGGTGAGGATCTGCCCATGCTGAATCCAGCCTGTGACGTCTACCGGGAGGTTCCACCTTAGGGTCTACAAATAAAAGGAAGGAGAGGGATGGGCAGGAGAAGTTGCAGTGACAGGCTGGAGCTCATGAGGAAGCTCCCCAGCAGCACACTGTCTCTTCCAAACCTTCACCCATCACCTGCCAGGGCACTGGGATATGCTTTGAGGTTCAGCACTACGAGAGGATTTGTGGTGAACGTCGGTGACCCCTTCTTCTTCTCTTTCCCTTCCTCATTTTGCCTTGGTGAACAATGCTTCACCATCCAGGAGCAGGGTTTTGTGCTACTGTGCTGAGTCTCCTGCCTTTCACAGGGGACACAGAGTTGAGAGCCTACTTTCTGTGGGCTGGAAGCCTCCTGCAGCATGTGCTGAAGAGGAGGAAGGGTATTTACCCTTTCACCCTGGCCAAAATCTGCTTTGATTAATAATATCCAGCAGACTAAGCACTCCTGCGCCCCTCCTCCCTGCCTTTAGCAGTAGATGCCACTCACCACTCTGCCTGGCCCAGGGAACAGAGGTGGTCAGCAACAGCATCACCTTCCCCATCACCTCAGGTGTACCCCGGGGGCAAAGAAAACACCCTGAATTGACCAACAGCTTTGTGGCTATTCTTGAAATTACCAGTGCACCTGAAAGCAAAGAAAGAATCCCAAAAGTGAGAAGCAATTGGGTGACGACTGAGCTGTACTGTCCCATCCAGGTTTCAGAATCAACCTGTCGTAAGGCAAAAATTGTGTGAGCAATTTTCTTTACATTTCTGTGTGTTTCACCTTGGCATGGCTGGGTGCAGATAGTAAAAAATGCTGCACCACTAATATGGCTGCAGGCCTTGTGCCAAGATGCCAAGGAGGAGTTTTTGGCAGGTGAATAAAGTTTTCTCATCTCCTATGACCACCTGTTGTGGTCCAATTAGCAGGGGACAGGAGAGTATGTTTTCCTTATGTAACCAATGTAGTGTGAACAAGAAGCTGAGCGTCATGAGCACTATATAATCTGTCTTTCTCCTAATAAATCCGACATTTGCCTGATCATATTGATCCTGGAGCAATCTGTCCATACCCTTCCATCGAAATCAACCCACACTGCCTCCCAGGGCAATGAGCCTGTCTTAGTATTTGCTGGGGGAAAAAAGAGCATTTTCAGATCATGCATCTCCAGAAGTCTTCTACATGCCTTGCAAAATCCCCAAGGGCTAGAAGACTGCTTGCCTTTATGGCTTTGGAGTTTGACACCATAAGGCTATGGCCTTTTCCATAACAAAGTGAAGCTTAAAAGGTTTTTTTTAAGTCATAAAAAGGGTTTGTGTCACTTGGCTAGCCCAACATCTCTGTAGTACTGATATTCTTTAAGCTTTACCTGCACTGTGGTTTCCACACTTGGAAGTGTACCATAGTTACATTGCTACTCTGTCAGCATACCTTGCACCTGGACTGACACAATGCAAGAAAAACACTAAGATCAACAACACCTAAAACCTGTTGAAATAAATCATCAGCATTCCCCTAGGTCTCCCCTTTCCTTAGGTCCTGTTTCGGAGACTTTTGCCTGTGTCTAAATTTTTCAACATTGATTTACTCCGTGAAATCAGTGGGGCAACTCATACAAGTCAAAATTAAGCACTCATGGGTCCACAAATGTCAACTGTGCAGCATCGGTGGAGGAACTCAAAACAAGGACAAGAGATGCATATTGCATTAAATGACCAATCAAATTACCTCAGTAGAAGCAGAGAGATTTATATGCTCTGTACAAAGTTCTTCAACTTCGTTCTCACTAACAGATGCACATTAAGCATATTTTTAAAATACTATTAAATAGAAGTTTACACATTTTAATGTATGGACAACTATGTATTGTCACAATTGCACAGTCTCTGATTTTAGAATCTTCTGCTGTAACATAACTGTTTACAAGAGTCCAAGCCTCATAAAGCTTCTCACAAAAACTATCTTAATCAACTGGACACTGTCCATAACGAAAGCTACATCTCTCTGTAGATTTATCTACAATAAAAATAATGAAGAGAGGGTTACCCTGTGACAGAACTGTGTCAAACCTCTGAAGATTTCAGATTTTGCTTTTTGAAAAATTATTATGACAGCAGATTTTTAGTCAACACAACATTTTAATTCTGAAATTGTAGATGAAAAATAATCCAGTTTTATTCAAATCTGTTCTGAAATTTCCCACATTTTGCATGCTCTGCACAAAAACAAGTTATGGTACTCTGAAGAAGTCTATACCAATAATATTGCAGGTTTCCTGCCACAAGTTACAGGGAGAATATATTGGCCAATCACACTTAAATCCTATGCCTGAGAAGCAAGAATTTCATCAACAGCCATAAAAGGGGGAAAAAAAAAGAAAAATAAGTTGTTCAAACTCACACCACTGCAAAGTTCTGCTCACAGTTTTTATGGTAACAAGAATTACCCTAATCCATTAATGCAGCTCAGCAGTATCTGCAGAGATACCAATATCAGTAAAGATGCACCCTTGCATCTACTTCAGTTTTTTCACACACTTCTGAAGAAAAAGTAGCAAAACCCACACTCAGAGCTCAACTGCTAAAGAGTGTTTCTGCTTGGCCATTAGTAAAAAACATCAAACTGGAAAGTCTAAATGTGAACAGCCATAAAAACGTACTCATGGTTTTTGTCACGCAGGTGCCAAGTGCCTGGCATCATAAAAATATGGTTGGTAACCAGGTGTCCTTGACATCGCTGCAAGATAGGTAAGTAGCAATCAAGAAAGGCCAGAATCCCACTGAAATCAAGTTTTGCTATTGAAACAAAACCAGAAAAGAAAAATTAACAAATCTCCATTTCAGTGGATTTGAGATTTCACAGGAAGTATTCCCCTGTGACTTGCTATATTATTTCTCTTTTACTTCAGTTTACCGAATTCCAGGGACAATATGGCCAAGAAAAATACCTGCATACAATGAAAGTCAACAAGGAAAAGTTTCCTTGCTCAAATGAGGCTTGAAAGGCAGGAGAGGACAAGCAAACTTTTTGCTTCTTGCTACTTCAGATCAGACAAAGTATACGTTTGCTTTCTGCCAGTACTCACACCTCTTCGGACCCTCTTACTGCCATCAAGGGAAACTCCAGCTCTCTAGGTGTCTGCTGTTTTCTAAAGCATTGCTCACTTTAGTGACTGGAAGAAAAACAAGAGGGGAAAAAAGGCTTGTTTCTTTGCAGAGTTCTCACCCCACTGCCCCAGCTGCATGCTCCGATGACACAAGCTCTGCCAGCTCATCCTCAATCCTCTCCCATGGCTGGTATCTTATTTTCCCAGACAGGTCTTCCCCAATACTCAGCTTCCTACAGCAGAGGGACATCACTAGTCTAGGTGACCATAACTGGTCCTGCAGTTGCAGCACACTGCCCCAGCTGGAAGACCTTCTCTTAATTGCAATCATTTTTGTTGTAATTACCTGGTAATTGAACGAGCAACAGAGTGAGATCTCGGATCTGTTGCCACACCCTTCCTACCTCCTGGCCACAACTGAGGGGGTTTGTTTCTCATTAGAACAAGCACCTCTGACCATTCATCCGCCAATCGCCCTTGCCCTGCACAGGGCTCATTTAGAGGGGAGGTGAGCACTGAAGTGCCATTGCTGCTTAGTTACAAGCTGCTTGGCCACAACCTTTCCCCAGAGACCACCGTGTTTATGGTCGTGGCCCAACCACCCAGACTCCCTCTCTAACAGCCACCACACATCCCACTCATTGTCCCACTGCCATTGTCCCAGTTGTCGTTCTGCAGAACAGCCACAACAGCACTTTTCATCCTTGAAATGCACCACACAAATGGGGAGCACAAGTCAAACAAAAGCTACAGCAGCTCTGTTTACTAGGGAGAAAGATCAATGGGCTTCAATGAAAGGACAGGAAGCTGATGTTCTCACTGGAACTTGTTGGTAAAATAGTGAATAGTGCTATCGAGACTGACAAAGTCTCTTTTTTTCTCCTCTTACTTTTTTACAAAATGAAGAATCCAGTGAAGAGTGCTATCGTGTAGTTATCAACAGGCCATGAAATGGGGAACATCAGCAAGTGCATTCAAGTCCTTTGTTTGCTCTTTGAGAGCATTAAGCAGAAGCCTCAAAGTGCACACAGGGGATAAAAAATCAAGCCACGATAGAAAAATAAAATAAAAAAAAAAATCAAACAAGCAAAAAAGACAAACTGCTAGGATTAAAAAAATAAAAAGGGAACACAGATCCAAGGGATATGCAACCACGTTTGTTCAGTATCTTTCCTGTGTTCAGGGTGTATAGAGCATGTCAAATGGATTGGCAAGGAAGAGCATGCATGATCTAAAGAAATAGCTAACCTCTCCTTACATCCCTACAGGCCACTGCTGTCACAAGCCAGCCCTTAGGGCTTATAGAAGTACTACAGCTGGTGTTCACATGATTAGGACCTTCTTTCAGGTACATTTAAAGAAATCCTGGATGCTCTAAGTCTAATCATTATCTACAGCTTGGCATTTACTGGATACCAGCAGATCCAAGCCTACTCATAAGTAAGGAGTGTGTTGTCCTTCTACAGACATGGCCCCTCCTCTCTTAACCTAGGTTACTCCTCCACAGTGTAACAACATTTTGCAGCTATTCCTGGAAGTATTCTTAAACCTCTGGATGTTGTAAAAGTGAGTTAATATGACTGACATCAAAAAGGACGCTGCTGGAAGGAGGGCAAATGTGTGCGTAGACATCATTTATCTCAGCACCTTGGAACTATGGGAATCTGTCATACAGCCTAAATGTATGCTTTTTCCTTCTGCATTAAAAATAACACATCTGAATATTTAGGTGTATCCCGTATATTGCGTCCATGATACGTATCACATGTGTGGATAGATCTGCAATGCTGGTGAACAATTAAAATGCTATCATATAACTAATGCCAAATGTTTTGCAAACATTTTTTGCTCTCCCAGGACTCCTTCACAATGCCCAAAACATAAAATTTCAGAGTCCAAATTCAAAGCAAAGCTTTACACAAGGGAAATTGTCATTTTCCTTGAGGGCTCAAAGGAAAATTCAGAATTATATAAAAGACAAGGTTAGTTATTAGTAATGTTGTTCTTCAAAGGACTATAGAAACTGAGAGGACTGAAGTCATGGGAAAGCCAAGTAATTGGTGAAAATGTTTTTAAAGGTTAACCTTTTCTTTTACTCCTTCTGAAAAACTGTAAAGAGACTTGGTAAGATTTCCTTCCCACTTCTTTTGTGCCAGAAGTATGATCCCTTGGACTTACTGCTTGCAGTGAACCTGTTTTCCTACTTAAAGTTCCTCATTCCCATTTTATACATTGATATAAATCTGTCTATCCAGCAGCCCAAACACAGCAACACATCAGCAAGACCTGTTCTCTTCACTGAGCATGCATTGTCTATTGCAAAGCCACTGAGAGCTGTGCAGTTCACACTGAGCCCCAAGGGGTCCCTAATAGCCAGGGCTGCTGACATACGTGGGGTGTGGTCACTCTTGTTCATGCCATGGGAACGCTGTTTGCTGAAGCTACTGAGTGATGTTAAATTGAACCACACGCACGTGTGTCTTGCACTGTTTGACTCTAACATGAGCATGCTTGAAAAGTAGATGGGACGTGTGCTGGCCTGACAACTGCCCTCCACCTGGTTACCCTCTGATATTGCTTGCAGCCCACTTGTCTTGCCCAAGATGTACATGGAGGGATGGATGCAAAGGCAGGTTGGAAGTAATCTTGCTCTCATTCCTCTTTGCCCACCTCTGCTTCCTGTGTCAGGCCTCAATAGAGGAAAGCAAAAGGAAAACCATGCTGCTCCCTTTGAATCTGTGGCATATGTTCATGCAAATGGGCAGCCAGAACTCAGTCCTCTTTCTATTCCTTCTTTTAATGAAAATTGACAGGTCAGTGGCTCAATCAAGGTGGTTTGCATCAGGAATTGATAACATTTAGCAGTGACTCACCCCAAATAAAACACACAATCATTTTATTTTATTTAATAGAAACATTGGTTCTGCTAGCTTTAAGTTTCAAATTCTATACATTCCTTGGTGTGGTCCTGGTTACATGTCACCTCATTTTTTTCACTAAAAAAAACCCCCACACAAATCAAAATTAGTATCTTCCAGATATAGTTAAGATGCATTTTGTATCTATATATAGACAGCAGCAAAAATAGCTATCCCTTAATATCTCTGAATATGAGTGCTCCTTCCAGAATAAGAGTTTACTTGACAAGGTATTCAGCAATAGCTATTACACTTTAAGTGCATATCCTGCCTTAATCCAACAGAACTTTCAGCTTTCTATTGAAGGCATAACAGTTGAATTGATCTTTTATACAGGGGGACAAATTTAATTTTCCGGCTCCCATTTGGAAAAGAATGCCTATTCAAGACAGCACTTAAGCCTCGGAAGTCAAAGGGACCTAAACACGTGTTTACAATTAACCATGTGCTTAAGTGGTGGTCTGAACTGGGTGAATAAATGTGAAGTCAGTAGGTCTGCTTGCATAAGAAAGAATTACCAGTCTGGAAGAGAATTACAGAATTTGGCTATAAGAGGCTGGAGGATTAGTAACAAATGTGTCATTCCTGTAAGTAATTTACTTAAACCAAAGCCATGGCAGAACTGTTCAAAGTATGCACTCAGATTAATTTGAGGGACAGACTTAGAACATAATTGTCAACGGGGGACAACTGTAAATTTGTAATATTATATAAGAAACACCAACTGACTTTCAAATGAAATCTACACAACTGTACATCCTGCTCAGATTTAATGAGTTCCAGCCCATTCCAGAGCTAGGTTGTGACTTCACACAGAAAACTAAGTAGCAGTGCAGGCCAAAGTAGTAACTGTGGCTCCAAAAAATGAAACCAAAGAGCATATGTAAGAGTCTCCAAACCCTTCCAAAATTATTTTTTGCATTAGCAGTTTATGAGAAAAATATGAGAAGCCATCAAGAGATCTTAAGGGGTTTAAGCTCCCAAGTCTCGTTGACTGATAAGGGTCCTGTAAACTGTCAGACATATCTTAAGATGCTTAGAAGTGAGGATAAATCCCTTTATTGGCCATATTTAAAGAAATGTATTACGATTGCCAGGCAAGTTTATCAGGTACTTCACTTACTCTCTTTCTTCCCAGGCTTTCTCAGTATTACTGACACATGAATAGCTGATACGTCTATATTTGATGAAGTGTGCACAGTTCTATGTTACATATGAGAGGAAAGGGAACCATCTCCAGATGTTACTCTGGTTCTGTAAGATCAATCAGAAGTTTAACAATTAACAACACTTCCACCAAATAATCCTTATTTACAGGGTTGGGGGGTTTTTGTTTGTTTGTTTGTTTGTTTTAAATCAGTGCTCCTATTGCACTTTTAATGCAGTACAGTCATAGCTGGCTATGGAAGGTGACCCTCCAAACTGGACTGACACCAGTTTTTAAGTGCCAGAAGCTAACATTGACAACAGTAAGAATTTGAGGAGCATACAAGTAACTGTAACCCCCCAAGGCAAGGCAGGGCTTCAGCAGCTCCAGCTCAGCTCAGCTCACCTTCGGGCAGCTGCATCCCACTGCCTCCATGCCAGAAGGCTGCAAGTCTCCACAGAACCCCAGGGTAGCAGTGAGAGCCATCTCATCAAGGACATTTTCCCTCCTCTTCATCTTCAAGAGCTGCAGAAACAGCAGTCCAGGCATCTGGGCCAGCTTTCCCCTTTGCAACAGATAACACTGGTCTCCTTGTGCTCACAGAGCTGTGTGGGACTATTCTAAGGCTTTACAGCTAATAACATAGCTTATTAGGAAGTTACTAATGAATTCACTGCAGCTGCTCTGCCTTCTTCATTTACTAGTAACTGAATCTGGCAAACCTGTGGGTTGTTGGGCTACGGAGTGCAGGACTCTGAGGTATGAAGAGGAATATGCTATTTCCTCAATTTTTCTTCTGCTCAACTCAAAGTACAACTCTCCAGAAAGTCAACACATAAAAAAAAAAATGTTCCTTCAGATGCATGCCAAGAGCCTACATACATAAGGAACAGCATGCACATGAGCAGGGGTGGCATTACTGCCACTGACATAATTTACATTCTCCAGAGCACTGGAGGAGCAGGGCTGCTGCATTTAGACATGTCCATGTGTCTCTGGCTTCCCAGGACAACCTCTCATATGGTGTCTTTCCTGGAACCCTCTCAAACACACCCAAGGGGCAGGCTCACTGCCTGCAGACCCTTTCACAGAAAGGAGACTGCTTAGCTGTCCTGGGCTCCCAGTAGAAGTACTAACCCTCCAGTTGCCTAAGCAGGTTTTTCCCCCAGAATTTTGACATTACACACACAGAGGATTACAGCTGGTTTCAGAAACACAGGAAGACTGAAGCAGCTGACACTCTTGGCTTTCAACAGATCAAGACATACACCTATCTAAACAGCAACAATATGCAGTACCTATTTCTCTGTTTCCATTCTTTCATGACACTGAAATGCTTCTGAGGCTAACATCAGTCTTCTACAGCACTGGAGACCTTTTCTCCACCACACAGGTCCAGTCATCCTACTAACTCAGTGTAATGCCAACCCAGTCACCACACTACCTTTCCTAAAACAACCCCTGAGGAGCCTTTTTCAAAACATTACCACCTCTGTTCCAGCTGACCCACATGATCGGCATTAACAGGTGATCAAAGTCCCAGGCACATCATCTATTGCTTAATTACCAGCAGCTCAGGCTAGGAAAAGAGGTCAGGATGCCATTCCTTTGCCCCAGCATGCTCTGCTCAGTGTATGACTATCAAAACATCATGACCATCATTGTGGGCTTCAGGACAGGTGCAGGAATTTCTCCTGGTTTATATCAGCACAGAGTCAAAAAGCGAAGAGAGAAGGCAAAGAAGGTTTTAGCTTAACCTTGGCTTTGTAATCTGACATGGGTACACCCAGCTCAATATCAACCTCCCCAGAGCAATTCCTCAATTTGCCACACTGCATTCAGAACAAACCAGAAGTCTGCAAAAGAGGCTCTACCTATACCCTCTCATTTTAGGGAGCCTTTGCTGTGCTAGGGTGGACAGAGAGCAGTGTAAACCCCTCCATTTATGGGCTAATCCGCACAGCAGGGTCAGTTTGCTCACTGGGCACAGGATGTGATGCAGGATGTGAACATGGAGCGAGTCTCTGCCATGCCCCTGCATCACCAGCCCAACCTGTGTACTGCAAGAAGCAGCCATCACCAAGGGGCATACGCTCCACAGCCTCTAGCTGGCTTTGGATACACCAGATGCAGCTGGTCAGCAGGCTGATCAGCAGTATTTGGCATATGAGCTCCCAAAGCCAGAGAGAAACCACAGAACAGTGCTGGGAATATATGAGTTGTCAGCACCGCAGCAGGAGAGAAAGAGACAGGGATGAATGGAGGCCACTGAGCCAGTTAAGTCCATGCCTGCATGCACAACGCCTGCCAGAGGACAGACCAATATGGGCAGGGAGAGTGGGGCACGAAGGGTCAGGCAGCTGAGCCAAGGACACATGGTGAGTCGGTGGCACAGCTGGGCCAGGAATAAAATGATGGAAGGAATATAATTCTCCCGGTTTTGAGTTCCCTCTCCTTGTCCTTACACAAAACAGCCCCTGTGGCCATAACATGCCTTTCCTCAGTTCTCTTTCTATCATCCTCATTATAAGACAGGGCTCTGGCTTTCAAAATGCAGTATCTCTGCTCAGCAGATCCCATGCCCTCGGTTGTCTGCTGCCTTGCAAAACTCTCTGTGCTAGAATGCCACACCGGCCGTGTCCCGCTGCCACAGAAGCTGCTGCCATCAGTGCTGTCTGTCACTCGGCAGGAACAGCAAGCAGTGGTAAGCTTGTGGCAAGCACAAGGGGAAACAAAGCAGGGCTGGAGTGGCAAAGCAAGCCCCTCTGGGAAGAAGACCCCTTCTTTTGTTGGAGTGCGACATGTAGCACTGGCTGTAGCATGGTATGGGCATGCCAACATCAAAGGGACACTCATCAACTCAGAGTGGATTCTTACAACCAATATTCTCATTATTCTCTCCTTTTTTTTTTCTTTCCTTTTTCATTTTTGGGGAAGCAGACTTCATGATACATGGCATAAAGTGAGCCAAGTCACTCCTGACATGACTGGACACCTCCTAGAGCTCCCAAGGCTGAGATGCCTTCACATGTTCTGAACAGAAATGAAGCCCAAAGACTGTCCCGCTTTCTGCTCTTGTGTTATGCAACTCTTCTGTACCCAGAATCTATCTGTATGTTTTCCTGCAGGTGCACGGTAGCAAGGTGTTTTGTTTGGCATCCGCTGACTTGGGTGGGAGATTGTCTCCCCTGAATCCTCTGTAGCATTATTTCGGATGCTTGGGTCCTTCTCCAGAGGATGGATGTAGCACTAACACACTTTGGGCAATACAGGGCATGCAGACATCCATTGATGTTGGAGCAGGGGAACTCCCTGTCAGGGGATGCTGTGGGCACCAGGGGTTGGCATGGGTTCAAAAGGCAACCAGGGAAATTCATAGGAAAGACACGCATGGGGGGCTAATAGCTACGACTTTGTTGATCCTTGGTCAGGCAGTCCTCAAGTCACAAATAGTTGGCCACTGAACAAAAGCTGTGCACAAGTGACATGATCTGCTCCCCAAGTCCTCCTGCTGCACCTCTGCTAACTGTGCAGAGACTGGACATTGAGCTAGGTGGACTGCTGCTCTCAGTGAGGAAGGAGGGATTTCAGCCAGTATTTTTCCAGTCTGCTCTTGTTCCAGGCAGGTGTCTTATCCCCTGGGAGTCCTGGGAAGCAGGGGAACTTCATAGTTCTTCCAGGGGCCCAGTCCTGCCAGCATGAGATAGGGGAGGGCATGCCCCTGCACACACGTTCCTGCTGCACTGTGCCACCATCTCCCCTGAGGTGGCCAGGGATGCAGCTCCTGGAACCTCTGTCTACTGACAGGAGGATAATGTGGATGCGTGACACTAAGGACTGGCTGGGGCAATTTATCAAAGCTCTTTTGAGACAGCTCATGTCCTGTGAAGACAAAAGAGAGACTCAAGACATTAGATCTCCAAATTTAGAGCCTGACCTGAGCTTTGAGTTTCATCCAAGTGAGAAAAGCAAGGGAATGACACAACTCTGTGCTTGCACATGCTTGTGCGTGTGTGTGTGTGCGTGTGTGATCCAGGAAACCTCCCTTTGCTTCAAACCACCAGCTCTCTCACAGGACATCTCATTGCCCTGCAGGATTAGGCACATTTGGGGGCTTTAGGATTTGCATTGGCCATTGGGATGTTTTATGAAGTAAAGTCAGTCAAATTTAAGACGCAGCCTTGGGCTGTTGGCATGGTCCCTCCCCTGCTGACTTGGGGGCTGGCAGGCTGAGCAGAGGGCCCAGGGATGGGAAGGATCATGGAGAATAGACCTGCCAGATAGCTTTCTTTTGAGTCACTACTGAGCATATTTAACACCGCAGCATTTGGAAAGAGCCCATGTGGCACATACAGGCTATGTTAGAGATGTATAGAGAGCAGTTTTCTGACCTGACAGCAGGCACAGTGCCAATGCTTTTATATAAATTTATTTAGTTAGTTACTTAGTTAGGTAGTTTAGCTACTTATTTACTTGCCTGTCCCATTTCTGAACAGGATCTTCTTCCGACTAGTCATTTGCAATAACCCTGAAAGGCAGGAAACAGCATGTTCCCACGCTGGAGACTGACCATTACATCACACCAAGCAATAGGAAACACTCCCTGCAGCTGCCCCAGTAGCTCCACGCTGACAGCACACACAGACCAGCCTACTCAGTGCTCATCTGGGCAACAAGGAGCCTCCCCAGTCACACACTCACCACAGCCCAGACTAAAGAGACCTGGCAGCATTTTGTACAGATGTGCATTTTCTACCCAGTGGATGGAAGCGAATTGCAGACTAGACAGCCCCAGAACATCAGCATCACAAGCAAAAGCTCCTGCTTCCCCTCCTGCCCCCAAGGGGAAGGACACAGAGGTAGTGAGTATCATTTATCAGTCAACTTGTGCTGAAAGATACAGTATCCTCCCTGATGGGGGAGCAGGAGCAAAGACAGCACGAGACAACTAAGGAAAGGGGTATACAGAGGTATAAAGATGGAAATAGCCTGGAGAGCCTTTCAGTGGCAAAGTTATGATTTTGAATCGGAACCTTATCAAGTGTATTCACTGCAAAGCACTTATTTCATGTCTATGAGTTGGTCATCAGGCTTTTTAGGTAGCAGCTGTTCACACTATTAAAAACACAACGGGCAACCCTGGCCATCTTAGCAGAGACACTGAAGATTTAATTGGAAACGACACTATAAATATTCTCCTTTTGTCACTCTAGTTGATCCGCCTCAACCAGGCCTAAGGCATATTGATGGAAAAGCTGCTGCCACCCTACTCAACATCTAGTGAGTTTAGTCACTGGAGTAATGAAAGCAATGCATCAGTGATCAGTCTCAGGGAAGTATTTGTTTAAATGGTAAAAAATCCCCAGAAAATGATTACCTAACATCTGCTGAACTGCTGGCAGCTTGATTTATCTCACTATTTAGAAAATTGTATATTTAAGAAAAAAATATCAAATGAGAGCTGGTATGTGAAAATACTGGAACTGAGGGCCTTAAGCAGCAAGTTTTTGCTACAGAGGACAGCTAGTGTTTTTTTATAATTATGCAGGCCATTTTTTTCTGCAGCTTCTTCCCTAGCAGTCCTGGAAGACTACTCCTCAAAGAAACCTTGCTCTGGTAACAGTGAGAGTTAATATGTTTTTTCAGTAGAGATTCAAGTAAAGTAAACTTCAGACTCATATCACCTTATCTTTTGCAGTGTCTCCCACTCAGATTTCTGTCTGATGTTCCAGCTCTTACGCTTGTTCTTGCCTTGAATGCTCAGAAATTTAGTGGTCAAAGATCTGAACAAGAAGAAGGTTGGAAGTTTTCTCTCTACAGAAGTAGCCCATAGCACCCAGGACACTGGCTGAGCCCAGAGCTTGCCTTAGAATCAGTAAAATCAATGCAAGACCAACACATCCTCACCTGGCATACCCCATCTGTTGGCATGGCTTCACCTGCCACATCAGACCCCAGCCCTGGTCACCCACTTCTTTCACCAGCATCCATCACCTCATGACACCCACTCTGCTCCCTAACTGTACTGGGCTGCTGTGGCACCAGCACTACCAAAATCCTTCCTTTTCAAGCCCAGAATTTGAGCAGGGACCAGGCAATTGCATTTCCATCACATGGCACGTGCAAGGGTCACGCTGAGCATGATGTGCAGACCAGGACCCCAGTGGAAAGCTTCCCCCTGTGGTAAATTTGCACCCATAGTCTAAGGCACAACCTGCATCCCACATGTTTATGGTTGCTCTGCACAATGACAGTGGAAAAGGATGTCTGTAGATATTGTTTCTGACTTAGACAGATCATTCCACCTACAGAGGCTGTTTCAGGGCTTCATTTGCCTACATGTGATGTGGACAAGCTGAGCCTAGGCATAGTCTCTGAATGTGTTCCTGTGCTACAGGGGCAAGCCTCAAAGTCATGTTTAGAGAGCGTCTGTCCCTGACACTGAGTTGAGGCTAGGTATTGCTCTCAGGCCCAATCTTAGATGGATAATCTTAGGCATGTTCTACCTTGTGGCAATTAATGGACACAACACATCCTAAGGGAAGAAAACAGCAAAGAAAAGGCTTTAATCTTACTATAAACTAAGCCAGACAAGGCCAACACTGTTTCTGTGAAGGAGGAACACATGTTCTTGTGGTTGATATCACCATTGAGACAAGTATTCTTAGGAAGATGACAACTTTGTGCTAATTCCTATTTTTCTTTTGTTGGGTTTTTTTTTTCCTTCAGTCATATCTTGCCTTTCCGTATGCTGAGGACTGAGATGAACAGAACCCAGTGGTAATTATCACCCAGCATTGAGCTCTGCTTTTGAGATGAAGGTGAGGAAACAGGCTGACTATTATGCAGAGACCACAGAGTAAAGAGAGAGTCACACTAATGAAGACAGGAAGGATGACGAACTCAGACTCAGGAAAGTGAATAAAAAGCATCAGGCTGGAATAACAGTAGCAATTTTAGTCTACTTTATTTTGAAACAAAAATTGGGATTAAAAATATGCTTATAATGAATGACACGCCCTCTGCAGCCCAGTGCTGTTATGTGGAGAACAGATAGCAGGGCAGGATTATTCATTATCAAAGTAAGGATCTGCAATGGGTGGTGGAGCCCAGAGACCCTACTTAAGGCAAACTCCCTCAAGAAAGGGCAGAGGCATCATATCACAGATTGAGAGCTCTCTCTGAGGCTTATCATCAATAAAATATAAGAACAATAAAAATCAGGACAGCAATTCATGCATTCAGATTTTCATTCTGGCCAGCAATACCAGAGGGCAGTGAACAGCAGTCCCAGCCATAAAATATGAGCTGACCCAAAATGGAACTATTTTCTTTTCTGCTTTTTTCTTGGCTGAGACACCTACACAGCAAAATCACTTATCTCCCCAGCTGCCTCTGCTCCAGCAAGCAACAGAGTTGGCAATTCTTCTGTAGGCATTAAGGTCCTGATCTTGCTCCCAGCAAAGTCAAAGGCAAAATTCCCACTGTGTAAAGGATCACAACTAATTTCCTGCAAGCTCAGTTAAGAGTCAGCTTCCCAAAACAAGCCAATGAATTTTAAAAACCACAGCTGGGGGTCTACTGTATTATAACATGACCCCCAGAGAGGGTAGAAATTGCTTTGAGGTGAGTGCTCACAGCTATTGTTTTAGGCTGCTGACTCAGGAAGACAGGGCCACCTTGTTTCTCATCTGAAAGGACTTTTTTATTCGTTTCAGGACCACACAGGCTAGAAAGGGCTTGGAGTTGTTGGTTTGTGGGTGGAAGGAGGAGTGGGAGGTTTCCTCCATTGACACAAATTGTGAGGAAACTCAGGGTTCACAAGAAGTAGCTTTCTGGTGCCACAGGACAGTGGGAGGCCATCAAAGCTCTCACCAGGGCTCCCCACAGGCACCAAGGCTGGAAACCAGGGTTCCATGGTGGCAGGTGCAGCTGGCAGAGTGTCCCTAGGGCAGCTGAGTGGTGGGAACAACCTTCTGGAGAAGGCGGGAACTAGATCAGAGGACACCGAACAGGAAAATGCTGGGGGACAGCCAAGCTTGGAGAGGAAGCCAGTGCTGCAGTAGACGTTGTGCAATTCATCTGAGCCATTAATAAATGGCAAAAGAGGAAGGGAGTTGAGCCGAGATGCTGATTAAGAGCCCCCTGCTCCACAGAGGGTGGAGGAGGGACTCTAATGATGCATCCTTGGTCTGTGCAGGTCTAGAAAGCTGGCTGCTGATGAGGTCGAAGCCATAGTGTGCCACTGGCACAGCCCACTCCATGCTTTCTTCAGGTCCCCCCAGCACATGTACGGCCAGCAATTCCTACTGATGCAGGGACCAGTCAGCCTACTGCAGGCACAACTGCGAATGTTGTGCTGAGGAAGCTGTTGCCTGAGTCTGTCTGACCGGTCCTGAATTAGTCCCCACTTAAACACATGCAGAAATAAAATGAGCCTATCGCTTTCCTATCAGCAATTTATGGAACATTAGAGTCTGAATTGGCAAAAGTCCCACTTTGTTGAGAGCAAGATCAGGCGCTCGCGCAGCGCTTCATGTACAATTACTTTTAATTCAGCTCAGTTACCAGTGAACTATTATATCTGCGAGAGTTTTTAAATGGATCATTTTGTCAGTTTTTCTCCTTATACTTGGTCTGCCTTAGACACTTGTCACCAATTTTATTTAATTAGCACCACAATTGTATTAACACCACATTTTTTTTAATTTAATTATGCTCCTGCGGTACCCCAGCTTGTTTTGTGCAATTAGCGCTCTACATTCATACAAATTAATCTCCCTGGAGAACTGCATCGAAAATAGAGAAAAAGAAGAGACCTCATTTAATGGAAATAACAACATCAACTGACTATGTATGTATGTAGCCCTCATATGTTGCCAAACATGCAATTTGAGATTTGTGCCTCCCATACACATGAAATGATCAAGCAGTTTTCTCAGGAGTGAATTCGGTAATTTAATTTTGTTGTGAGCTTTCTGTCCCAGTCGTAGCACAAAGAGTTAACTCTGTCTTCTGCTCTATCAGGCAATTTAATCTAAAGAGGACAAGAGGAAGACTGGTTCCTGTATCTGGTAAACATTTGCTTTATCAGGGAATGTAAAAGTACCTCTAACAGCCATTTCTCACTTCGGCTGCAGCCACAGAGAATTTGATGCGAATTTAGGATATTTAAAGACACTGACTGCTCAGTCTCTGTGATGCTCTTTCCATGCTGAGGTTTGTCTAGTCTTTTGACTGCCCTCCACATAAATGGTGACAGAACCTGAACCACTAACCTGTATTCCTGCTTGCTTATACAGCGAACAGCAAAACAGCTAATCCTGAGGCAGCAGAAGTTTCACTCATTATCCATCTTTGTGGCATGGTGTCAGAAGTGAGCAAGAAGCATGGCCTAGGAGAGTGTTTTGCCCAGTTATTTGCTTTGAATTTCTTTGTACCAACTTTTATATTAATTTGCCATCCCCTGCACTTGAACATGTTTCATCAAACAGAAAAGTTTGTGGAAAGCCTATATGAGTACAGGGCCAAAGAGGTGTACACACATCCATGCAGTCAAGCAGGGAATGGGGTGGTATAATTCATCTGAAGTCCCACAGCTAAGGGACGCAGCAGAGTATGTGGGGACAGTTTGCAATGCCAAGGTAATGAAAAGACAGAGAGCGTGATGGCATGGTAACCAGCCAGTTAGTACCCATTCAGTACAACCCAAAAGCTACTTCTGAGTTTTATGAAAAAATCTGAGAAATTGGACCTAGGGTGGACAATTGAGACCATCACAAGAATCACCAGTAAAACTAAGATGTGATGCATTTTTGCATGTTTTCACAAGCTGGGTTTCACAGGAGCTGACACCCTTGCCACTGCCCTCAGAGACTATTGAACAGGGCAGCAAACCTCTACAGCCACCCCAAATCTTCTTACATCATCTTCAGGTATCCTCGTAGACATCTACTTCTGGAGCCTCTGCTTATTGCACCATGATTGAGGGTCCACAGAACAATCCAAACAGACTTGGATGAAAGATTTGTGGTGAAATGGAGGGAGGAATTTGTGCCTGAAGCATGTTCACTCATGCTCTTTTCAGCCCTGAAGCCATGGTGCTTTTTTGCCAGCCTTTCTGTTTGAGGAATCCCATTTTGGGGAGCTGTAAGAGGCTTCTCCTGCAAATGTGATCTGTGTCACAGAGGAGCTGGAAATAACTGCAGAGAAGGGGAGTTTGGGCAGCTCAGATATTGTCCCAAATCTTTTTTGACCTTTGGAATGGTACTAGGAATTTTGCACAAAGATACATTTACCACTTGACCAGAAATACTATAAAAATACTCTTGCTATTATGGCTTCTCCTGCTTTCTCAAACCGTGGTGGAGAACAGATACATTGAGAAAAAAGGCACAAATGGAAAGCTGATAAAAAAGTGGAGATGAGTCAATCAGCCACACAGAACTGAGATCAAAGGCTGTATCAATGATTAACAGGAGTACATCAGGGGCTTTTGGTTTCTCAAAGCTTACTCTCAGCCAGCTTAAAGTGAAATGTGATGTGCTACAACCTTCTGGTGTGTTTTAGAGCAAAAGCAAGTCCTACTTAACATACATCGGTAAAACTACAGGCTAAGTACTTCTTTTCACAACTGACTTCTTGAAACTTTACCCTTTAGATGGTCAAACGCCATTTTGAGCATCTGACAACCCTGCCCTAGCCAAATCAAATTAGCCATCAAAGAAATAAAAGCCTAGGACTTGACTGGACATCTTCTGTGTTCTGGTACAGCTGGACATTAAAACAATGCCAGAGTGGCACTTGATTTCGTCCCATTGCCACCAACTTGTATTTTGTCAGTTTGGCATCTTTCACTTTCAGGTATAAAAGACAGAGAAATTTGGCATCCCCTAGTTTACTCGGTGACAGAGGAGCTTAATAAGGTAGAGGCATTCAGACTGTGTAGAAAAGCAATCAGAAGTTCAGCAAATGTCTCCCTCACCATCCCTAGATGCTCCCTGGAGGACACAGGAGTTGTGAACAGCTTGGAAAGAGCAAGCCGCAAGCTATACCAGAACCACTGTGTGGATGAGCCATGACTTCTCCAGCAGTCTTTGCATGGGAGTTACCTTGTGCCTGAGGTGGAGTCAGAGGGGATGTTGGCTGCCTACCTTGGGCAGAGACTTACATTTCTGAGCTGTTCTGGTGGGCTGCAGAAGCAGGACATGCCTTCACATTGGAAGTCAGGAAAGCTTTAAAGCAACTTTTGCTGTTTTTTTCCTCACAGACTATGCTATGGTTTGACCATAAATCAGTCTCCAGTCCTTCTGTCTCTGTGATATCCACGATATCTAACACAGGCAGCTTCTTCCTCTGTTTTACAGTTTTTTCCCAGCCTGCAGCAGGGTTGCCAACATGTGTTTGTTAAAAAGGGTTGCGCAGGGCTTTTCTGCTCCTTGCCAAGGTACAAACAAAGGACCCATTTTCTGGGATCAGTATGAAATAAATTATTCCCATGTTTCCCACTGTAGCCATGTTATCTTTCTAAACCTTTATACCTGGTATGTTTGAGTAGTCCAGTGAAGGGCAAAATGCCTGCATGATATTGGCAGAGCCAACATTCCTAGGAAAACCTGGCACTTTCAGAGGTTCTCTGGGTAGTGATTCTCCATCTTCCCCTATTTACACCCTCAGGGCAGCACTCACAAGGATGACTGTGCCAGCATTCCCTCCCTCGGGGTTCTTGGTGGAGAAGAGGTGGGATTTCATTCTTCTCTGCTTGCCAAGCTGAGGAGGAGCACATTACCACTGCATTCCAGGCAGCTTGCTTCCCAGGCCTTCCTGAGGGCACTACTGAAGACAAAAGGCTGTGGCTAAGTGTCACAGTTTAGCTGTAATTATTCCCAGGAGAAAATCCGTAAGGGCCTCTTCTATCCTGGGCTTCTGCCTTAGTCACAGCCAGCAATGATCTCACCAGCTGCAGCGGTCTCCCAGTGCACAGATGCAGCCATGCCGGAACACCATTCGCACCTCTGCGGTACCATTCGCACCTCTGTGGTTTGTCCAGCGGGGACGAGCTATCGGGTGAAAGCTGTTTTTGGCAATCCCGTATCAGGGATCCGGCGGGTGAAGGCATCAGCATTGCCAGCACTGATGCCTGCCTCCCCCCGCCCCCGGCAGGTATCTGTGCTTCTGATTGCTCAGATGCAAAGCGCTGTGGGGAGTTTCTGATCAAACTCTCATGACCACCGGGCTCCTGCCACCCTCACAGGGCTGGCGTTCCAAGGCTCAGCTGCACGACCTGGGTAATACCTTCAGCTGAAGGGTTTCTTCCTAGCACATTAAAGCCCCACTGGCTAAAAACCCCTTGTTAGCACTTGCTGCATGAAGCAGTTGATCACTTCAACAGCAGAACAAGTTACTTTGGAGATTAATGACATGCTCGTTCAGCTTTGTCCTTTCTATTTGTTAACTAGTTCCTTCTGCAAATAATAAATATGGAGGGGGGGGACCTCACAACCCTGTTCTCCAGCACACCACTGTGAGGAGACAGGATTACAATGACATCAAGTGGCTTTCAGCATGACTTTGTGCAGTGTCAGGGTAGACATTCATACTGAAATACAATTATTCAGTCAATCCCACTCCCTGTGAAGTCAATGGATACTGTGCCAGGGACTTCAAAGGAGGAAGGATCATGCCCTCCTGTACATTTTAGGGCTCTAACAGAGGTTGTTAAAAGCAGTTTTTAAACAAAGTAATCCTATTTATTTTTCAGAGAACCAGGCAGAAACACTAGACTTGCTAGCTGCTAAGGGAATTCCAATTTTTCCCCACTTAGTTGTGTTCCTAAGCAGAATGAGAATGAAAACTAAGATTTTTTTTTTTTTATCTTCTGCAAAATGAAAATTCAAAAAACTGCAAAGCTCAGTTTGGATCAATGAAAACCTTGTTTTCCAGCAACATCAAAACATGCTTTTTTGGTTTGGATATCTGCTACATAAGAGATTATGCTGGGTCACAGAGCATGCAAAATAACAATTTCAGTGATGTTTTAGTTAAATAAGACTCAGAATTGTCCAGTCTGACAAGGTCTGTAAGGAATGTCTGGACTACATCACAAACTTTTCATTCTGTTGTGCTTTATTTTTAACTGAAATCCGGAATTAATTGATTTTTCATTCTCCGATTGATAGAGAAAAAACAAAGTTTTTGAGTAGCTCTAACCATCGTCTACTAACTTACAACGTGCCTTAAGGGAACATTTATAAAAAATTAATAAATTACCAAGAGATACAACAGATTTGCTATAGACACGAATATTACGTAGTATAAATGCTCATCTGCGCACCGGTGTTACAGAAATTGAGAGAAGCCCGTTGACCTCCTGTCCTCTACAATAATCAATTAACCATACACTAACCCATTTGTTTACCCTGTACTAACCATGGGTCTAGCTGACTGTGTTTTTAAAGCCTACTCCTCATGTAAAGCATGGCCATTTATGTAAGAACTACTTTGCACCAGCACCCAGGGTGGTATTCCAGATGTGAAGGCCAGCCTCCACAAAGGCTTTCATAGAATCACTGAAAGATTTGGATTGGAAGGGACCTTAAAGATCATCTAGATCAAACAACCCTGTCATGGGGGCCATGGTGGGTAAAGTGCTCCGGGTGAGATGCCAAGTGCAGTACCAGGAGGTGTTTATACCCCTGCTCACATTGGCTGGACATGGCACTGGAGGAAATGACAAATGCAAAAGGGATGGGAACAGAGGGGAGATTTATGCACCACCAGGTCACAAGGCTGGTAGTTCTCACATTGTCCAACTTAATGTCCTGTTTAAAGGCCCCTGCTTTAGCTTCATCTGTGAGAAGCAGAGCTCTGATGACAACCTGGGATGTAATAATTTACATACTTCTAATACAGAGAGCCAGCTCCTCTCAGTCCCCCTTTCAGATACTTCGCCCACAAAAATGGAAACAAACGATGATTGCAAAGCCCAGGAGGCTATCGGAGCTCTGCCGTTCAGAACAGCCATTTCCTACTCCCGCAAGAAAAAGAGAGCTAGAGAGGGAGGGAGGTGGAGATAACACACAGCACAATTTACTGCCCAAAAACAACCTCCTCAACTAAAGGCACAACTGTAATCATTGGTGTGAAAATACACTCCTCAGTAACATGTGAGAGTGATTTATAGCACGGCTTCATTTCCAGAAAAAGGGCTTTCGGCAGCCAGGAACACTGGGCACATCAGCTCCGGGCTACAGTGCGGGGGTTGCGTGCAGGTTAGAGGGGCATCTTACAGAAAGATGGGGTGCTTTCTCCTCTAGTAGCCTGATGCTGTACAGACACAATATTTCAAAATGCATCCCATTAAAACACAAATGCAATTATGATAACGGCAGTGAAGAACAGTGTGCTGAAATAGTTTTAATGTTTGAGATATCCTGGTGAATGTTTCTGATTTATAGAAATCTTAAGAAGCTTATTGTATTAGTTCTGTTTCCTCAGTTAAGCAAAATCAGCCTTAAATCCCTCTTCCCCAAGAGAGGCAAATGGAAAATATAGGTGGTGTGTATTAGAGAAACTCAGATTTTAGCAAAATCAGTTTATATTAACTCTTAAATTTTATCACAAATATCTGCTAACTGATCCAAAATGAAGCATGTATCAGTTTAAATTGAGCCCTCATAGAGGCTTGCTTCAGAACAAGCTAATAGAGAACAAACTAATCAAATAGACAGCTATCTATTCTAATAATTGCTAACATTATCATTACTTCTAAACTGAACAAGACATACCAGGCTCAGAGTTCGATCTGCTGCTGAAGATGTGAGATGTTTAATGTCATCTTTCAATATTAAATACCAAAGGCATAAAGGTGGGTATCCCGAGAAGGGATTGCACCACACGCAAAGCTTGAAAAAGAGTCCCTGGACAGAATTAATTCTATCAGGCTTTAGCTTTCCTAACCTGGTCTCTGGCTGCTTCGACAATTTCTCTGGAATTCCTTTGTGCTGATCTTCAGGTGCTCTTCTGCTGACCTGTAATTCCTCTCCAGGCTCTGGGCATCTTTTGCTGGCACTGGTAGAGATGGGATGGATTAAGGTTCCCCTCCCCTGAAAACTTTAGTTAAAGCCCTCCTCACCAGCTTGGCAAGCCTATGGCCAGGGCTGCTCTTCCCCTTCTCTGAGAGACCCTAGTAGTCCCATGGTCTAAGTGGCAAACCCCTGGCTGTGGCACCAGTCCTGTAACCATTTGTTGATTCAGCAGATTCAACTGGTCCCTTCAAACTCTTTCCTTTTGACCGGGAGGACCAATATAAAAATTTCCTGTGCTTCAGAGTCCCTTATGTCACAGCACCATGAACTGTCAGAGCTCTTCATGACACTTTGCCCTACTTTTGCATAGTCAACATGGCTCAGATCCATAAAAATAAAGTCACTACTCATAGCTTTATTTAACTGCATCACTAACAGAGTGAGGAAAAACTCACACAGAAGAAAACAGGAAATAAAGGGCAAGGTGGAACTCCATTTCCTAATTCTCAGTAGTCCATACCTAAGTGTCCATACATTCCCCCACAAGAGGCCTGTTATAGGTAAATCAACCCATACTCTGGCTAATTCTCTAACTTATTTTGCTGCAAAATAATTCCCAGTTTCCTACAAAAGGGGAAACTGAAAGATAAAGAAAGGGAAAAAGAGCCTTGCCCAACCTCCAAGATTGCACTTCAAAGAATTGATGGCACGTTTCCAGTCCTAGTGGACACAAGGCTTACAAAAATTATCCATATACATTATTATTTCAGAATTTTAATGATCAGCCACTATTGTTATCATTATCATGGAAACTATTTTACTGCCATCGGTAAGTAGAAGTGGCCCTGAAGTGCAACATCAAGAGGCATCAAGACAAATTTGCTAAGAGTGTGCAATGAGTAGAGCCACACAGCTCCATACCAGACCAGAGGTTCTGGTTCAGTATTTCCCATTCAGTTTGCTGCCTTTCTCTAGATATTTCCTGCAAAAACACAATCGTGTCATTCACCCTAAAAGTACTTTTCTTCTATTGATCCATTTATCATTTGTCTTTCTTCATGAAAATATTGAGCGAGTGGTAATTTGCAGTTACTATTAGAAACAGGTAATCATCTCACCAGTAGAGCAGAGGTGGCTCAATAAAAGGTGCAGCAAACAGAATTAATTGGGTTCTGAATGGGTGAATTAATGGTTTACTCGATCATAATAAATCATCTGCTACTTCCTCACATATGTCATGGGAAAAGCTTTAGAGATGCCTAGAGGGTCAGATTCCCTCATCCATGGCAAAGACCACAAAGACAACTACTTACAGTTGAACGTCTGAGAAGCAGAGTAAGCGAGTAAGTAAGGTTCGGTTACCACCTAGGGTCAACCGTATTCAAAACTTGGGATAGCTCTGGCAGATGCCTGCCATGTCGTTCTGCAGGCTGCTGAGAGGTGAGGGAGGAGGAAGACACCTGTATGGCGTGACTGGACTCCATGAAGGTCCTGGCGCCTTCCTGCATCATTGGGAAACACCACGAGAATCAAAGAGCCAATCACCAAAGCGAGCACATGCTGACTGGAGGTTAATTGTGGCCGTCAGAGATGAGTGGTTACATGGTTGTGCCTGTTTTAAATTAACGAGGCAGTTATTAAGTTCTATAGTTCTTTAGAGAAGAGGTTGTAGAAAAGGATGGAATCTCTTAAAAAAACAAACAAACAAAAAAAATCAAAACTTTGTTTTGTCTGCTGAATGAGACCATGTAAAGTAGGCAGGAAAAGATATCTGCCCATGAACAAGAAACTTCACTGAAGGTCTCAATGGACTCAGGAAAAAAATGCTGACCAGAGCCCACTGACATATAAAAGGTGTGCTATTCAAGACACCCAGATTGTTCTGCTTTCACATAACATTTAGTGCTTCTTAGGAGCCTCCAAAGAAAACAGAAAAAAATGAACAAAAAACCCCTGCTGCCATAGCTCCTCAAAAAACATCCCTTGCATGCTGTGAGCTAACTATGGTGGACATGGCAGCAGTTGAACATCATCATAACCACACTGATCTCCCATGCAGCCCAGGAAACCAAGTCTTCTTGGTGCTGTTCATTGAAGGAACAAGACCTCTTCTTCCTCCTCACCAGTAAATTGATGCCTGCTGTTGGCAAGGCAGTGGGTGACTTGCTAGATGGTGAACCAGTAGTTTACTCAGTCCCGCTGTGCTGCATAGGAGAGTGATGCTCGTGTGTTTTTACAAATGAAAGCTTCACTGGCGTGGACTGCTGCTGAAAATGAGGAAGATATTTCCCTGCAACCTTTTAGACTTTCTTTTAATGTTTTAATTCTATTTGATGACATAAATCCAGTCTGCAATTTCATGTTCCTGGAGGTACTGTAAAAGTATAAAATAAAAAGACAGGCCCTATTTCAAGGAGTTTACGGTCTAAACACAAGTCAAAACGAGAACAGATGAACAGACGGAGTAGGGAGCACGTCTGAGATTAACCAGGGATAAGATACAGTGGAGGAAGAAGTGGGGATAAAAGAGACAGACCGATGAAAGTTGGAGGAAGATAAGAAGGTCCTCCAAAGGATGTGCTGAAGGAGATTAAAGAGGTAGGAGGAGAGGCAGGAAATGATAGTCCCATGGAAGCCAAAGCAGAATAAGGTTTCCAGAGGAGCAGCCCTGACTGTCTCGACTGGGGCACGTTTTTCGGTGAAAGTTCAGGGGTATCTATTGTTACAAACCTTGAAGGGGAAAGGGGTAGTTGGTTTGGGGGTTTGATTTTATTCCTCTGTAACAGGGATAGGCCTTGAGAGATTCCCTAGGGCACACTCTCTTTATAATCCTTTTGGGATTAAATAACTCCAGACACATTTCCCTGAGGGCTGGATCCCTTTTCAGTTTGGCAGGCTGGATAGGCAGCTGCAGCCTCTCCTCACAGAAGGGGAGGATATTAACTATCTCCCTGCCGCAGATTGCATGCCATGCCTGATGTCCCTCAGGCTGAGATCAACCTGACTTTTACCCTCTAGGCCACCTTTGACACACAGAGCAGCAGAGAGGTGTGCTGCCATCCTGTGAGAAGGATGAGGCTCCAGAGTACTATGGCTGCATCATAGGTGTTCAAGGAGGGGAGAGTGTTGCTGGCTAAAAGAGCAAGCAAAAAAATGTGTGTACATGAACACTTCCTTCTGTAGTATACATATATTCAGGACATCTAGGCTGTACTAAACCTCTGGAAACATGAGGCTTGTTTTCTTGGAATGTGGAAGAGAACAGAGGAATCTTCTCTTCTATCCTGACAAGACAAAGCACTCATGAGAATGTAAAGCCATATAATCTCATCAGATATGGATGCTTACCAATTTATCCCAAATTGCAAGTGTCATGGTTGGGATGCTCTGCTGCATGGCACAAGTACAGTCCATTCCCGTCGACTTCACTCACAATAAATCAGTCTGTAGGGAGCGACTTGAAATCTAAATTCCCCTAGTTCAGAGATCATCAGATTTATTTCCTGATTAAAAAAACAAACTTTTACTTGCTTCAATGAGGAGAAAGCCAGTCTAGCCCAAGTTAAAACCTCCTCCATATTATTTTAGTCTTTCTATTAGTAGCTTTGTTTTACCCTCCTTTCAAGAAGCTCTATCTTACCAATATGCCCACTTACTCAGTTTCAGTATTATGTGTGTAGCTAGGAGAAGGGAAATGTGACAAACCAGCACTGGTGATACATTTCATTTTGCAGGGATGTGATGGGTAGTGGAGCAAGAAATCACCCACCGAGACAGCAAGAGGGAATTGGAAAACACTCCTTGTGGTCCCTCAACATGATAACTTGAGGGGAGTAGCTGGTATAATAATTTCCACATGTCACTAAACTTCACTACTGGAAGAATAAGTAAACATTGGTAGAACCTGACCAGACCCTGCTCTTTGCTGGTTTCATTTGGAGAGCTCACAGTAATGGAAAACAACGAAGCAGAAGGCACATTTTTCTCATCTGAACTGGAATGTCCCCACCTCATGGGGACTCACATCTTTCTTCTTGCTTACGCCAAGCTCCCATGCAGTGTGTGTGGGAACTCAGCTATCACTGCTTCCCCTTTACTGCCAAGATGGGGGGGACCATCTGCAAATTCATAAAAAGATTGAATTAAGGAAATAAATGTTTCAGCAATACCAGCCGTGCTATGTGAGCTGTCATGTGTGCATGGCCCAGCATATCAGTCATTTGCCTGATGTTCCCCTTAGCACAGAAAGTCAGCACGAGCTTTGTACATCTGAAGCCACGGGGTTGTAGCTTCATCCTGGTCCAACCATGCTGGCCAAAAAGGCTAAGATTCCTTCCCAGAGGGAGATTTTTACCAACCCAGCTGATTCTGTCTTATGTGCTTTTAGGGAGTCAGCACACTTGAACCAAGAGGGGTAAGTTCTGCATGGGAGAAAGGACAGGCTGAACAGAGTGGTGTGGGTGGGCAACACAGCCTCCACAGCACCCAAAGAGGACAGATGCCCACAGCTCATGCAACCTGGTTTGATGCATGTTTGGTGCAAGTGCTTGGAGTCGGTGAGTGCTCAAGGCCACAGGGCTGCCTTACCGCAGCAGGGTCTGCTCAGTCCTGCTTTGCGTTACAGACTCCCTGCAAACAGCACGATCTTTATGGAAATGGCAGATATATCTGTTTATCCTCTGTGGGCACAGAGTAAATCTAATTAAACCAGGAGGCTTCCGAAGTGCCATTAAGGCAAATTGGTGAAACCTATTAAATTATGCTCCCCCCATTTTCCTGTGGTTTTGGCCTCCCTGTCTGAGGGACAGGATTTTAGAGCACACAAACTAATGGAAAGTTCCTCAATCTCCGAGGAAAGATGGGAGAACTAGTGGTCTGTTCACATTTTCCCATAAGTATCACAGTAGCAGTCTGTTAGGGAAGGGTTTATTTTAGGAAGAGCTATTTTGAAAGCTAAAGTGTCACATCCTGGCTGGCTCTTCTCATGGTGTTACTATAATCATCCAGCTATGACAAGCTTAATGCAGAAAAAGCAACCTTTTTTTCTTTTTTGGGGAAAAGAAACAATGCAGTTAGCATATTTTTGGACAAAGGCTGTAATTTTATTTCTTTTTTGGTACTCTTTTTGCTTTTCCCTCTCATCTAACACTATTTATAAAATACCAGACGCTAGATCGAGGAACTCTCTGTCCTTTTTGATGCAGAAGTTAATGCTTGCAGCTCTGCCTAGCCCTGCACACTCAAGAGGGTTTTCTGAGTCTAATTCAGCAAGCACTTTTCTGGCTGGCACACACTCTCCTGAGTTCCTCTGCTTTCATGCAGCTGTGGCCAGGGGTAGGAAACCACAGCTGATGAGAACTCAGCATCTCCACTATCTGAGTTAGCACTTTTCAATTTTAAACAGATGCATCCAAATAAAAAAGTAATCCTGCAGGTACCTGTGTCTCTCCCCAGGGAGATGCAACTAGGTGGGCAGATGTCTTGCTGTGGGTTCTGAGCTGGAGGAGCCAAGTCTCAGCATAGCAGGCATAAGAGCTGGGCGGTGACCAGGCTGGCTGATCCTGCTAGTACCACACACAGCAGAGGCCAGGTCTTACACTTCCCTCCTCTGCTCTGCGCTGCACTCTAGCTGAAGGCCAGAGTAGCTTGGAGCAGGACTAAAAGACTGGGTGCTTTCATGAAATAAAATTATTTTCACAGCTGGAGTTGAAGCACAGTAGCTCATTCTGACTTAAACTGCATTTTCTGTGGAACAGAGAGACAAACAAGGAAAACACAGACTGTGTCTTCTCTTGCACTTAAGTAGCTCCTGCTTTGAATTCAAAGGGTGTAAGTAGGAAATTGATATACTTTCTAATTTATTGGAGAGAAGATAACTCTCAGAAAACCAAGGAGACTGCTCTCAATTTATGGGAAGCTGGCGCTTTTAAACAGTGAATGAGCAAATGTTGAAAGAGTCCTGCCTATAGAGCTTCATGCATTTAATATTCAGAAGACTCACAGGAGATGCTAAAGTGCCCTCAGCTCAGAAAATTAATAAAATATTATCTCATGAGTGAACTTCAAAAGCTTTGGCAGTTCCATTCATTCCACTTCAGATAAGCAGCCAAAATATTGCAATATCCTGCTAACCTGATATGAAACATCCAGCTTACCTTGGCCAGTAACATTAAGCTGGAAATGTGTGAACAATCTTTATTATTAAATATTTAGCCATTTCATCTGCTTTGTTGTGCCTCCTTATGCCTGGATCCAGTAATTCCTGCTTCTAAGGGTGAATCTAGGCCCAGATACTCAGTTAGGCTTCGACAAAACCACAAGGATCTGAAGATGCAGGATTTAAAGTCTGCTTTTGGCAAACCTTGCAGCTCTGCCTTTAAGGGGTGGCCTGCCCAGAGATATCTCTCTCTGGGGCAGGAAGACCCTATTTGGCTGGTGGGTAAAATGGTCAAGTCTGCAAAAGATGTGGCAAGAGGACACCATCTGAGGAGAAAACACTTTGGAGTGATCCTACACTTTGGTGGCTTTGTGCTGCCAGCTGTCTGAGGAGCAGCTTGGACAGCTTTTGAGTTGGGCACTCAGTTATTTCTTTCTCTCTTGACAGTTTTGGTTTTTTTCTTTTGTTTTCCTCAGACGTCTCTTGCCATAACAAATTACTGATGCTGCTAGAATGTAAGCTATTGGTACAAGCCAAACCTTTTAATTTTGAGGCCTTGGGTGGCCTTGCCCTCAGGCCAATGCATGCCAACATGTAGGATTCATGCTCCGCCACACTGAGGCCTGGTATTGCTGAGGATATAGGTGGAGGCACTGGCGCTGAGATCCCAAATTTACCTGATGCCTGTGGGAGTCAACATGTACTGAAGTCTTCCCTGCTGCTGCAGCAACTCACCCAACCAGCAGTGGGATGATACATCTCAACAGCATACCTATGTGCAGCATGTGTGTATCAGCAATAGTGTGACCAGCAGGACCAGGGCAGTGATTGCCCCCCTGTACTCAGAACTGATGGGGTCGCACCTCAAGTCCTGTGTTCAGTTTTGGGCCCCTCACTACAAGAAGGACATTGAGGTGCTGGAGTGAGTCCAGAGAAGGGAAACCGAACAGGTGAAGGGTCTGGAGCACAAGTCCTATGAGGAGCGGCTGAGGGAGCTGGAGTTGTTTAGCCTGGAGAAAAGGAAGCTTGAGGTGACCTTATCACTCTCTACAGCTGCCTGAAAGAAGGTTGTAGCCAGGTGGGGGGTGGTCTCTTGTCACAGGCAACCAGTGACAGGGCAAGAGGACATAGCCTTACATTGCACCAAGGAAGGTTCAGGCTGGACATCGGGAGGAATGTCTTCATGGAAAGGGTTGCTAAATATTGGAATGGACTGTCCAGGGAGGTGGTGGAGTCACCATCCCTGGAGGTGTTCATGAACTGGACATGGCATTTAATGCCACAGTCTAGTTGATGAGGTGCTGATCAAAGTCCGGTCTTGATGATTTCAGAGGTCTTTTCCAACTTAAATTATTCTGTGATCCTGTGATCACCAATGAATGACATTTTGGTACTTCAGTGATACTCTGGCAGTGTAATCCAGGACTGAGAGATCCTGTGCTCCTCACCTCCTCTTCATTACTTCCTGGATGCCACTTCTCTAACAACATAAGGGATAGCTGCTTCTCTCCACTTTCCGCTGGAAGATAATACAATCTTACGCAGTGGTGAATAAATTTACATAAATTCTCCTGTCCATGACTGCATGCTGCTGGGAGCAGGATAGAGATCCATTTCTTGGCCACCAGTTCAACAAGAGGCAATAACAGCTGAGAACCAGCATCATGTCAGGGCTCCCTGGTTATCCACATGGCATCAGTAATCTCTGTTAGCTCAGATATTCACTTCACCCCAGCCCAAACTGACACTCTCATCAACGTAGTCTACAGAGAGAACAAAAATTAAATCCCTTCGGCATCTGATTTTCCTCTCATGTCTGCCACCAGTCCCTCCACGTGAGGAAGAGAGCCCAGGGGAAGCTTTATTAGTCTGTCAATGAACTTAAAATGATAGCGCTTGCAGGACTGTCAATCCAGCACAAGTAATGAGTTAAATATATATATATTTATATTTAATTGCCAGTTCATCAGTAATTCCCGACAGATGGAATCCTTGCATTTCAGGTCAACTTGACATCGCTAGCACTCAAAGGTCCAAGTGAGCATTGCCAAATTTAATGAGCTGCAGTAACAATGTCTCCACATTATTGGACTAATTACTAACTTCTGAAAAGAAAAGAGGAGAGGGGGAGGAAGAAAAAAAATCCTCTAAACAGACGAAACTTTAATTAACAGCATTTTGAGATGTTACTTATTATGGAACAAATGCCACTTCAAAGTGAAAATAGCCTCTAGGTGGATAATAGGTCTAATGAAAGGTACAGTAGTCATATATACAACTTTAAGTCTCCAGAATAACCAGACTTCATGGCAACAGCCAGCACACACCACTTCTTGTGATGCAAAGTCTCTCTTTTCATCAACCATGGACCATCCAGAAGGTTTTGGCATGAGGGCAGCCTGCTGCAGGTGTATCCCATCTATTGAATCAAACTACAGCACATGGCGTAGCTGGTGGCCAGTGAGGCAAAGGCCTGGCAACTTGAGTGGCTTGTCTTGAATTTCCAATGCAAGATGTTTACATTCAAAAAATATTGTTTTCATTAAAAGCAGTGGTTACAGCCTTGGACTTCCAGGTTGAACATACATGTTTCATTGAAACCAGTGGAAAAGTTGTATGTTAAACTTGTTAAAACTTCTAATAATAGAATTCAGCCTCAAATGAATGAAGCAAATGCAAGACATTTCTTCAAATCAACTTTCAGCAAATTCTGTTCCTCTCTCTCATACACACACTCATTCATTCACTTATCTAAACAGACATGGAAAAAAAATAAAAATCCCAGCCTTCAAACCAGTCAAAATATTTTTCCTGTGAACTGAGCAGGAAGAAAAGGAAGAGGTTTGTTGCTATTTCTATTTTCAAATGCTGAGCATTGCTCAGATCTGCCATGATGAGGGGCCATGTCAAATTGGCTAGATCAGGAAACAGCAGGCTGGAAAAACCTTTCCTTATTCTGTAGAGACCTTCATGAATCTATTCATACCTTGCCCACTTCACTCGCCAGTGTAACCACCTTTATAAACCTCACTGATGGGAACTGCAACCACAGCAGCTCACAGCACACTGTCACCTTCCTGCAATAAATTCCGATGATCCGGGAAGTGTAAATCACACCGTTTTGTGCTGGGAAAGCTCAGCTGATACAACAACAGTTGCATGCATTTAGGTGCGTTTCCCTGACTGGGACTTACGGAGTGAACTTCAGTGCTCACTGCCATCCTGTGCAGTCTTACAGGATTCACCCTACCAACCGCTGCCCCCCCAGGCAGGAGTCAGGGGATGATAAAGCTTGGCATCATCTGTCTGTACAGAATGCACACTTGCTGCAAATTGAGCTTAAATATTGCTGGGTGGTGGAGGAGGGGAGAAAGAGGGAGGGGGGAGAGGCATCAGATTTGCTTAGGCATAAGGACATATCTGAATTTACTCCTTGGTTGTTTTCCCACTCCTGCCCCTGTAGGCCCATTATTTTCCACTTCAGAATTAGCACCTTTGCCAGTAGAGCATAAAGTCAATGGCTAAGGAAAGCTGCAGACTCTGCCCTTGGAGCATTTTCTGCTCTTCTGAAAACACCTTAGTTGAGGCCATTTGGAAACAAAAGAGCAAGTGCTCTGCTGACAATATATTGAAAACACAGGGAACTCTAAATCCATATTTCCCAGGAGGCTGCCAAGGCACTCAGCCTGGCAGGGTGAGGAAGAATGAATTCCATATCGCCAGCTCCAGCAGGGACCCTGCTCTGCAGTGCTCTCCTGCTCACCTTCAGTGTGGCCTCAAGTAGCACTGGTCTTATTGCCTTGGGTAGCTCTTGCCTTGTTTTTCCCCTTGCATAGGACTCTGTCCTTCCAAAGCAGCATGTATTAAGTCTCAGCAAACCAGATCAGCAAAATTTCTGTGCTTTGGTAAAGACCCAAAACCACACCTACAAACAGGCTAGTCAGAATCCAGAAATTTAATAGTCTAGTATGGAGAGTTCACTTTATCATCACCTCTCCCACCTCCTCCCTCCAACTAAAACACTTAAAAAAAAAAAAAAGAGACAACAGCTAAGAAAGAGGCTGGTGGCTATGTTTAGCTGGAACAGGATTTGAGATTTTGAGGGAAAACCCCTGGCTGTGAAGCACTTGGCTGATGCAATTTGAAGAAGAAATAGGCTTCTACCTATCAGAAGAGGGATCCTGACATCAGTGGGTATGCAGATGCTGGGTTACTGAGAAGAAGAGGATCACAGGACCCACAGACCGAGGTGTACAACAGGAGAATATACCACAAAGCATGCCTGTGTTGCAAGGGGTGCCTTGTTGGTGCCTTTCATACTACCAAGCTGCACTCAAATCATAGCATACAGTGGCCCTCATGGCCATCTCCCTGCCTGAGCTTCCAAAATAATTCTTAAGTAGGTCCTAGTCAACTTAAGCTACAATTTTCCACATAACAAAAAGATGATAGCCACCATTTAACCACGTGTGACTTGATTCCTGCTGTGTTCCCAGGCTCAGCCCAAGCCTCTCGCCCAAGCCATGCCAGCCCAGGTTTGACATATGAACCCAACGTTTCCTTCATCACCTGGCCTGGGGGCTTTTGTAAAAATCTTCATGCCAATGCTCTTGTGTACATAGGACTTTGTTCCTCTTCCAGCCGTTGCAGTCTCTTCCAACGCCCTCAACTTTATTTTTGCCTGTGACTTTTAGGACACCCTAACCACCACAGTGGAAGCTTGCATGGCCACCCATGGAGTCCGAGCAGCTGGCGGGTTTCCAGGCTTGTGGATGCCATCTTGTGTTACTGGAAATGCCCTAATTAGTTCATAATGCACTGCATTAATGTGGCAGCCAGCCACCTTACCCCATGTCTATTGGCTTTTTCAAGGCTTTTATTTAAAAACAAACAAACAAACACTCCCGTTTCAGACTGCAATCACCTTTCCCAATGCTGTTCTCCTTGCTCTGTGCACAGCTGAAGGTAGTGCACGAAGATTCTGCACAAGTGGTGGGTTTGAGCGGAGAGGAGGATGTGGGTCTGGTATCTCCTGCATCTGTTCAACCAGGCCAAGCGGTGTATCTACACTAGCAATTCCCTTTCCCTGACCAAGAGCTGGTGGGAAGCAGGGGGTCCTGGATGGGGAGATCTGTGAGGTGTCCTGAAGGTCCCTCAAAACACCCACTCAGAATCTTCACTAATGAGGCACTTTCTCTGCAAAGAGAGGAGGTCAAAACTCACCTAGCAGGAGCACCGATGAAGCAGGCAGATTATGTGTCTTAGAAGGTATAAGCAGAGGCACTGCCAAATAACCAGGCAGAGTTTAAACCCTAGGACAAGAGTGCTGTACTGTAGAAATATCCTGACTTGCAGCTCTCTTGTACTTCTTTCTCCACTTGATACACTCAGACACAATCTTCTCACAGCACGGAAGAACAACATGCGAACAGCCTTCTCTTATTCTCACCACTGATGCTTAAAAGCAAAATAAAAATTTACAAATCAGTCTCCCTCACCAAAGAATGGGAGAGGGAAATCCTCAGTGCAAAGTGTTTCTCCCAACCCTCCGGTATCCATGAGGCACAGCCCTGCCACCGGGGTATGAGCTTTAGCAGCTGTTTGCAAAGTTTCCCCCTGGACCGAGATTCATGTTTCAAGCTTCTCTCAGAGATCGTGGGTCTGAGACATGGATTTGAGTCATGTCAGTTAGCTCTTCACCCTGACTTGCTATGAAAAAGGGTAAGGGAAAGAAAGATGGATCAAACAGATGACCTTGATAGAAGAGGTGCCTGCACCTTGGTTTACTTCAAATCTTTGAAAGCCTATTATTGAGTGTAAAAAAATTAATAAAACACCAAAAAAAAAAGTAATAAAAAGCAACTAAGGCATCCAATTTTTCTGGTCAAATATTAAGGCTTTTTAATGGCTATCATTCCTCCTGTGTTATTTGAAGATCCCCTTGTAAACAGGAATCCTGGGTCTGTTTTGCCATCTGTTCCCTCCACTCCTGCCTAGGAATCCTGAAAGGGTATTTATTGTATATGCAGGTTCAGTGAGGCCCACTTACTATAAACAAATACTGCATGAAATATGGTGGGGCCAGCTTTTTCTACAGTGCCTGTATTTATGAGGGAACAGTATAAAAACAAATATGTAATCTGGAAATAAACCTGTTAAATGAATAAAAAGTCCTATGGAGCAAAACATAATGATTAGCAGAGCCATTCAGGGAAAGACCCTGTTAAGGGAACACATCTGCTGTCATCCACTTTGCATCAGTGCTTTTCACCCCTGATAAAAATCCATTTAAAAGCAGCCATCAGAAGATCATGGGGGAAGGGATAGGGGAGAAGGAGGAGATGATACAACCTAAGAGCTATAAAGCCAACCATAGCACTTTTGCTGGTTCTTGAAATGTCTCTTGAGTCCTGCACCCTGCTGTCCACCAAATATAATCTATGTTATTTACAGCATGTACTAGGTACAGATTACAGTCACTCAGCTGAAGGGAGGTAAAAAAGGGAACAAGAAGTATTAAAAAAAAAAAAGAGCAGCAAAGCAATTGAAGGCCAGCATGGTGTGCTGAACAAAGATTCAAATAAGGAACTGGCAGTGCAACATGTTTGTGCACACATGCATAGAAAATCATATTTTGCTTTTGACCAGCTGCGTAGAGGCTAAACATGGTCTATGTAGAAGAGAAGCACAAGATAAACCTGCTATGGTAATGCAACTCAATCATGACCTCTGATTGCCAGCTGCTCCCACGTGCAGTATCACTGCTCAGATGCAGGAAGTACTGCTGTCGTTATCTGTTCCTATTAACTCTGTATTTACAGACCTCGAGTAAAATCACAACCTACTCTGCAACCACTTCACCCCACCCACACAGGCAAAGCCAGCTACAGATGGGCAAGGAGTCACACTTTTTGACACCCCCTCTCACCATGATTTACATTTGCTCCAAGATGATCTGGGTATTTCCTGTCTCAGTATCTGCTTTCCACTGTGGGTTGCCTGACCCTCCCCATGGAACCAGTTATTAATACTCCAGTCTCTACCAACAACACAAACAAAATAGGTACAGGCTGATGCAACTCTGGAAAGTGCCGTAACAAACACTGATGCAACCCCACCTGAGAGCTGCAATTACTCCCCCAGAGTGTGTGGGATGGGATGCCCTGCTTGCTCTCAGCTTGACTCTTGCTTTCGCCTTTGCCTGCCAACACAAAACCTGATGTAACTCATGTCTTCCCAGGCTTCGGAAAGCTCTGTCTGTACCCTGTCTCTAACTGTTCCCAGGTAAAAGCATTGCACGGACAACGTGCTTTTCCTTCATCACATGTGTGACTTCACGGTCAAACTGAAGTGCATTGCCTTGGTCCTGTTTGTACCATCAGGATTGTTTCTGCTTCTTATCCATCAACCAATAAAGCAATAAAATCTTCACCCTCATAGCAAGGAAGACAACACCTGAGCATCGACTGGAGAGCCGAGTAGAAGATGATGGGCCTGTGGCTTCTCTTCCCCATCCAAAGCATGGAGTAAGGCATCACATAACATAATTTGAGTACTAATTGGCAAAACAGGCTTAATAATTTGCTTGAACGTGCACTACGTTGCTGATGTATTGTTAGCAAATTATTAACCGGCATTGACTTGCTGCCCTCAGTGTATGTGAGCTATAGCTAAAAGCTTAATGGATTTGTATCACTACAGTTACTACTACTGCTCACTGACACACTTTAGTATTTTTATTGCTTTTTCATAGCTGACATGATTCTGATGGTATGTAATTAAATATTTTACAAAGATAGGGTTTGATCCGACAACCCTTATGCACATGAATAATCTCATTATGTTCACTGCCTCTATTCATGTACCCAAAGCAGGCAAGTCTGGGTTCCTATTGTACAAAAGTAATTTTTTTTCCCCTTCTGTATTCCTCTTCTGGGATTTTGATGGAATTAATAATGGGGGGAAGAAAAACTCTTAAAACTCCTTCACATTTATTTTGTGCATTGAAACCTTCACCTAGGATTTAAAGAAACTACAAGAACGCCATTGTGGCAGTTATGCTTGGCCAGGGATGGAAAGAAGTAAGAGTCTGTGTTTTGTCAGAGACTGAAAGATATATTGCTTTTTTGCCAGCCTATATCTCAGTGTGGTTTCCTGAGATCGATTAAGAGTTTGAAGGGGGGATTTTTTTTCAAGAATTCATGACTCACTTTAAAAATGTGGTGTACTTCAGGCATGAGGGGGATTGCCCAAATGTTTCTTTTTTTTTTTTTTATATTACCTGCAATACTTGCCACAGTCATATGCTTCCTTCAAACTGATACACGTGCAAAATGCTCCTGCACCAGTGTCTTACAGGCTGAGAACATCCTGTTCCCCACTGATACATTTACATGTTCATGTGGACGTTTTGTTTGGCTCCAGCAAGAGACAAACCTGACCCAAAGCTAGACTGGGAGATGAAGATCTTACTCTGCCATAAAACCAGCTTTTCAAGTTTGGATTCAGATCTTGAGCCAACAGGCAGACTTGTCCCAGGTGCATTGTCATCCTGGCACCTGGTGCAACACATTGCTACTCATCTAGAATAGCCAAAACAATCAAGCAGGAGGAAAAAGGCACCAGTGGATCTTGGAATTTGAAGATTTGAATTCATTTAAGGAGACATATTTAAAACATTGCAGCTATAACCAAAGCACAGACAAAAGGAGAGAGCATTTGGGCCACTAGGAATCCCATGAAAAACACCAACCCTAAACAAAACTTGTCACTTTGCAATGCCTCTGGAGCTGAATGAAGTTATTTTTCTAGTTTTCCAAGAGCAGGGAATACAGGAAGGCTCTGAGCTCAGCCAGCAAGACTCTCTGGTCATTTTATGCACACATCCTTATTTACTACTTCGTGGACCCCTGAAAAAGCCTCTCTCCCATCTTTGGGCAAAAAGAAAACCAAATATGAGTTTCTGGAAACAAACAGAGCTTTTAAAGTAAAACCTACAAAATTATTAGCATAGTATAAAAGACAATATATTGCACAGTTACACCTAATCTGTGACTGGGAGGCATTAAAGCCATGACCACGAGGCAGTAAAGCTGATCACAGCCTGACCCAAGCAGAAGGACAGCCATGTGGCTTTTGGGGAACTCTGCTGGACTAGGAACTTTGAGCATCACTAAATCACAAGCCATGACAGGAGGTGAAAACTTTCCAGCACATGAAGTTCAGGAGAGCTTTGGTGTCGAGACAGGGGTGCAAAGTCCTCTCCTGGTTCTGTTTCCACAGCAGAGGTCACACCACAGACAAATCCCATCAACTTTCAGCTGCTGCACCCTTTGCAGCCATTTGCTGTTGCACTGAAGATGGGTGCTTTGGAAACTAGTCCAACAACTCCACTCGTGGCAAGGATCACAAATGTGTTTCAAGACTCAAACTGAAAAGAAAAAGAACAAAAAGTTGTTTATAAATGATCTGATGCAGCAACCTGCCGGCCATACAGCAAAGAAGCATTACCCTGCCCCAGCGGTTAAGCCCAGAAGGAGGATGATCTTTCGGAGATTCATCAGCGTAGAACCACTGAGCTCTCTTCCTCCATCATCAACTGTTTTTCCAGGATCTGTTTAGAAAAAACAAATCTACCAGTCCCCTTCTATCTTGCCCACCTTTATATTTTGGTTGGTGTGGGAAAACAGGCTGTCAGACCTGCACCTCCTCTCCTTCCCTCCTCCCCTCTGGATAGAGTGCAAGCTTGGGCTTCAAGCCTGCTTCCCTCGGCCTGATAAACTGCTACCAAGCTACCATCAGGGACAAAATCAAGAACACTGAAATGGCAGGAGAAAGTTGATCCTACATGACACGTCAGGGAAAGACGACACACACCAAGGCCTCTGGAAAACAGGCTTCCTTCTGGCTTTCCAGCCATGTGCACATTTATGAGGTTTGAACAAAATTAGCTGAAGTATGCAGGCCAACTACTGCTTGTCCAAAATGAACTCAGTTGCTGGACTTTTGTCCATTTAAGAGGCAACTAATCCCTCTGCACTGCCTAGATGAAGCCCTGTCAGTATCTGAAAACCTCAAATAGCATCAACCCTTCTGATAGCACTGCAATGCAGTGTGAACCTTTCAAAACACTTTTTAAAACATAACAAAAACACACAGATCAAGACACTATGGTGACCCCAGCACACGGATGGGTTACAGCCCTTTGACAAGTCAGGGACGGCACTTAAGAGAAGTGGAAGTGGGTAGTTAGTGAACACAAGGTTTACTTGCCCATATGCACCTATGAGCATGAACATATGGATTTCTTTACATCTTGACCCCAGAGAACGGGTATAAAACTTGAAAGTTGCCACCTGGTTTCTGAGATTATTTTTCCATTTATGGATTAAACAACATCTAAACCCATGTGCATGTATTTTTCTGTTGAAAATAGGCAGCACAGACAGTTGCAAAGCAAGGAGATGGGTGTGAGAAAGAGGATTTCTAGTGACCCAGGGGAAAAGAAATAAAGGGATGAGTCTGGGCCTGCCAAACAGCTGGTGAAACTTCAGAGCACAGTTTAAGACTGCTCTGAGGCTTGTCTACCCACAGCAGAAAAAGCACCTTCTCTTCTGCCTTTGTTTTTGCACTGTTTCCCCAACCCCAACAGGCTGTAAGCTGCTCCATGCAGCAAGATCAAGACTTGTCTCTTCACCTGAGTGAAAAAGCAGTGTGTTTATAGACATCAGTTTTGGAGATAGGTATAGGGGTCTAGTCAGTTGAGTGCTCAAATGCTTTTAATGTGTTACCACTCCTTTTTTCTCAGCTGTTGCTGGCTACTCCCATCCCCCTGGGCCTGTACACACTGCTGACCCATCGCAGTGCAACCTGCGGTGGGGTTGTTGAGCCCCTCTTGGCACAGCGCCAACACACCACTGCCTTCATCTTGGCTGGGGTCCCGAGAAGAGACTGCAACACCTATTAATCATAAACCCTGTTGATTAAATCCATCTAGCTATTTCACTAAGCTACAAGCAGGGGCGAGGGCTGTCCAGCAACCAGCTCTTTTCTGCAGTCTGGCTGCCTGGCCATACACACAAAGCCAAGGAGAGAACTGGGTCTTCATCTATATCGAATTTGCTACTGGTCATGGGTTTTCCACCTGCATGTTGCCATGGTCTGACATGGCCAAGTGTGAGATTTGTCAGGATTACAGGAGAAGCTGAAAACTTCCACCAAGCCCTGAAAAAGCCTGTTAAACCCTTCACTTCAACACACACAGGGGTGAGTAAGGAAGGATGGGCCCTGTTCCTGTGCTGCAGATGCCCTGCTTCATGCCCTGGGAAAAGGGTATGCCAAGATCTCAAGCACAAGTCCAGAGCTGTTTAGAAAATGAAAACGAAAGGTCCCTTGAACATTTTTTTTGTTTCTATTCTTAACCACAATTTCATTTGCATTGATGTTTTCTGACCAAGTCTCTCCTCCAAATAATTGATGGGGAAAAGATCAAGAGATGTAATTAAAAGAGAAACAAACAGAAAACAAAGGGAAGAGGGTAAATGGGCATGTGACTTCGGGTCAGGGAAGGAAGAGGAGCAGGTGGTAGAACTGATGAGGGAGATTTAATGAACTGCGATTGACTTCGAATAACAAAGGAGGAGGAACCTAATCCTACCAGTTGGATCTGTACACATATGGACTTACCATAACAAATGGTAATCAATCCATCAGCCTTAAATTAAAGATAAGGTGGGCAGGAAGGAAGGAATGGAATTTATTCCCTCCTTCCTCTCCCTCCCCCCATCAAACTAAATCTGTTTGCATGTGTCCATGTCTCCTCTGTCAGAATTAGAGTCCGTCTTCTCTCCACTCTCAAACAAAGCGGTCACCTTCCCATGCTTCACTATGCCACTGTGGCAGTTCTCTTTAGAAGCTTCCCCAGGAATTTAGGATCCTGCTTACCCTGATTCTGCAGTGTTTTTCACTCAACACTGATCAAGGCTCAGTAGTCTCAGAAATATGCTCATCGGGCTCTGTGTGTAAACACTCGATGAGCTTTAATCAAATGCACATCACAGAGAGTCCTGCATGACAGAAAGCAGAACCACCAGTCCTCAGACCTGCCAAGAATAGCCTCATCTGCAATACAAGCGTTTTTCCTCTTTTGTGTCATTTTGGCCCTCGCTTTCTCATTCTAGTACAAGCTGCAGAAATATTCTGGGTTTTATATGTTATCTCCTTGTTTCAAGCTGAAGGCAAGTTCACTACATTTTCTAAATATATACCCAGGTTTTATGTATCCTCATTAAGTTTTCTAGGATAAAGTTTCTATTTTAAGGTCTGGATCCTCCAAAGAGAGCTGCATATTTGGACACCCCTTTCCCATACATTCAGGCAAGCATGGCTGTGCACATCATTTTCTTTGCAGGATTCACCCTGCATTTGGCCTGGCAGGAAGTTCCTACCAAATAAAATGCTTCTAACCTGGTGTCTCCACAGTCAGCACCTAGTATTATTTCTCCTTGAGCCACAGGCAGCAAATGCATGAGCAATTCATAAAAGAGTGAAAGTTTATGATTTGCAGGGTAATATCAGGAGCTAGGAAATACAATTTTCTGCTTCTGCCATAACCTTCCTGGCGTGATTCATATTTCAGTATATTCCAGTTATTCCAGAAAAATACTGCCAGCTGAGCTGAGAGGTGGCAGGGAGGAGGTGCTCAGACATGCAAGGTGGGACCTATATGGAGCTGCAGTTTGGGACAAGGATTGGGTGTCCAGAAGAGTATGGGGCTGGCAGAGGGAACATGTGGAGTACTTCCCTTCCACAACCATTCCACCACAGGTACTATTTGAACAAAGCATTTGTCAATTCAAATAATTCCATCAGATATCCTGTTTTCCAAAGAAAGGGCAGGGCAGGCACAGATGGACAAGGCTACAATGTTGAGCCCTGACACATCAAAACAGAAAAGGGGGAAGAGGAGGGTAAACAGAAATTTGTGAAATAGTTAAATTCTTCTCCCTATTTATGACTCTGCGAGAGGAACAAGAAGGACACAACCCAAGCATGAGCTTAAGTGTAATCTTTCCCATTTCCCTGCTGCCTCAGGTCCTCTTAAGCTGTGCGCTGTTGTCCAGTGTTCCACCTTGACAGCAGCTGAGGAGCCTCCACCAGAAGCACCACTGGGGTTGCCAAAGCAGAGAGGAGCATTCCTCACCCCCAGCATGCCAGCAAGTGCTCAGCTCTGTCAGTGGGGACCTCCCAGGCTGGGCAGGTTCCCCGTGCTGAGCTATTTCTATGCGGCCATTAAGAGAGGGACACAGCATGTTAGGTGGGAGTCATGGGAGTTTGAGATACTGTAGGCACACAACAAGGAAGTACAGTCAAACACTTGACAAGTGATAAACCACAGCACTGTGGTATCTAGTCTCTGACTTTGCTTCTCCTGACTTCCACATCCTAAATGACACTGCACCTGGAGCATGGATTTGCAGTGCATGGGTGTTTTCATTGCTTTTTGGGTACTATGTGGGCTGATGGAAAGCTGACATGGCACACTCCATAACCCCCCTCAGCAGGGCCTAGTGAGGGTTGCCTGCCCTGCTCTGCAGCCTGCTGCATTCTGATCTCATTACCCCTCCACCAAAGAGGACAGTTCCCCTCAACATGCTGAAATGTGACCACAGAGCATCCCAAGAAGTATCAGTTATCACCCCCGGCTCTTAAGAAGACAGACACTTTCCAACAAGAGTGCAGTGCAGCATCACTCCCCTGCTCCCACAGGAACAAACACCAGGGTTTCCGGAGGAGCCATCAGGCACAGCTCCCCACACACACATTAGTAAGTGACCAACTCACCACCCTCTGCTTTCTTCTGTTGGCAACTACAATTTTACTCAGACTTTTTGCTAAAGGGTTTCTTCTCTTGCTTATTGTTCAAAGGCAGCCTGAAGCAAAGTGTGTCAATGGCGAAGAAGGAGGGAGGAGGTTGAAGTGTAGCTTGGTGGTGCACAATGCCTCTCTCAGTCTGGCAGTTTTGGGACCTCTCTTGTCTTCTTTTCACCTATGAAAACCTGGCTGCTCGCCACAGCATAATATAGCAACGGGGGAAAGAGAGGAAGAAGGCTTAACTTTTATTTATTTTAGTGCGATCATTAGGATTATGTCAGGGGGAAAAAGCATTAATACATAATCTTTTCCCTGTGCTATACAACACTGGCTGCTTTTAATTTAGAATTAAATTGAAACACTCACTCAGAGCAGCTTTGAACAGCAGCCAAGGCCTTCTCTTGTATTGTGTGAGCAGCTGGGTAGCCTTTGCACTCTCTTTTTTTTTTGGTCCATGGTGCCCTTTTTTGAGACCTGTACTGAGGGTCGGTCACTGAAGACACTCATCGCCCTTTCACAAATGTTAAGGGTCCCCTTGGCTTGGAGCTGGCACAGCAGCCACAGAGAGAGGGGGAAGCCCAAAGCATGCGAGTGAAGCACCCAGCAGACTGAACCTCAGCAAATAAAGCTGCACAGCTACAAGTATTTCACAAATTAAAGCAATAAGAAACATATCAAAAAGCACATCAAAATGTACATTTTTAAAAAATGCTAAATAGCAGTAATTTTTCTCGATGGTACACATTGTTTTGTACGCTTTGTCGCACATGATGAGGCAAGTTCACACAAGAACACAGTTTGAAGGTATAAACAGGACAGACAAGGCTGGGTGGGGTAAAGCCAAATTTAGTTAAGTGAACTGGTCATCCTGTTTTGTTCACGCACCAAGCATGCTCCAGATGGTTCTCACCAAGCTGATGAGAAAGGTACCTTGGTCTCCCTGTTCATTTTAGTCTACATAAATACTAGGTTTTGTCAGGCTAAAGAATCCAGGGCAGACTCAAGCGCTTTCCTTAATTATTGGTATTCACAGAAAGAAAGAGTAAGTTTAAAGGAAGGAGGAAAAAAAGGAGAGATTGCCACCCTTTCAGTGCTGCTATGAAGGGAGCTCTGCTTATCACAACAGGTGCAAAGGCCACTCACAAAAACAGAAGCAGTTCAACACTGAACGGCTAAGAAATTACTTATTCTCTTTGTCAGCTGCTCATACAAGCAGGGCAAAGGCTACTTGGAAGGAAAGAGGGTAAAAAGAAGGGTTAAAGTTTGTGAAAGAAAGGAAGAGAAAGAAAAAAAGATGAAGTACATGAGCCCACAGGTTCACAGGAGACTCTGGGAGATATAATGACCTTAAAAAAATATATAAAAAAGAAAGCAGAAACAAAACTACATCCTCCCATAGAGCAGGAATGAGCAGCACCAGCAAGCTGGGGACAGGGGAAATTTTAACAGTCTACCACTCCAGTTGAATGGTGAGGGGAACAATGCCGACTGAAAGCACAGCATTCCTGCCCTTGCGCCCCCGCAGAAAGGGGCTGTGCAGGTCTTTCTGGGTCTTTCTGATGGCTCCCTCTAATTACATTTTCTTGTGTATGGCAATTCATGACCAGCTCTGAGAATGTCCTCATTCCTTGTCAGAGGGGTGATTAGTATACCACATCTACAGAGTCAACATACTGGGGAAAAAGTTATATTAAAAAAAAAAAAAGAAAGCAAGTTCCTCCGATGAGGAGCCTGCAAATTTCAGGGTACTGCTATCCCTTGGGTTCTTAGTTGGATTTTATTTCTTCCACCCTTCCCCTTTTAAGATACGGCATCAGACACAAAGGAAACTAGAATTTCATTTTATAACACCCCTCCACTAATCCCTAGATCTCTCTCAAGTGCTGCATAAATTTCACCCTCTCTTCCTGGAGCTCACAGAGGTTGTTTAACACCTGGTGCATCTTATTTTCTAAGAACGATGGTTGTGTTTATTTTAACCAGACCCAGGATGATGTGCAAACCAGCCATGCCTGTTAGATGCTGAGTGTTCCCAGAACCAGATGGTCAAACCTTCCTCTTTTAAGACAGCTGACTCAAAACCATAAAAGAAAACACCAAAAATGAAAACAATCATCAACGACAACATCAAAAGACACCCTGTGGTGGGAAATGAAATATTTCAATGTTGGCACTGTGAGACTCAGAGAAAAGCAGGTAGTTTCCACCAGTGGAAGGTAACAGGAAGAATTCCCTCACTTAAATATGACAGATGTTCATCCCTCTGCTACCCAGAAGCAGTAAAAACCCCCTGTGGTTATTCTGACTGCCCTGCTAAATGAATGGTGAGTTAAGAGTACTAATAAAACACAGTGATGTGAGTTGCCACTGCCAGCACCTGCAAGTTCTCTGGTACCCACTTCTGGCTTCACAAGTTACAGCTGAGCGCAAAACACTTCATTTTAGCACCATGAATAGTCTTTTGCCCTCCTCATGGTTCTCCTTTCTTTCCCAAGCCTTTTTCATTGACAACTACTCCTAGTTTAATTGGGCCACTTTGCTCTAAGTCTGTGGAAGCCACTGAGGTGGCATTACTGGCACATTGTAAAGAGAATCACAGCACCTTTACACAACCAAACTTGCCTATGGCAGGTTTGAGGCAGCCAGGGTTTCTGTTCATAAAGCTGCTCCAGCCTAACTAAGCCTGAGAAATCCTACATTGAAGGTTAAATCAGTCCACCATCAGGTTTCAGGTAATCCTGTGTGTGTACAGCCAACAGGTTTGTTCTGATGTAATAGAACCAGTTCCCCACAACTATAGGAAAAAAAGAAAAATGAACATACATTTTCACGCCACTATAACTAAAATGAAAAATTATTTAAAAGAAAAATCCATGTCAGGTTATGGACAGAAACAAACAAGATGCCACAAAACAGCTCGTGAAATTTTGACACAAAGCTATAAATGTAGAGCACATCAGCTGCCCTGCAGTAGTGGATGGTGTGTAGGCTCTCACCCTGGTAGACGTTAGGTAGTTTTTCCTACTTCCACTGTCTTTCACCTCTCCAGGGTAAAACAGACAAAGAAGCTGCCTAAAGACCCTGAAAAACCAATTTCTCTTTAACCATCGTAAGAAATAAAGAGCCATGCAAAGAGATGCTTGTATGCCTTTCACCATCTAGTTTTCCTTAACTTCCACTAATATGCTGTATGTGATCCTGACATGAAAAGATTTTTCAAGAAAGACAGAAAGTCCATTTCAAACATTACTAGGAGAGGACAGCCTTTTTCAGAGTTTCTCACTCCATTTTCTACAGATCTTAAAAATGGTAAAGTCATAGTTAAAAGATATGTGCTTTGTAGAATGATAGAATCATTTAGATTGGAAAAGACCTTTAAGATCATCAAATCCAACCATTAACCCAGCACTGCCAAGTCCACCACTAAACCATGTCCTTAAGCACCACACCAACATGTCTTTCAAGTATCTCGAGGGATGGTGACTCCACCACTTCTCTGGGCAACCTGTTCTTCCACTCCTGTGTCTGGACTGTTACAAACTTCATCTAAGCATAGGACTAGATTTAACAGAAAAGATCACTTACAAGGCTGTTTATACTTGGGCTAAAATCAGGTTCTGCACTAAGTTAAACTGCAAAGATTAAATACACTCTCAAGGCCTCAGCATCCTATGGCACTAGGTTGTAGAAGACTTTCTATTCACATCAAAGAATTTTGAATAAGGTTGTTAAGACTTATTCCTGCTCACAGTCAGTTACAGGTAGAAAACCTGAGCTACGTACCTCATTCTGCAAGTAAGCACTCACAGATGGTAATAGCAGAAATAATTTCACATCCTCATTAAGTATCTCAAGGTGCATTGTCACTTAAAAACAAGACCCCCAGTGCATGCCCAATAAATAGTGGCAACACGAAAAGTTTAGTAGGTAATGCTGCTGACGATTTAATGTCTGCTCTGGACTGGGGATGGACGTTCTTGATGTTGCCAAAGTCCCCTAGACAACAGGACTACAAGCTTCTTGCCTCCTCTAGACACTGGCATGACGTAGATGTTTAATAACAAGGATCACATACCTGGTGCACACAGCACACATTCATCCATGTCCCATATACTAAAAAATATTTTCTGCACTAATTTGCAAGGACAGCTGTTAATCTGCCATCCCTTACAAACCTCAGCAAGATCCACTTAGCTTTGAGTCAGGCATCCTTCAGAAACTATTTGTCCCCTTTGCCTTGGGATTGAAAGGGACATACAGAGGGAAGAGATGAGACAGAAATACTGGAAGTATAGTAGGGCTTGGGTAAAACTTCAGAAATCCTGTAAGGATGCGAAAGAAGCCACAAGTCCTGCACTAAGGAGAACAACTGGTAATTAGAACCTTGATACAGCAAGTCATTTGAGTTTATTTAAATAGGTGCTCAAAGATAAACGAAAAGCATTTTGCTCAAACATTTTGAGGAATATGATCCTTAAGGAAGATTAACAAGTATTTAATAACACTTGTGTTATGAAATGTCATTATAATCAAGCAGTAAATCAATAGTACAGTAGCACATGCTGCAGATCACAAGGGCTGTATTTTGCGGAACAAAAGAAAGGACAACCTCCTCACCTTTTATGACAGTGATACGTGTTATATATACACCTACACCTTTCTCACAGTGACATTTTTGGTACCTCTAATCACCCATGAGGCCATCTGTCTACACGGTAAGGGGTATACGGAAAGGGAGAGCAATTTTTTGCTTCAAATTACACAACCTTCCAAGCAGGTTAAAGGCAGGACCCATAATTTCTGAATGGCTGCCTACACTAGTGTGCTTTCTTGTTTTACATTACAGCTGCCCTGACCTCCTCTCCTTGCAGCAGCAGCATTCAGACCTGGCTCAAGGCTGTTTGGAGTGCTCATGGGTCAGATGAGCCACAGATGCTCCCCCAGCTCAGAGCTGCAAGGGGCCAGCTGTGCCCATGCCAAAGCACCAGAGGGGGGATGCCCAGCCAGGGACAGTGGATGGGGGTGAGGGCAGAAATACAGGAGCAGAGATTTAGCCTAAACTAGAGCTGTCGGAGCTACATCCTGGTGAGTGAGATAATATGTGCATTCTCCTGCCTGGCTCAGACTGAATTAGCACATCTGGGGCCCACATTTACCACCGCTTTGGAGCACCTCTACCATTAACACTAAAATCACATCCTGGAGGACATCAGGACTTGAGATGAAGGAGGTGAGAGGGGAAATAAGACACATTGCCTCCCCCCTCACCTTGTTCCTCCCTCCTCCCACATGGCTCCGAAACACTTTGCAACTTGAATGCTGTCAATCTCCTTATGGGAGAAATATATTTATAGAATCCCATCACTGCGGTTCAACACTTTCATGGGACCAGATGTCAGAGAACATGAAGTTGATAAAATAAAGCACAGTCCAAGAAAAGGGGTCGAAATTATGTGCTTCCAGCAGTGAGCATTACAGCTTCTCCAACTTCCATGGAGCAGTGCCAGTTTACCTCAATGAGAAGTGGGGTTGGCAAGGAGATACAGATGTAAATAATTAGTCTGAGTACGCTGTCCCACCAACAAGTCATCTGTCCGTAACAGGACAGATTTTTCTAGAAAGGGTTAATGTCTTCTCCTTTGAAATACAGCTTGGCAGCTGCAGAAGACATCAGGTTTTCTGCCATACTGTTTTATATCAACACACACAAAGCACCCAAGGAAGACCAAGCACGGCTTGAGACTGTAATGAAAGCAATGGTCAGCATTATCACAATAGATTATGTCATTTAGAGATTTCTTGATCATATGGTTGTGTTTAAAAATAGGGGTATGTTCAAAATATCAAGGTATATGCAGATGGAGCAAAAGCACCAAAATTTCAGACACCTTCCTGGTAATCAACCCACAAGAAACACATGGATCTCAGGTACACATGTGAAACTCACCTGCTTTCAGCTAAAGACAGCAGCTCAGAAAGATGCCAGGGTACATAATTGAAGGATCTGTATAGCCATATTTTGGCACTATGCAGCAAAGCCAAGGAGAATTACGTTAATTAAAAATTTGTCTGTCATTTCCATTTCCTCTGCATGTCTACAAGACAGTTTATTCTCACCATCTGAAAGAGATTCTCACCATCTGAAAGCGATATTAATTGCTGCTCTTGGTTAGTGAGAATAAACACTACAAGAGATCAAGTTCCCTAGTGAAGCCTTCTTGGTTTTGCTTTTAAACCCAATGGAATAGCTTGAAAGGGCTGCTTTTATCTGCACAGCAGTTGGCTTAGGATGCAAGCCAAGGGTGAAGTCCATTACCACTTGTCCACCAAAGTTCTGCTGACGAACACTAGATCACCATTTGTTGCCTGTTTCCATCAGTCACAGCTCAATGTAGTAAGAAGATTTTGTCCCACAGATTAGGTTTAGGTGATTTGCTTCAAATAATCTCCTTTCTTCATCACTTGTGCCAGCACTGCGGCAGTTGAAGCAATCAGAAGCTGGTGGGATCCCAAAACGGGACCTGGCACACAACCTGGAGAGACACAGTATGGAAAGAATGCATATGTTTGCTTGTTGGTATTTCAACACTGATGCAGGATCAATGCTGAGATGAGGCCCAACAAAGACTGTGCTGCTGCACATCTCATGGTGTGTGCTGGAGATTGCTTATCTCGTACGAGCACAACACCTTGTAGTAATATGGAGAACACAGTTCGGTGGCGAATTCTTCCCCCATACGAGAGACCACGGAAGTGTGGGTGGGTGGTGCAGCCGGTGCCAGCCCAGAGCTGGTATAGTACCCATGACTGGTTTGATGTCAGCATCACTTCCATTGTGTTTGTAGGTGTGTTTTTAAGTCCTAGTTGCTTAGCCTTGTAGAGCCTGAGAGTGTCTGTGATGTCAATGTTTCCCCTTTGCCAACATCACTCTTTTCCAGGCCTCCAGAGCAACTACAGCAAAAAACTGGTAACGTATTTCAGCTGGATGGGCAACATCAGCTCCTTCAGCCCTAGGAATATGAGGCCAACAAAACTGGACAGAATCCAAACCAAGGTACAAACTACCTACTGTCAGACCTCAGTCCATCTTACAGTGATTCTGTTCTCCATCCTATTCATTGAGGTCTAGGTGGAAACAGTATGGTTGGGGTATGGAATAATACACCCACAGATTTCACTGATTCCTGGCAGAGGGCTGATCCACAGCCCTGTGACCTGCCACAGCAAAAAAAATGTGACAGGAAAAATTAATGTTCACGGCAAAGTGAGACGCTGTAGAGTAAAATACAATTCTTGTAGGTTTCAACCAGCCCAAGGAAGTAATATGTGTGTGCTGATAAACTATCCAGCACACATCAGGAGAGAGTCTATATACAACAGGCCAAAAAAGTTAGGTTACAGCACTCATGGATCATTGTATTTCACAGAGATTTGAAAATGAACAGCCATATTACGAAACACCTAGCAGCAGGTGATGAAAGAGACTAGACAACCCTTCAGCAGCAGAGGAAAGGTTAGACACACAAAAGAAACAGGGCTGTGCTGCTCATGTGGGAGTGTAAGGAAGCTCCAGCATGTGTGCACCTTCAACAGGTCTGCAGCTCCTAGAAAGGTTTTGGCAGGACCACAGGTCAGGAGTATATTATTTTGAAAAATGAAACAACACTACCAAATAGTTAGATGAAGTGCATGAGAAATAAACAAACAACCAAAATATATTTTTCAAATTTGACTGACACTTGTCTATGAATATAAAAATTCTAAAGTTGGTTGTGCAGTATCTGTTAGCCACTTGAGTTACACATGGTGTGGGTGAAATGGATTTCAACTAAGCATAAAGAAAAGGAATTACTGTGGTATTCTTTCAGCCAAAAATTCTAGAAGAGTGGCAGTAATGAATTTCTAAGGAGAGACAGCCTGAGAATACTTCTCAGTTAACAGGTTTTTCTTTTGTCTCTCAACCAGTTATTCAGCTGAACACTTTAGTTCTCAAGAGATTTGGAGTGATGCAAAAAACCTACCTCTCTTGCAGCATCTGTTTACAAAAGCTGTACCTGCTGCATAGACATCACAACAAAACAAATTTGGCTTCGGTGCTAATTTGCTCACCATAAGTGTCACTTGAGACAAAAGCTAGACCTGAAGTAATAGACTGCAATCTCCATAATTGTATTGAAACCAAATACTTCAGCAACATGAAGGCTGTGAAAACTGATGAGAAAACACACACAAGTTATAGTATCATCTTTTGGGCATTTCTGGGTGAGTCGAGGTATATGTAGGATCTTCCCATTTTTTGGGGTACCTAGATTACCTTCATTTTGTGTACAGACCCAACGCTAGACTGGTGCTTTAAAACTCACCCCTATTTTCTTGTATATATCGCCTTTCTACTACTGCAAAAATATTCATCTGACTTGATGTGGTGGGGAAACAGGACTTTGTACCCACCTCTGACCCACAAGAAATGAACAAGATTTTTGCCACTGACTTAAAGACAGTGGGAACACGCTCTTACTGAGAAATAAAGAGATGTGTCATATTTGGACACCTGTACCTCTGTTACTCTGCCAGTGTAAATTGCTGCAAGTCTCTTGGGTCTATTTCTAATACAAACACTTAAGCCAGCTCTATCAAATGCAAACAATGACAATTAAAAAATCCTAATAAATCCTTAGGCTTTCAAGTAAAAGGAGAGCACAGCAGTGATTTGCTAATCAGTGCATGGACCCCCTTGTGAAACTCGTCATGTATACTTGAATTTTCCCCCCGAAGTTTTGGCTATGATATGACATGTTGAGAATATGTAATATACATTTACCTCTACACCTTGCAACAGGGCAACTGCCATTATTGGTAGCACAAGAATCTGATACTAAATCATATCCATCACTTTGAAAATGTCAGTCTAATACCAGCATGACAGCTCCAATGCACGTCCACCCTTGGAGATACTGTAGACCTTGTATAGATATTTTGAACATCCCCTTTGGAAACTCAAGGCAAACTTGTGTTTATTTATTATTATCTTTAGAGCATCTCAGATAAGTCACGCTTTTTATTTTGTTAAGCATAATGCCTTTGCCTCCTAGAAAAAATTATACTCAGAGCTATCCCAGTCCACAGAGAAGGTGGCAGTCACCTGAAGGCCAAAAAAGATGTGACATTTCCAGAGTACCTCCCCATAAAGTTTCTGATTGATGAGCACAGTTACTTACATGACTGCAAGGCATGCTGCAACAAAACATATTTTCCCCCTTGACCAGTGAAACATCTGGGTTTACCCCCAGGTGTCTGTAGACACCAGGTCCTACACCCATCAGAGCAATATTATATGCATGGCAAAACTCCAACAAAGAGCACCAGGAGCAAGGTTAAATATCAGTCAGGGAGGTGCAACACCAAATAAAAGGTGAGATCCAGTGGGAGGAGAAAGATTACAGCAGTGAAGGATCCTGGGGTGCTCCTGTTACACACACATCCTGAGAGCTCCTCTGTGCTTTTGGTTTTAATTAGCATTTGTTAACATATGGAGATATTTACCCAGAAGGAAGGTCGGTGGAGCGGTTAACAGAAAGAGCCTCTCTCCCTTTCCCCCATCTCTTTCCCACTGGGGCACAAGGGCCAGATCTCCAGCTGGTATAAATCTGTGGTGCTCTGCTGATTTACACCAGCCGAGCATCTGGCGTCAAGACATTTCCGATTGTTTATAAAAAGAAGAGCAATGTGGTGTGCTACTTATAAATCTCTCTCCGGAGCCAAGGCTGTGGTCTTCACCTGTGTCCTGCTTGGCTGTGTTGCCTCATCCCATGCCATGCCATCACACAGACACAGCCAGGCCCACTCCTGGCTGCTGTCACCTGGAGAAAATAGGCACAGGATCCTATCTCCCATCAAATCTATACAAAATGGAGGTAGGAGAGATGACAGGAAAAATCCCTGCCTGCTCCTTCCCTCAACCACACAGGAAGGATTAGTTAGCCAGTGTTTATAAATCGCTCTGAAGGGTTCAAGTGTAGGAGTGATTGGTGTCAGCTTCTCAGCATCAGGTTGAACATCTGACAAAGGGTTGCTTTTAATTTCTTTTAATAACAGAGCAAATGGTACCCAGTACCTAGCACCCAGCCTTCAGCTCACAAGGGCAAAGCTTGGCCCTGTGCTGCCATCCCTTAGAGTGCAGGAAGCACCGCCTGGTCTTTGACAGATCTTGGGAAGAGGCAACACAGCCCCAGCAGAGAGCACCCACTTCCAGCTCAGCCCCACTGCCCCTCACCTCACCCCCTGCCCAGGCTTGCTCAGCCTTCCAGCCCCTTAATTTAACGCAGAGGGATGTCTTTCCCCCTGAACCTGATAGGGCTGGTGTGCACAGGGGGAGGAGCACTTGGAGTCCTCATCACCTCCCACAGCTCAAGCCACATACCCACTACAGCCATTTTGGTTCAATTCATGCCTGCAGTTCTCATTAGCATTTTCCCCAGGGACAAGTAGCAGGAAGGTGGGCCATTCCCTTTGCGTTCCTGCAGGCCACATTTGTGCCTTTGCACCAATGTTCTTCCCAATCTTTGCCCTGTTTTTCCAAAGAAAAAGTTATCCCCTTTACAGCAGCTAAAAAGCATTCTTCAAAATTGTCCAACAATCAGGCTAGTCAGGCTTTTAAACTGACTTGAATTCCTTTTTCTGCCTGTCCTTTATAAGGAAAATCTGAAATTTATACTATCCATATTTTATTTGTATTTAAAACTGCATTAGTTTCAAATATAGTTTCAGTGAGAATTAAATTAAAATAAAACTCAATATAATAGAAATCTTTTTGAATTGTGGACATTGTGTTTTGCTGATCCTTCTGCATTCCTGTGACAAAAGTGACTAAGCCAGGATAACATAAGATCACCCATATGGCAGCAACCACTGCCTCTGGAGGGAGGTGGAGAAGGAGAAGAGGAATTGCCACAGGAGAGAGCAACAACAGAAAAATTTACTTGGCCGTGGTGGAAATAGTTGGTCTGGCTGGTGCCACAGCCAACCGTGGGGCCAGGAGATGGGCCCATGCCACCCATCAGAGTGGGTGGCAGATCTTGCCACAGATAAAGCTGGGAAAGAATGAGTACCTGAACCAACTTCAGGTATCAATCCCATCTTCTCCAAGGCCATCAGAACTTTGTGCAGATCTGCTGTGGACAGAAAGCCAAAGTATTGCCTTGCCCTGTGGATCCCACAATACTGGGGCAGCTATGCACTGCCAAAGGTGGCATCACAGTGCTATCACTTTATCCATCTTGTTTCCTCAGAGAGGCAAAAAGCTATTTGGCTTTAAAGCAGGCAAGGGTTCAGCCTCAGCCCTGTGTCTCCTGATGTCCTTGGGAGTTTTGCCGCTGGCTTTAACAACCAGGTGGTTGGGGTCACTGTGTGGTGCTTCAGCAGCCCCTCCGGAATCACAGCCCTAGACTGCAATTAGTGTTGATTTATTCTGGGTGACTACAGTTCAACATAGACCAGTACTGGTCTGGCTGCCACAATTCATCCTTGAGATTTGCCAGTAAAGGCAGCAATTCTTTTGATCTTCCTAATAGAGAAAATTGGAGAGCATACAATCAGCCTTTTTTTTCCCCCACTACCATTTGGATACAACTGCAAGTAGTCTGAGGGGAAGCTCTGCTTGGAGCAGGCTGTTCCTCCAGTCCTCCTGGCCACAAAACAAGAGAAGATCTAAACATTCCCAATTCCACCCCTGAACATGTCAAACACGTGCAGGGAAAAAGAGCTTGAAATAAGAGTGAGGGCATTTGCCTGGCACAGAAAGGATGGAGTGATAGGGGAACTCATGGTATCATTTGACTGTAAAGCAACTTGTTTTACATAGCTAGCACAGCTCAGTCTAGCAGGCATCAAGGCATGACCCAAATCATTGTCTATGACGTAGCACATGGCAGGGTGACAAAAGAGCCCAAATCTGTCTCCATCTCCTTTGACTTGGAGCTGCTTTTTTGCTGCTCCTCTGGTGCAGCTCAGAGGGGCAATGGCTGGGCTGTACTGCACCAGCTCTGGACAAATACAGCAGCAAGTGCTCAGCAGGATACAAAGAAAGTTGTCTTCGGGAAACGAGGGATATCCATGTATCCTGTACAAAGGATCCACTAAGATTGTGGTCATTTATTCATGCTCTCCGCATTGTCCTTGTCCTTTGAGGTGTTTTGTGTGTGCCGCTCAACACTCATTCAATCTGCAGACAAGATGCAACTATATGGCAGTACTCACTGTAATGACAACTCTCCTAGGCTCAGAGTGAGGGATCACAAGCCCCTTCTGAAGGGGACAGACGGAAACAGAAGCAACCATCCCAAGCAGGGGGTTAGGCAGCAAGGCTTGAACAGAAGCACAGCCACAGGAGTGGGGTGTGAGTTTCTGTGGCAAACTCACAGCAAATCAGTTCTGTCCTCCCACCCTCCAATATGGTCATGATTATTTAAAAGCAGGGGCATACCAACCATTACATCTCTACGAACACGCCACGGGAAATCAAATTGTAAAGACATCAGCAATCAAGACCAGACTCTTGGTTGGTTTGTTCGGGTATCAATATCCACTCAAGACAGCCCCGATTGTGGCTGTAGTTGGTACAGCAGCGAAGGCTCCCAGGGCAATGGGGAAGGTGAATAGGCCAAGGTAGGCAAAGAGCAAACCCAGTTACTGTGGGATCCCCTACTCCTTCAAGAACAACTTGTGAACTGTTGTGGAGCAGGGCATAACTAAATTAGTCTGGGGGAAAGAACTGACACACAAACATGTCCTGGTCAGTGTCATTCACTCTGTCATTTCACTTGACATTCATCCTGAAGTTCAAGACAGGAAGCTGCCAGAGAAACCATTCAGCTACAAACTCTTCTCCCTTCTCCTGAAAACATCAAATAACCAGAACATTACTTGAAACCAGAACTCTGCTTGCTGTTCTTCATGAGTCATGCAAAGTATAAGACATACTTTTCCCACCAACGGTGATAAAAGATTGGTTTGTTTGTTCATTTGCTTCAATATTTAAACATTTATCTTACAGGGGATTTCTTCTTTGGAGGTTAAAATAATGAAAGAGACCAGAATTTTTTAACAATTCACCTAATGGGGCTCAAATGTTCATGTATCATCTCTGTTCTTGAATCTTGGGTGCCAGTTGAACATTATACCTACTATAATACACCCAGTTTTAATGTAAGCATTGGAATTTAGCACACATTTACTCAGAAAAAAAAATATATCTACATCAAAAAATCTGGGAGACCCTCTTTTAAAAAACTCCGGGAGAAGCCTTCTTTTAATGCTCTTAGTGCCTTCAAGTCATTCACAAGTTAACAAGCACAGAGTATGAATAAACTGAGTAGCTTAAGAGGGGCAGGGGAGCAGAACCCTGCCTTTCTGCATTAGAAGACCATTTAAAAAAACAAACCCAAACCACAAGGCTGCAGGGAATGCAGCAGCACACCTTAGTCCAGGGTCTTCCACTGTCACAGACATCCTAAAAATAAGGGGAAAATTCTGGTTTGTCTTTTTTCATCCATGCAGAAGAAAATCCATCTCTTATGCATACTGTGTGTCTTTACAGTGCATCAAGTATTAGCATGCACAGGCATGAAATACAGTGATAAGATTAATAATAACAACATGTATTTGTTACTACAAATGCATTCTTTTGCAGCAAGACTTCAAGCAACTTAAGCACTTCAGCAAATATTTATGAACATCCTGAACACAATGGGACTTAGATGCCTTCCCTCACTGGGCCCTCAAGGCATAAATATAATCTTTTATTTGATCAGGTCCCAATATCAAGAAAATAGTAAGTGAATGCAGAACTCACCAGATTTCACCAGATCCCACTACACTATAAACAGGAATGCTCTTGAAACTAGCAAAGCTTAAAAGAGAGAAGACAAACTTATTTTTTTACACAGCAGGTAATGAAGTTCTGGAATCTCTCCCTGCTTTGTCTTCTTTCCTGCCCTTCCTGGGATGGAAGCAATGCTACTTATTGGTTAATCTTTCCCAAACCTCAGCTATCATCATTCTCCAAAGTAGGAAAACTTATACAGCTGAGGGGAAATCTGTGTTACTAGAGAGAAATCTGTAAAGTCGAGTCACTTCAAGAACTAAAAAAGATAATGAAAAATAGATACAACAATACGTCTTTTCTGTTTTGGATGCAGGGTGAGGAACCTAAAAATAACAACAACAACAAACCCTAAAACCAGTTTGCTCTAGTTATGATAATCCAGGCATAACATTTATATGAGAACATAAAATACAGCACACAGCTGTAAGTAAAACAATATGTGTGTTCCTGAATAATGGGAAAATAGCTTGCCAATAAGGATATATTCTGAGCAAATGAAAGCTGACCTGGCATTGACTCTAGAGTAACAACTTGATTACTTATAAAAATAGGAGGTAGGAGAAGAGAAAAAGGGAGAGGAAGCAGTGGTTGGGAAGAGCTTATGTTATGCGGTATTTGATGTATTTACTTTGAAAAGTTTCCTTTTGATGAATAATAAAAACAATGCTGTAACAGCCACCTTCATGCCAAAAAATAAGATTGGCTGGGGATTTTACAGCTAATGTGGCTCTACTCACCCAGATTCTTCATGTCAGAAGGCCACGTTTAAGCTCAGATGGTGAAATTGAAGCAAAAGAGGTTGAATAAAGAATGACTCCAAAGGTGAAGGGAGAGAAGAGCATGTGGCACAGCTCCTTGAAAGAGAGCTTACTGGCTCTGCAGCCTGCAAATTGTTTCCATGCTGGTGTGCAGAGCAACACACTGGTGTGCCTTGGAAGAAACCCAACACACTTACCAGATAATGCATTTCTTTCTTTCAATATCCAAGGTGAGCACAGTGTTCATAAAAGCACAAGATTGCCAGACTTGTTGGCTGAAGCAATCTGTCACACTTGTAATACATTTACCACCCCAGGCTCTAGGTCCTGACAGAGCTGCCAGGTATATGGCACGGGGAAGAGGGGAGACAACACAACCCCACACGAGGTTATTGCGAAGAAAGATCGTTCCATACACTTGCAAAATATTTGGGAGAAGTGTTGTGATGCAGGGCCCTGGAAAAAGCCATAGGTAGTACAATCCCCTGTATCTACCCAAGTGATTATGGCAAGACGACCCCTACCTTCTTTGAGCTCCTCAGCCCTCAGAGATATCAGGGCTAAGGATGGCACACATCAGGGCTCTGTGACTCCCTTGAATTCTCGTCTTTCCATGAGTGCCAAATGCAATGGTAATTTCTGGAACTGGTATAAAACAAGAGAAAGAGGGAAAACCAACTAATTTTACAGTAGTTTTGAGCTTCTCTACAGTTAAAAAAACTTTTGTGGGTTTCTTTTAACCTGCAGTTGCGCATGCTGATTTCTCCCCTACGAAATAAGCACCACTCACATCCTTGTCCTCTTCTCCTCTCCCATATGTGTGACCTTTTCCCTTTGCTGGTTCTCTCCACTTATGGGTCTTCGCCCATCTCTCTCCCTCTCTCTCTCTCTCTCCTTGTGGGACACTTCCCAGTTTTTAAATATCAGCCTAAAAGTCTTTCTCTCCAATCATTGAAGAACACAGTATTGAGGTCAATTGCAATACATTTCTGCCTAGCTCAAAAGCTGAGGGGCTTCCTTGAAAAATACTGCAGACAATTGCTTTCATAGCAATGAGGGAGCAAACTTCAGGCCTTGTCCTGACTTCCAGCTAATCTGAGTTTACGTGAAAGCTCCCTGTGATACACAAACAAATATTTACTATATGAATTTAAGCAATGTTTCTTGCTTTGCAAAAACAAAGTTAGTGTTTGAGCTAGGCTTTATGTCCAGTGGGTTTCTAATATATGGTGCTTGTTATGGCATCCTGACAGGTTTCTTCTTCATTTTCTCAGCTGGACCTGTTCACAGGAAGCAGGAGGGCCAAGATTTATGTCAGCATTTTGTTGCTTTACATGACTAATTCAACAAAGGTCAAGCAGTGAGAAGCAAAGAATGGAGGAGCAAGTATAGAGGCAACACGGAGAAGTGAACCCGATTAATTTTTCCCCTGGAAATACTAGAGAGATGATTGCTTTCCTTGGAGAACACGAGTTTGTTAACAGAGATGCTGCCATCCTTACTGGGATGACTAAAATGTGAAGTGCAACTACTTCATCTTTTATACAGCTCTGCGTCCACAGAGGGTAAAGCTTTTAGAAAGCAATAAGCCAGCAGAAAGTCATAGTTATTAATCCTGGGTATTTTATCTTTTTTCTCTGGCTACATCTATTAGCCATGCATGTGACTCTTTAAACAACAGCCTTTCTTATGTCCTCTTCTTATGTCCCCCCCTTTGTTCTTTTATTGGTTGAAGCTGTAAATTACCGGGTCAAGAAAATCATTCCCATTTTTATTGCAAGTCTCTATAAATAATAAGTCATACATATGTTAGGAGTAAGAACAAGAAGTGATTATTTGCCAAGGTCTGTCTTTCCTAGCAACAAAAAAGCAGCCATCAGTTGTGTAGGTTTTTTCAATAAAGTGGGTATCATCATGTGCACTGAGCAGAGAAAGGCCTCATCACAAAGAAAACAAATGGGAAGGAACCTGTTGGCACCTTGGCTTCAGAGAAGCCATATTTCACAGGGTTTTTCACCAGTAATTACTGTGGTGTGGGAAAAGGGCTCCCAGTTACATTCATTCTCAAATCACCAATGATCCCTTATCATTCACCTTGACGTTGGGCTTTTTTATTGTTTAATAAGAGGATATGGGACTTCCTTATAATTCATTGCAGAGGTCTACCTGCACTCCCCATTGTAAGAGGGTAGTTGATGAGATAAAACCTTTCATTGTACATCTGAAAGAGCAATGCAACTCAGATTAAAACCTAGACTTTTCTTCAAGTCCCTGTATACACAAGTACATCTCATGGGGGAGACCTGGGCACCAAGAAACACTCAGATGACAGCTGCGCTCAGGGGCAGCATCCGTCTTCCCAGTGGAGACCACTCTCTTCACTGGTATCTCCTTTGCTTTTTTCCCCCAACAAGTTTGAAAAGGAACCACCCAGTTTTACGCACTACTCATCTTCAGGATCTCAAGCAGCACTCTTCTTTCCTGAGTCAGAACCTATTTAAACCAGCTACTTTAATGTGGTTTGCCATTTAGGCTGTGAGCCTTTCTCTTTATTCTGCCCGTCGGCCACCTTGAGGGGGATGAGGACCAATGATAACAGCAAAGTTAGGTCAAAGTGGATCTTCGTCTTTCCGAGTATAAACGTCTTTGGTCTTCTATCAGCCGCCATTTCCTGCGCTTCCATGGAATGCTCAGGTTGGCGAGTTTCCATACAGAAACACCCAGCATGTCTCTCCAGTGCTGCGCCATTGCTTTTTTATTTTGGATTTTTTTTTTGTTAAATTTTACAGCATTTTAGAACACATACATTGCTGCTGCATTGTGGCCAGTTTTTAAATAGTAAGGAAGAAGCTTTTACAATTGCGTTTCTGAAAAGGCTCCAATTTATTTCTCATAAAGATCCTTGGGATAAAAAGCAGATTAACATTCAGTAGTAAGTTAAATGAAAAATTGAGGCTGCTCAGAGGGAGATATATTAAAGGCTGATTGGCACAAAAGGGTACTTTCTGGCAAACCTCTCGAAGTGCTAAAAGAAAAGGGTCAAAAGTCATCTGCTTAAGTAATGATCTCCAAGGCAAAAATATTGGCTGGCCCAACCCATAACTACAATAGACTATTATATGTATGTTCTATAGGCTGAATGCATCAATTATACTCATCATGTGGCTTCTTGAACATGCTTAACTTGCTATTTCCTTTTATTCAATGTGATAGCACATAAATTAATACAAAGGCATCCATGAGAGTATTTTATACCTTCTCTCCTCTGTTTTAAATTTTGAGGATCAGTGGTTTCACTATGAATAATTTAGAGCGAAAAACTTTCAGAACTGAGGGGGGTGGTAGGCCACTTCTGTGTCTGTGAGAGAAGTTCTGTCCACTAACCAAATTTATGCAGGATGAGAAACAGCTTTGCCAATCAATAGAGCATCATAATTCGCCTCCTAACAGGAAATGAGGACTTAGTGCAATACTGCACTTTTAATTTTAATGCAATTTAAAAGAAAAAACTACCCAGTACCAGATGCTCATCAGAAGACCATTAAATGTTATTACTATATGCTGTTTCCCTTAGGAACTCTAATGGTTAAAAACCAACAATAAGAAGCAGTCTTTTCCCTTTTACAGTGAATCTCTTCAGCTGCAGTTCAGTTGAGAGGTCTGACAGGTCACAAGACTCATCACAAGTTTGATTATTTCTCAAAAGGCAAGCTGAGATGAGGATAATTGCTGTGTTTTTACGGACCTTCTCACCACCAAGCCACTCATGCTCTCCTTCCTTCAGCCTGGTGAAAATTGGCTCAAACTCAGCTTTGTGTCCTCTCTGCTTTTTTCACTGTCCTTTCCCAGGTACATGTTCTGTTTCATTTCTCATGAAGGACTTAGCACTGGCCCATTCACATGCATGTGGCTTCCAGCAAGAAAGCAATGGCCTCAGAGGATGGATGGATGTGTGGATGGGTGGATGGGTGGATGGATGGATGGATGGGTGGCTGGGTGGGTGGGTGGATGGATGGACGGACGGAAAAATGGGTGGACCTCCAAGGAGGGCTCCTGCACAAGCAGCCCTACTTGATTGCCACCCCTCTCCTCCTTCCCCATTAGATCACAGCAGAAGGAGCATTCCCTTCCACCACACACCACTCAGCTCCCCTGGCATGGAGTCAATGCTGGAAAATTGGTTGTGACTATGCTCCAAGATTTAATACAGCAATAGACTCCTAAAGTTTCATTTACTGGTAGTTTGATATTTTTCTGGGAGAAGGAACCAAGGAGATCATTCTGCCTACAAAGCTGCTGCAAACTGAAGTCATGGGAAGACTTGTTGCTGGTTTCTTGGAGGGTTAAGTCAATAGTTTACCAAAAGTGAGGAACTTAAGAAGCGAGGAGAGGTCAGGACACACAGCAGTCAAAGCCTCAGAAAATTCATGTGACTTTTTCTGCTCTACTGCAGCTGCTTAGGACCCATCACTCAGCTGTAGCACTCCTGTGGACTAACAATGTTATGTGAAAGAGGGCCATAGGTACTACTCCGTGTCACAGGGATGTGAGGATGGATACACTTAAAATTGTGCAGAGTTCAAAACATAGTTATTCCAGAAAAGCCTTACATTGACACAAAATTATCAGGATTTTTTTTTAGGTCCATATACTCTAAAAAGGCAATATTGAGTACCAACACCTCAACTGTCAATTTGGAGAGACCCTTAATTCAAAAATAAAGACCTTCTCAGACCTCTATAAAGTTTGGGGGACTTAAGTAGCAATCATGCTTCACCAGTTCACATTTGTTTTTCTCAGCCTTCAAATAAACATGAAATGTTTTACTGCTGACCCAACAGTCAGCAGTAACTTTCCTCCCATAAATCCTGGGAAATGGAAGGGTAGTGTACTGCATGCAAAGAGAATGCTGAAACCTCCCCAGACTCAGCAAAAAAAAAAGAAGAGCCAGGATTCTTAGCATCCCTCCTAAGCACAAAAGCACAGATAGACAGACAAAGACTCTCTTCTTAGGAACTGGCAGCAATATAGTACAACCAACTCACAAACTGGATAGAAAGAAGTGGTTTGCAGTGCTGAAGAAGCGTCTGGCACTGCTTTCTGTGAGGAGACTGGTGTTGAAATAGTACCAGTTTCATTTTCACAGCAGACATCTTTAAGCAGTCAGATATGTAACCCCAATGCTACAGTGAGACTGCTGAGAATCTTCCAGGAAATTAAGCTAAACAGCTACAGCACCTCAGCACTAAGGAGTAATTGAACACTTTGATATGATAATTGATTATTGTGCATTGATTAAAGATGACAAGAGAGCATACACTCTCCAGATGGCTTTCAAATTACAAAGCCACAAACTTCAAAGTTTATTTGGATTCACACAACAAAATAGATTGTGTTATTTACAATATAAAAAAAATGTATCCTCTTAAATGAGGCAAGAATTTTATAACAGTGAATGATGAAATGGCACAACCTGAAATAAGGAACTAATCTATGCTATCAAATGCCTTCAATCTCTCCTGAGAACTCTAATCATATCCAGATGATAACATAGGAGTGATTGGGTGTCTCTGGCAGCAATTCTTATCAAGGCCTGATTATAACAATGGCAGTAGGAGAAGAAAAATTTTTTGGTAGAAGGTGGTTAAGCAGGCCTGAAGAAACGTGCAAAGCAGTTGCTTAGTTTGGTGTAAAACTACCTGGTCTGGTGGTTGCAAGTAGGAGCAGCAATTACTGTTGGTCATTTCCAGCCATGCTGAGATGCTTTTCATAAATTCAGCTAAACACACACTGGAGAACAGTTTTGCTTCATAGTAAAAGCAAACCAATTTGCAACCACTTGCAATTTCTACAAACTAGCAAATCATCAGCAAAGCATCTTGACTTGCTTCCTGGATTTAAAAGCTTTTTCAAGCTCTCCTTAATTGCACATTATTTTAATTGCCATGATTCTACCTCTAGAGCTGTAAGGCAACCGTGCAGTTGTTACTATTGATTTATATTACTACTCCAGACAGGAATCAGGACCATGTTTTCCTTGTCATAGTGAAAAACTTTACAAAGATATGACCCTGCTCAGAAAGCTTTATCTAAATCTGCATGACCAGAAGTAACAGGTGGCTGCGAGAAAGTATTGACAGCAGAAAAATTTTATAGTGCTCAAAAAACAGTGGGCTCAGTACAAAGTTAGAGCTTCAGTCCTATCACTGATGCAGCACTACATTTCTGGGCTGAAACCTATACCAGAGCATGCAGCTCACATCATCCAAAATTTGGAGATGACCCAGCTTTTCTGAAGTTTCTTTAAGGTTAATCAAATTTCCCTAGGCAGATCCTGCTTTGCTCAGTTGTTTTACATTGTGTCAGAATAAGCATTCCCTGCGATATGGCTTTGATGGAAGCAGGTGAAATCAGGTGCCTAGAACGAAGCTGGGATTCATTTATACTGGAAAATCAAAACAAAACTCAAGATTTTCAAAGTCATTCAGAGCAAGTATAACTGAGAACTCGGGAGTTATGCCAGGGACAAAACTGCACTTTTAATTTTTAACAAAAAGTTACTTTCAGAATGAGCACAGAGGAGACCATACACAAACCACAGAACACTTGATCCTTAGTGAAGGTACAAAATAACCACGTAAGAAGCGTTATTGGCACAGGCAACTGGATCCAATTCACCAAGCTGTCCTATGGGAACACAGGCAGTGCTCTTTCCTTTGGGGAGAAACTACAGATGTTTTGCAACATGCTTACACCATCTCTGTGAGCTTCGATTTCTTCACCACGCAGTATGCTGCTTCTAAGCTAGGTGATAGGTTAAAGGTTTGATTTGGGACAAGAGGTGAGACAAGAAGACCAAAGAAAAAGTATTTAGGGAAGGGAAGGAAAAGCCCACTCATCCCACTGATAACAAACATTTTCTTGTTTAATAGGAGTGTACTACTGCTGGTCTATTGTGTCCCCAGCTGGTTACATCTTTGTTTCAGAGGTTTGTTCTATAGCGTGTCATTCCTCAGATAAGGACACAGTGACCTTCTCAATGTCCAGTGAGTCAGAGATGTTTGGCTGTGAGGGGAAGCTTGTTCAAGATTAAGGAAAAGGCTGAAGCTCCTATTTACAGAAGACAACAAAATTTTAAATGCTTCCTACTTCACATGTGTGAGACAAACACCAGAACATTATTTAAATTCACGTTTCTGGCTTGATGGCTACGTTTGCTGGAATTTATTTTACAAAATTACTTTATGTAGATGTCATTGAAGAGAAAGACACAGAGTCGGTGTCACCACTGCATCAGTTTGATGCAGTCCTGGTAACTGAAATAGCATGCAGTGGAAGAGCCATGGGATAAGAAGCTAACAACATAAGGTGGTATTCTCTGCCAGGACCCAGTTACCCACTGGTGTACAGTAATATGAGGGTGAATCCATGCTGTAACAACTCACCCTCTTTAACCACAAACGAATCACCACTTGCGATGAGAAACTATTTTTAATTAATCCTTTCTCCCTTCATTCTTGTTTCAGTCATACCTTGTGCAACCCAGATTGAAATATTAAGTCAGAAAAGATCTGCACATCAACAAAATACCTATAAGGCAGACAGTCTACTCATCAGTCACCACCATTTGCCAGTATTAGGCAAAGCATTGGCCCCTTCCCTGACACAAGTAAAAGGATTTACTAGTCATGACTAGTGGAATTTTTTGAATCAAAAGCTTCAGGTTTATTGTAGCAATTAAACGCAGGAATCCTGTATTCACTCATTTGGAAAGGTTCCTGCTTTGCCTTATTGCTCAACAAGACCGTAAAAGGCATATTACAAGGAGGGAATCTGTCCCAGGTGCCTTGGGACAGATTTCGAACCCAGGCTAGTTAAAAATACACCTGAGTTCCTCCTGTGGTGTCACCCAGGCTCATACCACTCCCTGCCTCCTCATCTAAAGTGACTGGTAGATTCCCACTGAAGACGATGCTGCTGTACATCCTCCTCCCTATGAGTCCTAGCAGGACTGCAAAGAAATTGCTTGCCTCTCCCACCCTTTACTTTTACAACCCCATCCCACTGTGTGAGGACATACAGAGGAATAAATGCATGACCTGCCCACCCCACCTCCAGGGCCTTGAGAGCAGGTTGTGTTGTTGAGAGGAGAGGCAGAACTGCTTCCTCCTGTCCTGTGCCTCCTTGTGCCAAAAACTCATTATGGTTATGAGGCTGTAACTCTGTACTGCTATACAGGCTGGAGAGAAATTAATGCAGCTGGGTTTGGAAGGACAAAGAAACCTGGTGTTGTACTATGATCAATGGTCATTGATCTAATGCTAATTAGTAAAAAAATACATATCTTTAAAATATTGGAATTATATATCATCATTTGATTATTCATTCTAGCTTAGTACATGTTTTTCATTGTATTTCACTCCAACTACTAGCAAATATTTCTTCTAAAGCACAATGAAAAATAAGCAACTGAACAAAATTGCCACCTCTTTTTCCTACCTTTGTTCAGCTTAGCACTGCACTTTGCATGAGGAGATGCTTTGCATGAGAAGCTTTGCATGAGCTTTGGGATTTGGATCCCTAATGTCATCTCGTCTAATGTAAACATCTAAAACCCTCTAATCTTTTCTTCAATAAAGCTTCTTACAGACATCTCAGAACTGATTGTGTCTTATGAAAGTGAGTCAGTTTCCTGTGTGAAACAAAATGTTAACAGGTCGCAGTGCCCTGTTTTCTATTCTCTGAAAGTTTCTGATGTTGGGTTCTGTATGAATGAGTCCTTAAAATGCCTCCTTAACCTGGCTTCTGGTGTCCTTTCTTACCCGTTCCCTTTGTAACCAGACCCAATCTTTACAATTTTTCATTGAAATGGACAGTGCATGAAAATTACATACCTCAGGACAGCATGCACAGTAGTATTCACAACCCTTTCAGGAGGCCAGTGATTATTGTTACATGTAGTCGCTATCAGGTATCAATACCTGAATGAACATGGTGTTCTGTTCCTGTCTTCACAAAAACATTTTTCTTCCCCATCTCTCTTAGCGTCCTGCTGCCCCACTCAAAATCTCACAACTTCAAGATGAAAGAATGAGGTAGGAAAAGGGGTGAAACCAGCAACAAAGGTGCCCAAATAACTGGACCTGTCCCAGTTTATCACTCCCAACTCAGCTAAAAGGGGTTCTGCAAGCTCTGCACTGTGTGCTCTAGCTATGAAGGGTCTGTGGAAGGTGTTGAGCCCCTGCAGAACAGAAGCTCTTATGATGGGCATCAGTTGATTAGGTAAAGAGGTGGCAATGTTCAAAGCATCAGAGCTGTAAGAACCAGCTCAAGCAGACAAGGAGAGGAATGAAAATTAAATCCTTGGAAGTGATATCTTTCAAATAGACTAAATTTCTCACAGGGCCTAGAGTGGTTGGAACGGGCAGTTCTGCAAAGTTGTAAACTCCAGAAATAAATGAAAGACAAAAACCAAAACAGAATCCAAAAATCTTTTCTTTGAGCCAGAGTTGAACCAGCGGCCTAAGGATTACTTTCTAGAGACAGCCTACAGTACTCCGCTCTACCAGCTGAGCTATCAAAGGAAGGTAAGGGAATGCCAAGAATGAGTCAAGACTGCATCAACAATAGCCTTAGGCTTTAATGGGCCTCCATATGTATTGCTTTTCACAACAGCAAAACAGTATCCAAAAAAAGGCACAAAGCTAACTTTCTTGTAAAATTGGGTTTTGGTTACAAAACTGACAGTTTTCTGCCAAATAGTTCACAGCTCTTGTAAGACTGCTGCTGGTGGTAGCATTAAGGTTGGAGTTCCTGTCATGACCCATATGAAATCTGTCTATGTCTTGACAAAGAAATTTGCCCACTCTTGGTGACCTTGCCACATTTCCTATGCTGAACTAAGAGAAGAGGGAGAACTCTCCTCCACATAATTCCCCACAACAGTTCTCCAGCCAAATCCAATAACAAAATAGCAAACAAATCAGTTAATCCACTCCCTGACAACTTCCATAGTTAATGTAGAGGAACCAAAGAAAGGGAGAGAAAGAAATAACCATTGAGGTTTTAATTTAAATCCCACCAAATCCCATGGTGCACGTAAAACACTCCCACCCCCCACACACCCCATGCACAGACAAGGTTGCAATGCCTGGCATTGCAACCAGTGGCCTCCCCAGCCCCTGGGCCTGGAAGGCTGAATCCTTTGTGAATCATCTGTATGAGTGCTGCAGCTCACAGCTGTGGCAATTGAAGGCAAACTATACTCTTTTTGAATTACAGTGATTCACGAGCATTTGTCTGTCTGAGCAGCAGGGTGGGGCAGAAAGCTGTGAGCAGACACCCTGTTTGCCGAAACCATGTCATCCTATTTGTGATGGGAGTGTGTGCAGCAGTATTACCTCAGTGACCTAAAGCACATCCATCCTTAACCCATGCTTACCTTCACCTCCTCCCTGTGACTCAACCCCAAATGCTGGGCTGTTGCAGCAAGCATGAAGCCAGCAGGTTGAGGGAAGTGATTATTCCTCCATATTCGGTGCTTATGAGCTTGAATTAGGGCTGCTGTGGCCCACCTTGGCTCCTTGGTACAAGACAGGCATGAACATTGTGGAGTGAGTTCAGTGGAGGGTCACTAAGATGACGAGGGGGCTGGAGCACAGGGTAGAGGAGGGAAGGCAGAGAGAGCTGGGCTTGTTCAGCCTGAAAAAGAGATCCATGAAGGGGGATCGTACTGCAGGGTGCAACTACCAAATGGGAGAGTATGGGGAAGGCAAGGCCAGGCTCTGCTTGGAGGTGCACAGTGAGAGGACAGGAGGTGACAGGCACAAGCTGTTGCCAGAGAAATCTTGTTGAGATATAAGGGGAGAAAAATACCACGAGAGTAAAAATTTTCACCATTGCGAAGGTTGTACAGAGGGTGGAATCTCCAGAGCTTGACTGGACACAGCCCTGAGCAATGTGACCTAACTTTAAAGTCTATCCTGTCTGGAGCACGAGGTTGGACCAGATGATCTTCAGAGGTCTTTAGTAAACATACAAAACAGTGACCTCCATGCCAGGGGGGTGACTTCACAAAGCAGATGAACTCACAGCAGAATTATCACCACATACATCTCTGTTCGGAAAATATCGTTCTTTGACCTACAATAAAACTCAGACACACACATTTTATTTCTTTTCATAATAACACACATCTTAATACTCCTCTACTGCTAAAAGCAGCACAGATCTTGAAAGAAACTCAATAACCTATTTCCCTTTTTACTTACCTCCAACGTACTGTTGCAGCTTCTCAGAGGCCTAGTCCTGGGACTTTTGATGTGTCCTGACAGTAACCCAATAGCAACAGATCAGCTGATACTGTAAAGAAAAGCATATGGTGGAGAGAAACAGAACTGTTGTATGCCTGTCAGGGCAATACCTGCACTCCCTGGGGTCAGATGGTCTAGGTGGAAAGAGGACCCATATGCAAGAATGTGGAGTTAATCTTGTACTGTAGAACGAATGGCACAATAGATAACAAGGACCCAAGCTCTTAGAGCAGATAGTGTAGCCCCAGGGATCTAAACTTTTCCAGTTTGCAATCCTCACAGCACTTTTCAGGAGCACTTCAAGCTCCTTTCAAGCCAATTTAAGCCCATTGTCATGAGTCTGCCTTATCTGAGTTGCCTTTCACAGACTCCTTAAAAATAATTTGCTAGTCTCACCCATGCATTCAAGGACCTCAAAATTGAAAATTACTGCTCTACCCAGTTTAAGTCATCTGCACTGTCATCTGATCCAGTGCTGAGGTAACAAATACAGACTTTAGGGTAAGTATCACCATCTCTTTGCTGTCAGAAGTTGTTACTGGTGAAGATAACCCTAAACAATTTGTACTTTCCTGTAACAAATCAGTACCAGTTTAAGTCAAGATAAAAATTCAAATGGATCAGATAAAAAGTGGATGCTGCAACTATCTATGCATGAACAAATGGATGCAGAAACCACAGTGTTGCCTTGACAATAAAAAGCATTGGAGATCTCCTTTTGTGGAACTTGCTAGCAGTGATGTATGGGTGATTTGTGAAAGATATTCTCCTAAACTACAAATGTACCCTCCAGGGCAGCTTTTCAAAGTAGATATTCCTAGGAAAAATTAATTAATTTTTTTTCTTCTTTTTTTTTGAACTTGGTAAGCTTTGAATGCTTAACAGAATTAAATTTTGGCACGGAGTTCATGAAAGATCTCTGATTATTTTGATTCTTTTAACTGATTAAATGAAGATACCAAGCTTTGAGAGCCATGTGACTGGAGCCCTGAGCTATATAAAGGGAACAGCTCACCTGTTTCATGTGGTGTAGAATAAGATGAAAGGAAAGGATGTAGCTTGAAAGCAGGATGGAGAACAGCCAGAGGTAAAGCTACTAATAGCCGGACTGTATAATTACACTTGGTAATGCTATGTGTTTTGTTAAGCTCAGATTAGCATATGACGGTCTCCAGTGTTTTGTATACTTACAGGCTGACTTTCTAACGTGGCTTTAAATGGTTTAAAGGTTTTTGGTTTTGATTTGGTTTTGGGGTTTTTTTTCCCAGTGAAAAGCTTTTAAAGTTTTGGTAGAATCTGTGGGACTTGCAGGAATTGTTTTATCTTCTTTTGAGGTGGAAATACACACATACTCTGAATAAGAGCATTAGAGTGGACTCACAATACATTCGTGAAATCTTCATGTTCACTTTATTTCTGCTCGGTGTGTGTTACACACCACTGGTTGACTGCTGCGGTTTCTGCACCACCAGCTAGTGGTGATATCGCTCAGGATATCTCCGTTTGGCAGCTTTGTGTGATACCCCTGCAATAGAGGAGGAGGTTTTCCTAAGGACTGCTACTCACAGCAACCTAATTTAGAGTCTGAGGCATCAGGGAAACAATCATCTCCCTCTCGTCTACCTGTTAAAATTCAAGATAGAAATCTCTTTGTGCCAGGGACTATCTTCGTACTTAAAGGTTGAATAGTAGCTGGCACAACAGATCCTGCCCCTGTCTGATGCCCCCAGGTTCTGTTGTGGTGTAAATAATATGTACAACTCCTTGGGCCAGCTTCAGAGTCAATTCTAATAATAAGTCAGTGTGAATGAATGCCAAGGGGCAGGAAGGTGGGAATGAAGAAAGCAAAGAACTGGGAGACTACATGAAGGTTTCATATAAAGGAAGTTTTGATAGCATTGCCACAGTGTGGACTGTATTTCAGGAAACACAGAGTTTATAGGACATCACTACAGCTATCAGTTTTCGTTGTGCTCAGAGAATCCATTTAATACCTCTAATGCTGCTCTGTTACCAGTAAGAGACATCCAGAGGAAAGTATCCTCTGGGTATTTAAAACCTAAGCTGTATATGCTTATCATATTATCATAAAGCTGAATTTTGCTTTATAATAACCTTATAGGTCTGAGGTGGCTTTTAATTAAAAAAAAATTACCTTTACAGGTAAATTATTTCAATTCAGTTTTCTTCCTTATGGCCAGGAAGGAAGAAATTCCTTCCAGGAAGGAAGAATTCCCTAAGCAATTAAGGCACAAAAGCTGAAGTCCCATGGCCGTGCCCAAGTATCAGATTCAGATTGTGCAAGCCTCCCTAAGGCGATAGTTTAGCACCAGCAGCCAGTAGCAATTATACAAGTGCCTGAGAGCTCTCCCCAGCAGCGGGCATGGGAAGAAATACCTTCCATGCAGTTGTCAACTCTTCTTCAACAAGTTAAATGTTCAGCCATGGTAAGTCAAACTACAAAATGCAATGAGTAGCATTCCTGTCTTCTCTCCCACAAAGGGTTCCAAGTTTTGCCCTTCTGCTGGTGAAAGCCAATAATGTGTGAGCTCTTTGATGAAGATCAGCCCAGAAAGTTTCGATAATTGGGTGGCAATTAACCACAGTTGGGACATAACATTATTCAGATACATACAGTAGACTAGCTCCTAGCTGCTGCAAATTGAAAGCTATCCGACAGCCTGACCCCTATCTAAATTAGCTTAGTTTACATCCAACCAGTACCACGTTTGTTTGTTTGTTTGTTTGTTTGTTTGTTTAAGCTGTTTTGTCCCTCTGTGTGTACTTATTGCTTGGCAATAGCAGTGGTAAAGGCTGTGGTCTCACTGGAGGTTTCAGTGTCAGCAAAACCCTGCATTATCTGAGGAAGGGTAGGAGCGGAGCGCAGAGGACAAAAGCAGCACTATTTGGGACACAGGAGAGCCCTCCACCTCCTGTGACTGCTTCCCTTCAGGTTGCAGCACTCCCACTCAGCCACTTCCCTTGCCTTGCTCATCAGGCCTCTCAAACTATAAAAGCCCTAATGAAAATGAAACATGCATGTCATATATAACAAGGAAAGGCTCAATTGCTAGAGAAAAAAAAAAGTGTGAAATTACAGTATCAGTGTGAGAGGGAGAGATATGAGCCCTCATTCCCTAGGAGAGAATTTGAAAGTGCATAATTTTCTCCATTCACAAGTGGCATTTAAGGGGCAGCTTTTGGAAGCTGAGAGGAAAAGCGAGAAGAAAAACAGCACTTACAAGTGGAGGGAATATTTCTGCCCTAAATATTTGGAACTCTTTTTTGATACAGGAGCTTGGTTTAGCAGTGGGAGATGTGCGTGCACAGACCTGATGAACTTGGTGTGGTTCCTGATGTGTTCTTCCACCCACAGCTGATGTTTTATCTAGTCTTTCTGAAGACCCAACAGCAAATCCTTTAGGGGTCATTAAAAAAAAAAAAAAAGACTGGGATATGACCCTTTGGCTGGTTTTCCTCTTCCACTTAGAAGTCCTGAGTAAGGAGGAGACTTGCCTGTGTCAGGTCTGGCTGTGGTAGGGGATACTTGTCTCTTACACTCATGAGAATCTAATTTATTTTTAAAGAGCACTTTAATATAGTATAACAATATTACCACACATCTTGCTCAAGCAAAGAATTTTTCCAATCTATATTCAGTGCCAGATAGAGTGACTATAAAATGAGTTACTGTACCTTAAATTTCTGCCTTGGCTATAGTGGCAGGAAGATAATTAGACAAAATCTGACCATGTCTTCTTCTTCCAAATCCACATTACTTGGACATATAAGAATTACCAGCTGCGTGAGAGCTCATGTTTCTGGAGGGAGTTGGACTTAAAGGATGGAATAACAGGTAAAGGAGTGGAGAACGATGGCCACTGTGGGGCCCAAACCAGGCAAGCAGCAGCATTTAAACTCTTCCAGCTAAAATTTAACACCTCACACTGCAGCCAAAATATGTTAGAAGCATGTCTGAGGCATGAATGCTGGCTCAGATCACATGTAAAACTAAGCTCTAAACACAGGTTGGCTTTTCCAGGTTATTCTTAAATTCCAGAAACCATCGTATTGGAGCCAATTGCACATACTAATCCTGATGGAGCAAACCATACATTTCATAGCTCACGAGGCTATTGACCTTCTCAGCTCTAGCAAACTTTGCTGGGCCTAGTGGGGCTCAGCAGGCCAGGAACCAGTGGTTTCAAACCTGGTCTTCACTTCAGCCATCAGAAGCAAAATCCTTTGGTCAGGCATGAGTGTTTCCTGATGCCTCTTTTGCAAGCATCGGAGTTTCTGGGAATTTTTTCTTGGGAACTACTGTCATCTTATAAAAAAAAAAAGTCATCCATTCTGTTCTCACTTCCTTATGAGGAGTTGGGCTCCAAACTATGGCCAGATAACATATGGTCCTCTTTTTTGATATTCCTAGCTCTACATAGTCAGACCCAACATTTCAGATGTCACCAAGTATCAAACAGGGAGAAGGGCAGGGTTAGCATCAAATTTAGTCGCAGGTCAAAAGATCCTTTCTGAAAGGAATGAGCAAATTTCAAAAGGTAAGAAAAAACACCCAAAGAAATGGCTACATTCCAACAAAGTTGCACAATCCTTCCTTTTTCTTAGGTTAGGCTCAGATACAGCACTCAGAAAAGAGCTGGGCCAAGGGATCTGACTGCTACTGCTTTGTGCATATTATTTGTAATGCTGTAGCACTCTGGGACTCCAAATGGGGATTGGTGCCCCATTGAACTAGGTACTATAGAAGCAAACACCACAAAGACAGTTCCCTGCCCCTGAGAGCTAATCTTTGGCCATTTCCCTGCAGCATCTGGGGCTACAGCAGGGCATAAGGAAGTGTGTCAGGGTGTAATGCATGGACTGAATCTAATCTTATTTCTGCAACCCTTGTCCTTCCTTAACCTATTGCCCCATTTCTGTTTGTTAACCTAACTCATCAACTCAGTCTAAATTTAATTTGTGAGCTTCTTGGACAAAAGTCTTCGTGTCTTTTCATTTGTTATGATTGTTGTGGGTTGGTTTTGTTCCTTTTGCATGGTTTTGAGTCACAAAAATTAATATACATTATTGAAAACATAAAAGAAAATAACTTCCTTCCCTCTCTAATAAAGAAATGGATATTTAAATGTACGTCTCTAAAATGTTATGATTTTGTATCTCTATAGAGCCTAACGTAAGCGTGTGGATCAATAAGCAACACAACTGGTATGGCAATATAAAAAAGAAGTCTGGTCAACATGTATATATGCACTAAGTACTTCTCCAGATGATATGCAGACAAAGGAGATATACCTGCAAAATAATTCTTATTGGTTAAATAAAAAAAAAAAAAAACTGCTAGTATACTGCATTGTGATTGATAAAGTGGATTTGCAGGTCCCCATAAAGATAAAGGAATGTGACAGAGCCGAGGCAATACAATCTCGGCATCTCTAAGACCTGGAATAAAATATATTCTCCCACCTCTACAGTCATTCCTCCCAAGATAGCCTCATGCCTGCGGCATCCTTTTCCTCCACCTGCAGCCACAACAGCTTCAGTTCTATCAAGGGATTATTTCTTGGGAAAGGAGGGTGTTGGCAGATGGGCAGTTTCTAACTCTTCCTAGGAAGAAGGGACTGCCTGGACAGAAGAAGCTGCAAGGCAATAGTTGCAGCTGTGCAGTAGGCTCCAACAGCTCTGCCGCCATCCATCTATCCACAATCTTATATAACTTACTTGTGCTCTAGAGGAGGGGGAAAAAAAGAGGCATTTATTTAAAAGGCTATACTGAAGAACTATAAACAATACGTTGCGTTAGTTTACACAGACAGAGTAGCGAGGAGGCTACAGACAGCGTAATGGTGCAATTCCGTGTCCCCTCCAAGCCACGCGTATCTACCCGATTGACGTCTCTAAGCACAGCGACTCTTGCTGCTGGCGGAGTGCGTGACAGAGTCTCCAAAGAAACGAAGGATTCCCTCGAATATCACTCTGCTCCTTTTGACAAGCAGCACAGAAAGGAGGGGATCAAAGCTTTTGAAGGCGTATCTGCAAGCGAGCGAACGAGTGCGAACTCTGTGTGCGCTGCCCTCCCCGGCCCGGAGCACCGCACGCGTGGGGAGACACGGGGTGGGGGGGAGCCCCTTCACAGCTCCGCAGTCAAGGCTGCGAGCTATTTGGATTAGATGAGGAATTTCAAGTGGAAGCCATCCGTATGTGTGTACGTGCCTGTGTGAAGTTGAACCTCGTCTGGAGAAAACCAATGGCTTCTCACAGTACCTCAGCGAGGTCCAATTGTAAAAGGGGTATTAGTAAGTCTCGTTTTTCCTGCCATTGCAAACTTAAATGGGATCAGACTTTTTCCTGATCTGAAAACAGAGAATCAGGAAATACCCATGACAGCAACAGTGTGAATAAATTGGCAAAATAAGCTATAAATAGCTTTGATTTTAAACAAAAATAAAACAAAAAAAATCGCATTGCAGCCATTTTAACATTTCAGCTTCCTTCTTTACCCCTGCCACTAAGCAGGCTTCCTCAACATGTGACAAGAAGAATTCAGAGGGACGCTTGCCAAGTGTTTTCTGACCCAAATCCTAGAGGTATCCTCCATCTGCAGCAACAGACAGCTTGCTGTGGTCTGTCATTACCTTCTGTTTGGTTTTCAACACCAGCTACCCTAGTTAATGCAAGAAGATGCAACCACCGAAGACAACGAACAGACAAACGTTAGCAACATTTCTGCGAAGCTTTGAGGAAGACTTCTCTAATCTTGAATAGGCCTGAATGCAGGACAATAATGACTGAGGCATGCATATGCAAGTGCATTGTTTTAGCAAACTCGGCTATTAGGGAACAGCTATATAAAGCCTGGTGAAGAGGATTTAAGGGCAAGAAATGAAGGGCAGAGCTAACATTCAGTCATCCAGTTTTTGTCACAGCATCACACCTACCTACTCGGCCTCAATCTGCAGGCAATAAATTTCATAACCTGAAAGAGTCAGGCAGTCAGAAATACATTTTTCCATAGGACTTAGACACAGCTCCACATCCACGAAGTTCTTCTATGTAAATGTTTGCATGTGGCCCTTCACATCTAAGGTTTGTAGCAATGCATGATATTTAGCCAAATGCCATTTCCCTAAAGGGCAGCATATTTTTGTTCTTATAATTTTACACGGAAATTAAAACGAACATATTTTAACCTGGGACAAGAAAATACTTTTCCCCCCAGCTAGGCACTGCTGCATCACTGTGCTGGTGATGATGGTGGTGGCCTGATATTTTTCTCTGCATATTCAGAAACAATTCAGATGTAACAAACGCCCATTTACCTACCACATAAACATGCGGTACTTAAAATGCTTGTCTTTGATAAACCATTCTCCCCTTTGAGGATCCATTAGGCCCAACATGAATAAAGCCTAAAAAGCTACTTAAGGCTTTTGGAGAATTCTTTGGATTTCCAGCTTCACATTGCAGTTACTGCGTTTGCATTAAGATGCTTGTCTGAGTTCTGCCCTGCAGGATTCGGAAAAAGAAAAATGTTCCTTTTGTACTGAACAGAACCGGCAGGTATTTAGCTATTTTTTGTGTATTATGACAGTACCATCTGGCATTCATCTGCCGGGTACCTCAGGAGAATGTCCCCTTCCTACTTGCCTGTATGATGCCGGCCAAAATGACAGAGTACACCAAAGGTTAACTTCCTGTAATATGGTCTCTTGGCTTATCTGGAGTAAGACAATAGTTCCTTTATATTCTTAACTTTGCATTTCACATGTTCTGCCTGCCTGGAAAACAGGGTTGTAAGAGATTCTTATGGGTCAGACGCCTCCTAATGCGAACCCAGGGATAATCCTAACAAATTTAGTAACAACAATGTATAAGGCCAGTTGGCGCTGCACATACAGAAGGAAATGTAAAATTGAAATGGAAATTTGCCCAGTTAGGTTTGTTCTGTTCCACTGAAAAGCTTTGTACAGTGGAAGCATAAACAAACCACTGCTCTTAGAAGTCATGGTTCACCTGCTGACTCAAACACTCATGTCTGTCAGCCAGCATGAGAGAAGCCAAGGGGACTATCTGTTTGGGTTTCTCTTTTGGTCTTAGCCTAATTTATCTTGTCAGTTCCGAGATCTCCATTCCGTTCTTGAAAGGACTGTAAAGGAAGTTTGGCTTAGCCATGCCCTCCAATTATTTGATTATTTTTAAGCAAACAAACAAGAACTTAGCATGGACCAGCTCAGATTGACTAGTTCAGCTCCTGAGTAATGTCTTAAAGCTATTTTCACCCTAGCCACTTTGTCAGAAGGCAATTCCTTCACCCTTTTCAGCATATACACTTTAATACTCCCAACCTGCTTCTTGCAAACAGCCTTTTCAAGAGAAACAAGCCAGTCTTGAGCAATTAAGACCTATAGATCTCCCTTCACTTCCTTCAAAGCCATTGCGGAGGTGCAGCTGAAACCCATTAAATTCAATTGAGCCCAAATGGCCCATAAGTCATATGGAAACTTCCTCTGGGCTTTTAACAAAGAGCCTTGCTTTAAATTCCAAATTACAAACAAATTCAGTGTGTTCAGCTTTCACATAAAACATAAAAATATAAGAAAACATACAGAGGAAAAGCTGCATCAAATCACAGGGAGCATTATAAGAAAGTACAACCAGTTACTCTTGTTCTGAAGTTACATTCTTCAGTTAGAAATGTCATATTCATTCATGGCAATATTTTCTTTAGTCTGGACTGGAAGTATGGTTTATTCAGCATATGAGAAAGTAAAACTGGGGACATTCACAACCCCATGCTGTCCTCTGACTTTTCTTAACAATAGTTAAAAACAATATATATTCACACATATACACATAATATGATGTGTATATATGTATATTTTATCACATATAGCTACCAGATTAGTCCAAAGCTCATACATAATAAGTAGATAATAAACATTTATAGACTATATATACTCAAAGTTGCTTTATTGTGGGTCAGGTTTCTATCAAGTTGACAAATTTATTAATTTGGCTTTATATTGAAACTCTTGATATGTCTAAGATTAGGGATCCATATATGTGCTGCAGGATCATAAGTCAGCTAAACACTGAAAAGATCCCGGCAGATAGTGAACTTGAAAATTATACAGCAAAATTGTTCCATAATACATCTTTATTCAGACTCCCATGGGACTTGCATGCTGTAAAAGCCTTAAAAAAGCCTCTACTTGAGGGTTAATTTCACCCTAAGGGCTCTGAGAATAACTGGAGGCCCAGATCTTTATGACTTCGTATCAATTAATGTTTTTTACATTCTTTTTAACAAGAACTTGATGAAAAATATCCTGCTCCACCTATTCTATTTGGCACCCAAGTTACAAGTCATTAGAAGTATCTGAATCAGTTTTAAAAGTGCTGTGGAGAGATATTTTCTAAAGGTAATGAGTCTGAGAAAGCAGATACACGCCTTCCCGAGGCACATGAAACTGAAACAAAAAAGCAATGGCTTTTGCTTTCATGGCTAATCAGGACCGTGCTGATTGATCATTGCTCCAAGACGTAAGGGCTTGGCGGTTGATTCCCGTGCAGATCCACTGCCTTTGCCATGGTGGGGCAAGACGCCTCAGACACAGAAGGAGGAGGGTACCACTGTCTGATAATGGACTTTGCCCCATCGCGGTAGGTCCATCGGGGTGCTGCGGCACTGGCCCACAGGGACTGACGCACAGACTTTGCCTCCTTCTCATGTCCCTATGGCAAATGCAGCAAATCCTTTCAGCTGGCTTTGTACAAACCTATTGTCAAGGACAGCTTAGATTATTACAATTAAACAGGCAGCTCTGTTTCTCCCCTCCCTCCTCCTCCTCCTCCTCTCCCTCCCCCAGCCCCTTCTTCTAACCGTGTGCTCTTGCTGCTCCCTCTGTAACAGCCCTGCACCACTTCGACTCACTGAACAGGCAGAAAGAACAACTCAGCAAAAGCAAAGACTTTAACAGAGCCTCATATAACAAGTAAGAAGGATGACAACGCAAAGAAGATGGGACTGTGAAGCCAGGAGCAGAAAAAGGAGAAGCAGGACTGAATTGTGGCAACAGGGAGCAATCTGCTTCATGGAACCACATCTGAAAGGCATCATGTTTCTTAAATTAGCGAAAGGACAGGACAGATGAAATGTGCTAGCCTGCATTTAAGAAAAAAAAAAAAAAGGAAAAAAAAGGAAAATAGTTCAGCATAGTATATTTTTATATACATAATACACTGTGCATAGTACATTATATATATTTTATCTATGTAGCGGCTTGACTCTCACCCCACTCCTTTCTCAACATCTCTAGAAATTCATTGGTATTTAGATGTCAATCCTGGGACAGCAATAACAGAAACTACAGAACTTCTAGGATGGTTACTGAGGTCTGGGTATATTAAACAGACAACAAATTTCACAACAATGTATGAAGTAACACTTATTGGGAAAGTTTTAGGGATGGCAGGGGGCTGGGAGGGGGAACAACAGAAAACCTAGAAAGGAAAAAAAGATGCTGAAATACCTGTTTGGAAGAAGTATGTTCTCTGGTTTATGTTTTTTGAATTGTCTTGAATTGCAGCCTCCACAGGAACACTGTAAACCTGAAGAAGTGCGGACAGGACATGTTGAATTTCAGGTAAGAGAAATAGGTAAGGGAGAAGAAGAGGGGACTCACACGCTGATGATTCTCTGCTTCCAAGCAATAGCAAATTAAGACTGCTTGAGAATCCAAGCATGCTGAAATCACCTCTTCTGGTGAATAAAGTTAACTGAGGACAAATTCCTCCCCGTAGCTAAAATGCAGTTACCCTGAGCTTCGCTACCCTGAAAATGGCAAGAATTAAAGTAGTAATAAGATCCCCCCAAAAACATAAGCCAATATTCTAGCCACACGGAATAGTCTAGTATAATTCAGTTGATGTTTAAGACAAAAGATGGGAAATCTTGGTGTGAGTCTGCAGTGTTAAACACACCAGCAACACCAAATGCAGAGATGCCTGTAGATATAGCACATCCCCATCTCAAGCCCAGCTCTGACTCAGTTTGTCTTGGGCTGATCCAAATACCGAAAAACACTGGCACCTGTCACTATCAGGATACTTTTGTTTACAAGCTAATTTATGAGTGCTTTTCAAAACACTAATTTAATTTTTTTTTCCTGAGCAAAACCCATGACTTCTAATTTGAAAGGGGATTTTAAAATGGTTGTGATTCATGGGGATTTATGGATGTTTCCCAGGGAGTTTCAAAAGCCTGAACTTTCTTCCCACAACTCCCAAGAAATGCAGTTAAAAGTCTCCCATAGGTCCTTACTCCAGCGGGTTTGGACAGGCAGTGTGGAATAGTCACCTGGCAGTCTCCATAGAAAGCTATTCCCCAACGTGGATGCAACCAGCATTAACTTAGACAACAGTTATGTGTAATTTCCATTTCTGTATGTTGCTAATTTATAGAGAAACAGGATAGGACTGGAGGCCAATGGATCAAACTGGGGGTGCAGAAAGGATGCTCTCTTAAGAGAATGAACATTAGGAAATTTCTTAAGCCAAAAGCACATTGAGGACACCATTATTTTTAACCTAAGAACTGTTTTGCATTAATCCTGATTTAGCCACTGAGATTTTCAGCTCCAACTGGTTACAGTAAGTAATGCACTGGAAAGCCCTGGGTGAGGCTTTCTCACTCACCCCCCTCACACAGTACTCACTTCCAAAAGCTCTTTAAATGTCAGTCCTTGAGCGATGGCTTTTATACACCAGAGCCAGTTGCCTTGCACAGTTTGAAGGGAGACCTTCTGTGTTTTGCTTTCCAGCTTCTTTTCTATTCCCCCTGAACGGTGCCTTCAGTGATAAAGCTGAAAAACTCCACCCTAGCTTGTTATTCCGACAGTATTTAATTTTGACAGCACATTCAGTATGCTTCATGAAATATGCAACCCTGTGACTAATGAGGTATTTGCACATAAGAGCCATATACAGTAAATTGCAGGGCAATAAAAGTAAAGGAAAACCATGAACTGATCAACCAGCTGTTAAAATGATGCAAAGTGTGCCTTATTAAATGTGTTGTGTTATATCCAGACGCTGACTAGAACTCAGCCCTGGCTCCCTCAGTAAAGCTTCACCTTAAAAAAACTATAGGTTTCCCTTTCTGTTATTACTCATTAGCTTCCTGCTTTTCAAATACTGATGGAAAGTTCACCTCTCTACAGTCTCCCTCCTTCCCACTCATCATGTAAAGGGAGCACTATTTTGATTTTATGCATGAGATTGAGTCTGCTCCAGTGCTAAGCATCCTATCAGCATATGACCAAATAGCAAAGCTGACATTTTTGCCATGATTATCCACGAAAAGTGTTTCCTACCTCTGATTTACAAGAGCCCTATTCATGAGAAATGATTAATAGCTCACTAGCGCTGCCAAAAAGCACATAAATCTAGACATCCTCTATGCTCCTGACATGCCACTCATCTTGTAGATATATTCAGATCTCTCTCTTCCTCTCTCCCGCTTATCTATGTCTGATCCCCAATGGGCACATGCTCATGCTGATTAGGCAATACAGTTGCTGACTGGGACAATTTTAGGCTTATATTACTGATGGCACCCAATTACAGGCTGCAGAAAGTAGTGTCCTTCCTGGCTTGTACTAGACAAGCATGATTAAGTGTTAAATGCCTTCTAAATTAACTGGCAGTATCACCCATGTGTCTGCTACAACTTATCAGGGTAAGAAACCAGGTTCATTGCCAAGTTTTCTCTGTTCACAGTTAGTCTCCCAGGCTGTAGAGTAACAGAGCCGAGAAGGCGGCAAGCTGCACACAAGCATACACCTGACTCAGCTGATGCTTAACTTATTCAACAAGGTTTCATACACTTGGCATTAAACATGCCTGCAAGTGCCCCACTCAGATGTGATAGATTTAAACAAGCACCGTCTGAACCAGGGCCCATAATATCATTCTCCATCCCCTCACCACCCCACTCCCCCCGCCTAATAAAAGCTATTTCACAGTTCTTGAGCATCCTTCTTCTGAAGATCCTAGAGTGTTTTGCAATTATTAAAAACCAGATCATACCATGCCTACCCATTTAATTTCATAATTTCAATGGGGCTGCTAGCACAGCAAGACACACAAACACAAAAAAAAGTAGCTCATTGTGCCTAGTACGTGAAGAGAATATCAAGGTTGCAATGCTTTCCCTATATGTATCCACTATAACACAAGCCTTTAATTGTATGATCATGTTCTACTTTACAAATAATACAGGGTACAGCATGCCTTTTCCTCACTGATTTTGATGCAGACGGGTTACAGCTTGCCACTGGTTTTTATTTCTGTATTCATGATGTTCCCTGTTGTTGCAATACAGTGCATTTTTAATTTAAGATACTAGCATCACACCTCAGATTCATGCACAGCTCTCACAGACATCTCTGTAACTCTCAGCTATTATTCCAGCTGTAATTAAAAAAAAGATCAGTATTATTAATAATAAAATAATTATAAAATAACACTGTTTTCTCTAGGTGTGTTTTGATAAGATTATTAGCACTCATGTTCTGCTCAGTATTTTTCCTTCTTAACTTCCCCATGAGTAGTTACTGGTCCAAGCTTACAAGCAGCTCTCATTTTTTGAGTGCACCTACCCTGAATTTTGCCGGATCATACATTTTCAACAGATCTTGTTTGCAGCTGAGTCATTGGGCTTTAGTACTGCACAAACTACTTCTCAAGTAAATACCTGGAAAGAATTGTGAAGAAGAAAGCACAGGAAAGCAATGTGAAGGGATGTCTTGTCTACTTAGTCTTTAGAAGTGTAAATGCTGCTCCATTCTCCATATACTTTATCTTCAAGCTGTCTGGTTATTTTTCTAAGTAATACACATGGTTCCTTAAAGCAGTGCCCAACTGTTTCTTTAAAGAATGAAGAGAGGCCTCTATAATTTTCGTTTCTGTGCCAAGGATAATAAAGTTATTGGTGTTACTTCTCTGGCTACTGCATCTCAAATTCTTTCAGAAGCAGAATATTTCATCGCTTGAAATCAGGCTTGCTATGACCTGGTGTCAGATATGGATCCTTCCCAGCTGTACGTGCAGCACTAGCCATGGGCTACATCCTTGAGAATGAAGCAGCTGATGATATGGACAGGTGTTCATTGCAGCTGTATTGTATGCAATGCTGTTTGCAAAGTATATAACCACACAAAGTAAAAAAAAAGCAAACAACAACAGCCATTTTCATTGCTCAGCAGGCCCAAGCCTCCCTGGCCAGTGAGTCATAAGACCCTAAGGGTTTTGACACTCTCCACTTACTCTTAAGCCATGCTTTCAGCTTCTTACCTGACATATTTCTTCTGCTGCTTTTGGAACAGGTCTCTCAGACTGAGCAGCCAAATTCTGCTCAGCCTTTGCTTTGCTTGATTATTGCCTTCCTTTAAGCAGCTAAAACATGTTTAAATATTCCTATCATTTAGTCTGAAGGAAAACTGTTTAGCACATTTAACATCTTTACCCAGAACTGAGACTTCCCGTAAGATGTAAGAACCATCTGATGGCAGCCACTAACACCTTCCAGTATAAAAAATAATTCTCTAAAAGAAAAGCTACATGCAAAGTAAATAGAGAATTCTTCTACAAAACAACACAACTTGCTGCCCCAAGTGCAAAAGGAGATGCTTTAAAAACAGTAACTTACAAATAGTGAAGAGTATTTTTCACTCTCATTTCTGTGATGTGTGCAAAGAAGAGCAGTTAGGACGAGGTGTTAATTTTATCATCTTCCAAATGGCAGAATCAAGGCAAATGGAAACTGTGATGAAAACCCTATCTACTGGGTATCTTTCTACCCACCTCTCAGCTTTTCAGACAGTACAAGATTGTCTTGTTCTTTACAACTGTGCTGAATAACCTAGAATTGGATAGATCACGGACAAGCAGACCCAGCCAAAAAAACTTTCCATGTATTTTTATCCATCCATATCTTTTCTTGGCCAGCTGTTTCACTGGAACAACACACCAACTTCTCTGATGTAACACCTCTTAGTAGTGCACATTATCTGTCAGGGTTGGCTGAGATCTCTCGACAGCTCGTCTTCACTAAGTTTCATAATTACATGACTGAGCATCAGAGATCCTCACTCAGCAGTTCCATGGGAATTTTCTTAGTAGACACCATTTATCATACTTCTTTTACTCTCATTCTTATTTCACCATTTGCAGTACTCAGAATAGTTTTCAGATACCTTTTTTTCCACAAGAGATGTTGCTTGTTGCTTTAGAGACTCATATTGGAAGCAGAGCAGAGAGAAATAAATGACATTTGGGGTATTTTATTACAGCTATAATCTCAAAAGCAGGAGGAAAAGAGAGAGAAGTTTAAAACAACTTTTGTTCTTCTTGTTCACAAAAACATACTTTCAAATTACATATTTGTGTTCTGGCAGTAGACAATATATTTACAAGAGCTCTTCTGCCTGTCTTTGTATAATAAAATGCTCTTACTCAAGGTTCAGGCTATTATAAGAATTGTTCAATGCAGACTTATTCTATGGTTAACAAATGCACAATTTAACCAAGGAATGCCCAGAAGTAAGTGTAGAAATCAACACTCAACTTGACCTTATCTTTCTTTGGCAGGTGCTGTATTTTACAGACACAAATATGGCTAGAACAACTCTCAATGAAACAAACAAACAAAAAAAAAAAAAAGGAACTTATTTTCATGGATCATTTACCCTAACTTTCCAAACTCAGATCCTATTTATTTATGAATATAAGTACAAAACAGCATTTGAATTCAAATTAGTGACATAAAGAACCATGATACACTGAACTTTCTTATGGTATAGTGCATGTTCTGGATGCTGGTTTGGTCATTCTTAAATCTAAAGACCAGTCTCTCTATCTGAAGTTCATGATCATGATGTGAATAAAGAAATTAATGGATACCAGTACCCAGTAAGACCTGAAGTGTAGGAACCGACTTTCTCTACCACTGCTCATTTTTCAAGAGCATGTGTTTAAGCCTCAAAGACTTAATGGGAGCAGCTTATACTCTCATCTGCTTGGCATAGTGAAATGAATACCAAATAAATTGTTACATGCTTTGGTAGAATTGTATCATTAAATGTTTTGGACACATCATCTTAATCCTTACACAGCTTGACAAAAAAAAAAAACAAAACAACCAAAAAACAAACGACCAACATAAAAGTTTTTTTTCCTAAGCTGAGAAAGTCTTACATAACCTATGATCTATTTTCTCTGTTTAAACAAACAAACTGAAAACCCAAATCTTGATCTTTCTGAATAAATTAATCCTAATTAAGCAAGGAAAGTAAAAGTTGGGTGGTTCTGGCACCAGCAGAATCAAAGCACATTCCATTATTTAGCTAATATGAGCAATTTTGTTAAACAAACTATACCTTTGTTCTGTAAATACTGGAAGTTAGGCTTCGGACAGATGTTCCCTGCTGGATACAGACATGCTAGGGGAAGGTTAGAGCCCCAGCTGTTGATCATCACTTCTTTGCAGAGGTTACTGCCCCCTCACATTTGTTGGCAGAGCTTGCTTATAGAAACACTCCCGGAGCCACTTAAAGTGAGTGGCATTACTATTTAGACAGTTTAAGCTAACTAGCACAGTTGCTGAAAGAGTTCGTGCCTGCCTGTACCTTTAAACTTCCACTGTTCACAAGACTGCAAGTTTTCACAACTTCTTGTCAGGGCAGAAGCTTTTCTCACCTTTTTGTGTAGCACCAGAGATCAAATCCCCAATGTCATGCTTGTATATTTAACCTTAAATGCCTCCTAATTAAACACTGACAATTGTGTTAAATGTGCTAGCTAGCTACAGTCCTGTTTCTTTCTCTGTCTTTCTGCTTTGATTAGCTTTCAAATGACTTTTCCACGAAGTCCACGCTCTTTGAAACAACAATAAAAATCCATGTTATTTCACTGTGTGAGGGCATCCTGCAGACCTATGTGACACATCTAAGGATACACCATCGAAGGATACAGAAAATTTAGCTCTGATGCAGTGATATTGGGAAGCACCAGGCTCTGGGCAGAATACAGTATGTTAGACATGCTGTGATGCTCTAGACAAGCTCCTCACCTTTCTCTACTATTTTCCCACCTACAAAATAGTGAAAGTTTTGTAGAGTTCTTTGAAATATAAGTGAGAAATGCTCTGTATTTGTGCATGATATGTGTTGTTAAGAATATAGATCCACTACTCCTTACCTAGTTAACAACAAAAAAGGCATCATTCAAATATTTCATCAACAGGTAATTAATACTGGTATATGAATAGTTATGAAGTTAGAATAAAGCAAGGTTTATTTTCTCACTCTTCTATAAGTAATATGTGTCTATGAGTACATTCCAGCATTTCTCCAATTAAGCAATGCATTGAATTTACAACTGTTTTTCAAGAGATTTTTTTCTGGGGTTTATTTCTGGCAGGATATTGATTCAACTGCATAAAATGTCATTCACAGAAGGCCATGTATGTGATGGTGTTTCTATCCAGGCGAAATTGCTATGTCTAACACCTTTTTCCAAGGTAAAAATATTATTTTGCAGACCAAACAGAAGTTATCCAAGGTTTTAAGAAAAGAATTTTCTGATTCTTTCCTTCAGTGTAGAATTACTTGATTTTCTTGCATTTGTCTACCTCCTCTACTGTTTGAGCTACAGATACTACCACGTAGCAAATAAGCCAATAATCATATTAAAATAACATTACAGATACAAAGTCAATCGCTCAAAACTTACAACCTTACAAGATTTCCCAGACAATTGTGTTTCAGGCCCCTTGGCATACACATTGCATGAAGGACTATGGATGACATGACTGTTTTTTCCTAAAGCCATTTCCTCATTCAGTGAACAGACTAGATGCTAATTATTATATACATAAATGTGCAACTTTTTTTTTTTAATTCTTACTACTCTCTGTGAAGCATCAGATCTTATTTACTGGCCCATACTCAAGACTTGCTATGAAGACAGGCTTATGAATGTGTGTTGACTTTTCTGTCATGCCATCCTTGTACTACTCAAGTGTTTTGCAAGCAAGATTCTGTGAATGGGATGAGCTTCCCCTAATTTCTGCAGATTAAAAGATCATACAATGATTACCTGGAAAATATTAGTTATTAAGTAGCTTCACTTAAATGTCCACAATTAAATAACTTCCCACCACATCCCTTTTATGTTTTAACTGTTCTTGAGTTTGTCTTGTATATGCACTAGAACATTTCTATAGCCTGGACTCTGGAAACATTGAGACACATTGCTTCTACCTCCCAGGTATTGAATTCTTTCTCCAGACCATTGGATATACAATTATTTTTAGGACAAGCAGAAAAGCAATACATTTCTCTTTAATTTGTTCTCAGGGAAAAAAAAAAAAGCCATTTTTTCTGAAACATTAGATATTCCTCCAGATGCAGTCTCTCAGTCTGTACATTTTCAGTCCAAATAATATACATTTGACAATTTCATAGACCACTGAAAACAGGATCTTGTGATGAAAAGTGTCAAGCAAGCTTAACTATAGGTGGCATTCACAGCTTCACCTACAATTAATATCTCTTAAAATGAGTCTGCTGGTAATCCAGATGAAGCAGGCAGCCCAACAACTCTCTGCATACCTACACAAAAGACCGAGGCTGTGTTAAGAGGTCTCATTCATTCCTCTGATCATCTGAAACAAACAGGCATCAAATGATTTATATCATCTGATCAGTGTTCACAACCTCAGCAGAGTACCTGAATACAGCACAGAAGCACAAATGAGGATCTAAAGCCCCTTCTTGACATTCCTACATACAAACCAGTAAGTTGGTGAATTATTACTGCATAAAGGAAGCCAGAAAGAAAAACTTCACTTGCAAACAAACCAGCTCTAACTAGCTCGGAAGAAATCTGTGACTTTGACCCAGTCAGTTCTTACCCTGGTGAGTTCACAGCTAGATCTGTCCTGATACAGCCAGCAGTAATTACCAGATATGTCTTCTCATGGTTGACACTATTCCATAAAGGAAAAGACAAGAATGGAAAAGGCCTTGTGCTTAATAAACTTAAGTATGTGTCATTGTAAAGAATGTGACTGACATCTGCATTCCCCTTTGTCTTACTCTGCTAACATTTCTAAAACCAGCTTTTCTCAAGCTTGGTTTTTATCTGTGTCTGTGGGCTACATGAGTAAATCATTGCTCTACCACAGCTCATTTACTCAACATACTACAATGTATTGTAGTCCCATAAAGGGCTGAGAAATCCTTGATCATTTGAAACTCTGTAGTATACTATTGCACTTAGCAGAATCACTAAATAATAATAAAATAAAATCTGCCGTTAACTGAATAATTATTTCATTCCTCCCCACCCTTGGTGGAAGTGGAATGAAGCACATAAACAGTTCATATCTTTCTATATAAATGAAGACTAATACATTCAACTAACTAGGGGGGCTTCCCCCTTTTTTAAATCAGAAAAATATTTTTAGCACTTATTTATGTTTTCAAGATTGTCTTGACATCTGTTCTTAAAAAAGCACAATAAAAGGCATACTTTTAACTACAAACACAGATAAAATATGGTAATGCTCTGTTTTATCCTGCTGCAGAACTGCCAAGTAATAAGGATTTGCATGACTAAGCTTCTATTATGCTGACATGCAAAACTGAGGAACAATCATTCTTTCTGGTTTGACAACACTTAGAAGGCAAACACTCCTTCTACTCTCCTCTAGGACATGTTGGGCCCCAGAGAAGATGAACAGCATTATTCAACCAAATCAATTTTTAAATGGACATTTAAATGCTGAGTTCTCTTCAGCAGAGACACTTGGATAGCAACCTTATTACGTGAGCTAAAAGTCATTAGGGGTTTGACTAACACTTGCAAACATACAATATTTCATTTGACATGTCTCTACAAATGTGTCTCCACCACACCATTCAGAATCCACTTCTTCAAACTTAAATAAAAGTTCAAATAAACTTTGCAAAACTCCTGAATCGATATATTGGACTACAACAATATCAAGCTAAAGGATAAAAATATTAATAAACATTTTCAAACTGAGGTGCTTAAAGTTATTTTCACACCAGTAACTACCATTGGCCAACCTTCCTCTGAGAGCAGCATCTGCAGATCCAATTGACTTCAAGTGACTATCAGGTATTCAGTTGCCCAGAAGAGTATGATTTATCAGCCTAATTTAAAAATGCTGCCCTCTTTCAGAAAAAAATTTCTCCTTCTTTACGCAATATCTTCCACTGTACTGCACAGTATATCCCAACTTAGATTTCAACATAGATCACAACAAAATGTAAATAAAATGTAATTCTGGGCTAAGGTTCCCAGGGGTTATGAAGCACCCTTTCCTTTCTAGACACTTAATCCGTACCACAACTTTCAGCATACATACTCAGATGTGTGTATCTCCAACCTAGGGCACTGAGATACCAAATACAAAATAAGACATATCCTCATCATTTCGAATTAAAAAAAAAAAAGGGTATACTTTTAAAGATAAAACTGTCAGTTGAAAAATGTTCAAAAACTGGCTAACATAGTACAATTATTACGTCATCTCTTACTACAGCTATGTCCCAGGCAGGGTGGATAGTTTGTGGAAGTCTGTGAGAAAGAAGCACTTCCAGGGAAAGCATATGATGCCCATGTTTGTAAAGATGCAGAAAGAGAGCTAGGATTCAACACACATCAATCTCAGCCTCCTGCAAGGAATTAAATGGACTTTAGACGGTGAACCCAGCTTAGCCAACAATTTCGATTGTTGACAAAATGGTACTGAAAGTTACTGGAATTGTAATTAAAATGTGGGGGTAGGAGGAAGAGGCCACTGCCACAGCCATCAAATGCATCGCTGGTGTTGTTGCACCTTTGACATCTCATTGTTGCGTTCTCGATAAACTTTCACTAATGGTAATCACCAGCAGCCATCTTCAGCTTAGTTTTGTACATAATGAGGTTTAAATGATTGTGTTATCTGCCTGTTTCCATCTGTTTACCTCTTCCCACTCCCTCCCTCTCCCCCAACCTCCCTCACAGAAAACTTTCAGAGCTCTTGGCCAACCCAAATCAGTGATTACTCCAAGGGAGAAGTAGGCAAAGCTCAGCTGCTACAGTTGGCAGCAACCAATTGCCCAGCTAGTACTGGGAACGAACAGCATGTCATTAAAGAGATGGAGAAAGTTCAACGTAGTGCACTGTGACGGGGAAGGGACAAAGGACACCATGTCAACAGAAACCACATTTTATTAGTCACACCACTCACAGATTGACTTCTTTCCATGGTGATTCTCCCCTATATGGTCTGTTTGCATTTTGCATGTACCCACAGATAGCACTGATACTGTCAAAGCAGAACAACTTTCATCAGTGCACTGATGAAAAGACAGATTGTTTCCTACTGACCTATCAGAGGTCACCTGGGACAAATGAATGATGGAGATGACATAAGGAATAGCAAGCAAATTTAATAATTACACAGCAAGGAAGTGCAAGTCTTTCTTAAGTAACTATACATGTACATACAAATTAGGATAGTTTTCTGCTTACTGTTTTTTTAGCAACTCACTATTATCTTAATGTTGAGAATAATAATTTCCATTAAAACTTATCAGTAGCTAGTAAGTGTCCTGAAGAAGACACACATGGTCTTTCCTTTCTCTTTGTTCCCCCCCAGAACCACTCTCCTCTAGCAGGGAGTCTTTTGTACTAGGATTTAGGCTGAGAAAGCCACACTCACAATCATAAGAAAATCAGATAAATAAGTATGGAATTAACCCCTGATTTAATTATTTGGCAATACTGTCTTCCTGATTAATGTCTCCTTTGGATTATCTGATGAATGCTGCACTTAACTAACTTTCTTTTGATCCTCCTACTGGGAAATACAGAAAGGATGAGATGGTGGGGGTGGACAATTATGCTCAAGAAGATGACAGTATCTGATCCTCCATCCTAGGAATGCTAAACTCAAGTAGTTCCTTCTCAAGACTCCTACTACAAACCAGAGATGCCAGTGTGAAGCTGTTTAGCCAGTTTCAAATCGGTAGATGTTCTCATGTTCTTGCGACACCTGGCATATGGTGAGTGCATTGAGACTTGTAAAAAAACAGTGATTCACTGTTAATCATTCAGAAAACAGCCAGAGATTCATGGTAAGCCTGTATTTCTGGAAAAGTACATCTACACCCCAATTTTTATGTTTTATGAGACAGAAACTGCAGGTCTGGTTGAGAACAGAATATATATCCTGATCTGTTCTACAAAATTTTGGGGTGTGTACTATATATGGTGAGCTGTGGATATTCAAGAAGTGACTTCACATTTGGGAAGATCTTCTGGTTTGAACTGTGCACTTTTCAATGGTGGGCTCAGCCTTACAGAAGCAGCTTCATCCATCTATTGAATTGGATCTCTTCTCTTTTTCATTGCAATGGCTGAATTCTGATATCCTAGTTTGACACAATTACTTTTCACAAAACATACACATTTCATGTGTGCCTATTACTGGAAAATACTGATTTGCTTTTGCATAAGGAATATTTTAAGTAACTATTTAATTGAAAACTTGCAGTTTCACTCTCTCACCTGTGATCTTCCATAGTTAAATCTCAGGGTCTGAACTACTCACTTTGATATCTCCAACAGGCCACTTTACGGTGAAAAAAGGCATGTTAATTACTTCTCTTGTTTAAAATAACTGCAGTGCCACTCCAAGCTTAGCAGGAGAGATGTTCAGATTCAGCAGTGACTGCCACTTCTTTCCTGTCTCATCATCTCTGCTTAGCACCAGGAGTGAGCCAAACTGAAGGCCGACCCTGTGAAAGAAGTGGACCTCATAAAAGACACAGAAGAGGTAAGCACAGCACATAGAGAATAGGTGGATTGAGCTGGGGTGGGGGTTGAGTGGAAGACAGCTGGGAGGGAGTATGTAATGGGCACTATGGGGTGAAGACCTAAGAAGAGGAAGTATGCATAGCTGTGTAGTGGGAAGCCAAAGTGGATGAAGGATGAGTTGAAATATCTGTTCTCGGAGATCTAACGCAGAGAACCTGCACTGTGCTAAGCATTAAGTGACACGGACCAGTCCTCCAGGCTTGTGGCTGTTCCCTCTGTCCTGCAAAAGGATAGCATTTCAGCATCAATGTATCAGTGCAGCAAAGGCTGGAAATGGAACTACAGCTATGAGGATGGAACAGCTACCGGGCTGCCCTTGGGAGCAAATGCAATAGCACCTGGGGCTCTCTTTAGGAGGTACCACCCCTGCTTTGGGAAAAGAATTAACTCCTAAGAGACTGTATGTCCACATACGGCAGGTACAAAATGTGGAGCTAAGCATTATGTAGTCTTGGATCAGGATGGGTAAGCCCTCATGAATTCTGGGCAAGCTGTGGATTTCACACTGTACTTCACTGGGCCCAGGCTCATTTCTGCTGTAAATCAGTATTGAGGAAATATGACCAAAAGATAAACAACATCATAAATCCTGTTGTTTGGCTCCTCTTCTCATTGCAGCACATTGCATGTGGCACCAAAGTCACTGAATAAAAATGCACCAAAAAAAAGGATAATAATCTTGAAAATTGTACTCCTCCCAGTTAATCAATTACACTAATAACACCCTCAATACCTAGAAGACAGAGCTTTCTTTAAGTATATGAGATCTTAGCTTGTTTTCAACAAATTAAAGCTTGACAATAAATTAAGGTATCATATAGAGGCCAGCTATAAACTTCATCGAGGCCAGCAAAAGTGCTATTAACCATGACTAAATTCAGCCCCTATGTGCAGAGCACTGCCTGTATTGCTTTGTATTTTGTTAACAATGCAAAATATCGAGGTTATTGTTTAAACAGACCTTCTGAAGAATACAGAAACCGTGTGATAATCAACAAATAGATGATGTGGTAGGGAAGAAGTTTACACATTTAGATCTGTTAGTCACACTGCACCTCCTGATTCTCTGGAAAATGTAAAAAGCAGGCAAGAGAGTTACATGGGGCAAGATAGCAAGGAGCACATAAGGCTGGGTTTGTTCAAAAGTGCTTCCACAAAAGAAACAGCCATATAGTTATCCAATCCAACTTCACATCTGCTTCCAATTTTATAGTCTTCTGTGTCTTTGATGAAAATCCAATTTTTCCCAAAAGGAATTGCAGCACAGTTGAGTAAAGAAAGGTCTATTGATAAATCCAATGCATCTTTTACAGTGTGATGCTTCGTGGGGCAGGGGGGGGGGGGGGGGGGGAAGGCATTTGTCTCATAATGTTGTGCTGCATCTCTAAAGTTCCCTTTACATGTCACCACCTTCTAACCTATGAGGCAGTCTATTTTGAGCAAGACTGAACTAGAAACTCCAAGCTACCTCTTTTTTTTTTTTGTCACAGTCCGTAGGTATCTTAGACACTCGCCTCCATCTAACCAGACACAGTCTGAGATTTTTTTAGCACACATTTTTAAGCAATGTGAGGCAGAACAGGTCCAAATCCACTTGACACCAGCATGTCCTTTTGACACCCTCTCCAAAGAGAGCAGCAAAAAAAGAATAACATCAACAATAAATAGTGCTTATTTTATTCTGTTTCTTTCATAAAAGCTTAAGAAAAATCCTTATGCTACTAGGAGCACTGCTTTGATAGTTCTTACAGTAATACTAACCCTAGCTATGGGCTACTTTGCATTCTAGCTACTTATATTAAAATCTTGGCCCTTTCAAAGTTAACAAAAATCAACAGGGACAAGACACACTGTTCATGTTTCAAGGCTCACAAAAACTTTGGGGTCTTGTCTGTCATCAGCCCACTATTTTCTGCTCTGCAGCCTTGTTGTCAGAAACAATCCCCAGGCTACACAGGACACATAGCTTTTCAGGGGGACATGAAAGGTACTATAAATTGCCATCTGAGACAATTGAGCCTGAAATCTGACTTGTATAAAGATGCAAAATTCCACTGAAGTCAGGGGGCCTGTGCTTATTAATGTCAAGGCTTCATTTCACCCATTAAAAAGTGAACTGTCAGCTAAGCTAGGCTCTGTGAACTCTTGTGGGATTTCCTGCCTTCTTAAGTTACGCATTTCCAGTTTACCTAGAGTCCTGTCTAAATGCATGAATTTAAAATAAATGCATTTCTACAGACACAGGATAGTCTGTCTACATCACATGATGCTTCCACTGTCAAAAAATCCCACAGAAATAAAATGTATTTAGTGTAAAAGCACACCTATCCTCCTAACGAACCTGTGTGGAGGGAAAGCAGAGTACTTCTTGATGAGATAGGAAGGTCAGGTCAACTACAGACAAATGCCTTAGTGCTGATCTGGCTTTTTTTGCAGTGTAAATCTTCAAGGGTTGTAACAGGTAACCTGATGTTTAAGAGAGACAAAAAAATACAAACCAAAAAACCAAAACCCAAACCAAAAAAAACTCCAGGCCAATAACTTTCCTTCCATAACAATTCCTTTTCTGCAGCCAAGACTAAGCTGTGAACGATGCACTACTAGTGCTAATTTACTTAAGGTAGTTGCTTATTTGAGCACCTGTCTGGGGGTCTGTGGAAGCATTGGGACTGGCTAATCCGCTGAGTGATCTTTAATCAGACAGTAATATTAGGTGCTAATAGCTCTGATAAAGGGGCTGTTTAACCCAACTGTTAACACAAAGGCGTGCCTGCCACAACGACTATTTCAACAATGCATTTGCCAGTCATATTAATTAAAACTAATTCCTTGCAGGCCACAGAATGCACTAAGTAAACCCACACGGAAAATGTCTAGGTTCTACCATGACAAATCACATCAAAGAAAAAAATTACAATTATCCTAAGGCAATGAAATTTGTCTCAGAAAATTTACTCTCTTGGAAATTCTCAAATTGTAAATTCATAGCAAAGCTGAAAAGGCCTTTAATAGAGTCTTGGGAATATGTTGCTATATATCTTTGGCTCTGTCCTGTGATGTGACTTCATAGAAGTCATTAAAAGCTTTTAATAAGTCAAATACAAAGCACTGAGCCTTGCTTAAGGTCCTGAGGAGACAGTCATTTACGTGTCACTTACATGATTGTCCAAGGCTAGAGTGGATTAAGTGAAGCAACAGAATTAGTCTCCTAGATAGGTTAGCAGTATTTTATCTTTTTCTATTTCTAGAGAGTTTAAATAAATTTTATATATATGGTCATCAGGCTATAAAGGGGTAAATTCTGCATACAGATTTCAGGCATAAAACTTACAACTAGTTCATCTGGAAAGTCTTAGTTAATATAATATAAATGATGGTTTATTCTTTAGAAGTATTTGGCCTTCAGAAAAGTGTTTATCTCTCAAAAAGTTCTAACATACTAACAGGATACAAGAAAAAGACATAATTTAAGGGCTTCAGTACTCAAATTAATCCCCAAGGATATTCTGGTTAAGAGGTAAAATGCATCCAGATTAACTCCCCAACTCATTTTCTTCTGGAGTCTGTGAAAGGGGAGACAATCAGCAAGCAAAATGAGAAGTTTTTATCAATGTGAATATACAGCACCAAAGCTGTACTCAGATGCAATAGCATCTGCCAAGACCTTTAAGAGCCAAAACCTGGGAGGACAGAGGAGTGTTATGAAAAAGCATACTCCAGAAATCTATGCAACGCTCAAACACTCCTCTATTAAAATGGGAGCAGTGGGCATACGCTTCCAATATCGATGTGTTAAAGTTTTCTTGCTAGCAGATCAGTGCCAAGTTATGTGTATCCAGTTCCGGGGCAAAGAAGATTAAAAGCCATGTGGACATAATCCTGGCAACCTGCTCTAGGTGACCCTGCTTGAACAGACAGTTTAGACATGATGACTATTAGAGATCACTTCCAGCCTCAATCTTCCAACCATGAAAATATTAAAAAAAAAAAAAAAAAAAAGAAGAAGAAGAAGAAAATAAAATCTTTTAAGACCTACTAAGCTACCTCACTGAGAAGTTAACAGGAAATAAGTGTGTAGGTTTTTTTTGAAGATGATGCAGCAATGTTTCTGGAGCTCCATTCACTTTCATCAAGTTAAACCTGACTCCAAGTCGTTAGTTAGGAATGTGAGAAATCCTTCCTTTACAAGATTTTTGCAAACCTTTAGCGTTATCTTAATGTAGTTTTTTTTAAGCGAATTATTTGTTAACTTGATACTCTCATTGATTCACATAGGGAACTCCCACAAAAACAATCAATTGGGCTTCTGCATGTAAATCAATAGTAAACATTTAAAAGGATATTCTTCCTTTGATGCACATAGGAAACTCCCATGAAACTATAATTGGAAGTGCACAAAGGCTTGCTAAAAATCATGCAAGATAAAGACAACTTTTTACTATATCTGTTTTGGTGTTGTTTTAAGGTTTTGGGTTTAATCTCATTTACATTATGCATTACTGAAAGTTAGCCTGAACTCTGCTTAAGCTTTCTCACAGGATATAATCTGTTCTCTGACTGGCGTTACCAAATTCTTCTACAGTTTCTTTGAAAATGCATTTATTCTGGGATCACTACTCACTTCATAAAACAGAGTATCTGTTATAGGATTTAAAGAAAATCTTTATTCTGAAATAATGCATCCATACAGGAGACTGTTTTGTAAAGTAGTTTGTCTCATAATAGCTGTGTCAATTACTTTCCCCATTTAGGTTTGTCCTGAGGTTAGCTGAGCAGAATTTTAAACTCACATTAGCAGAAAGCCAGGTTTTATTGTTTTATTAAGGTTTACAAGCCAATCACTTCCTGGTTCTTAGTAAATTTACAGCCCAACATTCAACGGACTGTAAACTGCTAAATGGAATTACATTAGCCAGGACCTGGATTGAGCTATTTTATTGTTTGGGAGGCAAATTCATTTTGTCCTGGAGTTGATTTTTTTCCCAAGGAAAATGCATTGAAGCCACTGGAACTGAGGATTAAATGAATCCTTGTATCTGTCAATAAGGTTGTGCAAGTGTTGATGCCTTACGGAAGCAAACTTTTGTTAGAAATGTTGTTGTCATATATTAAAAAGAAATAGTATCTTAGAAACTTAAAAAGCATTCCAATTTTCCAGAGCACTTTGATTCAAGAGACATCAAATTACTTTGCACTTTTTCTTGATACCAACACAATGCTGGTGAATCGTGACTATAATCCTGTGACTACAATCAATTATCTGTCATGATAGAAACATTTCAAATAGCAAAGGACAGACAGCTGCTAATCACCATGGCAGAAGGTTTTAGACAAAGGGCATTTCTTTGACAATTATTTGAACTATGGCATTTAAACTGGTGGACATTTTCTTTGTCACTTTATCCTCCAACTTGATCAACATTCCAAATCCTGCCTGCATTCTGTATGGAGCCCGGCAATAGTCAGATCGAAGACATTAAATGAAAATCCACTTAATTTAATGCGACAAGCATGGCTTTGTGCTTAGGCTTTGCATCCAGTAATTTACTTACTTCCTGTGTGTAAAACTTTGTCTTTTAGAACAAGAACCTCTTGTCTGCATATCTCTCCGGTATCTCCTCATTTTCCAAAATTGTTGTCACTGAATATATTGCCATCCTCATATAGGCATTGGCATCAGGAAATCTGATCACAGATCATCTTTCTCAAGAAACATATCCACTCCTCTGCCCCCATCAAAAAAGGGGTGCAACACTGAGGAAGGCCACACAGATGATCAGGAGGTTGGAACACCTCTCCTGTGAGGAAAGGCTGAGACAGGTGGAGTTGTTCAGCCAGGAGAAGAGAATTCTCCAGGGAGACCTTATTGTGGTCTTTTAGTACCTAAAGGGGGCCTATAGGAAAGAGGGGGAAAAAACTTTTTAGCAAGGTCTGTTGCAATAGGACAAGGGGTGATGGTTTTAAACTAAAAGAGGGCCAATTTAGATTAGAAATCCGAAAAATTTTTTTTTTTACAATGAGGGTGGTGAAACACTGGAACAAGTTACCCAGAGAGGTGGCAGATGCCCCATCGCTGGAAACATTCAAGATGGGGCTCTGAGCAACCTGATCTAGTTGAAGATATCCCTGCTCATTGCAGAGGGCTTGGACTAGATGACCCTTAAATGCCCCTTCCAACCCAAACTCTTCTATGATTTTCCTGGCCAATGAAGATGCAGACACACATACAAAAAAGAATTTGTGTAGGAGAGCATTCATATCCTCTTGGGATCACCAATGAATTATACCTTGCCTTAGACTGCCACAACCCACAATCCCTTTTTCCTTCCTCTGTGGCTCAGAACAACCTGCTGTTTAAGACCATCTGGAAAATTTTATTGAGCTTTGGCTAGTAAAGAAACTTATTCATCACCCTGACCTTCTTTGTTGCCTTCTGTAACACATTATGCTTATGGTATGTACCATTGATCCCTAAGCTTTCTAAAGAGTTCTCAGAAATTACTTCTGCCCACATAGAGGAAGTGTCACAGGACAGATTTTCACTGTACCCTTCTGGAATAAACAGCATATTTATGACCAGCAGCTTGCAGAACCTAAACTGAAAGACCTTGACTCCGTAACTATAAATATTTTCTGGGGATATCAACCACATCTCTTTGTTTTAATGGCATGTTTCAACATTGTGGTAGACATGGAAGTACTCCTCTTTGGCAACTGAAAGTCACTTTGTTTAGAGAGATCTTTGCTTTTGTTTTACAGAGAAAAGCAAGTGTTTCATGGCAGAGAGTCTTTATTTTAGTGGATGTTCTCTTTCAGGGATTATTGATCTGTTAGAAATTTCTAGCTGACGGTGAAGGAGGCAGAGACCGTAATGTGAGAAGATGGGAACACGTTGGAGGATTCCTGTTAGTAGTATAAGCCTCTGTACGTTTTTTTGAACCACAACTTCCAGGATACAAACATAAGAAGCTATTAAGGAAAAAAAAAATCTTTTTAAGTCTGAACAAAAGTGATGAGAATTTCTCTTACTAATTTCTATTATTCTCTATATGCCTTTGCATACCATAATATGGCCCCAGAAATTGATGAGAAGTGAGGAAAAAGGTACATAAACTTTTCAGAAGCAGGTATATCCAGGAAAAGAAGGAGAAGAAAGCAAACTTGACTGGTCAGCTTACAGTCCTGTTTCTGGATTCTATAACCAGAAGCATTGAGAGAAATTTTCTAACAGAGTGACTTCTCATCAAAACACTCTAGACAGAGACTAAGGATGACAGGCTTCCTGGTTCTTCTGGCTCTACATCTTGCCAGGTGGGCAATTGGAGACTGTATTTCATATATTAAAATTATGAGGTATGCCAGGTTTAGAAATGGTTCTGTGTTTAGTAGTTGCTCTGTTACAGAAGGTACAATAAAGTTATTCCAGAGTGTGTTTTTCCCCAACTCAAATAGAAAACCTTTCCCAAAGTCAAGCTTTTCCTTTTTCTTACTTATAGTATACACCGATGCAGAGCCTTCTCAAAAGAAAAGCTTAATTGGAACAATTGGAAATTAAACAAATAATTTCACATTTTGAAAGGGGACATTTCCAATCCTGTCAAAATCAATTGTCTTTGTAACTTCCTGGACTTTCATCCCTCTGGCTAAGGGAGTCTCAAAGGCTCAGCAGGACACAAAGGCGAGGTGCTCATGGTCAAGCACTGCCATCGTGCTAACAACTCTCAGGTGACAAATGAATGCCTTATCTTAAGTCATCCTTCCCTTGGGAGAGTGAGCTGTATGGATGGCTCCTCTTCCAGGAGGCCTCAATCAAGTTAAATCAACATATTCTTAGAATTAACATACAAAATCTAGGTTGACATACGGTGTTGCTACATTACTACCACACTTCAGTAGATGATTCTGCTTTCTGTAGTAAAAAGCAGACTTCTGCAGTGTAAATGACAGAGGTGGTGCACTCATGATCTGAGCACACCCATGTACCTGGGACCTATCAGTGAAACAGGAAAGAAAGAAGACCACTTAAGATTGCAGAGGTAAAGAAACTGTGGCTTGCAGTTTACTGCGTGCTTTGGCTATGATTTCAATAATTTTGATTCCACCTGCCCTCTTTGATTTCCCAGATATGATTTTCATGTCTCTGTACACAAATATATGTGTAAATTGGTATTACGAACACACAAAGGTTGTGTTGAAACCTGTCATACTGTTTTTATAAGAGTATATTATGAAAGTAATTGTTTCCTTTTTCACATCCTAGGAAAGAAAAAATATACATACATATATGGCTCAACATTGTGAACATCTCAGCACAATTCAGCTGCTTCCTATCACTCCATTGTTACTTGTTTCAATGAAAGACAAATTAAGAGATGCTTGGATGTATCTTGAAAAGAAAAATATAAATATTTAAGAAAAAATATGCCTGCAGTGATACCGTGTGGTAACTGGGGTTTTTGATTGTGAAGTTCTTAGTCATTTCATACTGCAAGATATTCCTGCCAAAGTGTGTATCCCAATTGTGGAAGTAATTCTGCAATTTTTAGAATCTGTTAATGGGAAAAAAGTCTGTTTCTAGCCTAATTTTGTATCCTTGCTGATGATAGTAGATGTAGTGTCCAAAATACACTGATAAATATTAAAACGTAGTTTATTTTATTAGAATAGAAATATAAATGAAACGTGTGGATAATTTAGAGATAAATTTAGTTATGCCAGAAGCAGGCCGATTTTTGTTTTAGTATTTTTCTGTCAGAGATCTTGGCTTGTTGAAAGACTCCACAAGATCAGGGTCTTTGCCCTGCCTCTCCCTTTTCTTTTACGGTGTGACTGCCTTATACAAAGTGATATTTGTATGCCAGGAGGTAATACGTTTATGTAGTAGTCACCCAGACCTGACAAGTACTGTAGTGTATTTCTTTTGAAAATTGCCCAAGGTGGGGTTATTTTGCCTGCTTTGACAAATTCTACACGAACTATCCACATTATGCTGTCACATCTACCTTGAGTTCATCAGCATCTTATTACCGATGCTGTTGTTTTCAAATCTAAATACAGTATGGGGAAATCAAGGAAGCACACAAACCTATCTTAGCAATCATTGTAAAAACAAAGCCTGAAACAATGACACTGCGCAATAGTCTTAAGTGATTTTTTTTTTTTTTTTGCTGTGTTCTAATCCTTCAGAGAACAGAAAAGGGAGCTTTGAAAAGGTGCTAATAGACCATGAATGTGCAGCAGTGTAGTTCACAGCTAACTAAGCACGCTCCCACTTCAATCTCGGGCTAGAGGAAAAATGAGGGCACCACGGAAGTAAATTAAAATCACACAAACAGTCCCAGCAACAACCAGGGCAGTAGCAGCTTATAAGATCAGCCTCGTTTGGCAGGATGCCCATCATACCATGACCTAAGAGAGCCAGGACAGGAGGATATCTTATGCCTTGCAAAATGAGGATGGGGTGGGCTGCCAGGGAGAGGGATGGAAGCAAAACAAACATCTTTTACGTCTCTGTTGAATTAACTTGCTTTACAGAACACTGACGGCAAAATTTTAGGTCTTTTAAATGTGTTTGGAGAGTTCTTTTGTAATTTATTTTATACTGTAGACAAATATTCTCTCTAGATCAGCTGCCCTACTGGGAGAGATTACTATCGCAATGCCCCTCCTCCTGCCTGGGGGTATTGTCCCCTCAAATCACCCAGAGATGCTCATGTGCCTTCTCCAAATGTAGCCATGGTTCCATGACAGTCTAATCTGATCTAAGATGGGGCTGCCACAGTTCCTCCTTCCCCAGCTGCTGCCCTTTCCTGTGCTAGCAAGAATGCTTGTCCGGTCTCACGCAGAACTGGTTCAGAAAAGACAGACTTAACTTGAAAAATCATAACACTTCCCTGTTAGTTCAGCTCCTTGTGGAGTCAAACAAGCACCAGCACTGGTGGAAGAGATGGGACGGGGGTGTACATGAGTCAAAGAAAGGCTGCAAAAGCTCTAGTTTTGATCAGCTTAACCATCTTGGAACCGCACTCCAGGCTGAGCTACAATTTACACTGCTGGTGATGATCCAGTTCTTTCTGCCTGGCCCAAGTTTGGGAGTAGTTCTAAAAAGAGCTTCTTCATCAGATCAAAAGGGGTGGGCAGCCTGCCCTTGCTAATCAGTAGCCCTTTCCTCAGACACACCTGCACACAGAATTTTGCAGAAATGGCCTTGTGTGATCCGTGAAAACTACAGGGAGTTCCTGCATTCCTGTGACAGGACAGGCATTGATGAGCAGTCCTCTGCCTTAAATCAGGAGAAGCTCCTCTCAAGGTCAAAGCAAAGCTCCTAAGCATCGGAACAGCCAGGGCACTCTGAGAAGCTATGATGAACTACCAGGATCCAAGCCTAATGTGACAGATTATTTGAATGTAAGGAGATAACAAGGAAAGATGGTAAAGGAAGGGACACATCAAAGTCTCTCTGGACTGGAAATTGAAATAATTTCTTCCTCTTTCTGAAGTTTAGCGGGTTTTTTATCAGATCCTGAATAGTAACGCAGTAAAAGCAAAGTGGTTTGGTACTCGCTGACTTGTTTGCACACATCATCATGTCTGATGTGCCACAGAGATGGGGAGGAAGATGTAATAGTAAACAGCAAGCATGTAATTAAGACAGTTTTACTATCTCTGAATGTCACCTGCTTCTTTACAGCAGTAGCTGTAGAATAGTTTAGAGCCAAAACTCTAGAGGGCAAAATCAAAGATACACAAATCAGCCAGTAGAGAGGGAGTCTATCCCACAAGATAGAACTTGTGTCTTCACTTGAAAGGTGAGTTTAATTGCCAACTCTTTCATGGTCTTCCCTCATCACCATAGTTTCATGAGTATTTAGTTCTGCTGTGCCCACATACATCTGTGAAGAGTACATTTTGCAAAGTATCGTGATGATAGACGCAGTAGGAACTGGAGATGCTCAGACAGCAGAGCGATGAGGACTATATAATTTCAGCAAGAGGGAAAAGACCTTGAGGTTCTGAGGAAACAAAGGGAAAAACCGGTTAAGTTAGAAGAAAACCCTGAAGACACCTTTTAGATGCCAGACTTCATAGCGGGAAGCAAGTCTATACCTACAAGTTCCCAGCCTGTGACATTTCACTTCAGTGCATCTGAATGGTCGAGTGATGTGCCCTAGGAATGGAGTAGGAGTATCACTGCTCAGATTTCAAATTGCATGACGGCAGGAAAGTACCATAATAGCCCAAAACTACTGCAATGCTTGCTGGGGGGGGTGGGGAGGGAAGTGCATAGAAAACATTTATACTGAGAAGTGAAAGAAGGTAAGTTCAGTAAGGCAAAAATTCTAACCTATATGCTTGCAAAACTGTTTACTGAAGACACTAGAACTAAAATTACTGGGTTTTTTAATAAGTAAAACTGTTTGGCTTATTGTCAAACACCCAGTTGTTAATTGCCAATTGCTTTATTGTCAGATGCCACTTTATACCTTATATGTCTTTGGGTTGAGATCACTGCCCTGTTGAGGAGGTAATTCTGTGGCCAGCAGAGAAGTGTCCCTTAGGTGCACTTCATTTGTAACACAATGGAGATTTGCATGCTCTGTCATTAGGGGAAGCTCCAAACTCTAGCAACACTCAGCCAAGAACGTCATTTGTCCCCCTCCCTCACCCCCTCAAAAAAACCCCAAGTTCTGCTTTTTCACTGATACTCAGGAGAAATATAAAGATCTTCTCTGCCAGTTGCAGATGTGTTCTATTTTTTCCCTACATCAGAGCTTCTGAATCACTCTTCATAATAAGCAAAGGGTATTCATCCCAAATGGGGAAGTTCTCACACACTATGTGATGATAAAGCATTTCATCCACTTGCAAAAAAAATAGAAAAAAGTCCTACCCGCAGAACTGCAACATCACATCATCTGCACTTTGCTGAATGTTCACAGAACAACACTGGAAGTCATTGAAGTGTCAGATAGTGATTTCATCATGTGTCAGGCCTCCCACTAATAAATGATTCATCTTTCTCAGTACTGACACCTCAAAGAAAGGAGAAGAAAGAAATTAATAAACTTTAAAGTGAGAAGTACTCTACTGATATTATATTTCCCAAGTAAACAGAAGTTTATGCATACACAAAGAATGCGTGCATCAATAGAATTTAACTTTCCATTTATTCAAAGTGTACTTTTAAGTATTAAAAGTGAATCTCTCATGGAAAAAAAAGTATAATGGAATTCCAAATGTATTATACCACCACAATACAAATTGAACAAAAATTATTCAGTTTACAAATACAAGATTTCACAAAGCACACCCCCCACCTTTGTGTACTGAAACTGGATTTGGGAAGAAATCTTTTCTGGTTTACATATAAGTGATTAATAGTATCTTGGTGAATATAAGCCTGCCCCAAACTCTTTTACAGTTCTTATACAGTTGTAAAAGAAATCTAGTTCCTCTTGAAGGCAATGAGCAACTTATATTTTTCTCTAATGGAGATGGGACTGGAAGGAAATTTGTCATTTTAACAGGAATTTACATAATCATTATTTGATGCTTCATAAAGCCAGAACACCTTCCATTGATGACAGTAGCTCTACTGGATGAACAAGAGTATCTAGTAATCCCAACTTACTTTCTCTCAGAAGGTATGAACTCAAATACAGACTCAAACTGGGCAATGTACTTAGCAAGATACTAACATTTTTGCTTGGCTTGCTATGGTACTGAAGTTTGTGTAGTCACACACTGAGTTTCCAGGCTTTTTTTTAATATTTCAATAAAATGCAGTAGAGATACAGAGGTCTTAAATTCCCGCACTCTTTGTAAAAAATAAATAGTTAGGAGAAGAAAGAGATTCTAAAAGTGTCCTAGCTGAAAAAAAAAGCACTGTAACATGAATTTATACCTTATGAAGCATTAAAGAATCCACATGGGAGAGAGACCTAACAAATGATCCCAACTGTAGGAAAGAAGAGACAATCGTAATTCACTATGAAACCATGAGACACCGACCTATGGAAAACCAGGCTTTGCTGCTTCTGCTACTAATGGAGCTGCTTTGACTGTAGGAGCCTTTTTTTCCTGGTCAAAACAGCATATATTATAAACAAAACACTCCAATCAGTAGACTCAAAGCTTGAGTAGCGTATGGATACAGAATTTATCTAAACTGATTCCTCTCCTGGAGCGGAGAAAAGAATTAGATTAAGATGATAAAGTTTGTACTTGGAGACCCATTCTCAGCAGAAATAATTAGGCTGGTAGGAAAACTGCTGGGGACAGAAAAAAGCCACAAGCCCCTGAGGTCTCAAGTCTACCTAAGCAGTTACTTATTTCTTTGTCTCACTCTGAGTATGTGTACCAGAGTTAGCAATATGGTTAACTGAGTTCTTAAAAGCAGTAATATACAAAAGCAAATTATTTTTTGCTGTTCCCCCACCTCTGTTCTGGCAGAATTAATTTGGGCATCCTGGGTAAAGATGATGTCCAGTTTCTCCATCAGTTTGATTTAGCATGACCTCTTCACTGTCAGCAGAGGAATGTAAAAGATGGCAATGAACATTTGTATGTAGGAAAATTTACATGGCTGTGGGGCAGGATGCCTGGATGATCAAAAAGCAAAGAAAATATTAAATACTTAAAACACTTTACCATGAAATTATCTCCTTCCCTTTCCCCCACTCTCCCCCCCATGTTAAATCAGGTAGAAAAGTGTGATAATATTAAGGCTTAATCCAATTTAAATAAATTATTTTCTTGTAAATGTTAAAACAATCATTACATGCATCATTTACCCCCTCTTCTGCCCATAGTCTTAAATTATGCTCCATTATATCCAGATGGAAAAAATATGTAGAAATGTTTCTTAAACATCAGAAATTTTTGTTTTGATTATATTCAGAGGTAAATGCCATTAAAGAGTCCTAGAAAAAAAGAAATCTTAAAAAGCATTATGGGATTTTGTGTACCAAACTTAATTAAGAAATTTCTTTGCTAGGTTACCGACAATATTTTATCACAAGCTTAAGGTATAAGATCGTTATAGTTCTCTGTCGTGCTTGGCAGCAGAGAAAGAACACATGCAAAGAACGATCTTGTTTCTACAATTAATTACAAATGTAGAAATGAGTGATATATCAGACCCTGTCTACACCGCACAGTCGTGCATTTATAACCATTTCACCATACAGAGTTATTAAATTCATGCTTTGCATCTACAGTAGCTTGATACCACATCACAGCCACGGGTAGTTATGTTTATTCATGCACAGCTACCACCAGCCAGAACTGTACGTATGTGTCAGTACATTTTAGCAAAATCTACATCAAATAACCAGTAGTGCAGGTCTCTTCAGCTAGCTTTTTTTCTTTTTGAAGTGGGCAGACTGGAAACAAGATAGGAGAAGGCAAACCAGAATGCATGGGTGGCTAAGGGCAGGTGGTGACAGCTAGCAGGCTTCTGCCACTGGCATTTTCTGGGTCAGCTGATATGGTGACAATCACCCAACTTGGAATTGCTTAGCAACCCCTCTTGTTTATCTTGCACATCCTTAGTGTCCCAGAAGGAGTCTGCCACAGAAGAGGCAAGAAATGCTCTCCCCACTGGCAACATAAATGGTTGAGGAGGAAACACCTGGACCATGGGCACTACAGAGTCCCTGGATGCTGGTGGGGATCTCCACCTGTGGTCTAAGGATTGCCAGTGGGAGAGCCCTGCAAGAAGGTTTCTGCAGCATAGCAACCTGTAGCATACAGGACAATGAGCAACAGGACACTGATGAATTCTCCTCAGTAGAGAAGTCCATCCTAAACCCTCCTCTCCAAAATTTCAGTTCATTGAGTTGGGTTACTGGATCCCAGTGGGGTGCCAAGTCTAGGTCTCCAATAAGGGCAGAATACAGCTACAGAAGAAAGACCAGTTTCAAAGGCTGTCCATTTCAAGACTGAGCCATCACAAATCATCCAGAAATTCCTGCTACGACTACAAGGATACTGACACCTACACACACTCGTTCCTATAAACACAGACCTAACCACATTGCTCAAGGCTTGCAATACTGATCTCACAGGCAGGATTTAAAAATCACCATTCTTGCTATTCTCTTCCAAGGCCAGCAAAGGATATTTTGCTTTAACCTCAAGGCTTCAGTTTATGCTTCTCCCTAGGAACATTTGTTTCACTTAGCTGTCCAAAGTCAGTCCTAGCCATGAGACTGAATAATACCAGTCTCACTGAGAAGTGTGTCAACATCCCAAACCACTGCAGCTCTGAGCACGTAACTCACCAGACAGTTTTACTGGTTTACAGAGAGAATCCCAGTCTCTTTGACTCATTGGTCAGTAAGCGTGTTCCCACGCCGTTCCCTCATCCAGACAGTTCTCTTATCCTGAACTGTTTGCTAAAAAAGCCTGAGATTATTTGTGTTATGCTCCATGCGGAGAAACTACAACATACAAACATATAATCATACAGTGATGAGACGCTCCAGTTCCAAAAGCCATAAATTCTAAACAAGATTATCTTGGTTTTAAAACTCATCTTCCCAGGTTCACGAGATGAGCCATCTCATGGCCCAGATAGGCAAGATGACATATTACAGTTTATGTAACCATATGTAAGGCATGCACTTATTAGAAGGGGCTACTAGGGCTGTTGCCCGCACTTTTTGTGACAGCTGCAGGCGTCATGTTCTCCTGTCAACTGATGGGAGAATGGTATAGGAACTCAATATGACAAACATATTTTTAATGTACTGGCAGTTTCAAAACTTTTTAATTAATGAACAGAACTGACTGGGTACATGTATGCTGCAAAGCTGGCTAAACTGCCTTGGGTACTAGAGGCAGACTTGGCTTTCTTTATTAATTTACTATCTAAGGGTAAACAATCATACTTTTCAGTGGGATAAATTAGCATATCCAGACCCCTCTACTTCATCAGCTAGACTGCCAGAGCCACTCAGATTAGCTTCTTCAAAGCTAGCTTCAGTACCCTTGCAATCTGCAATACAGATCTAAACTCTGTTTATCAGAAATGCCACAGGTAGAGCGACTCCCACATTAGTGTCTCCCCTGTAGAGATGCAGGGAGTGATGACTACAACAAATCTGGCAGAATTCAACTGGAAGAGAGAAAAGGCACTGGGATGCTGCCCACAGGGCCTCCAGAGATGCACGTGTACTTTTGATCCTGGGGAAGCAATAACCTGATCAGTGCTCTATGCTGCTCTCCTGGCAACACACAGGCTTCAAAAAAACATGTCTCCATTGTGACTAGATATTCACTTTAATAAACAAACTTTAATAAAACAAACAATTTTAAAAAAAGGCCAAATCCTCTCGCACAGCATTCCTCACAAGCCAATTAAGGAGAACCGCTCTCCTGGGCCAGTGAGCAATCTCTTCCCAGGCCAGGCACTGAGCAGGAACAGAGCCTGCTGCAGCTGCTAGGCAGGAAGGGCTGGGCCCACTGGGGCTTTGAAGTAAAACAAACAGCTTGTTTGGCAGATAGCTAGTTCTTCATGGACTGGTCGGCAGGAGGGATCGTAGAAGCTAGCTGGCTGGTGGTGTGTTGTCCGCATCAGTGAAGGCAAATCTTAAACTGTACCCAAATCCTTTAAGAATTACAATGATGTGACTGACACCTGCTTGGGCTATCCTCTATTGTTGTTGTTCCTGCTGGTATTTTAAATCTAATTCAGCTTTTACCATGACTCACTCATACACAGTATCCTTAATCTACAAACACTCAAGGATGATAATTCAGCTTTATTATCCATATTCCCTGAGCTCCCATTTCATAAAGTATAAGCACACTCAAGAAAGAATGATTCCTAAAATAGCCAGGCATGTATATTTCCACCTTCTCTTCAGGAAAGCAGTTCAAAAACATAAGTCCTTGTAACACTTAAAATTGCTAACCTGAACCTCTTGATAGCAGCAGGCAATATCTTCTGAAACAGCTGGGGTTTTATCTCACACCATGCTACTACATACCATCAACCGTGTTTATACAGGCACTGCAGTGACAGAAGACATAGCATGAACCAAAGAGAGCACAAATTTCATCTCACATCAGCAGAAGACTTTGAAACTGTGCATCCAAAGTCAGCACATATTACAAATTCAATAAAAACAGAGACCACTACTGGAGTTAAAATAATAACTATCACAAAAAAGAATACATATACCCAAGTTTTTGGGCCACAAAAGCTATTCTTACAAACAAGCAAGCTGTTCTCATGATTTATTTCCTATACTCTGCTTTTTGCCTAATGATTTCAAGGTGTTGACTCTGTGTAGTGGTGAGGGTACCTCAAAAACTGGTAAAAAAATTGAAACTAGTGGAGAGCATACAGCACCCTACAGGATCAGGCCTTTTCTATACCGTTATTAAATACAAAATTGTCTGATAACCTTCCTTATGACTACAAGAGTAATTTGCTGCTTCTCTTCTTTCAGTAGAAGATACCACTATGTTTGTGCTACTTGATTAGTTATAAAGATGGCCTTTTATTAAAAACACAGCTTCCTCTGTACTCAAAATTAATTCTACTTGGCTGTAATACAAATGATGTTTCAAATGTGTGAAATTTATGGTCAGTTAGAAGGAAAAATTATGGCTAAACTTTGGCTAGTAAATTGGACGCCAGCAGTACTGACCCTGCCAGCGCTAGTAGCCAAACTTGAGGCCTGATTCACTACTTTTCCACACTACTCATCAGCTGGAACCAGCTCCGAGCAACTGAGACTTTTTTTTTTTCCAACAGGAAACCTGAGTGTGTCCTCTGCTTGAGAGGAGCATCATTACTGCCTATAAAGATGGGCTTCAGCTTGCAACATCTCATCTCAAGAGCCATATGTACTCTCTCTTTGCAAATTAAGCCACCTCAAATAAGACAACCTTATTTCTTTCCTAGAAAGGCCTTGGTGTTGCCTGCTGCTAAAGCAAATGGCCCTGGAAGACAGGCTCTGCCCAGACAGCTGATGTGCAGACAGGAAAGGGAGACATGCAAATATCAGGTTTGTGGGGCGTGTTAGCTGACCTGAGAGTCTCTAGAGCCTCTGGCCCACCCTGGAGCACCAAAACCTGTGCTGCCTCTTACCTTCCTCCTCCAAAATCACCAGACACGACTTCTACAGCAAAGCTAGCCCATGCTCCTTTCCATCTACCTATTCCCTGCCCCTTTCTCCAGTCCTCCCTTCTCACAACCTACCTGGTTCTGCACTTGCTCCAGTCCGACCCTCCACCTTCCCCTCTCAATTTCTCCTGTATTTCCCATGCCACTTGCCAACAATGAAATGCTGACAAGGTAGTCATCTTTTCCTCCCCTGCTCCAGCACTGTCCCATGATTCTTTTGGCCGCAGAAAGAGCCTCCCCTTGCCCATCGATCCAACATTGTCTTTTGATCACAACCATGACTGCACTGGTCACATGAGCCTGATCTTCCCTGTGGCTCAAAGTAAGCATGATATTCTTCATAAGGCTAGGGGGAGAGAATGGAGGAAGACAGACAGACTTTTGAATGAGCACGTTCAAGAGACGGAAAAAGAAGAGAAGGAGGAAGAAGGATGGAGTATTTCTCTCCACTCCCTCTTCAATCCATTAAGACACTGCTGTTCCCCTTCTTCCTCATAGAGCTCTTATTTCCACATAAAAGCATTTTACTTCAATGTAATGAAATTGTTAAAATTATTAACTCAATTAAAATTGTTCACATTTAAGCAAAATTACAGTTTGTGCAGGAACTTGCACCAAATCAAAATCAGAAGTTCATACCCATTTCACATTTTTTGTTCAAGCTTGTGTACTTATGAGGATTTGGTTCAAGCTTGTGTACCTCAAGGCTTACTGTCCCACAGTCCTATGTCTCAACAGATGCAGGGCAACTGAGCAAACTGCAGTATATGCTGAACAATGTGGCAAGGACAAGCAACCTTACATTGCCAGTTGTAAAAAGGAGTGAAATAAAATTCAAAGGAAAGAAAGGCTAACATAGTACTAACTTCAATAGAGAAAAGGCAGACAAAGAGCCAAATGAAGAGATTTGTAGTGCTTTTTCTGATGTGCTTGCACTGAGAACATCATGACAGTCCACAAGCAATATGTTTCCATCAGTTTTGCATGCTAAAGGAATATATTAGTTCCATTTTACAGACTGTAAGCTGAGGCAGTCAGAAATTAAGATCTGAAGAGTCTCGAAGTACCTAAAACCCAGGTCTTGCTAGTACTAAGCAAAGCATTTTCTTTGAGTGTTCAAAGGCTTCTACCAGCCTTTGGTGCAGATGCACATGTGTAGTCCTAAGAGAACCCATAAAATGAGGAACACAATGCAAGAGCTACAACAGGAACACTTTAGCAACCACAGACATATTTATTTCCCCATCTCCTCTTCTACGTTTTCAAGTGGGAGAACAAAGTATCCTGCACATTAGGAGATTCAGATAAAAGAGCTATGATGGTCACAAGTCACAACTCATCACTTACCTCACAACTGTAGCTATTTATGTACAAATTAGTAGTGCTGACCTGGCCACTATTAAAAGATTGATGTAAATGGCTTACCCAGCATCACACTCCTTGGCAGAGGATCAACTTCTCCAAAGCAACATTCAGCTGCCTTAACAATGAGATTATGTCTTCCCTTCTTACATTCACAGGAACATAGGAGGGTAAGAGTTCAACAGACAATGCTCTCTCTCCTTCAGCATGTACTCTAATTCATCCCCAGAGCAGACTTGCTTAACACACTGAATAAAACCCAATCATCCTATGGAGGTGGGGGGAAAGGTATGTAGTCTATTTTAAGATTATTACAAAGCAATATATAGATGTATGGATAGAATTAAGATTGCATAAGCATTTCCCCAATTCTGGCATTTGGTAACTTTTCAGTGCTTAACTTAGCCACTTTAATATCCTTTCACTCTGACCATCTGCATAGTGTCTGTCTGCACGTGTATGTACGGCTGCTTTGAGGATCCTGGAGATGCTAGGCACCACGTCTCAATTACTCAGAGGACTTTAAATCACGTGCATAAATCTGCGGTGCATGAATCCGGCCTCTCTGTGCATACAGAATCCACTACACAAGTGGAGCTTAACTGCATGATGGAAGCTGCTGTTGGGAAACCCTTAGACCCACATGAAGAGACACCACCTTGCATGTACACTGGCTTACTATGTTGCATCGTCATTATGTTTGCATTTTATGTGTATGTTTAAAAAAATGTGTTCATTTATGCATATATTTAACATGTGAAAAAAGTTGTGGGGAAGTGGCCAAACTGATAGCCAGCAATCGGCTACTCACATCTCTATTTCCCCATGGGAAGAAATAAAAGGAAGTTCTACTTCCCTCTTCCCCAAGGGAACCACTCACAGAAGTAGCTGTTTTTCTCTTAGATATGTATTGCAATGATATCTTTAATATTCCACTCCAATATTGCTTTAACGTGCTTTGGGGCTTTTAAGACCAAAGCAAAACAGTAAAGCAGAATATGAGTACAGGACAGATAGGATGTAAAGCATGACAGAAAGTGGAAGGGAACCCCAATTGGAAGGTGTGGAAACTGGAATGTCAGGTCTAGACAGCAACTCAAGCCAGTGGCAAGTTATCTATCGACAGAGGCCTGTGATGGTCTCCACACTCTTTCCTGCTACAGGAAAGAGTCGTCTGCGTGTGGTAAAGTTCCGTCTTCTCAAACTCAAAACAAAATGTGCTACACAGAAATGATGTCATCATTAATGGCAGAAAAAGCTAATCTGTAGGAACATGCCTCAATTTTACAAACCTGGGGGTCCATTTTTAGTCTCTTTACCTACTCTATCAAGCTTCCAGAAGCCATTCAAACCTCAGAAAAGTCCAAGAATCCCCCATGCATTACTGCATCTCTGCAGATGGCCAACCTGATTCTAGGGCTAGAAGCATGTTCTGCATCCAGCAGGGCAAAGCTCTCGACCCTCTCCCACCCTGACACTTCTCAGTGTACAAAACATTTTGCTTTTTTCCCCACACAAGAGATAAGATCTTGGAATTCAAATCTGTATCCCTTTCAGATGCAGAAAACCTATTCAGCACTAGAAAACTTAATCTTATCTTTTCTGAGGCAGGCATAATTCAGGTAAACACAACACAGTTGAAGAAAAGGCATCCAAAAGTTATTTTTATTAACTGGTAAGCAGCCATCTGTCCACAAACAATCACAGCCTGCCCCCAAGACAAGGCTCCTTTATGGCTGAACTTGTCTGGCATCATGCCCTTTGTTTGCTGACTGTTGAATTATGGCTCTTGAATTCACCCCATGTTCTTTCTGCCTTCCCTGTACTGCTTGTGCCTATTGTTTTATCTGTTTGACCAAAAAGAAGAAATAAGAACAAAAAAACTTAAATGGTTGTGCTTTGGTTTATAGTAAATCCTCATTTTCCTGAAGAACTAAATATTCTTCTTTATTTGTTTTGACCAGCACCCATACCAGGACCTTTCACAACAGCTTACTAAAAATCTTGCCCCAGAACTCTGAGTACACCCCAATCCAATCTCCATACAAACCTGCTCTTTAAGTTTGAAAGTGTCAAAAGCAGTAGTCCCTGACTGAAAAAAAAATTAAAAAAAAAAAGAAAAAAAAAAGTGCAGTCATACATAAGTCAGACAGGATGAATGTTCTTTTCCTATAACCTCAAAGGGATTTTATCTTCATTGAGATGTGAACTAGGCAAGTATTATGAAAGTTGTAGTAGCTGGAGAGGTATCACCAAGGTTCCTTCTTAATGAAATTTCCTCTCACTTTTCACTGAACTGCACGCTAGAAGATTATCTTATATGCTAGAAGATGACCATATTTCACCTCTTGCTCAGAGACAACCACACCTAAGATGCTTCGTATGCACAAGTCCAAATGCACAATGCATAAAATGTGTTATGCTCATGCAAAGAACAAATCCACAATATCATCACTGCCCTCCCCAAAAACCCCAAAAAATCCCCACCCCCCAAAAAAACCTCAAATCTTTTTGAACAATAGTATCATACACCAGATCAGTGAGCCTGTTCTGGCTTTGCAAGTTATTGGAAAGGTTGATGCTGGACAGTGATTAAAAACTAACTATAGATCATATAAATCCAGTTTGGAGACTCCTTTATAAATGTGTGTAATTCCTGTAAAAGGATTTCTTACAACGAAGAAGAAATGAATGAGATGAAAACAAGGAAACTCTACCATTCTAATGTTAGTCACCTCTCAAACATCTTCAAGGCACAGTTATAGCTGGAAGTGAGCAGGATGAAACTTGCTATCAAATTAGAAAAAAAAAGAAAGAAAGTGATCAAATGTAATGGCAAACACTGATATCAATAGCAGTTAACCTGTGATACTAAGTACTATTGTAACAGCATTTAATTAAAAATGTAAACGAGTACAGTAAACCAGTTCAGCTTGAATATTTAAAAGGTCAGTCTCCAAAATGCACATAAGCTAGAACTGAAAGGCAAGAACCACCACGGATACATGACACTCAGCATGTGCATAATACAACACTCTGTATAACAGAACGCAAATGTAAATAGAGTCACGGATCTACTGGATAGGTTTCTGCCACGCAGCCTCAAGAAGAAATTCATTAGTCTGCACTGACAGGAAGCTCTTGTTCAACACATGGCACAAAAGCCAGCAGCAAACATAGCAACACCCCGAGACTTTAAGGACATTCAGGAAGTAATCTCCAAAGTAAGAAGGAGGGGAATAGTTGGGTTTGCTACCTCATTTTATTTGAGAAAAGCCAGGTAGGTTTTCTACAAGAACCTTTTTGCTCAATTCTCGACCCAGAAATACATGAATCTTTGTCTTTTTGGGCTTTCCAAAATGTCTCTTGGAAAATCCCAGACTCACCATTATTAATCAAAGAACACCTGAGACAAAAGCATTTTCTTCCAATTATGTCCTAGACCTTCATGCTACATAAACACCTTAATAAAAATAAGTGAGGGCAGAAAGTTAAACAATCCAAGAAGTGTGCATATTTCCAATTTAAAGGAACAAAATACTCTCCTCAGACTTGCACTTAGAAATAATGTATATTTTCCTACAGAAGGCCTAAAGAAAAGGCTGTAAAAGACTAACTTGATCACAAGTAGTATTACCATAAAAGCTTGATTTTGGATGAGGCCAAGCACACAGAGATCATTTTGTACCCCATTTTTTTATTACACAAGATTAGGAAAAATGTCCCAAAATAATTAGCAGTAAGCATGAAGAAGTGAAGGGAAAACTAAGAAATCATGACATAGCTTATTTTTTCTATGTAGTGTCTTAAACATGATTTGCATATTTCTAAGGTAAAGGGAGAACAATATGCTCACTTATCTACATAAGTGAGGAAGGATGGCCTCACAGTGAAGACAGAAGACTAGGAATCAGTGAGTGAGGTTCTGGCAAGTTCTGTGTCTCCTGCTCTCCTGAGTTTGAGCATTGCCACTCAAGAGCCTTGCACAGAAATTTTTGCCCCTACAGAGCAAAGAAAATACTCTCCAGAAAGGATCTGAACATAAAAACTGCATGTGGAAGACAGCATGAAGTCCCTAGTGTTACTTAAATATATAACTATATAAGTATATAAGCATTAGCATAGAGGTACCTCACCTCAGAGTTTATGCCAGAGTTGTACAGAAAAGTACAAATGGCCACTGGGTATGGTGATACCTCACCAGGGAGATCATCAATGACTCTCTTTCTTCCCTGTCCCTGGAGTAAATGTAACCATAGAATCATAGAATGTTAAGGGGCTGGAACGGACCTTAAAGATCATCTAGTCTCAAATCCTCTGCCATGGGCAGGGACACCCCACTAGACCACGTTGCTCAAGGTCTTATCCAACCTGGCTTTGAACACTGCCGGAGTTGGGGCATCCACAACCTCCCTGGGCAACCTGTTCCAGTGTCTTACCACTCTCACAGTAAAAAATTTCTTTCTAATATCTAACCTAAATTTCCCCTTTCAATTTGTACCCATTATTCCCTGTTCTATCATTGCATTTCCTGACGACGAGGTCCTCTCCAGCTTCCATATAGGTCCTCTTCAGATACTGAAAGGTTGCTATGAGGTCTCCACGCAACCTCCTCTTCCCCAGGCTGAACAGCCCCAACTTTCTCAGCCCGTCTTTGAAGGGGAGGTGCTCCAGTTCTCTTATCAGCTTCGTGACCCTCCTCCGGATTTCCTCCAACAGCTTAATCCGCCATTAAAGAACTGTTGGGTTTTCACTGAAGATGCACCTTCCACTTCGTACCCAGTTTCCTACTGTTTTTTGGTTTAACTTAAGGGGAAAAAAATAATTTAATCAAATGTCAGGATTTCTCACTGACACCGGGTTTCCAGGTGCCGCCCGGCGGGTCCCGTGGCAGATCCCGCCGGGGATCGGGCAGGGCGGCGCTGCCCGGCCTCGGCACCAGCTCTCGGCGCGGACGGGCCGCTGCTCCTGGGAAACTGCCGAGCTTCTGGCGGGATTTGAAAGCACACATCCATCCACACAGAAAGGTTATTCTCGGGAGCGCCGGACCACCGAGCCAGGTCCCGCGGGGCAGCCCCAGCGCGGCGGCGCCGGCAGCAGAGGAGGCGCGACCTCAGGACACCTTGGAGACACATCGGGCGAGCCTCGCAGAGCTCGCTCAGCCCGGCAGCCTGTCCCGAGCTGACACCGCCCGCCCGCCCGGCAGGCGGTCTCTCTGTCCAGCCGGCGGTCTGTCTGTCCGCCTGTCCGGCAGACCCAGACCGCCGTCTCCTCGGCGGGCGCAGCCCACAGACACAAAGTTTTCGTGCCGCCACTTCCCAGCCCAACCCAGACACATTAATCCCCGCGCTCTCCCGGCAGCCTCCCGCGGCGCCTGCCTGCCTCCCCACTCCCTGTCAGCGATTCCCAATAAACTTCCCCTTCGCTCTCCTCCTCCTGCCGTGCAACCCCCCCGTACCCCTCCAGCCTCTACCACCGAGCGCCGCAGGGGGGGGCTGGGGGGAGACAAGCAGGAGGGGGAAACCAACGCAGAGAGGCGGGGGAGGGGAGAAGGACGAGCGTGGCGAAGGGGGTTCCTCGCCCCGCAGCCAATCGGCGGGCGGGCGCGCGGGGCACGCCGGGAGGTGTAGTTCTCCGCCGTTCGCCATTTTGTGGCGAGGGAACTACAACTTTCCTCGCGAGCAAGGATAATTCTTGGGCCCTGCGCGGCCAAACGTGACTTCCAGGTGCTGCCAGCGCAGCGGGCCCCCGGTGCGTGCCCAAGCCTGGGGGAGGCGCGGCGGGCGCAAGGATGGAGCGGAAGGGAGAGCCCTTGGCAGGCGGGAGGCTGCTGCGGGGCGGGGAGGGGGCAGGGCAGGGCGACCGAGCGTGCTGCGCACTTGAGGGACCGTCGGAAAACTCCGCGCTGGGGCTGCGGCGCAGAGCTCGCGGCGACCTTGGCTGCCAGGTGGCCGCGCTTAAATGCCAAAAGAAAGGAGGTGGGAGGAGGGGTGGGGGTTGGGAGAGGGAACGCTTGACCCGCATGGAGTGTTCAGCGAGGCCTGTTGCATGCGCTGAGCGCGGCGCTGCGGCTGCTGTCCCGGTTGGGAATTGAGGGCGAGCCCTAAGCCGTGTATGTATGTATGTGTGTGTGTGCGTGTGTCCGTGTATATATATATATATATATATATATTTATATATATATATATACACACATACACGCGCGCGCGCACACACAAACGCAGAAATATATATTAAAAAAAAAAAAAAAAAAGAGAGCCAGGTCCATTTAAAGTTGCTGGCGGAGAGCTGTTCTCATTGGTTAGGGGGGGAGCTGGAGGAGCGGAGACACACACGGTGCGTGCAGCCCTCGCTGCCGCTGCCGCCGCCGCTGCTGCCGCCGGAGCCGCCGCCGCTGCTGGAGTTGTCCCTGCTGCTTTCCCTGCTGCAGCGGCACAAACGTGACTTCCAACGTCCCGATTATTTATCTTCTCCTCCCGGCCCCTCTCCTCCTCCAAGATGTAACTACAGCTCTGACACTAAGGACCTGCAGATCGCTTAGGCGGCTTGAGAAAGAGAAAAGGGGATATCAAGGGCGTCGGTTTTTTTTGTGTTTGGGGGATATTTTCCATAATAATGCTTCACTAAAGTGATTTTTTTTTTTTTTTTTGTTTCCTTCGCATTCGTCTTTTTTTTTTTTCCGTCCCCCATTTCTCGGATTTATTGCTAGGAGAATCACATTGTGAGGAAAGAAAGTCGGATTACAAGATACCACTACAAACAACCCCCTCCCCCCTGGATTTTTTCGGTATTTTTTATTTTTTTTTTAATTGTCGCGGCTTTAATTCATGAAGCAATTGTCCCCTTTTGCAATCAGAATTTGGATACCAGAATGAGCAAAGAAAGACCCAAGAGGAATATAATTCAAAAGAAATACGTAAGTGGTCATAACATATATCGTTTGACTCCCAGTTTTATGAAATGGCAGTGAATGTCAAGTTTATAGCTAATCCTGCAGCTCTAAGGCTTTGGGAACAAATGTGATGCTGAATTTGATTTTTTCTGTGGTGTGGTGGGGGAGTTTCAGAGGCCCCTTTTAACGGGCAAGCCTATCCAGTTTGGTTATAAAACCAGATTTGTGTAGCGATTCCTCCGGTGAATAAATGTATTGACCTCAAATGACACAATCATAATCTAGTTTTAGATGAAACGCGGGGGGCTGCTGCGATAATGTCACCGAACTGCATTTTCAAGTGGTTTTATTAATTCTGCGCTTTTGCATGCGAAGAGAGATTTGTTTGGGGTTTTTTTTGGTTGGGTTTTGGTTGTGTTGTTGTTTTGGTTTTTGGTTTTGTTTTTTTTTTGGTTTTTTTTTTTTTTTTTTTTTTTTTTTTTTTTTTAAATGATCTACGTGTGTCTATCCCCGTCTCGTGAAGCGGCGGCGGTGGTTGTTGGAAGCCCTTTAAGTTGAAACCGAGTGTCTGGTTATGGCGAGCTGGTTTCTCGCAGTACCACATCCCATCTCCTGTGTGTGATCCTCGGCTGCTCTGCCTTGCGATAGACGCCGGAGCAGCTGGGGATCGCCTTACGGGCAGCGCGTTCCTAGGGATTGACCGGAATAATGAGGAAAATGGCTCGGTACAGTTTTAAAAATAATTCATTATGATGGCTCGAAAATTTGGGCTAATCCAGCGCAGCCCGGGCTGTATTTCTGCCTCTCTTTATTCAGCCGCTTAACCAATCCCTTGTAATTGTCTAATCCTTTAAACATATAAATGTGGATGGGTAGTTAGATTTTTGTTCGTGCTCCAGTTACGTTTTGATTGGCACGGGGCAGTTTTTCTTTTCGTTTGGAAAAACGAAAGGGATTATCCATATATGCAGTAGAGAGAATAATGATTTTTACGTGAACGTTAAAAAAATTATACATATATATATATATATATATGTATATTGTCCCCCCCTCTGCCTCCCCCAAAATTATGAATCCTCGCTTCTGGGTATGTTTGATGCGAGGCTTTAAAAGTTGTAGGTTATATCGTGTCTTGTCGCCTGCGCCGATTTCTTTCAGAGAGGGGTGTTCCTGGGCAGGGAGGGTGACCTTCGGGACACTTTCCCTCGCTATTATATGGATTTGGTAAAAACTGCAGTTGACTCCAGCTGACTGCCCGGTATCGATTGCCCGCCCCGCTGAAACGCTGCCCGGGGGTGGTGGTGGAACGATGTATGTGTGTTGGGGGGGGGGGGCTGGTGGTGCGCGATATTTCAGAGCTGCCTCCCCCTCTCCTTTCCGCCCCCCCCCTCTCCTACACCCCCTAAATTTCCGAATTAAAATACATCCGCATTGCAGAGGAGAGGGGAGCCCGGGGCCGGCGAGTTTAAACTATGGCATCGAAACGGGAACGGCGGGTGGAAAGTGTGGCGAAACACGCGAGGCGTCCACGTTTCCCAGGCAGGCAGACAAAAGCGGGGCGGGGGGGGACGTGAGGGGGAGGAAACCGCGGTGTTAATAATTAAAGCTGGGGGAGAGGGAAAGGGAGAGATCGCCCCAAACCCCGGCTCTCCACGGGCTCGCCGAGGCGAACAATGCGGCGCCGCTCCCGCACCGCCGGGCAGGGGGTGCGAGCGCGGCTCTCGGGGGAGGAAGGCAGGAGGGACGGGGGCGGACAATGTGCCGCGGTGCTCCCGCGGTCACAACTTCGCGGCGGCGCTTTCATTTAACCCTTCTCCCCCCTGCTCTCTTTCCCCTCCGCCCCCTCCCCGTTTTCATTTCTGGCAGGGGGCGGCGGTGCCGGCGGGGCGCGCTGGCGGCGGCAGCAGCAACAGGTTGTGGTGGCTGTGGCGGAGCCCGCGGGCCGCCGGCCACGCCGCCGCCCGGCCAGGTTCGCCCCGCTCCCCGTGACGTCACAAAGGGACGGGCCTGCGCGCCGCGCAATCCTCGGCGCCCCCCCCAGCGCTCCGGCTCGCCCCCCCCGCCGTGACGTCAGAGCCGAGGCGGGGCGGGGGCGGGAGGAGCCCCCCGGGGCAGCTCTCGGCGCCTCCGCGGGGGGGGGCGGGGAGAGGGCGGCCCGGGCCAGGTGAGCAGGTGCGGGGCCGCCCTGCCCGCTTCGGGCTGCGAGGTGGGAGGAGAGCGCCGGTCACGTCGCCCCCGTGGCGACACGCGTGGTGGCACGTCGCCTCCTGCCCGTGACCTTCGGGCGCTACGGCAGCCCGGCGGAGTACGGCCGCCGCCGCCTCCTCCTCGCCCGTGCCAGCACAGGCTTCGCCTGTTCCCGGAACAATGGTCCCGGTGTCGGGCCCTGCTGCCCGCCCCGGGTCCCTGGTGCCCCCAGCGCGGAGGTGATGCCCCGCCGTGAGGAGCTGCCTGCCCGCCCCCAGCCGCTTTGTGGCCCCGCTCCTCTCATACCGCTGCGGGTTGTCATAGAATCAGAGTCACATCGGTTTGGGGTGGAAGGGTGTACCTTGAAGAATATCCAGTTCCAAGCCGCCTGCGGTGGGCAGGGACACCTTCGACTAGACCGTGTTTCTCAGAGCCCCGTCCAACCTGGCTTTAACCTGGTCTTGTGGTATGGGGAGCAGAGCCTGTTCAGGCTGCTGCTGCCGTTTCTTCTTTTCGGCATTTGCAAAATGAATTCCGAAAACAAGAAGGTGGTGAGAACAATGGAGTAAAGCCTGTGCGTTGTGGGCTGCCATCGCGGGCTTGGCTCCCCACTCCGTAAGTGGTCACAATTGAAAGTTCTCTTAAACTTTGGGAGTGTTATCTTTTGTGACTGGTAACCCAGGAATGAGGAAATCCGTGTATGCATCTTTTTTTCCTGTGATTTAAAAACGCTATCACTTAATTTTTAAAAGAACCATGGCTGACTCATACAACTCTTTCTTCTCACTTTACCCTCCTCCTTCTCAAACATCTTTACATATCAAATATTGCCTTTTGGCTCAAGCCTCAGAAAACTGACAGCTTTGTAAAGCATCCGCCGAGAAGCCAGACTGCGTTCAGTATGCGCTTGGAATTAATAGTTCTTAAATGAAAAGCTTTGAAGTCTTAAGCGTAATTTCACAGGTGCGTTTTTCTGCCTGGTTTTGTGATTCTGAATAGCAAATCTTCTGTTTTTGCTGGCTTAGGTCTCAGGGTATCAGACCTGGTTTACTGCCTTGAAATACCTGCATGGTTCTGCCACGGTAGCAGATGGTAAAATATAATTAAGGAGTAATGTCAGTACCGTTGCCTCGTGTGATTCGTTTCCTTGTCCTTGTAGAAGTAAAACTCCTGTAGTCTGCCATGAGGTGACATGCTTCACCTACCAATGGCCTGGTAAGCCCCTCAGACAGAGGGCCCGCAAGGCCCTGCTAGGATTAGCATGCTGCAGACATCTGAGGAGAGCTCCTGTGAGTGCTGCAGCCTTTGTGCTTGGAGCAGGCTCAGGGAGTTTTGGGGGAGATGGTGACCATGCAGCACCACCACCTCCTTCTGCGTCAGGGGGATTTGTGCAGGGGCCTGACGCTGGGCACTCCAGGGCTTCAGCCGGACTCCCCTGCCCTGCTTTTTTTTTTTCTGTGGGAGTTTCCTCATTTCTCTCCTGCAGCCCCACAGCTGACAGCAGGCTTTAAGTCTGACCACTTTCTACAAGAAATAATGTAAATATGTCGTTGGCAGCAGAGGTGGTATTCAGTGTACATTGCATCTTATTTCACATCACCTTCTGGGGCTTTCTTGTGTTAGGTCTCTTATAGGCTTGCAGTAACAATTCCAGCAGCGTAGCACACTCAAGTCTTTTTTTTCCCCCCTTTATGTAAAACTTAAGGATGCTAGCTGCACTTGAGAGCTGCGTTTGGGTTTCTCTTAACCTCCTCCTGATCTCTTGAGACTACAACATTACGTTGTAAGTAACTATAGCGTAGTGCATAAGTAGAAACTAGTAATTAAAATACTTTTTTTCTTTAAATGAATATTTTCTATCAACAGATGCTTTGCCCTGAGATACTAATGGACTCCTGCTCACTCTGATGGACTGCAAGCCAGGAATCTGTGTAATATGCTGTCCAGAGTGAATTACAATGAATCAAGGCTCCCGTGAAGAGTTTCTAATGTTCATTAAGCACTTCTACCTTCTCTTATGAGGCCTACTAAGCCAGCATTAAAAACATATTACCCCTTCCTTTTCTGTAGATATAAAGTAACAGTTAATGTTATGCATATGCTAAAGTGTGGTATAAACGTCAGCTGATTCTGTAAGGCAGTAGCATTCCCTCCATTTTATTGTTTGATGAAAAACAAAGAAGTCTAAATTACTTGCCTGAAGCTACATGCTGTAACAGCGGCAGAGTTGGAACTAATCTGTATTTCTGCTGCCTTGTCCAATATTCTATCCTGTGGCTTACAGGCTTTTACTACAAGACATGGCATCTGCGTTACAGGGACCAGTTTTTTGCAGTTCCAACTTTCTTAAAAATTTTTCCCTTCCCTAGTTATGGTCTGGACTGTTAGATTAACATTTTATTTTTGGCATAATAATAAAATAAAAGAGGCATTTCATTATGGATGCTTCTTTTCAGTGATCATCATACTCTGCAGCTGATAGAGACCAGTTGATACTGTGATGACTCAGCTGTGTGAGTATTACATAAAGTAGGTCAATTTTTAAATCTCATAGTTTGAAGCTAAAGAGACTCCACGATTAAAGTTTATATTTTGTTTTTACACGTTACTGTTATTTCCTGGTTTGAACATATCTGAAAGTTCTTGAGGAGGAAGGAAATGGTTTTTTTGGGGTTGATTTAGGGGTTGATTTTGGCCATTTTTATTGTATAGTGACTGAATTCAATCAACTTGAACTTGACAGAGAGGAAAGACCAGCTGCATTCGTTTCTAAAGTTTCCAGTTTGCAGCAGTCAAGTGAAAGGGAGGCTTTAAAGGTAATTTTTAAGTAGGAAAAAAAAAAGCAGAAACACGTTTATTATTTTTTATTGCAAACACCCAGCTTTTGTGTGATCTAGCAGATGTGGAATTTGCAGAGGAATACATGCTTCTTCTAAATCCAAATTTGCATTTAAAACATTCTGGTTTTCCCCCTTAGTCCTTTTCGTGGCTTTCTTCCCAACTATAAATGTAAACCAAGTGTAAATGGTGCATTGTTTGCCTTAGTGGGCAGACAGTCTGAAAACAATAGTGCTGATGGATTTGACTGCCTCTGTGTAAGATTAACGGGACATTAACATTCAAGTCTAATAATGCAAATTTCAGTGTTGCCAAACCTGAACTTCCCTTAAGCGTTTCCTGATGCTGATGGCCCTAAATGTCCCTGCACTACAGGCCAAAACTTCAGTTGACAGTTTTTAACCTTTTGTTAGGTCTTTAGAGCAAAGGGTAAATTGTACCTGGAGTTTAATGTCCAAGTGAGTGATGGAGTACGGTACACATATACTTTTTATACTTAACTACTGTTTTTTATTTAAAGCATTTTTAAGTGGTAGGAAGCCACCAGGAAACTTGAAAGCTGCAAATTGCTTGTAAAATTCAGGTCTAGCATGTGAGGATTACTTGGCGCTGAATTTCAGATACAGGAAATAATATGGTTGCCAAAATGTATTTGGTGTTCTCTTAGATCTTTGATGGGTTGGTTGTTTTGCTGGCTTATTACTTCTGGGAATATTGGATGTGATCCTTCTTGGTTTTTAACGGGCAGGTTTCATTTGGGAACTCTTGGTTTTCATTTGTAGGGGTGGGTTTATTTCAGTCAGTCACAAAAACGTTTCCTCAATGAATCAGTAGGTAGAAGGTTTAAAACTGTTTGCCATTTCACTTGCTCGGGTTTCACACTTTCCCTCGTGTAATGACATCCTGTTCTGATGTTGTTCCTTCAGTAATCCGACAGAGGCCTGGTATTTCCAGTGGTGGGCTGTGGGAAAGGAATAAACCCTTTAATTATAGCAGTGAGGTCTTGTTTGAAAATTTGCTAGCTCTTTTCCCCTTCGTGCGGCCTTTATTTTTGTCCATCCCTTCCCTATGCAGATGAAGGGTCCGAAGCTGTAAAACACCGCTCTGCAAGCTGTAAAACACTGCTCTGCAAGCGTGACCATGATCAGCTGCAAAGCTGAGCGGTGGCTGAGACCATGGCCTTGCTGAGTGCCGTGTCTCCAGGCTCTCGGCTGGGGATCACTGCTCCCTGGTCTGCGAGCAGACGGATGCTGTGAGTGCCCCCCATCTGCTCCCGTGCCAAGTTTATTGGCTTAATTTATGCTGCTGCAGAAAGCCTTTTGGAGTGACCTGCTTGGCTGAGTGTGGAAGCAAGATAAAAAAAGGCTCAGGTGGAAATCATCATTTCACTGGTACACGAGGGGAAGAGTGGCATGTGAAGCCGCTTCAGCACTTCTGCAGCAAATGTCTTGTCCCACCCGGACTAATGTGTCATAAGGAATATCCCTTATTTTTATTTGGAGGATAAAACCGTCCTTTAATTGTGCCTAAAAAATGGGATTCTGTGGTTAAAAACATGCATTGAAAACAAAATGAGGAGCCTAAACTAGGGTTCACATATGCTTTCTGCATCTAGGCCAAGCGTATGGAGCCGGAGTAGTTTCTGGTCAGGTTCAGTTTAGTGCTTGTAGGATTGCTATAGTTGCATTCAGACATTTTGACACTGCTAAAATCAGTTCAGCAGAAATGTGATGATGCCCGCAGAAGAGTTCGTAATTATATCACTTGAGGGGCATGACTTAAATCCTTTCTAAATGTATCCCCTCTGTAATCTGCTTCATCTTTGCTGCATGGCTTCTTGTGGCCTTTTCTGCCAGGTTCTTCCCTTGATTTGCTCTGCAAAAAGGTGGCTTTGGACCTGTGAGTGTTACTATATTTCTTTTACTTTCTAAAGGCTAGAGGAGAAATGCAAAAAATAAGAATCAAGTTGAGAAACTGTGGCCTGCTGCTGTGCTCCAGGAGGGTTTGTGGTATTCAAGACCCTGTGCTCTGCTGTCAGTTCTTTAATCTTGCCTTGCTTGTCTGACATCTTTTGGATGACGTGATGGTTGCAGGAGATTAGCGTGTTTTGGCACACACACGCTATGATGACTGGCTAACGATATTTATAAAGTTCAAAAATAAACCATGGGACCTCATTCTGACATAATCTACTAATCTTAGTTTTGCACTTTGATACTGTGTTGTCTGAGCCAAGTCAGGATAACTATATATTGCAAGCAATTCATTTTTAGCTTTGCTTGCAGATTAGTGCTTTTAAATTAAGAACGAGGGGAGCGAATTTGGAGAAATTACCAGCTATATGCATACTCCATGCCTATTTTTAAAACAGATCTATGTGAGTGGGTAGAGATACATGCTCCACAATATTTCTGGATGTGTTGTGTACTGGCATTTCGATGTGACGGTTTTTTCCTTCACTACCCACAAGAGCAGGATGGTCTTCTATGCCCTTTCTTGCATTTGTATGCTACAGGACGGACTTTCTTTTCTCTTTAAGGATTATGCTTTTTTTTTTTCTGAATAAAAAAAATCTTTGCTTTGGGTAAACTTCAGTCTTGTGCTAGGCATCCTGCTAGTCACACTGCATTTTGGGGGGGTCCAACCAAAAGAGTAAGCTTTTGAGGCTCCTCAGTAACAGGAATTCAGTTCTCCCTGGACCCTGACAACTCCATTTAAACAGCTAAATAACGATTTTCTAGCTACATTTTTGAATGGCCTGCATTTTTAAGAAATACAAAGGCGAACTTGCAGATGTAAAGCATGTGGGTCCAGTCAATTGCAATGTACAAATATTTTTTGAGGTTGCTACTATTAAAGTGGACAGAAACCATGAGTCTTGGACAAGAGTCTGTTCAGCGTCTCACTCTTTTGAGATGCTTATCATTATTTTTATGAGTTGTTATATTTAGCATATAATTTTCTATGACGTTCTGAAACTGGGAATCTTTATGCCCAAAAAGTACATAGCCTAGAAATTTCATTTAGACTTTTAAGATGATGTAGTCTACCACCATATGTTTATAGGTTTTTTTCTTTCAATGAGATACCTTTCAGGCAGGCAAAGGGTGATTTAGAGAAGGGATATCTTTCCTTCTTTCTTGCCTTTTTATGTCATGGATATTACTTTCAACCAGTTTGTCCCACAGAGTTCTTTTTGGTACATCAAAGTTGTAAGCCAAATCTCTCAGCTGCAGCGTGCATATAAAACCCCCTGTAAGACAAATTTCCAACCCTGCACGTATGCCAGATCAATTAACTTCTTAACTCAACTTGAACTGGAAGAAAAAAAAAAAGAACTGCTTCTGTTTTGGTTTGAGCCCTACAAAACTTGGTCCAGACATTTGAGTTTATAAAACTCAAAACCAAGTGAAAAGAAGGATTTCTATTATTGTTTTTTAAGTTGACTGATAACTAGGCTGGTGTTGTACGTGGTTTGTTTTTGGATGGTGTTCCCAAAGACCGACCTTAATGTGGGTGTGTTTCACATAAGGATGACCTAGATGGGCGCCTGAGATGTGGTTTCCTGATTGATAGTCACTTTTTACCCCCTCTTGAAGTGTAGTGATAATGTTGAAAATTCTCATGGCCTATTGCCATCTTGCAGACTTGCTTCCTGAGTGGTGTAATATTCCCTCTGGCTGCCTGTTCCCCCTGTCTTCTGAAGGCCAACATGTGTTACCGGGGGATAACTCCCACCGCAGATTGGGGACTTTCCAGGTTAAAAGTGAACTAACAAAATGCAGTTGATGTTTTTAATGTGGATTCATTTAATGTTGCCATTTGTGATGTAGCTGGAAAAATACTTGGTCTGGGGAAGGTGTTGCAGGGGCACACAAGGAAGTGGCAAGAGAGGGGTAGGATTGCGTCTCTTAGCAATAGAGTAAGTTTCAGTGGGCTGTGAAATTATGACTAAATAGGAATCAAGATACGTTTTATTTCGTATCAAGCAAAATTAGCTGTCCTTGTCCATTCTAAGCGTTGTTCGGGTTAGATTTTGCTGTACTGTTTTACTACTGGAAGCATGGTGAATATTAAATAACGTTGAAATGAAGTTAGGCCTCTCAGGTGAAAACGAAGCTGAAGGTGTTGGTGCCTGTGGTCATGGTAATGCCATAGTAATTTCTAAAGTGCTAAAATATGTTAGAAGAGGATTAAAAATGTACCACTGTTATGTGTTATGCTTGCTTAAGTAGGATTTGGACAATTTTTTACTTCAACAAGAGATGAAAAAAGGGGAAGAAAATAAAAACAAGATAGCTGTGCTGCTGGAGGCTAAGTTTCACTGCTAAATGTGGTAAAAGAACTACTACTTTTTTTTTAATTCAACAACCACACACTCACCCCACAATACAAGAGCTCCACTGTGGAAATGAAGCCAAGTGTATTGTTCTATTTTCTACATCTTAGCATAAGGACCTGCTTACAGGAGGGAGTTCATTCAGAAATTTCCCTTAGCTTTATTTGTCTTATTTTGTACTACAGTTCAGATAGCTGCTTCTTTTGTTAAAACTATTAGTGTCTATTGAATGTACAAGTGAACTGAAGTGCTGATGTATTTTTGCCTCAGGTTTCCAAGTAGTGTGAGAAGGGCAAACCATGTCAGATCAAGAAGCTACAAAAACCAAGGTTTCCTATAATTATAGAAAGAGCAGGATGTGGCATCACATGCCTTTTTCTCACCATTGAAGCCAGCAGTGGTGACCCCATGACTCATTCCTTCCTGGTATAGTGCTTTGGCCATATCAATACGACCAAAGAGCTGCATGTGAAATAGGGTCACTGAAATTGTCACTTATGCCAATACTCTTGCTTTTTTCCTTCACCTTCTCATCTTTAAATGGCGCGGTTTCAGTGCAAGCCTGCAAAGACTTTTTAGTGGCGCAGTAAAGGGAGCAGTGGGGCCCAAGGACCTCTTTGCCTCTGCTGTGGATTAAAAAACCTGTGGAACTGCACCCTCAGTTTCGATCCAGCAAGCCGCTAGAGCACGTGCCTGTCTCAAATGTATGAATACTCTTACTGACATCAGCTGAAGTGCTTGGAGCTTGAGAGTTAAGCACATGCCGAAGCGCTTTTCAGGGCTTGAGATTTTGCCGTTCCTGTGTAAGAGTGTGTGCAAGTATTTGCAGGCAGGAATGTTAGTTTTCTAAGAGGATGATAGCCATTTAATGGTTTTAATGGCTTTACTAAATGTAGTGCTGCCTGTTTTTTGTTTCCCCCTGAAATGTTTCCTTTCCTTTTTGCTTCTTACCTCTTAATATTTTATTTAAATGTAATAATTGTTATTTTTCTTTCCCTAGTGTGCATAGTACTGGCATTTTTACAGTTCAGTCCCCCCTCTCTTCTTTTCTTCCAGTGCTGTGCTTTTCTCCCTCTCTTTTCTGTGTATTTCTCTGATTGAGCTCCTCTATCCACTTTGTCCCTATGTGATGAAAGTAGCTCTTATAAAGTTACGGCCATCTCTCTTTGTAAGAAAGCAGAATGAACTGTTGTCACAGTATTGTTTCCATTTCCTGAAGGCCAAACAGGGACATGAGGAGAGGTTCATGAAGCTCATTTGGGGGGCCAGGTTCATAGGAAATACTTTGGAAGGGGTTGGATTGTATTGTTGATACTTACCTCTCAGCCTGTGTGCAGAATTTGAGTGTTGGCTGTAGAAGATACTGGCTGTGTACTTAGGTTTTGCAAGGCTCAGCAAGCTGTGTATTAATGTGCAAATACTATGGAGGAAAAGTAGAACGTGGCCCTGACCATTCCTTTTTACAGTCCTTTTATGAACTTTTGGGAAATCAAATCCTGCTGATGTGAGCATTCAGGAAAAGCTAATTTCATATTTCACGTACATTAAAGGCTTTTATTTATAAGCCATTAATATTCATGCTCTTTCAGTCAAAGAGCAGCTTTTTGTGACACGACTGACCAGTCATAAAAACCACTGCATAGCTTCCATTATTTAAAGAAGCCCTGCAATCTTCATTTGAGTATGACCTTCCAAAATAGCTAACAATAGTCAGATTTTTTCAAGCCTGGGTGACAGACTAGGTATAACGATTTCTGGACACTGTTGCTTTGGAGATCAGGAATACAATTTTCAGCATAAATATATTAAGAAAAGTGTGGTCTCTTTAAGTCTTCTGGGTAATACAATTTCTTTATCTCATACTTAGTATTTCATTATAATACCACTTCAGCTGGCTCCTATGAAAGCTGGTTGTGTATCATGCAGAAGGAAATGTGTTTATGATGTAGATAGTTACGTTTCCCCCCCCCCATAAGCATATCTTCTTACATTCTTGTTGATTCCTCTTCCTTTCTTCGTGTCATTTTATGCCTGTTACTGTTGCAGTCAAGGATGCCGTGAAATTAATTCCCAGTAGGCATTTTGGAAATTACTTGTTCTCTAATTTGGATGGAGGAAAGTGAATGAGTAAATTGTCACTTCCTTTTTGTCACTAACTTTTCTCAGATCCTGCCAGTGGTGAGCCTGTCATTTTTTCCCCCTTGCAAACTGCCCATCTCTTAATGTACTGTAATCACTGGTCTCCTCATGCCTGGTGACTAGTCAGGCCGTTCCTGCTAGGCTCTGCCTCCTTGCCCAAATAGGACCAGGAGCAGCATTCATGCATGCACACCTATCTGTATGTGTCCTGCTTTCCCCTCTGGAATAGCACTGAGCTCACCACAGGGATTCCCTGGCAAAGTGGTCAGAGGTTTTTTAGCTTTTTGGAAGATTTTTTCTGGATATGCCTTTGCCATACTTTTCTTTCTCTCCTTTTTTCTGTTCCAGTTCACCTTGCATAACCACGAGTAGGTGGTACTGGCTAAGGGACTGTCTGGTTATCAGCAGTCTCAGAATCTGTCTCCTTCACATGAGCTCTTTTCAGAGGTGTTTCAAATCTTTGTCAGTTTATCGCCTGCACACTACAAGCGTGACTGCAGCTGCATCTGGGGCTTTGTCCGGGAAGCAGAAGTATGCTCAGCTCTGGAGAGCTAACCTGCCCTCCGGCACGGTTTGTGAAACCAAGGTTAGTATAATGTGAGAAAAACAGCCAGGATATTTATCCATGGTTGGAGTCCTGCTCACGTGGAGGAGGCTTGCCCTGAGTTCCTGGTAAGGTCCTGCCACTGTCCCTGTCTTTACCCATCTTGGGAGTATTTTTGCTGCTTTTACTTCTGTGTGCTCCCCTGACTCTGTGTTGTAGTCATGCCTTCAGAAGGTCAGCTACAGCTTGTCTGATGGACATGATAGCTTAGGAGGGAAATGCTTCTTCATCTTTAACAAAGAATATATATAAGCAAACTATGCTGTTGCCTTTGGAAAAAGACTTTGAAGGTGTCTGTTCAGGCATGCTTTTGAAGGTGTTCTGAAATTGTTCCCAACTATTCTCTGTATAGGTGATTTATCACTGTTCTTCTGTTCTCATGGAGCAGTAAATAGCATCTGGGCTGAAGGGTTGTCTTTTCCTTAAAAGACTTCATCCTGTTGCACTGCTTCTTCCTTAATTCCATATTCTCGAAATGTCCAAGTATTTTTTCCCCACCAGAGAAGACACCCAGTATTTTAGTCGTGTACCCACATGTTACAAAGCTGAAGCAACACAGTACAGCATTTCAGCTTTGAAAACTCATTCCTCTGTGGAGGAATGCCATTAAAGATAGTTCAGCTGGTTTACAAATTTCCAATCCACTGACTTTCTCGGTGATTAGATCATTTTCAATAAAAGCAAGGATCTGCAGTTGATCTGAGGGAGTTAATACATAGTTTAATTTCAACACACGTGAATAATGTTAAGCCCATGCATAAACTAGTCTAGTTAAGGAGAACAGAATAATAGGTGGTCTCTTGAGGCAACCCTCTGAAAAAAGAAGTAATATCTTATAAATTTTTAACTACATAAGAAGGAAGATTGAATAACTGTCATTATTTGAGACAAAGACTATAAGAACAATTCTAATACAGGGTGATTGATCTACTGTTTAGCCTAGAAAGTAGGACAACATCTAGTAAAGGAAATCTCAGTTATAGAGAACTGGTTATCAGGGCTCCTAATCCTGTGACAGATAAGAGAATATAAAACTGTCAAAAACAGAGTTTTAAATCTGCGTCTCCCAGGTTGCTGTCATTCGCATGGCCTTTTTTTTTTTTTAATTGGTTGTTCGTGCAGGAAGTCCCTAGAGAGAAACCAAGAGAATTTCCACAATGACATGGCCTTTAGGTTCTTGAGGGTGCAAGTGTCTGCTCTCAGGGTTACCTGTTGCAAAACTTCAGTTGTCTTTTTACACTAACGTATTTCAGCATGAGAAAGTTCTCTGGAGCAAAGTGTAACACTATACAGCCTCATTTCATGATATTTTCCAGTGCCTGGCATGTCTAATGCCTATCTAAGTAAACTTGCTCAGCTGTTCTGTGTTGGCAGCATTGGTAATCTCACAGTTCTTTCTGTAGAAGATTCATGTGTCTGGCTCATCTTGACTAGGTTGTAGAACTGCTTTATTGTCACTTCTGAAAAGTACCTCTGCCCACATTTTCTCAGTACAATGAGTCTTCTTGTTATTGTCGGTTGGACTTTCTGGTGTGGAGGACCAATGCAAATATTACTAGGGCTTAATAACAACCTACCTTTGGATGAGTATTACTGTTGTGATAAAAATGATGGGAGGTTGGTTGCTCATTGATTTGTGTTTTTTGGCCACCTTCCAGGATGAAACTGTAACTTCATTACGCAGGAGTTTCAGAACAGTACAGAGTTGTTCATTTATTTCCTTCGACTGTTATCAAGCTGACAGCTTGCCTTTGGAGGGTCATATGTTCAAAAGCTGCCAATTGGATCTTACTTCAGTTTAGCCAAATGTGGCACAGAGTCTGAAGTACATTTTGTCCCTAATATCCCCCAGCCCTTTTTTTTTTCACCCCCTTAACATTTTAACTTTCTGCTCTGTCTCCCTTCCTTCCACTTCCTTTCCCCTCAGTTCCTCCTGCTGAAAATAAAAAAGGTCTGGGAACAGAGGCAATGCCACAAATAAAAGGAATTAGTTTTTTTGTTGATGCTGCCTGTAATTTTGGTTTCTCTTAATAAGAGTTTAGTTTCTCTGGTTAGATCAGTTCTGCGTTGTGGAGATTTGCATGCATTTTAAAAATGGTAAATGGAAGATATTTTTCATCTTGCTATTTTTGCTAACCATACTCCTACCTCTAAGTTAGCTGCTTATTTCCAGTTTGCTTCCCTGTGACTCTTTTCCTTCTCCTGCTTCATCATTGCTCTCTACTTATCTTTTGGTACCTTTACTTGGAAAGGCATCACTGGGAAGCCTGTGCAGAGTTGGTGTTGGGAATTCTATGTACACAGCTGACTAATCCCATAGACAACGAAGAAATAGGGGGAAGAGAAACCACGCATAATATCTACCAATGTACTACTTGAAGTCAGAACGTGTATTTCTGGTGTGGGACTGAGAGAAGTGGTTTCCTCACATTGAGAAGTTGTGAGGACAGGCTTAAATTTTTTTCATGTCAGTAGGATAGCACCTTGAATTCTTCTAAGTGTTTTACACAACTTAGGTTCATTTTTTGCATGTCTCTGCATTCCTGGAAAAAGAGATGTTTTTGTGGTTCAGTCTTAAAGAAATGTTCTTAATAAGTAAGCAAGATGAGCTGAATAGTCTGTTTTATAAAGGACACAACGTTATTTTGATTTCTCTGGCCTCTTAAATACAATGATAAATGCAATGGAAGAATATAGTTTCAATTTTGAAACAATGGATTCTGTCCGTGAAAACTCTATTCCAGTTAATAACTTCCAACTTTTTTTTCCTCGAGTAATTCTTGACTCTTTTTTCATATTTATGTACTTGTAAAGTGGAAAAATAATACAATCAATACCTAAGTATTACTATGCAATTCTTTAAGCTGCTTGCTTTAGTTCCCGAGAAACTCTAACAGTGATGAAAGTGTGCATACATCCATTTCCTCTAAGACTGTCTCAAATTCCTTCTGATCGCAAGACTGATAATTTTGGTAGTTATTTTAAATTCATACATATGACAAAAGTTTGTCATATGTTTTATAACTTTAATGTGGATTATTTCTTAATTTTGTCTTGTTTCTTGCTTAAGTGGTATTCTTTAATTACCTGATTCACTGTGGTTGTGTGTAAATGAAACTATGAAATTTGTTGTCAATTAGCAATCAATGTGGTATCCATATTTTTAAATGTTATAAATTGCCTATTAAAGCTAATTTTCCAGGGCATCTCTATCTCCATTCTTAATGTAATGCAGAATATTTTACAATAATGCCTAGGTTAACAATGATAGTCTTGCTGTATTGTGCAAAAAAGGCTTCTGTGCAGACCCAGCTGGGTTTCAGGCTTAATTCATTGCTCTATGGTGGGATCACCACAGCTGCTGTGGGGCCTTTACAAATGCAAAAAAGCTGTCAGTGTTTGTTTCATCAGATGCATAAGTGATGAGGCCAAGTTGAGGAATCCATTCCAGCACGCGGTGTGCATGCTGGAGGCATTATTGTTTACAGAATTAGTGTCTTAATGCTTTAAAATACATGGTGCGTGTTTTACCTTGGAGCAAAATATTTTAAGACTAAAGATGGTTTAAGGATGCTCTCCAATTTAGCCCCCTCTTCTAACAGCATTTGCCCTGACTCGTGTAAATGTGCATCTGAATTACCGTGCCATACCTGCCTCGGTCACGAATAATTCAGTGCTCCTGTCTTGTGCATCTTTTTTGCTAGTACTTTGATTATCATAAGCAGTCACAATTAAATAATTGCACAGCTTTAATGCAGATTTCCCCCCCCCCCCCTTAACTGTCAGCTGGAGGAGTTGTGCTGTCTCCTACGGTCACTAGAAGTCAGAGTACTTCTTTTGGCTGTCAAGGCTTGAGCAAGGTTCCTTCCAGCCAATTAGTGAGTAACTATGATTGGTTTCAGAGGGGGCTGCTTAAGAATGCAAAGCATGCCTCAGTGCTGGGGCCGAGCACACAGTTCCTCTACCAATTCTCCTTTCCTTTGGTTGCGGTTCCCGGAATGTAACATGGAGTAGGGCTTTTGCTTACATGATGCCAGACTGGCTTTTGGGGGTGGGGGTGGTGGGGTTCAGGCCTTAAATTGTTTTTTTGTGGGAGCGCTCATGTCATCTTTCAGTCTTTGTTGCAGTCTGTTGGCTGTGTGCGTGAGGTTTCATTAGGGCATACCACCCTTCCCATATCATGTAACTCCACCGATAATAGGCATTGCAGGAATTTTAACTAATGCGCTGTTTAAGCCGTTGTCGCTATGATTTTATTAAATGTGCTTGCAGCGTGGAATTTCACTAATGCTGTAGAGTGATCTGTTATGCAAATTGAATGTAAGAATGGGCTAATGGGGATTTGTTGTCTGTATATCGGAGACCTGTCTTGCATTTGGAAATGAAATCAGCTAAATGGTGTCAGCGTAGGCTGCTGCTTAAAGTTCAGGCAGCCTTCACTTTCCTGGTTGGGGATGCGATGTTGTCACTGCAGGGGCCAAGTTTGGTTTGTAGGGAGGGTTGCCTGTCTGGAAGCATGCTTGCTGCTGGCATGCTGGGCATGGGTGAGTTGAACAACGTGACTGTAGGATAGCTTAGGCATAGTCGTATACGAATTAGATTATGAGGTTTATTCTGGCTGTTTGACATGGCCAGGCAAAGCTATGTTCTTGCTTAAGCTCTTCCGCTATGATGCAGACACATTCCTATGCTGGAGCAAATGATGTTTAGCTCATTGAATGCCTGGTGGTATCCATGTTTGTTGGCTAAATCATTGGCCTGTGGCTAAAGCAGCACTTCTCTAGGTGTGGTGTGTGACAAGGATACTTTCGAGTCTTCCCAGGTGAAGTGGGAAGGCAGGGAATTCAGCTTCTTTTCCAGATTTGTTGCTTCACTGAGGCACATGAGCTGCTGTAACCCAGCAGACGTGAGAGAGAGTCACCTCCTCCCTGCACTTGTTGCTGCTCTCATGGCCTCTATTCTCTCTCAGCTCAGGCTCAAAAGACAAACAGCCTCCTCTTCTTGTGCTGTTCCAGGGAGCAAGTTGCATGCAGCATTCCCTCTGTCAGTGCTTTGTAGCTAGAGAAGCAGTGGCAGCCTAAAGAAAATCCCTGGCAGCCGATGCCCTTCGTCCCTCCCTTTCCCGCACCTCATTTACACTCGCTGTAAGCACTACCATTTATTTCCCTTGGAGTCTCTATTTTATGATTTGCTGTTTGCTGCGGGGCTGGCAGCAGTGTGGGAGGGCTGCCTCCAGGATGCTGAGCTGGGGTGTAGCGGCAGCAAGCACTTAGGCAATACCTGGAGGAGCTATGCTGGCAGCGCTGGGTCCATCTCTACAGTCTATAGGTTGGGGGAAGAAAGACAGTGGGCTTTCAACTGCAGCTGATGGAACTGCAGCATAGCACTTTCTCTTGACAGAGATGGAAATGTGTTGAATGTTTTCTAAAGAGGTTGTTTTAAGAAAAAGCGAAACCTCTTTGGCAAAGTTGTGTCCATTTTTTAATGTTGAGGCCTTGCTCAGCTGCCTCATGGTGCAGTAGTTTGGCTTTGAAATGTGGACGGAAATAGTGTTTGAGCCCATCATGGGGCATTTGTATTTTGGGGGCGTGGTGCAGTTAAGAGTAGTCTTTGGTGATGCCTGCACAGGAGAGGCTGAGCTGGGAAGCTGCTGGTTTTGGTGTGCGCATGGTGTGGTGGATGGGCAGCTACACTAATCCCCCAGCAGTGGAAACATGCTTTTGTGAGGGACAGGGAGTGCTCTCAGGCAGAAAATGGGTGCCGGAGTGCCAGGAGGTAAGGTTTGTGCCTGTGATGTGGCTGTTCCCGGCACGCAGGCACGCAGGCTGCTCCCATGCCTTGTCCCTGCACTAAGCGCACCCAAGTCGATCAGGGACGAGACTTCTGTGCTGTGGGAGACCCTAATAAGAGGCCAGATTCTGTCCTGAAAGCCATGAGTACTCCCTGAGGGGATGGGAAGCAGGCAAATGGTCTTCTGAGGTCTTCCTCCCCTCCTGTTTTCCTCTGGCTCTCTGCTCTTCTGTAGGTCGGATGGCAGAAAGAAAGAAACAGTTATTACATCCAAAAGGTAGAAGGAGCAGAAAGGGAATGTGACTTCTTCCCCTTCCCCTAGGGCAGGCTGGTTAGCTGCCTGTTCCAGGGGTGGCTGTTGCTGCATCCTTGCCCACCGCAGCATTCTTGTTTCAGCTGAGAGCCCTGTCTGACCCTTGAATTCAAGCTTAGAATTAGAGCTGCTTCATGGGAATATTTTAAAAATAAAACCAAATTATGTACAGTATATATATATTTTTTCTTTTTTAAAACCAGGCATTGTTGTAGAATCAGGCTTTAGGAAAACTCAAATTTTGAGCCAAATCAATTTTACTGTTTCCTGTTGCCCTTTGGGTCGCTGATAACATGCCAAATCATGTTGGTAAAGAAAACACTTTAGTAGTTACATAAAAACTTGGGTACATTTAGCTGTCCTGAAAAATGTAGTAGTAATGTTGTAGGTGTAATAAGCATTTTTATTGTTCTTATTAAGATTTCTCCCCCTACTCTGATGTGTTTAGCCACTAATGAGGAAGTAATGGAAATTGGAATTCCAGGTTTTTATTTAGACTTGTAAGTGCAATGGCTTTGGAAATAGTCTTGTCAGTATTAACGTGAATGTTTGCTGTGCCAGTGTCAGGAAAGTATTTTGTGAAAGTATTTTTCTGTGTGAAGCAATTGTCTCCTTGCTGGTGAATTGGCTCTTGATTCAGATTCAGAAGAGCTTATTTTAATTAGGCTTTGTTTGAAAACATGGCTCAGTCTACTAACTGAGGTAGGTGCTACTTCCCCATGGACTTTTCTTCACAATGTTAATGCAAAACTCCTGGATATTTGCTTTTTAAGTTTACTACTTCTTCTATCTGGTTTGTATGAGAAAAAGACAATTGTGCAGTAAAGAACTTTGTATTGTATATTTGGAAATGAAAAAAACTTCAAGAAGCACATGGTTAAAAATAGTACTTCAGAATGCTCTGCTGGGAAGTTGGATTTTAGATGAGGAACATGGAGGTAATGTGCTGTTACTAATGAAGCACCAAGGCTTTGGAGGCAACAAATATGCCTTGGGAAAGCAGCAGTAAGTGTTGAAAAGCCACCAACACAGCTCTCTGAGGTGACACACAGCTTTTTGCTTGATACCCACCATCGCCAGTGTGCTCACCTCTTCCTGTGGCAATTGTAACATAGGAGAGCTGGTTTCCGTGCTTCAGTTGAGAGAAGACATGTTAAAATGTGGCTGTGGCTGCCGGGCTTGCTTTTCTTTTAAATAGCATAGCTGATGTTCAAGACTGAGGGAAGTACAAAACAAATTCTGAAAATATTTTAGATGCTTTAATTAGAAGTGGTGGAAGTGGAGAATTAGAGCTGCTTCTGTGTTAGGAGATCTTATTCAAACATGCAGCTTAACCAGTTAGACTGCAAGGTGGGAAATGCTAGAGACTGTGTATCTGAATTAAGCAATTTTAATTTGGTCTTTCATCTGTGTCATTACCGAGGGATATCCTGCAGGCTGGTTTAATGAACTCAATCTCGAGGTGTGTAGAGGCACATCTCTTTGCTTGACAGCAGCAAGATGGCATGCTATGACTGGCAGACATATCTTCAGCTTGTGTAATTGTCTGCTCTTGTCATATGATGACAAATGGAGCGATGATCATATTAAACAACAAAAAAGTTCAAAGTAACACGAAGGCTCTGAATAAACTCTTGGAATCAAAGAGATTCTCACATGACAGCGTGTCAGCATGGGTATTTTTAGCCTGAATTAATGCAGCTATAGGAAACTCCCCTCCCCCAGAGAAGTATTACCCTGTGAAGTCAAATGCCAGTCAGAATTTTTAGGCTAAATTCTCCACTTCCTACAGGTGTGGGAGCTTGTCTTGTTAGCACTCAGTCTGTGTTGCACACACAGGCAAGGAGAAATTGTCTCAGGTCAGGAGTTTAAAAAAATAAAAAAATTAGTAACTGGAGTAAGTCTGTAGACTAACAAAGCTGAATTTTTTTGAATGAGCCTCTTCCAAATCCAGATGCTGTAAGGATGAGATCATGCAGAAAAAATCCATCAGGAACTTAGCATATTTAGGAGTTTTGGCAATTATGTTTGAGGGTAATATAAATTCCCTTCTTTCCTCTGTATTTACCCAGTTTTTCATCCCATCATGGGTGAAATCTAATGCACGTCTATGCATTACGGTGTGAGGTTTTAAGTTTTGGAGAAGAAACTGTTTTTTCTGATGAAGTCTTAAGTATCATATGAAATATTTTTCCTTTTATGAATAAGAGGATTATGAAGAAGGGAAGCACCGTTCTGAAAATCCAGGGAAGCTGATTTAAAACTAAGTGCGGTATTAAACCATTAGGAAACAGGAGCTAAGGGGACAGAAGCCTCTCTCAGTGGTCCCCTCCTCTGCTTTCCTGTCGGAACTGGGACTGAGTATATTTAACCATGGTAGAAAAATGAGTGATACAGATTTTCAGCTTTATTCAGTTCTTGGTGCTTATTGTTCCACTTTGGTCTGGTTGGTTGCTTTCTCTGTCACAGTTTTATTTAGTATTTCCTTTTTTTTTTTTTTTTTTTTTTTCCCCTCTCCCCCTAATCTTTCTGTCTTCTGATAGGGAAAAAAACATCTTCAGCAACTAAAAAAACACCTATGCTACCAGATGTGTCCAGATTGAAACTTTCTCTTCTGAATGCTCTGTCCACAAACTTCATAGAAAATTGTTTTACTTCTGGATTGCCATCTTTGTGTGTGTGATATCTCAGCCCTAACAGCACATTTTAGATGCTATTCTCCAAAAAGACTTTTTCAGGGCAGCTGCCCTGGAACTGGGTTTTGTTTCCAAGGTGGATGTGGGGAAATACAGAATGCCCAGCCCAGAATTCAGCAGCACTCATCTGAAAATGGGTCTGAAATACAACCGTTTTCCTTATGTGTAAAACCTTTTCCCCCTGCCATTTGAGTTGGTAAGTGTCAGGAAAATGCTTTGTCTTTTTGGTTTCTGAAGTACCTGTAGTTTACTTTTGGATTTGACAATTTTTACCATGATGGTCCTGCAGTGGTTTAATTATAATGAGAATAGTGCTTTGCAAAGGTATGCCTCATTAGCTGCTGCAGCCGGGACTCTCAGTTTCATCAAAAAAAGTGGCAATGTAAAATAGCCCTGTAGGACTCAGCAGTTAAAGCTTGGTGAAATATGTCACTTTGCTAAATCTGTGTGTGTGTGAAGTCTCTCACTGCATTAACAGAGCTAATTTTTATTAGCTGTTTTTTTCTTAACATCGTGCAACTTCCACCTTCTGCAGAAACTACACGTAGCTACTGCTTTGGTACATGTATGAGTAAGGGCATATCTGCATCAAGAAAAAGTGTGACGTTAGAAAGCTTAAGTATGATTCTGTACCTACTTTTGGATACAGTTCCTTGTCCATTTATTAAAATATGCCAGTAGAGTATTTTCTTGTACAGATGAGAGGGAAAGGAGTAGAATTAATTTTTGACCAGTGCTCATTTAAATGTTGAATAAGCATGAATCATAGAGTTTTTGTTGCAGGAAAACCAGTTCTATTTGCAATCTGCAGAGCTGCAGAAAAATCATTTTCTGTTTTGATATGAGGAGCCACGGAGAGCTGGCAAACGTGGACTTCACATTGCTGCCAAAGCTTCCTTTTGAGTATAAACGTACCTTATGAAGATGTACTGCCTTAACCCTCTTTTCTTTTTAGTAGAATTTAAAATTTAGGAGTAGAGTTGATGTAGCTTAAAAAAGGAATAAAGCTAATTGGGCCTATTTGCTTGCTTTATGACTTGAAAAATAGGCGGTAGATTAATCAGAGGTGCGATTCAACATCTGGACTGTTCATGCAAAGACGACAGGGAAGATGGAGATAGATTGTAGAGGGCTTTAAAGTGTGAAAGAGCAGAGAAAAGGGAATCAGTCGAGAAATGCAAAGAGGAAAGTGACTGAGCCAATGCAGTAGTTATAAAAGTGATTTCTGTGAAATATTCTGATGGGATTCATCAATGTGGAATAGAAGAATATTGCAGTAATGGGGAAAGAAAAGAGTGAGAGTCTTTCACAAAGCGTTTTGGCACTGAGGAAGATTTGTGTCTCTGTGACATTTTGCAGGAAGAATTGGCAAGATTTGTCCCTGATATGAACACTAGTGCCTGCAGAGGGGTGTGAAACACTTGATAGCCATATTGTATTTTGAGTGATGGTTAGTCAGTCAGCAAGTTGCAGCGTTTAACAAAACTGTTCATGCAGTTGTGTGCAGAAAAGGTGGGGGCTGGTTCTGTTACGAATCTCTGCAACAATAAGGGGAAGAGATTGTCAACTCTTAAAACATCTGTCTTCATTTTGATTACAAAAAGTAAATGTTTTGAAATTATACAGGCAACATCTTCAGGGACACTAGAAAATAGCATGTTTATTGTGGTAGACAGACACATCTCAGTGACCATTTTTATGTTGGTTTTAATCTGAGATCCCTTTATATGTGAGCTGTTGGCTTACATGTGGTGGGTGCTATCGTTTATTGGCTTGCCAGCACGCAGTCAAGTGCTCTTGGTTAGCACCACTCATCAGCCACTTCAGTAATTGCCATGTGTTGGTCAAGATGATTACATAGCATCTTTCAGTTGAGCAGCATAAATTTGGAGTTAGCTGTGCTGGAAAGAATGCATCTTATCTGGTCAACCTTTCCTTTTCCCTATTTTTGTTACTAATAGAGTATTTGTGTGTATGTATATATGTGTGTGACTCAGGTGAGAGTCTGAGATTTCTAATAGTTAGAGAGTCCAGTGGGAGACCTCCTGCAGGTTAATACAGGAGAGGCTCTTTGGGAAGGCAACTGCTGCAAGGTTTTTTCTGTCTGTCTTTCCTTTTCCTTGTTTCATATTACTTTACATGGCTTTTCCCCTTCTTTCTCTGTCCGCAGTATTCTCTTACTCTTCTCCTGTACGTGTATCATTCAGTTTGTGTGGTAGCAATAAGGGATTACAGGATCCCAGCTGTATTAGATTGCTGGGCTATACGGTGGCCATCTCATACATATGACAAGAAGAGGTTGTAAGCAGTGCTGCATGTCTGATCATAAAACTTAGTTCAGGATTGTATAAGTAAACATGTTAAGCATTTGATTCTTCAAAATAATAAGCATCTTTCCTTCTGCTTCTCAAGTCTCCTTCCTTTCGTCTTCTGCCCTCACCTTTCCACAGAAATTCTCTTCTATGGCTCCAATGTAAAAAATGGGTCTCCAGACTTTTGGAAAAGACTTGGGGAATTCTTAGCCCTGGAGTTAATGCATTTTGATGTGTTAGAGCTATTTGTTTTACACTGTCTGCCAGAACTCCCAAAGCTCTTATGGGTTGCCCATTGATTCTAAACTGGTTGTTGTGACTGATATACTGATCCGGGATGCAAATGTGTTTATTTCATGGCGTAATTCATGATCTCTCGCTGATCCTGAAGCCATCGATGTGGATTGGAGTCATGCAGATATTTTGAGGAGAATCCATTCTGTAGGCAGCTTTGTTTAATCAGAATGTCAATAGCTGGTATGAAGTGGCAGGTTTAGTCCTTGCTGTAGCCTACAGTGGAGAGATTGAGTGCCTGGAGGATGTAAGCAGTACAGCCAAAATGCCTCTGCTACCTACTTGAGTGTCATTTATAGAATTTTGAGCTGTATGCTAAGGAAGAATAAAGTGAATGTAAATGTATTATTGCTCCTATTATAACACTTCAGTAGGATAAAAAGAGAGAGAAAAACTTCAATAGCTCTGATGATAGCCTGCCAGAATAAATGTTGGCTCAGAAGCAACTGTGGTAATGTAGCTTTTTTCTAAATCCGTTTGAGTTTAATGAGAGTGGGGCAAGCTGAGAAATGAGTTTCTGTGTAGTGCTGGCTTTGCTGCTTCCAGGGCGCTGCAGGATCCATGGTTCCCCTGTCCTCTTCATTCCTCCCCTGGTCTCAGCTCAGCTGAGTGAGTCAGTTCAGGGCTCTTTATCAAACTCATCGGCAGCAATAGGGTTTATATTGTGCATGACACTGGAGGAAATAAGTCATATCTGAACAGGAGTGATTTTGCACTCAAATGTGGAGCTTACCAGTAGCATGGTAAAACAATAATTTTAATTAAAAAAAATACATGGTGTGAAGAATGCGGGCTGTCATGGGTATCTCATTCTTTGGCACCTGACTTTGGCTTTTCTTCTGAGTTTGTGGACACGAGTTCAGCTTTCATCTGGTCTTGCAGCTAAGACACTCTCCTGCTTTTAGGCCTGTATGAATAGAGGAATTGTTTATAGACGGCTTCTGAAATACATGGAGAAAAGACCATTTGTAGAATTCTTTATTTGAAATGCATATAGATGCGAGTTAAAATCTTAGATCTTTTGGGATCAGAGGGAGAGAAATGTCTAATGAAGGCAAAGAGTTTCAGAGTCTGCGGAAAGATATTCTTATTGCCACTGGAGGTTTGCTACTGCTTTTCCATTGCTTTAAGCTGGTGGCCAAAGGAGAGATGCTGGGCTAGTCTTAAAAATGTTTAGCGCTAGTTTTCCTAGGTCATAGGTATTAAGTAGAGGAGGGTGTAGTTGAGCGGAGAAACTTTCCTCAAGAGGCTATCAGATGTGAAGGTAAACATGAGACTGTTTGGTTTTGTACTAAATATTGTGATTGTTATAACAAATGCTCTGGTTGCCTCTATTTAATTGTACTGAGAAACCAAAAGACACCTTGGAAATCAACCTGTTACAAACCCAAACTTTTGATTAGAAACAAACAAAAATTGTAACAGGCCTTCTAAGGATAGACCCGTAGATGTTGCGTGGACTTGAAATAAAATGCCAGCATAAAGTCTAAAGCTGCCCTTGATCTTGGGTCTGTGCATCCATGTTTGAAGATTAGGGCTGTTATTTCCTAATATCTAAGCATAGGGAAGCATCAAGAACCACAGGTGTTGTGGTACTCCTGCTCCATTTAGTTTCGGTGCACCTTTCTATCTTAATGCCACTCAAATTTCAGTTAATTGGGAGGTGACATCTTGGTTTGGTAGAAACTGGAAATTGAATTTTAATGGATCTCTGTTGAGTACATTCCTCCTCATGGGATTCTTCGCTTTTAATCCCCTCTACCAGCTAGTATACTCAATGCTACAACTTAATTTTGTTGGGGAGAGAGGAGAAGAATGAGGATGGAAGGAGCAGCTGAGAGATACACATGCATTAAAAAAGAAAAGAACATATTGTGAGATCTTTTAAGATGAAGGATACTAAATAAATATAGGAAATTAGATCATTTGCCTTAGCATCATAGAATATTGCTGTTTAAGAATTAGTTGTAGCTGAGAGGATTTGTTGGGGTTGTGCTGTTGTGGTATTGTTTAATTTATATATGTTCTTTCCTAATAAAACGTGTCAGTACCATTGTATATTGGTTTGGTTTCCTGCCTCTCTCTTTCTCTTACAGCGTTCTAGTCAGAGACAGGATTACAGTCTTGGGAACCTCTGTTTTGCACATGTCTGTGCACTGCTCACAAAGAAGCAATCACTGTAACTCATAAATATGTGCACTCATCCTCCAAAGACATATAAAACATATTTGAGCTATAAGGCTATATAAACACGAAGCAATGCTGATGACGACATGCAAACCACAAGGGGGAAGCTTGACTGCCTCGATCTTTTTAGAACCTGGAAATGTTTGCATAGCCTTGTTGCTCGGCTGCGTTTCTTCCTTGATATATAGATAGACAGGTAGGTAGGTATCAAAGACTTGAGCGAAACGCTTTCTTCAGCTGCGTGATATGTTAAATCCTATCTGGTTGTCCAGCGTTTTGCGTAAAGTCTAATTTTCTAGTTTTCTCTGCTCCACCTTCCTTCTTACAGCTGCAAAAAACCCCACAATGCAGTGACCCAGGGACCAGCACACAGAATCTGATTCTTGGTCTTCAGCGGTTCTCCTCTTGTACAGTGTGCCAGAGGAGCTGTATAGCCTGAAAGAGATATTGTGTATTATGTGGTGCAAGTCACATGCAGCTTTATAATCAATGCATTCCTGTGCCAGAAGCAGTTTCAGGGAATGTTGGATCCTGTGTGGAGTGAAGCTGGACATGATTATGTCCAGAAAATTATTGCTGTGCTGTAAGGAAGACACTGAATGAGTTGGGTTTAAAAAAAATAAAATTTTTTTTTCCTTACTTTTATGTCATTTTCTTTCTCAGATTTGCCTTTCTCAGGACAGAAGAGGAAACAAATTGTTCTAGTATCTATTATAATTTTTCTTTCTATGTATTTTGCATGTTAAAACAATTCTGCAATACTTCAACTGCAAACAGCAATCTTTTTTTTTGTCTTTCTTTCTTTCTCTCCCCCTCCCCAATGACTGCAGTAAAAATTTGTAGTGTTACTTTCCCTGGTAATTATGGCAAAATTGGTTTACCTTAGCCACAACTTCACTTAGGCCCAATTTAGCAGGAAATGTTGCTTTAAAATTTTGTAAATTTGCTATTGTGCATCTTGAGGCTGAAGAGTGTAGAGGGACTGAGGACTGGCCTATTTTTTGGACAAAATGGTGGGTCATTGAGACAGAATCCTATTTGATTGTGTTGTTTCTACAACCAGTCAGAAATTACATATATGTAGGTGCTAGTATGTTATCAATTGATGTATGATTAAATAGAGGATTTGAGAGCATATGTTCTATTATCTGTGATTTGCTGTGTAGGGATGCTGAAATTCATGTTGCTTATAGTGGCCAGATGGAGTTAAGGTTGGTCCTGGCTGTGTCTAAGATACAAACCTTTGTCTTGGAAAAATAACAACCAATATTTCTAAACAGCTACTATTGCCTGGCTCTGCAATGGGTAGAATAGAGGCTTTAGGAAGAATTCCACCACGTGGAATGACATGTCTCACTGACAAGTGTCATGGGTTGGCACAAATTGTTTACTTGGTTTTGTGGCATGTAAAGGCAGGAGGATTTTTTTTCTGTGAATTTGGAACGGCGTGTGATCTGTTTGTTCTTTCTGAGTCTTGCAGGAAAGTGTGACTGTATCTTTAATTTCCCATGGGCATGACTGCCAGAAATAACTTGTGCAGCACTCCAGCGCTGGGGCTGCCCCTCTAACCCAATTCCTTGCTCTGGCAGGCTATAGTGAGTGGTGTCTGTCTCAGGTTTCCAAAAGAAATGTAGTGGCAGCGATACCTGAACCACAGTAACTTTACCTCTTTTCTCAATGACTATGAGGCCTCTTGGTTGATGGACTCCACCTAACTGGGCTGGACTGTCGAATGTGGTGTTTCTCTTTTAATGGTATTTTGCAAAGTATTTATTATGTTGTTCTGTCCCTCCTTGTATTTATGAACAGAGATGACTACTTATATGCTTCACTTGACAGACCTGTTGAATGTCTTAAAATTGGTTGCAGATTCCTTTGGAAGTGGTTTTGGTTTTTGACCATGTGCATCATGAGCTGGTATGGGGTAAAGACAGCTCATTTATTTTTGCTGAGTATGTTATGTGACTTTTCATTTGTGTAAGTGTTGAAAGGGAGAGCAGCGACAAAATAGCACAAAAAATTGCCAAAACTAGCCAGCTGGAGTTGTGAGAAAAGTTATATTGACATTTGCTGTGTGCATTAACTGTTTGAGTTGACTTTCTGTGGATGAAATTGAACATTAGTTGGGACATTTCTTTCTGTGAGACCCGTGTCTTAACAAAACTTCCCATTGTCACCTTGCACTGCTGAGTATCTGCCACCTTACTGACAGGACACTGGATACCATCCCTGCAGGGCTTGTACCTAAAGATCTCAGAGAATGGCAGTTCATGAATGTTGCACTTGTAAAATCATATTTGCGTAAAAAAAGCTGTGTTACAATGACTTCGCTAACACTCTACTTCAATTTAAAGACAGAATGTTTAAAAGGAAAATATGCTTCATTATAACAGCTGGATTTAAAAAAAAATCCTTTCCTATTGTTCATCCACATTTTGTTTCTCCCCATACAGTGAAACATAGACCAACTTTGGGTGCAACCCTGTCTTGGAGGAAATTTTGTTTGATGTCATACCCTGTAAATTCAGTCTAGAGAGTTTCTTAAGCAAATAACGGGTAGATTTAAGAGACTAAAACACTATGCACTTTCAAAAACAGGCCTTTTGATCTTAAAATACAAAGAATTAATTCCTCTCAGTCTCTACAAAGAAGCACAACATTTGCTCTTCTTTCCAACTTGGCAGCTAAATGAAGGTGGTGCAGTAAAAAGGAAGTGGCTGCAAATAGATGAAGCATATTGGTTGTGAATCTGCCAAAGGTGGCCAGCTGTATTGCTATTTTCAGCTAATTCTATGCACTTAGTCAGAGTTTTTGCTTAAATTAAAGACTGAAGGTATATTTAGTGATCATTAGGTCCTCCTCTATAGGTTTTGTTCCATGGTTTAATAATGGGGATGACAGAGAAACAGAAAGTAGCCAACTAACCATTATTGTCTCTTTTTCTGTGCTAAAATGTATCAGGTCTTTGTGATCCTTAGAAGTTTTAATTTGTACTTTGACATAAATGCCAGTCTTGGTAGAGCCACATCATTCAGATTTTTGACTTTTTGGTGGGATGATTTCGGAAAGAGTGAGCCATAGGGAGCACTGTATAAAAGCTTTTGTGAAAGCTACTGCTACCACATGAGCTAAATTGAGCTAAATAACCCTGTAAGTGAACCTTCCAGTCTGGATATTCCAACTCTGTCTGGAACGAAGGATGCCTGGGGTAAAAAGGTTGCTGATCATGGTCCTAGTTTCTCAAATTTTTGGAAATATAATTTGCAAAACTGTTTCTGAGGGAAGAATAAAATGGAAACCAAATAGACAAATTTCTCATCTTTATATGCAAAATTTTAAAGTTTCTCTGAGGCTTAGTGGAATTAAAAAAAAATGGTGGATTTGGGTTTATAAGGGCAACTAGAAAAGTGTATGTAGAGCATTTATATGTTAAAAAATTTTATGTCACTAAAAAAATAATTAGGCAATAGGCATTCCTACAGGCATTCATGGGTTTTGTTATAGGGTTTTTTTCCCCCTCTTCTATCTCATTTCATGCCTTTATCTTTGTCTTGAATTCTGCGAAGGGATGTTTTCCCACTGTCCTGAGTTTGGAATGCACCTTGTAAGTTTTGAGCCCTACAAAATGTTGGGTGTTCTCAGACACAGCAGGGTGCCTCAAAATGCTCTGAGAAAGTTCAGTTTTGTGTCACCGGCTAGCACATTCCTTATAAATGTAATCAAGGCAGTAGTCACAACCTGTTGGCATCAGTGGGGGTGAGTCGATGCACCCTAACTCTCCAGGATGAAGAAACACATCTTGGCTGTGCCTTTGCATCAGTCCTGCTGTTCCCCATTGGATGGACTGTCCTTAGCTTAGCACTGGGGTCTGCTTTTGACCTCATTCCTACAAGGGCACGTGAAAATGGAAACTACCCTCCCCCATGCAGCAACACAATAAATATCCTGGAAGGTCTCAGTCCATAAACTCTGTTATAATATTGCAATTTACAATTATGTTGTTATTTGTCAAGAAAACCATGAACAAATCTTTTGCAAAGGAATGCTAAATGATAAATAGGGAAACACGAAAGCACCGGTGCATTTCAGACGGAATTTTTTAGGAGGTCTGCATTCATCGCCTTGCACCAGAAGTCGAAATGGGTGATCTGTGGTGTGCTGGGAGCGTGACTAAGAGCATTTGCACTCAGCTGATTTATTCTGCAGAGGTGCAGCTTTGGTTAGCATCACCTTAATGCTACTACAGGCTGTTGGTGGTGTGCTGCCTTCTTAATAAGTACTCTGTGGTCCTCAGGATTGTTCCCCAGACTCAGTGGGTCTGGAGAGATGGCCCATGTCTTCTGAGACAGGACTGTGGGAATTTTTTGAACTGTGAGTGTTCATGCGTTGGTGCCCAGTGGGGCTGGCATTTGCTGAACAAACACACATCTCTCACACACATTTTCGATTATGGATAACATCCCTTGAGGATATATAGAGGATGTTTTTGACAGCCCTGCCAGGAGAATGAATGTTGTTGGAGTGGTATTGGCTAAACCTTTGCAGAATAGATGTGCTGAACTATTTAAAATCAGTGAATAAAGTGCATGTATATTCATTTTAAGTTACCATGTTATTGTATCATACTAGTATTGTGTGAGACAGTTTGGCATTCTCTAATAGTTGGTTAGCAAAGTCTTTTCCTCCCATCAAAAATATCTTTCCAGTTGGATCGCCTTCTGTTTATTTGTTTGCTTGTGTTTTGATCTCGAAAGACAAAATAGCTGTTTGTGCACAGCTAAATAGCTGGATATGGTTTCTTGAAACGTGTGCTTAGAGGGTAGTGTATCTGTCTTCCTGAAGTCTTGCCTGAGGTTAAAGCATACTAATAACAAAACTGCTCTAGATATGGGCAATGCAGAGTCTGTGGACAAACTCGTGTGGACCCGAGGTGGCTCGGGGAAGAACAGGCTTCTGCGAGGCAGCACTTGAAGCAAATGGCCGAATAGGAGAAGATGGGTTTTCTTCCTTTGCTGCAACAACTGGAACTGAAATTAATTTTAAACAGCTCCCTTGCCTTTCAAATCTGTGATGTGTCTCCCTTTATTTGGAAGATCTGAGAAAGCAGGCTTTAGAAAACAAAAAGCATTGTTCCCTGTAACGAACCGTCAATTGGTCCGTCATGGTTTTCAGTTGTTTCCGTGATTATGCTTGTGAAAGAGATTAAAATACTTCTCTTTTATTATCAGAAAAGTGAATTCCCCTGCTGCCCGCTGCTAACAAAGCATGCCTGGCCCAGCTCTGCTCTGCCTTGGGCTTCCCTCTCTGTTCCCCACGTGCTTATTCCTGTTCGGACTGGTGTGTATGTGACAAAATCTGCTAAAAATCAGTATCTTTGTGGTGGGTTTAAATTTGCAGATTTCTCACTGCTTCTAGGCTCGCTATAACTGTACAGAGAGCTTAAGAATAATACTGCTTCTGTATTTTATGAATATTTTTTTGAGCATTCTTCGCATTAGTTAAAACCACAGAGAACATCAGTGAAACTTTGCTCTGAAATGCAATTTATTGGGTTGGATTTTTTTGGTCTCTTTTTGTTATTGTTGTTGCTGTTGTTAATGCATTTCTTTTATCTACTCCATGAAGACAGCTGTATGGTCAGAAATGCTTACTGTTTTGTATTTGGGTCTGTCTTTTGATTGTCTGAACAAGCTGTTTTTTGTGTGTGTTGTGAGACAGTAAGCAAATGTTTTATCACACACTTTCTTCTCATCTACCATCTCTTTTTTGTACATGTAAAGCAATTTGAAGACAAAATCTCGAACTGCAGTTACTTTAAAAATTATTTTAACATATTCACTGCCTATGGTGTGAGTTTATTCCCAACCTGCAGAACAGAGAGAGTGTGTGAAGAGGGTGTGCATAGCATTTTGAAAACAAAGACTGTGCACACTTTGCATCATTGATTAATTTGTGACTGATCTAGGAATCCTGCCTTTGAACAACCTTGTTTGAAGAGGTGGTGACTGCATTTGCCCTGCATGGAACCATAAACTCTCCCAATCAGGAGACCCTGCATGATGCTCTCCTTAATTGTGTGCAGTCAGAAAAGTGATGACAGCATTTAAAATACAGACAGCTCAGTTGGACACCTTCCCCTTTTAAGTTATGGACAAAATTTATGGACCATATACAGGATGGAGGAGCCTGCCTGTCCCTGTCTCTGCTGGGGCTCAGAGGGATAGTGTTGAAGGTGCGAGGCTCTCCTAGCTCTTGTTGGCAGAGGTGCTGCCCCAGCATCATGTCAGTGCCCAGGAGTCTGGCAGTGCCTCCTGCAATTAGCAGCACAAGGTCCAAATTCTCAGCTTTGGACAATTTTGAGGAAAGGTTAATGCTGCCCAGGCCTGTAAACTTATTGCTAATGAACTTCATGCAGTAATACAGCAAGCAGCTTAAGCGCATGGGTTCAACAAACAAAGTGTGGTGGAAGGTTTATATAATTAGCGTTAATGTTTGGTACAAAACACCCCATCGACAGTATCAACTGACTTATCTCATTATGAGCCATAGCTGTTTCATGAATCTAATAAAACATGAAGTTTTAAGACAGGGTAGTGAAAGTAAGAGGAAGGCGCGAAATTAGATTAGAGTCTGTAAACATAAACTCTGGCTTCTTTGCCCCAATCCAAAGCAGCATTTGGGCTTCTCTTTAAGAGTAAGCATGGGCTTTATATTTGAGCAGTAAGAGCCAGGATAATATCATTCTGGGAAAGTCTTTCTATCAGTCACTTAAAGAGGAGTGGTTTTTTTAATTTCCTTTACTGAGATCTGGGGTTTCTGACTCAACTGTAGTGAATAGTTTAACTGAGCTATTACTTAGTGTTATGAAATACCGAGAGTCCTGCTCTGGAAGGATAAGCATTGTTCCAATGTCCTGTGTTTCCGTAACATGTTTCCGTGATGTACACTAGTGTCTGCATGGCCACTGTCTCCATCTTCCTCCTCTTGTCTTGGAAGGCAAAAGTTCATCTGTAGAAAGGAGAGCGGAAATGATAAGTGCTGACTACCGCAGTGGTAAGAACCAAACCTTTATTTGGAGAAGGATGAGGAAAATCCCACAGCCCTGAATTGGGTTGCTCCTCCGGCAGCCATGGGTTTGGCAGGGAGAGGGATGGGCTGCAGCATGAAGTTGAGCTGCATGATATCATTCAAGCTCGTGATGAAAGGGGTGACAGCGCTGCCTGCTGTGGTAGCGACCAGGCAGAACTTTGTTGCTTGGGGAACACTTGTTAATTTCCTGACTCCAGTGCAATTTAAAATCCCTCTTGAAACAACCCTTTTCTTTGTTTTTTCCTTTTTTTAAAATGGTATTTCTTATTTAGAAATTAAATAAAACCTCAGGGAGATTAAGGAATACCGTGCACCTTACTGGAAGAGATGGAGTAACTTTGGAAATCTGGAATATGAAATAAAGTCAATGCTAAAGCATGGGGTTGGTAAGCAGGAGGAAGGGCTGGGGCTGGTTTCTGCACTCAGAGCCTTTAAACAAGACAAGAATGAACACGCCGTAGAGTTATAGGATGTCTGAGGTTACCTGCTGTGAAAGAGCAGATTAGCATGCTGTGGTATTTTGTTTGAGGTTTCGAGAAATTATCATATCCGGATGGCAAACCCTTGTATAGAAATGTATTGCTGTTTCTTCATGAGATCATTTCCTTCGACCTGAGGCCTTTTATCTTCACCAAGATGGAGTTTACTGAGAACTGTCTTCATTCAGAAAATGAAGAAATTTATGGTGTGATTTTTTTTTTTTTTAAAGCAACCCCTCAGTCTGTAAATTGTGATGTTTTCACAACAGGAGGATTGACAAATGACTAACTGGATTTTTATTTTGGTTTTTACAACATTTCATAAATGCTGAATAATTTCCATAGGATGAATTGTTTTCATGCTGCTGAGTAGTTCAAGTGGAAAAATGCCAGGTGTCTGTAACCTACCCAGCACGCACAGTGCCTCATAATATCTTCACTTATATTTGATATAAATACTGTAGGCCAGTCATCTTCTTGTCGGTCCTGGCTGTCCCTTCTGCCATGCAAATACCTGCAATCACTCTCTTAATTCCCACAACCTCATCTGTCTTAAGCATGGAGCTGGAGGCACCAAGCACCATGTTTATCCTGACCTTTTTCCAGGGTGCTCTGAGACTGAGCTGTCCCCTATACCCAGCATGACAGTGTACTTCCTCTTGAGCTGAGATGATGGGTTTAGCTCCCTATCTTCTTATTATAAAATAAACTCATCTTGCTTATTTGAAAAAAAAAAATTGCATAGAAATCTCTGTGAATTTTAGATTGATTTTTGCTGAAGTTCTTTGTTACATTCTTTAACAGAATGATTCATTGTTTCGCTCATGCATGATATATCACCTATGTAGAAGTGTCTTGATTGCATTTCATAAGCCCACTAAATTGGGCTCACAATGGGGAAGAGTTAGTTTCTCATCATTAGTGATGGAGATCCTCACCAGCTGGGGCATCTTTGTTATTATTTCAGCAGCAGCAGCAGCATCACAGTGGCATGGTAGTGCTCTGTGTTACTTGTGGAGAACATGCAGAGAAACTTTCATTTTCTCCTCTGCCAGTACTTGACTGGGGAGAATAACAGCCTGAGTTTGTTTGCCACATTTTGCTTGGTAGTTGCCGATAACTTCTATAGTCAAGTGTTTTTCTCCTGTGGGTCTAGGTAGTCTTAGGGGATGCTGTTGGTCAAAAAAATGCTCCTAGGGAAGGATACCTATAGTAACTGAAGGTGGAAAAACTAACACAAAGACACAGTTGTAGCTGTTCAAGCATCATCTTTGCAGTGTTCTCTGAAGGAAAGGGAAGGATTGATATGTGCGCACCTATTTGTTTGCGTTTTAGCACTTGGGTTTTCTAATTGTGTTATGACAAGAAGATGAAGTATGGTAAGTTTGGGTTTGTTTTTTTTAAAATTCCAAAAGCTTATGTTATTGAGTGAAAGTTAAATAAGTTACCACATTTTGGAATATTTGTTAAGCATCATATGTGCTGTAGAGCCTCCAGGCTTTTAGGAATAAGCTACTTTCCAGGACCTCTGATGACATCCAGATAATACATGATATTGGCCAGAGGTAAAGCTGCCTCTTTTTAATAAACTGTTGCAAATTTCCACTACTTGCCTTTGAGAAAACCCGTCTTTTGGGAAATGGAAATTTATTTGGGACTCGTTCCAGAACAAGGTTATGGTCAAACCTTTTCTTCAGTCTGGAAAGAAACACAGACAAGAAGAATATCATTTTAATGAGTACAAGATGCCTGCAAAGTACTGCTCCGAGTTCATCAGTAAATGAACTATCCCAACCCCAACAGCAGAATTTGGCAGTTTTGGCTCCGTTGAAGGGCCGCATGGGACCAGTAGGTTTTCTGCTGGATGAATGTGCTGAAGCAGCTGAGGGTAGGAGCCAGGGAGGAAGAGTTTGGCTGCTGTTGGGGAAGATGTGGCGATTTGATGTATTTTGCTGCTGTAAAGATGGGTGGTGTGGGTCAGATTAATCAATTGCTTTGGCCAATGGAGATGTCTGGTGAGACCAGAGCCAGATGGAGAAGGGGAGGCGTGATGTGTGGGGTGAATCTGAGGCTCAGAGGAAGGGGGAAGCAAAGGGAGGAGAAGGGTGAGGGCAAGTGGAGGAGTGAACCTCCCAATTTGGCAGCAGGGTGTTATGGCCTTGAGGAGCTTCATCTTAGAGCTTTTTCCAAGCCTGGAGTCTGTGGTATGACTCCGTCAGGTCCCCTAATTTGAGGGTGCTTACTGGTCTTGGTTCCTACTTGATTGCTGAAATTCTTGCTACACCCTAGAGCCAGGGGGCCAGAGGGGGAAGGATGCCATGGGAGTGCTAGCCACTTCCAGTTGTCGGCAAGAAAGGATAAGCAGATTGGGGGGGGAGGGGAAGTAGAGCAAATTTTTTGTTGTCGCCTGCTCGCATTAATGAGAGGAGTTGTGAGGCGCCTGTGTACGAGTTTAGATTTTGCTAAGCCAACTGATCTGTAAAAGCAGAGAGTAAATCCATTTTCCCCCCACCACTTTAGTAATTGGCAGAAGGCAGAAAGTCATTGTTGACTGAGAATAAACAGATTTCAGGCATTCCTAGACTGAGAAACCTGCTTAGCTTTCTAAAATCGGTCTCCCTGGTGCTCTGCTAAAAGCTTAATTGGCTGACATTTTGTATGTGAGAGATTTGCTCTGCTGGCCTAAATTGAGTTATTTTGTGTAAATGTTTTTGTGGGGTTTATAAAATATTCTCAGAACATACGTGTATGTAAACTCTGGACTGTTTCTTTTGAAAGAGTAATAACGAGTACTAGATGCTGTGGCTTTGGCATACAGGGGATAATTTAACATGGAATTCAGTTTACAGTATTAGTTAGCCTTGTGAGGGATAAATATCTGCTTTTTTCCCCCTGCAAAACCAGCTGCTGAGATATAGTCTTCCTGTAATTATGAAAAAGGATGGCTGTGCTGATTGTGCCAAATATTGGGGATGGATAGCCACTCTTCTTAAGGATGCATTTCTTAACTGTGTAAGTGCAGCAACTTCACCATAATAGGTACTACAACAAAGCTTTGCAAGCACTTGAATCCTTTGCAAGTTGCCAGGTCTCATTAGGAAGGAGTTAATGTCGTTGCAGGCTGCTCTTACTGGTGTCTCCAGCTTTAGCAGTGACCAAATTGTCTCCTCCTCTCTTCCTTACAGTGTTTGAAAGTCATCTCGCACACTTCCTCACTCTGTTTTTAGTACATTGTAATTAGTATTTTCATTCAAGCTTTAAAATTCCTTGGAGATTTGCCTAGGAGAGGGCTGTGCACTTTTAACCCAACTGCAGAAAAGGGATCTGCATCGTATTAACCGTGAAATTTGCAGGTCAGCTTTGGAATTTCAATATTTGGTGTTTATAACTTGCTGCCTGGTTTGGTCTTTTTTATTTTGCATTAATTTCCACCTCTTGTGCTCTCAAATATGACTGTGTTTCTCTCCTTTTTTTAATTTTTTTTCCCTCCCGTTGGAATTGAGCGCTTATTCCATCCAAATGGATGAACTTTCTTGGCAGGGATGAGCAGAGCTGCAGCGTCGCTACTTGGAGTTGTGTTGGTGATCTGGAATGAGTTTAAACATAAAGTTTGTTTACTTTGGGATATGACAAAGGTTCCCCTTAGACATCTTTTTTTTCGCATGCTGTTGGTACAGTAGAATGTCTAGTATAGTAAAGCCTTCCCCCCCCCCCCCAGATGTAGGTTCCAGCCGTCCAGGCTGATGCACTGAGGGTGGGGAAGCCTGATTGCTGAGGAAAACAGGGCATGTACGTGGCTTTGTCTCAGTCATTCTGCTCAAAAAAGCTTTTGAACTTGTATTCCAGTTCCTAACTAGAAGAGGATTAGGAGTATTTTGAATAATTTGCCATTTCTGGGTATTTTTATCATGGAAGTGAGCTAAAGAGGTCCCAGACTGGTGGCCTTGGGAGCAGAAAGCCGGGCAAAGCTCAGCAGCTGTCTCCGTGTTGCAGTGTGCCCGTGCGTCCTGCCCAGCGGCTGGGAGAGCTGGCAGGAATGGAGGGAGGCAGCATCACTACAGCCAGAGGAGCTTTGGGAGCAAAGGCCGTGCAGCCGGGGGACAGCTCCACTCTTCCCACCCAGCACCTCCACCTCATGTTGCACTTTCTGTGCTCGGCGCCCCCCCCCCCCGTTAAACTTCAACCAGACTTTATTCAGATGTGGTGGTTGGTGGGATTTAAAACAAAGGCACAGTTGAAATATCAGTCACTTTTAGTAAGATTGAGACTATTTTAGGAAAATGCTGATGTCTCGGAAATTGTCGAAGGTGCCAGCTGTGTAAAAGAGGGCTGGTTGAGTCAGAGAGGCTGGGCTGTGGTGGAGCCCCAGGGGAGGGAGGGTGGTGGGAGGAAGGGCTCTGGTGCATCACTGGTGAGGGGAAAGGAAGAGCTTTGTCTGAAGGTTGTTTCGCTGTGAGTTGTGGTTGTGTGTGTACTGAGGTGGCAGTTTTTATAAACTTTTAATAGGCGGCACTTTGTGCTCTCGATGTTGATCTGTGACCTGGTAGGGTGTGCTGATCTCCCATGCCTTCAGCCACATCTCAACCTCGGAGTAATGCAGCCTGTCCCATCAGTTGTTCTCAGTTGTGCCAGGAAATGCTTCAGTGTTGCAATGTGCAGGAAAAAAGTAATGCTGAGCACAGTCCTTCCCCGTCTGCCACGGGAGCACCAAGAGAACCTCAGAGGATTTTTGTGGGGCACTGGTTTTCCTGCTTTGTTGTAAAAGGGTCCTGTGGTGCCTACCCTTCGTGGCAGCCACTTCTGGAGTAGTTGCTCACGAATGTTGTGAATATGTGGCTGCTGTCACTTAGATCAGGGAACAACACGTGTGCCTAAAGGAGTTCAGTCTTCTGGGGTACATACTGTATTAGTAAATTAGTAACTCCAGAGAGTTAGTAACTGGAAATTAAATAGACAAACCCCATGTATTAAGATGTTAACTAGAACATGGAATACACTTTTTGAAGTTAAGTGCTATGGTCTGAGCCAGACTGGTAGCTTGTTTCTGTCTAAAGGGGTGAGTCTTGCTCCCTTCTCCTCCCTCATCAGCTTCCAGTTGCAGGCTTCTGCCCTGCCCTTTGTATCACCTCAGCCCCTTCATGTGTTTGCACAGCAGACATGATCAATTTGCTGATTTGTTAGACACCCAATTCAAAAACTAGCAATGAGGGAGGAGTGGGGATGAAGAGGAGGGCTTTGGGGCAGGCTGGCGAGAGGAGTGAGCTTGCTCAATCACATTGTCTTGTCACCACACCCTTGGACAACCATGGGCTCCCTGGCTGCCAGAAATCATCCCTTGGCCTTTCATTGGAAAGGCAGCAGAGCCTTCCTGAGAAGCAGTGGGCGCACAGCTGACTCACGGCAGAGAACGCCAAAGTAAAACCTCTGCCTTCCCATGACACTGATGCACGGCTGTGCACGCAGACGTGATTTTACACAGCTTTTCTTTCCAGCCCCTTTTTATGAGCCATGGCTGCATTGCAGCTTCATGGACTGGTTATTGTACCCAGCATCCTGAATGAGCCAAGGTGTGAAGGTGAAATCTGCCCCAACTAGTCATTGCTCTTTAGATGTTCAAAGGTGAGAGGTATGTAGTAGAGAATGTAACAATGTCATGTAGTAGAGAATGTAATTTATTACAGGATTGATAGTTATATATTTCCCATCGAAACTGGAATGTTTTATATTACAGAAATAATGCCAAAGTCTGAAGACTAATGTATGTTCACCCTGAAAAAGAATAACAACAATTTGTGTTGTTTCCTAGAGAGTATTTTGACAAGGGTTATATTCAGTGACAGTAAATAGGACTAGACAGGGCCATCCACTGAGCTGATCAGTCGTGAGCCTGAGAAAGTGCTGTTGAGTCTTTGACAGCCTCTCACTGTCAAGAATTGGTTGACCTAAGTACAGACTAGGGAAGAGGCTAAGGGAAGGCTGCCGGACTGACCTAACCGGTTGCAAATGTGGTGTTACTGTAGCTGTTATAAGGGCTTCCTTTGTATCCAGAAAGTACAGCTTGTGTCGGTTCGTTTTGATAACACACTACTGAAGAAAATGAGTGAACTGGGATTTTGCCAATGTGAGCAGGCTTATTTTCTTGATAAGCTCCTGGAAGCAGTAACTGCATGAAAAAGAGGAAAACAGGAAAAATTAAAGAAGAAAGTTCTACTCCATTCAGATTATGTTGAGGAACTTCTAGAAACTTTATTCTGCAATTTTTAATTTTTTTTTTAATTTTACAAAGCTTGCATTGCTTCTGAGACCTGGTATAAACCCACTGTAAGTGTTCTGGTGCCCATTTTACAGGAGGCAGAACCACCTGCTGGGCAGCCTGAGGTTGGTATTTGCAGCAGGGACATTGCTTATTGGGGAGGATCGGCAAGAGTAGATGGAAAATTGCACAATAATTCAGGTGAGCCTGAGTCTGTGAGCCACCTGCGCTTTGGTGCTGAGAGCCCAGCAGGAGTGGATCTTGACAGATGAGATGTATGAAGACAGCAGTTTACTCCAGCTCTCTTGGAGGGCTTTTTGGCTAATGCTGTACCATATTGTAAATGTGGTCACATAACAGGCCAGGCTGTGTGCGAAAGGTGGGTGCCAGTAACAGGCTCCCACTGCCACAGCAAATGGCTGACTTGCAACCTGCACCTAGGCCTTTACAATAGATACCCTGGGGCAAGAGAGTAGCCAAAAAGTAGGAGACTGAGTTATTCTGGCAGCATGACCTTCCCTTGGCTGGCTGGTACCCCAAGGGATCTATAAGTTGGTGGGAACTTATTCTGGTACCTTTGTGTGTGCTGCAAGCAAAACTCCTGTGGTTTGTGTGCCAACTAGGTGATACTTCCAGCACATCCACACATGTAGGTTTGGTGGGGTGGGTGGGCAGGGCAAGCTGGGTGGCCTACCGTATCACCAGAATAAGGGCTCATGGCCTGCCAGAGGGGGGACTGGGTAGGGGTAAGGATTAGCTGGAGATTTCTTGTTTGGTTTAGCATTTTGAACTGAATGGTTTCTGCCTGCTCTCCCTTCAAAGTGTTCAATACTTTGTGGCTGCATTGAAAAGATCTTCAAGGATTTTGCAGACACTAATTCCTTCTCCTACAAATATTGTCAGGCAGGAGGGAGTGCAACCATGTTTCTGTAAGTAAGGAGTGCAGCACGTGCAGTGACTTGCTGGGAGTCACTGTTGCATGCAAAGAACTTTTCCCAGATCTGCTCCTTGCTCTTGGGTTTTTACTGCAGGACATTCTCCTCCAGGAGTCCCTCTTGGCTGTCCCACTTACTCCAGTAGAGTCCTGTTCTGTGGAGTCAGAGTCTGGCAGAGCGAGCTGGCTGGGTGTGCTAGCTTTTGAAATATAAGGTGTTTTCCTTCCTTGCACAGTTGGCAAACCATGTTGCAAGTAGCAGAGCTGTCATGGCGGTCTTGCTATCCCCACCTTCTTCAGCATGTACAGAAAGGGGCTGAGATGGAGGACACTTGGAGGAAATACATTCTACTCACTCAATGCCTTGTATTAATCATAAGCAGCAATGTCACGTTAGCTAACAAATTAGATGCATCCTCCTTCTACTTCCTCCATGGTTCCTGGAATAGTCTCTGAATGGTGTCTTGTCTCAAACTGCGGTAAATCAGCCTTGAACAAAGGCGTTATGAACAGGACTACCCACAGATGTCATGGGAAGAAACGAAAAATTGCAAGGCTTTACTTTTGTGCTATTGTCGCAGAACTTCTTCTTTTTCTCTTTTCTTCGTAAATGATTCAAAGCTCTAAAGAGGGTAACATCCTCTTTTTAAAACCTGCTGTCAAAACAGAAAGGAAATGTACAATGCAAACAAAAACCCAAATTCTGTTAAGGTAACAATGACCTGTCTAAGTTGTCCATGGTGTGTGGTCCACGGAGCTAAAGTAGCTTCTGTTTAATTTGTAATATGTACGTGCTCTGCAGAGTGCATCAGGAAAAACGAGGAGGGGAAAAAAAAAACAAAAAACCACCCTTGTGGAAAAGGGGGGATTAGAAGCAAACTGACAGACTGTTTATTACGCAGCATATAACTTACCAAATGGCTTCATTTTTCTTAGTGGTCCAGACTTGTCACTTCCATTTGGCAAACTCCAACGCTGCAAAGTCTGAAAGCAGCTATTATTGGCTTCTGCCTGAACTGTGCTCAGCTCATATAAATTTGGTGTCTGATCTTTTATATTGAGATTAATAAATATTTATTTAAGCAGACCAAATATCACCAGGCCTTTCCTACAAAACATGAATTTGAACACAGTGCGAGATTTTCAGGTAGGCATTTGATTGCTTAAATATGTATAATTTAGCTTCACACATTTATACCTTTTTTCCCCCCTCAGTACCTCTCTGTTCTGCAGTGGTATATGTAAAATATGTAGCCAAGCATATAGGCAGGGACTGTTATTAGATAATCATGTTAAGAATGTGCAAAACTGGGTGGTTTAACATGGAAGAGAGCAGACAAAGTAACTGTTATTCAGCACAGAGTGTACCTTTTTCTTACTTAGGACCATTGCTCCAGTATATTAGGTATATTAAGAGTTTATATTGTCTGTGTACAATTTGCATAGTCCTGCTGAATTTGTCTAAAGATCGTTCTTTTAGTTCAAATTCATCCTCTCCATCTGATCCTTTTCCATAAAGACCAGCCATTCCATAGCATCAGCATGGTGTCATTGGTTTAGCAAAAAGCATCTGTAGAAAAGACTTTCATTGTGCTGTTGGAGGAGCATTGTGCTTTTGGGTTGCTCTGATGCTCCGTCACTTCCAGTTCTCAGGCTAAGGGTTGGCTCTTGTCATGTGTGCAGGAGTAACTGTGGGGCCTACCTGGCAACCAGCTGTGCAACCGAGCATGTGGTTTTTCCAAGGGTATTTGGTGTGGCAGACAGGCAAAATGTCCTGTGAAGAGCTGGGCAGCCTGTTGCCCCCTTGGCCAGCCAGCCCTGTCTTGAAGAGTACTCTGGATCTTCAGAGGTCGTTGGGTACCGTGCTCCATTTTGCTTACAGTTTTCTTCTTCCTTGCTATGCTTTTTACCACTAGCTTCCTAAGGCCATTCTCCCTCATCCCCAGCTGTGTCTTCCCAGTGCTTGTTCAGTGAGTATTGGGTAAAGGCAGTGTTGGAGATGCTGTTCCTGGAAGGACTCTGCGTGCCTCATTTTCTCTGTAGAACACCTCAGGCTGGAGCCTGGGAGTGGAGGATGGGAAGAGGGCACATGCATGGTCCTACCTTTCCCAGGCTCCCCATCCTGGAGGTGTTAAACTTTGTCTTGATGGAGGTTTCAGCAGGAGGTGAATTACGTCATTGCTTAATACTTTAGAAGCTAAAATTTTCTGCTGCCAGTTTTCAGGCATCCGTCAGCCTGATGGATTGATTCATCCTCCCTGCAGAAAGGCTGGAGACATATATGTGATTCTTCCCCGTGTTACTCTCAGAGTTAGCAGGGAGATCTGGAGTGTACCAAGCGCTAGTAATTTGCCGTTCTTTTTCTTTTCTTGCTTTTAAGACACCTATCCCATTGCCTGATAAGGAAATTTATCTGTAACACCAGATCTTTCTGTATTCATAGTTCTCTTCTATGTTTGTCCCCTGTTGCTTGTGAATCTTCAAAGATTTCCCTTTGAAGTCCAAGAAAGCTTTTATTTTAAAAATGCTCTGAAGAGTTCAGAAAGGCAAGTCTTGTGGTCCACATACATAGGCTATTAAAACTTGTCCCGTATGCCTTATGTAGGAAGATTATTTTGATCTTCTGCATGCCATTCTCCTTAATGTCTGATGTTAAGGGAGTCATATTTGGCTTTTTCTTTTTGTTTTTCATAGGGAAAAAGAACAAATGAACAACAACAAAAAATAATCCCCCAAACATCAAGTCAAACAGATTCTTCATTAGTTTTGCTTCAGAAAATTGTGGGAGGAACTTAATGTCTATTGAAACCTCTAAAAACTTTTACGGTAGTGGGAGGGATATGGAGCCTTCAGCAAAGGCATTCATACTCCTACACCTTCATCAGTCACCAGTGGAGGGGGAAAAAGAAGCACACAGCTGTAGATTAAACTCCTCTCTCCTAGTTCCTGCAGCTTTAATCCCACAGGATAGGCTGCCGTTCTGCACTCTGTAATCACCAGGAGCCTTTCAGGGAGAAGGAGACCTCACATTTTGTGTGTACTTAAACACAAAGCAAAACCCAACCAATCCACCCTCAGATTTTCTTTACAAGGTTTCTTTGTGTATTGCAAAGAAACAAGGGACATAATTTAATTTTTCTAAATACGCTGCCAATTTTCTTTTCCTATACATGCTACTACCTTAAAGGCAGATTTAGAGAGAAGGCATTTTTGGCATCAGTCAGTGTGAGTCAGTGAAGCTTTCCATCGATTTACAAGTTCTGACAAAACCTGCTTTTCTGACACTGCTTTTGATACACACCAGGGCTCTGGTAAAGTGGATTTCTTTCTGTCTGGCCATCTCTGTCATTAGAGGAACACGTCAGGAAAAAGAGGTTTTTCTGTTGCTTCAGGACAAAATGCAAAACTGACTTCTTTAATTTGTCCCTATAGGTAACGTGATGGTTCAGACTGACCCAGAACATTTCTTCCGTTTCTATTTCTTCAGTTCTGGGCAAGCATAGTGTCTTTGCAGAGCAGGATTTACATAATCTGGATATTAGAACAGATGTCAGTTTTTTCAAATGTAACTCCGAAGAACGGGAATAACAGAATATTCTTTCGTCTCTTTCGGAGCTAAAAATATTCGTCACATCTCAGGTTTTTTTTTTTAAATGAAATCAGAATATTTAATCTTTTGGTTGGCAGTGCTCCTGGCATTATTGGAGACAATTTGACCGAATGCATGTTCAGTATAGGTCAGAGAAGAATTTTGTACAGTGTAACAGCTGTTACCTGCCATTTATTCACTGAATATGGGAGATTGATGTGCCTTATTGGGCCAGCACAGCGCTTGATTGCAATGTCCTTTAAGCTGCTTTCCACAGAATTTGATTTAAAATATGCATAACTAATAAAAGAGCTCTTGGAACAGGGTATGTATTTAAAACCCTGTAATAATTTCTGTTTCTGGTTGGTACGAAAGGCACCTGGCCTGTTTATCATGACTCCTTGTTACTGGCTGCTCCTGTTAAAGATGCCCCCACAGCAGTGGGTAGGATGTGCAAGAGCAGGGAAGCAACTATGGGAGGGTCGAAAAAGGTTTTAAATTCTGTCCTCTGAGTCGTGATTTCTTACACTAATGGTTGTTGCAAAGGGAGACTGCACTGTGATTACAGGGGATTTGATTCTTTGCAAGTAACGTTGCCAGTTTCTGTATGATTTTGAATTTCTGTTAACTAGTGCTCTATTAATAGAGAAACCATCTTTTGCTATTAGGAGAAACTGTATGGACATTAAGGAGTTAACCTGTTATTCCTCTGGTATGAATAATGTGATTAGGATGCACTTTTTCTCCCCTTCCTTCCTCTATTTCTTGTTGTGCCAACCTGAACTATCTGGAAACATATTCCTTTAAAAACCCCTTTGCAATAGGATGGATTGGCTATTGCTCGGCTGTCTGACTGACCAGCCAGCCCACTCTTATTCTACCACCCAAACTAGAAAATATGTATCTTTTGGGAAAACCACATCTGTGGCCATAATAACATCTTACACCGTCAGCTTTGATGTTTGCTCCTCATGCAGGCCTAGTCACTGGGGTGGCAGTAATTGCCCCAGGCAAGGCTACCCTGTGGTACTGGTGTTAATTAAAAGTGGTAGGTAGTCCACTGGTGGATGCAGGTCATGGTGTGGAGTGGCCATAGAGGTGGTGGTGGGGCAGAGCAGGAGTGCTGTCATGGGATATTGTCATGGAGAGAGCTTTGTGTGCAGAAGCCATGGACCTTTTCAAACTGGTTTCTTTTCACTGCCTTGTGAATGAGGAAAAAAAAAGTAATTGTCATCCCAAGATGTTGTCATGATCTTCCCAAGGCAGACCTATACTTTCATTTGCTTTTAGGAAGCGCTCTTACTGGTGAGGTGGATTTGAGGAAGAAGTGTGTGGGTTTGAGAGTTGGAGTTGCTTTACAGTATCAATCTTAAAACTTTTTATTTTAAATTTGCAATACTGACCCTCAATAATCAGCCTTTCGGGCTTGTTGTTCTTGAACTAATGGAAAGAATAAATTGTTAAAGCAAATTGAAAAGAAAACCAGGACCATGCACATTAGCCAGACACAGTGCTTCTTCTGTCTCTGCTGACTTTTAAAAGGGGTGCTTTCCTTTCCCATGGTAGAGCTGGATTTGTAGCAATTGGCTTCAAGTTTCTATTGTATGCCTTTTAATTTTTAAGCTATTTGTTTTCACTAGAAGTCTCTTTCTGGAGCAGCCTCCGTGGCAGATTGGGAGACTTTTTTTGTGGAAAGGTATGAGCTGTCATTCCTTTCTACACGCTGTGAGGTATGGAAATATAATTATTGGTGTTTACATAGGAGGAAGTGGAAGCACAGAGCCATTCTGTGTGAGGCTGGTCAGGAAATCCAGGGCAGGCTCGAATGAGAAACACCAGCACCCAGTGCCCCTCTCTGGTTCTTGGGAATGGCTCATTGTGTTGTGCCGGCCTGGCTGCCTTGGTTGAGAGGCAGGGGGGAATGCAAAGATGACTGGGATAGAGAGTATTTGGTGAAGAATTTTATAGTTCAGAATAATTTATTTAATGCATTATTTCAGGTTGGTTTGGGTCCCGTTTTCTTTTTGCAAAGGCACTATGCAGGAAGTTTAAAGATGTGCGAGATTCTGTCCTTGCTGCTTCAAACTGAATTTACTCAAACACAAAGGCGTCACCTCCGTTTTAAAAATCTGTGTACACAGAATTTTTCATGTTCGAACAGTTGCTAACTTTAATGCTGAGAAACCTCAGCCTGAAAGGAAACCTTTTTATAGTCACCATGTGAAGGAATATAAATAGATCTGTAGATTGAAGGGCTCTTTCATCCCCTGTCTGGAGCAGCTGGGACAGCGGCTGCTTGTGCTGTGGAGCTGGTGGGTTTGCAGATTCCTTGGGATCTGGGGAAGCCAATTAAGGGAAAAGTAGTTAGTGCTTTAAAGTACAATGCAGTATAGATGTTTTCAGATACCTGATCCCTTTCTCCCAACACTTTCTTTTTTTGTGTTTAATGAACAAGTCCCACACTTCGAACAAAATCATCACCATTCTCCTTTTTTTTGTTTTGCCCTTTTTTTTTAATGGAAACTGTGACTCATAAAATATTTTAATCCCAGTTATTGAGCATCATTAAAATGAAGATTGTTCCCCAACAGTGTGTTTTTGATTTAAGCACTCTTCATACTGTGAGTGCTCTCTCCATTGAAGAATGACATATAATAAGTTGATGAAATTAGAAGTTTTATAAGACACTGTAATCATAACTTTTTCTTATGTAAATTAAATTACTTTGTGATTTTTAATTCTCTTTGCTTTTATACACTCAGACAGATCTCATTTGACAATATATGAAGCACATTAAATTACCAGTTAAGGTAGAAAAGGAGATGAGAAAAAGAAATTACACTTGGTGAAAAGTCTTTAAGAAGTGTCCACTGCTTACAACAGATGCGACTTAGGATGAGGAAAATATATTTCTGAAGGACCACGGGGAAGTTGCTTACCCTCTCTGCCTGGTGCATTCAGGTTAAAAGGGGACAGATGAGCATCTAGCTCTTAAATACATTCAGTAGCTGCAGTGCAGGGGATCACAGGTCAGGAGTGGGTGGGGTCAGTGGCTTTGGCCCTCAGTGCCCATGTCCTGGCCCTTGGCCAGGAGCCTGTGCTGAGCTGGCCCTGGATTTGAGCAGGTTTGTGTCCTTGGGCTTGGAAACCCCTGTTTTTGCTGGGAGAGGAAGGTGGTGTGCATGTGGCTTGTTAACACCTGCATGCCATATATTGGGAAATTTGTTCTGGGGTTTCTTCTAGGGGACTACTTAGGGTGTACGTGTCCTCCTTCCTTCTCTTACTGGTCCTGTCACTTGCTGACTGGCATAACAATGGCCCTAAATTTGTGAATATGGGTTGTATAAAAACCAAATTAAATTAAAAACAAACAAACAAAAAAACACTAAAAAAAGGAGGGGGGGAAAGAAAGTGCAAAGAAAGTAGATGCTTGCAACATCCTGTGCATTTACCCAACACTTTCATTTAAGGTGTTTTTTCTTACCCTTAAAATGCTAAGATGCCTTAGAGCAAGAGCAACTACTTTAGAAGCTGCACACTCCCAAGTACTGTGCACATTACTGGGAAATGAAGACAGATCATAAAATGCACAGCAGCATAAATCCTTCAACTTAGTAATTAAAAAATGCCAGGCAATTGGGTTTTTTTCCTTTTCACGCACTACCATTTTGTGTGCAGCAAGGTTAAGACAGAGAAATTTTTCCTAATTTCTTTTAAAATTGTCTGTGCAGGACTCCTTGGCTCACCATGGCTATAAACTCATAAAGGGTAGAGGTTTCATTTAGAAACCATCCAATTTAAAAGGGAACTGGGCGGGAGGTAGGAAACAATGTCGAGTGGGATGCCTAAATTGCTCAGGATGTTGTAAATAGAGCTGCTGCCTTTTGATCTTGTGAAGGGTCGCGGAGATGCCTTTGCTTTGACCAAAGGATGTTGGAAGCAAGTGGCAAGAAATCACCCACCTTCCATCCTGTTTTCCACTGCTGTTACTTGGCTTAGGGCTGGTGTTATTAAGGAGGTGTAAGGAAGCAGCTCAGACAAGGCTTCCCTTTAGGGTCTTGTTGCCGCTCAAGAGTTAGAAAGTGTGTTTGTTTCTGGTCTGTTCAGATGTTTTATGGCAGCCCGTTGTTGCTCGCTGCCTGCTCAGGCTGGCTACTGGCTCTCATTAGGTGTAACATCAGGCTGTTGCTTAGGAAGGAAAGAAGAGATGAAAGCTCCTGCATAACTGGAGAACCTGAATGAAAAGGTAATATTGGAAGATTGCCCATATGTTGTGCAGAGAAGAAAATAACTTGCATAAAGACCTCGCACAGCTGAAGCAGGGAACTCTGTGTATATGTGTGCACATTTACATATGCATATGCAAATGATAACAAAATATAAAACAATACATGCATAGGGTTATTTTTTAAAATAAATACTTACAATTTACTTTTTTTTTTAAATAAAGGTTTGAATGGAGGCAATATTTCAAATTAGGCTGAAGCCTGAGAGAGAGTCATCTCTGGCTTTTGGTGAAGAAATTTAGTGGTGAACAAAGAGCACCCTGTCTCAGCGTACCGCTGCCTGCTGTGCACCGGGGAGGCAGAAATGGCTTTCTAATGCCACCCACATCCATAGTCATGCCCTGTGTAGAAACTGCAGCTTCCCTGCTCTGGTGGGCCAGTCCTTGCTTCTCCAGCCTCCTGTCCCACTGGAGGAGAGTGCTTTGGTTTGCACCATCAGTAAACATAAGGACTTGCAGGCTTCGCTGCCTCATGGTTACCTTGCCTTTATGTTACAGCAGTTTGAAACCACTGCTGGCTGACTGTGCCTCCTTTGAGTTGCAAAGGCAGCCTGGTTTGCATAAATCAGCTTCTGCTGGGGGCAAGTGGCTTCTCGAAATGCAGTGCTGTGATCGCTCAAAGGTGCCTTTAATTCTTATTAATTAAAACTGCTGTCTCTTGCCTTATACAGCAAAATGTGAGTGCTGGTAGTTGGACAATTAGTTGCTTAGATGTTTTTTATATACAAGAGATTTCCTACATTATTTAGACTACTGGATATGGGGGAATTAGTTTATGAAAAATTATCTCTTCCTGTTGAGATAATATCACGCCTTTATAGCAAATATAGTAAACTGGTTTCTTAAACATTCCTGGTTATTTACAGAAGCAATCTTTTCAAATATCAGTGAGGTCATAAACTGGAAAACCCGATGCTAATCTGCACTAAATGCCAGTGCAGTTGGGGACAGAAAATATTTTCAAGCATTTACTAGAAAGATACATATTGGATGTGAATTATCACATTTTAATAATAATCAAGGTTTTTGCAAGCTACTGTATTTTAACTCGTCTGGGGTCCATTATGGTGCGGTTCATAAACAAGACAAAACTATGTGGCTAATAACATGAAATGTGTCCTACTTTGATCTAATCAGAAGCCTGTCTCGAGCTGCTGGTTTAGATCTTCATCAGAGGAGACGAGGATGTCGGAAATAAGTCCTTTAAGTGTTTCTCTCTTGGCAATTAGCCACAGAGCTCCATTATTACTTTTCGTCTGGATCAAATGAGGTCAACGGCATGAGCTTCCTGCATGAGGTCTTTCTCAGAAGCGGCAGCAGATGGTAATTGCGAACATCTCCATCCTGCAGGTCTCTGTCCCGACAGGAGCCAAGGGATGCAGTCTAGAACCTTGGAGGGAGGGGTAGGAAAGGCAGACAAATGACTTTGAGGCCTCTGAGGAAAACAGCAGTTTGACTGTATTGCTCTGCCTTAAGATAAATATTAATAGCTTTCAGAAGCTTGTGATTATGGTGGTAAAAAAACAAGACTTGCATAAGTGGGAGGCCTGTCCACTTTAAAATGAAGGTTAAAATACAAACCACCTGAAATTCAACTTCATTTTTACTGCGCCATTTTAAGGAAAAGAAAACTGCTTCAGTGTCAATTAAAAAATTAATGCCTCGAAAGCAGTGCCTCCACATCTGTGTGCAAATATACAGATATAAGGCTTTTCCCCTCTATGTTATGATGAATTTCCACTACAATATATCTATAAATCAAAAGAAAATTATTTAGGATTGTAATCCTAATTGTGAATTTGTGTGTAGAATATTCCCTTGAAGTGTCTTTAGGAGTTCCCACAGTGCCAGCCTGTGTCCTGATGAGGGATCCTGGTCAGATGAATGAGCCACTGTTATCTTTGGCAAATGCATTTGTTCAGTTTTAGTAGTGGCATTATGCATTGACTTTCAGCTCTCTAGAACAAACGGTAGAAATGAGAATATTGTGTATTTGATAATGATCTATTGATGCAGCAGCTTTAACCCTGTGACCTGTCATACAGTTTCTGCTATGCAGTATAATTAAGTTGCCTTATCAAGTGAGGAAATAGTTCTATTTAAAAAAATATTCAAATATTCAAATACGTTATGTGATAGTAAACAGTGAATTTCATGAGTATTCCTACAAATAATTGGGTTTGTGGAGGTTTTTTGGTTTGGTTTGGTTTTTGTAGAAAATCCTGATCAAACTTGAGTGAGTCCATCTGTTGTGTCCTTCTCCCTCAGGTTTAAGTGCATTTAATGACAAAAGGGGTTTGTGTTTTTTTTTTCCTTTAGAAGTAAGAGGGTCTATTTTTAGTTGTGTAGTTCTTTCTAGAGCTGGGACATATTCATCAGAGCTCTCTCCTAAGCTCTGTCCCTGTCTTCTCTAAATGCAGCTGGAGACAGGCATTTGGATTTGGCCTCTAGCATATCCTGTAAATTGGTACATTCCCACTGGAGGTCCAGTCAGATTGTGCCAATGGTTTTATTGTCCTTTATTCCTTCACTTCCCAAAGAGAGATGTGCCCTGCTGCAGGAGCTTGGGAGAGGATCCTGGAGTTTCTCTTCAGTGCAAGAGATGTGCCCTGGGATGCAGGAAAGGGTAGCAAAGAAGGGTTGCCCTTCTTCTTGATCCTTCTCTTGGGGCTTAGCTAAGAGTGTTCCTCAAACCTGGCACTCAGCCTTGCACCTTGGTGCGCCCTATCAAGGTATTTCTGGACAGAGCTGAGGAAAGAAGCAAAATCAGTTTGTGGAAATAGAGTTTTAACTGTTTGTGTGGTATTTGTGTGGACATTTTTAGAATCTTCTGGATTCCAAAACTATTCACTTGCATGAGAAAATCAGATTTCATTTTGAGATCAATGTTTCTAGATCTCGTGGTGAGAGAGGGAAGTTTGGAAAATGTCAACTCTGTGGCTGAACAAAAAGGTTAAAAAAACACCACCACACACACCCCACACGTGGAGCAGAGTCCAGAATATTTTCAGTTTTTCAGTCTTGAGGAAATCCAGAGATACAGTATTAGTTTGGGAACCTTGTGCATACTTAAAGAACCCTTTTAGCAGACGGAACTGGTGTAATGAAAAAGGAAAGGCAGAGAAATCTACCAGAGAAGAGAAGTGTAGAGTAATATCTCAGTGAGGCGTCTTTCAGTACGGTGATGCTGGTGGCTAAAGATAATCTAACACTTGTTGCTGAGGAGTGTGGTTTTCTGATGAGCTGATTTTAAGAAATGAGGATATGAAATACTTAGAGGATATTGTCTTCTGTCTGAAAGGAAAGATATCATCTCCCTCATATAGACTGGTAGAAATTTTAATTAAACTCGAGCCAAAAAGCACTGCTGAATAGACGAAAGCAAATTCATTTAGAGACTGAAGAGACTGAGGGTGAGGGATTTCTATGTGAGAAAGATAAGGAAACATTATTTAATATGTTTATACCATGTCTGTAGTCGAAATGCTTCTATGCCAAAATCTTTTGGTGAAACTGGGTTTCAGTTGGGGTGTACTTGTCAGGAATGTAGGATGCAAAGGAGTAGGAAGGCAAGGAAGGAACACGGTCGATACGGGAAGGAAAACAGTCGCAGAAAGGGGGGAAGAATAATTATCTCTCTCCTGTCGTGCCTTGTTTTCCTCGTGCTCCTTCAGTTGACTGGGTTGGCAGATGTGGGCAAGCAAATGCTCTTTAATTTTTGTTTTGGTAATTCCTCCTCCCCACTCCCAGCTTTCTGTCATATGTGACTCCAACCTCTGATTGATACTGCATGACAGGCCCTGGGAGGGGGGCACGGTGGCTGGCTCTGGCCAGACTTCGTGATGGAGCGTGGTAGCTGCCGGAGCCTTGGTGCCTCTGCAGATCGGCGTTAAAGGGATGATTGACAGCATGCCTGCTCCAGTACAAAGAACAATGTTTAAGCATGGTTGTGATGATGTGTTGAAATAAACTCTGTTATGATTATGCTGCTACATTCTTGGCAGGCTTACCGTAAACCACAGTGTGCTTTTTGGTGTGTACGTGGCTTTTTTTTCTTTCCTCTTTTCGTATGGGTAAGCAGATTAGTTAATGCCTGCCTTTCATGAGCAGAGGCTTTCATCCTTAATGCTGGGGTTAAACTGCATTCAAGCTGTCTATAGCCTGTGAAGGTCACACTACCATTTTGATTTCCTCTCCCCATGTTTTTAGCTCCTGCAGGAGCAGGTATGGAAGGACAATGCAAAGGCTGAGCCTGACTCTGCTCCCCCTGCTCTGCTCTAGGGATGCTCTTCTGCTCTAAGTGGCTGTTCAGAATGAGCTTTTTTTTTCCCCTCAAAACCATCCCCGGCCCCTTCATTGTACTTACCTGTATGACATTGAATACTCAGCTCTAAAGGCACCAATTCAGAAGTAGGACATGTGCTTCCCCACTTAAGACATTGTGTCTTGACTTTAACAGGCAGCCAACTCCTGTCTGGCATGTCTGAATGAAACGGATTGCCCTGAAATAGCTTCCTGCTCCAAGGTCTTGTGCTCAGGAGGACACTGCTTCCTTCAACCTATACATATTTAAATATGCCTAGCCTGGACTAGGCTACCTTTCCTCTTCCCTTCCCTGTCGAAGCATCGCTGCTCTCTCACCCACTGGCTGCCTGAGCATCCACCATCTGGTCCCAAAAACCGAATAAGAGCAGTGCGTTGTTTTCATTATTTTCTACTTGTGTGGTCAGGAGGTTATTTGGTCTGGTGAGCTCTACTTCAGGCTCTTGCTCTCATTAATACCGCCTTGCGCACATCCTGCGCGAGTACAGGAATGGATAAGTTATCCACTTGTGTGGCCGGCTCCTGATACGACACAGTGGCCAGTATTTACAATTATAAGAGGAAGCTGTTATATGTGGATTATGCTGTATTTTTCTTCAGTGACGGTAATTACCTACATAAATTTCAACTTAATCCTAGGACTGAAGTCTCGCTAAAAATATACACATAAAATCTCCATTATCCAGAAGTAAATTTGGGTCATTTAGGTTTATAAATTGTATTTGTTAAAGAGCCTCTTTTCTGATTTGGAGGAACCCCAGGGAAGTCTTTCTCTGTAAAACCCAGTGGGCTTAAGAAAAGGTGCAAAACTTGATGGGAGAGGAGAGCAAAAGCTACAAATAAGAAAAATAGTTTTGTCAGCTTGTAGCACAAGGGATCATTTTTCATTTGAACACACAAACCAAACAATTGCAGCTGAAACACTGAAGCTGGAAATGCCTTTGCGAGACGTTCTGCATGAATTTTAAGTTCATAATTCCTTCCTGGAGGCCTGTAATAAAGGCAACATGTAAGACAATCACAGACAGGCAAACTTCTGCCTCTCCAAATCTAAACAATATAAGTGGCAGCTTCAAAAATATTGTCGCCATCTAATGACCAATACATACTTCACGCGGTGTCTTCGTAAGGTGCAGAAACATGGAATGGACAGAGTTTTGTTTCTGTCTGGTTCCCATTGTCTCTCTTGGTTTCAGGAAAACAAACCCTAAGGGGATATAGCTGGAGGAAAGCAGTGGTAATTAGGGGCACTGTGCAGTGAATTTTGGCTGGGACTTTCAAAGCTGTCTTTTAACTCCAGTTGCGGCTGCAGCAGAGGCACCTCCTTGCTTTTGTGCTTGGGATCATGAAAGGACTTGTTGCACCTTGAGAGCAAGAATAGCCGCTCACGTTGTCGCAAGATTAAGCTGACATGCCTCCAGCTCGCTGCAGGGCTTCTGAGTGTCACTGTTTAGATGGTGCGTTTAGCGAAGGCCTTTCAAAAGGAATAAATCCTCTGGATATGTGTGAGTTCAGTATTGTCAAATTGCAATTTGAAATGGTGGAGATTTCTTTTTATCTCTCAGGAAGCTAAATAGCTCAAATTCCTGGGGCTTCTTTAATGAAGAGACCTTAAATTTTTATGTTTTCTTCCATTTTTTATTGAATAGCAGTTCCTCTCAAGTAAGCTGTTCACATGCTCCATTTTCAGAAATGTGGAAGAGGAAAAAAAGAAGTGAAAGGAATGCAACATCTTTGCACGTAAAAAAGAGTGTTCTCTACTTTATCAGCGCGTTGTAGAGCCCTTGGACATTTTTGGTTGATGGTGGGACATGAAGGAAATTCAGACTTCTGCATTTGAGTTAGGCAGCCTGGGCTGCACAGTGAGCTAATACACAGCTACTTCTGTGAGAACCGAGTGCATGGTGTAATGCACAAATCTGTGTTACAAGGAAACTCCGAAACATGTTCTCAGTAAATTAACGAGGAGGTTTAGTGTAGGCTTCAGCATGCATTTCAGAAAAAAACCCCACCCATCCAAAAGTGTTTGTGGTTTCTGAGTTCCGTCACACCGCCTCTGCAGATCCCTGTGATGCAAACCAGGTTTTGATGAATTAGTATTCTTTCTGTCCATGTGTGCACCACCTCACTCAGAAACAGGTCACAGCTGGGGGAGAGAGAGGGACTGTGCCTGGGGGGAAGGATGAGTAGGGAGGTCAGAACTCATGGGTTCATGAATAATTGTTATTTCCCACAGTATAATTCAGGTGTGGTTTTGGATAAAAAGGGTTTCTCGTGGCATTTCTTGAGTTGGTGTAGGTCATGTACATATGCTTATGTTAAGGGTCCTCAAGTGTGGTTTTGTTTGTTGGTACGTTCTTTTGTTTGGGGGTTGTTTTAGGTTGTTTTTATTTGTTTTGGCTTTTTGGGTGTGTTTAAATATTGCATCTTAAATGAGTGTTTCCTGCTCTGAAATGTTTCACTGAATTCAGCAGAAGCTACTTCCAGCCATTTCCCTTCAAAGCCATGTTATCATCGGCCATTATTTCTCCAATTTTCTCTCATCGTTTTTAACTTTTCCTTTTTTCTTTGAAGAGGCTGCAAAATATATAAGTTATTTAGAAAAAGCATAGGCCAGGTTTAAAAGTACTGGGATGTCTCAGTTTGAAAGGACTATAACTTGTTAATGTCTTTGTATGTAGGCTCCAGCTCTCTGACTTCAATAGCTGTAAGTGTTTACTGACTGAAAAGAGAAGCACTTGGAAAGAATACATTTGAGTAGTTCAGAAATGTTTTTATGTATGGTGCTAGATAAGATGTTAAATGGGAAAATTTTGTGTCCTTGCTAAATACCTCTTTAAAAATTAATCTATTTGATACATCTGACAATATAATCCTGTGTGCTGGTTTGCCAGAACATGGCAAATGTTTTCACTTTTAAGGTATTAAAAAGAAAATTATGAAAACAGCAAGAATTATCTCATCGTATTATACTGGAAGACATTTACTATTTCTTGGAATGTTGCTGATTTCTTTTCACATATCTTTCCAGATAGACTAAAAATATTATTTTGCCTTTTCAACAGTTCACTGCTTGCCCAGTAGTTTAGTATCACAACAGCTGATCTGCAGGTTTATACTCCAGTGAAAATCCTTACATTTCAAAAGTAAACATTTTGTTTTTCTTAAACCTTAATTTTGAGGTCAACTTTGCCCTGAACCAGTTCTGAAAATATTGTAACAACTGTAGCTAAAGTTACTTTGGGATTTAGACAAAGTAATTAAGGATTATTAATTATTTTTTAGACTGGGAAATATTTATTCCTTGCTACCCTGAAGCTGAATGTGTTGTTGCAGTCTGAAATTGTGAACGATGTGCTCAACATGGAACATAGCCCCGAAAATACAAGTTTTATAAGGGGAATGTTGGCACGACATCAACTTTATTAATACTTGTGGTCAATCTGCTCTAGTGTTTAAAATCTCTGGCTTCCATGTTACTTTGTAAATACAGCTTTGCTTAGCTTGCTTGAAGGTTGACCCTTTGTGACTTTTGGATCTGTGCACACTTCTACTTTTACTGAGGCTTTCTTTTAAGAAAACATGGGGACGTTGTCTAAGATTTGAGATGAAGACTGTTGGTTTTGCCTTGTTTAAAGAGAATTTGGATGTATAGTAAGACAGCCCTGAAAGAGTTGGTTTTTTTTTTTTTTTGGAGCCTCTTCAATAAGTAGGGAGAGCATTTGCAAATTAGTCTTGGCAGGAGACTAGACACTAAAACACCTGACACTTGAGTTCATCTCTGTTGAGAAAATATTACATGTTTTGAAAGGTAAAACGTTTCATTAAGATGCTGTGTTCTGGTTATAAATACTGTCTGGGAGGCAGGTTGGGAAATGGTTTGGCTGTGGCAGTCTCCACTGAAGGGACTCCTGCACTTCCTCTGGCAGCACCTGCATCGCAAAGTGTGGAGGCATGGGTAGGGCAATTTGCTTAATTAAGAGCAAAAGTTTAACAAGGGCTCCATTCCCAGGACAGCTAAGGTGATGTCTTTCACTCTTTATTGGATGTGAGTGAATTAACATGCCTGTATTTCTCTGTGCTATAAATACACAAGGAAAATGAATTCTTGATGATAGTCATCACAGTTGATGGCAGAATGTTGGGGGTACTCTTGCCTTTGCTGTCCCTCAAATATGGTGCTTTTTGTACTACTGGAGGATGCCTTTGTGTAAGGTCAAACCCACATCTTATCTTTAAGTCCTCCTTCCCTTCCGAGTATCATCAGGCATTCAACTTACAAATCCTCTAAATCTTCTGAGGTGTTTTCCTATGCGAGTTTTAAAAAGTTTACGTAATCTCTCTGAAGAGTGGTTTCCACTAAGCTGGCACGCCTTGTATTTGATTAAAACTTCGCTTCATGCTTGAAGGACAGCTTGGCTTGCTTCACAAATCCACTGGGTTTCCCTGTTTGAGATACAACAGTCAACTACAGTGATTTTTTTTCCCCTCCTGGTTTATGGTGTGGGGGGAAAGGAATTGCGAGGTGGTACGTGCTGGAGAGGGCAGGTCGTGCAAGAACTGTCTCCAACTGATTGCAAAAGTAAGTTTGGCAGAGCATTTGGTAATATCTGCCATTTGACATGTTGTCTGTTTCCTATTTTTCACTTTTCTTTATTTTGCCTTCTTACTTAGCCAAGCAGTTCACCTTACTAGTAATCCTTACTGTAGAAACCCAGGTGACTTTTGGTAGGTTTTACATTCTTGAAGCAATCCCTGCATCAGTTCACATCTTAGTATTTACCTGCAACTATATTACTTCTGACTGCAAAATGATTTGGCTTCTTTCTTCTGTCCCTTTCTCACCTACCTCTGCAGGAGCTGCATCTGCCAGCATGGTTTTCTTCCCATCTTTTTTGTGACTTGGAGTTTAGCATTTGTCTCCAGTTGCATTACCATGTCCTGTTCAGGATACAGTTTTTGTGTTAGAGGTCTGGGTTTTATTGGTTAATAAGCGGTGGTGTTAACTGCTCCGATAAGAGGTGGTGATGGATGGGGAAGAGGAGCTGGCCAGGCATGGCGCTTTACTCCCCCCAACTGGGTGAAACCCAAGGAGCTTCATTCTTCTGAGTGCAACAAGTCCATGCTGAAGAGTAAAGTCTTTGGGGTCAGTACCCAATTCATACAGCTCAGTCTCCCTCAAGTGTTTTATTTTAGATGGACTGCAATGCCGCTTCATTTTGCTGTCCTTCTCCAAGGAGTCATCACATGAAGTTTGCGTTGCAGGGCAGGTGGCTTGTGCCATGCCTTCTTCCAATTAGGTAGTGAAAGAGCTCCTACATCTCATCTTCTTGTACTACAAAAGTAAAACAACTACTCTGTTTGGTCCCTGCACTTTCTAGTGGAGCAGTGGCCTAGAGAGAATGAAAGCCAGGACAATCTACACAGTTTTTCAAGTGTGCTGTGTTTTAATATAGAGGAAGGTAACGGAAATATTATAAAAATAACGCCTGCTTCTGTGCATTGACTTCATAATTGATTTTTGCAGTGATATCCTTTGAAATTCTTATTAGAAATTATTTTTGGCCTCATCCATAAAATTACCATTTGGAAACCAAAGTTTGAAACACAGTTAGAAGGAATTTATTCACCACTGAGTCATTTCAAAATTGGGAGTTACCGTTTTGATTCTCATGGCAAAGAACTCTGCTTTTTTTTGTGTGTAGAGTAGAAGTTTGGGTTTAAAATCTGGATGACTGGTAGATAACTGATACTTTAATTCCTGCTCTGATGTTGATGAAAATGTTGATAGCAGGCTGCAGTTGTTATTTTTCCCCATAATCTGAAAATGAGCCTGTTGAGCAGATAACTGTGTATATACAGGTGTCTATAGAGAATGTTTAAAGACATACATGCACATGCTTCTTGTTTGCCAGCTTTTTCTCAATAGTTACGTGGTTCTGCAACCCATATCCAGCCTCCCAAATTTGTTCCTCTCGACAGGGTGCCACCGCAGGGTGGGTCAGACAGAGGAAGGCCATCTACCTTACGTACTCCAGCTCTGGATTTACCTGCAAGCTTCTTTCCCTGCACATTTGCAGATTATGGAAGCCAAGGCCTTGAGAAAAATACTGTTGCCTTTTCGGCGGTTTGGTATTGGGGATTTGACCTAGAAAACATCTGGCTAATGCTGGAGATAAAATAAGCAGAGGCAGCACAGAGGTGCTGTATGAGATTTTAGGAGTTTCATGCTGATTGGTGCACAGATTGGGGGGGACCAAAGGGAAAAGGTGCAAGGATTGTGTTGCAGGATTTGGGATGCAACATCCCAATTGATATAAGCGAGCCTTAGATCTGCTTCTCCCTTCCTCACTGGCAGCTTGTCTCTCCTTCCTGTATTACAGTCAGCATTTGGCTACAGATAAATGTAGGAATAATTCAGTGGAGTACAGGAGGGGCCCTGTCAGCAGCAGCCTCCTTTTAGGTCAGTTTAAACGAAGCATGAAACCATACCCGTAAGTTTTATCATCATTGGAAGCTTTCCTTCCAAAGGTGTTTATGTAAAGGAATGAATTAGTGGGAAAAAAACCAGCTGCAAGCAACAATTGGACACAAGTGAAGTTTAAGCATATTGATTTCTGGAAGGCTGTTGGGTATTTTTGTTTTATTCACCAGTAGGGGTGGCTTGTTTGAATCGATAGAGAGGACTTGATAAGAGCTAAGGACACTCAACTTTTTAGCCATGCCATGTGGGAACCATCTCTGGAGCTCAAATTCGAAGGGAAAAACACACAAACAAACAAAAAACCTCAACCCAACCCTCTCCCCCCCCAAAAACCAAACACCCAAACAAGAGTTGCTTTAGCATGAGACTTGATTGCATCCTGTTTGTATTAAATAGAGACCTTTTCGTTAACATCTTGCTTCACTTTAGTAAAGTATTTCCTTTCATTTAAATGCCATAAGTGCTGATTTAAATGTTTGTATCTTTTGAAGGAGATAGGGAAGTGATAATGGTTTTACTTTCAGACAACATATACAATATCACAATGTAGTGAAAGTTATGCTAATTGTACATTACTGGAATGAGCTGGAAAAATGATGCAAGTAGAAACAGGGCAGTGTTGATACTCTGCCCATTACCCCTGTGATCATACTTTTGTATATGTAGGAAGGATCATATTCAGATATGTGTCTCTTCAGACCACCCGTTCAGTTTTGAAAATTGCTTGGAAAGCAGAAGCCTTCTGGAAATGCTGTACCTCGGCTTTGTGGCAGCCACGAGGCTGTTGTGTGGAGGATACTGGGCACTGTGCTTGTGAGTGCAGAGCTGGGGGTTTTTTTGGAGTCAAGCCCAATGGGTGAGTTAAGGGAGGAGGTGGGAAATTTCCAGCGTGTGTTCCGGGCTTGAAGCACGAAGCCTCGGCATTGGCCCAGCACTGAAATTTGAATGGAGGGATAAAGTGGAAGCTGGTGAAATGCAAGGAGCATGAGGTCCACATGCTGCCAGAGCACCTTACTGCTCTTAGCAGGCAGGTCCATTTTATACTAGATGAGGCTTCAGAGTTAAATTTTTCATTTTAGTCTTCATTTCTTGAGGCCTTGTAAAACAGAGAGGCAAACAGTGAATAAATATGCTGCATCCTGATGCCTCTTAAATTTATCCATGAGTATTTGGGAATTGATATGTGCTCAGTGAAAGGACTTAACTGGGCTAATGTTAATACGACCCAAAGAACAAAGCCGGTGTGTCGGGGAAGTGCCTCAAAGATGGTTTATTTGTATTCACATTGCAGGCAGGTGAGTGTTTTCTACTGATACACTTCAGTAAAGTGAGATTCGTGTTATCTAGAGGTCCAGACTGTAGAAAATGCAGGAGCTATAGGGGTTTTTGTATTTTCATGGCCTGCAAGATGGTTATAGATCTCTCGTTTTTACATTTCATTGATAGCATTGCTGGCAAAGTAAGTTGGTTTGGGGTTTGTTGGTTTTTTCTTTTTTCTTTTATTTTTTTTTACTGGTCTTGCAAGGGATGTTTTATCTGACCCTTTAAACAATGGCATTTGGGAGTTAAACTTTATGCCTAGTTTTTTGTTTGTCCCTCCAATATTGAGCAGATGTTTCTAAGAGTTAACGTCACTTCTCAGTTATCTCTGACAGAAGCAGAGTCTGCTCAACATCAGAGAGTTTAGACTAATGCACATTGATCTTGGCAGGGAGAACACAGGCTCCTTGAGCTCGCTAGGCTGTACAGGCCTGCAAATTGTTGTATTAACAAGCCAATTAATTAATAAGCAGGAAATTGTTGTAAACCCTGAGGCACTGTGCAGTGATACTATATTCTTAGGTTTTTAAAAATAGATGTTGCTTTAATACATAACATGAAACACCCTCCTTGCCATTACGGTCCAAGTGAGGAAAAGCTTTTCATATTTCTTTTCAGACTGAGCTCCCTCTGACAGTTGTCACTGCCAAAAATTGCTCTCCCTGTGCTTTTTTCTCCTCTCTCAGCTTTGCATGTTTTTCCAAGGAAGCAGTGGAAGAGATAAGACTGTTTACCTGCTAAGTGAAGTGGTGTAATGGGCTGTTTCTCTGCAGCTTAACTACTTGCTGCTGTTTAATAGGCTTTTGTAGGTTTAATTTTGGTGCTTTGGAGATGAAGCTCAGACAGTTGCACAGAGGTATTCAGATGTGCTGGGAGTGGGTGGGTTTAGGTCAGTTGCCAGAAGCAGAGTCCCCCCACACCGTGCCACAGCAGGAAGAGGAGGTTCTTTCCTGGCTTGACACGTAGCAATACTTGGGTGGGAGAGAGAGCAAAATATCAGATTTGGGGTTCAGTTCATTCATGTTTCTCATCAGTGACTTTGTACACCCCAGGAATGTGCTGGATTGATCTAATCTGTTTTTCATTCAGTGGCTCAAACCTCCTCTGTGCTACTTGTTTTTTGATGGGCACTGTGCATCTGTAAGAAGTAAAGCTCCAGTTGCGCTACACTTAAAATTAGGAATATTTCTCTGTAAATGGCTCGTATGCCTCAAGAAAATTTGATCCTCAATGTTAAGTGAGCAAATGTAGATCTCATGCACTAGAGAAATAAATCACCTGAGTTTATAAATTAGGTTTCTTTCTACAGTTTTGGTAACTTGTTTTAGTTGTGACACAAACCTTTAAAACATAGGGGTTTTATATACCTGTCCAAAGGAAATTAACTTTTGTTTGCAGTTGGCTGACTTCTTCAGTGTTTTAACTGACTGTCCCAGAATTTTGTGCACCCAATTTAGTCAACTGCTTTTCTGAGGAATAAGGTATAATTTTTTGCTAAGAAGAGATGAGGTTCAGATGATAGCTTTCATATCTTTTCTCCCTGAAACCAAACCAAAGCGACAGGGCAGGAGGAGGAAGAATAAGAGCACCAGTGGGCTGCCACTGTGGCTCTTCCATCACCTTGCCATCCACTGGTGTTTGCAAGATGGGTTTGTTGTTGGGTTTTCCCCCCATCCCCCCCCGAAGGTTAAATGTGGAAACCCACGCTTTTGGCACGTGCATTTCTCTAGGCTGACTCTGCCTTCAAAGCACTGCAGAAATGCCACGTTCAAAAAGACTTTTTTTTCTGTTGGGAGGATATTGCTTGCTATGCTTCCTCTCTTTCTCCCTAGTGGTAAATCACAAACTAAATCAAAGGCAGGTTTTGATGCAAGGAAGTGCCCAGTGGTGTGCAAGGGGCTTTGGTGTTTCCCTGAGGCTGGATTGGTGACATCCGTCCATCCGTCCATGTCCATGCAGCCCGGAGTCTGCTGCTTGTGTCTGCACAGTTACTTCTTGGGCCACTCCGTGAAATGGAACATTGCATTGACCTTGGCTAAAAATAAGCATGCAAAAAAAAAAAAAAAAAAAAAAGCCCCTCAGAACAAGAAGTAGTCATGGTGGTCGTTGGGGCGAGGAGGAGGAAAAAAACCTCCTGCCCTGCAGGTTTACAGAGAGCTAGCTCCACTGCTTGCACAGTCTGAAGGTGGGCTGGGGTTTCCCAATCTCCCTTCACAGGCTGTGCCTGGAGCAGCGAGTCAGGAAAGAGTCATCCTAAATAGCTGGGGTTTGAGACTGAAAGTCAGCAGTACACATTGAACCACAGCAGAAACACCTTAAATACAAGGTGGCTTTAAGGATTAATTCTGGAGCCAGCCTGGTTGAAAAAGTATAGAATTTCTTATTCTGCTCAAATGATGGGGGAACCACCTTACAGTTAACACCAGTGATAAATGTCAGACTGGTTTGTATTAAAAATGCTTTAATCTGATTTGGCCCCATTAATTTTTAAACTAGCAGAGGAGGTCATTAAATCACAAGTCCCTTTTTTGTTATAAATGCTTGCACCTCTGTGTTCCCTCTGCTTCCACAGATTCTGCTTCTAATTAAACTGGCGATGTGGTTCATGGCTTGTCAAGCAGATTAATGTGCTTTTCAAATCTGGGTTGGTTTTTTTTTTTCTTCCCCTATATTGCCTGCTTGTCTTCCTGGGGTTTTATTTGGGAGGGGAGTGTTGCTACTGCACCTGTATACAGACCCTACAAAAAGGTTTTGGCTCCTAGTGTGCAGTCTTGGGTGAAATGTTGAAGAGCTAGGGGGGAGGGGAGGAGAAGAGCTTGAAAGAAATCTGCTCGTCACAAAATGACACATTCATTGGCGTTTTCCCTTGCATTTGAGTGACGTGAGTGCTTTTTCTGATGGTGTGAATACAACCTGTTCGGAGATATCAAAACTTGCAACCCCCTCCTGATTTCATTCTCCCCTGAATGGGACCATCCATGCTTTCTCCTGGCTAAACTCAGAAGTGGCAGGTCTCATCCCATCCACGGTGCGGAACTTTTGCCATACCAGGGGCTGAAGTGAACTGGCAGCTTGCCAGCAGCCTGAGAGTTGCACTTAATTTGCATATAAATTTACATAGGGGTTTAATTGGAGATAAATGCACATGTTTTTTATTTATAGAGGTTTGCAAGTGCATACACAGAGATTTACTTAAAAAAAAAACAACACACCAAACTCGCCGCTTTAGAGTTGTGTGGGATTAAGGTTATAAACAGGGCTTGGATCGCATCACATTGACAAGCCCCTGACAGCTTGTGGCCCCTTTGGCCAGAGGCTCTTCATCTGTGCGTTTCCTGCCAGCCTGTGGCCCCATCTATGCAGTCTGCCTTCCTCCATCCCTGGTTGCACCGAAAAGGCATGGAGGGACTGTCTGCCATACAGCACGCTTGTTTCAGAGCGGCTTCAGAGCTCGCCCCGCTCTTCTTATCTGCAGGCAGCCTGTGCCATTGCTGTATTCCTTGGTCATGCAGTTACAAGCTGTAGCCCAGAGACCAAATAAGTGTCTTCCTTCCTCTCGTGTGTGATATACAGCCCCGGTAGGCTCCGTGGGCAGCTTGCTGGAAGATAAAATTAATTTTTGAGTAATGCACGTTGGAAGGAATAATCTGAATGAGACATGAACGTTACTGGGTTATAAATTAACCGTAACTACTGAGGAAAAAAGACACAGGCATCACCCAGCCTGGCTCTCACAAACCTTTTCATGTTCTGTTACAGCGTGACGATAGTCAGGCAGAAATAAAATAAAATGGTGCAGAACAGAATGAAGTATAATTATGAAACTTCTCTGTTGTTCTCACAGAATTTGGTGATCTGACGTCAGCTGTAAAACTGTTTAATTTTTCTCATCTCAGAATACTGACGGAATAAAAAGCTGGCCGGAAATGAATCATGCAGTGAATAGAGGGACAGAATTTTTATTTTTTTTTAAAGTAGTTGGGGAGGTGGAATTGAAGCGATTGAGATGAAAAGGTAAAATGCTTGCGAAGTGTAGGCAGGTGGATTTAATGAAGGAATGCGTAAGCCACTTACGTATGGATAGAAATTATATGGCAGAAGTGTGCAACATAATAAGCTGTAGAGAAGTAAATGGAGTGCTGCTGTCTTTAACCTTGCTGTGCAATAGGTCATCCTGCTTCTCTTGTGGCTCCAGCAAGACTTCTAACATGATTCTTTAACCAGGGCAGGGGCAAAAGCAACGCACGGAGGCATTTGAGTCAAATGAAATTACCATGTTCAAAATTGTTAAAGGGAATTCTGTTTTCATGGTGAATAATTAAACTGGGAACTGATTGCCTTCTATTCAGGAACATCCAGGGCTCTTTATAGATCAGCCTTCATCCCCTGCAATGCACTGTTCATTAAAATAGACAAACAAAAGCTCATAATGCATGTTAAGCCATTTTTTCTTAATCAGCTTCCCTGTTTTGTTGGGATTTTATGTCTTTTTTAAGCTCTGTTTTTGGGTTTTGGGCCATCTAAAATGGCCGTGATAACTCCGAGATCTTATGTGCTGAGCTGTTAATGGGCAGCAGAAGCTCCCACCGAGAAATTCAGTATGGCTGAGAGTGTGCATAGGAAAGGAGGAAGATGAAAATGTTAAGAGTCTGAAAATGCAGGTCTACTTAATGCTTAAATAAATAGATTAGAATCTAAATAATATGAAGGCTTTGACAGTGAAATATGCTTTAAAATATTTTTTAAAGTTTATGTTTATGCATTTATCAAGTAAATTACCTTAATCTTCATCAGATCACTCTGAGAAATGTTCACTCAGGCAATCCAGATATGCGTCTGTAATAAGTACATGCAAATCAGTGACAGTATCGACTCTTAAGTTAAACAGAATTTTATTTATTGGATCAGAGGTAAAAGAAGAGAACAAAGCTGCAGCACAAGAAATGATTTAGGCTGTTGATCTTGCAGCTCTTTTCAGGTTTCTTATGTGGGGCTGATGTGTCTTGTGTGGGTTAGAGCAATCTGTAATGTCAGATAGACCAGTATAGGGTAGAAACTGTAGAAATCTAATGAGCAAAAACTGAACAAAGCCTTGCTCTTGGGAGAATTTTTTAAAGTACAATAAAAGTTCCAGCAGCAGCTTTATGAAATATTTCTCTCTATCATCATGACCAGTTTGACTCATGTTTGGCTACGAATACCTCCCTCCCTTGCACTGTAATTTTCTTTTAAAATCTACGAAGTACTTTCCCCACCCCCTGCTTTTTCTATCAGCTTTGTGGGGGCAGGAAAATTTGTCCTTCCTAAAGCCACTGCTCTGCATAACCTGAATTAGAAGCATGTGTCTTACTCTCTGTTGTGTAGATGACTGAAGTGCCGAGAGGGGGTACGCAGAGTGACCCCGGTGAGGAGGACCAGCATGTCGCTGGGCTGTGAGCTGGGCTGGCTCTCTACAGGCTGGGAGAAGAGACCCTGCTGCCCACTTGCTCCTTACTTGTCTCCAGATCTTAGCCTGGAAATGCAGGCTTCCACATACTGTGGTTGTGTGTGCCATCCCATCCCAGATGAGGGATGGCAAGACCCTTGGGAAAGAGGATGAATTACCCGTAGCCTGTCACTTCTTTGTGCTTGAGGGACTCCTGGTGTCCCCCTCCTTTGGGAGAAGGAGAGCCAAAAAATTTCTTTTGGTGAGCCACCTCTCTCTCTCTGTGTCTCATTAAATATCTTCTGTAGGCACTCTGGGATGGCTGCCTGCCATTCTCTTATTTGAATTATGATAGAACTGATTTTTTTTCTTTGAGATCCCAAATCATCTGAACACATCATCCAAGATGCTTTACGTTTTTGATTTTCAAAGGTGTTTCTTCTTTGGCTTGTGCAGTGCTGCGGTTTGGTGGCACTGTTGAGATGCCCCTGTGCCGTCAGGGCTGTTTTTGTTCTGCCCTGTGAAATATTGACATTCCTGGTGTGGGCTTTTGCTGGTGTTAGCACGCATAGAAAAAAAAAAAGACTGATTAAAGGTTTGCCACATGTTGCTCATCTGCGTGAGTTTTCTTTGTTCTGTGACTTTGGGCAGTCCTGTGTATCTGGCAGTATTTCTGGTTTGTGAGAACAGGGTCTGTCTGTCTTTCTTGATTCTCTTAGAAATGTGTGTGGTTTCTTTAATGTAGTAATTTTATTGAACAATTTTAAATGCAGTGCATACATGTATATGTGTATACTTGTTAAAAAGAAAAAAAAAGTAGTAATGCTTTCCAGAAGGGAAAGAAATAGGAAGAAACACATTCAAACTGAAATACTATTTTCCCAAGGGATTTTCATAGGAAGAAACACATTCAAACTGAAATACTATTTTCCCAAGGGATTTTCATAGCTATTGAAGTAATTCTTTCTTTGTGTTTTCCCTCTGTGTAACATGCATGCCTTCTTTCTTTTAATTCCAAGATGTAAATTGCTGCCATTATGTTCTGTATTCCTTAGGATTCTTGAAACATTTGTCTCAACTTAAATGCTAAGAGCCCCATAGCTTCTGAAGTCTACTAGAAATTGTGACTGTTTTCCCAACTTTTTCAGGCATTTCTTTCAGCTGCAGTCGTTTTTTGACTGTATTTAATCTAAGTACGTTTTAGCAACATTAACTGTGTACTGAATTTTCCATCACAGAAGCTTACTGAGAATTGATAAAATTGATAATAATTTAAAAAATTACCTGTAGCTGCTTACTGTTATTTGGTTACTATGAAAATTGCATGACAAAGTTCTGCAGTCTTTTAACCCCCTCAAGCAGAAATTTTTATCTTGAAAATTTATACACTTCTACGAAGAGCTATTCAGCGACCAGCATTTCATCTAGAACTAGTGTTTTGGAAGAAAGATGTAAAGGATCATTCCAGTCTGGTATTTTTATGTCTACTGGAAAAAAAACCAAGCCCCTGTGTTAAAAAATAAATATTTCTAAGCTCTTCCAGACCTGAGCATCATGTTGCAGCTCAGAGGAAAATTAAGCTGCAGTGATAAGAGAAGCAGCTGTGCTGAAAGGAAAATTGAGTGGAAAGGTTTAGCTTCATTATTTGGGGTGAAAGGGCTTTTTTGGACTTAAAGACACAGTTGACCACTTTCAGGTTGAGTGAAAAGTAGTCATCTACAGAGTTTATCTCTTTGGTAATGGAAAAATAATCTCAAATATATGTGTCACGGACAGATAAAATGTTGTGAATGTTTGAAAAAAGTTTTTGTAAAAAAACAACAAAAAAATTAAAAACGTAAAAACCATGTGTGATCCTAAGGTTTGATGATCCTTCTGGGTTCCTTTCAACTGGATATATTCTACAATTCTGTGATCCCCAAGGTTTTTCTAGTAATAAATTGATTGTATTTGTCCTACTTGTTTCATGGACTGCTAAGTAAAGCTAACCTTGTCAAAGAGGGTACATACTATGGTGCCCCAAATGAGTAACCTTTCTGGTTGGCTGGATCTGGCTGGGGGCTGTAAGCTGTGAATAATTAGATTGTAATTAAGATCTATTTATCACCTTTTCTCTTTCCAGCTAATTTAGGCAGTGATGTTAGGTAGATTATTTTGTTCTTTCTGGTGTTAAAAATACAATGTGTTGTTTGCAAATACTGCAGGATTTTTTTAAATGCTCCCATACACAGCTAAATATTCTTCTACAAAAAAAAAAAATATCTTTTTTCTGTATTTTCTATTTCACAGATAAGTTATGAAAGTATTTGTAAAAATCAAGACTAGCCAATCTTTACAGAGGAAATACGATCTTTAATGGGATTTTCCCCATTACATGTTGTAGTCTGGCTTGGGGGACAGCTACACTATCAATTTATGAGTTTCAGCCTCCTTGCTGTAATGTGTAGTAGTGCCACTGCTTCCCATCCTGCCTGTTGGGATCTCTGATGCATATGTCCTACACAGTTACTGGCCCCTCTGATTTGCTGACAGAAGCATTTTGAGTGGGACTTCCTGGGAACCTTCTTGTGGCATTATGCCATTGCAGAAAACTCCTGTGGAAGGTAAAGACATTTAAGGATTGATTTGTACTATTTTTAATAAAGCAGTGTCTGGAGGTACTGGAGCCTAAGGGGAAATTCAGAATATTTCTGGAAGAATCAGATGTATTCCAGATGTCTTTCCTTTTAACCCAGACCTCTAGCTGACCATGCTTTTCTGGTTAATTCCTCATAATAAATTACCTAATTTGGTGGATTGGTGAAGAAAGGCCTTGAAATGAAATGTATCAATTTTGGAAATACTTTTTATTTCCAGCAAGTTAGTCTGATGTAAAGGCTAGACTTGGGTGCGGGGGGGGGAGGGACAGGCGGAAGTAAGAAGAGTGAAGTTGTCATAGAAATAAAGCTGGATTCTGGCACCAATAGGCTTTAGAAGTGTAGTTTTGGACCACGTTTATAGGTCTTGGCTTGTCAGACCTAAGAGTAACTCCTGTGGAACATCTGAATGAAAGGAAAGATACCATAAAGGGAAATTAAGCCTGAGAAGAAAATGCCAACACTTTTTTTTTCCCCCATGCAGAATGCAGCTCTGGATCAGCTAAACAAAAGGGGAAAAAATATGCAAGGGACTCAAAAAGCAATATTCAACTTCCAGCTCTGGTTTTAATCTTGTGCATCCTTCTGTGTTTCCTTGCCAACAACTAGAGGCCTTACAAGTGCTAAAGCACACGGGATTTCCAGTGGCAATAATCATATGTGACAAAGTTGGCTTGATGAAGTCATACTCACCAGGACAAAAAAGCTTTAACAGCTTTGCCTGAGCTGAACTCCCCTCTGCCCCTCTGAATTCCCCTGCAGACCTAAGGAAATGCTGCTCTGGGATATGAGCGCTGTACCGCCATGTGATGGACATCCTCAGGGGTCATTATGATGCAGTGTGGAGCAATCACTGGGCCGTCCTGGATGGGCTGCACTTATGCAGGTGTGCAGATCCCCTGGAGCAGCCTGGCTGAGGAAAGGGCTGGCCAGGCGGTCTTCTTTCTGCAACAACTTTTTCTGAATGCAGCATTTGTAACAGGCTGTTTCCTGCCCAGTTTGGTTACTGCGCTGATAAAATGCGTTTGATAATTCATTATTACCTTTTTTTTTTATATACTCAGCTTTATTACTTCTGAGTAGCAAGTGGATAGTAAGAGGAGTATAATTTTTAACTTTCCTTGCTTCTTTTCAACCTGACTTGCTGCTGAACTACTTAAATGTAACCACTGTATCTGTTTTCCCTGACATCGTGGCACTATTATTTATGCTTCCCAGTGAAATCCCCAACAGATGAAAATCTCTTTGACATCTGCCTTTGACTTACGAAGAGTCTATAATTTGATACTATGCATCTTTTTGGATGTGTATGCCTTCGATTTTAGGATTTTAGAGAAGTGGAAAAGATCTTTCCCCTTTCCCCCCCCAGCTGTTAAAGTGATTAACGTGTGTGTGGTATTTGGCGTGTCTGTGAGTTTTTTAATTTTATACCATGTGTAAGGATTTGCAGCTGAAGTGTAACAACACAGAATTCATTGCACTCTACTTACAGACTTCTGTTTTTATCTGTTTGTCTATTCTAGCAGTACCGATGAGCATTGAGCAGTAAGGTAGTAGAGGACTGTCAAAACCACACTGCAGAGTCGCTAAATTGGTTCTCAACTTCCCAGGCTCCTCCTTTGTTTTTAACGACGTTGTTTCCACAGTGAGAAATCTCTTTGCATTGCTATTCACTGGAGCAGGAACATTAATCATAATTTGTGGATGTGTGCCTACCCACCTTCATTCTTCTTGCCACTCTTGTGGCTCCAGCTCCTGTCTTGTGTACCTTGGCCCATCCTGAGCAGCTCTGTAGCCCATCTGGTTTTCACCCACTTGCAAGAAGCAACCTCCATGCTGAAGCCATCATGCCAGGACTGGAACCACAAGGCTGATTTACAGTTCTCTTACCTGAGAGGTTGGGCTGTTATACCTGCATTTCCTGATTTGATTGCATTTGTAATGACGTGTTTCTGTGTAATAACAAGAAGGTGTGATTTCAACACAGGTAGGTGTTGCCTGCTCTGGCTGGCTTCAGCCTCAAAGCAGAGATGTAAATACGTGAAAGAAAATAAAATGTGTGAGGATGCAGTAGCAAGAGTTTAAGCCTGGGTGAACAACTGGAATATGAGCCTTCTGGGTACGCCCAAAACATGTGGTGGTGGTTTGGTAGCTGAGGCTGAAGCCTGTGCTTCCACAGCCTTACTGCCACTTTTACTTAAATTAGTTAAAAGCCTTTACAAAATCAGACAGACATATGTGAAGATCTGTCTGAAAGTTCCTTTAGCTAAGAGCATGAGAGACTAGTTGCTGGTTGCTTGCAGTAAGAGAAGACGTTTTCCATACAACTGGGTCTGGATCTGAAGGGAGCTTGTTCTGTGTGTAAAGGAGAAATCTGCTCAGCTCTCGGCCCCTCAAGTGCCTTGGCATCTGTGTCGATGCAGGACTCAGTCCTCAGGTTAGATTGGAATGATGGTCTGCATTTTCTTACAAGTCAAGTACTTTCCAACATGGAAGGAAAAAAAAGTTGCCTTGAACTTTTCTGAGCACCAGGAGTAGCAGCATGAAATGGATTTTAGTACTTCCTTATTTGACAAAACAAACAAACAAACAAAAAAAAAAAACAAGAAAAAACTCACAGTTGCTGTTTAGGAGCAGCTGAAGCAGTGTTGGGAACTGGGGACAGAAGAAGAGGAGACTTGAAATAAGTTATAGTTAAAGTCTTCTCTCTGGCCTTGACAGATGCCCCATTTCCCCAGATTTTTGACTTCTCTCCCCAGTCATACTACCCAGTTGATTCCTGATCTTGCTATCCAGCTATTAATGTGGCTCAAGACTGTTAATACCTAAGCTGTGCTATTTACCTGTAAAGCTGAATTGCAAAAAAACCCAATTTTTTAATTTATTCTTGGTAAAAGGATTGGGAAAAGACTTCTGATTTACAGAAATAAAACCTTACATTTCAGTGAATGACACTAGACATGGTGGTTCTTGATTTAAATTCTCATGCAGTAATTTTAAAGATCTTTTTCACATACTTAAGGTGTACCTTTGAAAACAACAAAATTTTAACAGAATGGAAAATACTTATTTTTCAGTAGCTAGCTGTTTGTTTCCTTGAGTTTTTAGTAAATCATTCCTGGTGAATTTGCAGTGTTTGTTGTTGAATGTAAAATTGCTAGTATGACTGCTTGAGATGTGCCTCTCTTATGGTTCCAGTGTTGCAGAAATGAAGTCTGTTTGGACCTGTCATAACTGAAAGATGAATCCTGGGTTTGTTACAAAGGCCTTCAGAATTTCCATAGCGCATATGGGAAGTGAAACTTCCTGTATATGCAGTTGAATTGTGGTAGGTGCTGGAAAGCAGGTAATGAGCTCTGCACACCAGTTCTGATATCACTTGTCACTCTTCTGATCAGTGTGCTGAAAGCAACCTCATGTAGCTTCCCTTTTGGAGACCACATTTTGAAAACCATTTATTTTATATTTTCTTCCATAAATTTTTTTCATGTGTGCCACACACACATTGCTCAGTTTTGTGTTAGTTGACTTTCTTAGGTAATCCTGTTCAGAAACTGTCTTGTCACAACAGCTTTGAAACCTTAAACGAAAGTATATGAGAAATAATTTGACTGTGATAGTGGTTGCAAGACATAATGGACACCATTCCCCTTATGTATAGTATTTATGAACCCCACAATGTTATGGTATTTTGATTTAATTTTCAGTTCTACCCAGTTCCTAGAATAAACCGCAGAGCCCCTTCTTTTTAATTGACCTGTTTCTTTGATCTCAGAACCATGATGCATTTTAAAGTGGATATCATCGTTGTGATGGATTTTTTGCATATTCAGTTTATGAAGGATAGACCTAAGCAAATGCCATCTTAGATGGACTAAGATGTCTGTAGCACTTGCACTTTGTCCCTAAAGGGGAGGCAGACAATATCAGAATATGCAGGAAACATTTGATAAAGGAGCACCTGCTTTTAAGTGCTCAATTTGTAAGATTTGGTCACCTTGCTCATAAACATGGTATAGTATTTCAAACATTGTATTCTCCCTTTCCATTGAGAAGGAAAAGAATACTGGACCGTAGACAATCTGAAAGTGAAAAAGCAATATCCATATATTGCATTTAGAGAAATATACACCAAAAAGGAGGTAAATTTATTGGAAATTTGTGGGCTCTATTCATAAAGTTATAACATCTCTGATTTTAGTTTGCAAATAGGGTGCACAGCTGCAGGTTTTGTTTGTGCTTGTGCTATTGGAGTATTTTGAGCTGGACCAAGAATATGTGCTGTAGTGATGAGATAATGCCAAGTATGAAGTAGATGAGCTGATGTAATTTCACAGGTTTTGTGAGTTTTCTAACAATTGTATGCTCTTCCCCTCTTCCTCCGTCTCCTCCTTCTTCCTGGGAGTGTAGTACTGATAGATGCCTGCCAAGCTGTCGGAAGAAAATTTGGGAAAAATACAATGAAGTGTAAGCTGCTTCACAGACATCTTGAATGTTGGTAGAGACTGGAAGTGCATGAGCAGAAATCCAGTGTCCTCTGTTAACGAGAGGAAAGCTGGTGGAGGGGCCTGGGGAACTGATGGCCAGTGTGAGATTTTGGGCCATGTGAGTTCATGGAGGAGCAAGGCAAGGATACAGTAAAGGGAAGAGGGCATCAAGCATGAAGAGTAGACTAGTATGCTTCCATGATCCTTCCCATCACCAGGAGGTTCATAATCTATTGGCAGATCTCAAGAAAATTGCAAAGAGGGGTAGGATTCTCAAAGGTAATTCCTGCAAGTGGCGTGGCTGAACTGAGGAGCAGGAGGAAAGCTAAAGGCCCTTCCTGGCCACCAGGTGCTGTGTTCTGACCAGCAGGGAGCAGAGTGCTGGGGAAGCTGAGCACATGGGTCCACGCACAGTCAGATCTCATTAATTCAGCAGCTCATAAAGCAACTTGTTTTGATTAACTCAAATTTATGTCTGTGAACATAGTGTGCAAGATAAATTTTTTACTTGTGTTTCACTTGGTGTGGCAGCTGGGGAACCTGCTCTGAGATCATCATCCTGCCTCTTCCCTGCTAGTGGATGGGAGAGTGCCCATGTTTCCAGAGCAGCACCCTAACCTGATTCTGATAAACAAGTAACTAAATAAACGGCCCCGCCTTTATTGCTCAAATGCAGCAGCTGGACCTTGTAAGGTGCTTGGCTAAAATGGAGAGATGTTCGTTCCGTTTACTAATTGATTTTACTTTTGAACTTCCTTTATTTTCAGCTGCGCGTAGCAATAGACATAAGAGGGAGAGGGGGGAAAACAAAACAAAAATCAAGTGAAGGCATTTTGTCTCCTCCTTTCCAGACTGATTCCCTTTGTGCCAGTTTGGACTTCCCTGCAGGCAGACTTACCTGTGTGTAGGGCAGGTTTGTGCTAGCCTCCCTCCCAGATAACATGTGCCTCAGTAGGATGGGTGCCCTGCCTCCTGTCTCTTCCTTGCCCCATGCGACTGGCCTCGAGAGCAGAGCAGCACTGGGATTGGGTATTGGGATTGGTTTCTAGAGCTCAGGCGCAGTGACCTTTGGGACACGGTGGCCCTTGGACCTTGTGGCATGCTGTGAAATTTGCGTGAAGGCGCACATTGGTGTGAGGGGATGAGCAAGGCTCTGTTCCTGAGAAGTGAAGTTTCACCGACCTGGTCCCAAGGTGGTTTGGCACCTTGAGTTTCTGCTCAAGCAGAAATACGTTTTGCCTTTTTGTCTCTTTCATGTAAGAGAAATGTCACAGAATAAATTTGAGGGAATTAACCCATTTGAAGTGTTTGAGATGCGCTCTGTGGGAAAATGGTGAAAACCTTCTCTACAACTACATAGGTCTCTTTCTTCACAAAATCCCTCCTTTTTTGATGTCTCCCTGATCCTGGTCCAGAACCACTACTCTGGCTACAGCCTCACCTACCCTCTGTACTCAGTCTTGGGGACGGTTTGGTAGCCCCCTTTTCTGTATTCTCATTTTGATGTCTGTTCCTTCCTTCCTTCCTTCTTTTCTTCCTTCTTTCCTTCCTTCCTTCCATGGCCATGGCAGCTCTACAGTATGAGCATGAGCACCCAGGCCAACTACCTCCAACTTTGCCAGTCTGTATCCTGAACTCTTCAACTTTCCGCCAGCGCCGCTCTCCCTCTATTCCCCTCTACGTGGGTCTCCACTTACAGCAACCAGTGCACCAAAGGCTGGTTATTGTCGAGAAGTGAAAATTGTTCCTCAGGTTGGTGTTTTGCCTAAAGTGAAGGCTCGGCCTTCTCTCACTGCCAGTTTTTTTTGTCCTATTTCTCTTAACTTCACATTTTTAATTAATATATCATATTTCTTACCTGGCTGAGGCAAAATACATTCCTTTTGCCTCAGTAGTCTGGTTTGTTTGTTTGTTTGTTTTCTTTTTATTGCCCTCTCCTTCTCAGTCCTGGAGATGAATTTTAAGGGTTTTGTTTTTTCTGTCCATATTCCAAGTTCCAGCAGTTTTCCGGTCAGAACCCATTCTGCAACAGGAATGAGGGGTCTTATTATTACAAGAAGTAGGTTTTTTTTGGTGAGAATCTTGCTAGATTGCCATCCCTGGCAAATGTTACAGGGCAGAAACAGAGAAAAAAGGCTTTCAAACTTTGTGGTTTATGCCTTTTTATCGTCCTTTTCATTGCCTTGGTCTTACGTGTGTATTTTTGGTCATGAATCCAAATTTTTACCCAATGAAATTTTCTGTTAAATGCACAAGATTGTTTAACAGTTAAGTAACTTTCACAGCACTTTGGTTTGCCTTTTTTTTGTAATCTACATGTCAAAACATTTGCAGTCTATAAATCTCTACCTTCTCATAGTTCTGACACTATACCTTTTTGGTGAGGTAGGTGGAGCAAAAGGATATCTAGCCTGAGAAATAAATATTTTCTGTTCTCTTTCCAAATTTGAATGTCCCGGGTTTATTCTTACATGTTGTTTTTCTCCCCCTTGCTATCCAAGACTGACTGTAGAAGGTAAACACTGGGGGAGCTGAATGAGATTACAGCATCACTTTGGTAACCTTTCTTAGTGAATGGGCAGTTGATCTGTCCATAATGCAAAGCACTTAATGTATTGAAGCGTCTAAGAAAGCAAGCTACTAGTTCACCACTTAGGGTTCAATTTCCGGATAATAACATTTATTTATAGGGAAAAAAGACTTAGTTCTGCGATGGCAAAGTAGATATTGTCACTCAAAGCACAGTCTTTTTATTAACCTCAGATTTATATGGTTAAGTAATTGTTGTATTAGTAGCATTTCTTGAGTGGTAATGTGGAAAAAAAATAAGACAGATGCCTGTGTACAGTGTGCTCCTTGTTTATTTATCTGTAGTAGGCTGGGGCTAAATTGGCCCACTGTCAGGGGGCTGTGAGTGATAGTCAGCTTGAGCTCAGCTGCCTGAAGCTTGAAACGCTGCGACTCATGGGCAATATGCGCCACGTATTTCTTTGTGTGTACCTCTGTCTGTCCTTTCCTGTGCATAGCAAAAGGTAGGGGAAAGACTTGTGCATAAGTGCCACATACTGAATTTAGTTTTTCTTGAATAAATTGGTTGACTGAAAAAACTGTTGCTTTCTGCTTTTTGTTTGTATGTGCCTATGGAAGCAAAACATATTTCTCTGGAACAGGAAAGCATATAGTATTGAATGAATGCATAGCTTGGTAGTAACACATACAGAATGCTTGGAGGTACTTTTTTTCTTACTGTTCAGATTTTGAAACTAAGGAAAATTCTTCTAATATATCCATTTCTACTCTGTTCCAGTTTCCACAGCATTTTAAATTAGAAATGTCATAAATTTGGTATGAAGCTAAAAGCTTGTTACGAAGTAAGACAGGAGGATATTCATAAAAGGAAGAATATTTAATCTGTCTTCTTCATGGCCATTTTCTTAAACCTGAAGTAAACATGGTGAAATTGAGTGAATTTCTATTAAGCAGACTCCTCTGCTTTCAAGTCACGTTCAGAACAGACAATTGATGGCATATTTCCAGCTGGCAGAGCTGTCGAAAGGTAGCATGCGACTTCAACTCCATTTTTTCCCCTTTTCAACATATGATTGTGCAAGTCTCACCAAATTCATCAGAGAGTAAATATTCCTTCAGTATGTAAAATAAAGAATAGATCTGCGAGCTGGATTCAGTGAGTAAACAGATTTTTATCATACTAGAGAGTTTTCTTCAATAGTGCAGGTGCTTTACATACACATTTTTTTAAAAGATATGATGATCAACTTGGTGTCAACTGTTGAAGTCAATACAAAGTCCCATAAATCTTCTTTTGCTTTTTAGAGGTTTTTGTGGAGGGGAAGGGTAGGGATAGGATGAGGGGTTTGCACAGTGAGTATTTTCTAAAGCCCATTTAAATCTGTCGTCTTTTTCAGAAATAGGAAAAATAGGAAAAAACTTCACCACATTTTGGTGGCTGTTATTTTTTCCACATAAGGTACTTAGGGACTAATAAAGGTGTTTTCGTTTTCTGCTGGTCGTGTCTTGATCATGTTTTGCCAGGTATTAACTGCTTGTGTGAACATTAGCAGCTTCTCACAGCCTTCCCTTCCTGTAAAATAGTGGGAGGTGATAATCTGACCCAAATAAGTAAGTAACAAAATCTACTTGCCTCCATGTCTAACTGATGGCTAGAGTCCTGCCTCTCCCCTCTGGAAATAACTCTGTACCCCTGGGGCTGTTTTGGTGCCTGAGAGCATTGCAGCATCCTGGGAGCACTTCAGAGGACTAAAGCAGACTGCAGCAGCACTGTGGATGTAAGGTCTGTGGGCACTACCAACTTGCCAGATTTTGAGCAGAGACTCAGTATAAGACTCAGTGTTGGGAGTACGTAGCTCTCAGTGTAAACCGCCGGTTGCGTGGTATTTTAAGAGCAAGGTGCATTTGCTCAATGCTTTCCCTGTGAACATTGACACCTAGCGAAAACAGTTAACGTCAACCCAAAACAAGCCTTGTGACTGCCTGTGGTTTCGTTTGGTCACATACCGGAGATGAAAAATCATTGAATTGCTCTTTCCTGACATGTACTCCTTGAATGGAGTTGGTGTAAATTTAGTCAGTTCACTTTGTTGAGTATCAAGAGCAGTGTGATATGTAAATAAAGCTTTATCAGAGATAGATTTAAAATTCCACAGTTGGCAAGGACGCGTTAGCAGTGTAATATAATACAAATATTTACACAGTAACTTCTAAGTCTTCAATAAGTGCTTAATATTTGAAATATGTGTTGTGAAAACATTGACTGATTAAGCCGTACCATTGCTGCTACATCTGTATGCAGCAACTTGCAATGGCTGGGATGCAGGAATCACTGGGAGGAGTAGGTCACCCAGCAATGCAAAGGCATTTTAACAAGTCACCCTTCCCCCCCCCCCCCCCCCCCCCCCCCCCCCCCAGTTTAATTAGGATTCAGCACGATCTGCTCTCCCAAGGTACATATAGCTCCATCCCTGCATCCTGTTGGAGCCACTGCTCTCAGAAGCTGTTGCATTCATGTAACGTGACTGGATGTGATCACGTGCCCAGTGCATCTTAAGAGTGCTCCAGTAGCAAAATTGAGATAACCGAGTTTGTGCCTGCTCACAACATGGCGTGTAATCCTTACTAGTCTGACCCTCCTCCTTGTATCTGTCATGGCCATTTTTAAGGAATTGCAATGGACTGAAATGATGGATTGTTAATCTTTTGTCTGCCCGCAGCGTCAAAGGAATGGTGCTGGCCTCTAACTGGTCTGCTTGTTTTGCTGGGAGTAGAGGCTGGTGCCAGGGGAGATGCTCTCTCTGGGTGGATATTTCTGCCTTGCCTAGTCCATCACTACATTCAGCCTCCAGTTCCAGTATTACTCATGAATAAGCTCACAAAACAGTAGAATCACTAGACTGCAAATTAAAATAAACAGAAACACAGCTCCTAAACTTGCTTGGATGATTCTCTGCTGCCACCTCATTTGCCAAGAGACTGCAAGAGCTGATCCATGCCTAAAAATGTACTGCTGCTGTACAGTCTTCCCCCCCCCTCCCCTTTTCTGGCTACTCTGTTTTGCCTTCTGCAAGCATACAACAAAGCTGAAAACCAGAGTGGTTAGTTCTGTGCTTGAAGTGTGAAGGTCAGGTTGAGTTTATTGTAGGTGGTGTGGATATGATCTATCCTAAAAATCACAGACTTGATCACAGTCTGCCTTCAAAACCATCACTTCACTGTGATGTTGCTAGATATGATTTAACCAGTTCCTGAAATGTTTTGCCATAAAGCTGTTGTTGATAAGCTCTGCTCTGTCTAGACCCTTGTGACAATTTCATTTCACTAAACCCATTGTTTTCCACAGAGAAGCTAACAGACAGCTTCCGTCCAGCCTACAATCTTTTCCCTATGATGTGGCTGGTCATGCAGGAAACCCAGCCCACATAATAAAGTGCCACCTCTTTTCCTAACTGCAGGCTAATGGAAACAACCAGCACCTGATGCTGATGGTGTTGGGGAGGTATCTAGCAGCCTGTGCTTCTGCCCACTCTGTAGGCAGCTTCTGTGCTGCCTGGCTCAGCCTTTGGAAGGGCTAGAGGTAGGCATTGCTGTATGGGGCCCACAGAGATGCCACAAAATCCTAACTTGGCATTAACTCCTGCTGCAGTTGCAGGAGGTTTTCACGTCTCAATCAGCTGTGGTGGTAACATGCAAAGCTAGATTTTGCAAGAGAAAGGTGAAGTAGCAGATGATGCCGTCAAAACCTGATGTTGGGGATGTTGCTGAGGATAGTTTAGCAGGTGGGTGTGGTGTGAAGCGTTCCTGCAAAAATCTGTTCTAAGGTAAGGCTGTAACACCTGCCCATCCCAATAATAGGAACAGGATGATTGCAGTGACCTTAGCTTGCAGATGAAGAGGGGTTGGAGTTTGCAGAGAAATGATGCAATTCTCATACTGTTCATGATGTTTTTGCAAGGCTAAGAGCAAATAATCTTGAAATGAGCTGGCAGGTTTATGATTGGGTTTTATGAGCTTTTATGATGTTTATAATCTGACATTGAACTTGCAGTTTAAGAGGTGAAAGGTTTAAAGGAACACAGTAGCAAAGGTGTACCACTGAATTTCTTCTGGGTGTAATTTTAACGTATGGCTTAGATGCTTCCCTGATGTGGTAGGTTTGCTAAAGTATGGATGATGTAGTTCACAGTGCATGTGTCACTGAGTAAAACTGACTCCATCCATATCGAGTGTTCCACAGAGGGAAGAATTGAGCAGAAAATGTGATTTTTGCTTTTCTAAGGATGGACACGGACTGGATGTAACTGCCTTGTGTGGTGTAGCCACCTAGGCCCCAAAATGCAGCCTTTGTCTTTCCATTTAAATCCCAGGCTCGGAAATATGGTATATTATTGCCCATGTCTGCTTGGTATTTTTTGGTTGTTTTTCTGGTATCGGTAAAAATCTAAGGTTCCCTGCAATCTTTAAACTGGAATTCTTAAATTATGACCTTTCCCCACAGTCCTTTTGGAAAAAATAATACTTTTTTTCCTGCCCCCTGTCTTCTGATTCTGCATCCGCTTATTTTGAGAGATATGTGCTTCAGAGGTCCTGCCTGCAGATGTTTGCATGTACAGCACAAGCCTGTTCTTACTTAACTATCCATTTCTGTTTTCCTGTGTTATCTTGCATTGCTCTACGGGGCTCGGTGAGCCGCAGGTTTGCTGCTGGCTAGCTTTTTGAGGTTTCTGCTATGCACACTACTGTATTTGTCTCCCGGTTCTTTGATTTGTAATGTTTTGCCTTTGATTGCTGCAGAAGGTATAAACAAGCCTGTCAAAAGCCTTGTTTACCGCGCAGATTCTGTGGGGGTGGCTGGTGGCCTCAGACCCTAAAATAGATATGGCAATGAACTGAACGGCTTAAAATGCTGAGAATTTAATTTGATCTTTCTTGTTGCCTTAAATATTGGGACTGAATGAGGATTTCTCTAACAGAACAGAAGGTGAACATGTTGGTATGTGACAGTAATAGAAGGGTCCAGACCTGCTGTCATTGAGATGCTCTTCTGCAATCAGAGGCTGGGCTTGGCCATTGGGTAGCGGCTTGTCTTCTTTAAGTCATTGTACCTGGGGAGGGGAGTGCTATATCCTCTGATGCTACAGCATCCCTGGAAGCAGTTGTTCTGAAATGGTTCCCTGGGTCCTCTTGCGGGACAGCCACTCTAGGAAAATCCGAAGCAGTCCCTCACAGTTTTAGCATCTGTTTTATGCTGGCTTTGCAAAGGAAGAAAGAAGGAACTGCAAAATCACACAGAGGTTCCTTTTTTCCCTCCTCTTTTTCATGTAGCACCATGCAGTTGGTAATATCATAGCTGGGGTTTTCAGTTGTGGTGGTGTGAAGGTAACAATGATTTGGCTTTGACGTGCTGCAACAGCTGCAGAATTCATTGGAGCTTAGAAGCCTGTGAGTTATAGCTGTGATGCCATTTACAGCTTTTATGGAAGAGCTCTTAAATTTGTGAAATGTGTTACTTTTTGAAGTGCATTATATTTGTAATTTGAATTCTCTAAAATCCTGTCTGAGAAAAAAAAAAAAGCTTTGAAAATCCCCCTCTACCCGCTATAAACATGGGGAACTCTTACCAGGCAGGGAAGCAGGTCTCTTAAATTGAGTGATAGAACACACAGATGGATTTGTAAGTGCTAAAATGTCAATTAGTGCACTTAAAAGCTTAATGGTTGTCTTTGATGTGCTTCTAATATCATCAGTAAAGTTTGAATGTTGCCATTGATCAGGGAGTGGAGGAGGGATAAGGGAATTGAATGCCAACCCAAACAGATCTCTGGATGGTGGGGGAGGCACATCCTCTGCAGACCCCTGTTGCATGAGCTGTGCCCCCACAGAGTCAGGGTAGCTGTGCATCACCCCTGCCCTAGTGCTGAGCCACCTGGCACCAACCCAGCACTGCCTGCTGAAAAACCTGCAAAAGCAAAGGAAAAATCATTGTAGCATTATTTTGAACACTGACTTGTTGGTTTAAAAAAAAAGAAAAAGGAAAAAATTGTGAAAAGTTCAAAACTCGATTATGTTTTTTTCTTTATTGGTTTGACACAGATCTGGTTGTTGTGAAACACCTGCCTGTTAAAAATCATTCTGTGTAATTAGGAAAGCCTACTATCTCCATAAGAAAGAGCTTTTTTTCTTTTTTTTTAAAACACCTTTTCCCCAGAAAACCTCCCAGCTGCTTGTCATCTTCTGAATTTATCTACTCAGGAGAGATACAGTGTCTTCACAAATCAGGCCAGATATTAGAGTTGCCAGTGACCATTAGCTATTCTCCTCCCTCGTGTTTTAAATTGTAGTAAGAAGTGAAGCCTGTATGTGGCAGAGCAGCACTTCAACCTAACTTGGTCTGAAATTCTTGACCTGGGTACCTTAGCGATCTACCACAGCTTCAGTTCCAGGTTATGGTCTTTACTCTCCTCTGGCACTGATTATTTGAAAAAATATTTTGCAGGCTTTCTGGGAAGTTACTTAGATGCATTCATCTGATTTATTACTGAGCAATTGCCTCACAGAGCAAATACTGATTTTATTATTTGCTTCCCTGTGCTACTACAAAACCATCATTTGTTTGCTGGGTAGTATTTTGGAAGTCAAATGTATTTAATACTGAAGAGCGAGCTTGGTAAAGCTTTAGAGCATAGGTTTTCACTGCTTATATATCTTGTCTTCGTGCAGAAAATTTACTGGTATAATTAAACTGACCTGAAAATACATTTAGAGTAGCTTTAGAGTCACCTCATATGTTTGGTTTAATTGACTTACAAGCGAGGAGTACAGATTTTGTTTATGTCCCCCAGCTTCAATGGATGCTTCCCTCCCAGCTTTAAAGAATATTCTGTCAGTCGAGAATGTAAACAAGGACAAAAAATTCTGATAGAAATCTCCCTTTTTTCAGTAGTACATCAAGACAAATCAACGTCATGCTTTTAGCGCAGTATCAGTGTGTCCATCCCAGGAGCCTGTGTCAATACAACTGATTTAGTTCCCCATCCAGCTCAGTAAAATTGATTCAGGCCCCAGTATCCTGAGGTTTCCCAGCAATAGGTTCGGCACATTTGGCTGTCATTTCCCCTCCCTGAGTTTAAAGACTGACCAGATTGTTTTTTCTCTTTTTCTTTAAATCTTTTTGTTATCTGATGATTGTCTGAACAATCCCATAGACTGATGTGAAAGAGGAGGAAACCAAGTTAAACATTTCCAAGCTAGGGCAGGGGACTCCTTGCATCACCCAGACCTGCTTTGGGTCAGATTTACGCAAACTTGCAGGTCCATTGCTGTGTGAGTTACTCTGTGGGTAGAGTTTACCACGCCCCAGCTTTGACAGTGCTGGCCATGGTCCTCCTGCAGGGCTTTGGTGATGGAGCTAGTCATGCAATCATGAGCTACTGCAGTGCCATCAAAGTGAGTCAGGTGAGCCAAAACCTCCTCTCTGATGGCTTTAAACCAGCGCAACCCATTGGTACTGGAAGGGTTTAAATGAGGGTGAGTACAGCGTCTCTGCTTGGTCGAGAGTTATCCAGCAGGGATATGGTGACCTTCCCAAAGTTCATACCTCAGAGTTACTGATGGGCACACAGCTATATCGAACAACATAGCTAAACTATATAGGCTTTGGGCTAATGTATTTATTTCACTGGGAGAGCAATGTAAGTTTTATATTGGCAGATGCATATTTTTTTTATATATACGTACATAGATATAATGTATATATATATATATATATATACACACACACGACTGTACTCCTAGAAAGCAGATAGATGAGCAGATCTTTTCTTATTACAGGCTTCAGCATCCTGGTACCAAAGTCCTACTAAAGAAAAACACTGACCTCCTGTTGTACTTGTGAGGATAGATGCTAAACACATCAACAGTTCTCCGGCTTCTCTAAAGTATTGACACCACTGACCAACCATTCAGACACTGTGAAATGCAAAAAATCAGATCTCTTTAAGTTCCCATAGAAATACTGAAGGCAAATTTATAACACACCAATTTTATCTTCCTCTCTTCCCTACTACCTTGGCACTATTTTGGCATGCAAAAGGTGTTAGTGTTTTTCAAGTTGAGGATCAGGCTAATATACAGGAGGATTGGATTAGCCATACATGTCTGTAGGTCTTGTTAGCAGACATTTAAACTGCAGAAAATATTTTTTTAGTGGACTGTATTTGTATGGCTGCATACTGGAGCTTGAACACCTTATAAAAATATGAACTGGATCAAAATGAAATTAATTAGAAAGAATATATTTGGATTTAATTAACTTGAGCCGCTGAATACTCTTTGTGCATACTGGGTTTTATGTGTCTATCTGAAGTGTACTTGGTGGAGAGTTTTAATTAGAACTGGAGACAGAGTAAGAATATTTGGAATGTGAAATTTATAAATGGCAGCGATTTTCAGCTAGGGGTATAGACCTTTTTTGGAGCTTGCTACCATTTCTCACTTCTCTTTTTTCCCCTCTTCTTAATAAGCTACTTTTATGTTCAAATTAATACCAGATCCTGAAAAAGAAAAAAATCCTGTTGTGGCTCTTGGGCTTCTGCAGCATGATCAGAGTTGTCAGATCTGCAGCTGCAGGAGATTTTTTTTACCTTTGTGTGTTTAATGGCTCATACTACTCTGTTCTTTGACGGTAACATTTAAACGTAAAAGTGCAGGACTGTGGATGGCACAGGACATGTGGCTGCCTTGACTACTGTCTCAGATGTCAGACATGCCAGGACTCAAAGAACTGATTTGGCAGCTATCCAGCAGATTTTTATAAAAGCTCAGTTGGTGGCCAGAAACCCTGGCTGTCAGAGTTGTGTTATGCAATAAATTGTTTTTCAGCAGAAGTTTCTAATCCAATTTCAGCTGTAGTTTTTTAGTACTGTGTAATCAAAGATAAATATATATCATTCCATGGATTTCAGAGAGGTGAAGACATGCAGTGTAAGCATCCCCCATTAGGTTGGTTGGTTTGTTTTTCTTTTAAGAAAGATTTAGACCTGTTCACCTACACAGGAAATGATGCTTAGATTATTTTGGTTTCTGCTCGGGAGGTATGTATTTGTATACAGCATACCCTTTCAAAGATAACTCAGTGTGCATTTTAGGAGATGTTCCCTTGTTTTGAACAGAGCACCAGGTAAGGAACCTATTTATCAAGTCAGAGCTTTTGCTCAGGCATAAATTGGCTACAGGTGATGGTCAAACAGAAAATTCTATCTTGTCAGGCTGTCACCTATCCAAATCGTTGCAGGCCCTGTCCCTGTAACAGATACACTCCTCACCCTCTTATATTTCCCTTTCACTCCTCTAAAGTAAATAATTTTGGAAAAAGTGGGTATGGTTCATCTGAATGCAGTGAGATGTTTGGGGTTTACAGTATTGACATTACAGCAAAGTGGTTTTCATTTCCTGAATACTGTCTGTGGTGCCCTCCCTTTCTCACGGTCATTGTCATGGTTTGGTGCTGAGGTGGGCTTGCATCGCTCTAAGTGTGAGTTGCTGCTCAAAGGGACAATCCCACTTTTCTCTCTGCCCCAGCAGTGGTTGCCGTCTGGTTATGTGGTTAGTAATGAGGGAGCTGATCTGGATGAAGACAGTAATTTTTCTTGTCTTGGGGGGGAGATTTTGATTCTTTTCCCCGATAAAGCTGGCCAAGTGGCCACATAGGGGCTGGTGCTGGCATTGGGCTTGGAGCAGGTGCATCCCAAGTGGTGCCAGGTGAATTAATCTGGTTATGAAAACCTCTCCCCCAGTCTGAGTAATTATCGTATACCTTTACACCTCTTTCTTGCAGCACTCCACCACCCTTGGCTTCTCTCTGCTGCAGGCTCTTGTCAGAGCCCGAAACTCAGACACTCTCATTGCAAAATGGTTGATTATATTCCTGGTCTGGCCTAAGAAAGACGTAACTGTGAAGTCATGGCTATTGGTGAGAGTTGGTTTAAGTTGAAGTCCTGCTGCAAGCTGATAAATTAGGAAAATTTAGAGCTGTCTTTACTCTGAATTTGTTTTGTCTTAGCCTTTTTTTCTTTTTTCTTTTTTTTTTTTTTGTGTTTATCTTGGCGGACCAACACGGGAAACAGTTGATGTCTTGTAAGGTTTCACTAGTTTCATATTGAGTAGTAGTTTTCTAGAGGTGCAGAACCATCAACGAGGCCGCTGAGTTTATGTAAAAGAAACAACACATGAACTGACTATTTTTCAATATTTCATTATGAGGCCGAAGATAAATTTAGGAACTATTTTTTACACCTCAGTTCTGGGAGCCTGTATGAAGACACATGTATTTGAAGATTCTGAGTGTAACTCTTCTACCCTAATGTATTTTTGCAAGAGCAGGTTAAAGCTCACTGAGCTCAAAAGTGCCTGAGGCCTTTAGTGACCCAAAAACCGTAGCATTTCTCTCCCGTGCTGCTCTTCAGAATTCATCTGAAAGGAGGAAATGCAATCCCTCCTGTGTAGTAGGAGGCGGTGAAAGGGTGCAAACCAAAGGGAGATTGCAGGCAGTGAAAGCTGTGGGAAAAGTGCTAAAGCAGGGAGAGATTTTTATTTTCCTCCAGTGTTTCTTTTCTATGTTAACATTGGTTCTGCTAGTCAGGAACTGTAATGTAATGTGAGTTCTTTGGGGAAGTTTTCTGTAAGTACGAAGGGAAAAAGTCGCTATAATTACCAGATACGCTTAAAATGCTATAAAACAGAACCATTAATAAAGGAAATTTCCCCTTTCTTCATGTTAGTTAGCACATTTTAAAAACATGACCTATTTTCCTAAACTAGACAGAACAGATTACATTTTCCAGAAGGCATGAGTCACTGTACTATTAAGTCTCCAAGCTGTATCAATCTTCATCAACTTAAGCCATTCATGAGATTTTATTTTTTCTCACTGAATATAAGCAGTTTGTTTTAAATGAGAAACTGCTACATCCTCTCTGGATAGTTAAACTTGATTAAAAGGTTAAATATTAAATAAGTGCGAACTTTATTCTGAGAGGAGAAGGGAGTAGAGGGACCTTGATAGTAAGCGAAAGACTACAAGGATATTACTGTGGGTATATATATGGGTATAACTAGTTTTCACCATGCTCTGCTTGGCTGTAAGAAGTCCAAGCAGCATGATAGCTGACAGAAGGAGCCAAAAATCTTTATTTATAGAGCTTCAGTTGAATATATTAGAGTTTCATATCAGTACCCTGGGAGTTCAGACTTTTGCTAGGAGTATCTGCTGAGGAGAGCCTCTGCTGTCTGGTCGAGGAACAGCCCATGTGCTCCTGCAAGTTACTTAGAGACGGAGTTTACACCGATGGGCCAATAGCAGGGTTTCCCCCTGTGAGGACAATGTGGTTAGAAGGTTGATGGGACTATGTAATCCATTGGAGACTTCTGCTAACGCAGCAGGGGAAGTACCCAGTAACACTTTGCGCTTTCTCATGAGGTTCCTGCCGTGCCATACTTATACTGAAAAAGTGGGCTGTGTAAATGAATGAGCCTGCTAATTGCACTTAGTAGTGCTAACTCACCCAAGCCTGCACAGAAGGATCACTCTCAGCCTCGGATGGCGTATCTAGGTTTTCCTCCAATTTCTCTTAGGTCTGACTTCTAGAGAAAAACAGGTGTAATTTGCCTTCCAAAAGGCAAAACTCTGTTGAAGGTCTTGAGTCCAGTAAACAAATGTTTCCATCTTGGTCCTTCAGCTGAAAAGTAATTTATATGATCTCTGAAAATGTGTTTTCATGCAAAAGACAGATTTTTGTTATGTTTCTAACTAAACACAGTAAAAACCACCCTTTGAAATAGTTCTCCTTCAAAAATATCCTTGAGGAAAGAGTAGAAACTTGTGGTTTAGTTTTCCCATTGCTTCAAAATGACCTTCTTGCATCTGTGGGAAAGACTCTCTGGGGGCTGTTTAACCATGAAAGCATATTCATTTAGGGCATTGGGTGCCACAGTGATTTTAACCGAGTGTTGGCTGCAGCACTGGAAAAAGAAAAAAGAGGGAGTTTGTGTTTTGTTGTTTTGCTTTTTGCAACCTGGCATGAAGAATGAGGTCAGGAGATGCGTGCTTGGGAAAGACCCAAAGAGAGAGCTGGAAACACGCCAGCCTCACTGAGTCATAACACACATGCTTATAAGGATCTTTGTACCTTACGAAGTCCTGACTTTTTAAATAAAACCATCACTGCTGTTAAAGTATTTACATGAAAGTAAAACAAATAGCATGGAGTGCCTCATGGATTCTCCCTTGTTCCAGTTTTCTTTTACCCTATGAACTATGACTCCTGTTTGCTTAAGGCAAGGCCAGGGCCAGGCTGAAAAATGTTGTATCTGTGATGAATGAACGCAGAAGCTTCAGTCATGCTGCTCGACGAGTGCAGCAGCTCCCACGACTTCAGGCTGACATTTCACCTGCCCAGGAGGTGGTGTAAAGCTTGCCCTTCACTTCTGCTTGCTTTGCCTTTGTTTCAATAAGGATTTGAGTATAATTTTTGAAATAGGAAGGCTGTGTGCAGCCTGCGAACATCACCTCTAGAACTGTAAAGCTGAAAGCAAGCTGCCAGCCATACAGCGCGAGAGAAAGCTGTTCTCCAATCTATGAGGTAACATCCTGTGTAGGAATGTACCGTGTCAGTAAATGGGGGTTATGCTCCTCTTCCCTATCCCCTTGCACTGAACTTGCCAAACTGTTGCTTGGCTGAACTGATAGATGTTCAGATATAAATGTACGATATGAGGTTCCCTAAAATGGCACAACAAAGAAGGTGGCATCATGATTATTTTTTTTAGCAGTTTGAAGGAAATGGTGCAGTTGTGTTTCCTTATTCTGCCCTGGGGCTTCCCAAGTTGTTTGTATCTGTTCCTTTTATACTGAGTTTAAAAATAATCTTATTGTCAGATTAGGAGGCAGAAATCATCTCGGCTGACCTGCACAGTGAAGGTTATGGGCTTGTGGTGATGAACCTACAGTTTAAGATGTTATTCAGTCCGTTTTTGGGTTTGAGTCAATAATGGACAATCCATTAGTTCCCCACAAGTCGTTTCAATGGCTAATTACTTGCACAGTTGCAGAAACTGTTTTTTAATTCTGTCTTGCATTTTTCTGAATCGAGTTCCAGCTGTTGGATGTTATTATACCCCTCTCTGCCAGCCTCAAGAACCATCTATTAACAAATCTCTACTCCCTGTGGAAGTATTTAAAGGCAGCAGTTGAGTCAATCCCTTTGAGGTTGGGTTTTGGGGGGGTGGGTTGGTGTTGAGAAGTTACATAGATTAAATTCCTCAAGGCTTTCACTTGACCATACTTCTAAACTGTTCTGGGCATGTGTATGTTGTTTTGCTAAAGTGAGATAACTCCTCCAGTTGTTAGCAGTGTAAGTGCAGACGGGGCACATGACGGCTCTCCCTACACTGGGGTGATGAGGCAGAGGCGATCCGACCCATGTAATTATGGTTAAATGTGTTGGGAGCTGGAGCTGCAGCCGGTGGAGCAGCAGCTCAGCTGGTCTCTGAGTCAGCTGCTCTCTGGCTTGCGGCTGCTTTTGTGCTGTAGGCTCTGGGGAAGATGTGTTCGACCATTGTGAAACCTTTTTATTGCCCCTGCATATGGAGCCATGTGAATGCAGGTGTTGGCAGTGGCTTTAGCCCCTTATTTTGCTGACCTTGGGTACACATGGTGTTGGGGAACTTGATGACCTTTTTTCAAGCCACACAGAGGGTGTGGGGAAAGCCCACAGCAGAACAGTGTAGGCAGGACAGTGGCTGCAGTCTCAACACAACTGGGCTGATGGGAGCTCTGGTGTGGAGAGACTCTCCCATGTGCATTTCTGTTGGCAGTGCTGCTGTTTCAGAGGTCAGATGAAGCCAATATGGTTCCTCTCAAGTTTTACAGCTCCAGGAGTTGAGTGTGATGTGAAATGTTACTGTGTTGCTTCAGAGGTTGCTGAGAGAGGTCTTTGTTCCTGTCTTCTGGGACCCATCTCTTTGGTGGTGGCACTAATGCCCACGCAACCCTCAGGCTGGTGGGAAGGCGGGAGTGTCTCCTGCAGTGGTGCTGGAGACACCAGCTGGCACCAGGAAGACATCTTGGCTGCCTTGTCCCTTGGAAAATTGGGTGCCAGGATGCAAAACATCCTTTTGCTTGTCCAGCACGTTGTCTGGGGAGAGGGAGATGACTTCAGACTGTTCACAGGAGTACTTGGGGAGGGTGGCCTAGACCAGAGGCCTCTGGTGTGTGGTGATGAGCTTCTTCCCTCCCGCAGGCGGGACTGTCACTGGCATGTGCCAGGGCATGGGCTGTACCTGCCAGCGGTCGCTTACCTGCTACAGTGGCCATGTGGTCAGCACATGCTGATTTAAAGATCAATCCTGTCAGCTGGTTTCACCCTGTCACTACTGAAGCAGCAAATGCCACCATGTGCTCCTTGCAGTGAGCGGTCTTGACAAAGTGGATTTAATAGGGAATATATTTTTGTTTGTTTGTTTGTTTAAATTATTTTTCTGTGTTTTTTTCAGGATTAAGTGGGCCAGTGGGATCAGGAAATGATGGGTATTTTCGTGCAGCTTCAAGCTCCATGGGAGCTGTGTGGTCTGGTGGAGGAAGGAGTTTGTTCGGGGCCTCAGACCGGTCACGGTGTCTGATGGGAGAGAGGCCTTGGGCGGATGAGGGCTAAGGAAAGTGGCACGTCTCTGAGTATGCCTGATGTTAACTGGGGTCGATTGTTACACAAGGCTTCTGTATGCCTGGCTTAAATTATGCAAAAATACGGGGTGATGGTTTGGTTGCCCCTTGTTAGGGTTTCTGTGTAACTCATTTAGGCTTCAGAATCAGAAGCAATGTGCCTGGCTGGAGGGCTCTTCATCCTCTTCCTCTTCCTGACCATTATATTAGGGATTTGTACAAATGCCAGTGAAAGGAGCGAGTGGTGTCCCCAGGCTTGTGTCCATAACATGAACAGGTGCTGAAGGTGCTTATGACTGTTTCCTAACTGAGCGTGATTCCTTTAAGGGTTTATTAAGTAATTTCTGTGAAAACAGAAATGCACGACGTCCCCCTGGGCCCTTGTTGGTGGGAGTATAAATGGGGCCATCTTTGGGCAAGCTTTGTTGAAATCGAGCAGGCTGCAGCTCTCAAGTGTTTAGTGTCGCTTCTGCTTAGGGCTGAAGTTGTGTTTGGCAGCAAAAGGGTAAGCCATAGCTGTTGGTATAAACCTTTGTTGACAAAATAACTGGATGTACTAGTCCTTTTAAAGTGTTTGCCTGGAGGTTTTTTCCTTTTTTTTTGGTTGCTCTGGGTGTTGCGTTACAAAGTTTGCTTTCTTGGCCCAGAGCTGCCTGTGCTCTAAAGCTCCTTGGGTATGGCTCAGCCTTCTTCAAAATGTAGGAGCTTGTCCCTCGTGCAAAATGCACATCCTGCTGCCAAAGCGCTGGCTGCTTTCACTGCACTCATTTTGTTGCCTTTTTTTGTTTGTTTGTTTGTTTTTTAACCCCCGCCAAGTAATTTGTCATAGAAATTTTTTTTAGGGGTGGGAGTTGGAAATGGTTTTGATCACTGAATTGGCTGAATGCCAATATGTCACTAGAGGATCAAAGAAAAAGCTATCACTGGCCACCCTAAGCTATGCTTTTATTTTTTTTTTTGAGTTGGTGATGCCCAGCATTACTTTGGCACATGGGATGGTCTAAGCTCTCCTGCCTCCTGGTGGGGATCCCTGATGGGGCTTTAGGGATTTCCAGTGTAATGTGACAATATGCTGCTGTACACTTAGACTTACCACTTAAGGTCTGCCTAGAAATATTAATCTTTTGTGTGGCAGTGATGTAGCCCTTGAGGAGTTCAAGGGCAAGAATGCTCAAAGAGTGATTTCCAAAGACCCTGAGACAATTATAGGGCTTATGAAAATATGATGACTTACCTATCTCACGTCTTTATATCAGTTCGCTGACTTAATTTATTTGAATGCTAAAGACTTTAGGGAGTTGCTTTTCCAAGGAATTAATCTTGTAACTAAAGTGAGTTCTAAATATGACATACACTAGTATTCCTTTTGACAATGTAACATTTGTCTCCTCAAAATAAAGTAGAAAACATCTGCCCCGTGAGCCAAATTCCACTTGGCTTTACGCTGATATTAATTCAAAATAACTTCATTGTTATCAATGTACAACTTCATTGTAACACTGCAATAAATGCAAATCACAAAACCAGAGGGAAAAATAACCTGAGCCAGGAGGCACAAACCAAGGCCAAAATGGCAACAAGAGAAGTTAGTTCACGAAACTTGCCTCTTAAATTTCTGCAACATTTGTTTTAGTGGTTTTTTTTTTTTCCCTCTCCTCCTAATTATCTGGGAGCACTTCCTGGCTGTGATAAATTTCTCTGTGAGGGATTCATTATAAGGATTTTAACAATTAAGTTTCACTTCCTGTCTAACACCTAGTACATGGCTACTGCTGTTTGTAGGATAAAGGATTAGAGGGACTAATGCCCTGATTTGATGATAATAGTTATGTTTCTGTTCTCTGTTAGAGGCGATCAGGTTGCATTTTCTTACAGAGTATTTTTCTTAAGTTTCTTTCTTTTTTTTTTTTTTAAATTATAAATAAACTGTGTAGCCCTAGCCTTTGGGGTTTTGTTTTTGTTTCAGAAACATGCAACTAATGTCTCCTTTCTGTTTCCATCTTCTTTAGGATGACAGCGATGGGATTCCCTGGTCAGAGGAGAGGGTGGTGCGGAAGGTCCTTTATTTATCTCTGAAGGAGTTCAAGAACGCACAGAAGCGGCAGCATGGCGATGGCATTAGCGGGAGCCTCAAGGCAGTGAACGGTGAGATGCCTCTGTGGTACTGCTGGAAGGATTCAGTCCTTTTTCCATGGGGTTCTTCCGTAGCAGGGAAGGAGACCAGTGTACCTGGTCTTTTGACAGGTACACTGTGCCGTTTTGATCTGCAGGGAGGAACTTGTTTCTGAATTGCTTGAAATGCCCGGTTTGAACAATCCATATGTTTTGGTTCCTGGCTAATTGATTGAGATAGGGATCAAGGTGGAGGGTAGGTGCCAGGTGGGAGGACAGTAGAAAAGGAGGCCCCTCAGGTCAGCCTGCTCCCTGATATGTCAAGTATGTCCCCAGAGGAGGTAACCATTTAAAGGTGATTGACTCCTGTTACCTTGGGGAAGTACTCTTGGACAGAATTGATGTACTCTCATTTAGGTGCAAGAAACTGGCTTACTAGCATCTGTCTCTGGAGTCATCTAAGTCCTCAGGTGAAGTAGCATATGATCTGCATCAAGATTTAAAGGGCTGAAACGACACAAACGCTTTGATGTTGGACTCCCCTGGTTTAGCAGTTCACAGAGCAATTGTTTAAAGGTATTAAAAGGAGATGCAGACAAGCTTAGATGACAGGAACTAGAAAGGAGTTTAATTTTATTTCATTAATGCTTTACCCAGTTATTGTCTGTTGCTTCCCTTTCCCTTACAGCTCGCTTAAAAAAGCAGTGGTGTCCTGAGAGGTGAATATAAAGTGTGTCTCTTTCAGATTCACTTAGACCCTTACTTGAAAAGGCTTTGTCATGCTGGCTTGAGCCTTGAAAGTGATGACTAGCAGGATTCAGATTTCTGGGCAAGCTTACAGTTTTCTCTTCACTCACAAGAGCTTATTTGTTTCTTTATGGAGGTTTATGACAGTTCCTTTTAGGCATGTGCATAACTATACATGTGCTAATGCATTAAAGCAGCAGCTGGGTGCTTACTTGGTAGGTTATTCATATTTATATGTAGCTTGTGTTGTTGATGTGGTGAGTCAGATTTCACTGCGTTTTCACTGAGTGTTACTGCCGACAAGGCAAAAACCTAGAGGAATGGCTGGATGACTACAGGCAGCATGATAGAGTTACTGTATTGCATAAGCAATTGCAAACTCCTTAATGTGATTAAAGAAGACCTCAGACTTCCGAGTTCAGTAATAATATCAAATACTGATCTGATGGGAAGGGGCATCTAGCTTTAAGAGCAATCCATTAATAAGCTTGGAGGTGTACACAAAACAGTGCTGGCTTTTTTCCCTCCAACACCTCTGCATCATTGATCTTCTGTCAAACACAATTTCTCTTGGAAAGTTTCTTATTCTATTGTGGGGGTTTTGTTTAATCAAAGGAAAAAAGTCTAAAGGCATGGAGCACAGTAATTGTGTGTTAGGAGGCTTTGATGATGTGCCAGGTTACAGGATGACTGAGGTTTTTATGGTGTCTCGTTTCTCCAAAGGCAGCTTAGATAAGAACTGAGTTAGCTGGGAATGCTGTGTCAATGCAGGTACCAGATGTATGCCATTGGCTTCCTCTGGCAGCAGCACAGCTCGCACCTTCAGAGCTTTTCTCTTTTAGAAGTAGATGATCAGTTATTTGGGGGTTGAGTTTTTTTAACTGAGCCAGAATGATAGTCCATGTTGCTCTTTCTGTTTGCTAAATGATTATTAAAATGTCCTGTCTCAGCACTGCTCTATGTCAATACCACTGTCCAAAAGCTTTTTTTTTAGCCATTGATATTTGAAAGAATGTTTCGTTATGCAGAGAAGAAAGATTTGCAAAAGGGAGGAGGGTTGATATTGTGCTGTGACATCAAGAAAATCAATTTAAACATGTAATTTGCTCATTTCATTAAAAAAAATGTAGTCATGTATTTTCAAATCCATGTGTCTCTATGGACTGAGAAAAAAGCAGGTCATCCTAAGAAACTACTGAGCTATTTTGAATTTAGGGAAATCGAATATTTTAAGGGTGAGTCTTAGATCCATGATTTCATACTTTTGGGAATAAAAAATGTTTCCTTGTATGTGTCCGTCATTCCAACATTCAGGCCACCACCCTTGTTTTTTGGTCCTGTGTCCTTCTGATAGCTGAAGGGACCACAAACAACTAGGTAGCAGGATTTGATCTTGGTGCCACCATCTGTCATGCAGAGAGAATTTATTTGTTCTGGTTTTATAACTGTCATCCCTTAAATTTATTTATTCATAGACTTGCAACCTGCAATTTGTTTTAGTAGAAAGTACTTATTTGTAGCAATAGAGGAAGGTAAAAGATGCACCAGTGCCTTGCAAGAAGGTGAAGGTGTCTTTAAGAAGCTTGTAGGGATTTGCAGTGGTTGAAGTTTCATAGACACACTACAAAAGTTACTTTGCCAATGTTTGTGAAGCTACAACTAAACTTGTATGAAAATGATTGTCAGTGGTGTTTCATCTGGTGAGTACAATACTATCATTAATGATTTGGTAGCTGGAATAATGGTGCCTCTTTGACTGATAGTGTGAAAAGCAAATTAATTTTAAATGTGAGAGATGAACCTATTAACCGGAGTCTTTTCAGTACTAAAGTTTCTGCAAGCTCTGAGATGTGCTGATCATGGCACAGAGACAATTAACTTCGATGCCTCTCTGAATAATAAAAATAAAATTTAAAATAAATAAAAATTCAAATTAGTTTTGGTGATTATATGTGTTATAATGCCTTGGCTGTCTCTGCCTCACTATTAAAGATACTTGTTATCCTGACAATAATCCTGCCATTTTCAGTTTGTGTCTGAAACCGTGTTACTTAAGTGGTTGCAATTAAAGAGAAAGGCAAGTGGGTATATTATGGTTGTTGTATCAGTGGTTATATTGCATGGGTGTTTATGTTGATCTGGGTATTTGCAGAGTATAGAATGACACCCTACAGTATGCCTTTGTTTCCTACGTGTTCCTCTCCATTATGTGGGAATATAAAATCTGAAGGAGGTGCTTCTACTGGTTGTCAAGAAACCCTCTGCAGCCCTAAATGGGATACTGGAACTCTGATTATGGAAACAAGGTCGTGTGCTGGATAAACCCAGAGGGATCCCTTTAGTGACTTTGATTACTGCTGCCTGTCATTTGCATTAGGATTTGCAGAATAGGGATTGGTGTTTGGAATAGTGATACCAATTTTCAGAGATCCTCATCTAAAAGGAAAACTAATTCTCTTAGGAAATTGTTTTCTTCTTGTGTAGCTTAGAATGTGAGATAAGGCTATTAAAAAGGCAATGAAAGATGTAATTATTGCTTGCATTCTGTTGATGAGAGTATATCCAGTACCCTCAAAAGAGTATATCATAAAGCAAACTTTTATGACCTAAGATTTTAAATTCTGTTTTTCAAAACTTGCGATAAAGAAGAAATTTGTTATATGGAAGTACGTTTCTTAAATGGAAAAAGTGACTAAGTTGGCTTATTTGTTTGAGGTGGTTGGGTAATCTACAGAGATGACAAAGCAGACGTTAGAATTATTCAAGCAGATAGTGTATTTTCACCAGCTATACTTTGTCCTAGAAAGGTGTCATGGCAGTTTCCAAACATGTCAGCCTGGTTAAGCTCATGGCAGGCTTTCTGGTTGAGAAATCAAATGTGCATGAGGGAATGCTTTGGTTCAAGGCAGAAGTTGGAATTCTTGTTCATTAAGTAAATAAAGAGATGAGTAAAAATACGTAATTTTGCTGTCCTGAGAGATTTAGGCTTGTTGAAGTCATTATGTATATTGTTTAAACAGAGAAGGAACGGTGTCAGCACTATGATGGAGGTGGTGGTTGGACCATACATGACTGTGGTGCCCCTTCCCCCCTTCACAGAATTGTTTCAGTTGGAAAAGACCTCCAAGATCATTGAGTCCAACCTATGACCAAGCACCACCTTGTCAGTTAGACCGTGGCACTAAGTGACATGTCCAGTTGTTCCTTGAACACCTTCAGGGATGGTGACTCCACTACCTTGTGCTGATCTGCTTCTGCCCTCAGCCATTCCCACACAAATGCTAATGTTACTTTTGTTGGAGAGTTGCTTTAATCTGTTTTCCACAGATTAAATAACTCTGCACTGAGAGGCAGGAGCCTCTGAGAGCTCCTGGTGGGACCATGGTGCCAGACCTAGTGGCAGCAGCCTCCTCTGATGCCTGGATCTGCCCATCCCTTGGCTTCCACAGTGGCTGTTCAGGCAAGCTGGGACAGGCAGCAGTGCTATCTGAAAATAGCTGGTTTTGTCACTGATGCACAGATTTTCAAGTATTTTCTGCTCACTGCATGAGGTTTTCTGTTGATGCTCCCCAGTGAGCTATATTGAAATGAAGGTGCCCAGTGATAGGGTGGCATGGAGCTGGCTTCATCTGACTTAAGCTTTCCCCTGGCCATGTAGATGGTACTCCAGACATGGCATGAAAATAGCAACAGATGTGCTAGAAATGCCTAAAGACTCCTAAGCAGGGTGCTTCAGCTCAGTGCCCATGCGTTATCTGCCAAAAGGCAGGGGGTGGCAGCAGCTGCCAGTGGGGCAGCCATGTCTTCTCTGGACTTAGACCATGTCTCTTCTCTTCCCACTCATGCAGATGAAAACAGAGTAGCCCTTGGGGAAGTGCTGTTGTTTCAACTGTGCCTCTCTGTGCCCAGAGCAATGTGTGTCTCCTTCCTTCCTGGTGCAGACGCATGACTGGACCGCTACTCAGGCTTTATTTTGAACAAGAAAGCAGCCCTCTTCATTCACTGTGGTGGTTCAGATATACTGATAACTTCTTCTCTCTTATTTCTGAAGGCTGCAATTAAACACTGCAAGAAGGTTTTATGCTAACATTTGTCTAGGGAGCTTTTCACTCCATCAGTGATGTTAGATTGCATTTGTTGACAGTGGGTAATGTCTGTCAGTCTCCTAAGCTTTAGTAGAAGATTGTAAGTGTGCCAAGGACCCTTGTCTGTAAGTGGATTTTAAAAATGCATTTACAGAAACAGAAATAGCTCTTTCAACTTTGTAATATTTTCCCTTTACATTCAGAGTAAACAGCCTTTTTGGCTAGTTTTAAACTGTGATTAAATATAGATGTTTTCAACTAAAAGGTTCAGAAAATATGCATTTGAGCAGATTTGTCATGGCACTCAACATCACTTTCACTTCGGTGCTTGCTGTCAAGTGAATTTAAAGATTAACAAATAAATAACAGGATGTTGGGGTTGGGCTCCATTGAAAATTTCCAAATCTCTTTTCCTTTCTTTGTTTGCTAGAATAGAATTAATTTTTGAGCCTGCCAGGGACTTGCTTGTTCATTGACTGACACAGGTTCTTTTTTGCATTTTCCATCATCACCATTTATAATAAAATTTGCAGGTCAAATTACACCTCATTGATGTTACCCAGTTTGATTATGTCCAAACGGTGCTTCTGTCTTAGTATAATTTCAGTGTTTGGCAAGACTGCCAGAAAATTTTCTCTCACAGGACACCCATATTCCTTTTTCTCTCAAGTATGAGAGATGGATATTTTTTTTAACCTGTGAAACAGGGGAATTATATAATTAATTTTCTTAAAACTTACTTCATGACTATCTAAAAAGAGTTTCTGTTGCTCCTGAGTGCATTTGTAGTCAAACTAATTCTAAAAATAATCTTGCCTCCTGCTTCCCTGCATATTGCTAATTGTAGGTAATGGAAAATGAAAACGGCAATGAAGAGTCTGCAGAGGCTCTGCACAATCTGTAGCAGGCTGAGTTATTGTAAGTCTAAAATAAATAAGATGAGGAAAGGTGGGAAAGACTTTGGCAGCAACCTTTCACCTCATGTCTTGTGCGCTGACTCTGCCATTTGTCTGCCTATGCAGTGCAGCCAGTTCAATGTACTAATGTGACAGAAAACTATCCAAGAAAGAAAATAACTTTTAAAAAAGGAGATAATTTTCTTCTAGTTTATTGTAATACACAGGTTCATGAAGAGGTCAAATGAGCACCTTGTGCTCTTTTGGTGGAAATGGGGGACCGGAGTACCTTGACTGAAAGCTGGAAGAGGAGGAGACCGGACTCATCCCTTTTGATAGTAGCAAGCTGCTTGGTTTGGCACAGTCATCTTGTCTAACCACAGTCTTAGGATTGGCACAGTCATCTCATCTAACCACAGCCTCAGATGCTAGAAGGGACAACAGTTGCCAGGAATAGGAGCAGAAAAAGATGCAGCTTAAAAGTTCACTGAAAAGTACTTCACAACTGTAGGTTTTAGACTTACGTTTGTTTCTCTTAAAAACAAACAAACCAAAAATCAACTAATTGCCAACTGGTCAAGGGAGGTGATTGTCCTGCTCCACTCTGCGCTGCTGCACCCTCACCTCGAGCCCTGGGTGCAGTTTTGGGCTCCACAATGTAAGAAATATATAAATCTATTAGAGAGAGTCCAGAGGAGGGCTACCACGATGATGAAGGGTCTGGAGAGGAAGCCATAGGAGGAGTGGCTGAGGTCACTTGACTTCTTCAGCCTGGAGAAGAGGAGACTGAGGGGAGACCTCATTGCAGTCTTAAAATATCCTCACGAGGGGAAGCGGAGGGGCATGGTATGTACAGCCGAAAGAATGGTGGTGGTTTTACCTCAGAGGATTGCCAGTTCTGTCAAAAATTGTACGTTTTGGCAATTCTAGTTTGCTTACTTTAGAAATGAGAGTAAGACATACCCCTAAATCAGTCATTGAAATAGTATACTCTATTTTATTAGGAAAATAGGAATGTAATGGGAAATAAAATGAGTATCACAAGTAAATGAAGAGAGAAGTTTCAGTCATACACACAGACTATGTAATAGTTTACTGTAGTCAGTCCTAGGGAACTGTATTTTCTGAAACTGTCTCTGCTTGGCTTTGAATAAGGCTTTTGCTAATTTTTTTTACAGCTTTGAGCTCTTAGTGCAAGACTAAATTTGTATAGTACTTTCAGAATATTAGAGTATGTTTTCGGTCTTCAAGGGGCTGTCTTGTGCCTTAGAACCTCCACAACAGTTTTTCCTTGGCATGGGGACATTTTAGAAACAAATTGCTATGTGAAAGAGTTTGAGAACTATTTAGTCCAGCAGGGCATTTCTAAGGCCATTAGGCTGTGTTTAATTGGGACAGGTGTCATGTGTGCTGTAAGCCTTATTGTGTCAACCCTGGCAGTAAAGTGGTTTTAAAAGAAAAAGCAGAGATTCTGAAACTGCTGATGGGCACAGTGGCGACTTCAGCAAGTTACCTGACACAGCTGCCAACCTACTGTGCTCTTCACCTCAAATACCCTACATTATCTGTGATTTTAGGCTTTGACTTGTTAAGAATATGGGTTGCCAAATGACATGGATTAGGGGATCCTCATAGTGATGTGGAGTAAACTGAAAATTTCAGGAGATTGGTATCACATTATTTTAGGTGTCATTGACCCCATTTGAATGTAGAATTTCTGATGTGAAAAGCAAGGAAGTCAGTCACCTTTTTGAGCAATGAAAAATCTTCAGGAATTAGTCACATTCATTTCATGGCCTGTAATGGTCTGGGAGATTGGTTTGTGCTCTGGGCTCGTGCCTCCACATTTCAGTTTGGTTTCATTGGGATATTTTTGATTTAAAATCTCCAAGGACCATTCTGAAATAACTTCATTCTTTAAGTTACTGATGCTGATGATAGATTCATCGCATAGTAGATACTTTCCAGAGCTTGTGGGTGTATGTTTTGTAAAAAATAAATATAGCTTAACACGTATACTGTTAAGTAATAGCAGATTGCTCTGCATAGTAATAAATGTGCATGCATTTTTAAATCTTTTCTGTTTGTGTGTCTGACCAGCACAGATTTATTACATGCAGTTAATGTGATATTGTATTCAGAATTAGTTGAATACATGTTTTCAATAACCTGCCTTTGATGCCCTTTACTTCCCAATTTAAATGAATTTAATGCTGTTAAGGGGCAAGGTCCAGTCTAAGGTGTAGATATAGAAGCCTTGTGCTTAGGGTGACAAGGGATGATGTTGACAAGTTTAACTCACAGATATTGTTTCTGGTACGTCTGAAGGAGTTTCCCTTTCTGAGAGCTAAAAATTGCTGAATTTCCACCCTTATCCATCCTGTTTTCTCCCCTTATGAGACTGTTAGTGAGCGTTGAAATTGCAGTCAGGACCGTGTGATGTTTCAGATGTGCCCACAAAGAGGCTAACTCATTCCAGATAAGCCTTGAACAGACAACATTCATTTTTTACTTTGCTCAGAATTTCCTGTGCTTTGTTCTGCATCTGTTTGTGAAAGACTGCGTTATCTTTGAAAGCCTTCATCTTGTTTTCTTTATTCAAGCTATATGCTAAAATGGAAAAAAGGGAAGAACTGGAAGGAGCCCAGCTGGAGCAACCTGCCAAAGATCCCACAGAGGGATAGAGCTGGCAAACTCCTGAAACCTCATCAGCTGACCTCTGGTACAGTTTGGGAAGCCAGGAGATAAGCCACTTTTCCTGCAAAAGGTTTGGCAGCCTCAGCCAGTCCTTCCGAGTAATGCCCAAAGACCATGACCACACCATCATTTAATTTTATTTTTCTCCTCCTCTCAGCTTCAGTAGTGGTTGACCTTAAAAAATATTTCAGTTCAGCCTCTTCCTAGTCTCTGTGTGTGTGTGTGTGTGTGAACAGACATGTTAGAGGTAAAACGCACCTTGACATGCTCCGTTTCAGCTAGGTTGTCTCCAGAGCAGGTTCTTTGTAAAATACCTCCCTCAGACAGTGGTTGCCATCTCTGGTGCTGTGAAAGGTGGAAGTATTTTATGGCCAACTGTTTTTAAAGATGCTCTGCAGAGCATCTCAGTGTTTTCATGTTATGCCTGCTGTGTATGTGGAGAGTGAAAAAAGCTTAAAAGTGGTGAAAATGGCACAGAGGGAGTACAGTTTTTTCCCTTCTTCACAACGTGGGAATTTTCTTTCTATTCTGGGTGGAAATGCTGTCACAATATTAGCAAGGGGGTGCTACAGCAATGATAGAAGCATGCGGTCTCATATAAAACATTGAGAAAAGGCATCTGGATTGTACTGGCGCAATACAGATGTGGGTGTGTTGGATGGAGAGGGTGGAAGAAGAATTTCATCCCCTTCTGTTTTTTCCTGACCCCTGCTCCCTTGCTGCAATGTTGAGATCTTGTTTCAGAGCCTCAGGCTCCCTCTCACTCTCTGGCTCCACATGCCAGAAGGAAGTGATAAGGTTGCACAGAGCCACAAACGTGAGGCATCATACAGGAGTGGGCTGGGGATGGTGAGAGGCATCTTCCTGTTACAGTCTGCATGCAGGGCTTGATTTGCCTTTGCTTCTCTTGGTTCCTGTGGTGCATCTGTCTAGAAACATGCTGTTTCTGTGCGAAGGAGAAGAGTTTCAACTATTCTCTTTAATGTGACAATATACTCGACTGGGCAGTAAGCAAATAACTTTGTTTTGCCAAGATAATCTGGTGCTTTCTAGAGTAGTTGTTCTGCCTCTTTTCATCTCAGGAGGTCAGCAGCAATTACCTTTAGATGGAAGTCATGAATAAGGGATAGAAGTTACCAGAATGTGGCTTGAATTCCAAATCTTCTTGAAACATAGTTTTTGCTGCTTCTCCCCCTCCCCAAAATCAATTGAAGATGGCCTTTTGTGCAACAATGAGGTCTGTGGTTAGGGAGTAGTTGTCAGGTTTTATTTAGATGGAAACCTGTCCCAGAAGCTTTACCTCATCTCATTGTCCTACAGGGATGAGCTTCAAATGCCAGTTTACATTTGCCTGGAAATGACCTTCTCTAATTGAAATGAACAAGGCTGTCTTATCTAAGTAGATAAACACAGCCCATTTGCAATTGTAGATTTAAATGCACTCTTTCATAGATTACCTTTTCACAGTATGGCTCCATGCTTGAATATTCAAAGTCTCATTAACAACAGACCAGAATTGAAGAGTAAATGTTCTTTGTGAAAAAGAGGTTTTAGACCTGCAAGCCGATGTTGATCTCTCCTAGGCTGCAGGAAGACTGGTACAAAGTCCCCTTTATGCCAGTGTGGAAGGCGCTCCAATAAAACTGGCATGCAAAGTCATGAAGGTTGATTAACGTTCACAGCATAACACAGGGTTATATACAAGTACTCTGCTCATAAAATAGAATAAATGGGCCGTTAGTTAAGGCATTACTTAGCACAGAAAACCATCTTTCTTTCTGTTGTGGATCCAGACTTCTGCCATTAATAGCCTGGAAAGCAGAATTTTTAGAAATAGTTGACTGATTGGAAAAATGAGTTTAAAAGGCTTTCTGCGAACTTGAATATTGGGGTTTATGGGGAGGGTAGTTTTGCAGTCTTTCAATTTCCCTGGCATAGTTGGATATCGAGATGCTGCTGAATTACCATCTGGCTGGATCAAAATTGTAACTGCTAGGTAATTTAAAGACTCTCAAATAATTTTGGACTCAGTGGGAATAGTCTCATGAAAACTAAATTTGCAGGGAAACTTAGAAAGGGACAGACTCTTGAGAGAAAGAGAGTCTGCTCTTCGGTCTGTGCTTTCCTACTTCCAGGAGAGATTCTGCCAGTACATACAAAAGACTCAGAAATTTTACCAAGGCTTTAGGAAAATAGCTTTCAGCTTTTGTTTTGTGACTGCTATCCCTCCTGGCCTTTGTTGACCAGAAAGTAGACTGAAGGAGATGATGTTTTTCATGCCATCTGTTTCCCTTTACTCAGGTTGAAGCCAATGGAAAAAAAAAGTACTAGTTTGGTGTCCTCTTGTCACCAGAAGACTTCAGTTCCCTCAAGTGCTAAGCAGATAGGAAGGACCTCACTAAACTGTTTGATGTGTTTGTTTGCTTTAAAATTGAATGCTGTTCTCCAGCTGGAAGGAAGAAGTTCTCAGCCCCAAGGTTTGGGAGCAGGTAGCAGTGGCAATTTAGCAGGATTTGGGGAATTCTTACAGTATGAAGAGGCAGGAGGTGCCTTCTATAGGGGGCAGATTTTGTCCTGACATGGCCTTTCAAGAGCAGAAGAGTATTTACACAGGTCCTGCTCTAACCCAGGCGAGGACATGCCAAATGAAAATACGACTTCAGAGGAATTAATTTTCTAACATGTAAGAAAATTCTTATTTCAAAAGCATGCCCCATTCCCCCTGCCCCCCCCAACCCTGAAGCTTACAATTCAACTGACTATAGGTACTGTTTTGAGGAAAAAATGGGGTATGGCCCTTCTGACTGAGACCTCAAAACAGAGCTTGTGGCTTGGTCAATGACCAATGAGTTCACACATCTGAGAACTTAAAAGAAATAGGCTGTCTTAGTATTTAGTCAGAAACTACAGTGAAAAACAAAGGGAAAGCTGCTGGAACCTCTCAGATTGCAAGAGCTTCCCACGACGCACGTTTTCCCCTCAAAATTCACTCAAGTACGATCTATGTTTAAGACTACCCTAGCCACAGTTTTACTTTAGTTACTAACCAGCGATTTGCAGCAGATGTTGCTGAACACATTTTATGCCATCTCTAGAAACAGAGCATCACAAGTCTGCATGGGTCCCTGAAACACTGATGGGTGGCTTCCTTAGGAATTGCAGAGAAAGTGTTCCCGGTCCAAATCTAGCAGCATCTGCTGCCGATTCCTGTCATGAGGGATATTCCTATGTGTACTGCTTGCTCTCTGTGAAATGTAGGTCAGGATTTTTAGCTTATGATTGCTCATAGGGCAAATAATTCTCGGATAATTCCAGTACTAACAATACTGAGCAATTAGGAGTATTCCCGCTCTTTCTGTTTGCCTGAGCTCTTCATCCTTTGTTGTTGTCCTTTTTCCTCCCTTTTAATAGGAAGGAGGAAAATGTGTTTTCCTGTTTCTCAGTGTACTTTTCCTCTCCAGCTACTTGTGGTTTTTTATTCTTTGTCCTCTTATTTTATGTATTCCCTTTGAAGCGGGAGAGTCTTTTCCTGTGCCATGCCATGCCGTGAGGACAACTCCAGGCTGCTTGCTGCAGGCTCAGTGTTACAGCCATAGAGATCATAGATTTCTTTTTTTCCTTTCCCCCCACCCCAACTCCTGGGCCATCCAGCCTAATGTGAGAACAGATTGGCCTTAGTATTTGGAGAAAAGATCTATAATAAGCACTGGGGACATGCTGGTAAAAAGCATCAGCATGGTATACCAGCTCTGTTGGAGTACTGACTGTACATTAATTCTCTAACTTATAATTAGCTATATTAAATTCCAATTTTCTGAAAGGAACCATTATCAAATAACACTCTGTTTGAAATCTCAAAGAAACATAAGGAATGAAAGCTTAGTCCTCTTATGCTTTCATCTTTCAGAAGCAATCCCTATCTCAACATCTTGACCTACATTTTCTTTTTACCCTCTCCAAGAAACATTGTGTGGATTTAATGTCTCAGAAGGGAAGTAAGTTTTTTTTTTAGTGCATGTGTATGTGTTGACATATAAAGTTTGGGGAAATCAATGAGGCCTTCATGTCCTCAATGACTTTTTTTGTTTTAAATACTTTAAAGTGTTTTTCATAATATCTTTGAGGCTGATTTTAGATTCAGAAAGAAATTAAATGTAAAAAGTCCAACCTGTTCTTTTACAAGTGGCCCACTTTTGTCAGTCTAGGTTCTGCCAAAGCCTTTCCTCATTTTACATGGCAGTAGGAAAAAAAAATTGGACTTTGATTCCTGCTCACCACTTGCACCTAGTCATATGCTTTTTTTTTTAATGATTAAATGGGATGGTTTGTTGTTGTGGTTTTTTGTTTTTGTGTTTTGGGGTTTTTTGGGGGGGTGGGTTGGTTGTGTTATGTTTAAAATTCTGGGGTTTTTCACATTCATTCTGGCCTTTTTACTATGTAGCTGTTTGGTGTTACTAATAAATAGTTGTACATGGGAACTGAACTTTAATGTGGGTGGCCTGAACATGCAAAGTTTGTCAGTGCTGCTTTTCCATTAGATTAGTCCATCCTCTCCTGTTGGGAGATATGCTTGATGCCATCCTCTCTGCTTCATCCCACCACATGGGATGTCCTGTCTTCTCCCACTGGAAAATATAGCCTTGCCCTGTGTGGGAACAGGTAGAATTGTTCTACCATTTGTTGAGTGTGGGGTTTTTTGGTGTTTTTTGGGGGACTGGTGTGTGTGTCTCTGTCAGCACTCTAAACACATAAAGTGCTAAATGCATGCTAAACATTAGTACTACTTAATAGTCTTTGTAGCTTGAGAAACAGTGTAGGGAGGGAATGTTCCATCTCCAGGAAGACTTTGTTGTCTGAACTGTTTCAGTTTAATATGTCTCTTCAGCTTTTTATAGGGTACTGTGAATGTACAGAGGGATTCCAGTTGTCCTTTCCCCTCTGCCTCCGGTATTGTCACATCAGATTGAAATAGAGTTATATTATTGATAGTCAAAACATTGCATACTTTTGGCCCTAAATCGGGGGGGGGGCGTGGGGGGGTCGACTGTAGTAATACAGTGGTGAACTTCAGCATACACACAGCCTCTTGGGTATATTTTGAAAGCTCACTTACCTCTTTATCATATTTCTGTGCTGCTCCATTGCATATACCTCCCACCCCTTGCTCCCATTTCTTTGATGCTGTACTTAAAACAAGAAATATGCTAATGGGTGTTTGCCTTCAATTACATGAATGCATGAACGGAAAATTCTGTGTAACGACTTCTTGTTTTGGGGGGGGGGTAAAACCCAGTATTCTTTAAAAATTGCAGGATAAGACTTTATCTAATTTGCTTCTTCAGAAAGATAAAATCATTAAGTGTGCATCAGTGTATAGTCTTGATTGTGTGTGTGTGGATGGTTGTTCCGAGGTTTGTATTAAGTCAGGAAGCAGTTAATGTTGTTTCACTTCCTCTTCTGATGACCTGAAACGTGAGCAAAAAAAGCTGTTTAATAGCAGCAGAATGTTTCATGGTGGTGGAATTTCTTTAACTCCTCCGGGGAGTGGCGTGTCAGGAAGTCTCCTTAACATTTCAGAAGCCCTCTCTCCAGCATCAGGTTTTCAAGTGGCTGGCCCCCTACCCCAGCTCTCATCTCTTCCCCCTGTGGTTCGCCTGTAGAGCTCACAAAAGGGAGGTGAAAGTAAGGTTAAGCTGCTGGTCTCAAGAGCTAGAAATAAAGATGGAAATTGCTTGGCTTATGAGGAGCGTTTCCTTTTAAAGGCTGCTACAGCACTGACATTTCATATGTCGATGCTTCAGAGGATTGCATTAATGCTGGCAAGAATCCGTTGTCCCTTCAGTTGAAATGGGACAACTGAATCTTGCCAGATACCGCATACAGTCTGGCAGGTGGCTGAAGTTTACGTTATCCAGTGCTTTTGAGGTTGTGTCGCTCTTGCTTTGGCCTGTGCACCATTCCTGCAGCGAGATCCTCAGAGGTCAGCTGATGGATGAGCATAGGATCCTCCTGCTTTACCCCCTCACCTGCTCTCCAGTTGCTGCAGCGCTGGAGCTGATCTGGGAGGGCAGAGATTTCTCCTAAGCGTCTTCCAGCTACCGATTTATTTTCCCCTTGCACATGCACAGCAGGAAGACGGCTGAGAGAGATCCACCAGCCTCTGTCACTGCTATCAGTGTGACATAGGAGATGGGCTAGAATCCTTACCTTAGGCAAGGGCTTAGTGCTCGAATAGAGGTGAAATGTCATAGCTCCCGTGCACACCTTTGTGAACAGATTGTTCATTCACGTCGGGCTTTCATATTGCACTTGTGATTTCAGTTCGCAGCACGTGGCCTAAACGCTTTACTGTCACGAGCCTCCTCTCCTCTGACTGCAACTCTGCAAACGGATTAGAGGGAGCTGAGTCGCAACAACAGAGCAGTTCTTCATCCTGAGCATGGAGTGTACTCCTCTGACCTTTAATTTAAGTGAGGATATGATACTACTCACTTGTCTGCCCCTACAAAAAAAAACAACAAACCAACGAAACAAACTCAAAGCATCCAAAAAAAGGTCTGTTCCCTGAGAAGGGGAGAATACAGTTCTGCAACAGATTTCTCAGAGAGACAGGTGGATTTTTTTTATTTGTATTGGCTTTTTTAAGCAATCTGTTTCTGAAAATATGTTTGAAATGCATTTGCTTACTGTATGGTAAAAAAATCTTTTTATGGCCACATTGCTGTTTCATGCATTCAAACCATGTCAAGTATTTTAAAGAATATGTCTTTATAATCAATTTAGCAAGCTAGATGAAAAACCAGTGGCAAGGAGGAAGGCATCCCAAAAGATCAAAGGCTGAGTTTTGGGAGCTTTCCAGGTGGTCGAATTTTTCTGTTGTTTTATGATGCCTTGTAGATACTTTCTCTGAAAGAGAGGAAATAAATGTTATGCTGGGTAGATGGTGTCAGGGAGAAGGGCTGCCCTCAAGGAAAAGCAGCTCTGGTTTTACCCTGAAGAGAGTTGCCTTTCCCAACTAGCAGTGAGGCACTGAGCTTCATGGATGAAATTTAGGGTTACGGACAAAAGCCAGTGAAACCAATGGCTTAAAAAGAGGTGTTTGAGAATTGCTCAGACAGCTCTCTTTCCTCCCTCTTCTTGGGATGTCACAGGGCCTTAATGCTGACCTGGTTGTCAAACCTGCATTGAGGCTCTCAACAAATATGTGAGTGCTCAGGCTGGCAGGGATTTTGAGATCTGGCTTCAGGCAGTGCTGGTGCATCCCTGGTGTTGCAGGAGGCAGCCTGCCTCCCTGCCTGCAGTCCATCCGGACTGCCTTGACCTCCTGGGCAGGGGAGGCCTGTTTGGCATGTTGCTGAAGAGGCTAGGGTGTTAAGTTAGAAGTGACTGGGACCTATTTTTTTTTTTTAAATCAATGGATATTTAATTGCTCTAAACTCAGAGATCATAATTCAAATGCTTAGTAGAAGGAGGTGACATGCCAGAGAAAAAAAAGAATCCTTGTCAGCAAAAGAGGTTGACAGCTTGACTCCTGGAGCTGACTGATGGATGATCTCAGAGTTAGGGAGGGCATGTTCACTAAAAAGTTATTGAAAAAGTGGAGCGAAAGTAATTAAAGTGATTTAATTCAAATATCTGTCATATGTAACTTGAGTTCATGTAGAACACCTAGCATTTAGCTCAGTTAATTTTTCCCAGGACAGGACAAGGACTTTTCCCCTCCTTTTCTTTGATAGAAAGCTCAGAGCATCTCCAGTGAAGAGAGGGCTGAATCCATACCCATATCTGCTGGCTGCATGGGGCAGTCACTGTTGCTGTGTCGCAGCAAACAGGATCGTCATCGCTCGTGTCACATCGGGGGGGAGTGGGGAATTTTGTGCTATCTGTCTGGAGGGCTGCCCATGCTCCTGGCAAAAGTCATGAAAGGCAAATCCTCAATGACATGCATTGAAATATCAAATGGGACTATGCAATTAGAAGAATGTCATTCAGCATTTACCTTTCATAGCTTTTGTCACAGAGGGGCAGAATTAGAGACAATTAAGCAGAGGATAACCTCCCCAAAAGGGCTTTCTGGCACTTCTCTTGTGTTTTCTCCATCTTTTTTCCTAGAGCACATTGGTGTGCTTAGAACGCTCCTTCTCTTTGAGTCCACTGCTTTGCTTACTTTTGAGGTATATGTAGAAGGCAAGTCCTGCATTTATGTCTCTGATAATTTTGTTTAATTTGGTTTATTCGAGAAAGAAATAACTCAGGCTTCCTGATGCTGGCTGTCCAGGACACCGGTTCCAGAAATGGGCCTTTCTTCACCTCTGTCTGACAAGATCATAAACCCAGCCTGTTTGTGTGATCCCTCACCACAGATTGCTTGGAACTGTGCTCCATTAAAGGAAAAGCATGTAGCAAGTGTTTGTCAAGATGCTGTTTTGCTATCGTATCTGGTTGCATGCAGATAGGCAGTTTTCAAATCATACAGTCTGTAAGGGTTTCCTAGAAATCATAACAAATATGGCCAAGCCTTGTTAAGCCTCTGGGTTTTAGCTGCACATTTCTCTCTTTTCAGGCTCACAAATATTCATTGTAAGCCATGAGACATTGCAGGCCTTTTTATTTCCCTTGTTGTTTTATTTGCACATTCATATGTTGTATTTTCTTCCAATTAGCAGACTCTTCCTTGCTTGACTGTTTGCCTTCACCTTCTTTTTTCCTCCTTAGTTTATACTCCGTGGAGACGCAATTGCTAATTTTTACTTTCTAGTGTAGAATAGCTGTTGTCTAGAGAAATGCTCTTGGCATAGCTTTCTTTCTCACGTTACTTAAAATACCAGAATGTCTTTTTTTAGTTTTCTTTTTTCATTTTTACTGATCTACCTAGTCCCTCGGTGCTGAGGTATGGGTATTTATTGTTCCTTTGTCCATCTGTACCTAGTGGAAGCTTAACTCTGAAACAGGGTGAGTGAGGTATGTCATGGATATGAGGTATGTGATGCTGAGGTGGGGGAAATAACTGACTGAAAAATGGGACTGCTACTGTTGTATTACAGTTAGGATGCCTCTGTAAAAGTGCATCAGGAGATGGAGGAATTGCCCTCACTTGGTGACATATAGGTGGCAAAGAGTCGGTTAACTTTTCACTTATCAAAAGAGATAAAACAAAAAAAAAAGGTAGAACAAAAAGAAAAAGAACAGAGCATTTTAAAATTAAATTATTTGTTTCATAGGCATATTGCAGGTTTTCTTTACTCTCTCCTCCCGTGGGATGTTACCCCACTGGTTTTCCATTCAGCTGTAAAATTCCCCGGGAAAGGCAGGATAAACAAGGCATGATGGTTTTGGCATACAAGAACAATTTATTTGTATGTCACCGATAATTTTGTTAATACCCGAAAGCTTAAACTTTTCTCTCTTACAGTAGTTATGCTGATATTTCATTTACTGATAGACTTGAAGTAAATGGAGACAAATTAAACGTTTGTGGACCTGCTTGTGTCTGTAATTTCAAATAAAATGCATGTTTAACTCTTGTTTCCAGATTGCATATGTTACTACCAAATCAGAGAAGGTGTCCTGTAGGACAGATGTTCCTGGCATAGCTGCAAATCAAAGGGCACTTTTCTCCTCAGGAAGAAATAAAGCCACCCCGTCCAATGCCAAAATGAACACGAGGCACACACCACTGAGGGATTTTAATAGTAACAACCCTGTGTCTCATGTCATACTTACTGTCTGTACCTCTCCCCGCTCCTCACTGTGGAGACCGATCTTGCTACCTTTATTTTATAGGTGAGTGAGCTGAGGAGCCTGGAGGGGGCCCCTGCTTGGCAGTGGCTGCATCTGGACAGAGTCCAGGTCCCTGCATCCTAACTAGGTTCTCTTCCTGGTGATGGTGTTGCCATGCTTGTGCTAAAGGCTTCGTGCCCTCTTCCCCCACATCTCTCTGATCAGCAAAGGTCTATAGCTTGCATTTGGAGTCCTCTTGTTCCTTTGAAGCTTTCTGACTGCGGTCAAAGGAGGCTGGGGGACAGAGGTGGATGCAAGTTGTTGTATTCCCTGGTGCTAAAAGGGAATGCTTACGGTACCAAACACTTGGCTGTGTTTGTCAAAACTTAATGATCTTTACACAGTCTGGTACCTACTTACTGGAAAAGCTACTGCTCTCCCCTTATCATACAGCTCCAGGGGCAATTGGTAGGAGCTCGATAGCACAATGGTACAGTACAACAGATAATGAGCAGCTGGTTGGATGGTATACCTCAGCTCTCTTTCCTTCTTTCTGTGCTGCTTCATTCAGGACAGCCCTAGTTTTTAGGTTTTGGGGCACTCATTCTTCAGGTTTCCTCCCCCTACCCCCCAAAATCAAGAAAAACAGTTGGAAGAATTCAAGAGTTTGTATTTATGATTTTAAGCTGCTACTTAGCTCTCTGCATTTATAGGGAGGGGATTTAAGAGAAATCTGTTTGTTTCCTTAGCTTTTTTTGAGTCAGTATTACTGCTGCTCTCTCCTTCACCTGTGGATGAACACCTACCTTGCTGCTCATCCTGTTGGGTACTCCTAGGAGTTCCCTGCCTCATCGAGGCCACACCATTGTGAAGCCTAGCCAATGGCCTCCATTCTGCCTGATGAAGAATAAGGTGCCATGTGATTCCCTGGGGCAGTCAGGGGTTTGGAGTTTTCATTGTGTCCTTAGAAGCAGAGGAATGTCTTTAAGCAGAGGGGTGTGTCTCTTTGAATATTTTTTTTTTTTTTTAAAAATGAACCTAAAATAATAGAAGTATGAACAGGCTTCAGGTGAGGTTTTCCTGTGTGTATATATGCTACAGGCATTGGTAGACATTTCTGGGGGGCTTTTTTGGTTTCTTTTGTTTTAAATTTCTTTGAGATGCATATTTCATAAGTCAAACTGAGGCTTAAAGTATGTCATATGGCCTGGGGTAAAATAACATTAGGTTCATTTTTGAGTGTTATAGTCTTGTTTCCATGAGTTTAATACCCCACCTTAGCCCCATCTCAACTCCCCCAAATGAAAACAGAACAGCCTTGAAAGTGTTGTGTTGAAACACCGGAGCAATCTAATTTTAATTGACACTACTTTTGGGTAATGGACTAATGCAGGAAACCAAGTCACAAAATGTCTTTGGTTGCTTAATAGTGGTTTTGGATGGAGATGTAATGGAAGTAAGGAGCTTCTTTCAACCTATATAATTTAATCAGTTCTCTTTGGTGATCTTGTCTTTTGACAGGCTGACAAACACATCTTGTGCTGTAATGTCATTCGTGCTTGGCTTTCATAATAATGATGTATATCTACATATAAAAGCACTCTTCTAGTCATTTATGAAGATTGTACAAGCTATTCACTAACAGTTTCTGGCATAATGGTACTGCTTTATGCATATGCTCTGTTATATACCACAATCAACCTAATGTCCAGTGGCTTGTCATCTGAAAAGCCCACGTACCGTTAATTACCATCATGGTGGCAACACGGAACATCATGTGGTATAAATGATGATGGTTTCATGCTGTGATTTTTTTATTTAGAAACAGAAAACTGTGTGGTTTTGCATTACCAAATGAGATGAAAATAGCCTTTATGACAACTATAGTTAAAAAAGTGGACAGGGAGTTTATATCTCTTATCCCAGAGAAAATGGTTGTGGTTTTGTTTTTAAATTATGTTACTATCATGAAACCCCAGTTCTTTAATCTCTAAGACAACCAGGGCATGAAAATAGGCCTTATTTTTGAAGCATGTTGTCTGTTTAATATGTAATGTGATACCTTGTCATGCTGTGACAATGTGACAGATGGCATTTGCACTATAAAACTAAATTATCTTTTGTGCATAGCTATACAACAGCTAAATACAGTAACTCTGTACAGTATGCTGATTAATGTAGACTGCAGATGTTTTGGAGATACCAATGTGTTTAAACTTCGCATCAAATGATTAATGGTTTTATTAGACATGCCTACCAAGATCCTGGTAGTGTTTCAGCATGTAGTCTAGCATGTAAAGGGCATTTTTGGTAGAAGACAAATTTAGGATTACAGACAACGCAAAGTAGATTTGTATTGCATTGCAGTTGTTTGTCTATTACTTATGAAAAATGGATGAGGACTGTTCATTAATGATACTATACAAGTAAACTTGTATATAAAGCTATATAGCTCATAATAAACTGTAAAGTCCTGTAGTTAAGAATCACAGAATTGTTTAGGTTGGAAATGACCTCTAAGATAATCAAGTCGAACTGTTAACCCAGCACTGCCAAGTCTACCACTAAACCATGTCCCAAAATGCTACTTCTACACATCTTTTGAAGACCTATAGGGTTGGCGACTCAACCACTTCCCTGGGCAGCCTGTTCTAGTACTTGACCACCCTTTCCATGAAAAAATTTTTCTAATATCCAATCTAAACCTCCCCTGGCGCAACTTGAGTCCATTTCCTCTTGTCATATTGCTTGTTACTTTGGAGAAGAGACTGACTCCCGCCTCGCTACAACCTCCTTTCAGGTAGTTGTAGAGAGTGATACGGTCCCCACTGAGCTTCCTTTTCTCCAGGCTAAAAAACCCCAATTCCCTCAACTAGTCCTTGTCAGACTTGTGCTCCAGACCTTTCCTTAGCTTTGTTTCCGTTCTCTGGACACACTCCAGCCCCTTGATGTCTTTGTTGTAGTGAGGTGCCTAAAACTGAACACAGGATTCAAGGTGCAGCCTCACCAGTGCTGAGTACAGGGGGAATGTCACTTCCCTGGTCCTGCTGGCCACAGTATTGCTGATGCAGGCCTGGATGCCATTGGCCACCTTGGCCACCTGGTCACACGGCTGATTCCTGTTCAGCCAGGTGTTGACCGGCACCCCCAGGTCCTTTTCCACTGGGCAGTTTTCCAGCCTGCCCAGGTACCTCTGTAGAGCCTTCCTATGCTCAGGTAGATCAGTGCTCCCGCCCAACTTGGTGTCGCCTGCGAACTTACTGAGGGTGCCCTCGATCGCCATGGCCAGGCTGTCAGTAAAGATACTGAGCAGGACTGGCCCCAGCACTGAGTCCTGGGGAACACCACTGGTGATGGACTACTAACTGGATTTAACTCCATTTACCACCTCTCTCTGGGCCCAGCCATCCAGCCATTTTTTAACCCTGCTGACATTGTACCTATCCAAGCTATGAGCAGTAAGTTTCTCCAGCAGAAAACTGTGAGAAATGGCATCCAAGACTTTACTAAAGTCTAAGGTAGTAGACTTTATCTACAGACAATATCTACAAGGCTGAAGGCTAAGAGGTGTAGGTAAGCCACCAACTTATTACTGGTGTTGATTTTCATACAGAATGTTACCTGTGTAAAACTAAGGGCCAGAGTAAATATTTAAAGAACTGAGAGTAGCAGATTTTTCTCACTATATTTTAGACATAAAACTCATGTTGGTGGTCTTCCACAGTGTGGTTATTTCTAGGAGTTCAGGTGGTACAAACCTTTCAGACCATGGTGTAGGATGGCTAACCTCTGACTTTCTAACACTGCAATAAAATCCTTTGCTTTCTAACATTTGTATGAGCTCTCCTAAGTGAGATGATGCAAAAAGAAGAAAATCATTAATATTTTTGAACAAAGCTTTCCTGTACAACTGCCAAAACTGCATAGCTGAAGTTTGGACAGGCACGTTACTCCCTCTGTAACTGAACAAAGCTTTAGCTCCATGCCTGTGTAACTACAGTCTGTGCTGTTTATGACATGCTCTCATAAGGAACATTGTCATCCTAGCATGATGAGAATGCTGCCTTGAGTAAATCCCTTTTTTTAACTTCTTGTAACTTGTGTTTGTTTTGCTGATTGCCCTGGAAACTGGGCTTTTCAACCAGTCCAGAGCGGTTCAGCTTGCAGGAATTGGGAAGGAATGAAGTGAGAGGGCTGCCAGGGGAGAGACAAACCCAGTATCTCTTGGCAGTAGGAAGAGAGTGTCCCTGTGTAGTCAAGAGGCACTCAGGAGCAGTTATATATTTCACCTGTTGTTGAGATGTGCTGTATTGCTCCCCTGCACTGTGGACCTGCTGACATTATCTGTTCATACTGTATAGAAGGCCATGAATGTGGTCATGTTGAAATTGTCCTTGTTTAGGTCAGTTAATGCCTTTGATATCTTTGGCTTGTGTTTGTGTGGTGTTGACTGCTGATTTTTCTAACATAATGGCTTTGCGGGTTGCCTCTGACTGTGAGAACTGACTGGAAATACAATTGAATGTATTTTCTCCCTAGGCTGCCTCAGGACTGAGAAACAGTGAGCTAAAATAGGTGTTGCTTTATTGTAAGAACATGGAAATGTTTGTGCTCAGATGCCTTGTTGGCATTGGAGTAAGTGATGTAGAAACAGTGTTTTGGAAACATTGTGAAAGTCCCTTCACCCAACCACTTAGTTAACTAACCACATGATGCTGAGATTTGTTCAGATGCTCCCCTTTGGTTTCCTGATTATTCAGTAAGTTTAATAATGAAGAACATACCAGTGATTGTAATCGCATCTATTTTTAAAAACAGCTAACCCCAAACCCTCCCTTACATTTTGTCTGTCTTCTCATATGTTGCTGCTTTCTTCTTCTTTCTTCCTCCTCAGTTTTCCGTCTATGTATTTATAGTTACACTATGTTTTATTGTATGGTGCATTCCCAGATACTGTGATTTTGCATCACATCTTTAGCTGCTCCCAAGACCTGTCCTGTTTGTGCCTGTCAGTCATCTATCCAGATGTCCAAAAATATGTTAGGTCTTGAGAACAGAAGATGACTTGAGAAGAGAATTGTAGATTGTTGCTAAAAGTGGATGTCTATCACCAAAACCAGTAAGGCTAGCAAATGTACCAGCATAAATTAAGCTCTGCCTGTACTGAAATAGTTAAGTCTTACTTACCAGGCTCTTATGAGAAGTGATCCACTTGAGTCAGCACAAACCCCCTGTAGCAAGCTCATTTAACCAGATTTAACTGTTTTTACACACACTCTTATTGGTGAGAGGGATGTTCCCATTGCTGGAGTAGGCTCAGCAAGATCTCTGCTCCGTTAACAACTACAACCAAGAAGCAAAGGGGATAGTGAGGTGCAGTGGGAACAAGAGGGAGCATGCTCTGCGAAGGCTGTAAAACCATAATATCCGTATTCTGTGTGGATCGTCCTAGAGGGTACAGTTCAGCTCTCATAGCGGAGCCCTTCCTGCGTGTGAAAAAACAAACAAACTTGTAGCCACAGACAGATTTGAAAACATTCTGTGTGGAAGGCAAATAAATAGGAGGTGATAGAAGTCTCTTTAATAATTACTAGGGTGCAAAAATGGCTTTTATGCTTTCTCTTGCTTGTAACAGGGGGGGTGTAGTAGTGACATTTGCTGCTTTTTCTCAGTGCTGATAAGTGGATTTTGTGCGTGTGTCTCTTTAAGCAGCATGTATCTAAAACTGCAGGTTGGTATTGCAGTGTTCATGGAAGTTTAAAAAAAGAATTTAGCAAAACTGTGAAAGTTGACATTTATGTGATTGATATACATTTTAGTGAGGATGTTAAGGTCTCTGTGGTTCAGTTTTAAGCTACGCTTTGTAATTATTACGAATTAGTAATTGGCCTTTCTCTTGAAGTGTCTAGTCTTGATCAGTTAGAGCAAGAACAGTGTATTTAAGGGATCACAGATGTCATTTGATATGCAAGTTCCTGTATTGTGACTTAATTAAATAATTCATTATTACTGACTTAATTAAAGCAGTGTTTATTCAGTGACTTTGAGCCATTCAGTGTTTCAGTTCCATTTAAACTTTGGCAGCAAATATACACTGCTTCTCTGTATATATAAATTATGATTTCATGTAAGTAATTTTAATATATGAAATCCTACACTGACTTATAATGCAAGTTGCTATACTTCCAAATTTAATTTTAATGAGGTTTAGTTTTTTTAAAAAATCTAATTTGACTTTCAAAACAAATACTTTTTATTAGAGGAATAAAGTCTTATTTTTATCAACCCTGATTTATTCTACCTAGTTATCCAGGTCTTGTGGTTGATCATGAGTCCAGCTGCCAGGGGAGAAGGCAAGTGAGAGCTAGGGCTGAGATGAGCCTAGTGGGCAAGGGGCAGGCAGCCTCTGCCAGCTCTCTGGCAGCTGAGAGTAGTGTCATGGGCTTTGACATGAGCCAGGGCTTGCTGGCGTCATGATTTAGAGGTTGAAGGGCACAGCCATGGAAAAACAGTAGAGGAACTGTTTGTCCCTTTGATTTGATTTGGCTCTTGAGGGCTTACTGATTCCTTGACTTTTGCTGGATGCTCCAAAGTAGCCAGGATTAAAGAGTGGTTCAGCTTTCCGGACTATGCAAAAGAGCGTTTTCTTGCTCAGTTGTTTTTCTCTTTGTAGCTTGGTTGACCTTAGGGAGTCAAACCCACATGGGCGTGCACCAGACTCTGTTCCTGCAGTGCACCAGCAGACCTGTATGTCCTGTCAACTGCACTGGTGCCAGCCAATGGTGATGGGAGTGCCTGAGTATCACTTGGCAAAACTGTGGGGTTCCCATCCCATCCTGGGGCCTTCAGACCTTTTATATCTCCCAGCTGAGGCACAGCAAAAGAGAGCACGGTTTTATTGCAGTTAGAGAGAGCAGGAATGGCATTTGAAGGAGAAGATATCTGGGGGCAAACTGAACGCATTTGATATAAAAATGATTGAGTGGCAATAAACTTTATAACAGCCTGCTTCAGCATGTGCTTTCTCTCCAGTGCTTGAAAGGAGGCTTTGGACTGCGGCTGTCTGTGTCTTTCATCACTTCAGAGTAGATTTTGCAATTATGCTAGCCCTGAAAACCTGTAGAACATGATACCCTTTCCCAGTATTTATCAGTATCTCTCATTTGTAGTTTTATGTCTCTCTTTTAGGGCTCTTGTTTTAGTCCGTTCCAGCGGACGATAGCGAACATCAGTTATCAGCAATATTACTGTGTTTTGGAGCGGTGCTGGTTATGATGAATAATATTAGGCAAACCGATATTTTTTTCCTTAAGGGACACAAATCATGCTTGTCTCCCAAGTGAGCTGATGGTTTGGCAGGGTGAAAGGATGAATAAAAATTGCTTTCCAAGTGCGTGCAAGTTGACAGCCCGAAAGGTGATTTTCTTGACTCATATACTTCAGGTTGCTGGGTTTTACATATGGCAAGTCTCCAGAACAAATATTGCTTTTGGAAAACCTAATCAAATTCTGCCATAAGAGTTAAGTTACTGAGTGTCAGGCCTCAAATGATATGCTTGATTTAGCCTTCTCTGGAGTTCAAAAATTGTAAATTTTATCAGCAGTGGTTTCATGGAAAAATGCAAATCAAAAGTTGAAACTTTCTTAAGAACAAACTTGGGCACTACGGCTTCTTGACAGAGTGAATTCAGCATAGAAATATAATCTATTCTGTGTTTTTTAAAAGGTTACCTTCATTTCCTCAGGAATGGTTTGAAGGGATGCTGTCACCCCGTGTCATATAATTGTGTTGGTACATTACAAACCCTGTTGTAGTGTCATGTGCTGATACTGAAATTTGTATTATTTGTAGGGTCATGGTTAGAGATCCCTTAATTGGAAATGAAGTATCACAAGGAATTTAACAAAAGAGGAGAGAAAATGTAAATTGGGTCATTTAACTTCTAACTGAAGGTCTTAGGCTGGCTAGAAGAGACATTTTAATCCAAAAATTGGAGCATAGTTTCAACTTTTGCTCTGTGGGCTCCATATTAGGAAAAAAAATTGAGTTACTAGTTCACCAACTCTTCCCCACAAAAAAAGTAAGCCATGTTTCTGCTTTGTAGGTGATATTTTTAAAACAGCATCCAAAATCTACAGCATGTGGTCACCATATAGCTGCTTCTGACTCCAAATCAAGAGAAATTTGGTGTAGTTCAAGAATGAATATGAGCAAACTTTGATTAGAAAAAGAAAAGAGAGATATGATGTGGTGATACGATGCAGGCATTGCATTAGGCTGTTTAAAGATGGGTCATCAGAGCTATTGGGGTGGAATGGGTGAGTGCTGAAAGGTTTGGAGCCTGCTGGCAGGGGATGTACCACTTGCAATTGTAATGCCCAAGTGAACAGGGAATAAATAGCCTTGCAGGAAAGGAGCATTTGGCTGTGGCTGTGCCTGAGGTTCTGGTACAGCAGCTCACTGGAGGTGTCTTGCTCAGTGTCTCTGGGGAGCTGAGCTTGGTTGGATGCTTGGTTATGCAATGAGTAAGTGCACTGACGGTGCTGAACAGTGATTTTCCTGAAAACAGAGGTCTGAAATTATATAGCACTGATGTAGTGCTGGTGTAAATTCTTGAACTACTTAGTAAGCATTTTCAGTTTAGTACTATTACAGGCTTTACTACCTGGCTCATCTTGGAAGGGGTAACCACACCCCCCCACACCCCCCCCCGCGTTTTCTTTTCTAAGGTGCAGTTATAGAAAGGGAGACTGAAATGGCTAAGGGAGGGAGGGAAGTCTTACCAGCATTTCTCTGAGGAAATAAAGCTGTGAAACAAAGCTTTGTTATGCCGTTTGCAAAACTATTTGGGTGGAGAGATGGGAAAGCATTCTCCTGGATAAAATTGCAGCTCCTCTGGTAATAAGCTCTTAAAACATCTAGTAAATAGTGAGCTGATAAAATTGTTTCCTCCCTCTCAACCCAAAGCCTGCTGAAGAATATGTTGCTATTTTAATTCTTCCCTAAGTATAAGGGGTTTCATTTCTGTCTTCTGTTATTTGTAAGAGTCATATTATATTGTAGTTACTTGGTTGAGTAAAATACGCAAAATTTGTTAGACATTATGCTTGTACAGGTCCAATGCTGTCTTCCATCTGTATTGCTTTGGGAGAGAAAAGGTGCAAAAGGGGAGGCAGCTGTTGCTTGTGTACCTTTGCTGCCCTGTGTACTTTTTCTGTCAGTCTGGAGTTCTTGTAGATGAGTGACACTTGGCCAGAAGAATCAGAGTCAAGAAACAGATGTTTGATGTTCTCCCTTTTGGATTTAGGATTTGTTTTGAAGGATCATAAATTGCAGTAGTTGGAATCAGCAGAATGAAGAGCAAGATGATGACAAGTTGGACCAAATGGTTTAATTTTATATAAATCCACAGATAAATGCAAAAGACTCTTATCTATGCCAGTCAATAGGAGTTCTGGAAAACAAGGATAAGTTTGACTAAACTGTGTCCCTTTTTTTGAATGTGACAAGATTATAAATACCATTGCGCCCATAGTATGGTTATTTGAGATTGGGGTTTTACAGTTAATCAAATCAGAAACAAGCAATCGGGCAGGTTTTTACTGAACTACCTCTGTGCGAAGTCAATGTTACCTGTATATATCTTTGCAAGATGGTTGCTTTGGGCATCAGCTCTTTATTGTTAGTGTCACACTTGAATTTTTATAAAATCCATTTGGCACTGGTAGCACAAGCTTTTAATATTGTGTACTACTTTGTCACATTTGCAGGACTTCTCACTAATGGCCAATCTAAAGGATTAGGACCGGGATCGGAACAGCTGGAGAATGAGAAGGACGATGCATCGCAAGTGTCCTCAACGAGCAACGATGTTAGTTCTTCAGATTTTGAGGAAGGGCCCTCGAGGAAAAGGTTAGTAGTGCATTATGATTAAAGTACAGCTTTTCTGCCTTGTCCGTTTTGTCTTACAGTGTTGTGATTATGTTATTAGTAGGGTATGGTTGCACGTACTGCCCTACCATAAACAGATTTTCCAACCTTCTAGTAACGGTGAGGATATAGCAAACTTTACTTCACCCAATGGTATAGATGGTTCTTGTTGTAGTTTTGAAAAGCATAGAAAAGCAGTTGTTATCTTGGAATAGATAAATGCTAATTTAAATGTCTTAGGACTCTCTCCCCTCCCGCCCTCACTCCTCCTCCCCTGGCTTTGACCTCTCAGGTCATGTCAATACGTATGGGTGTATAATTTCAAGGAAAGCATCGCTAAAGTAGTAAGTGTTACTGTTGTTATTTTTAATTTTCGGTGAATGAAACCATGTGAAGTTAAGAAAGAAGAAAAGAATAAAAGAGATACTTCTGAGAAGAGAAACTATGTAGTAAGGTGGTGTGGTGGGTATCAGTTGCAAAGGACTACTTTGAGATACTGCTGCAGCAAACTGCCTCCTCTTTCCTAGAAGTGACTGAATGTGTAAAATATGGGTTAAAATCATAGGACTCATGCCAATCTATTATAGAAAATATGCTGAGAATGCAGGAGGCTGAGAGTTGTCCTCTGGATGAAGTAAGAACGAAAACAGGCTGTCTGAAAAATGCTATTTAAAAGAGAGAAACAGAAATGCTTTCTCAACCTTTTTTCCTCCACATTCCTCACATCCTAGGCCCAAGTCATCAAATAAAGTTCTATTTCAAAAAAAAAGAAGTATTCCTGCTTTGTGTATGACCTTATGATTCCACTGAAAAGCCCAAGGGGGTGAAGACACTGGTATTTTCCTGGACACCCTCATGTTCCTGTTCCAGTGTTCCCCACCTCTGGTCCACACAACCTTTTCTATCTGTCCAAGCAACAAACTCAAAATCTAGTTAATATGCCCATCTTATCTTAGCTCAATTGGTGTATCAGAGTAAAATTTGTGTTGTCTTCCACACCAGTAGAAATTTTGTAAGGCTTATTGCATCCTGCTGCTGGTCAGGTCAAAAGGTTTTGTGTGTTGATTTTGGGCTTTATGAGGTACAATGGAGGATTGAAAATTATTTCTGCTGAGCTATTTAGGTGACATTGACTGTAGGTGTGATCCTGGGAGAGAGTGGTCATTATTTCATGACTGCTGTTTGTTGCTTGCACATTATCTTCGGGAATTTTTGGTGCCCTCTGCACTTGCTTTGTCCCCTTGTTCCTCAGCTGTGCTGACAGAATGGCATGCAGGGTCACACCATGAGTAGGTTCAAGGAGCTGGTTAGGATTAAAAATAATAGCAAGAGAAGATGAATTGAGGCTTTTTGCCAGGGTTCTTTATTGTTAACCTACATGAGGCTTTTATCTCTTGTTGACATTATGGTTGTAGGAGCAGCTGCCAGTGCAACCAGGGGAACATCCCCTTCCTCTCTTGGGACTGGCAAGGGGCAGGAGGGCTTGTCCCTTATGCTGTGCCTGCTTCTGGTGCACTGCACAGTCCAGCTTCAGAAATGAGTGGTATTGCTACTTCACCAGTCTCCAGAAACTTGCATTTGAGTATTCTGGATGAAATATTTTTGGAGGAGTATTTGCTAGGTTTGGGCTGAGGGAATTCATACTCTTGAGAAACAGCCCAGCAGTTCAGGCATATAATAATAGGAAAGTCAGTGCCTTTGGTACTTTTCAGCTTAAAACCAAAAAACCAGAAAAAATCAGCCCCAACACACAACCCAAGATGAAAACTATTTTTCTGGCTTTTGTGGAAGGCAAGGTGTCATTTCACTACTACTTCATGCATCATGATCTGTTGAAGTAATATTACGATTGTTACTGCAGTTGCTGTGAAGGAGAATGTTCTTGTTTTGTTTCCATTTACACCCAACACAGACTTTTATCTACTCTTTTCCTCCCTCAGCTTCCTCTTTGCAGACAGACCTTTTCTGGGCTCCTTCTCTTAAGCTGTACTGAAGCACGCTGAGTGTTTTGATACCGTCTTCTTGTTTCCTTTTAGGCTTTTTGTTTTGTTTATCTGAATATGTAATGTTTCTTCAGTCCATGTCATTTTCGGATCCCAGAAAGAGTTGTGTCAGGAATATTGGGTGAACAAAGGACATTTAGGAAGACTGGGGGGGTGGGGTGGGGTGGGCGAACAGGACTGAAATGGAATTTATGGGTTCACTGTCTCAGCTTATGAAGTTTTGAGAAGTGTGCCCTCCTTGTCTTTTCCCCGGGCTTTCTCAAAATCAGACTTTTCAATTGTCTGTTCAGCTGTGTGTACAAGTAATAACACTCTTGTACTAAAATACACATTTAAAGACTGTAGCTTTAGCATGTACTCTGAACTGACCATTATATATAAGTTACTATTTAGTTCTTTATGGTTTGTGGGGGGTTTTTGGTGCATGGCAGGGGCAGCCTTTTGGATGCTTGAATATGTCATCTTCTAGAGGAATGGGTCACCTATATTTCACACTAGTGATGGAAACAAGAAGAGAAAGAAACTAAGAAACTAAGCACAGTAAATATGGGAGTCTGTTTTAAGGGACTCCATTTTGTTTAGTAGTTTAAGGCTCTGGTTTGACCTTTCAGTTCTTCAGTGTAATGGAGGGCTGGTACCGTGGAGGCAAACAGTTTCTTCCCAGTTTCTTCTTCCCACCTCTTCCCATTTGTTGTGTCTGGAAGTCTTTTGGCCCCAGGTCTGTCAGTTCAGTGGACTGATCTGGCAGCATTTCCTGCCCCTGCCTAGAGCAGGTCACATTATATAAAGGGAATAGGGAGATAGATTCATGCATGTGTGCAGCATGTGTGTGTTTTTAATTTCCATTTATAGTTGATCCAAAGTCCTCCAGTTTCAGAGACAATTTGCATGAGAACCTGCATGAAGAGCAAGTGCCAATTCTTGAAGCAAACTGAGTGGAGAGTGAATTTGCTAGCAGTTAGCATGGCCTTGTGGTGTCACTGTGCCAGCCATCTCTGGTGTAGATTTTCCTTGGGTCAAAACTAGGCAGTGGACACTCCCAGTGGGTTACTGGTCAGAGAACTTAGCTGTAGGTAGGTAGATGTTGACAGGCATCTGTGGGGGGAGGTAAATCCCTTCCAGCCTGCCTGTTGACCAGTGAAGAGATTACTGACAGGTATTCCTTATTTCACATATGTATGCCAAACAGAATAACACAACAGTAGAACCCCCAACCAAGGACAGCTTAAGGTTTATCTCATCTATTTTTCTCCAGTTTCAATGCCTTTCGTAGTAACAGAACTTAACTGAAGAGCTACACATGCCATAAAGAGGGCATCGTGGTGGAAGGAAAGAGATTGCTGTTCTGGTGAAAGTATACAGATTTAATATATACTGCAGGTTTTGTTCAGAAACTCAGATACTTTATTTGATGGACTAGGCTTTTGAATGCAGTGATCTGACACTGTCAGGCTTCAAGTGGTTTCACGTAGTTCGTGGGTAGTCAGGAATTAACACCTTTTCTCTCTGGGGATTGGAGGAAGTTTCCTACACAGCCAGTTTTGCAACCCATGTGGAAAGTTCCATCTCCATTTTTTGAAGTGTATTGTTTTCTATTGCACTAGTAATCTGGAACAGTTCTAAAGGTATGCAACCTGCCTTCTGAGGTGCTGCAGGTTTCAGCTGTTGGTGGTGGTAAGGAGGAAAAGGAGTATGTGTATAGCTTTGCCTCTGCACAGTCTCCAGATAAATCCAAGAATTGTAAGCCCTACTTACAGAGTAAGTGGGATTTGAGGAGGATTGGCAGTGGCAGTAGTGGCAAGCTCAGTACTTCAAAATACTTAGATTTGTTTGAGTTTACACTTGAAGGATGAAAAATACTTGCTTTGATCTGAGCTGTGTGTATTGCTAGTGATCAGGTCTGAGGGGAGGCAGTGGGTTAATCCTGAGTTGTACAGCTTTCAACCAGTAAAGGTGAAAGGTGTCGGCATTATTCTAACATTTGGCAAAAGCTAAGCTTTCAAATCTTACACTGAATCTGTTGTGCAATGGGTTGCTGTCTGGTTGCCATGTAAGTGAGAGCCATTGCTAGTTTTTTCAGTGCTTTGGGGAGAGAAGAACAAAAGTGTTGGTATACAGGCTTGGTAAACTGTCGGGTTGGGTGGTCTTCACCATGTATAGGTAGTACATTTTCAAAACCTATAAAAAAAGATAGTTGCTGAAGGAGAAGTGTAACTTCCTTGTAGCTGCATGTTTTTGTTGCCAATCTCCAGTTTCCAGCTGTGATTCACAGTTGAGAAGATCAATAGGTAACTGGCCAGATGTGTTTGGTCACTGCTGCATGCTTGTGCATTTTTGTGGGCAACTCTTTTAACTACAAGCACTGGCAATTAATAACAGTGTGCAGAGACAGATATATGTTTTCTAGCTACAAGTTGCCCACATTACGCAAGAAGGGACATGTGCAGAGCAGACTTGGTGTGCCAGTATGTTGATCTTTGGTGATAATAGGCTATTGCTTGCTTCCTGTTACTAATCAGGTGGCTACTTGTTTACATGGGCCCTTTCCCAGAAATGCACACAGGGAATTGCCAAATGCACAATTTTTCTATTGTAAAGTTGTGTTAATAGAAGGCTGTGAGAAGTGGAAGGAGGCTGATTGATTTTAGTAACTGTTAAGCTTTAAATTTGTGGGGGTTTAATTCAATGTTAGAATATTCTCTCCACTAAGGGAGAAAAAAGACATTGGTTTAGTTTAGGAGCAAAATAAGGTTGGAGGAATTTCCCCCCTTGCAGGAGCAGCAGAGTGGATGGACATTGTCCCCTGGGTCAAGGGTGTGCATAGCTCCTTGGAGAGGACACTTTGTCCAGTTCTGCTACAGGGAAAGTTGTTGGCTGCAGGAGAAAGGAACAACCCACTGGGGAGCAGTAGCGTTTTAAGCTGCCACAGCTAGACTGGCCAGAAATTGCTTATTAGGAACCTTCTGGGGCCTTTAATTAATACAGCAGCTTTCTGCTAACGGTCTCAAGCATGTGACAATCGGAAGTGTGATTGTGTGATACAGCAAGGCCAACCCAGGGGATGTGCTCCTGCTCCTTGCCTTGTGCTGGCTCCCTGCTGCCTGCTCCATTTTCCTGTTTCTCTTTTTTTAGTTTTTATTTTTAGATGCCAGTTTAGCTCCCTGAACTGGCTTTTTGTGGGGCAAGATGAGTGTTAAGATTTGTCAAATGAAAAGGTGGGAATATGTGGCCAAGGGGAGGGAGATAAGCATGCTGATCTCCTTTGGCTGGTGACTGCACAGCTGCTAGGCTGGCAGAGCTGTTTTGCACCCTCAGCACAAAAAAAAGCCAGTCAAGGGTAGGCAAGCTTTTGCATATTAGGCAAGCTGCTAATTTAAGTGGTTTCTTTTAGTGATATATCCTTTTCAACTTGAGCTGCAAAAGACTTTCTTGCAGTAGAGCTGTCAAAAGGTTGAGGGGATGTGGGGTTGGTTTCTTTTTTTTCTTCTCTTTTTGTCACATTGTTTTTATAGCTAATAATGAACAGTCTATTTAGCACTAGACTTAGCACCTTCCATGCAAGATGTAAAACAAGGTCAATCCTGTTCCCACATATGTAAATTTGTGAGGGATTTCTACTTGGTATTGTAGGTGATGGAGAGAGCAGTGTATTATGACTCGGGTGTGAAAGCAGGAGACTGCTCGCAATATCAAAGTGTTTTTCCAGGACCTTTTCAGTGAATAGTCTTTTCACTAATTGGAACACTATATAATGTATTTGTGTTCAGCTGTTGCCTACTACAACACAATGTAAGCTCACTTATCAACCAGGTGCTTCTATTATTTTTTTCTTATTTCAGTAGGCTGTGCAAATCTGCACTAGTTGTTTGCTTATGAAGAACTACATTAATCCACAATAAAACCAAAATGCCAATAAGATTTATGTGTAATAATTTTGATTTATTTTTTTTTTTACCCCCTACCCCCTCTGCCCCCAATCCCCCCCTTTCTGGAAATGCTGATATGAGTGGAATATATTTTTAGTGCCACACATTTATATTTAAATAACAAGCCTTATAAACAAAGCAATAATAGTCCATTGGAGTGGATTTGCACAGGAATAGTAAAAAGACAGATTACCTGCTTTGTAATGCAAGTCAAGAAGATTATTGTATGTAGTTTGAAAAGGAAGAAATCAGGTGATTAATGTTCTTTCAGTATTTTCATAAGGAACAAACAGAAGTTGTGACACGGATTCTTCTATCCGACATGCAAAGATATAATAACGTACAATAATCTGGGAACACTTGAACTTTGTGGGTAGACAGCTATGTAAACAACTTGTTTGAGTAGTGATTTAATAACTATGAAGGTATGATTTACAGCAAGCTGAGAATTGTTAAGCAATGTCCGATTCAAACTCACTTGCTCTCTTCTGCCACTCTCTCTTCAAGGAAGTCAGAATTGCAGGGAAGGGTCTTCATGACCTTGAGTTCGGGCTCATCAGCTGAAGGACTAAGGACGTTTCTAAAACCAGATGGGATGAGTGCAGTTGTTTCTGTGGTCCTGTGTATGGCAAACACTCTTTCAGCTGCTTGATAACCCATCCCTACTGTCATTCACATCATTCATGTCTCACCCCCGTGTATGAAAGGCCAAATGTTGACTGCTTTGATACCAGGGAGCAGTTGCCCTAAACTCATGTAGGAAATAGTTGATTCTATATTGAAAGACATTTTTTTTCAAGCAAATCTGTTTGTCAGTGTGAAAGAGGCTTTTTTAATGCATACGAGCCACTGTCTGTATAATACTCTAGCCTGATGTTTGCGTTAACATAGCCCTATGCTACTTCTGGTTTATTCTGTAACTTTCCATGTGTATCTATGCTCGATCATCTAATACCCTTATATTACAGTTCAGCTACTGACTGATGGCTCAGCCCAGTGCCCAGGCTGCTGCCTCTGGGATCAAGGGAGAGGCACTACCTGTCTGATCCTGATTTGATCCTTTTTTAGAACCTTCTTGGTTTTGTTCTTCTCTGAAAATTATCTTTGTATTACTCCCTTGTCCAGAGAGTAAGACATTTATGGGCAATCTACTTAGGTGACATTTCAAAAAGGCAGGTTGGTATTAAAAACGTTTTTCATCAAGGACTGTGTCTGGACAGCCAGGTAGTCCAGGATTTTTTTCCTCCCAAAGCCCCATGCTATATCAGAAGAAATGTTACATGTGGCTGACATCCCCAGATTTTTGTCATGTCAGCAGAGGTGGACTTGATGCTGTGCCCTTAGGTATTTCTGGCTGTTGCTGCTATTTCAAAACCAGACCAGCTCATCCTGAATAGTGGAAACATGGAAAATTTGAAATAGGTATGCTTTTCCTTTGGGTTGTATTACTCTCTAGGTAAAATATGCAACCATCCTCACCAAACAAACATTGAGGCACCTTAGATATCCCACAGCTTTGTCTGCTCCCTGTGTTAATCAATTTCCATGACCCACAGCAATAGAAGTGGGGGAAAAAGGGAAACAACCCAAACATTCACATGTACTACAAATGAGTGTCTTTACACGTATTCCTCCATTCATAATTCCCTCTAAATGAATTTAAAATCAAAGACATGGAGGGAAAAAAAGGCATATAATTGTCTTTTGAAGATCATGGCAATCCATGACTTTTTTTTCTGTTACGTTGTTTTAAAGAAAGGATTCTAGTTTAAAATTTTGAGTCCTAGATGTTAACCATCCTAGCATTTTGCAGTGGTCTCACTCTTTTGGAAAAGATTACATAATGAGAAAATATTCAACACAGTCAAGTATGGGTAAGATTTCAGAATTGAATGAACAGCTTACATTTCTTGCATAAAATTAAAATGTGAGCTTAAAAACATGTCAACAGATAAAAATATTTGTAGCAAGAATAAAAGGCCAAGAATGGAAAAGCAGAAACCTGTTCCTGAAATAAAGATGTAAAATGCTGTGATATTTGACAGTATGCACTTTGCTGGGGCTAAACTTAGTAATAATTTCATAAAGTATGACCACTTTTTAGTGGTCTTTCAAAGGATTAGGAAACAAAGGACATGGGAAAAGATGTACAGTCTGTAGATTCTTGGTGTTTTCTACTTCGTAGTAGTAGTGGAGTCCTAATCTTTTCAGTCTAACATTTGTAATGTAAGGCTGATTGGCCAGAGGAAATTTTTCATTTTGTTGTGGTAGGGTGGACATGATTTATTAGACTGCATTACTTCCTGTAGCTTCTCCAGTCTCCATACAAGACACCGAAGGTCTTGCTGCTAAGTGCTGTAAGACCCAGTTTGTGTTTTAACTATTATTTGACTGAAGCAGTGATGGCAGCATCCAGTTTCTTTTGTATGGACATTTAGAGGAGATTCGCCATGGACTATTTGCATAGAACATAATTTCTACTATAATTCTGACTCGAGTGTTTTGTATGTGTGCTGAATTAAAAGCCAGCCGGGGTTGTCCTGTGTGCTGTGCAAAGATAATTATACTAAAAAAAAAGAGTGCCATTCCAATATTTTAAAGTGGAAGGGTGTCAGTGTGTCCTAACATTGAATGTTAGAGGTTTGGGTTTTTTTGTTTGTTTGTTTTTTATTTATTTATTTATTTATTTTGATTTGGGATTTATTGTGGTGTTGGGTGTGTTTTTTACTATTTTTAGATGTATTTGAAGATGGTATTCACGTTGTATGCTGGTTTAACATACACCAAACTATATGAAATCCTATTCTGTATTTATTCCTGTGGCTGATCTGGACAATGTGTGAGTGGTGGGAATATATTTTTGACATGTTTCTTGCAAATGGCACTGTGAATGTGGGCTGCTGCTGATTCACCAAAACTGACCACAGTACGAGTGTTGGTGTTGTTATGGGTCAGCTCAAAGCAGGTATTGTCCCAGGTAGGGTGTGGGTCTTAAGACTCCCGGATGGATGAGAGGGGCTTGGGATGGTGTGAGCACTGGTCAGAACTAGGTCAGTCTATGTCACCAGCATCAAAGTTTGGGATTTTAAGAGTTTTCTAACTCTGAACTGAATTTGAAAATATAGATCTCTGTACTGTCAATATCTTCTCTAGAATTTTCTCAGATTGCTTGTGTTGATGCTAAATTTGGGGTTTAAAATTCACAGGAATTTTAGATATATTGCCTAGCTTATGCTGATATAGTGCTTTTCCTTTTTCTTCTTCCATTGTTAAATCCAGTAGCACAGAATTTCCTGAGGGAAGATAGTTGTTTTTTTTCTTCTTAACCTGAATATTTGTATTTTTACTATTTTAACGGTATGTTTATTGTTAAATAATTTGTACAGTAATGGCCATGTCATCATTATGTTTTGATTTTATGCCTTTTTTCCCTTTGCTTTTTTCTCGGTATTTGTTCTTGGCTCTGATTAAATAAACTAAAGCTTAAGGGATCCTCGACCATGTGGCAAATTATTTGCAAGTTTCTTCTTTTTTCCAGTTATATTACAGTCTATTTCCTCTGGTAACATTCTTCTTTCAGCTTTCAGGCAAGTTCTCCCCTGAGTTTCATAGTTGTAGTTACTATGGAGATGACTGTCCACTCTTCCTCTTCTCCTCCCTTGCCTTCCTCCTTTCCTGGAGCTCTTACAGCTGTTATTTATCTTTTCAATAAAGTAAGTAGATTTTGTACAGACCTCATTTCTAATATCTCTTCTATTGCAACACATCATTTGCCTGTAACGCTTTCACTTTCATGAAATCCTATAGATATTAATTTTTCTGAATGAAAAATTTGGGGTATGGATAAAGAGTGAGGAGATTCCTAGTTAAAAGGCTCACTGCTGGAGCTATTATCTGATTTGATCTTTCTTCACAGTTGAAGAGGGATTCATTAAAGTAATAATTCTGCAAAATTAATTAACTGGTAACGTGTGTGTATGTATGCTGAGTGTCAAGGACAACTTTTAGAATTTATTTATTTTAAATGACAGCTTTTGGAATTTAATATAAACATATTCTGGTGCAAGTTAAAATTTCTCGGATGAAGAAATGAAAACTTGAGACAACACATCATTAGCCTTTTAAGTCTGAGAGACTTTTCTTTGCACCTCATTCTAATTTTGATAGCTCTTTATATACAACTTTGTCTATTCCAGCTTTAATAGAGAAACATGGATGTTTGGATAGTCAGCTATTCTGCAACAGACGGGATATTTTCCTTTGCATGTGTGCTGTTGTATTTCTAAACCCCTTGTCTTGAGGAAGCGTTGTTTCACTTGGTGCCAGTGGTTTGATGTCACTGCTTTGCTGAATGCCTTAGAAAGAGATTTGAAATGGGCTCTCCAACCAAGTTGTTCTACCACAACTACCTGTTTGAGGAGACATCCCACACAGAAAGACACTGTAGCTGCACTGGTGTTTGGATGAACATATGCTTCTTATGGTAGCTGTATCTTGAGAGGTTTTCCCTCTGTCTTTAGAGAGATCTTGCCCTAGGTGATTATGGATTGCACTGTTCTCCTTTGGCCTGCTGAGCACTGTGCACTGTCATCTGTGGATTTCCACAATCAGGAGCCTACTGAGAAGACCCTCTGTTTTACAACTGCATAAATACCTTACTTTGGGCTGTTGGTCAGATAATGCAAATCATTTTGCCTCCTGTTGAGAGTGTTGGGTTGAACTTACAGCCTTATAGCCCGCTATGGAGTGAGGTGATGCATGATAAGGAGGCGTGTGCTTCCTCTGACCCCATTTGTGCTGGCTCTGGCATGGTTTATCACCTTGTCAAAGCAAAGGTGGATGTTTTTCTGCTGGGTTAGTGGAACTGATCTCACACAGATTCCCTGGGCACCACTGAGCTCAGCAGAGGTGGCCGTGGGGAGAAAGATGAAGAGGAGCAACATCAGTCCCTCTAGGTGGTGGCAGCTTTCCCTGATTAACTCAGCCTTCCAGGATACCATTGCTCTCATTTTTATTCTAAGCAAGCAAACAACACCATCTCTTCTGGTCGTTTCTCTTCCTAGTGAGGTGAGGAAGAGACTCCAAAGACCTTTACTGTTTGTCTTCTGTGCTCTTCTGTTATGCTTTAGATTATTCCTGGCCCTGTGACAATAGGTTCTGCAAGTTGTCAAGGAAAATGTGCATTTAAAAATAAATTACTCTAAAATTTTAATCAACTTTTTTTTTAGAAGGGAGTCTCGTGTTTTTCTTTTGCATATGTCTAGTTTGCTGTTAAAGTGAGCAGCTGGGACTTTCTTGATTACTTCTATTTTTGGTGTCATCTTGTTTACACCTGCACATTGAAAAATCATGAAATTTTTCTTAACAGAGGTTGAAAAATCTTTCAACCCTCCAATCCAGGTCAGAAGCCTGAAACCAAGCTGGCGCACTAATTGCAGTATCTTGGACTTTTTGTATTTGTCTTACACTAGAAAAATTGACTGATATTGATTTTTCTTGAAATCTAGATCGTCCCACCTGGTGAATTTGTAACAGAACAAGAGGGCAAACTACGTGTGGCACAATATCTGAGAACCTTGCTTTTATGTCTTTAGGTCTATGAAATCCTCTCATTACCTGAAAATTAGATTTTATGTATTGAGCAATACTTAGGCAAATGTTACCATGCAATGAAGGTTTGATTGTTACCAGTTTTATGTCATTTCTATTACATAGAAACCTTGTTTTTAAGTTTGGTCTTGATACATGTGCTATGTCATACCAGTTTAGGAGTATTTAGTTGCTTCCAGTTTCCAGATAGGCTGCAAAATAAACTTTAAAGGTGAATCAGATGAGAAATGGAAAAAGAGGGGAGATAGCATTCGAGTAAAGGTCATGCTATTCTTATCAGAAGAATCAATTGGAGTAATTCAGAAAAAAAAACCCACATGAAAAAAGTTTATTTTTTTTCTTGAAGCTTACAGTTACAGGACCCTACCAAAACATGAATTCAAACACTTGTTCCTCTTCAGGCAATACAACGAACAGTATCTCCTAGTAGCCTAGTACTGTAGGTACAAGGTAGCCTAGTATTTAGATTCTTGCCATACTGTGTGGCCTTCCACGGCACTTGATCATTGTATGTCTCTTCCATCTTTAAAATTATTTGCCAGAGATTTGAGCAATTGAAAATTGGACTAGTAGTTGTTTATTGTTTTCAAGGGTAAAGTATAAGTGAATTATACAATTTATTTATATCTGTTTTATTTTTATATATGTGTCTATTTTTGCTTTTATCTATTTTTATCTCTTCCCTTTTCTGATATTAAATCAACATAAATATTCATAAATAAACAAAAAAACAAATCATCTCCCTGAAGGAGGATTTTGAGAGTGCTTTATCAGCACAACTGCATTCAAATCCATTTTTAAATAACAAGAGTTAATTCCTGAATCCACTGAAATACAGTGCTTATTTATTATTGATTTCAGTGGATTGGACATTTTCCTAAGATGTCTACAGACTGAAGAGTGCTGTAAATTAAGTGCCCCTGGTTTTGACTGTGCTTGGAGTAGCCCTTCAAAGAATCTTGTTTATTTTCCTTTTCAATTATCTTAATCTGTGTATGCCTGCTGGAGTTTTACACCACAGAATGAGCCATCAGAAAGTGATGCCATGTATTTCCCCAGGCTCATACCTGGCTTGTGTCAGGTTGCTGCCTCCGTTGAAGGTGAGCAGTGTGAACTCTGAGAAATTGTTTATTGACTGGATGGCTGCTGATCTGAGTTTCATACTTGCTGGGTACTTGATTATTTTAGTGGCAGAGAAAGATGTCCTTTTCACCCACAGGATTCTTCGTTCAAAGCCTTTTGCGCAGAGCATGTGTTGGAGGTTCTATGTTGCATCATTTGCCCTGAAGCTGTAGTTTATCTGCAGGGTTACTAATCCAGTGGGACTACAAAGAGTGTATGCCATTCGAAGTAAAAATGGACTAATTGTTCCTTTACATTTTTTCAGTGTCAATGAAAATAGCTCAGACAATGAAAGTACCACATGTATTCTAACCCATACTGTGTTCCTTTTTATTTCAGTCATAGAAACTTCCCAATATGGAACTTTATTCCAAATTATGGTTATTATTTTCAGCTTCTTAGCCGCATCTTCTTGAGCACTGGTTCTCTGCCCCCTACTTAGAAACTGTCAAGTTTCAGGAAACTTAACTGCTTTAGCTGTTTGTTGCGTCTGTCTCGTTCTGTGGTGTTACCTGCTATCTTCAGTTCAAGGCTTCACATTGATTTGCTTCTCCATCAGGTTTTTACATGCCATTCAAAGCCCTCTGTCAGCCTGGGGATGCAGCTGTATGCTAATTTCCCAGTTTCTACAAAATACTGACAGGTCACTGCCCAAATACATGGTCTACTTGCCATTGAGGAAGGAAGTTTCTGGGCTGGGATGGAGTGAGAAAGGCAGGATCTGGGCCTGTTGCTGTTTCTTGTTTCTTCTTGTCTCTTGAAGATGAAGATCCTTTTCCTGAGACGAACCTCTGATGTTAGAAATGCAACTCTGTCACATCATTATTTCTAATTTTTAACATGAAAAAGGCAAGTTGAAAGGGAATTTGTAACAAGTTTTTGTTACTCTGTCTTCTAAAAGGAAGTGTGAGTATAATCTTCATATACCATTTCTTCATATAACAGTTTTTACAAGCCCTTTGGTCTGAAGTAGTGTTTGACATGAGGACAGACAACAGTATTTCAGTATCTGGGCAGATTTCCCAACCCTGATACTATGCCCTTGTTCTGATCTGTCCTTTGGTCTGGGTGTTCTTTTTCCCCAAGACTTGCTCAGGAGACATGTCTTTTAGAGCTTGACGTTCCCAACTTAAAAAGCAAACTGACAAAAACTTCCTTAGTGGAGTGTGGAGGATGCACACACATTCAGGAATATTTTTTTCTAGGAATATCTTGTTGAGTTAGACATCTTTTTTTGGGCAGGGGGGAGTGGGAATTATGGGAAGCATTCTAGCAACATACTTTGAGGAAGTAGATCAAGAAGGCAGGTGTTAAAGATAGTGTTATTCATGAGCCCAAATAAAATATAGGAAGAAAAAAAGTCATCTTTTGCTTTCCTGGACACCCCCACCCCCCCAGTAATTAATAAGGGTAGCAGAATCTCTTCTGCTTTTTCCACTCAGGTTCTTTTTTTTAACATGGTATAAAGAATATTTTGCTCCTCTGAGGGTTTTCTGTAATTTTATATGAAAAGCACTGAATCCTGTAGTCCTTAAAACAGTAATCCATCTTCTGTTTGTGCTCCTCTCTCTATTTTGTAGTGATTGTTAGTCAGTCTAGGATGCATGAATTAGTTGTTGACTTTGCTGCTTTGTTTTCTTCCTTGTCTGCTCCTTACTCTGCTGTTTCTTTGGACCATTCCAACCTTTTCTACTGAAGTGTTTTTCTGCTAGGTTTTATTCAACAGAATCCTGTGGTTTCCCAATACGTGCCTTAATGAAAACAAATGTTTACAGCATTTCCTGAGCATTAGGTGAGCTGCTATCTTTAATTATGAAGAGCTTGGAGATGGAGGAGGAAGCCCACTTACTGGCAACAAAGGGCTCTAGGACTGTTTGTGCTTGGCTCATTCAGCTCTCTCTTCTTCACAGACAAGTGAGACTTTCTGAACATTTGAATACAGTTTATTCTATCAATTAAAAAAGAACAAAACAAAACCTGTCTCTTACATTGCTTAAATACCTATTAAGCCCATGAACGGAATGCTAATTTCAGTGGTTCTGTATAATGAGCTCTAAATTTCTGAGTCATGTCGGCCATGGAACCTCTTAATGAGGACGTGGAAAACCCCACAAAAAAAATAATGTCAGTCTCAGTTCCTTAATTATTTTAATGAGTGTAGAAATGAAAAGCTCCAAAGTGTTGTGTCACAGTGGTTATTTTCCAGGTTGAATATAAGAGGGAGGATTTATGAAGATTTTCAGCTACTTTGCTGGGGTTTATGAAACACAGAGCAAGAAGGTCTGAGCCCTGGCAATACTCTATGCCAGCAGCACACCTCATCAGCTGACAAGCCCTTGAAAGTTCTTCAGTGGGATGAGATATAAGATGGTTTTTTGTGTTTCTTTGTTTTTCCCCCTCTGCTCTCCTCTCCTCTCCCTGTGTGTACAGTAGCACATATAAATCAGTGGTGTTTAGCTGGTGCAGAAAGCGGGTGTCGCAGTGCAGAGCTGCGCTCTACCAGCTCAATAGGTAGGCAAAGGTAGTATCTGAGGTGCATATGTGAGAGTCCTTTACCTCTGGATGGGTGTTGCTCTGAGTTCCTGTGGCTTTTAATTAGGTGATGCGCTGATGCTAGGCACTATTTGCATTTCAAAACATGGATGTTACTTGAATATCATTTATTCTTCCTTTTAATACACCCACAAGTGACTTGGTTCTGCTATGCAGTCCCTGTAGAAGAGGCTGCTGAGTGCACAGTGACAGCTTGTACGCTCCCTGTGCATCAGAGAAAGTGCTCTGCTCATTCCTCTGGAAAATGTTGTTATATAATGCAGCATGGCACTTTGCCATGTCTGCTGGGAGATCACCCCTCTGTTAGGAGGACTGCATTATCAAGTAGGGTGTTTTAAGGATAGAACTCGGCACTACTTAATGATACGTGAAACATAACTTAACACATTTATCATTGCCTTAAATATTCTGACCTCACACAATGAACATCCCACAGTGTGAGCTTCATTTTCTCCTTAGACTGGATTATTTGTATTATTGGCCAATGTACTCATTTATACTAGGGAGAGAAAAATAAAGGCAGGGAACCTTGAGAAATGCCAACTAATAAAAGATAAGACACTTGTGTTTTCTAATAAACAATGAACATAGTAAAACTGGTGATGCTACAGGCATCTTGTGTTATTGATGAAAACAAACTGCTTGCTGACATGTGCAGGAACCAGCCCTTGACTGGTGGCATCCCAGAGCCCTCCCATGCCATGTGTTAGGCAAAATTGCTGAAGTTCCCATTGTGACAGTTTCAGGTTTTGAACGGTTTTGATTTGTTTGTAAACCCTCTGTAAGGGGCTTTATTTTTTCCTTGAAGATTTATATTTCTTGTGTAATAAGAAATATAAATAAGATAAATATGATAAAAATATAAATAAGAATTAGGGAATTGGTACTGTTTCCTTGGACATGGTATCAAAAACCATAGGTATTTCTTTCAGACAGCTGATTATTTTAGCCTTCTAAAGTCCTCATTGATAACAACTACAGTCTTATCTGTACTGCTCTGGAATAGCATTTCACATTCTGTAGACTCTCTCTGCTTCTGAAGAGTCCCTGCTCTGTGCCTGCATCCCACCACCTCAAGCAATTTGTTTCCCCAGGTTGTGAATGTCCTCTGCTTCATGAGCAGATTCACTTCAGTATCTGTGCTTCTGTATCGAATTGCTCTTACTTAGCATGAGGAAACTTGGGTTTAGCACATGTTTTTCCTGTAGCTGGTGTAACCCTGCTGTGTTATGAAGCTGATTACTTAAATTTTCCTATTTATACTGCTACTTATACAGTATTTGTAGACTGATAGGGCTTTTTTCCCCCTGGGAGTTGTTTCTGAGATTCTGTATATGGGTGCCATAGTTTTTATTTCTATTCCTTGTCTAGAAGTGTACAACTTGAGGAAGAGGAGAGTACCACACTGCTCTATAGTAGTGTCCAAATGATTCATTTAAATAATGATGAACCCTAACTTTTGACATGTCTCACTTTTCATGGTGTCTGTCTAGATGGGGGAGATTGATGTTCTGGGTCAGCTATAGCTGATCCAAAGTCTCTGCTTTGAGCATGATTTTCCTTCACTAAATGGAATGTGGAGCATTGAAACCTTGCCAAAAATACTTGTAGAGAGTTCCCTGCTATGTGCTGAGAGAGGGGTGTAGAGGAAGAGCTGCCCTGACATATTGCTTGTCCCCTATGACGCAGGGAACCTCAGCCACTGTGATGGGGATTCACAGCACAGATCTCCTTCTCAGTTTCTTTTGGCTTGTAGAAGGTGACATAGCTCACTATCCTTTTGGGTTTTTCCCCACTTCTGGTTTTCACCCTAAAACCTCCTTTCTTCAGGGAAATCATGGTATGTAATAATTGGCTGCTAAATCCTTCTAAAGGAACTAATCAGTAAAACTGAGTAGTGATTAATTTGACACTACAGTGCTGGGTGAAGATGTGAGCGACAACAGCTGCTTTGCTTTGCATCTGCACTTCGAGGGTGTTTGCACTCCATTGGTTTCATTTGGATTTAGAAAACCTTTAAAGGGCTAGAGCTGGAAATGTTCATAAGCTCTTAGTTCCCTCAGAGGCATGTTTTGCAGGTGTTAAGGTGTCTGGATTACCAGTTTTGGTAGGATGGGTTCCTTACTAAGTCTGAAAGAGTGTTGAGTTTTGGTTTTTGATTGTTTTAAAAGCTTTTCTTTTCCCCTGGGGAAGGGGAAAGGTATGTAAAATGCAGTTAATTATGATGGTTGATTATCTTATTAAATTATGAAATACCTTCTGCGAAGCTTATTACAGTAATCTAAAAATCAGCTATTCATATTTCTGATCCTTGTCTGCAATCATTCCTTTTCATTGCAGGTAATATACATATGTATATGCGCATGTGTGTGTGCGTGTATATACATGTATGAAACATTGAATAAATAAAACTTACCTATATAGTTTAATTTTATTCAGCTTAAAGCATTGTGAACCAATTCAGTCATGTCAGGCTGGCTAAGGTCACACACTGGCTATGAAGAGGGACATTGTTAGTGACCCAGTTATTTCTAGGGTAGCTTCTGATCTTGCAGAATTATATAACAGTGATGCATGGAAGAGCTGGAACACTTTTAAAGCTGCCTGGCTGTGAGGAGTCCTCGTGGGTACGGAGAGCCCTGGTGAATGCACAAAAATATAGATTAGCACATTCAGCAAAACTCCTACCAGGATTTTGAACCCTATGTATGAAACCAGGGATGTCTCCATTTGGTGTGTTTTTAATATTGTCTGTATAGATTCAAAATGGGAAGTTGGAATCAGTACCTTTTCCCAAAGAATAGGATTTGAATATTTAGAGGTCAAATTGCAGCTTAAATTTCTTCTAAGGACAAAATTTGCCTCTGTCTGCAGTAGAAAATCATAACAGAAAGTAGCAGGTCGTGGGGTAGGTGGGCTGGAGTCTGCTATAACTTTAGAGGGGATTTTGGATTTACTGATCCAAAATCATTCAAGTCTTAGTGGTGGTGCTTTGCTGAGATTTTGAGATGGCTTATGTTAAGTTAAATTAAGATGTGACTTTTAAATTAATGAAGTTAAACTGGCACAAGAGGCTGCATGGACAGGCTGTCTTTTTGATTTATCTGTCAACAAGACTCTGGTTTAACCTACTCTTAACCCATAAAAGTCCACATGGATTTGAACTGATTTAAAAAAACTTAAATTAAATTGGGGCAGTCTTGTGTTGCCAGCAAGGCCTCAGGAGAAGCATCTCTAGTTCTGCCTTTTGGCATTGTCTTCCCTTGGTAATGGTGTGATAAAAGATGCATTTATTTTATTTGTTGACTTTGTTGACTTAATTCTCACCTTCAAGCTATTTAGATTTCCTTTAGTGCTAAGGGCAGTCACTCACACAACCCGTTGTGATTGCATTTGTTTGTTATTTTGAACAGTATCCATAGCTACTTGAACCCATATTTAATACAATTTTAAACAAAGAAAATACTCGAGGGCTTTGTGAAATCCTCCACATATTTCTTTACCTGTGGCTCAGTGGTTGGCTGGGTATGAAAAGGATTGCATATTTTGTCAGATTTCTGCAGTTTTCTAATCAGGCACGTCAGCTACATTGCCATTCTCTCCTTAGTCCATCTGGTCCTCACAGGTTTTCCATTTTATTTTCAGGTAACTTCCACTTTCCTGAACATACCGACAGCTCTTTGCATTCCCTCACAATGTTTTACTTCCTTTATTGCTCCTGGCCTTATTGCCTGCTTTCTCTTACTGCTCAAGTGTTCTTTCCAATATCACTTCTTTCATTCTTTCTGGGGAGGTCGCTTGGCATTTTCACCAATTGCCTTTCAAATGCACGGCTTTTGAGAACTAAATGAACCAGTTTCAAGTTCATCAAATGTTCACCGGTGGTCCCAGCTGAAGTAATTGCCAATTTCTTGCAGCTCCTGTGTGGGAGCACTCTGCCATGACCTATTGTATGGCCATGTGACAAACTGACCTGAGGTCCTCATCTGATTTAAACAAGCATGCACACACTGTTTTTCATAGGATTTTAATCCTTATACACAGCCCTCTTTTGGTCAATGTCTAATTTCAGCCTGGAAAAGTGACAGACAAGTGATTTGCCTGAGGACTGCCTGTAAATCAGTGACCAAATGTTGGCTTAGTGCTTTTGAGGAAGAGAGGCGGCGTCAAGAACCATCCCAGAGTTTTGGATTTTTTTTACAGATTTACAAGACTGTGCTTAGTGATGTGAGCTTTCCTTGGTCTCCTGTTCCCCAGAGCCAGAGCCACAGGTGACGCGACTGAGTGGATGCTACTGATGGGCTATGACAGAGGCCTTTTTGACTTCAGTGTGGGGGTTTGAGAGATGGATACAGCCAGCTGTAGTGATGGACAGGAACCTCTCTCTTTCACGGAGACACTGTGAAAAATGTAGATCTGGAAAGAAGTTTAAGCGTAGGCATTCGGTCTATTATGGAGGATCAGGTTGCAACTAAACTAAAAGTGCAGCGAGGAGCAAGGTGTGTACTGGGACTATCACATTTGAGGCTCATTGTTGTGTTTCACATTTGAGACTGGATGTCAAAGGTGTAGAGCAGGCTGATGTGTATCTACATATACAGCAGAAAGTGCTTCAGTGACTGGTTGGGTTTGTAACATAATGTGGTAAGAGGAAGGCACTTTGCTGCCCGTCACAGAGCACGTTACCAGCAGGTTAAAATGGCTGAAGCTAGTCTCCTCTTGAACTGTGAAATTAATTATTAGAGCTTGTTTAGACTAACAGAAACATCTACCGAACATGACCCTAGGGTTGCTACAAGCATGTGTTCCTTGAAATTACAAGTGGTCTGCTTTTGGGGCCATTCCTCTACTCTTGCTGTTAGATGTCTCCTCAGGCTGAGCACTGGCATGAGGTGCTGACTGGACACAGCTGATCAGTGGCACGGCCTTGCAGCCACACCTCAGGGGACACTTTCAGAGGAGCCCAGTGCCAGTCAGCAGGCTGGCCATTGCCAAGTAGGATGCTTCGCCCATGGGGCACCTAGAAAGTGCTCAGCTTTTATGCAGTGTCACTGTCAGTGTAGGCAGCATCTGGAGTGCCATCCTCTCCGTTCTGTTTCAAACATTTGTAAGCTGGGGCTTTGCTTGACATGGTACAGGGAAAAATAGTGGGTAATCTGCTCGTGGGGGCAGAAGTGCAGGAAATCAGATCTTTTCATTACTCTAAAAACCCCGTAAGGTTATCAAGCAAAAAAACCTCAACCCAACCCACCCAATTTTGTCTTCCTTGCTTGTCTTCATGGAGACTAGGCTCCTTGTTTGTTGCAAAAGGGTTGACAGCGAAGGGGACTACGCTGGCATTGCTGCCGGGCACTTCTTCCTTTAAAATTTTACAGTTCAGTGACTAATGTGTTTCTCAGTCAGCTTAGGTTGATCTTAATGTGAGTTGCTGCTGGAAAAGGCAGGCCTGTTCTTCCCTCTTGTGAGTTCTTGCCACCTCTTTTGTGCCAACACCAGCACTTCTGTGCTTACAAAACCCAACCCAACAAAGAAAAAACCCCGACCTATAAATTAATTTTCAGCTAGACTGACTTCCTTAGCCAGCTGATTATGGGGTCTCAGGAGCTCTAGTGCTGGCATAAGCAGGAACGTGTGGCTGGAGGTGAAGGGAAGAACATATACCATACCTTTTTCCTGCATCAACCCTTGCTAAGATTAGTTTAAACCAAAGTGAACCCACTCATTTAAAGTAGAAAGATGAGGGTGAGGCAATGCAGCAGTTGCTGCTCCAGAAAGGTGTGGTCCCACTCCCTTTGTTCTACTTCTGCTTGGACAGTGCCTTCCCCTCCCTTCCTGGTCAGAGTCCACGATGGGATGCTGAACTAAAAGGAATAGGACTTTCTTCTTCCACCGTTAGCAAGCTCTCAGTTTGTCTGGACTGTACCATTAAATATCAGGTGTCCTGCTGCTCACATACCACCATATATCCTAAAAGTAAAATTAAGGAGGGCGTTAGGGAAGGTGAAGCACTGATAAATTTCACTCTTCTCAAAGTCTTCTCAGAGGGACAGTATTTTTCACTTCCCAGACGAATCTGTGGTATGTACGCACAGTTAGCGTGTGTCTGTGTGGGTTTTTTACTATGATTACCTGGTACCAAAATGAGTTAGACATGCACCATATCTTTTACTAGAGTCTCCAGGGGCAGGGGGATGCAACACATGTGACAAGAAGCAAGAGAGTATTGAATACTTACTACTTTACTTTCTTTACTACAGGTAAAGAAAAAAGTCTGCAGGGAAAGCTATAGATTGCAGTGGCACAGGAATTGTTGCCATAGTTTCCATTCATATCATTAGTTCCCAACTACTTTTTTTGGCATTCAGGAGGAAGAGAAAGACAGTGTGCTCTGGCAGTCCAGCCAGCCCCCTCTCATAGGATTTAGTGTTGCTTGTAAAGAAGAGGTTCGAGGTGAATGGCCCCTTTCCTTTTCAGGCCGGTTTGACTGGTAGCAGGATGTGGCATGGCTTGAAAGAAGGCATGAACAGCGTTACTGGGACAATTGACGGCATCTGCCTGATTGACTTGCAAGAATGGGCTGTTTGACTCCTGGGGAGGAAGCCTGGAGAGGGTCGTGGTTTGCTTCCAACAGACACTCAGTGCAAAAAATTACAATGATGTAGGAAAAGAGACTAAAAAGTAGAAATAGCACCTGCTAAAGTTTGTATTTTGCCTTCAGAATTATATAAGAATAGCATAGGTTTAACACAATGGAATATATTGATTTTTATTTTATTTTCTTCCCTTGGCAGCTCATAGGTGTGTTTCTGTTTAGTAATCCTTTTTGGCAAGACGGTGAATGTGATTGATAGGTGTTTTATGCAAAAGTGATCACTTTACTGCTTATCAGAGTAAAGGCTGTGCAGCAGATACAGGATGTCTTGTGACTCTTCTTTATTTCTTCCCTCCCTCATTGTGTGTCTAAATGTTGTAGTTTTACAAGAGAAATGTTGAGTCCCTGGTAATAGCCGGATGGTAGAGGAGCCCTTCGAAAGGCTGTCCCCATGGGAAGTGCATATATCTCATTTCAGGTGTGGTTAAATTGCAAGCTACAACCTCTGCAAGAGGTTAAAATGCCCACAACCTAATGACCGTGTGACTTTTATCACTTCCTGCTAGCAGATGGAAAATTTTATTCAAATGGTAGGGATTAATGCAGGACTTAATTGAACAGGAAGTTTTTCAGCCATTCAGAGGATGGCTAAAATGATCCATACACTGTTACTTCCGACATTTTTGCCAGAAGTAATCTCTGGCTTTCTGGCTAGTGCAAGTTGCTTTTAGGGCAAAAATGAACAATTGCAAGAGTCGAGGTACACATGGCTTTCTGAGATTGGAAAACAAGAATGAAATGGTCTGGGTTTTTTTTTTTCTTTTTAAAGCACAGTTGCAGAGTAAAGGCCACTCAAAGTGAAAAGAGAATTTTCCTTCAGTTGTCTGGTTCTGATCTTGCATCCTCTTTTAGCAGTTGGTCAATTGACTAGGGAGGGAGCTGCTGATATGTTTGGTATTATTTGGCATATCATTCAACCATTCAGTCTGAATCTGCAACTGTTTTGAAGAGGAATAGGGAACAAAGAACAGCACTGAATTTATCAGAGACTGGGGTTTTGGGTAGTGCCAGAGGGCATCGCGTGAGTAAGGAAGTAGGAAGCTCTGTCGTCTGGACCGTGCTGGTTTTGTTTAATGTCTCGTAGTTGGGAACTGGGAAGCAAACAGGTTTTGCAGATGTCTGAGAACACTGAAAATGATAAGAGAAGAATATTGAAGCTGCACAGTGTGTTGTGCTAGAAGTAGGTTTGACCTCTGTGTAATTAAATAGGGGGCAGTGCTCAAGTTTTCTGAAAATGGGCAGGTTTTAATATTCTATAGGCTCTCTTCCACAGGGTAGGAAGTATTTTTGTAGGGCCAAAAAGGCTTTTGAAAAAAAAAAGTAAATTACAAAGTTACCAAAGTTTCCTGTAATTCAGCACAGACAGAAGAATGGTGTTGCAGAGCAGTGAAGTGGAAGGGGAGACCATTTTGTGTCCACAGGCTTCCCCACACTGACTTTACCTGAATAACAGAAAACTACGAGGGTTGCATAGCTCTTCCACTTGCAGCGAGTGCTGGCAGCAGGACCTTGACAGGTCCTTGCCAGTAGATGGAGACCGTGCAAGTGAACTGGAAATTGCATCCTCCTTCCAGTAGGGAAGGTGTCTGTTAGTGTGGAGTTCAAACTTATTTCCTTCCAGCACACAGGACAGGATTTAATGTGAAAAACTAACTTTGTTCTTGTGGTTTTCTCCTTGAAGAAAAGTTTGTGGACATAGCCCACACTGAGACATCTGCTAGTGATTATTAAAAAACAAGCAAATGTAAATGAGTTCCTTAATTCTTTTTTCTGCTACTGTGGTTTTGCACTTTAGCTTTCTGGCATGTGGTGATGCTCTTCTCTGTGCAGCAGCACGGAATAAAATGGCAGGCTTGGCCTAAAGTCACTCCTTGGTGATGTGATTCCTTACTTCATACTTGCTGGTATGGGGGGGTGGGTTTGGCTCAAACGGAAATTCAGGAGTCTTGGGTCATGCTGCTATAAGAGTGAGGGAGCCCTTGTTTCTGGAAGCAGGAACCAGTAACTCAAGTGTTGATTTGCCAAGTGCTTTTGTAGGTAACTGTGCTCAGCTGTGCTTGGAAAGCAGCTTGTGGAGCGCTCTGGTAAAGAGAAGCAAGTAGCAGCCAGAGATGAGGAAAGCTGCAGAAGAAGCATGGCTCCAGAGAATGGCTGCAGGAGCAGAATCAAGCTGTGCACAGGGGGGAGCGTTGAGGAGGAGTCAGAAGCTGTTGTACCTTTTATGGTACTGCTGAAATAAGTGCTTGTCACATGGTACTTGGTACTGATTCACACAAATGCAATGGCTCCCAATGTAGCTTAGTCCCAAAGAGTCAACTTGTCCTTTCTAGTATCATAAGACATCTCTAGTGAACAGTCCCTGCAGCATGCATAGCCCAAAGAACAGCAAGGAAAGAGATATATCCAAGACACAGCTCCCTCCAAAACGGACTGCTGCAATGCATTCCTGTTTGTTGTTCCTTCTCAGTGAAGCTGCTTTTGCATCACTATGTACCTTTATAGCTTGTGTGAGCATATCTGAGCTAGCCCAGCTGAATAGTGTTGGCTGTGGTGGTGAGGGTGTCAGCAATAACCAGGACCTTGGGAGGAGGGTTTGTAGGATTCACAGTGAAGTGTCTGCAGCATTGGTGTTAGATTCCCATGTGGACTGATGAATTTGAAGACTTAGCCTGGGTGGCTTTATGCAACATGCAGTGTGGTTGCAATGTAGACACAGCTGGAGTAGAGCTCTTAGCAGTCAAAGGTTGAAGTACCAGTGCTTATGTTCTTAGACTAGAAATGAAGCTGCTCCAAAAATGGGAATTTTAAAGAACTGTTGCAGGACAAAGGAAGGGTGGCACCACCTGTCTTCAGAAGGATCTCTTCTGCCATCTATTGCCATGTACAGCTCACCACATGCCTGCACGGAGGAAAAATTCTTATCCAATTTCAGGTGGTACAGCCCTGGAGAAAGTAGTTTTGAAAGACTCATTGTCTTCCTGATTGTCCAGATCCTACTCTTACTTATAGAGGAATAAGGCTTTGGTCTCCTGGATTTATGGGCAGTCTGTAGGACAGTTGTGATTGATCTGATGACAAAAGCAGCCAACTGTAAGAAAACAGCTTCTTGGGAGCTTCGTTCAGATGCCACATCGTCATTTGGGTCACACTCCTGCTGCTGCTTCTCCCTGGGCAGCAGCTGATAAACCTTCCTGCACTTGCCACAGCCACTGGCGAGTGAGGTGGGTGGAAGTGCTTGAGTATTTGATGGTCATTAATGTAATTTAAATCAATCTTTCTTCAGCTGCTGGAGTCTGAGCTGGAAGCATCCCATTGTTGAGATACTTGAAGGTCGATAAGCATGGACTGCTCTTGCATCAAGTCCAATTAAAACCAGTTGCAGCAGTAGGATAAGAGGAGACTCATGCTCCTGGAGAAGGGCTGCATGTTTGACTATTTATATTTTTGATTTTTTGGATTGGTTCACGTTCATCTTTGCTTTTGTGTGTCCTGAAGTCTGTGGAGGGTACTCAAGTTCACGTTGGGAAACCCTACTGCTGAAAGTGTCAAAATTCCCTGGCTGCCATGGATATTTCAGGACAAAAAACCAGAGCATTTAGTACCCAGTGTGATATGTCCCTCTCAAGGTTATCTAGACCACTGAGACACCCAAACTTCCAGGATACATAGCTGACATCTGAACACAATGTTAATTTTCTACAACTTCTTCCATGAACTGTCTAATATGGGTTAGTCTAGCAGGCAAAGTCTCCATACCTATGTAATTGTGGCTGCTTGTGTATGCCATGTGAAGATATGTATGAGGCTCATGGATGGTGGCTGAAGTTGTCCAGTTCCTTCATAGTTACTGTGGTGGTGGGTGGTAAACAGTATCCAGTGGCTTTTAAGAACTCCCACTTTGCCCAACGTGATCTTGTATGTAGTTTGAACAACCACATATTTAATTTAGTAGGTGTAAGAGGCTCTGCTGAACTGCATGAAATGAGGTGGGTTTGGAGACTGTAAGTATCTTCTTGTGATCAGTGAGCACGGTTAGGAAAAACAGGCGATTCCAGAATTAATGATAATTTGAGCAGTTTTTAGCAAAAAAACTTTGTGTCCAGCTGTACTTTGAACTAGTCTATAAGCAGATGGGTTAGCTCAATTACCATTCATTAAATACCATTTCCATGCACCTTTCCATTGTTAGCAGAAGAGGAGGTCTCAGAAACCAACTGTTTACCATTTGAAACAAATACAACCAAAGAAAAATCTGAAGGAAAATGTGCATCCATTCATTGTGGCTAAAGTTTTAAAGCAAGAAGTGTTATTTATAGAAATGTGCCCTGTTAGGTTCAACAATCAAGGACTGAATGAAGATGGGCTTACTATTTTACTTCCATTTGTTCACTTGAGAATTAAAAGCTGGTTTAAAATCATGTTGTTAATTTAGGCCCAATTTTGATTTATTGGACTGCAGAAGGTGAAGAAGATTGAGTGAATAAAGGTCTTAGTAAAAATAACTTCTGAAAATTGTTGCATTCAACCTTACTGGAATTGTTAATTTACTGAAAAGTAGCCCAGATTATTTTAATCATATGACAGGATTAAGAATTATACTCCAACCTGGTAATACAGGTCTGGATTGTGTCTTGGATTACATAATCGTGCAAATTATTGTGAAGGAACCACATCTTAGAGTGACCACATGCTTTGCACCAGAGACCTGAACTTGATACTGCATGGGTGGGAGCAACAAGGTCTCTTTAACTTCAAATTCTTTCCTAGTTCAAACAGGTGTGGAGACACAGATGCTGAATCTCAGTTTCCACTGCCTCAAACCTGCTGGCAGTAGTGACAGAAGCGGTGTGTTATTAAATGGGCAACAGATACCACTGATGCAAGCAGAAGATAATATCCCAGTAGCTTATGGGCATGTGAGAGAGGGAATGCAGTTCAAAGGACTCCTTCAGATGCCTGCTTTCTTGCTCTTGGTGTGATGCTGTTTATCCACCTGACAACGTGACGCGGGACACAGTGGTTGCAGTGGTATGTGAATGCACACAGATAGAAGCAGTGCCTAGTACTACCTGAGCCAACACTTGCACTCGGGTATGCTCCAGGGAGAGTCAACAAAGTCTTGTATTCTGAGGGAATTTTTTTTCCACCCCGTTTTTTTGCTTTCCCAAGTAATGTTTACCCTCGCAGCTGGGGGAGAAAAAACATGTTTCATATAAGTTTTGGCGGTGTTGATGTAGACAACTTGTTGGTTTGAAGTGTGGAGCCCTGTTTACATGAACTGGTGATCCTCTAGAAGGTTACTGTTGGAGGGAATGTCTTAGACTTGTTCTTAGGATTTGAAATGGTGAAATGTAGCTTAGCCACGCTTCCTGCTGGCACATGTGATAGTGATAAATATTTCCTGTTTGTCCCATGAAGAATGAGATGTCCAGCAGCAAGTTTTGCATGCTCATCTTGGCTTGCCTAGCAGCGCCCATCACATGGTAGATTTTGTTTGAGGTGGAAATTACACACTTGATAATTATCTGATTTCCAGCAGACACCTGGCTATTAAAGCCTAAATTACTTTTTAAATTTTTTTTTTAGTTTAAATGAGGTCAGAACATGTCTACAGCCTGTCATTTTCAGGTGAGCTTACCTTAATAAACAGAGCTGCACACAAATGAATCTTTGCATACAGGCATGTTGTGCGCTTTAGACAGTGTCACGTACAGCACAGTTACACAATTTACATGTTTGTTTTATCAGCTCTGATGAGCCCAAAAGAGATAAGTATTTCTCTGAGCCAGCAAGGAAATAAACAACCCAGGTACACATCAGAGAGGAAACTATAATGATACTAATAAAGAATGGTCAGGACAAAACCTGTGAGGAAGAGTGCCCGTCTGTGCCAGTAACCCTTAATGGTTACTAGTGACTGATGGAAAGATAGCTGTAATGCTTGACTGTGACTCTGTGTAGCTGTATGGGACAATCAGGCTGAGACAGCAGTATGGGAATAGTCCCACAGAACGTAAGCTCAGCTGTGTCCATGTGAGGACAAACCCTCAAATGGAAGAAAGTAGATACATGGTGTGCTGAATTTCTGCTGTTCAGATTGTGGGGTGTAATACTGAAGGAGATCCAGGAACTGCAAAGCCTGAGCCATAACAAGAAACCAAAATTTCCCTTGTTCAAATATGTGTTTTGATAGAGGATGTTCCCTCAACAGCTAGCCTTAGATCAGGCAGTAAGCGAGTCTGTATTCCTAACTAGCTGTGCAATGTTTGGTGTCAATTAATATCAGCTCATCTCAGCTCATTAGTAGTAAAAGTAAATATCCACAAATACTTCCCCTGCAGTTTCTCAGGAGGAGAAACAGCAAAAACAAAATACCCAAATACGACGCTGCTTTTGGAAAGACAAGAAGTGTAGATTCCTTCTTTTTAGCTTGCCAGCCTCTCACCAGCAGCTCAGAAAATGAAAAGCACGCTGCATTGGAAAGGGAAATGGGAATTCGCCACAAAACTCTACCACTCAAGCACCTACTTAAGCTATGGTTCCTGTAGCATTTGGAAATCTAACTCTAGTGGTGCTGTTATAAAGAAAAAGGACATAAACATCAGTCTACAGAAAAGCAGGAAAAGACAAAAGCAACAGTGGAGTTCAAGTACTAAGTGGAAGGTAATGAGACCAAGCAGCATGGACATATTGTAGCGCATATTAAGCAGGAAGTTTTGTGAAAACCTGTAGATTGCTGGAGTTTAGAGAATGTTTGAAAAAGATAGTTTGTTTTGCAAATCTCCTTCCAGTTGAGATACTTAGGAATGAGAACAGCCTCTCATCAGAATTTTCTGTAAATATGTTCGTATGAATACACATGTATTACAAATCTGATTGTGCATATTGGGTTTTGTGTATGTTTTATAGTCCTTATGCTTTGCTTTTGCTTAGGAGTTAGGAGGTAAAAAACTGAAAAGAGTCAGGGTTTTGTACTGATGTATGACTAAATCTTACATAGTGATAGTTTAATACTTGATTCTGTTATCTAGAGTATTAATGTTTACCAAATTTAACACAGACTGGTGCTACTAACCTGAGCTTTGCTTTGCAAAGAAAGGACAGCCTTTGTATAGTAAGTCTTTCTTTCCTAAATGTGAACTTTTTTACAAGCTAAAGGATATTCTAGGATATTCTAATGGTGCTAGGATATTTAAAAGACATTCTGAAGTATTTTTAGCCCATGCAAACTGTAGTGTTTTGATTTAAGAATGCAATTTCCTTAAAATATTCAACTAAAAATAAATTCTAGTCTAGAAAAGCTTCAAAAAGTATATTTTGTGATGGGAGAGAAATGTTTTGTAGCCTAGTCTGGGTTTTTACAATCAGGGTGTTCTTGTTGTGGAGTCTCTGTCTGTAATTTGCTTAGACCTAAAAGCAGTAGAAGAGAAGTGAATCAAAAGGAGGTGAGACTTCCTCGGGCTGAAGTTTTTTTTAACTCTGTGTGATAGGTAAGTGTTTAAAGTCTCTCAAAAGCAGTGGAAGGAAAATATTCTGGCGAGAGGAGGTGGTTTACCACTTATTTTTAAATAGTCTAGATATTTCTGACTGCATGTTGGGTGTTCACATGACGTTTAGATGTGGTATTGAGTTCTTTCCTCATCCTTTTCCCTCTTGAAAAGTTTTTTCTGTTTAAGTATTTGCAAGCCTTACGTAGTGTATATCCTTTCAATGAGGACAGAGTGAGCAATTTGTTTTGAGGACGGAAACAGGATTTTTGTTGTTCTTTCTGCCACCAGTGCCAATCTGTCTCCTCTTGCCAAATGGACACTAAATAGGTCATTCCAGCAGAAATCATTGCGTTAAGAAGCAAAGAGCAAAGCCGTGCTGCTGGTGGTATGTGCTTAAACAATCACGAAATTGTTTAGTTTGGAAGAGACCTTTAAGTCCAACCATGAACCCAGCACTGCCAAGTCCACTGCTAACCATGTCCTTAAGTGCCACATCCATACATCTTTTGAATACCTTCAGGGGTGGTGACTCAGCCACTTCCCTTGGCAGCCTGTTCCAATGCTTGATAACCCTTTCAGTGAAGAAAGTTTTCCTAATATCCAATCTAAACCTCCCCTGGCGCAACATCAGGCCATTTCCCCCTATCCTGTTGCTTGTTACCTGGGAGAAGAGACTGACCCCCACCTGGCTACACCTCCTTTCAGGTAGTTGTAGAGAGCAATAAGGTCCCCCTGAGCCTCTTTTTCTCCAGGCTAAACAACTGAGCTCCCTCAGCCACTCCTCATCAGACTTGTGCTCCAGACCCTTTTCCAGCTCTGTGTCCCTTCTCTGGACATGCTCCAGCACCTCAATGTCTTTCTTGTGTTGAGGGCCCAAAACTGAATACAGGATTTGGAGTGTGCCAAGTACAGGGGGATGATCATTTCCCTACTCCTGCAGACCACACTGCTTCTCTCTAAATTTTAGGTTGGCAACAACCTGCTCACAAACTGCCTTTCTGAGCACTTTTATTACTTAGCTATTCTTCCCTGATCAGAAGTGGTGTGTGAGTACAACAAGTTACTGTCCTTCGTCTGATGTAACTGTAGTGAAGAGGAGGGGTACAATCCTTCTTTGGCAGCAGCTTCACACTTAGATTGGATTAAGTGTAATGTGAAACCATACCCGAAATAATTGGTTTTATGCTGCTAGAGGTTTTCATGGGGATATACAAGTTTATTAAGAGGTACACATGCCCTCACAAGGAAACAGATTTTTTTGCCCATGTTTTGAAATATGTGTGTTTTTCCTTTGCTGGCACACCTTTGAAACAAAGGTGGAGCAAAGGCTGCTTAAGAGCTTGTCTTTTGTTTACTAACCTTGATTCTTCATCCCAATATGTTGTAGCTAAAGAATAGCTTGTTTCTTGCTCACAGCTCACTCTCTGTACACCCTCAGACATTGTACTAGAAGCCTGTGGAGCACATGCCTATCCATGTGAAGAACGGTGGTTGGTGCAGAAATCTAGAGGCTGCTGCAGTCACAAAAGAACACCTTCATTTACTAGTGTTCATAAATTGAACCAGTAATCACTAGTGGTGCCTACACCCTGCAACTGCTCAAGGTTTTAATAAAAGATAGATATTTCATAAGGAGTCCAGATTTTGTGGCACCGGTGAGCTCAAACCAAGCAGGTGGAAGTACAGCAACCTTCATCATTGCTTTGAGAGGAGAAGCATCTCGGACACATCTGACCATATAGCAACAAGTCTCTGCAGCCTCTCTGGGGAAGTGGCAAAAGTTCATGGTCATAGCTTGAAGGTGTGTGGAGGAAAGACCTGGCATTTTCGCAGTCGTTGGTGAAATGAAGGGCCCCCATGGGTAATGAAGCGTAGTGGTAGTGAAGAGCTGGGTGAGTAATGAAGAGCTGGTGATGCTGCCAAGCCAGGCTCTGTGCCCCACAGGCATTTATTTGTACCAGAGAAGAACACTAGGAGAGTGTACTTTCAAAGTACAGATAGACCAAAAGTACTTTCAGTTCACTCATTCATTTCACATCTATGTGAAACCTACAAGTCATTCCCTAATCCCCTTTCAGTGCTCTGAGGACTGATAATAGGGATACTGCAAAACCGCATGGGTGGCTCTTGCTGCAAAGGGTTAATTTTGAACTGTGAAACAGGCTTAACCTTTACTTTTTGGGGTGGTGGTCCTCCTCGCTGCTTATCGTTAATCAAATGAGATTTGAGCAAGTACAGAGATGCACAGAGTGGATGGGTGTATGTTTTCAACAGCCCAGCTCATGAAGCACACCAGTGGGGAAAAATTGCTGTGCAGAAAGCAGGGTTGCTTGCTAACCTTTATAGTCTGTTTTTTGCTGCGAGAGCATATGTTTTGTGCAGAACAGAAGCCAACACAAAGCGTCTTTCTCTGGCTGCATGTGTAGTTTTGGTGATAGAAATGTATATGACTGAAATTAAAATCCCATTCATCCTGCATGGGACTCCTCAGTCTGCGTGAAAGAATGGGGCTTTGCAAAGCAGTCTGAATAATTTTGAGGCGATACAAGCAGATCTATACAAGACCTTCATTCTGGAAAGATAATTGTTCCTGGATATGAGGAAATATATGTTTTCAATAGTCTTTTAGTTCCAGTTCACAATTTATAAGCACCGTGATAAAAAAAATATAAAAAGTACGTTTTTTTTGCCATCAAGGAAATGAAAACAAGCAGTAAGAATGGCTGGTGTGTTCTGTTGTTTTGGGAGGTGGGGGTTGGATAATGAGAACATGGACAATTTTATGCAGAATTTAGGGAGAAAATTGCTGAATGTTACTTTTTTTCTCTGTTGTCATTAAGGGTTGTGTGTATATACATACCTACACTGCTGGGATTTTCAATTTTTTTTGCTACTTTAGCCACAAAATTGCGAAAGTTTAAAACTACAGTAACAAACCTCTTCTTACCCAGCTATTCAGGGTTAATAGCCATGAAAAAGAAAAGGTTTGACAATTATGTGTTTCATCCGTACTGAACAATAACTGTGCTTTCCTTAAGTCACAACAGTCAAGCCTGCGGTGGAGTGACAAGACCTGGGTTTTCCTTCAGCATTATTTGATATGTTTCAGATTGACATTATGTAAATACTCTGCTATTAGGGAAGAAAATGACATAAAATTGCATCCTTTCTCAACAAGGTTTTAAGTTCTTTCTGTAGCTTCTCTCTTTTTTGAAGCTGTAATAAAGATCATAATTAGAATCCCACTTGCTTAAGTGAGAAATTAGCATGTTCTTAAATGCTGAGCTGAGCCAGGTTCCCAGCGAGACCCCCTCCAGGTATCTGTCCTGCCCCAAACCGCTTTCCTTCATACCAATTTACATTCTAGACATATTAAAGAAAATCGTATTCATTGCTACCTTAGCAGTTAATCAGAGCCTTCAGAAAGGCTTGAAATGATTTGTAGCCTGGGTGCCAAAACCACCTGCAGCCATTCATTTCCTGCAGCCATACCCAGGCATGCTCTAAAACTAATCAGAGAGTATCAGTCAGGACTGAAGAAATTCACTCCATGCATGTCTTTCATTCTTAAAAATTTACTTAACCCCACTCCTGACCTTCTTGCTTACTGTCCTTCTAGGCTGTGGCCAAGCAAACGAAAATCTAATGGCTCTGACCGGATGTTTTTCTTGTCAAAAATACTTTTTCCTAAAGGTTTTGATTTGTTTTTGTAGAACTGAATGCTAATATATATACCTTATCTATTAGTATATATTTTTACCATGGAAATAATATTCTAGCAGGTTGGGATAAACTAAAACCTTAATGGGGCCAAAATAAACCTAGTTTGTAAAATAATTAAAAACAGGAAGCAATGAACCCTAACACTTAACAAAAAAAAAAGAAATTTTCATGGTGCAAAATACAGATTTAATTTCCAAATAAGTGAATGGTAAACTGTAATTGTATCATGTGCAAAAAACCACTCAGAACATATGAAACAGTAGTCACAGATTTTACAGTCAAGATGTTCCCTTTCTGGTTTTCCAAATTGTAGCAGAAGATACCAAAGAGTAAAACAAATAAAATACTGTCTTCATAATTGACCCAGCTAGGGATATATTGGTGGGAGATGGATTCAGATCTCTCTCTCTCTCTTTTTTTTTTACTGGTGAATTTTTATGTTCTCACTCATCCTGTGAGTTCTGCCTAACAAGCTTTTGATGTGCTCTTGTTTCCACAGGCCAAGGCTGCAAGCACAAAGGAAGTTTGCTCAGTCCCAGCCAAACAGTCCCAGCACAACTCCAATAAAGGTAGTGGAGCCGTTGTTACCCCCTCCTGCCACTCAGATTTCTGACCTCTCCAAAAGGAAGCCCAAGACAGAAGATTTTCTCACTTTCCTCTGTCTTCGAGGTAGGTGTCTCGCACCAGCCTTGGGGGACAGTCTCATGCACAGAACCAGCCGTAGCACCGCACACCGACCAGCAGCTCTACAAATGTACTGGTGCTACACTTGAATACACCGTGTGCATTTCAACTCTCAGCAATTTAACTGTATCTGCAGCAGGAGCATTTGAGTACATGGTTATAAAGATCATAAAATGAGGCTGGTAATAGTGCAAAAAGAAATTTCTTTTATGCTTGGCTCTCTGTTATCCTGAATGGATTATTGTCTAGCTCTCTTAAGTCCTCCCCATCCTCCTTGTTTTGTCTGACTATAAACTGAAGGAGTGCTTAACTTGCCTGAGTACTTGTTCCTGCAAGAGGAGAAACCTGGTTGGAAATTCCCCTTCTCTACCTACTGACTGTCCTTTATTGTTCACTCTGAGCGAGGCTTTTCATGTGATGTAGGTGGAGGGGTTGCCATTGTTCTTGACTGCCTCAGGAGCCAGATTGTTCCTGTGGTGATAATTAAAACAGGTGAGCTCCTCCACACTGCAACTCAAGTACAAACGAGGCATCTGAAATTGTAGAGAGAGATGCTTGAATTAGCTCATAGTAACAGGTGTTTGAGCCTGGCTGGTGCGTGTCTGCAAGCCCGCACGTCAGACCTGGGGACCCGAGCGTGAGCTACAGCGGACTGTCTGGATTAAGCTAAAGAAGGAGACCTTACCTGAGTTAGTACTGTCCATGGCCCTGTGTGCCAGGTCATCTACTGAAGATAGCATCTTTCAGTTTAATTTCCCAGTTGTCATATTAGCTCTTGTGGTACGCTTGTCTTCTGGCAGGTGTGCCCCCTCCTTTTAGTCACTGCTCCATCCTTGATGTGCTGGAATGATGCCTCTTGCTGTTGTTTTGTCCCCTTACCTGCTGAAAGGGTGTGAATTTGTTACAGATAGGGTTTGTCTACAAAAGTCTTACCTAGTGGGTTAAATCTTTCAAAGCTTGTGTTTGAGTTCCCCTTTCTGGTGCTGAGGTCTCTGTCTCATCTGTGAGCAGCAATGATCAGCATAACCCATAGCTTCCTGCTGAGGCTTTCTTACCTTAATGAAGTGTGGTTTGATTTCTTTTTACTTCTCTTCTGTGAGATTTTAGGCTAGTGGTACCTTTGGACTGGTTGCTAATTTATCCATCTTGATTCACGTCTATTACGGAGCCTCCATCCTGTTGGGACTTCTGGTAAAGTGGGTGGGTGGAGGGGATAGAGGGGGGGGTGATTTGCTAGCTTTTGTGGTTTTTTAAAGGATTGTGAGGAGCAGAATCTAATGGAGTTTAAAGTGGCAACACGGTCCTCTGAAATTTAATCTGTGTAAATGTATTTCTAATTTAGTGTGTGGTGAGGTTGATCAGTCTGTTGGCAGCATGTCACTGCTGTGATCTGGGCCAACTGCCACAGTTGTTGGTGGGAAGATTCAGATGGGGGTTGTGTGTGTGTGTGTGTGTGTGAGCACACATGGCTGCATTCACACACTTGTTTCCACTGCTTGCTAACTAAGCATGAGTTATTTATAGCTTTGAAGGCACTTGCACTTATAGAAAGGAAACCTGTATGGGGGTGTCACTTATCTCCATTTTTATTTCCTAGTCTCTTAGCATTCTGGTTTAACAACGCAAATGGGAAGCACGAGTACTTTTGTCCTATTCCAATGCTTCCTGTTGTTGTTTTTATTTATTTATTTTTTATTTTAATCAATGGCTGTTTGGCTCTTGCACCTGTAATTTTCTTCTTTGTTATTCATCTGTGGCATAATTGATGTTTTGTACTGTCAATTAAGAACTTACAATTCATTCCTAATTTCTTCAGTATGCAGGAGTACTCACATGTTTCAGACAGCACATGCGTTCAGACAGCAAGATCACAATTACTATTATATTAAAAGCCACAAGAGAAAATCTGCTCTGAGTGCCACACATGGCACGTACATGGTCTGCTTAAACAGCCTGAAGAAAAGCAGAAAGGGGAAGCTGTTGGCTTTGTTTCAGCACCTCCACAAGCTTATTGCTCCATCACCCTGGTAAAAAGCCTAAAAAGAGATGGGGGAATCTTCTTGGACATCTGCTACATAGATGCTCCTCTGTGGAGGAGCAGGAGAGTGCTGTGGCTTGGAGGAAGTAGGAGTGGGGTTGTTCCAACTGGTATTAGCATGGTTCTGGCTTCTGTGCCTGGAATGCTGTGTCCTTCAGAAGGTCCTGGTTGTCTGAGGTTGTGCCCATTTGGCCTCTTGAGAGGTTTAGCTCCAGGTGGTTCTCTCTTTTGATGTGCCCTGTGAAAAAAAAAAGGAAGTGGAAGATGGTACATCCAGCTCCATAAAGGTCCCACAAATAGTTTTCCAGGGCACTGGCAGGCTTAGTTTGGTGCTGTTCTTCTGGTGGTACCTAGTGAGCTTGGAGAGGGAAGAGACAGCAGCTTATTTAAACCCTGCACGGAGAAGACTTGTGATGTTTTTGGAAGGGGTTTGTTTTGATATGGAACCTCTGTGCTATTATTTATTGAAGTGTTGAGGGATTCAGAATTCTTTGCATGGTGGGACATGTGGTTGTTCTGACTTCTGTCCAGATGCATCTGTCCAGCCCTGGCACTTTCACGATGGAATGTGACATGCAATTGCATGGAAATATGAGCTCACTGACAGGGTTGAAGTTCAACACTTCAAAAATTTTAAGTGTAGTAGTGATAAGATCCAGGACAGTAAATCCCCATGTTTGCTTAATTTAAAGAAAAAAACCATTAAGTTAGAACTATCTTAGGTCCTAGTCCTTCAAAATGTTCGGGTGATATAGTCACTGCATTCACAATGAAAGCTTTTTTTTCAGCGGGGGAGTCTTCTCCAAGACTGGTGATAAAGCAGCTCTGTGGTCATGTCTCTCTCCTTGTCCCATCACACCCAGCAGCAGTGTCAGAAGCACAGTGTAAATTTGTCAGAATTTACACTGATTCACAGAATCATGAATCCTTAAAGTTAGAAAAGACCCTCACGATAGCCAAGTCCAGCCTTTGACCAAATACCACCATGTCAGCATGTACTTTCATTTTCTGTTTTTAAGTAGAGAAATTTAAAAATCCCATCACCACTACAAGTTCAGTCTTCATTGCTCTTGTGGGTTTATTTTAAGTGGGAGCGACTGCATTCGATCAGTGATGGAGCAATATTATCATGCAACAGTGTGGAAGAAAGGCCCTTGACATATGTAAGGTCCCATACTAAGGAGAAGAAGTCCCATTTACCTGTCCTGTTACATGTAAGAAAATCTAATGATTCAAATAATTTTTATGTACCTGCCCCCCTAATTTCAAAGGGAAATAATTTAACCAAGATGACCTGCTTGGTTTCATTATTCAGAATACTAAGGCTGTAGACATATTTTTAATTAGTTTGTTTTTTAAACTCTTGATTTGATAATACAATGTACTAATTACTTCTTGAAAGGTAATTGGAGCAGAGTGAAAAAGCTGTAACAGTTGATGGATACCTGAGCACCCTGGAATACATCTAATTGACCAGACTTGGCAAGGCTGCCCTGCCTTCTATTATTTTAAAATCCTTCTTTTTAAAAAGTGTGTGGGGGGGTGTTTTATTTTATTAAATTGTGACCTAGAATTTCCAGAAGGAAGGGAATAGCACAGATATCTCTGAAGTGTTTGTCTGCAGTGTTCTTATCTTTAAATAGCTTCTTTGAAGGAGCCCGTATGCCCTTTGCCAGAGGCATAATTAGTATCTTTCAGCAGCGTGTAGATACAAGTGTGTCATCTCTGTGTGGTTGTACAACAGCTTTCACTTTTACTGTATTTTCTGCCTCTGATCATATTTTTCTTAATAGCTTCTGTTACAGCGCATTTAAGCTACCTTTGCACTCTGTAATTATTTACGGGTTAAAATATCGTGAGTCAAATAATAATGGGTTAAAGGAGGAAGGAGAAACAACTCCCTGGGAGCGATAGATCTTTGGCAAAAGTTGATAACAGGAAGGCTATGATTAGGAGACTACATTTTAAGAAGTTTTCCCATGATCAATTTTCTAATTAAGCTGAGCCTCTGGGACTTACATGCTAGAGAATTTCAGGGATTCCTAAATAAAGATGGTTTAATTGAGATCTCACAAATTGAGTTTTCAGGTTCTTCTATTCTGCAAAATGTGTGATTGTTCTTTTTATTTGAGTACTATGCTGAGTTAATGATCTGATGATTTATTACAATAGGGCAAAATCAAAAAAAAAATTTCACTATAGCATGTTTGTCTGAACTTCAGTAACTTTTAACTCCCAGTGCTCCAGTCCTCTCACAGTTTGCTTTTAAATAGACATTTTATTCTTTTAAACACCTGTGTTTGGGTGGTAGGCTCAAGGAGCTTTGATCCCAGTCTTCTCCTTGGAGTCTTGATAGGAGAGGTTGAATAGGTGTCAGTTGATACCTGCAAAGATTTTCCTTTACAACTGGAGAGACCCCAAAACCTCGGGCTCTTGAGTTTGGGCATGTTAGAAAACAACTGTATCTTTTAACAAGGCAGAAGGTATGTTTGCCTGCTAGTTCAGTGTCAATAGGTACACTGTACTTTGAGAGCTGCTGACTGCATCAATCACATTCTTGAAGTACCAGCCTTACCAGGGAGCACATTGCCACCGTGGAGACATGCTCACCGTATCAGAGTAAGCAGATTCAATAGCACAACAAGTTGATTAGACTGGAAGCAAAGCAATGAAATGCTGATGCTGTCCAAAAATAAAAAAAAAAAAAAAAAAAAAAAAAAAATAAAATAAAAAAAAAGGAGCTTTTTTGCAGTCTAGGTTAGTTTCTGTAACTCAAAAATAGTATTACAGCACGCAGATGTACAATAATTTGTTGGAAGAAGGGGTTTTATTGATTTTGCTGTTCAATCATGTAGTATTTGAAACTAAAATTTTAGAATGGATTGAAAAAATCTGAATTGCAAAAACCATTTAATAAAAATATCTTTGCATTTTGTAACTGTAATCTCACAATTTTTAAGTTCTTTTTTAAAGTTAGGAGTAATATCGAAGTATAGAATATAGGATATTTCTCATGTGCAACCATTTAGACCACCTGTGGAATATGCTGCTCTGAACTAGTAAGTAACTCTCATGGTGGTTTAGGACAAGAGTAATTTAATCACTGTTGGCAGGAAGAAGTGATTATGCAGGTTCACAGTGAGCAAGATGTGTAAAGTACACAGAGAGAGCCTAGTGACCACCACCACGGCATTATTCCTTCCCAGGGGAACAGAGTGCTGCTGGAGGGCCAGACCTCTAGGCATGTGAAAATGTTACTTCATATCCATGTGTGTCCACTGGGAGATTTAAGAGGTGCTGAAGCAAGATAGAGTATCCTGTGTGTAGTACTACAGCTGAATAAAAGTTTTTTCTTGCTCTTCCAGTGTTTGAGTGCCTTTCTGATGTTAATGATTCCAATATCTACCTCTGCAAAAAGCCACAGGATGAAGTTAACTGACTGAAATGGGAGACTAATCTTGAGGTTTAGCCTTTGTATTTGCCACAGACTCACTCTGAGTCCCTCAGCAAGCTGCTTAGTTTTTTGTAAAATGAGGATAAATATTTAAGTCTGTATAAAATCAACCTAGCGGGATGGTGATTATGGATGAGCTACTGGCATAAAATCTGAGTGCTGCAATGGCAGCAGCAGTTCGAAACCTCGCTGCCCAGGTAGGCAGTGTAAAGTATTCTGGCAAAGGCAATTCCTGCTCTTCATGCCAGCCAGAAAACTGTGAGCCTGCTTCTGTAACTTGTGAATATACCATAGGTTCAATGTTTCTCCAAAAGACTTATTTTGTGCTAGGAATGGGGCCCAGAATCTCTTAGATATAAAACAGTAGCTTTTTGGGAATGGTGGAGGGGAATGTAAAGTTGGAGATTGAAGTGTATGTGGAAGGGGGGTTGGTTTTGAGGTACACTGTAAAATCTAGTAAGGTTAGTGGAGGTAAATGGCCTTGAGATTGTTGGATATGAATTGTAGATTTGAGGAGCACTCCTGATTTTTTTAATATTGAGTACTCTATTAGTCTGGTGTGTGTTTTGTTAAGTTTGGAAAGTGAACCTTTTTTTTTTCCTGCCAGTTTCACGCATTTCCCCACCCTTACTCCATTTCCCTTGAAAAGGAAAAATTTTCTTTGGCTTTTTGGTTTTAGCTCTACTACTTCGAAGAACAGACCGAGAAGAAAATGGGCTTTGTGTTGCTACACTAGTTGATAAGTTAGCCATAACACTAGGCACCTTGTGATTCGTGCAATGACGGGAGAGGGAAGAGTTTGGGCATCACTGTGTTTGAGCTCTGTTTTGTTTCTGTATTGGGGATGGCCTTTTCCTCCCTCTCGCTCAGGCACCAGGGAGCTCCCTCTGGGGTTGTTCCTCACAAGTGAAGTACAATTGCTCTTTCCTTTAGAGTTTATGCAGTTTGTTCTCCTTTAGCCTTGCTTGGTAAAACAACCACAAAGTGTGGGCATAAATGACATTTGTTTGCACTTCAGGGACTTGGTGTTGTCCTGCCAAAATGTAATAAGTAGGACATACAACAAATGAGAAGCAGGCCCTAAATTTTAAGCATTGAGATGCCAGCACATCAGGAGCATTTGAGAGGCAAGGTTTTTCCACCTGCATACAGCCGCAAAATGAGGCTGCGTGTTGGAGAAGCCAAACCTCTGGACGTGGCTTGTTGTACGGCTTGGCATGCCATGTATTTATTGGGGCAGGCTTAAGTCCCACATACCTTGACCTGCCTTGTGCTTAAATCATTCTGATGTCTTAAATTGTTTTAGGATTTTTCCAAAGCACATCTGGGTTATGTTTAATTGTTAGGAGGAAAAAAAAAAGAGAGGAGCTAGAGGGGGAGTTGGTGTAAATAACTCATGGAGAAGAATCCTCCAATTTTGCAGAAACCACAGCCCAAATTACAGAGAAGACTCTTGGATTGAGATGATTTTTGTTGTGGTTGTAACATACCAGGGCTTGAATCCTGTCCAGATGAAAACATTTGGTTTGTACTTCAGTAAATATTGCAGAAACACTGCCAGCTAATTCTGAAGAGTAATGAAATAGTATTTTTGGCAAAGCACATGCACTTTCCATACTTCTGATTCCACTCTTCAGATCCAAATTCAGAGGTTTTTTTAATGTGTTTAGCTAGTCCAAGACAAAAGTTAATGTAATTTAATGAGAAACAAAACATATCGTAATTTAGGAGGGAAAACTACACATTCATCAAACAATAATAAAAAAACCCCTTAATAACCTCATTAGTCAAATAAAATGGCTGAAAAAGAGTATAGTTTATTCTATTAATCAGGCACTTGCTGCTGAGGTCAATGCATCTGTGTGTACAGGCTGTGTAAGCATCAGTTCTGCCTACTGGTAGTAGAAAGCCTGAATTTTTCATATGCAAAGGGTAGTATCTTTCCAGGAAAACTGCTAAAAGCAGCACCATGACTTAAAAAAATGTATTTTACTTTGTACTTACTGTTGTATAAGCATCAAATTGTTATAACGGAGGACATGAAATACATTTGTCATCCTTTCATATGCATTACACTACACTTTGTGTGTAGTTGTGGTAATCATTTTTCCTACATAGTTAGGTTTTCTTTTGTGTGGCCTCACAATAGGAGGGAAGACAAAAATACTCGAGAGAGAATTTCAATAATGAAACTGTAGATACTGATGGAAACAGTTGCCAAACATACTTAAAATCTAATTTTTTTGAAGAGCCGACTGTCCTCCCTTTTTGTAATAATTCATAGCTCATTGTAACCATGATGAGTGATTCTAGAAAGGACAACTCACCATTAATGATTTTCTCAATATTTGCCACACACAGTGCTATCTTATCATAGGAGCAGTAATTCCTGCTCTCTGGTGAGGAGAGGGTAGATGGGGTTGTGTCAGCTGTCCAGTCTTTCTGTATGGCTTGCAATCCCTTAGTCAGCCATGGAACTTTGTTTAAAAATTGTTCAAAAAGCCATGAAAAATTGTTCAAAATAGCACTATGAGGGCCAGCTTTGGTAATTTGGCCTTTCCCCAGTGACTGGGAGGAGGGGAAGAGGGCTGGGAAGTTTCCTCCAGGTTTCTGCCTGGCTTTGGCATAGCTTTTCTGCTCTCTACTGTGAGACTTGTTGAACAAGAAAGGTTGAGTGGCACATGTCTAGATGAGGGCAGCAGGTCGACAGCACTGTCAGACAGATACCTTGTATTGAGCAGCTTTAACAGGAGTGTCCTTCCTGCTTTGCTGTATTTGTTACTATTGAATGTCAGTAATTCTTTCAGTATCTTCCTTCTCCCATTGCTCCTGCATCTTGTGTCCATCTGCTAATGTACTTCTCGCCACTTGCCTCTTTCTGCAGCACATCTGAGCCCCTCCCTTCTTCTGCTCTGCTGCTGCTGCTGCTTCATGCTCTTTCTTACAGCTTACTGCTTCTGCCATGGCTTCTCCTTCCTTCCCAACATTTTTCAATTGCCTCATCCAGATCATTGCTGATGGCACATGCTTTTGTGCAAATACTGATGCAAAACAAATCAGCTGTCTTGAGGGGAAAAGAAAAGCATTTAGGAATTGTGTGCCTAGACATCATCAGGACAGAATGTAAAACGTGCAGCTTCTACACGAGTGGAAACATACTGCATTTAATGTTTTGTTTAATAACATAAAGTGATATATTATGCTACACATTCAATAAGAAAAAGTGTGCATAGAAATTTTCCAAATCTCTTCTTGAGAGCTTGTAACATTACATTACAGTTAGGGCTTTATTAATGGACTTTAATTTCCTTAGTCTGGGATTTTAATCTGAATCAGTTCCCTGATCCAATTCACCACATGGCCTCACAAAACATTATACTGCCACAGTTGAGGTGGTGGCACTGGAATAAGAACAAGAGGCCAGATGGAGGTAGATGTTCTGTAGACTGTTTCTGATGCCAAGAAAAATGTCCACACAGCTACTAACAGTCTAGAATGGTTCCTTGTATGAAATGTCTTCTAAATAAGTGGTGAGAAGTCAAATATAATTTCTAGTTACCATCAGATTTGCTGAGTGAGCAGGCTTTTCAGGCACCTGCTGATCGGGTACATGGCAGGGTGGGTTCCTCTATGTGGAGGGTTGCTCATGTGCTTTCCTTAGGTGCTGCAGGGCTCCTCCTCCTCTGCTCTCCCCTTCATCCACTGCAATGCCCGTGGTAGCAGCTGCCTGCACAACTTGGGGGCTCCCAGCACAGAAGGAGACTTGTAAAATTCAATACAACCACAGGCTCTCATAACCCTTTCACAGATTTTTCTGCTGTTTTCTTGGGGATGGAAAGTGAGGAAATGGGGAATTATATACCTAGAGTACTGAGATCTGGCAGGCACCACCTCCCAGGCTCAGATGTTGCCCTCTATCTGGAGCGCTGCAGCTCTTCTCTTTTGCTGTTGGTTATTGTCACTCTTTAGGTTGCCCTCAGTAGGCTTTGAGAATCATACTTTGGTGCTAGTGAGGGCAAGAAGAAGAGGAGGAATAATACTTCACTCTTGCTACCTGGCTGGCAAATATGTGTAAGAAGGACCCAGCATAGCTGCCCTGTGGGTTTCTATTGCTGAGTGCATCCAGGCAAAGACAAAAACATGCAGAATAGTGTTCTGTAAAGTTAAAATATCAAGGAAACGCCTACAACTGTATGTTCTGTTCATGTGTGTGTATGTATGCATCTGGCGAACCTGCGTTTTTCCTTATTCTCATGCCATTTTGGAGGGCTGTCGTACATAATTTTCATTGTAAAACATACATCATTTTCATGATAAATATCTGTTATACATGGAGAAACCTGAGAGCAACAGCTCTGAACTGTAAGGAAAACCACCATGTTCTTAACTTGTCATGAAGATAGGCGAGATTTACGAGGAAGGGCAATATATTTTATTTGACCAACTGATACAGTTGGAAAAAACAAACCAGCTCGAGTGCACATTCTTCGCATCTCCAGTGGTCTTGACCGTTCATGACTACAGTAACAGTACTTAGTATTGTTTATATTAGCTTTGAGTAGCAAATGGGGTCCCCTGTAGAGATAGGCTGTGGCATCATATGCGCATCCTGTCTGGTCTCAGAGAGGATGAGGCATATTTAGGACAGGAATCATTATTATAATAAAGAAGGTGAGCGATCACGTAGCTTACGCTCTTTACAGTGCAGCTTTGCTCGTATGAGTTTCGTTGGTTCTTCAGTCATGAGGTCAGAGTATTATTTCCATAAGAGGAGTTTTGAGTGAGGGTTCTTAGCTCTTATCTTGGTGTAAACCAGCAATGCACATAAACCACTCACAAGTTAGGTGTTGTCTAATAAACATAATTGTCTTTCTTTTAGTTTGAATGAAATCACAGTATACTTACAGCCTTGTCTTCCCTTCAGTTTACTCATAAAGGGAATTTGTAGTATCTTGAGCTTGAACAGCCTGTTTCAATATTTTAAATCAGTGTTTTCTCAGCCTTTTGGACATGTTTAGATACATAGCCTTAAAGTGAAAATGGTTTTAACCAGTTTAACACATAGTTGTGAACAAATTATTTGAGGCTGTTCCAGAACTGAAATCATATTATAAAAGATGATGATAAAAATAGTTTTAATATAAAATGTAAGCAAGAAAACTCAGAGCTTTTAGATTTCTTTCAGCGTCTTCCATCCATAACAACGCTTAAATAGAACAAAAATGTGCAAGTCCAGACTTTTTTTCTTTCCTTCTGTTTGGCAAGTCAAGTTTAATAAATATGTAGGAAAAGCTGATGAGAAGGAGGGGAGGAGACCCAGACTGAACGCCAGCTTTTCTCCAAGGTCTCATATTGCAGAGCACTTAGATCAATAAAAAGAGGGTTAGCAGGACTCTCCTGTGTTATTGGATGTTGCTAGTCTAATTTCTCTGGAAATATACTTCCCGAGCAGTCCCAGCTGTCCCAGGAATTCAGTTTAACCATTGTTGTTCATAGTTCTTGATGGGAAAGAATTAAAAAATGTCATTCTGACAGAAGATTTATGCACTGAGATTACAACAATTGAATACCAGGAGTTAGGTGAACTTTGTGCCTGCTCTCAGACTTGGTAGGACTTTCCCTCCTTTCTAAGTAGAATGACAGAGCACTATATTTTATTCTGTGCTTTAGTAAAAAGGAAGGAAAAAAAAAAGATTGCTATTGTAATAACAACATTTGCATTGCAGATGATACTTTTTTTGCTGGTTGCTGTTGAAAGCTACTGCCAAAAAGCTTTGGATTGTAGGGAAGATGAAGCTTAGAGATCAGACACTGTATCTAGTCTCCTATTTTAGTGTCTCAGAAGGATAAATTTTCTGACTGTTTCTCTAATTATAATAGGGAGATTTCAGTCTGTGTTTGAATCTAATTTTGAGGGTTCCTAACAGTGAGGTTTTTTTATGCCGTCATTTGTCAATGCACTGATGATGTCAGATTTCAGATTCTGCTAAGAACTGATGCACTTGTGTCCAGCTTCTGAATCCATACTACACATAGGGTACCTAGATGGAAGAAAAAAACAATTTATCTTTTAGGTAGCACTATCTTAGAGTAACTGTTTTAGAGTCTTCTAGTTAGTTACTGTTGAGACTTAAAACTCCCCTCTGAGCAGAAGAATTTATGTGCCTGTGCCTTTCACCACCTTTTACCTGCTATGGTTAATTGCTCTGAGTGTGCCAAAAAGTTCTAGGCTTGCATAAAAAACGTGAAGATTTTTTTGTTTTTGTAAGTTGCTACAGCTTCCATGCCATGAAATATGTCAGCAGTCTTAATTTGGTCATTAGTTTATGTAAATATGAAGGTTGTGACATGCAAAAGCCTTTCCCCCTAGGATAGCCATATGTGTCCATACGTTTATGACTAGGTTGGATGGATTAATATGTACACTGTTTCAGGGGGAGAGAATCATCATGCCCTCGGTGCTGCTGTAGTGTTTCTCGTAGCTGTCCAAGGGCCACCACTTATGCACAGCACAGGATGCTGGTGAGGAGTTTCTCTCTGCTTTTCCCAGAGGCAGCCACAGTTCCAAAGGGCCTCTTATAGAGGCCAAGAGCAAAGGTCTTTACAGGTGGGGGTTAAGCCCCACAGAGCCACTCATTCACTTCCCCCTCAGTGGGATAGAGGAGAGAGTTGGAAGGATCAATCTGAGAAAACACATGGGTTGAGATAAAGACAGTTTAATACATAAAGCAAAAGCTGCAAGCAAAGCCCAACAAGGAATTCGCTACTTACCATTGGCAGGCAGGTGTTCAACCATGCCCAGGAAAGCAGGGCTCCATCACATATTAATGGTTGCTTGGAAAGACAAACGCTGTTACTCTGAATGTCCCCCCCTCCTTCATCCTTCTTTCCCCAGCTTTTATTGCTGAGAGTGATGTCATATGCTCTGGAATATCTGTTTGGCCAGTTGGGCTCAGATGTCCTGGCTGTGTCCCCTCCCAAATTCTTGTGCACCCCAGCTGTTTGCTGGCAGAGCAGCATGAAAAATAGGGGCAAAAAATACCTCGACGCTGTGCAAGCACTGCTCAGCAATGGACAAAAACATCTCATTGTTATCAACCCTGTTTCCAGCACAAATCCAAAACATAGCCCCATTCCAGCTACTATGAGGAAAATTAACTCCATCCCTATCAGAACCAGTATAGTTAGGAAAGGATGATTCATCGCAGAAACAACCCATCCCAGTTTTTGTGCCATATTTAGGTATCCATTCATTAAAATGTAATTTTTATAGTTACAAGTATTTTGTACAAAGCTGATGGGAGCAGAAAATATGCAACCTCCAAAAAAGCTTTAGTTAGTTGTTGGCAATGGCAACACCAACAGCTCAAAACCAAACAAAACACAGAATTGCAGTTCTGAAGAGCTTGAAGCCAGAAGTGCTTCCTAAGGCAGCACCAGCCAAATAGCCACTACCTTGCGTTGTTGATCTGTAGCCCAGTTCTCTTTGTCTTTTTGTTTTATTTAGCTACAGGAAAATAACTAACTGAAGCTATGAGTTGCCATTATCCACATCTGTTGACTCTATTTTTTCCCTTTCTTTACCAAAAATTCTTTCCTTGGGAGTAAGTAGAAGGCTCCTAGGGCACGTGTCCCTCCAGGGGATAGACAGAGACTCATTTTCAATAGAATGATATTGGGCACAAGGCAAAGTGTCCATTAGTTGTCAGCAGTATTTGTACATTTAAAAATCATGGGAGTATCATGGGAAGTAATCAAGAGAAGCAACATCCTCAAGAGGAGCACACAGGGAATCAGGAGCCCTTTGCTCTTTTCTCTCCTTGTCCAGGAATCTGCTAGGCAAATAAGCATCTCAATGTCTCGGTTTTTCTCTTTGTTTCACACTGCAGAGTGCTGCAAAATATTGTGTGCAGTACTGTAGAGGTCTTCAAAGCATTGTGAAGTTTAAATGCTAATGCTTTATTGTAATGATAACCTAAAAATATTGCCATGGTGCAGATTGTTTTTTTGTTCTTTTTTTCTTCTGTTTGGAAAAGCTGTAAGCTTCTAGTTGTGTGTTAAGACTTCAGTAAGGCACTTGAGCACGCATTTGAAATTAAGCATATGCATTAGTCCTTTTCCTGAATACACAAAGCTATTAATTAGGGCTTATAGCAAGACTGTTTGATTGTCTGAAGTATGAATAGAATGTGCTGGAGGGGGGGAGAACCCCACTTTTCACATGTGTATCCTGTTGGTAAAAACTAATAAATAAAAACCCTCTAGTTAGTCATGCACTAGTGTGACCTTCCATCTCTGAGTCCCTCTCTTCCCTTGGTATGCATGACACTAAAGTAGGTTATGATCAATATGGTTAGTGCAGTAAGTGAATGTAATGATGCTGATGGGCCATTTCTTTATAATGATCAGGTTCTCCAGCCCTGCCCAGCAACATGGTATATTTTGGAAGCTCTCAGGATGATGAGGATGAAGAAGAAGAGGAGGAGGAGACAGAAGACACAAAAACAGCCACAAACAATGCTTCATCATCATGCCAGTCAACCCCTAGGAAAGGAAAAACGCATAAACAAGTACCAAATGGGCAAGGTAGGTCCTAAATAGTGCTGTTCTCCTACACCCCTAGTAAAGACATATATGAGCTGAATGTGCTCAATCCTTCTCTGTTCTTCTGTATCTGAGTGAAAAAGTGATGGAGTGAGATGTAGTGTTAGCATCGTGTGCCTTAACCTGTTTCTTCTGACAGTCTGAACTCTATGGCAGAACTATAACTGCAGGGCTGAAATTATACACACACACATACACACACCCACACATATATCTATATATATCTATCTATCAATGTGGGGGTCTCTTCTCCGTGTAACAAGCGATAGGACTAGAGGAAATGGCCTCAAGTTGTGCCAGACAGGGTTTAGATTGGATATTAGGAAGAATTTCTTCACTGAAAGGGTTGTCAAGGCTGCCCAAGGAAGTGGTTGAGTCACTATCCCTGGAGGTATTTAAAAGTCATGTAGATATGACACTTTTGGGGACAGGGTTTAGCGGTGAACTTGGCTGTGTTATGTTTACAGTTGGACTCGAGGATCTTAAAGATCTTTTCCAGCCTAAGCAATCCTGTGATTCTGTGAGATAGTTAGATAGACAGATAGATATATATGCATACACAGACATATACTGGAGTTATACACATATCCACATATATGTATAGACACACAATCACTCTCTCTGACTTTTTTGTGACCAACATTTAATTTCAAATAATTTTATTTTTTCAAAGCTAAATAAAATACAAGCCTCCATAAGTGATATCAAAATGCATGTCACAGGCAGTGCTTAATTTTTCACATGCAGTATTGAGACCACAATTGCACTCAGTTAAGATATTACATTCATGTTCTTGATTGAAAGATTTTATGGAAAAAACTTTTTCAAGTCAGTTATTTCTTTGCAAATCAGTAAAAGCTGCATTCATTACAGTGTGTCATGTCCTTGTGTCATGTCCTTGTGCCATATCTTGAAAAATGGATGTGTGTGTATTGCAACATCACCTAGCATAGAATGGAGACTTAAAAACCATGCTGAAAATTTTAAGCCTGCTGTAATGCTCCACTGTAATGCCAGTGTCCTGTGTGTTGTGGTTCTCTCTCCAGCAAGAGGTCTTGTATCATAATAACTCTTTGCCATCTCTGCTTGACATAATTTCAAAATGTAGCCTGTGCTCTCTGTTCCCTTTTTTGGTATTAGTTTACCATGAAAATCTTTCTTTCTGTGATCGCCCCTTCAGCTCTTCCCCTTTTAGTAGGAGGACTGAGAGAAAGGTCTCTCTACAGTGCACTTTTTGAGAGATGATTGTGACCTGTGCTTGCTTTTTTTTTTGTTCATTCATGCTACTCTGCTCTGAAGAAGAGATTAGTAGATCCCAATTACTTCACTGTGCTAATCCTCATCTCCACTTTTCAAAAGGGAGTTTTCTATAAAAGGGTGCCTTTGTTACATACGGCAGAATTTTTTTTTATGACTGTGTCTGAATCTGGTTTTATTGCACACCCATGCTCAAAAACTCACTTTTTGCGAACAATTTGTGGAGAATTGTGTGCGAATGTTATGTCTAATAGCATTTCAGCTGTCAGCTGTGACCAGGAGCTTTAGTGCTGTACTAGCCATAGATCAAAACTCGGCACTTAGGATTGATTTCTAAATAAACCCCCCAGAATAACAGGCACGAAACTCTACATATGGAAAATGAGATTGCATGTAACAGAACTGCTCCCTTAGAGTTTTAAATGTGATATATCATTACAAAAGGAGCTCATCATGTTCCTTGAGAATGTCCCAGATGGCAGACACTTTGAAATTAGCTCAAAACCGGAGACACCTGAAATCTTAATTGGGGGTAAGTAAAGGCAAACATAATGAGCCATCTAATGGCTTCATAATCTTTATCAATATAGATCAGAGTGAGAGTGAATGAAGCTGCTACTTTAATAGAGCTGCAAAAGACCTTTATAAAATACATAGGAGACAATGTGAGATGTTTTGACAAAGGTGATGAAACAGGAATTCCCAGAGAAGGCAGCTGCTGCTTCTTCATCATTGTAATTTCTTTTTTTCTTCTTCTCTCTCTTTTTTTTTAATTAAAATTTCCTTACCCAGGGGTGTTCCCATTTTTCAGTGTCTGTTACGTTGGTTGACAGCCAATAGTATTTTTGTTTCATGTGAATAAAGTAGGTTCTGGTTCATGTGTGTCTGTTTTAAATGAGACCACACACAAAGGCAGACCAGGGACGGGTGCAGCAAATGAACTTAATCTAGCGTGAGAGTCTATTTTTAATGAATTAAAGTCTTTTGTTTTTAATATACAATGTGTAGTCAAGCACTTTGGACCTGAAAATGCTAAGCATTTGCTATGACATACAACAACAAAGGTCCAGAGCTTGATTAATGTTATTAGACAGTGTCAGATGATTGCTTTCTACTAAATGGGGGCCAGAACAACTTTTCTGGGCGAAGTCATTTGTCAGTATCCTCTTCTGATCCCAATATAGGGCATTATTAAGGTTGCACACCAAACTGTTTGTTATAACCAAGCCTGTTGAGGCACCTTTTGGGCAGCTAACTCAATCGAGAATGCCCAAGTATGAATGGGAAGCACGTATAACATGTGGCATAGCTTGCTGCACAAGATGTAATTAGCTCAACTGACTTGTTGCCTTCCAACCTTACTGCTTACATAGATATATTTAAAGCATTTAAAGCATTGTTACCTGTGCCTTTTCATCCTCTTTTCATAGTACTTCTGATTTGCTGCACACATATCCAGCTGTTAAAGAGTAAAGTAAAATGTTTGGCAGGAGAAGTGTTTTCCCCTGCATTCATGGGAGTGTGTAAAAGGATATGTAACAATGTGCAAGTCTTTCCAGGGAGGTACTGAGTCTAAATTACATGTCCCTGCTGCTCAGAGGAAATTCCAAGTTGTAGGTAAGAGGGTAGGCATAGGTCTCTGCTCCTTTAAAACTAATTCTTTGAATTCCTCACAACTAAATAAATCCTAGTTTGATTTCATTCTGTGGCACAATGGAAGGTTTTCTCTTCAGGCTCCCGAAGAAAAATATTTGCAGGTGCCAAATGTTTTTCTAGGCAGGCTGTGTTAGAGAGCTGGAAGATGCAGTTAGGGAGTTGTTGGGTTATCGGTCCCATCACAAGAGCAAAAGAGGATAGGCATTACTCTACTTGAAAGGGCTTGTGGATCTGAAAAGTGCCTCAGGAGGAGCAGTGTACACAGATACAGTTGCATAGACAACTTTGAAATTGCATGCAGCAGGCTACAGTTCCTCTAATAATGGTTGGCTAATTCTCTCAAGAGGAATGATTGCAGAATTAGGTGTTTCTCAGACCAGCACAGCAGCTCAAAGGTTGAGAGAAGGCACATCTGGGCCAGCATACCTGGGAAAGTCCTGTTTGTCTTTGGATGCCTGACACAGACAATTAAGTTCTAATTTACATCTAGGAAAACACAATTAGCCGTAGTCATTTGTAACCGGACTTCTGCATGAAGGCAAATCTGGTCTCCTTAACTGGAACAAACCAGCTCCAGTGTACCAAAAAAACCTACGGGTCAGAAATGGTTACTGGTTCATGCTGTGTTTTGCGAACATGGTGAGATAAGAACTTCTCTGCATGACTTTTGGCTGAAATGAGCAGGGGAGAAAATTGTATAGGCCTTTTTTATTTTCCCTCTCGGGGCTCAAATTTCAAAACAGATCTGGCAGTAGCACATAGTAAGCAGGCATTGCTAGAAATACTATACTTTGCTTTAGTGCTGTCTTACTCACTAGAAACACAGAAGAATGTTTCACTTCTCAATTTGCAATGGATAATTTAGCAGAGTAATTTCCTTACATGTGTAGTAGTACAAAGAAGATGCAGGAAATGATCGTAGATAGCTTTTTTCTTATTTCAAGATAGAGTTCATTGCAGTGTTTGTATATTTTGGGCTTAAATGGCATATATTTTACATACATTACTGTTTGAGTGTGTTGTGAGAAAATTTTAATTTGTGGTTGCAATTCTTTATTTAGTTTTGTTTTTAACAAAATTTGGTATTTGTGGGTGGGTACATAAGGCAGAGGCTTAGGCTTACACATATTTTTTAGTGAAATAAATCCTGAAGAGGTAAACATTTATAAGAAAAATATTTTTTGCATCCAGCTAAAATGCAGAATGAGAAAATTTCAGGCAGAATGCTACAATAGTTAATGGGTAGGCAATTATTTTGATGATTTACAGCCTTTTGTTGAAATACCATGGAACCAGTAATTGTTGCAATAAACATTTTTTCACATTTAATTTTTCTGCAAAAATATGTAACACGAAAATTACCCGGTTTGCAGTAATTTACATATTTAAATATGCAAATCAGGCACAACACATTTGGGGATTTGTGGATTTTCAGTAGCTAGATGTATGACCTGTGGAGAAGAATAGGGGAGCTGGAAGTTGCTCAGAAAAAAATTGAATTGTTATCCTGGTGCGAGACTCGTGGTAACAGACAGGCACTTCTTGTATGGACTTGCTGCTTAGTGAGTGACCCTTTTGATGTTGTTTGTGTCGTAATGGTTAGGTGAGAGTAATGAATTTGTGCTGAGACAAGACACTTGGTATTGAATTTTTGCAAACAGTGGCATGGTGTCTCATACCAATAGCTCTGCTCCCACTGGCCTAATGTATTCCTGTGAGTGTAGGGTTTCAACTGTGTTATTGATGGTGTCAAAAAGAAATTCAGTGTTACCTATCTGCCATGGCTCTCCTGTTTGCCTTCTGTTAGCATGCAGCTATGGAAATTTTGTCGCGGTGTTGTCTGCTGAGAAATTGCATTGTGTTACATTAGGACTTCGGAGAAGTGCAGAAAGAGCAGTACCACATGTTTTCATATGATGTTGTGTTGGCCTTTTCTTCTGAAGTATGCCTTTGCTCCTGACTCTGAGTGGGTAGATCATGTCGAGGGGCTCCAGAAGACAGCTTCTTTCTCTGGAAATGGTGTATAGAAGTCCGAACGTACCCAACATTTAAGGAAAACAGTTGGCAGTATTAAAATACTGTGTTTTATGGAAGTAGATGATTGTTTTAGTTCCTTTGGGAGGGGAAAAGAATTATTGCCTGGGTCCTTTAACTCAGTTTGAGAGCCACATAAATGTTTTCACAGTGACTTAAAACTGAATTAAAGCCAGAGCAAGAATGTTTTTGTACAGTAACGGATACTTAATGCCAGAAAGTTGATTAATATTACATCTCTTTCCCAAACACGATCTATGTAACAACATGAGGTTTGCATTGGAATAGCTGGCTCGGGTTCACAATATTGGCAAGGCTCCCTTTTCGCCTTCTAAAAACAAAACTTCTCCCTTTCACTCTTATCTTCCCTCTCTGTTTTGGATGGTTTTATGAATGCGCAATCACTTGCTTTATGGAGCACGAGATCTGCAACATGCAGCGTATGTGTACATGTATGGTTCACATGCCTTCATCTTCCAGACATTGGCATACAGCAGAAGGGCTCAGTACTCTTCTGTCCATGTTAAACTTCCCCAGTTATCTTAAGTATAAAGCATATCAAGTGCAGGAATAATCTCCAGGAGGGCTTGGGAAAGAAAGCTTTGCCCATGGAGTCAACAGTTGTCTGAACCTAGTCCAGTAAGTAATTCTGCTGCTTACACAGTGAAAGCCTGATTACTGTATGTATTATAAATTAGCTTCTGAAAGGCTGGCTGGCTGTATCCTGTAAAATGTTTGTGTGCAAATTAATTTGTAGGAATACTTCTGAAAATTGCTGAAAACATGTTATGTTTATCGCTTGCTACAGCGTCAATTCCTGTAGTAAATGCTTAGTTAATCTGTAGTAATTGAGCACATCTGTGGCTTTCCTTGACCAAAAATTTTTTTAGACATTGTTATAGCTGTACCTAGTCCACACAAGATTTGCAGTTTGCATTGGTTTCTGTAGAGATTCTTTATCACAGTTTCAAATGAGATACCCCGAAGTCCCCGTATAGGATCCTGCGTGAATATTGGTGCCAGGGGTCTAGTTCCCCTGATGCAGAGAGCACTGTGATGCATCCATGGGGATCACGCCTGCCATAAGGTTTTCCTCTGCTGCCATAAATTATATCAGTGGTTTAAAAACCCCCAGTGCTTGTGAGTTGTGAATGTAGTGGTTCAGTTTCTTTGCGTTTGATCATCACTGCTAACCAAAAGGTCCACAAGTATTTCACTCCGGGACTCTTATTGTTTCAGCTTAATAATAATAGTAATTGCTTTGGAGGAGGAGCATTTTGAGAATAAGCTTTCAGATGGATTTATTCTATTTGGAGTGTCTGAACACTAATAATTTACTTGCACTTTTAATTATGTGTTAGTAGTGCTCTTACCTTTAACTAAAAGCTGTTCTGGAAATACAGAGTTGGTTAAGGTAGCATAAAATAATCATAATTCAAGAGTACAAAGGATTTCTGCTTCAGGAATGTTAGTTTCACCACTCATGTGGGTTAGACTTTTTTTCTGTCTATTTTTTAATGAAATTATTGCTTCAAGGATGAAACCTTTGTCAACTACACTCTAGCAAGGAAATAAAGGGAGCAGAACATTGGATATTGCGCCTGCCAGAGTTATCGCTAACATGGGAGATTGTAGCTGGGACATACGTGCATCTGGGGTTAGTAAAGCATAAGGTTACATATTTTCTAATTTTCAGAGTGCTTCAGAAATATTTAAAAGCTGTCCGATGTGAAGGAGAATGCAATTTGCTGCATAAGAAGACACAAAAGAATTAGTAATAATTTCATTGTTTAATCAGATTTGGTCTCAGAGTTTTATTTTATTTATTGCAGAGTTTTGGGGGTTTACTGTTGAGAAGTGGGTGTTTCTGTTTTATCATCAGTTACTCTTCAACAATGAGATTTCTTGGGGGGGATTTTTGGTCTTTCGTGATGGTTTAATCTTTTCACTGAACCATCTTACTTTCTGTATTGTACTAAATATCTTATCGTCTAAATAACTGGTTTCAACATTTTTAGTCAGATGAGAACAAAATCATAGTCTTGGGGATTCCCCCTCCCTTAAATGCTTGGCTTGTGGTAGTGTTTTGTAATTACCCAAGTGAACATTTTGATACCTGTTCACATAATATGTTTGTGAATTTTTCAGAACTTACTGTTGCAGAAAGGTTTTATACCCATCTATCTGGACATAGCAGTTATCTAGGTGTTGGAAGAAACAAACACTGATTTTCATAGAAACTGATACCATCTACTGTTTAACTAGAGACAGCTGGGCTAGAACTGTTTTGCATCTACATCTCCTTTTATTGTGTTTTCAGACTTTAAGCTTTCTGAGCTTTTCTTGTGAGACTGAACATTTTTTCCCTCCTGTTTCTCTCTTCTCCCTTTCAAGAATCTTACAAATTAAGACAAAAGATAATTACTCAGAGGGTAAAACTGGCAGGGTTCCCACGACACTTAAAATTAATGAGCTGTTGCATATAAAATATACCTTGTCTCATGTTCACTTTTTTTTGTGTGTGTGAACCATAGAAGTGCGTAATTTGGCTTTTTGGCTGTGTTTTCTGTTTTAGTAATCTCAGGTTTATAAAGTGGCAACTGATTACAGAAAACTAATCTCTCTGATTTAATGTTTCCGTAGGAGCAGATCAGTATATACAATGTGTTCCCTCCAAAGGAAGATATCGCTTGCAATGATAAAATACATATTAACAAAGCTGCCATTGGTTGTTTGTGCTGTGTCTTATTAAAAATAAATAGTTGCGCTTTGTGCATCTGTCGTGCCTTCCATCTGATGTGAGAACTCCTCACAAAGGAGGATAAATGTATTGTCATGTACTTCCTGATAGGAGTTGGCAATTATTATCAGTTCCATCACTAGAAATGAGATACGAAGGGTTATGCGACTTTCATTGAAATCCCCAAGAAATCCTTGGCTGGCTGGGGCAGCGCCAGTTGTTCCTGAGCTCATGAGTGACAGAGCCATGGGGAAATTTGCAGTGACTTCACTGCCGCCAGCTTTTTTCTCATTCTTACTCTGTTTATGCAGTGGGGAAGGAAGAGAGGAAGAAAAGCGATTGCAATTTTTTCTTTTTTACATAATCTGCTTCAACACTTGTGACTGACTGAATAAGTGACCTGAAAATCGAATTTGTCAATAGTTGGCTGGAGTTTCAACTGTTGGAGGTGCTGTGGGAAGCTAGATAGCTGGTTGGGAGGATTTAGAGGTAGGTGTCTACTTAGAAGCAGCTTAGCTGCCCCTCTTCTGTCCAGCGGGACAGTTTTTTTTATTACTACTGTTACTGCTGCTACTACTCATTTACAAAATGAGATAAGAAGGTATGTTATTGTCATGTTTTGTGACAAAAGAAGGCTTTTGTTTCACAGGAAAACAGTAACTTAATTCATTTATTTACTATTCCCAAACAGATGGTGCGTGTTGTGTGTAATAAAAAAGATTTTTACGTATTTGTGCTGTTAAGTATTTATGAAGTTTCTTATTTGCATCCTTTCCTAAACCATGGCAAAAAAAAAGCAGAGGTAGAAATCAAGAGCAGATGAGTAGAAGACAGGAGGGCACCTGCCATTGTGGGTGTTGGATCATAAGCCTTGTGGACGTCTGTCAAGTGCTTCACTGAAGAGGGGGCATCACTCACATGAATTTCTCACATTTTTTATTAACAAACAGATAAATGTGATGTGGGGGTTTTTTAACCTGTTTTTCATCTTCCCTGACAACAAAAGAGCAGTGACTATTCTTAAATAAATTCAGCAGAGGGACAGGGAAAAAAACTTGCTTGTATACATTCGCATAATATTTATTGTACAGAAATTAATGGTTTCTGTTTCATGCTTTCTTATCCCTTCACTTCATTAGAAGGCTACAGTGCTCAGCTTAGGTCCCAGCATTACTTTGTATGACACATTCCAAAATGGTTTTAGTATTCTCCTTTCTTTGCAGAAGTACCTTTTTCTATTTGCAGTTTTCTGCTATAGGCAAACTGCTGTCAGTTTGATTCAACAGTTTGGATATTGATGAAAACAAAACATGCTTTTTCATGGAACGTTTCCTTTCCTCTACACTGGTGTAAAAATAAATCTTTTTTTCTGTTTAGGTTATATTTAGAATTCACTCACTGCAATAGCAAAAAAAAGATAAAACTATCATAAATAAAAATAAAACTCATAATTCTGAATTTAGGTCAATCAAAACAATAATATAATGTTTTAATTTGACTATTGAAGATAATGTGTGTTAACACGCAAGGGAAATATTTTAGTAAATCTGTTCATGTAAAGAAATATGCAAAATAGTGCTTAGATTACTGATTTAAATATAAGAAGACATTTACTAAATATCCAACACTGAGAGCAGAGAAAGTTGGGATGTTTTGAATGAAGTGTTTGGTCTTGTATATTTTTTTGTTTTCTTTTTTTCCCCTCAGTAACCTGATTTTCTCTCTTCTCAGTTTTCAATGGGTCCAGCAAATCATCGAAGGAGAAAGAACCTGCTCAGAAACACAAAAGCAAAGAGGCCACACCAGGGAAGGAGAGGAACAGTGAACATAAGGCTGAGAGTCGAAAAGACCAGGCTGCTGCTAATCACCATCCTACTACAAACACTGGCTCCTCTACGAAAGGGCTCACTGCTAACAACCACCACACTCTTCATAGATCGGCTCAGGACTTAAGGAAACAGGTAATGAATTGTACTCTACTGTGAACACATGGAAAACACAGGCTTTTAAGGTTCTAAGCTCCTTTTTCCACTACTTTGTCTAGACTGAGCATGGGAATCCTTAAAAGCATGCTCTGGAGACATCAGGGAGTTAATTTTCAGTGAAAGAGAGAGAAAGAAGGAAAAAAGAAAAGTATACATATGTGGGAAGTCGGTATTATAAAGCATGCTTTACAACCCTGTCTTCATATTATCCAGTATATACATATGAAAGAGTAAAGTTCACATCACTATTTATGAAACCTCTCTGACTGGTACTCTTGCTGGCCTCCATGCTGACAGTGCCAAGGCTGGCAGCACGTGGAAGAGCAAACTGCTTTTGTATACAGCTGGTCTGCTTGGGTTATCTCAGAGGCTCACCAGCATTGTAAGAGAACCTCATATTGCACTTGGGTGCTTTGTCTTGCATATGGGCAGCACAAACGTTGGAGTCTGGGAAAAAACATATTGCCCAATGCATAAAGAAGTTGCTCCAGAATATTGCCTCTTTCACAGTGGATATACCAGGTGGGAGAAATTTTTTGATTCATGTTCCTAGGTTGAAAGCTAACAAGAAAAAATCAGCAAGAGATTTGTTTCAGCCCAACTTGAATTCTGGTGTGGAAGTTCAGCAGACCAGTCTTTCAGCGCTTGTGACTGGCATTTGGACAGGATTTGTCTTCATCTATTTTTGATGATTGGGTCAAAGGGCTCCTAAAATAGCAGCTGTCAAATAAGGTTTTACAAAAGACTCTGAAAATCCCCAGTTAGTGTCCTTATTCAGTCTGGTGCTGGGTTAGTAGAATACCTGCTCTACTGCAATGCAGTACAGAAAGCTTGCTGCACTTACTCAAGTTTTTTTGGTTTATTTGGTTAATTCTCAATGGGCCAATTAGAGACAGTCTTTATTTGCTGGCATCTAAAGGTTTTTCTTCTAAGTAGGCTGACCTTGCCTGGTTCTTTATGCACCATGGCAGTTTTCCCTTATCTAGTCATCAGTTTGAATGTCTGTCTTGTTTGCATCCTTTTGGATTTCTTTTTTGTGTTTGCCAGCATCGTATAGTCCTTGCTGTGACATGCTCTGTCGTGAGCTCTTTGTGTTGAACAAGTTTCCCAAAATGTAAGGATGCGCATCTTAATTCTTTTAACTTACTGGAACACTTGTGTGAAATACTTTAAAGTTGTATCATCAAAGTCTGAATGGTTAAAATTGTTGTGAAAGTCAACTGCTGTCACTGTGAAGGTAGTTCTGAAAGGAAAAAGACAGATGTAGAACAATTTGTCCACCATCCAAGTGGTTTTGCTTTGTAGAGTATTAGATGTTTTCAATTGTGCTACGCAAAATGGAGAAAAATTTTAAAGCAATGCAGTACAACCAACAGTCACACACCACACACACACCTCACAAAGGGTGGTCCTCAAGCTTCAGAAAATAAGGGGGTTGTAAGTTGAGATGATTTTTTTTCTTTTTTTTCATAAAAGAAGGTTAGGCAGCTAAATTTTCTTCTGTAACCCACAGTAGCGTAAGTACTTTCTTACCAATTTTAATGAAAATGTGGCTCTAACTAATTAAAGGTGGATTATGCATTTTGCCTGACAGAAAGACTTAGCTTTGTCCAAAACCTTAGATTTACCAGTTATGTGATGTTGGTAAATTTCCTGCTGTTGTCCTGAAACTTTGACTTTTTCAGTATTTTCCCAAAGGAGACTTGTTTGCCCGGGGTGCCAGCCACGTGTTCCTCCTTCTTCCGCTATGCTTTTGCTCTTTGATGGCTGCTTTTACATGGTTTATCTGTGTGCGTGTTTGTTTTGTGTGTGTTTGGTCTTATAGAAAATAAAGGCAGAATACTAGAAATTACCAGAGATTTTATTTTTTTACCCCTCTCTTTTTCTGTTTTTCTGCCTTTCCTTTCCTGGTGAACCCTTGCACTTGTCACGTGTTCCTTATCTCTCTTTCTTCCTCCTTTGCCATCTTTCCAAATCCTGTACTTCAAAAGGGTTGTGGGGAAAGGAAATGTAGTTCAATGGGGCCCTCTCTTGGCCTAATATGGTAATTTAGCTCTGCAAAACTTATCAGCACAGAACTATTTTTATGAATGAATTTGAGATTGGTTGCATAACTTTAATTTCTTTGGGACCAAAATTGTTGTTAGTGTTGCTAAAGTTGCTCTTATCACTGTGGGTTTTATCTAGCAGATTGTTTGTTGGTTTTATTTTTTTGTGTATGCTTTTGGAGGCTGGATCCTAGGTGCAATGCAGAGGTGTGTATGTAGACCAGTTTAAACCCAACAAACCAATTGCTGCAAGACTATGTGCTGGTCCCCTTTGTCTTTTAAAAGACAACAAAATTTAAAATCCATGTTTTACTGCAGGGCAAGTGTTCAGTAAAGCAGAGAAAAGAGTGGTCTGAAGACAAATATATGTCATCAAAACTGAGAACACAGCTGAAAAGCAAAGATAAGATTATTCATATCCCTAATTTCACCTTTAGCTCAAGACTTTGAGTCATGTGAGCCTAACGTCAATCACTTTATTACTACAAGGTGACACAGCTAGTGGGTGAAGGAAAGGCTGTGGATGATGTCTACCTGAACTTCAGTAAAGCCATTGACACCATCTCCCACAGCATACCAGGAATGTGTAGAAGGTAATAACTGACCAGCCAGAATTTCATATTGGTCAATGTGAAATCCTAAATCCACCTGTTGCTTCAATGGTGGGCTATGGCCATGTTGTTTTTTCCACTTTTTTTTTTCCAACTGGAAGACATTTGTTGTAGCCGGTTCCACTTTGAAGTGTTTTCTGTTCTGGTCTATACAGTATGACTGTATCTTAAGCATTATGTCTTCCTCTCTGAAAAAAAAAGTCAAAAATGCCTCTGGGCATTTGGTGAGGGAGGAGGGAGAAGCATTTGACAGCCATTGTGTTGTGTCTGCTGTAGAAAGATTATAGTTCTGAGGAAGTTTCCAGCAGTGTTTCATCCTTGCGGGGTCTCCTTGATTAGCAACCAGAAAGAAATAAGTGCATTCCATATGGTACTCTCAGAAGAACCAAGTGTTCTCTATTTCAAGACCTGTTCATCATTGATAACTTCACCAAGTTTGAATAAAAACTCAAAATACTGAGCTTACCTTATTCTTCTCTAGGACTGGAGGTTAGATAGCTGAAGCTTATGTACATGTTCAGTTCAAGATTTGGCCTTGAGAGATCTAAGTGTTTGTTGTGTGGAGATATTCTAACCACTAAACAGCTGCTGTTTTTTTGTTGAATTCAGTTTGTATCTTGGCAGTTTTAGTTCTTGCCTAAAGCTTATGATGCTGATGGCATGTTTTCCTTTGAATAGGAGAAGCTGTGAGAATCTTGCCTTTCTCCATGAACACTTGTTTTGTTCTCAGCCCCGGTGTCACCACCCCTTGCTGAAGGGGTGCCCTGGGTGGCCCTTCAGACTTCTTCAGGAAAGATCATAGGCAGGCTGGAGTGACAAGGTGCCTCCACACAGTCTGACTGGTCACTCTTGGGGTGTTGTCTTGAATGTACCTGACAGCACAGTAATATAGCTATAGCCTCCTGACACCTTCTGAAAACCTCCTGTAGAGGAGGCTCCGCAACATCCATTGACAGCTTCTTCCTGTGTTTTCCTTTTCTACTAATGAACAAGCTTTTCTAGTTGTGTCTCAGATCATTGTTGTAGACAATTAAAGGGCTTTTTTGACCTCTCACTTCTCACACTGAACATGGAAAGAGCATTTACTGTCTCTTTTCAGAGGGGCTTCTTATGCATCAGAAGACTGTTACAGAGTTGTCCCATAGTGATCTCTTCCAGAGTAATGAAGCCCAGCTCCCTTGGCTTTTCAGCAACAATCTTGTTTTCCAAATACCCGAGCACTTTGTGCTCTTACAGATTTGCTCCTCTGTCTGAATTTTTCTCACGATGTGAGTCCAATTCTGGGTCCAGCTCTACTGAAGGAAGCCTGTGCTCCCATCCCTGTCTCAAAGTGATTTGCATGCTTTGTTCTGCCATTGCATTTTGCAGCTCACTGTGGTCTCCAAATGTTATTCTTACCCTACATGTCGTTCCTAAAAAGAGTACTTCCTCTTATTGTAGAAATGTTCTGAAATAAGTTCTTCAAGATTGCCTTTGATTTTGATCTTGTCTCCAGAGTGATTCTCCAGAGCCCCTTCCAGGTGTGTTTCACTGTCAAATTTTACAATACTGGAAATACTTGATAGAACCAAGGCTACAACAAGTCCCTGCAGAATGACATATGAAATGCTCTCCCACTATAGGAGTGAACTATAACAACAAAAACTTCTCTTAAGAATGACTTTAATCCCTTGTGAAGCTACTTTAGAGTAATTATGTCTAGGACGAATCTCAGGAGTTTGTTTGATGGAATGTCCCATGGGACAGTGACTGGAGTCCTGCTGAAGCAGAGGTGTGTCTTTACCTGCTCAGGCAGGTGTCTGTCAGAAGATGATTATATCTGCTTGATGTGCTATTTTGGCAAAACTATGGGTGGGTCTGGGTTTGGTTTTTTGTTGTTGTGTGCTAGTCATTTTGTTTTGAGTTTAACATTATTTTGTTATCATTTGTGTGTTTACAAATTAGCTGTTTGATGATTTGTTCTTGAATTATTTTAGGATTTGAAGTTAGGGAGACTCTCTATTTGCCACCAACTTATTTCCAATTGTTTTGTGGTGCTTGATCTCTTCCATTGTTTGTTGTCTTCTGTTTTTAAAGTATTTTTAATTTTGCTTTCTGTTTTGTTTTATATCTCTTGCTAAGTAAAGTTTCTTTAGCTCTGTGGCCTTTTTGATTTTAATGCATGCTTTTACTGTTCCTATATAATTGCCCTTAGTAACATAATTGTGTTTTCACTTTTTACTGTGATTATTTTCTGATTTTCCAGTCGTTTGAGAACTTGTGAACTACCATAATGGCCTGTGCTTTGTTTGGTTTGGATTTTTTTGCAGGTGGATTTTTCTTTTGTTTTGTTTTGGTTTTGTGTGGATTCTTTTTAACTCTGTTGTCCTTTCTTTACTGTTGTCACATCTTAGAAATAAAAACTCATTTCATGATCACTGTCACCCAGATTACCTTCCCCTTCTAGTTCTCAATCAATTCTTCTCTATTAGTCTAGATGAAATCTGTAATCAATGTTCCTGGCTGTTTATAAAGCCAGAGGTGTTCAATGCTTGTTGTGACTGCTGCAGGCAAGAGGCAGTCTTGCAGTCTCTCAGCAGCTCTCTACCCATGAGTGTTCTGCAGCATGAAAAAGTGCTGTGAAAGTTAAACCCAGGCTTCCATTTCAAATACAGTGTACTGCCTAAATTTCAAGGGAGATGGGTAAATGCCTTTCTGTTTGCAAGTGTTTGCTTTCCAGATGATATCTCATATATCTTTGAAAAACTCAAGGTAAAAATGTGTGTCATCAGTTAACTGGATTTTCCTTAAGTGTTTCTACCTCACAAGCACCAGAAGGACAAGAATATGGATGGTTTTTAAAAGGGCATTACTCCTGCTGCAGCTTCTGGAACACAGAGGATAAAATACTCACAGTAAATACACATACACAGAGACGTGTGTCTGTGTGTGCAGAATCTCCAGGTTCCAGTTCCTCTTTCATAAGTCACATAGCACAATACTTTGTCTCTATTTCATCCCTATTTTATAGCATCCCTACTTTTTGTAAGTGACTACAGTTCTTGTGTTTATTTGAGAGAAGCTGCCACACTTACTGATTTGGCAAGGATTTTGAAATCCTGCAGGAGAAAGTATTATAACTCTGCAGGAATGGTGTTACTCACCTGAGTGCTGATGAGTGGTGATTGTATTCTATGCTTTCACTTTGAGCAGTTTTGTCAGTTGTTCCTGATTTTTGGATGTGTTTTTCTGCGCCAACAGTTGTTTAAGGAGGTGAGAAGACAATGTTTAAAGTTGTTTAAATGCCAAAATTTGTTTGAGGTTTAAACTTGAACTTTGTTGTCTTAGTAGTGGGGTTTAGCTTTGGCAGTGTTGAGCTGTCTCAATTCCCTTCGTAGTTGAGGGTTGCTTTCGGTGCTTAACACATCTTATAGTTAAAATATAAATTTTAGTTTCATAACTGGGCTTAACTGTCTAACAGAAAACAGTGGAGTCCAGCAATTTTAAGTTGCATTGACACAATATGATCTAATAGAATGTGTATCATCAAAATTGCCCAGATATCAAACTTAAAAATAAAAAAAATTCATTGGACTGCTGTATACATTTTTATTTCAAATTATCAACTTCAGCAATGACATGCCTGTCAAGATTTAATATGTATGACAGACTGGATCCTTCATGGCCATCCTGATCTGTTGGATGCAGTAATGTGTTCCATATCTCTTTTTATATGTATGCATGTATAGACAGGAGGTTGGTTTGAATCTCAGTGTGTGTTTTTTGCAAAATGTGCGCATTCCAGTTAGAGTAGAGTGTACAGTGGCTGCTTTGTCTGCTAAGAAGCAGTGAAATGTGTGTGCACTTAAAGGAAGTTGGGTGGGAGAGAGAGAGAGAGGGTGTCTGAGGGCCAGAAAAGGAGATAACGATGGTGTTAGTTTGTAGATCATGCTGACTGTGTTTTGTAATATGATAACAGGCATTCTGGTAGGCAAGAAAGAGAGCAGTGCAAGCTAGGGACCTCACCCTTATTACTGCCAAAGGCTTTTTTGTTAATTTAAAAAAAAAGGATTCTATTTTATTTAGTTATTATAAATGCCTAGTGCCCTGTCTTGCCTGCATGAAAACCATTATATGAAGATTGTACAAAAGGGCCAGGAGTCAGGACTGCAGAATATGGCTGTCCAGCGAATGGGACACTGGGGTTGAGTGGAAACATTATTAATTTACTTTTCTGTTTTCTGCTTCCTTCCTTCTGCTCCTCCTGCAACACTTCTGGCATTGCAGGTTTCTAAAGTCAACGGGGTCACTCGAATGTCATCTCCGAGTGCAAATGCAGCCAGTGCCAAAAAGATGAGAGAAGTCAGACCTTCACCGTCCAAAACTGTGAAGTACACTGCAACAGTGACAAAGGGAACTGTCACATACACCAAAGCCAAGAAAGAACTGGTCAAGGAAACCAAACTAAATCACCACAAACCCAGTTCACCTGTCAACCACACAATCTCAGGGAAAATAGAAAGTAGCAATGCAAAAACCCGCAAACAGGTGCTATCCCTTGGAGCATCCAAGTCTAACAATACCGCTGTTAATGGTGTAAAAGTCAATGGCAAGTTGAACCAAAAGACATGCACTAAGGAGGTGGGGAGACAGTTAAGGGAGGGGCTGCGCAATTCAAAGAGGAGGCTGGAAGAGACGAATCACATAGACAAGATACAGTCGCCCACCAAGAGAATGAAAGGGGCCGTCAACTTGGCAGAAGCTGCCAGCAAAAAGGCAGCAGTAGAAAAGCCTTTGCTGAATGGACACCTTAAAAAGGAAGTGCCAGAGAAGAGTTTGGAAAGAAATAGGCCGAAAAGAGCCACTGCTGGAAAGAGTACGCCAGGGAAACAAGCACATGGCAAAACTGAAAATGCCTCCTGTGAAAATCGTTCTACCTCTCAAGCGGAGTCCTTGCACAAGCCACAAGACTCAATGGGAAAGCACGAAAAGGGTAGTAGTAAGTCTGGGTGGGGGATGCTGGGGGAGATTCCCATCCTTAGGCCCTCCACCAAGGAATTTCATGACCCACTGATATACATTGAGTCAGTCCGAGCTCAGGTAGAGAAGTATGGGATGTGCAGGGTGATTCCTCCTCCAGACTGGAGACCTGAGTGCAAGCTAAATGATGAAATGCGGTTTGTGACACAGATTCAGCACATACACAAGCTAGGCAGGCGCTGGGGACCCAACGTGCAGCGGCTGGCCTGTATCAAGAAGCACCTCAAATCTCAGGGCATTACCATGGATGAACTCCCACTCATAGGTAAGGGCTGTGGTTTCCGTGGCCTTTTGCCGCTGCTTGTTAATGTCCGTATGCAGCTTTATGCTCTGTTTGCCTTTATGCTTAACCAAACCTCTGTTCAATTAACACTGCAGAGCTGTAGATCTCTCTCTTTATCCATTGGTCAGGCACGATGCAGGTAGGTTGTCGGAGAGCTTTCCAGGGAGACTTTATATTGCCATTTTCCTCCTGTCTAACCTGGGGAAAAAAAAATGCTGTGTGGTATTTTGTTCTCCAGATTTCAGGATCTTTCCTTTCCCTGCTGTTTATTTTTATAGGTAGTACAACTGTTGATATTGATAGCTTTGTTTTAAACATTGCCTCAGAATATTTTTTGGACCTTTCCAAACATGTTTTCCAAACAGGTTGCAGTGCTGCCAAGCTCTAATACATTTTTTCTCCCCCTCCTCCTTTAAAAGCATTTAACCAAAGGGGAAAGAAAATATCTCAGAACTGACTTCTGTTTGGGTACTCAGACACTTAAAATCACAAATTTGCAGTGACCTGCTGACATTTAACAACCATTAAGTGTCAAGAATAGGCAGTAAAATGTAGTTGATTGCAAAATGGAGGTTTCATTATTTCTCCCAGCAGGTGTCTGCCAGGGCTAATGCCTGAGTGAGAATCACTTATTTAACAGAATTCTTGGTTTATGGTCTGCTGTCAGATATGACACGTGACAAAAATGTGACAATAGTTTGTAAAAACATGACAACAGCAGCATACAAATGAACTATTGAATGAGCTACCTCCATCTCTACTGCCTTTGCAGCCATGACATAGTAAGAAACTTGTGTTTTCAATTTTTGTTAGCTCTTCCCTTTGTTTTTGAAGTGTTTTGAGTCAGAGCTCACAGGACCTGCATGTTGCAATTTGAGGCTAGAGTTTTGCCTTTGAGGCATTATCTGATCAGAGGCAGCTATCAACACTAGTTGAGTTAAAGAACACACTTTTCTGTTTAAACTATTCACAACACCTCCTCCCCCTGCCCCGGTTTTCAAACTTTATTTTATATCACATATGGTAAGTGAGTGAAAATGCATGAAAGCACACAAAGAGATTGCATACCTTATGGGAACCAAGGCAAGGAACAACAGAGAAATAACAGAATTTAAGAGGGAGGAACAACAGTTAGCACTTTGTTGCAATAGCCGTGCAAAAACATTCACAGAAATCTGAAAATTAAAATCACTCAAGCAGCAATAAGTGAACATTTTATATGCCTAATGTATGCAGTAGTTGTATGCTAATAGCAAAGAATAATGAATTAAATTTACATTGGCAAGAGAGAGAAGAAAATGTGCAAGACAGCTCGATTAACGCTCCTGGAACAATGTTAACTTTTCAATGAAATACCTTAACTTGGCATTAACATGGCATTACTGTTAATTATTTGTATTATTTAAGCACCTAAGAGCCTAATGAATAGGCAAGGATTCTATTCTGCTGGGTGCCGTATAACCACAGCAAATAGTGGTCTCTTATAAAATTTTCATTCTGTGTATCCTTTCTGTAGTTAATTTTCTACCTATCCTGTGTTTAAAATCAAAAGCTAAATGGAGAAAAGAAGCTGGAGATCATCAGTGTACAGAGGAAAAAATGTGTTGGTTCCAGCAGGAAACATATAAAATAATCTGTGGTGATAAATGCACTCGTACTTAAGTAGACACGCATACATATCCATTCTTGTAGGGCCAAATCACATTTCCCTTGAAGTAAGTGGGAGTTTTGCCAACGGCTTGTGTAGCGCCAGCATTTGGTATTAAATGCATACCTGAAGATCTAAGATTTTTAAAATGAGCTTGCTCACTAAGCAATTTAAAAATAGTCCTAACTTAGGTAAATTAAGGTAATTAAAAACAAAATAATGTCAGACACTATTTCTGCATAACGTATGCCAGATCTCCTATTTAAGCCATTTTGCTATAGGTGCAAATGAAGTTAGACCTCCTTTTTTGTTGTTGTGGGGATTTTTTTCCCTTGTTTTTTTTTCCCCCCTTCAGTCTTTCAAGGAAAGTTTAAGCAGCATGCTTAGGTCAGTCCTGGAAAACATCAGTGTGAGATATAAATGCTTCCAAAAGTTATGACTATGTGAAATGGAATTATAATTGAGACCATTTTGTAAACCTTAGCTGTAGGCTCTGGTTGAATAATGTGCTACTCGAGCTCTAATATTGCAGAGTGATTATGAGTGATCGTTCCATGATGCAGGAGAAAATCGAATTTCTTAAATAGGTCATAAACAGTGTTGAAACTAGGACCTTAAGATGGGTGTGTGCTGTTTGTCCCACTGGAGAGCGCATATAATGTTAAATCTGGACCACACTTCTTTCCGAGTTAGGAATATGTTATTCAACTTTATGTATGTTGCTGAATCTTTTGGGATGAAAAGCTCTCTTGAATTATGCCTTCATCTTATTTGTGACCTGCACATATAAAACTCTAGACCAAAAAAGTAGAAGCCTATGATAGAGGACAGCTTGGAAGTTATGCTTATGTTATGTTATGTTTGGAAGATTAAAGAGGAGACAAAGAAAACTTTTCAAACCCGTTTTGTTTTTTTTTCCACAATGGTGTTTACCTTTTCTCAGCTTCAAGGCTTAAACCTCTTTAGCACCACCCCCAAATTTACTGAATAGGATAAATCTGCTGCCTCATGGCCCTGCCTCCACCGTTATCATATGCCACTCAAAGCCTTATCCTTGGTTTTGGCTGCAGCCAAAATCCTTTCCTCCCTCTTCACACCTTTGCCTAGTGCTGTGTGGGCAGCATTAATGCGAGCAGCCTTTGGTGTGCTCTGCCTCGATCTCAAACATTGCCGTCCCAAAGCACTGCACGCAGATTTCCACTGCTGAGCCTCCTTTCCCACTGGATTGGCACAAGTGGTGGGAGAGGGGAAAGCAGAGGGAAGAAGGACAACTGGAATCAGCAATGAAGCATCTGCGGTGCAGCTCAAGGTAGTTTGAAAAAAGTAGTGCTGCTTGCACTAGCAAGATGATATGACTGGCCCTGAAGATGCTGTAGCTGTGCATCCATCAGTAAATATTTACCATAATGCTGCTTCTTGCCCTTCTCTGTTGTGCCCTTCTCTGAGTGCTCTGAAAAGGCTATGGCATAATGGGTTTTTACTTTTCTGGAAGAAAAAGACAAAGGAGAGACAATGTGGCAGCAGAGACGTTGATGTGAATTTTGTATTAATTCTCTTTTTTCCTTGCTGAATTGTAGGTGGTCCGTTTCTTCACTCTTTCCACTGATGATTTATTTCTGTGCTTTGAGAGTATTTATGATGTTTCTTTTATTGTTCTTTGTCCATTTGGCTGCTTTTTATGCTGCAGTTTGTATAATCCTCCATTTTTATTTTTTGACTGGAGTGTGAAATGTGCTAGTCATCTTAAAACATACAAAAACCAGAATGGACTATAAAATATGGATGGCCTCAGACTGGAAGAATAATGTGTCTGGAACTTTTTTAAGCAGTTGCAGGCTCCAACCCCAAACAACTTGCTGCCTCCCTTGGGTTTTTATAAGAATTTTTCTACCCATACTGAAATTAACGATGTTACTGTACTCCTTTTAAATAATAATTTTATTCGAGGTGTTATGCAAACATTAGATAATTGATGTTCTGCTTCCAGAAAGGGTAGGCACTGTCTTTTTTGATGGCCAGTACCCAGCTTGACACTTGTTTTGTTTCTTCCTGGTGTATACCAGATGTGGGACTGGTGGTGGGTGATGGCATGGTGGGCGTTTGGGCTTTTAAAGAGCTAGGCAACTCTCATCTCCCCCGCTGCTGGGTAATGACCAGGGGAAAGATGCAAGTCAGGAAATAGCTTGGGGTTCTATGAGAAGAGAAGAGAAGAGAAGGAAAGGAAAATCAAGGAGAAACGCAAATTTAATCATAGGCAAGGCTGTTGCAAATAGCAAAATATGGCCTGCCAGATGATTTAATTTAGCACAACAGGAGCATATGCCTGGCTTTAGCAGGATAGGGACAATTCTGCTCCGGTGCCTAGGTGACTGGAGCTGTATGGGGGGGTGTGTCCCACGTGTGCCCAGCCTGGTAGCACACATGAAGTGAGCTACCCACAGCTTTTCTAATCTACTCCTTTGTTTCCCTTTCCCTTCCTCTGCTACCTGGCACATGTGGACCCCAGGAGGCTGCGAGCTCGACCTGGCCTGCTTTGTCCAGCTGATCAATGAGATGGGGGGGATGCAGCAAGTGACTGACCTCAAGAAATGGAACAAGCTGGCAGACATGCTGCGCATCCCCAAAACTGCACAGGACAGGCTGGCCAAGCTGCAAGAAGCCTACTGCCAGTACTTGCTCTCCTATGACTCCCTCTCCCCTGAGGAGCACAAGAAACTGGAGAAGGAGGTCTTGCTGGAAAAGGAAATCCTGGAGAAGAGGAAAGGACCTTTGGAGGGACATTCGGAGAATGCCTACAAGTTCCATTCCTTGCCCCGGTTTGAGCCCAAAAACGGACTCATCAATGGCGTGGTTCACAAAAATGGCTTCCGCAACAAGTTAAAAGAGGTCGACGTCCCACTGAAGACGGGCAGGCGGCGGCTCTTCGCTCAGGAAAAGGAGACCACGAAGGAGGACGAGGAGGACGAGGAGGGAGTTCTTAGCGACTTACACAAGTGTATATACAAGGTAATGGGGCAGGCTCTGCCTGTTTTGTTTTGTAGAACCAATGGTGCTGTCATCTGGGTGCAAACCTGCTGGCTCAGAGGAGCTAATGGGTTGCAGTGCCACCTCAAAGGCAGTAGTTATCACGGTTATCATGACCAGGTGGTCTGGTGGCTTTATCCTGATCTGCCTGGCTCTTCCAGGATGTCTGGGAAAGCTCAGAGGCATTATTGTCATAACAAGGTACACTGGGCTCTGCCCCCCTTCATCTCCTTGTAAGAGGTTCCCTGAATATCTCTGCCCAATTACCCTTCCAAACACAGATTTTATTTTCATTTTCTAGTGACATTTAAAATAACGTTCTGCTTTCTCATTCCTGCTTCTTGGAAATCTCTTGTTGAGTGAAGTAGTGCTCCACATCAAAACTAACATCACTAGAAATACTACTACATTTAGAAAGGGCAAATTTAAATACAGACAATATTTTCATCCACAGTGCCAGATTTTACTCAGCACTAACAGTCACATGGACACTTAGTCCTCCACATATCAAGTACATCCGTTTACAAAGGAATGCTGACTCCTTCACTGTATTTTATTTGGCAGTCTGCTACTCTGGAGCAGGACTTGGCACTGCAACTCGCAGTGCAATTTTGAGTTAAGTTGAATTGTGTAGCTGTGCTCTCAGAGAAATATAGCATTGAGTGTCTGTGCCCAGTAAAGGAATACACTGTTCTTCCCCTTCCAATCTTGCTTCCATCACCAGGAAATGAAGCCAGATAGCCCAAAATGACTTATTGTTAAGCTATTTAGGGACTGCATGAACTCATGACTTGAGCTTTAAGAGCTTGCTTTGGGTTTCTTTTGCAGTCTGTTACGATTTGTCAGCACAAAAATTATTTTACTTGGGGACTCTGGTCTCAATCTCACCTTTAAAAAGCAATCTCTTTGCCATGCTGCCCTTGGAGAGAAGCTTATCTAATGACAGCAGCTTTTGTGAATAATGAAGTGGCATTTCTGTGCTTAATATCCTGTGCTTAATGACAGTTAAATGAAAAATATGATACAACTTACCCTGACCGCTGTATGAACAACCTCAAACTTCTTAGGGAAATGCCTCCTTTGTTTCCAGTGCAAGTCCCATTTTAAAGTTTAGAAGATACAAAGTCAATCAAAAAGCAGGATTGGGATTTCTGAGAAGCATCCTGATCGGACTTAGAACATAAAAAAAAGCAAGCGAGCAAAATGCAGCTGGTATAAGCAGCCTGAGTCTGCTGAGCACCAGGCGTTTATCCCAAAAGGCTGAGAGCTCCCAGAATTGCTGCTGCCACCCAAAAAGCACGGGCAGTACTGACAGCAGCAAACTCTGTATAAGTCTGACAATACCCGATAGAAATACTTTTGTTCTGAGTATAGAAGCTGTTAGAGAAGACCATCGCTGTGCCTGTGGGCCAGCGCTCTCCCCACCCACCAAAGCAGCTGCCGCACGCTTGGAAAACACCTTGAGTTGTCCACTGTGGTACCAGCAGCTTCCCAGACACTGAGGCTTGCCTGTTTTGATCCTATCCCACATTCATCTGCAGTGCAGAGGCTGGGGACTGCTGTCACAGGTGATGGACTGGGGAGAAAACAGGAGGAAGCAGGTGGGTTTCTGGAGAGAGCCCTGCTGTGAAGCACCCGGTGGGACCCTGGTCAGCCTCAGTGCAGAGACAGGAATGTATTTTCATTTTAACAGCACTCAGGGGAAAGCACTGTGGAAGGATTGATTATGTCACTTAAAACAAGCCTCAAGACGTAGAAATGATGCAGCAGTCTTGATGTACCAGAGCAACCCACAAGACGTAAAATTACTATAGTTCACTACTAGGCTTTTTAGTAAGTCTGAGGAAAGGTGGTGCTGGCACCAGATGTAAGCAGAGGATGTTTCATGGCATTTAATGAAACAAGCCTTTTAATCCTGCATCTGTGAGGGGGAGAGTGTTCTTTACCTATTAACATCTTTCTGAGAAAATTTGAAATTTGATTAACAGACCATGCCCTCATGTTACAGTTTCCAGAGATGATGGGATTGTAATGGTTCCTTTCTAAAGCACATTGCTAATTCTACTTAAAAGTGAAAACCACACACAAAACCAAAAAAGAAATCCCATGCCTTTGATAAATACCTAGGCCAATAGTTTGAGGGCTGGAGCAGAACGTCACAATCGTATGGCTGTAGTCCAGTTTAGGCCATGCTTCAGACTATGAAGAGATTTCACACAGTGATTTCTGCACTCAACACGTGCTTGAGCTGTTTTTAGAAAGAGACATCCAGTCTTCCAGGAGCAGTTACCACCATATCACATGTCAAGGTTAGAGTAAATCTCTGTGTTTGGCTGACTTTCTGCCAGGGCTTCCAAATTATTTTCAGTGTCTCTCCTTTCCAGGCTGTAAGACCTGCTGTGCTTTTAAGTGTGTGCTGCAGGCTGCTGCACTTGCTCGCTTTACTCCTAAATATATGGTTTTTCTACCTGACTAATAAAATACCGTAATTTCTAAGTGTGTGAAGTAAGCCAACATCAAAGAAGGATATGATGCAAGATTTTCACTCTTCTCTTCTTTCCCCAATTTTAGCTCTGAAAATATTTAAAAAATCTGTACTGGAGCTGACTGAAAGCAGCATTTGTTTCCATACAGAGCAATATTAAGGCTTATTAGCAGACCCATTAGAGGGACACACAGAAGAAATCACCAGCACAAGTTTTGCAACCCCTCACATGAAACTGTCCTGGAAGTCCTATGCTGAGGTCTCTTCAGCAGGGACTCAGCATTTTCAGACTCCACTTAATAGGAGTCATTCCTTTCCACCTGTGACTGTTGTAAAATCTCTGGTTTCTGCTCATATTTATGCTTGCTTTAATGTCTTTAACATTCATAGCATTACAGTGTCCTTCTCTGTGCCTCCAGGCTCCAGGCTTGGTGGTGGTGATGCTCTCCCTGGGTTGGCTCTCACAGTCTCTGCAACAGACATGAGAAGAATCAGGAGGGGAAACAGGAGTTTCTTCCTCTGTCTTATTGTCACAGCAACAGAGACTCTGCTCTGTAGCTTGAAGCTTCCAGGACAGTTGTTGAACTGCTATCTTTCAGGGTGTTGGAAGGGGTATTTTCAGCAATTTATTTCCTGTTCTGGTTAAAATACTCCCTTACTGCATTTTAAATTATTTTCTGAATTGGTATTAGAAAATTTTACAAGATCCCTCAGATTAAAAAAAAACAACCAAACAACATAAACAGACAACAAAACCCCCTCAACCATTTAATTTATGTTACAGTTTTTAGGAGACTAAAAAGATATCAAATTCTTCATAGGGAAGAAATCGATATATGCGATTTTAAACATTTGAAGTGTTTAGTTTTTCCACCTTCATTTTTCTTGCTTGCTGTATATCTAAAAAAATGAACATGGTTAGTCTTGGAAGATCAGTCTTTTTGTTTGTTTGTTTTTCTGTATAAGATGAGAGAAGGGCAAGTTAATGAAATGAGGAAGCTGCTGCAGAGCGTGTATTGGTTTGCGAGTGGTGAAGTCTGTGTCCATGTGTGATGACTTGGTGTGGGCCCTGCATTTTACAAGCAGTTTTGTTGTAAAAGGCTGCCTCAATAAACGATTCATGAGGGCATTAAAAGAAGAAGGAAATTGCTTATTGGATCACAGAGAATCCAGCTCTGAAGTTTATGGGAATCAGAGTGCCCCAGGCCCTGGGCATTTCACAGACTTTTTTGTTAAACCTAATTATGCTGCGTTCAATTAAAAAAATGACAATGTTACAACCATATGAGTATGGCAGAGTGATAGACTTGGCCCCTAGGGGAAAAGCTGCTTGTATAGTTCTTTCTAGTTTACTCTTGGATACAGTTATTAAATAAATTAAACACAAGAAAAGAATGAGGTGGTTTGGCAGATCTGTTTCATAATTGAGAACCTAGAAAGGTAATAGTCCGAGTAATAAAGTGTTCATTTATGCAGAGTTTTTAAGTCTGTGGTTGCTCAGATGGGCAGCCGGTGGGTACAATGGGAGTTAGAGGAAGGAGCAGTAGATCTGGCGAGGAGCAAATATATATTCTGCTCCACATTTGCAGAGCAATTCTGGTCTCTGCCTGCAGCAATGCCCTCAAATCAGTATGGCCACAGCAACTTGTTGTGGTCCTTGCCACCTCTCATGGCTTCCCAGGGTGTTTCTTCTGCCGTGGGGCAGAGAAGACAATAGAGTTGTTACTGCCTGGGCACACCAGTATGTCTGGGCTGAAAGGAGCAAGTGGCTTCTGGTGCTCTTGCCTTCAAAGCTGTCAGACAATGCTTCCCAGAGAGTCTGGTGTTGTAGGTATGCATGAAAGCAGGTGTCTGGAAACTTTGGTACAGCTCAAGCAGAAAACGGAATCAGATCCTCTTCTCATAGAGCAGCAATGCCAACAAAGAGTGCACTCATTCAACAATTTTATTGTGTTTTCCTTTTCTCAACCTTGTAATAACCGGTCCTGGTTCCTTGCATTGGAACTGCTTTTATTGAATTAAGCATAACTGGTTTTTTTAAGCAGGTGATTACAATCATCTTGGTAAACTCCACTTTTTGTGACCACTTTCCACTAGATACAATACTAGTTTAATGCTGAACATTTCTGTGAATTTTTGAAGTCTTTTTCAACTGTTTCTCTATATAAAGTGTGTAACCACATGGTCCTTGGATCACGTATTTAATTTGATTGTAAAGTGCAGGTTGACTGCCTACTGGGTGTTTTGCAACCTGTCATAGGAAGCTGGGCTGTGTCCATCTTCTGTATTATCGAATACTGAGCGTTGTGCTGGACAAAGCAGTGTTCCTTCTGGGAACATTCAGTTGGCCTTTTGGGTGATTGGTTTGTTGAGTTGATGTCATTAAATTTCTCTATCTTCTGATGTATTTTCCCTCAGATACAAAATGAGCTTTAGACCTACACCTCTTCTGGAGACATTGTCCTTTTTCCCTTTGTTGTCACCTGGGATTGAGCCTGTAAGGAAAAGAATGAGGACAGGGGGAATGGAGACTTTTTTTATTTTCACTTTTAATTTTATTTTTCCACAGGGTAGGTCTGTTTCTTTAACAACCTTCTACCGAACAGCAAGAAACATCATGAACATGTGCTTCACGAAGGAGCCTACAGTAGCTGAAGTAGAGGTGAGGCCAACTCAAGGGGTGGTAAAAGTTTTTATTTCAGGGCATTGAGTATGGGGACTCAGTATAGTTGACCATCAAGCATTACTGTAATCAGTGTAAGGCTGTCTAGTTTGGGAGAAAAAGAAGTGGTTAGGATAGACATGGTGCTGATTCTTCCTTTTTAATTTTTTGAACATTTTTAATAAAGGTGTTGATGAACTGAGGAAGAGAAAGAATTCTTAATCTGACATGTACCGAAGCACAGGAGCCAAGAGGATATAAATTCTGTCTTCCCAATTCATCGTTACTTTTAATAATTTATATTCTTATTTTTAAGCAGTGTTTTATGTTGAATTACATTGAGGTCACGAAAGCCCTGTAAATTTCTGGGGCTTATATTTTAATGAGAGATATCTTGTTCAGTGAATTAAAAATGCATTACTGCTTTCTCTTACCACAGCAAGAATACTGGCGGATAGTGGAACAGAAAGATTGCCATGTAGCAGTGCATTGTGGAAAAGTAGATACCAACACCCATGGGAGTGGTTTTCCTGTGGGAAAGTCTGAACCATTTTCAAGGTATGATCACCAAATCCATCTGTTTTGTCCACTTATTCCAGTTGCCCTGCTGTGCTGAGCGGAAGTGGGGGCACGAGGCCAGCAGGGCAGCTTGGCACTGGGGGTGTTGGCACTGGGAATGTGCACTGACACATGTCTGCCTCTGTATCACCCCTCAAACAGGCATGGGTGGAACCTCACAGTCCTTCCTAATAATACAGGATCCATCCTGCGACATCTTGGTGCTGTGCCTGGTAAGCAAGTTTCTTTCTTATGTTTTCAGCTGGTGGAACTGTCCTCTGAATGTGGTGATTTAGTCACCAAAGGCTTGTCCCTCTTTCTGGCCCCTCTCTTCACCAGCTGGTTGAGTAGACATCCGGTTGTATGTAGCAGGTGGTATGTAAAGGAATGAAGGCAGGCATGCAGATAAAGAATTGATGAATAGTTGAGACTGCATTCCTGGGAGGAACCTGTTGTACTTGCAGTATCCCTTGTTGCCAGCGTATCAGTGTTCTTCTTTTGTGTCAGGGCGATAAAGGACAGAGCCATGCAACTTCCTGGCTTGCAAAATGCAGTCTGTAGCACTGGGCAAAGCAGCACACACATTTTCTAAATGAATTGTCATGAGTGCTCCAGCTGCATATACACCATTGTAATTTACTGGTAGAAACATTAGCTGAGAGTATAATAGAATCTCTTGTGCAGGTGTTGAACCTGAATTAACCACTTGGGAAACAGGATACCTGTTTAAAAGTTACATGGATGCTTGACGACATGAAGCAACCTCCTCTGATCAATGGCATTGAGCTTGAATTATGGGTATTTGTAAATTCTCAAAAAAATAAAAATTTTATACAGCTGTTAGAAAACAAGTATGTTCAAGGGCACTGTAATTGGTCAGTAGATATTTTCTTAGTGGAAAATGCTGAGTTTGTTAAATTATTCCCTCTGATAGGAACACTTAAAACTTCAAGGGTCAGCTCACAGGTAGAATAAGATTTTCAACTTAAATGCCCCCTCAAACTGTCTTTTAATTACAAACTACAGTTACTCAAAACTCATTTTTCAATCTCTCTGTTTTAGGAGTGACAATTCCTTGGCTAAATATTGGCATGGTCTTTTCTACCTCATGCTGGTCTCGAGACCAAAATCACCTTCCATACATTGACTACTTACACACTGGTGCTGATTGCATTTGGTAGGTATTCCTGTGTTTTGTTTTCTTCATATTGATTGCAGTCACTCTCTGTAGGCTTGTATTAACAGGAGTTTGTGTAGTATTTTTTGCATGAGTGAATCTCACCTAGAAGTCGAGTTTTAAGGGAAACATCCCTTCCTGAATTCAGTGCATGTGTAGTACTGCAGATCATGATGATTTAGTTTGCAATGAAAGATGATGGAGGCATGATGGAGAAAGCAGGTGCTGCTGTCATGTCATGCGCCTTTCAGCCAGGCTTCTTTGATATTGGTGTTATTACCCAAGAGCATCATCAGTGAAAACAATGAATCATAAGTTATGTGACTGTGTTTCTTAATTAGACAAAATGCAATAAACAGAGAAGAAAAGTTATTTCAGTGGTGCCTCCTTGCAAAGGTGAGGAGCTGGTTCCATTTTAGCAGTTCCAGTGGTTCCCCTCTGGAACTTGGAACTCTGGGAGCCTTTGACTCCTCATGTGGTGTGACAGAAGGAGGTCTGCAGGGTCCCCTTTGCATCCAGAAGTCCCCATGGTGGCAGTGGCATCACTGTCAACTGCTATTTATTCACCTGCTAAGTGTGAACTCCCACGTTTCTCAGATGCTGCTGATGTGCTGATCCAGCTGTCACTGGGAAAGCACATGGCCCAGAAAAAAGGATTTGAAATCTGGAGAAAACTATTAAGGCAGGAATCTCTTCTCGCTAAATATTTTAAGTTGAATAAATGTTCTGTATGCGATCATATGAAAAGGTAAAGGTAAATGCTGGATTATGCTGCAGACTTGGGATTTTGTTGCTTTCTGTCATAGGCATTTCATGGCTCCTCTCCCTCTTCTGTGAATCATTAATCTGTAATCTTTTATAATAATATACTATTAGGACAAATTGCTGAACAAGCTATGTTGTCCTGAACCTTAGGTGAGTCTGTTTCTCTCCGTAACATTAATCTTATATTAAATGACAGTAAATTCCAAACAGAAGGCATTCAAGAATCCCCTAATTGAGTTCTGAGGCCACGCTTCATACTGTATGTGTCAAAACATGTGCCTTTTGGGATTGAACAGACTTGAATGCAGACAGTCCAAATTTTAGGAAAAGCTACTTTTTCTGGTTTTCCAAGCCAGGAGAAATAGAAGTAAAGAAGCCATTTGCTTTCTCTTGATGGACTTATTTATACACAAGTACATACTTTAAAGTGTGTTTATGATGATTGCCTTGATGAAACAGGGATAGTAAGCACAAATAACTCATAAGAAGGAAGAGAAACTCTTTTGTCTGTAAAGGCTATTCTTCAGCAAGGCTGCCAGATTGAAGTGTCAGGCTAATATTCATTAGCTCATTACAACTTTTAACAGTCCAGTAAAGTACCGAGCTTTATTGAGGAAAAGATTAATTTAATAACTCTAGGTCTGGCATAATATTTGGAGTACCCTGACAGCATTGCTTTCAATGGCTGCTTCAGGGATAACAAAGCAGGCCACTGGGCACCAAAGCTCTCCTCTGTCTTGCAAAGTCCACCCACCATCCAGGAATCTTACCTTCTGAGGACAGATCCCTGTGGTACTAAAGCCTGTGGTACTTCATTTACCTTCAGATTGCTCACCTCACTCTAATCTCTCAGGTTTTACCTCCTGGAGAGTAAACAGGGGAGAACTCAGGGCAGAGGTCAGTGACCTAAGCTTTTTATTCTGGAGGGATCCTCAGTGCCCATTAAAAGAGAGAAGAAAATCTTGTTCGGCCCAAGACATTCCGAAGTCTATACCGGTGGCTCACTTCCCATTTTTATAGGTACATCAAGAATTGTAAATGAGTGAAATTGCAGCATAGACCAGTTGCAAAGGATCTTCATTTCTCTCAGTCCTGCCCTAGTACTCAGCTAGTTCCATGCACTTGTGTACTGCCCCTCCTCTTCACACATCCTTTCCATGCCTTTTTCTTGCCCCATATTATGAGGGACTGTATGCTTGAATCTTTTGTCTATTCCAGCCATGTTTTCTGACTCTAAAAGAAAGGACTGTGTTCTGCCACATTCTGGGTTCAAATTTAAAATATTTTCATCACTGTTTCAGATCTGTTATTATAGTGTAACTAGAGTAATACACTACATGTGTGGAGGTGTTCTAAAGCTGTAGTGTTAGCAACACAGGTACTGCATAGTACTTGATACGTGGCATGCATTTAAAATTGCTGTTGGAACTTGATCCTTATTAAGATGAAGTTCTTCCACTTCACCTCTCTCTAACCCTAGAATTTCTTAGCAAGGTCCTGATCATTTTCAAAATATATATAAGGAGTCAATCTGTGTACAGCTGGGCAACCAGCTCATTTGAGCTCTTACTGTGGTTACAATTAACTGTAGGAGTAGATAATGTCATGTCTTCTGGCTCTTGGCTTAAAAATCAACAAGGACAAATCAAAGTCATCATCAGTACAGTGAACAGTAACAAGAAGTTCAAATCATAGGAAGTATAGCCTCCTACACGCTCATCAATCAGGATAATTCTGTATGGCACACATGGAGTTAATGTTAGTGCATGTTATAAGCAAATATCCTAACAAGGTCTGTAAGACCAGCAGAACACTTTATGAAGTTGCTGGAGAGACCAGATGAATGGCAAGAAAACTGCACACCTTCCTCCAAATCTTTCCACCTTTATTCTCTTGTTTCAAGTTTGGAAAAATGGCTCTGTGTGTGTATCCGGTATGGGGGAAATGGACTCCAGGTTGAGGTCTCATTCCTTAAAGTGAACTCATAAGTCATGATAAAGCTGGAGATGCCTTTTACTTGCCTGAGCATAACAAACCCAAATAAAATAATGTCACAGATAAAGCATAGCATGGCAGCAACTCAAGGCAGGTTTGAGAATCCCAGGATTTGCACTGTTTCCCACCAAGCTGTGCTACGCAGTTCACAGTCATCAAGTACCAACTACCAGATCTTGGGAACAGGTATCTTCAGGATGGACATAAACCATTACCACTCTGACAGGGTGCAAGCAAGAGCAGTGACTAATCGTCACCATATTGCCTCCCTGCAGCCAGAAAAATAGCAGTTCTCTGGATGTGATGAAGCCAAGACCCGCGACTCCTATGTTATTTCTTGTCACTTCTGCTTAGGGAGCACTGCTGGCAGTGAGCAGAGAGAGGACAGCTGCTTCCTTGGCTTCTGAAGGAGAGGAGGATGTGCAACTTGGCATATACCCAGCAGAGTTTTAAATCTCTCTTGCTGCTTTGGCTGCTCTTAGTCAGGTCTTTTGTTGCAAGGGAGAGGAGGGATGTGAGATTTGTTTAGTAGGCAAGGCAAGAAGGTCTTAGGCAACTTTGTGTCCCAAGAGTAGAAAGGATTTGCGGTTTCTTGACTGTTACAAACAGAAAACGTTATTAAATGTGAAGATCTTTTTGGTTGATGCACAGGTAATAAATACAAGCATTTATTGTAAAGATAACAGAACATATATTGGTGCTCATGAGATGCAAAATTCTGCCTGTAATTACCTGGTTTGGTGCTGTCAAGATGAACATTGGTTTCTTGTTGGTTTCTCTCCTCTGATTCTACAGAGCACTGAGTTTTCACATTTCTGTTTTGGGGATTTTGTGTCCTTTGATACCTAGTGAACACCATCAGACTGAGTCTAAATAAACAGCTTTCCTTCAGTCCTCAGTGTTTTACCAAAAAGAACTGTGTGGGAAAGCCTCTGTTTAATTTCTTTTTTTTAATCAATGTCCCGGTCTGAATTGCCTGTTACTGTGTAGCTGTGGACCATTATTTACTCCACAGTAAATCTTTCTCTTTTCCTCTGACAAAACAACAGGTATTGCATTCCTGCTGCGGAGGAGAACAAACTTGATGATGTGGTACATACCCTGCTGCAAGCCAATGGCACTCCAGGGCTGGAAATGCTTGAAAGTAATGTAATGGTAAGTTAACACTGGGAGAGGTGTTCCCACTTAAGAACCCAAGGCTAATCATGAAGCTGGTTGGTTGGGGATTTATTTTGGTTTTTTATTACACTACAGTGATGCAGAGGGTGTTGTTAAAATTCGGCTACTTCCTATTTGCAATGTTTAACAACATGGCATTTTTCTAACAAGGCTCACATAAAAATAAATGTGACAGTGGAAAATGTCCATTTTTAATACTATCCATAATGTATTTAACCTCACAAAGGGAGTGGTTTTTAATCAATTAATCTTCTGTGATTGACATTTTATGATGCCAGCATGATTAGGAGAAGACTAATACTTCAAGTATTTTTGGCTCCTTTCTTTATTTTGTGGATAATGATTTCCATTTAGTGTATTTAAGTATAAATTTGGGAGCCCATAAGAAAAAAAAACCCCTCCCTCAGCTATCTGTGTTAACATCTAACAGAAGTGTTGTAGCAAGGTGGATTCAGTGCCAAGTTGGAAAAGACCTAGATGGAAAACTGAATGGCCTGCATTACTTTCTGTAGTAGTAGACAGTGTTTTTTTGAGGCTTTGTGTTTGAGATCGTTTGGCAAGTATAAGTTTAAAATGTTAGTTCCAGAAGAGCCACTTCTGTAATCCTCAATCCTCACTGCTGAGCTTTGGTATGTGCAGAAGGGATGAGAGAAAGTGAACAGAGCAGCTTGCTCCACAAGCAGTAGCATGTGGCAGTACCCAGAAAGGAAGGGGATCTAACTACAAAATAAAGTTCTGATTGATTGTTTTTCTTTCTTTTGGTTTTTTTTTAATGTCTTTCTAGATCTCCCCGGAAATCTTGTGTAAAGAGGGGATCAGGGTGCACCGTACTGTACAGCAGAGCGGGCAGTTTGTTGTCTGTTTTCCTGGATCCTTTGTGTCCAAAGTATGTTGTGGCTATAGTGTTTCCGAATCGGTGCACTTTGCTACCACCCAGTGGACAAGTATGGGCTTTAAAACAGCCAAGGTAAGTTGAGCAAAGGAGTTAAAATGGATTCACGGCCCTGCCAACTAAAAGGACAGCAAAGCAGACATTCCAGGATCGATAGCATTGTGAGACTAGTACAACTACGTCTATTTTTCTGGACTATTAAATAAATAAAAAAATAATTAAAAAAAAAATTCTGCAAGGCATAAGACGATCCAATGTTTTCAAAAAAGTGAGTTGTTATCTGACAGCTACAGACTTCTGTATGTGTGAAAAAATTCAGAAGATTGTTATGCCTGCAGACCAGTTTGCAAGCAAGCTTTTCAAAAATCCCTTCAGAGCTAATGATGATACACTGTAATATGCTTACTATTTTTTTTTACGTGATGTTTTCTAGAACCTTTAGAATCTCAGGTGCAAATATCTGAATAACTGTGCTTGTTAGCTCCTATGATAGGCAGAGTCAGTTAATACTCACAGCTTTATTGCTTGTTTTTCTCTGCCCCTTCATTCAGGAAAAGCTGTTGATCAGGGCAATTTCAATTTTAATCGACTTGAAAATCCTTAGGTTCACTGACCAGCCCATCCAATACTAGATGTAAATAAATAACCTTCCCATTCCCTTTTCACATAACTAACGGAGGCAAGATGCCTGCAGAAACAGGTGAATTGTCCAGTCATCCTGATTCTGACAACATTTCTGTGTTCTTGGACAAAGAATATATGTCACTAATTGGGTTCCCAACCTACTCAAATACACTATGGGTTACAGATACTATTTTGGTAGTGTTTTATAGCTAAGTCACTAGTTAATGATCATTTACAGCTGCAGACCAAGTGGTTACTAAGTAATTAAAGGTGATATGTCCACAATTAGGTTTGGTTCTTTAGGGTTAATGGAATTCTTCCAGCTTGGTTATACTAATTGTATATTAACTTAGTTTGAAATAAAAGGTTATTTTATTACATATTTATTTTGTTGGGGTAAGGTGGGAATTGTGTATATATATAAAGTAAGGCATAAGAATCCTGAGCTAACCTTTTCTGTCTGAACATACACAATTATATTAACTCCATATGCTGTATTTATTGCTCTACTGAACACTTGTTTGATATCGTGGAAATGCTACTCCTGTAAGAGACAGAAATCACTATGCAGCAATTAAAAAGCTCTTGGTGCCTCAAATTTTGAAGAACAGTTTCATTTGATTAATTTTTAAGAGCTTTGTACTGGGTAAATATAAGCTGACTGAAAATCCAGCAGATTCCAATCTATGATAGATAACCTGCCTTGGAAATTGAAGTCACAGCTCTCACAAACTTTACAAGAACCACAGATAACATGTTTATATCAAAAAGCCTCTGGAAACACCTACTGCATTGTTCTTTTTCTTCTCTTCATTCCTCCCCCCCTTTTCTCCTTCTCTCCTCAAGCTGTCTTATGTTCTTAACTCCCTTAAATTTTGAAAATTATTCTATGGTTCCTTCACTTTGACAAGGCACTTTGCCATCTTCAAAGGCTGGCCGGGATTGTCCTTTTCAGAGGTGGTGAGATGTTCTGTGTGATGAGCAAGATTCCTCTTTTGGACTGTTAAATGAACTCTCGATAAACAACTGTACCTTCCCACCTGTTTGTTCTCCACAGCAATACTGACAGTTTTTAGCCCTTTGATACATTAACTTTGTTTTCATTCTGTGATACTGCGACCTGATTTTTTTATAGTGACTCTCTTTATATTACTAAATGATGTTGTTTCATTTCTGTATTAAATAACTGCTCAACCTCCTTTAATACACAGAAAAATGAAATTCTGCATCTGAAATTGCATTGATTTCAGTTTACAAGGAGTTGGGGATAATGGTTGGAATAAAAGAATTTGTATAAAACAATGTAAAGGGACAGTCAGGTTCACCTAGACCACACATGGAATCAGATTGGTGGCTTTTAAAAAACACCCTAAGAGCTCCTGAAATTTTAAACTAAGGATGAGAAGAAAGTTTAGAGTTGTGGTGGAAGAACATGTGTTTGGAATGGCAATAAAGCATTGGGCAAAGTCAGTAAAACTCATTTAGGAAACAGAAATTTAGGAATACAGAATACTGAATGAAATTAATGCACTCTGGGCTAGAGGTTTGGAAATGAGAAGGAATGTCTGGTTTTAAAGGAGGGCCTTTGGTGGTATAGGGCCTACCAGAAATTTGGTGGAAAGAGACTCAGCTGGTAATATAATACAAGAGAAAGAAGTACATAGGAAAGATGGAGTTAGTCTTCTGGTTGGAGCAGCATTGCTGCACACAGAAGAGAGCTTACGGTCCAATAAGCCAGGTTTAACTCTGTCACCAGTGACAGAATCCCTATGTGCTGTTCTTCTTGCCCTAAATAGGAAAAGCATGGCATTAGTACTGTATTCCTGACTGTCTAGCCAAGATGCTGACAGGGGCTGTACATGTATTTCCTTCCACCCCTGGTTTTATTTTGAGTGAGGAATGTGCCTTTAAAACGCCACACAATTACCACTCCTTGGTTCCTGTCACAGAGCTGTCCTAGCCTGAGCCCACTGGGTTGCTCTCAGGTGAAACCAAAGGGGAGGAGGCCCTCCGGAAGTGCACCTGATGTCCCCACTAGCAAAGAGCTGTGCTGTGATGGAGAGCAGAGATCAAGAACCTTGGAACACAGTAAAATGCAAAATATCCACTACTGTGGTGTTTCATTTCAAAAGCCTCGCATAAAACCAGGGAAGCTTGTTAAATTCAGAATGCAAAAAGAAGGGTTAAGTGTTTGCATGCAACATAGAAATTGCTTAAAGATGTGTTAGAGGCTCACAACACATGCACATTGCCTAGCAAAAAAAGAGAACAATTTCAGAAGGCAAACCTCCACTAAATATAGCATGGCTAAACACCAGGAGAAAGGAGTCTGTTTGAAATAAGACCAAAAAACTCCTTTGGTGTCCAGAAGATGAAAATGCAAGTAAAATAACCTCTGTAGCAAGACATGTAAATACACAAAAATGAAGACCAAAAAGAGATTTCAAAGAACAACTTCCTCAAGGCCAAAAGGAAAGAAATAAATGTACAAAAGAATGAGCCCAGGGCTTTTGCAGCAAGGTCATGGTCTCCAGGCCTCAAAACTTTTGGAAGTATGTATGGACAAAAGTTGCAGTTGACAGAGTCTGTGAACATTTCTGGAAGACTTTTGGCAAGGTTCCTCAGAAAAGGCTCTTAAAGAAATTAATCTGCCATGGACTGAGAGGTGAACTTCACACACCAAAAAAACAACTGATTTAAAGAGAAGCAGAGGATGGGAACAAATGGTCAGTTTTTATCATGGAGGGGCAGAGGTCTCTTTGTGCATTCTTCAGGAATTTGTGCTAAGACCAGTACAGTTTAATGTATCCATAAATAACCTAGAAAGGGAAGTGAATAGCAAAACTAATCCTTTACATTGAGGATGTTAATGGTAACAACAGCAAAAATTAAACCTATGAGGTGTTACAGAAAGATTTCATGATACTGAGTGATCCAAGTGAGTAAATGGTAGATGAAATTCAGTGTTGATAAATGCTAAATTTAAATTTAAAAAAATAATCCTAATTTGACAGAGAAATAGGCTCTGATGAGCTCTTGCTACTGAGAAAAGAGGTCTTTGGATTCCTATGGAGCTGTCAGCCAAGTGCTTTGGAGAGGCTTAACAAAAATATATTGAATGTTAAGAATTACAATAGATACCAAATAGACAGAATACACAATAGATAGCAAAGCAGAAACACCACTGTGTGGCACTGTGCAGGGTCCTGGTGGCTTGTGCAATTCTGAGTCCCTAATTGCAAAAGGATTATAGAGGAACTAGAAAAGGCACAGCAGAGATATATGGTTAAAGTTATGAGTTATCCTCTGTATTAAAAATAAGAGAACTACTCAGCCTGGAAAATGAATGACCGAGAAATGTATACGATAGCAAGACCAAATCACAAGTGCCAGGGTGGTGATAATTATGAATGTTGGGTAACTTCCATGACATGGAAAAATGTGTCATTAAAAGAAATAGGCAGCAGTACAAAAGCAGACAAAAGTCTGTTTTAAAATACTTACCTGTGTATTCCAGTACAGTATGGAAGAGAAAAACGCACATAGATTCAGAAATTCAGATAAATGCAGAGATCGAGCAAGTTGTGCTAAGCCCAGTACAGACTTGGGCTTGGAATTTCCCTGAGCTGTCACCCAGCAGGAGCAGACCTTGCTTTTTTTCTCCAGCCACTCACTGTGGGCTTTTATCCTGACTGTGTGTATTGCCCATGTGGGCTTTTGGCAGGACTTAGAGTGTCTGTTCTTATGCAGTCTCAGACAATATGTGAAGCAAATCTAACATGGAAAAGCCTTCCCGTAACACTCCTAACAGTGCAGCTCTTCCAACACCATGCAGGGGCTAGCAGAGCAAATAGCTTCTGAAGAACACTCTTTTTACCTGTGAACATCTTTTGAACTCTTTTTGCTCAGCAAATTCCATTTTATGTGATAGATATACTAGTTAACACATGCAACTGGTGCATATAATTGGTTCTGATAAAAGAAATAACCAGAGCATGTAATTAGGGTTACAAAAGAGGGTGAAAAAAATTAAGATTAAAAATTAATCCTTGGATTTGTGTGTGCCGAGTAGGTATTTGGCAGGCTTAACCACTAACCAAAAATGTCTCCTTCACATTACACTCCAGTGTTAGCGTCATTTGAATGCTCTGACTCTACATAAACAAAAACATAAACCTCTTCAGATACTGAGAAAACACTGCACTTTTTCCAACTGCATAGTAAATAAGGAATTTGCCTACACAAGAATTCTTGAAAGGGTTTCAGCTACCAAAATCACTCAGTTTGTATTGACTGGAAAGATGTAACTTCAAAAGCTTTCACAGACAGGAACCAGCAAAAGGCAGAACTGAGCAGAACTGAACCCTCCTTCTTTTGCCTCTTGTCTCTTTCCCTGGCATCTGCCTGTTTTTGCTAGTTTTGCTAGTTTGTCCTTTTTTATGTTTTAAAAGATGCAAAATAACACCAGTCCTGGCCTTCAAGCAGGTCATATGTGTAGATCTTACACTATTTGCAGTCTGAGCCATCCAATATTATTCAGCTTAAGTGATTGCATTGCTCCTCTTGGCCTCCACAGGAAAAATTAATGTTTAGGGAGAGAATTTTGAAGTGTTTGTTGGTTCCTCCACTTCGGTGAACTGCCTGAGTCTACGCCTGGGCATCCTTCTTTCTATTTTTCTCCTTTTTGTGACATCTCTCCTATTCTTGTCTTTTCCACTAATGAAGTTTAAATTTCTTCTTTAAAAAAAAAAGTACACCTGAAATGTGGTGACACCAGTGTACTTGCATTTTACTTCATTCTCTTTGTATATGCAGAATTTGCCTATTTTTGCATTAAACTTCACAGTAAAGCATATTAAAAAAACCCAGCATACTGATTGATTTCTTAGCATATATGGCATCGTGCATTGCAGACACATGCTTTTTTTGCTCTCTGCTGGTGACTCTGAAAACACAGTGTTAGATGTAACAGGCACTAGGGTGTTTGTTCTCTGAGGAAGCAGTTGATTATGACTGGGTAGCACGTGTTTTGTTTGGGGTTTTGACGTGTTTTTGTGTGGCACTGGTTCACGTAAAGCATGTGCAGAAAATCTTGCAACAGGAAGACCCAATTTAGCAAAGCATTTCCACTGAAAGGACCAATTTCTAGCTAGCATTCATTTCAGTGTGCACTTAGTGCTGGATGTAAGCTGGAACATAAATACTTTAACTGGGACTATGGAAAAATTTAACTTTTGGTTGTTTTAAAAGGCTACTTTTTGCTTTAATTATTGTCTTTTAAATATTAATAATATTAATCAATTTTGAATTAAATTCTTGATAAGATTTTACTTTCAGATTTGCTCAGGAACTCATCTGTCAATTTCTTTCATTTCCTGTCCCAGGAAATGAAGAGACGACGTATAGCCAAACCATTTTCAATGGAAAAGTTGCTTTATCAGATTGCAACGGCAGAAGCAAAAAAAGAAAACGGACCGACTCTGAGTACAATATCATCACTTCTTGGAGAGCTCAGGTAACGAATTGGGGGCCTATTGTACCTATTTGTTTTCCTTGACAGACTCCAGAGGTGGATGACGTAAGTAACCCTTTCAGACATGTCTTGCCCCTACTTAACCAAGCAAAAGCCCAGCAAACATATTTGAAGACAACCACACATGGAAGAAGCAGTTTCCTTGGCTGTAGCTGATGTGAGATTGCCCATGGTTACAATGTCTTACTCTTAAGAATTCCCTACTTTGGGCACCATCAAAGAATTAAAGCTACAGTTTACATTAGGTTTTTATTTTGCTAATTCTTGGTGCTGAGAGTCAAGATTTCCCGATGCATTATGTGAACTACCTGGTGCCAAGTGGTTAAACATCTTTCTTGAGTTTTTCAACCTCTTGGCATCAGTAGCCACTGTCAAGCCATGTCTGTAGTGGGTTTTGCACCAGGAACCCTTGTCTTCAGCATCAAGATTGTTATATTACAGTTGTAGAAGGTACTTTGTATACAGAAAGTTGTCTTGATTTAAAAGTGAATAAGTGAGCAGCTTATGCATGCATGCTAACGCATCTTGCATTAGAACTTGAACGTTTTAAATAAAAAATTCACGCTCCTTTTTCTCTCCAGTATTAAGGAAACATGTTTAGGGTTTCTCTTAAGATAGGTGAGAAAAGAAAATATAATGTTGCCTGGCTTCCTGTGTAATGATCTTCTCTTTTGTTCCCTACCATGTAGTTGCTACCTATCTTTCAAGTTTGTGACAACTGATACTCGAGATGTCAAGAAAGTTTTGATGAATGGAGTCTACAAACTGTATTTAACTAAATAGCATGTTCATTTGGAAAATTTCCAGTGACATATTGAAGGGGAAAACAGCACATGTGTTGTTTTAGTGTTCAGAAAGAAATGCAAAGAGGTGTGCTGACTGCTTTACCTTCAGCTGGTTCCCCTGTGGGAATAATCACGCTCAAGTGCCTTTTTTTTTCCCCCTTGAAGAGAAAAAGTCTGCAAGTGCAAAAGGCGAAAGAGAAATGTTGGTGCTTGCTCCTAGACCATCACATCGACCTCTATCAGAGTGGTTCTCAAACTTGTTCTAATGCATAGGTTGGAATTCACTGGAGGATATCAGTCTTTCCTGTGGCTCCTTATATGAAACAAAATCCCAAACAAAATCTGAAAAAAACCAACTCCATACTAAGTGGAACACTGTACCATATTTTTTTCCTTTACTTTGTTTTGTTTGTTTGTTATGTGTCTTTTGCTGCCTCCTCTCCTGATCTGCCTTGGTTGCTCAGTTTGCCCGTGCCATTTGCTTAGCTTGGCTCTCCACCCATATTCAGCTGTGTCTGGTGGTGCGCTTTTTTATTCTCCCCTTCCATCTGCTCAGCTCACTCCACACTTGCTGTCTTCCAGTCAGCTCCAACCCAACCTGCTCTCCTACTGCTTTAGAGTTCAGCATAGGAGATATTGTCCGCCTTACAGACGCTGTGGGTGAAGGGCGGCTGGAGGGCTTGGTTGTTATTCTTGATTGACATCTCCTTCTTTTTCCCCTGGGTGTACAGCAAGATCTTCGTCTTTTGGCACAATCACTTGCCCTGCTCCCCCTTTCCTGCCTGAAGCACCTCATGGCAGCAGGTCCTTGGTTCATCTCTGCCTCCTGATGAACGTGGCTGTTACTCCTGACAGCAACGGCTCCTCTTCCTCAAGGTGGCTTTTGGCAACTTCAGGAATGACAGTCATGTTAGCCACAGCTCCCGACTCTCCACATGGCCCTGAGCAACCATCAACCTCCAGGAAGTACTCGGCAGTCCCCAGTTCTCTGTGGAGCAGTTTGAGAACCATTGGCTTGATACGGTGGTCGCTGTTAAAATCAGGCAGCGCTTCTGTGGTGCTGGCTGTCTCTCGCCATGCTTAGGGAATGGCACCAACCTCCGACAACACTCAGGGCTGTGCTGTGTGGAGCTAAGGTTTCAGTGATGATGGTGGTAAAAGGGTGATCGTATGTGGCTTTGTTGGTGGCATGAGGTGATGCCAGCGTCTAATTGCACACACCATTCACAGGGACACGGAGCTGAGGCAGCGGCGGCAGCTGTACGAGGCGGGTCTCCACTCTTCAGCGCGCTACGGCAGCCATGACAGCAGCAGCACAGGGATGGATGGAAAGAAAAAGCCTCGAAAGTGGTTGCAGTTAGAAACGTCAGAGAGGAGATGCCAGATTTGTCAGCACCTGTGCTATCTTTCCATGGTGGGTAAAGTCCTCTGCTGCCACTGGGGTCCTGTCCCCCTGTTCTAAAATTCTGTTGAACTATAAGCATTTGAGAGGCAGCACATGACCACAGAGTCATCTCATGCACTCCTTGCAAGACACAGAGATGTTGATTTAGTTGTGCCAGAACATTTATCACCTTGGCCAATGGTGACAGAAGACAAGAGTTAGTGTCAGCTAACTTCTCTCCCCTGTCAGGAAGGGATAAACCAGTCACTCAGCCACTCTTGAACACCTGTGAGCGTGTTTGCATTGCACTAGGAGGGGGTAACAGAGATACCTGCAGGTTGCCAGTAGTAGTAAGTCATGGCAGAACAGGTCTCAGGATGAGCTGGCAGCTCAAATACATGTCCCGAGTCTCAAACATGCAGCTACAGCCCATGCTGCGACAATTTCCCTGCAAGCCAAATTGCAGGGTAGATGTATCCCATCTGTCAAGCTGTTTGCCAAACTGTCTGTTCAAAACCAGCAGTCACGCCCATAAACTTTCTCTCTCTTTTTAGAAGTAATTGCCTACTGGCTTTTGAAGGTGTGCTAACCACTATGGTGACATTTCAGTGTTTTTAGCTGTATGCAGAACACCTACAAACACAGCAATTTCATTAAAAATACCAAAAGCCCCTCCCACAACCTTATGTACCATTTAATTCCAAGAACAGATATTTAAATAAACATAATACAGTGCATTGGAGCCCATATTTAGGCCCTTCCCCTCCCCTCCTGTCTTTCGGCAGTTTTTTTGGTTATAGATGTTAGGCTTTTAATGGAAATGGAATATAACTGTAAATGATCAGATGTAGCCATTTCCCTCCCTAGGATAGAATATGCTGTCTTTATACATGCCTTTACACCACTGTTGAAGCAGCACTAGTTTGAAGTAACTTGAAAATGAGTTTGTTAAAAAAAAAACAAACACAAAACAAAGCACCAGCCAGAACCTCTTAATTCTGGTCCATTTGCTCTGGAGTAAGTGTAATCGTGGGAGGGATTTTTCTTTGTCACTCTTTAACAGTAGTTGGGAACAAAAAATCAAGTTGGTTGTTAAATTCCAAGCTGAGTGTGCAGGCTTGGCAGGCAGCCAGCCAAGCAAATATGACCTCTGCCGAACAAGACAGTAGCTGAGGAATCCTGTGGTTAAGCTGATTTTATCCTTATTCAAGACAGCATTTTAAGTAATGGGAAACTACTCCTTTCAGGAGATCTTTAGATGACATAGAAGATGCCAATAAATGCATATGCCATTTGGATTTAGCCTTCATTACTGTTGGTGTTTTGTTTTGTTTTTTTCCAAATTACATATACTTGCCAACATTAGCAGTTAAAAAGGGATATGTTCTTTCTTCTTACTACACATTCTGAATCATTTCACAATGTGTAATGTTTATGGCTCCTTCCACTAGCTTGCAGTAAAATCCAGGTTTAGTCATTCAGACAGTAGTTCAATACTGTGTGCATAACACGGCTACAATTTGGAGCTTACTGCACTTCTTACCCCCACTTCTGCTCTTTTATACAGGTTGTACAGGAGAATGAAAATGTTGTCTTCTGCTTGGAGTGTGCCCTGCGGCACGTGGAAAAACAGAAGTCTTGTCGGGGACTGAAAATGATGTACCGTTACGATGAGGTCTGTACTGACACAGCTGTGTGATGCTGGGGGGCTTTGATACCCAAAACTTAGGGGTAGGCTTAACTCTGCCTTTTTCCTACCAAGACCTCAGGAAACTGGTCTTGGGTTTGTTGTTATTTGGGGGTTTTTTTCGGTGTGCAAAGAAGGCATTTTATTATGATCTAAGTAAAAGAAATAGAGGGAAACAAAATGACCAAAAGGAAACCTGAAGCATAAACTGCATGAATATGTGTTACAGAAGAGAGGAGCCATTTAATGCTTTGGTATGCTGTCAAACCTGAGGCTTTGCTTTAACTGGTAACTTCTGTACTTTAGGATACCTTCTCTCTGTTGGTAACTGAAAGTTCAGCTGACTTATTCCAGTCCAGCCTGAACATTCTTTAAGGCAGACGTGCAGAGCACATGTAGATGAGAGGTCCAGTTAATGGCTCCAAGCACATGTGATGATGGATAATCACAGAACTCAAGTTGGTGATTTAGGACTGTGCCTGGGTTCTGGGCTAATGCTACGTGTCTCCACCTGTCCAGCTGGCTCCATTTCTCCTTTGGGTATGAGAGGATGAGGGCAGAATAGAGAGTGGGGCGCAATTTACCATTAGCCTGAAAGGTAAATAGCGAAGCAGTGGGAAAAATTACAAAATCAGCTTTTGGGGAGCAGCACTTGGTACAAGCAGCTTTTTGAGATAGGCTTCTCAGCAGTTTTTGAGCACTGTATCTCTGTTCTTTTTAAGTGACTGAAGAGCAGTTGCTAATTTGTGTTTTGTTTTTCCTACTTCCGGAACAGGAACAAATAATCAGTCTTGTCAATCAAATCTGTGGAAAAGTATCTGGTAAAAATGGCAGCATTGAGAACTGTATCAGCAAGCCTACACCAAAAAGAGGACCTCGTAAGAGAGCGACAGTTGACGTGCCATCATCTAGGCTTTCATCCTCCAGTTCATCCAAAAGTGCTTCAAGTTAATCCTGAAGATGCCAACACTCTCATTTTGTCAATTTATATATATTTTTTGTAATTATTATACCATAGTTTGGAGTACTTGCTGTAGAATACAAGCTGTCTTTGCACTAGCTCTAAAGAAGATTTTCTTCTGGTTTTAGAGAACTAATTTTGTTTTAGCATTAAACTGTTGAATTTTTTTTTTTTTTGTACTTAGAATAGATAGATACAGCAGTCTGATTTTTTTAAACTGCCGTATGTTCACTGTTTTAAAACCGGCAAGGGGCTGATAAAATATTAATTTGTATTGTCCCTATGGCTGAAAAAAATAAAAAGCCTTTTTGGTAACTGTGAAAAAAGGCTTTTAACCCATTTTTTGGATAGGTTAAAGTTTGATGTGTTTTATAATTTGTTCTCCAGTCATGTGAGCAGATTTTTCTAGAGAGAAAAGGGATAGGAGACAAAAACTTGAAAGAAATTGCTTTACTTTGGCTGTCTTTTATTCTGTCACAGCAAGATGAGTTTTGTAATTTTTTAAATTGGTGAATACACACTTTCTTTGGGAGGTTATGGCAGCTGAAGATGGACTTTGTTTCCTAACTGTAGGCAAAAGGAGGAGATTTGGAGTATGTTCTCTTTTACCAGCACATCACTATGCATCTGTTTTGAGGGGAAAAAATAAAAAATTAAAAAAAAAAAAATAAAGAGGAAAAAAAGACTGCCTGCCTTGAGGAGTCATGTGAGGGAAAACTGTGCCTGATTTCATTAGGAAATCCATTCTGTTATTTTTTGGTGCTGTTGGCTACTTTATCAAAAACCCTTCAATAGCATCCTTTAAAAAGAAAAAAAAAAGAAAAAAAAAGAAAAAAGTGATTGAAGCCATAAGTGCTTCTTTTGTCATAGACGTGCAATCTTTCTAACATTCCATTTCCATTCCACTGCTGTTTTTCACACCTTTACACAGTCAAGCATTAATTTTTGTTTTGAATTTGTTTCATTATATGATTCACATTTAGAGCCACTAGCAGGTCTGCATATTTCTTTTGAATGTGAAAATGCATTTGCTTTCATCTTGTCTATTTTTTCTCTTCATGTTGTAACAAAAAAAAAAAATCACACCTTTTGTACATATGCCTGTAAATTTTTTTAAATACTTGAGCCTTTTCTTGGGGTGGGGGGAGGGATGGCAAAGAGACAAGATGAAGAAAAGCCTTACGTTTCACTTTCTTCATCGGTTGGATTGGATGCTTACAGGGTTTTTCTTGTAACATTTATAAGTGCTGCTTACATCACTGAACAACAACAAAAAATAATAATGGAGTAGCTGTTGCCCTTTTCTGGTTGTGTGTACAGTATGTGTGGAATAAAAAAGGGAAAATGTTTTCACAAACTGTTTTGTTTCGTAATTGAATTCAACAATACCGTAGCTACCCATATTGCACTGAGCTTGCCAGTGGTGACTGTCAGGAAAGTCCTATAATACAATTTGTTGGTTGTTGTTGCAGAAGACTGAACTGTTTTGGAATATTTAACAATAACATAAACAGAGTCAAGTGTTTTCAAATGTGGTTGTCTGGTTTTTATGGCCTTGCTGTGTACTTTTCCCTCTTGACAGTAAACTTCTGACTATGGCTTACAGTTTGACATTTAATTTATTAGCGCTGCTCTGCTCTCTTTCCTTGTAAGGAAAGACTTCATGTTGTTTATTGCCAGTTTTTTGTTTACTTTCCAGGTTTGTACTACAAGGTTTAATAAAAAAACCAAAACTTTTTTGGACATTTTGTCTGTCTTCTGGAAAGCGAGAGAGTAAAGGAAGCTCCTTCAAGAAAAGTTTCTTTCAACAGATGCGTTGCTGAATAGTAAATCTCTTATTGTAGGGACTGAGCTTCTAGCCTTCATTTCCCAGACAGGAGTCAGGAAATACTTTGTCAGCTAACAGTGAATCCTTAAGGAAACTGGCCACTTCCCAGCTGGCGAGCAGCAGGAGATGCCTCATTCCCTCAGTTTGTCAGGGCAAGTCTTTGGAAGGGATCTACATCACAGCTCATCCTTTTACTTACGCTGTTTCTGATTACATTCCTTCCCTCCGTGCATGAAGAGCAGGAGCCAGGAGCCTTCTCAAAGGAGAGCACATCCCTGCAAATAGAGCATGAGACTTGACAAGCAACAGGTGTTAGACATGTTCAGACCTCGAGTTTAGAGAGAAAAATGACTGCAGAAAAAATGGCAATAAGATGATGCCTATAGGTCCTAAGGTTTATAAAATATATGCACTTATTTTATAATTAATTCAGGTTTATTTCCCTTGCACTGCTGGCCTGCATCAGTGTAGTCAAACAGATGTTACCATGGAAAAGCACATTACACTGGTGCTCCTAATAACCATTTTTTTCTGAATTAGGCTCCTCTGTTCACTGTCATGGATAAAATACTTGGGTAGTCAAGTAAAAGACAGGGTTGGGATAGAAATACTTTATTTTATCTCGAAAGAGGAGTTTACACAATGCTAAGATACCTGCTCCACAAGGAGTGTAACATTTCAATACGCATCTCTCCTCCTTTTCAGGTTCTTATTTTTTCCTTAACACCTACAATAACTAAGTTGGTCCTGAATAGGAAGTGTGAGAACAGTAAACACTGCTGCATTCGTAGACAAAGGCAGGAGGCAGACAGTAGGTAGTAAAGAGTAGAAAATAACTTTTCATTTTGGTTTGGATCCTAAATCTTCAGTTGCAGCAGCTGAAAACATGCAAGGAACAATTTGGGTTCAGTATTACACATCAACTCTTAAGTATTTCCAATCAGCCATTTAAAGGTTAGTGGTCAAAGTAACTTCTATCTTTCCCCTTTAATTCTCTTATACATAGTATATACAACAGTTTTACTGCTCCCCTGAGCCCCAAGACTACTGTTAAAGTGTGTGTGCTTTAGGCATATTTTTTTTCTTTAAAAACCAACCTCCATATGACTGGCAATTTGTAAAAAGGCAGTATTACTAAGTAAAAAGATCTGGCTGTTATGCTTGGTTAGCAAATTGTTACACAGGCAAGCTCTTCATTCACTTGTTCATTCATTCAGAAGTCATTCTTAAAGGATATGGTTTTAAGATTCAAATAGTTTGAGAGTCACTTTCATCACTAGCATCTGAAGCACACTTTCTTTCAGTTACAGCAGCAAGGGCAGTGTCCACTTGAACTTCCTCTTCGTCAGACTGAACAACTGGAGACTCTCCTTCACTTGCATCTTGGCTGGCAGAATCAGTGCAGGTTGATGACAGTGAAGACAGTTTTTGTCGTAACTCAGACTGGCTCGGGACCTGAAGACTTATCTCATTCACGTAGGTGTTGGTGTCAGGCCCTTATAGTTGGAAAAAGAACAACAAAAAAAAAAAATCAAGCTTTGGCTTGTCAAGGGAATTGGTAAGTCAGTACATTAACATTAGCTTAGCATTGGTTAGTGAGTCACATTCAGGCTGTTTTCCTCCTTTTACAAAACACCATTAAAAATCCCTACAAAACACAAAGCTGCTTTTGGCTTTTCTGAAACAGATCTCTCATACAAGCCACAGGCTGGTTTTAATCTGTTTCTGATGGTGCATATGGCTCTCACTCATTCTAGAATCGCTAATGCTTGAGATAAATAAGGTAAGATGGCAGGAGCATTAAGTCCTGACTGTTAAGAGACATAGCTGATGCCCTGTTTGCCTGTTAGCAAAGACCACTTAATCCTCCTAACTGACTTTAATAAACGTCCACTCAGACGTCAGCATGTGCTGAGAATCGTCACCAAGAGGAAAATCCTCCCAACAAACTGTCCAACACAAACCCTGAGGAAATAAAAAAGCCAAACCAAAACAACTAGAAGACAGGCACTAATAGTCATCTCCAGTTTTGACTAAAAATGAAGATGCAAAAGCAAAACAAATTCTTGCCCTCGGCATGAAAACATTCCTCTGGTACAGCTGTACCATAGCTCAAGTCCACAGGAATGGGATTTTAAGACGATGCTTCCTCGATATCCTGTGCAAAAAAGACTTCTAAGCAAGTTCAGTTTAACAGTGTTTGCTTGCAGTTTGAGAGTTCAAGTTTCAAAATTAGATTCTCTTCCCTGGACAGTTCTTGACAGTCAGAAGTTAAAATGAGGCAACATGTAAACACTGTCTATGTGCTCTGCCAAATAAAGCCCTTTTTTCCTTCTCTACTATACAAGTGCTTCTCCATAGTCAGCTCACCTGCCTTCAGCACCGAGTAACTTTAGTGAGAAAATACTCTTAAAAATCCTGTGGGATTTTGTTTTAAAATTGTTTCAGAAGGGTCAGATGGATATGAGCTGATCACTACACCTTAGCTCTGCTGAGGCTATTGGCAGAGCAGTTCAAACTACACTGCCCTATGACTGGTCCCCATAGTCTTACCAAGTACCAAGTTAAATTTTAACAAGGAAAAAGTCACAACAGCATCTGGAGGTAAGAGAAGCTTCTTGTACTAAATACTGTTGCTCTGGCACATTTCCTAACTAGCTGCAATCTTAAATTCTGGTCCTAAACTTGGACAACAACTTCATGTGACATTTTAGTAGCTTCTCTGGGACCCAGGAACTCTATGGGGAAACATGTCCTTGGCAGGACTCCAATTCCAACACAAGTTAATAAACAACTGGTACATTCACAATTTTGACAGCTGACCAACCTGCCTGGGCAGAGAACATCCTGGCTGTGTCACCCCAGGATGTCTGGTAGGTCTCCACTGAGTTGCTTCTTGAGGCAGTACATGAATTTATATTGACTGCAAGTGATATTAGGAATCATGAGGCATCACTAGAAATTTTAGAGACACCTGCTTTTATGTTGTGTACACCAGCATGCATTTACACAACACACAGAGGAGAAGTTTTCAGAAGGGACAGAGCTAAGTAAATTTTTCAGTTCAATTTACTATCATGAAATGTTGAAAAACCAATGCCCATAAGCTGGCAATGTTTATAGCAAGAAAAATTTGAAAACATTTCAATGTCTTGAGCTGATTCTCATTTTTACCTGTTACTGAAATAACTTACCTGCATTCTGTGGTGTTCAGCACAATTGTGAAATATATTGCTTGCCCTGACCACCCATTTCTCCACTGACAGCAAAATGAAGAGTTACCTTTAAGTCATCTCATTTTTCTGAGAATTAAGACTATTGCATATTTAGTTTGATACTAGGGGGCCAGGTTCCAAGCACAAAAATCCCTTATTCAGAGGGAAATGAATCATCTGGAACCACAACAGCAAGGTTCACAAGACTGTTACACTGCAGTAGGAATAGCTGTCAAGGAGTAAGTCTCGCTGCAAGTCCAGCCAACCTCTGCAGTAGAGCTGCAGTGCTGGAACATCACAGCACGGGTACGTTATATTAGTGTATGTGCATATATATACGCTAACTGTACATACACGCTGTAACACATTACAGCACAAAATAAATCACACAGGTTTTTTTCAAAGGCTAATAAATTTTACATCTATTTAGGAGAAAAAAAACCTCCACAACCAAACCCACCTAGTAGTTTCTGCACTTCCTTAGATCATCCAGTTAGACTGTTTGCTGTTAAGACATAAAGCTTCTTGGTCCAACATCTGCCAAAGACCCAGCAAACGGAAAACAGTCCTAGATTCTATAATTACTGGCATGCTCAAATGATGATCAACTTTAATAATGCACAAATTGGATGCCTATCCAAAACCAGCAACCTGAATTCAGTTTTTGCAATGAAACACAAAAACCTTCAGTAGTCAATTGTGCCTTGACTACTTATTGTAAGCTTTTCACATTCACAGCAGGTGTTAATCACCCGTACATAGGGAGTATTATAAGTAGTTTTATAAAAATATTTCAATCTGTATTTTCAGAAGAAATCAAAAGTACCTTTAAAGGAGCTTCATCATCTCCCCCAGCAAAAATCGTTTTGGCTCTTCTGAGAAAAGGCATTTTAGTACAGAAGTTTTTGACTGAGAAAACATACTTCCCTGGTAGTTAAAAGATCCAGTACCCAGACACTAATTCCCTACCTTTATGCAGATCCCTCATCGTGCTGCAGCTTGGCAGAACTCAAATATGGTTTTGTTCCTCAGAATATATAAACAAAATTTTGGATTAACATAATCCAATTTAACTAACATTACTAGCAGAAGGAAGGCTACATGAAGGAGCTGCGCTATCAGAATCACTATTCAGAAGCTTCTAGTACACTGTTATGTTTTGTGTGTGTGTGTGTGTGTGTGTGTATGTGAACTGCTGGGTTGAGCCACTTCTCTGAGTATCTCTCACTGAAGATCTTACAGTATACAGCTGGTCCAAATTTACCAAGCAACATTCTGGACTTTCCGTTGATGTTTGTTAAAAGGTCCTCTGTTAATCCTATACTGAGAAAAATGCACCTTAAAACCGTGTGTAACATATCACCCATCCATACTGTGATGAATACAGCAGGAAGCTGTAGTAACTAGATGAAAAAACAGACAGTCCAGAAATATCACGTAGTTTTGCATCAAGCTCCCTTGTACAGGAACTAAATGTTAATGTTTTGAAAAGCACTGATAAAGAATATTCCATCTACATAAAGCGTAATGTTTTATGAGATAACATCATCCATTACAAATGAGAGCAATTCTGGTGATTTATCACTGTGTCTCGAAGCACGATGTCATTACTAATACCATACCCAGCATGGGAGAAAGCATATTATTGTCTTCGCCTCCTGAGTTTAAAAAGACATCAAGTGCTTCTTGGTCAGACATGTCCATTAGGTCCATCTGTTCCAGCATGTCGACATTCACTTCCATGGAAGACATACTTCCAATCGGTTCTGCAGTAAAAACAGTGCAATGAGCAAACTGACAATCAGTTACATGATGTTATCACATACCAAGGCTTCAATAGCTGCTATTATTGTGTGCATTAGCAATAATTAAACTAGGAAAGGAAGGAACACACCCAGAGAAGCTGCTCAGCAGCAATTTCAGCCCAAATCCAAGAGCACTCTGTGCAACTTTGTTGTGAAACTAACATCCATTACTGTTTTTGTAAAACCAAACATTTTTAGAAACAATATTTATAGCAATAGCATTGTCAGAAATATGATAGGATGGGGCTCAGGGGCGAAGGTTGAAACTTTCCATTTTGGAACACTCCAATTCTCTCAATTAAAAGTCTTTTTAGAGAAAAACACATTTAAGCACACAGTCGCTAAATGTCAATATACGAGGGATGTGGAAATTCAGAAATAAGGATTAATGTTAACAGAGAGCAGCCATTCTTCCTCTCAGCTAATCTAGGAAATGGCAGTAGTATGCAAAACCTAGGCTCATGCCCAGCATGGGGATTGCACATTATTAATTACTCAAGCAAATCACTTATTACTGTCAATATAATACTGACAATTTGCAAGGGAATTAAAAACTTGGATAAGCATCTTCTTCCTTGAACAACAAAACATGCAAACACAAAACAACTAAGTTCAGGGGTGCCCAGATTTAAGTCTAGTTGCTGCATGTGTAACATCAAATATTAAAATGAGCAGTTTATTGGTTTATGTAAACTTAAAATTACACTCTTAAAAGCATCCATAGGTGAACTGAGATGAAATCCTTCTATTTGATTGGGTTTTTTCCAAATATATTATAGCTCTGTAGTTTTACACATTCTGAAAGACCAAATCTTTCATTAAAACAGTTTCTTTGATACACATGTGTTCCACATTATACTAAAAAGCTGTAGTTTCAAATGTTAGGTAGCCTAACACTCAAACCTAGCTGTGTGTCCAGTACTAGCCCATGACAACATCCACTTTTAGTCTAATGGACTGTATATTACAGAAAGCAGAAGACCCAAACTCAGTTCCTTACTGGACCACAAATCTAGACTCACATATCCCACCTCTCCCTAGCTACCCATCTAGAGCATCTTGCAGATGAGTATTTATAGCACTGAAGCAGAGAAATGGAAATCTTGGATTGCATTCCCTGCTCTGACATTACAAATGATAGCAGAACTGGTCTTGGAACAGGGACAGAATCTCTACGTTTTTTCCTGCTGCACAAATGCATAATTTCCCACTTGTTTCCTTACTGGTCCAACAATCCCTGCATTTTGGCCCAACAGATGGAAACCTCCCACACAGAAGTGCCTGTAGTCTATGGCATTCTTGTGCTTTAACTAGTCCAGAGATGCCAGACTTGCGTCATCTCATAATAAGGAGAGCACTTTATCTGACCTCCCCTGTCCTAATCATGCACCCTACATGTTACACATGCAATGGAAATAGCTACCACCTGGGAAGTGTTTTGAAATGCAACCCTGAGCTTTCCTCTGCACTTTTCAATTTTTTCTGAGGCACCTCCTTGCCAGGTGACAACCCCAGGCTTTGGAACTCCAGTGGACAGAAGCAGCTGCCTCCATCCATATCTTTATAGACATAGATGCACTCTTCAGCTGTAGAGAAAAGTGCTGTTCCAGATGCACTTCAGTGCTTTGCATTTCCTCAGACAAGGAACAGAGTCTGACTAATCTTCTAAGGTATTTAGCTCCCCTGGGACATGAAGTTTGTTTCATTGGCCTATCTGAAGTTCCAGTCCTCTGAGGAAGAATTTGGACACTGCAGTGTGTTAAAACCGCTGCTGACTCTGACTCCTCAACAATGTTCTCCAAGTTGTTTGTGCATTACACGGAATGTATTTTAAAACTTGCCTCGCCTCTCTGCTATCTGCAGGTATCCCGTAGAAAGGTATTGCTCCATGTCCTGCTGGAAGGCTTCTTCAAAGAACTTCTGACGTTCCTTTAGCTTCATCTGCTGGGTGTGCTCCATGTCCAAAACCTTCTGTGCATGTTCAGCATCTAGTTCAGCTGAGAATAAAACAAACAAATAAATAAAATATTGCATGTATATCCCTCTGACTTTCAGAATTTAAAAGCTACGGAACCAGTTCAATACTGACAGATTGTTACTACAGACTGTTAACACAGGCTGTTATGAAAGAAGGCTTCTGGGCTTTGCAACTACATTTTAGAACAGGATAAGAATACTATATTAGGCAGCATAACCTTCACATTAAAGTGATGTCATAACTATTTATCTTGAGGCAAGATGCAAATTTCCTGAGCTGTATAAAATGGAATACCTGAAAGCCCCAGTCCATCAACAACAGGGATTTTAGAAGCCTGCCAAAAAAAGCTCAGATAATGATGCTTCTGCAATCATATGTACCTCATGCACAGAGAAGTAATGCCTTTAATTTGAACACTGCAGCACATTTCCACGACAAAGCAAGTGGGAAGATACATTACCTATGTGTACATACACATAAATACACATACATACATATGTGTGTGTGTGTGTGCATATGTGTCTGAGATTCTGGCTTTGTCAGCCTTCAGACAGAATGGAAAAATCCTTTAAAAGATATCCTACATGTAGCACAGGTATGTATTCACAGAAACTGTGAAGGCAGCCTGAGTTGACAGGAGGTAGGTAATCAGTGCTGTTTTTAAAAACACCACCACACAGGCATTAATAAATATACAGCAGCAGAGAAGACGATGATGATACCAACGCCATAAACGCAAAGCCAACTGCCATGAATTACTAATATGACACCAAGCAGAAAGGGCCAGCTCGTATAGCTTGTACAGACACACAGTGACAACTGAATTTGCTTAGACATAGCTATGCTGGGTCTCTGGCAGCTCCTCTTTCCTCCTATGGCAAAGGAAGCATTAGGTGGAATATCATCAGAACTCCTTCCCCCGTTTTGCTCTACAGGAGTCACTGACTGGCCAGAGGATATACAAAAAAAAGAATCGTGCTGTTTAGTGAAGAATAACATCTTCAAAAATAAAAAGATGTGGCTGCTATTGAAATACCAACTGTAGCCAGACCACTATTAGACTATGCTTCAGAAAAATTGCTTATTAGGAGGAATATGTAAACTGGAACTCTTCCTCCCAGAGTTCTCTGCTCACTTTCCTGAACCAGTCTCATGAGCACTCTGCTTACAATAAAACAAGACTTTTCTACAGTTGAGCTGCTGATGGAAGGGATGGAGGTGGCATGAAGAGCTGCTGGTCTGTTCTGTTCTACCTATTAGAAGAAGGTCCAACAAATACCACTGGGTGAAAAATGTCCAAGCTTTCACACACCAGAGAGACACAGCTAGAATATGGCATCCATATGGATAAATGCTGGAAGAGCGTTAAGGCTTTTTAGGACAAACATTGTGTCAGTCTTCCAGGAAAAATGTTATGTTAATAGCATTTTACAACACGGACACTCATTAAATGCATTTACCATTATAGAGATTATTACCCAAATTCAGAGCATGTTTTATTAAACCAGGCAAAAGCATCAGAGAGCAGTAATTCACTCTGTTGCCTGCATCAAGGTCACAGATCATACACAGAAGCAACTGAGCTGTGAGAGATTCCAAAAGAAGCCAGAAAACTGGGCTATCTGACACACCAAATATTCATTAAAACATCAGTAAATAAGCTGAAATCTTTTTCTTAAAGCAGATTTCAGAAGTAAAACATCAGTGTAGAAAAAGGAAAGCATTTTCCCTGAAGGTAACATGTCTTTATTATCAATTACACTGTGGTGTATGATGACTCTGTGTCCCCTGGAGCAACTCCTTTAATACAGGCCTGAATGATGAGCAATTATTAATAACATTGTCTATGATGCAGAAATGCTATTCAATTGTAATAATAAAAGCCAGAGGCTCTCACTGACAACAGAAATTTCCTGTCTTTCTCATGATACATTCTGACAGTTTTGCACTCTATATTGGTAGTTCAGGATATTTTTAACCCCGAAACAGAGATGGCATCCAAGTAAGATATGAGACTGATGCAATCTCTTTCTTAACATTGAGCACTCTGTTTTTAACTTCTGCCTAAAATGTTCTGTTAAATTGAAGTTGTCCCCAGCCAAAGCTGAATGGCAACAGCTGCCTGCAGTGCTGATGTGTTCCACAGAAACTCTAGATACACAATCTTGAAGAGTTGTCACAGGTTTGTTCTCCAAAGTCTGTTACAGAGTTAACATCAAGAACCTTGCTGCACGATTTCATGCTCTGCCAGGTGTAATAAAAGTTGCTTGGCTAAGCAGAATCCAACTGCTACATTTGGGGTTTCTGTTTGTTATCAGAAATGCTAAGGATGGCTAGATGAAGCCAACAGTCAAACGTGAAACCATGGAAAACGGATGTATTGCTTCTTTTACAAAGCTATTCAGAATTACATTTTCCATAAGCCAAGTGTAGTTTATAAAACACTGCATAGAGACAGTACCAAAGGAGTTCTAAGAAAGAGAATCATCCATATACCATCACACCCTGCTCATATGAATTCTTCTCAGGATGCAAACTGAGACCTGTCACACTTAAAATACTATTGTATTTTTCCTTTTGCCATAAAATTGTACCTTTCAATTACTAACTGCACCTATGTCTCAATCACACTGCTGTGCACAGAAAAAAAAAAGACAAACTACACAGAAAATGCACAATTAGATGCAGACATGCAGGAATTGGGAATTGTCACAATAACCCAAATAAAAGGTGACTTTAATTCTCCACCAGATGATCTTTAACAGAACAGAAACTAAAAGCAGGCAAAACATTTCTTAAAAATTGAAAACTCAAGGGCTCACATACAGCCTTCTGTACTATCCTCAGGAACAGCCCCATGGCCAACCCCTGGCTCCCCTCCCTTGGAGTCAAGGTATAACCCACAGCCCGACTCCCCCACGCAGAGGCAGCACTCGCCCACAGAGCTTCATGTGCTACAAAACCTCATTTCCTCCAACATAGCTCTTCCTCACCCTCCCTGTGCAGGTGCTGGAGCACAGAAGTCTGTTGACCCTGGGATGAGTCACCCCAGCCTGAAGGAGCCCCTGGGCGTGTGCACCCCTACTGAGATGCTGCACTACCCTCGACTCCTCTGGTCAGGTGAGGATTTATCAGGAAGTGTCAGGGGATGACCCTACTTCTCCAAACACCTCAGTATGAGAAAAAGTTATAGTCATCATCTGCTTCTGTCCCTGTGGATCGTGCCTAGTACCACCTAATGAGGTTGGAAAGCTGTACTAGTTAATTCCCGTCATTAAAAGGACTGCCCTGTGCTCTCAGAGGTCAATGAAAAAAAAAAAACCCAAACCAAAACCAGAGTCTAGAGTGTAGTCCTTAAAGCACTGATTTTCCCTATAGGTGCTTCCTCCCCTCAGCTTTTTTCCTGGGAAAAAAAAATCACCATACAGATGTACAAATAGGCCAAAGACTTAGGAATCAAGGCAAGACTGCAAGCACAATATTATTTGGTCCATGTTTCCACATCTCAATTTGCATTTTTGATATCTTTCTGCAGACAGGAGCTGTGCTAAGCAGACGCTGTATTCCTATGACAAGATTAATTTATTAAAGCCAGGATCTCAGGACAAATTATTTCTTAATGACTTTATAAAATATTGTGATTTATAAATTAACTCTATTTCTGGGTAAAACTCCCCCGCCTTGTATCTGAAATGTTTGAACTAGACACCAGAAAAATCCAAACTCCAAAGGAACAAATTAAAATTGCTTATAACCACATAAATCGAGTATAGGGGACACCATTTTCTGATATCATTCCTAGGCCTGGCTGACACTTTTTACAAATTAAAATTCTGCCACAGTAAATAAAGTTTCTATCCAATCAACAAAATGACCATTTTATACTTTAATATAAAAAATTTTCCAGCTATGCACAACAGATTTCCTGAGAAAAGTGTGGCTACAAATAAAACGAATTAGAAGAATGACTACCAAAAAAAAAAATTCAGCAACTGAAAACACTGTTTGTTTACATGGCTAATACAACCTTTAGGCCTAATATGAAAGATGTCAAGTTGTCCAAATGGATTGCTTTTTAGTGCTTCCATACTGTTATGCAATCAGTTTACTTCTCTTCAACTAACTTATTATGTAACTTTATAGTTCTCATGTGAAGTAGAACCTACATCTGTTCTAAAGAGAGAAAGACACAGAGTAATGCAAAAAATGCCCTTTGTCCCCCTCCCTCTGTAGTTCATTTGCTTTTTGTAGACTCATCCGACCAGACCATAAAATGCACACAAGCATTCTTTGCAGCCTTTTTTGCTTTTGCTACAAATATCAAAGTTTCAAGCAGCCCTTCACTGAACTCACTCCTGGTTTTTGATGTTCCTTCTGTGCTGAGAGACTTGAAACTGGACAAGACACAAAGACATGCTGAGCAGGGGAGGATAATCCCTTCCCTTCATCTCCTGGCCCTGTTCCCATTCACTCAGCCCAGGGTGCTGTGGCCTTCCCTGCTGCCAGGTGTCCATCACTTCCTCCAGGACAGAGCAGCGTGTTTGCTTGTCACCAGCCTCTACACAGGGCATGACCCATAAACTACCACTCTCCAACACAACTGGTTATTTATCCATCCTGTTGCCCAGCCATCCAGACTCTACCATCATAACTTGCCTACAACAATACTGTGTGAGGTTGGCAAAACGTATCAGTAACATGGCTATTCACTAAACAGCCAAACCCCTTCAAAATCAGAAAAACAAAATCATAAAAACAGGCAATGGAAGACAGCTTTTCAAGTGCATTATGACTTAGCAACTTTATACTTGCAACTGCCTCATTATAGACCCTTTCAAGCAAAAATATCAAAGCAAGACAAGGCGCCAGAGAGTGCTTCAAAGAATGCAGTTTTCCTCAAAAATGTTTAAATTGTACTTGGCAGAATTTAGAGTACATTTTCATATGACAAGGGATGAAGTTCAGAGCACTCCTGCACTACACTGTACTGACAAGTGGTGAGAGTGTGTTGGCAAAACATGAAAAAAGGAAGTAGAATAAGCAACCTAGGTGCACACAGTCTTTCTTCCACATTAGAGTGAAAAGAAAACAAGTAAGAGCCACAAGACCTAGCTGTTTTTAAACTCTTAAATAAGAGTTTCTTTACAAAGGAATTTGTTTTTACTAAAGGTATATTCAAATAATTACAAACAATAAAATTAAGTCCTGATTCACTAGAATGGAAAGTCAGGATTTCACTCAGTGACAGAAGGATCGCCTTTGTTGTAAAAAATATACACTGTTCCAAATGAGATTTACTGTCTGACAACTCTCAAAAGCCTGCATTTTCATGAAGGTATATTTTACTAAAATTAAGATTAACAGTCATTAAAAATGACTGTATGTATTTCTTTATATCTAACTAGTGTTTTTATAGATTTTATCAGAATATGAAAACTTTAATTAGCCCACAAATAATCTAGTCAAGAGGAAAAGCAGAGATTTCACCAATGTAGAGAAATTATTTTTAAAGTCGCCCAATAAGCAGTTTCAACAAGTTGGCTTACCTTGGAAATTCTCTCTAAACAAACAAATTGCTTACTTGAGATCCTTGGAAAATAAAGAATAAGCTTAAAATAAATATCAGAATAAACCACAGACAATAGTTGCCTGTGTACTCCAAGATTCCAGTGACTAAAGCAGCACCTGGAGGAAGAGGCAGCTTCCGACCAATGTGACAGGAAACATAGCTTGGGAAAAGGTTTCTACGTAACTCCAAACTTTATCTGGATACCAGAAAATCATCATAATTAAGAGACACTAAAAATACGCTCCACCAAAGAGTAAATGCACAAATTGAGTTCTAAAAATGTAAATATATCTGGAATTAAAAAAAAAAAAAAAATAATTACACAATCATATGCCTCACAGTGTGTGAAAAAACTGGTAGAGCTTGATAGAATTAGGATCTTATAGGTTGGGTAACAAAAGGTTACTGCGTTTACACTTATTTTACTTTCACAGTTTTCTTCAGCTATCTTCTACTTTTTAAAGCCCTGCAAAGTATGACGACCATTCTAAGGCAGATCACTGGCTTGCCACTGCAGATGAAAATACACCTGAGCTACAGACAGACTGGACCCAGTTTGGGTTTATTTGAATTTTTTAACAGTTTGGTACAGCCCACATTGTAACTAATTTAGGAGTTCAGACAAGCCCAGAGCATCCAAAGTTACATATAAAAGCTTAAACCCTGCCTTGCCCAACTGCACTTTCTTGCAAGAAAACTAAGTAAGCATCCTGAATAGCAGCTCTACAGCACATTATAATCTTCAGATTTCACCTTTCTCTGTTCTCTGCAAGCCTAAAATCACCAGGATGAGGGACAGCTCTGCAAGGTGGTCCACAGCACCATAATGGACTTCCGTTTTAGAACTACACATACTTGTGGTTCAGAAACAGTAACAACGCTTTTGGCCATTTTATTTCTCATTAAAAACTTACCAAAAACTGAGTGTATTTGCCCATTTCTCAATTCTTTTTAAAGTAAGAGCAGACATTTTCATGCCTGCAAATGTGGGAAACAGGAACAACTTTAGAATAATTTTAGCTGGTTTTAGCTATTATCAAAATCACCATGGAGATACTGTTCTACAGCACTTTATGGGTGGGTTTTTTTCCATACTTGCTTCACTATTTCCCTACCATCAGCTGTGCAAATGCATGCCTTGTAAATCATGGTAACATTACAGCAAAAACTTTGGGGGTGAATTATCTCCTTCAGGCCCATACCTTCTGGTTTAACAAATCTACAATCCACCATTTTACATTTCTCTGGTTCAATTTCATTTATGGTCCCAAAACCACTAATGACAATATCTATCTTTCTAGAAGACAGGATTTAGCAACGTGACTTCAGTTGGATGTGAATATCATAAACTGTCCTTGACTTGCACCAGGACAGGTTTTGTTAGGAAAAGGGTCTTCTAACTCCCCAATTCCTCGTTTAGTCAGATTTCTATCCAACTGAAACAGAATAAAAGGTGACAAGGGAAGGGTAACATTAAGCTGAACCTCCCTAGCATAGAAAGTAAAACCCAAAATGTCAATTGCTCACATGCTTGTTTCCCATCTCCCTATAAATCCACCACTTACAGTATGTAAGAACAATAATTCAGTTAGTGAGATGCAAAGTATGTATTTCCACTATAAATAAACCTGACTGTCACATATAACCTTCAGTACATATTTTTGAAGACAATCTGGCTTTAAAATTTAGCCACACACTATTGAAAAATCCCACTGTTACAGAAATTGTACCTGAAAACAGTTCAAATGACTCAGCACTATTCTACTCTCATGAAATGCAGTACTTGGTGCATAAGTGCTCCAACTACTGTTTTTATTGCCTTACCTCAAAAATACTAATTTTCAAATGGAAAAACTAGTTGATAGCAAATCTAAACCCAAAGTACTTAAAATAGAAACCACAGCACTGCAGTATTCTATTCAGGTCTCCAAAGGTCCATGAAACTGTCCCAAATAAGATTAATAACATCCCATCATCTGAGTACAAATCAGTCTATCGAGCAATTTAATGACTATTTTCCATTCCAAAAAGATAACCACTTTTGCTTTGGAATTAGAAGGCTTTCAAAGACAGGCAAAGGGCTTCTGTTACTACAAGAATAGTGCTAATCTTTGCACAACTCTGAGCTATTTGCCTTCTAGATCAAATTATGTGCATGTGTAAACATGTAAATTAATTATGAGATACTGTTTTGCTGTCACAACGCATTCTGCACATGTTGAAAACATGGGTTCCGCAACATGGCAAATCAGTTGGCAGGTATCAGCTTTTACTTGTCCCTAAGAATAACACTAAGCTTTGAACTCTTGCTGCAGTGAAACTATTCTTCACCCATAGTATAACCATCTTCAGATACATAGAACAATACCACTGAATGCTTAACTACATCTTGCCTCAAAAAACGAAGGTGAACAAATTATTGTCTTCTTACCTAATAATTAAAACAAAATGAGAGGTTTACTCCATATACATGTTTTCAGAATAACCAGTTTTCTGACTGAACATGCAGTTTACACCTCTCTCTTCAGAGGGAGGGAGGGGTAGAGCCTGTCAAACAGTCCTACGGTCTTCAGAGCCAAAAGGAATGAGCCACAGATTCACAGTCTCGGTACAGTTCAGTCTAATCTGACTTACTTTACATTGACAGTGACATATTTTAGACCTGAGGAGGGTTTTGGTTTTTTTTGGAAGACATACTTTAATACAAATCTTGGGTTAACATAACCTGTGATTGCTCAGAACACACACACACACACACACACACACACACAAAAGAAAAAACCCTACATTTCACAGAACAATCGTGCAACCAGTTAAAAGAAAATTTGATTTTTTCACATGCTTGGTAAAGCATTCAGTATTTATTATGTAAACTATATTTGGTAGTAGATCATAGAATCGTATCACAGAATCACGGAATGATTTTAGATAGAATGATTGAGCTGGAGGAGACCTTAAAAATCATCTAATTCTAACCCCCTGCCATGACCTTCCACTAGACCAGGTTGCTCAGAGTCCCATCCAACCTGGCCTTGAACACTTTCAGGAATGGGGATTCCATAGCTTCCCTGGGCAACCTGTTCCAGTGCCTCACCATCCTCACAGTAAAGAATTTCTTCCTAATATCTAATCTAAACCTACTCTCAGTTTGAAGCCATTCTCCCTTGTCCTGTCACTGTGTGCCCTCTCATCTTTCTTGTAGGCTACCTTCAGGTACTGGAAGGTTGCAATTAGGTTACACCAAAGCCTTCTCTTGTCCAGGCTGAACAAGCGCAATTTTCTCTGCCTTCCATCATAGGGGAGGTGTTCCATGCCTCTAATCTTGGTGGCCCTCCTCTGGACTTGCTCCAAGAGGTCTTGCAACTTGCAATTTCTTTCTATTTTTAGCTAATTATAACACACGAGAAATTGTACAAATGAAAACTCAATATTCACATAGTCAGAACTGCAGGACTGCCAGTGAAATAACTCCTCCTCAAGCGGAAGCTTTCTTCATTTACAACATCAAAATTTCATACGTAGCAATATTTTAAAAAGACCATAAGCAAATCATTATATCAGTAGTACACACAGAACACTTGAAGTATTTCTTTTTTCTTGACAACTTAGTCTATTTCCTCTTTCATTTCTGTCAAAACAACTTCTCTGATGCAAGCAAAAAAAAATTGCTTTTCATTCATTCTATTACTGCTGGGTTTATTTCTTAGAACTTAAGACAAAGAACCATTAAATTACAAATCTAGTCCAGTTTAACACTGCTCAGGTAATGTCCCAGGTGAATCACTCTACAGACAATCTTTAGAAATCCTAGTGGTGAGTAAACACTTTTGTTTGATATGATTAGCGAGACAAGATCTGAAACACCATTCACTCTAACAAACCAGCATCCAGGAGCATCCAAACATGAGGGGACTGATTTGCTAACAGACAGCTATTAGAGATGTGTTATCAGCTGAGAAATTTTAAAATACATGCAGCCCTGCATATTCATTACACGCGGAGTATCAGTTATGACAGACCAGCCTATTTTTAAAATCCATATTTATTCTCAAATGCAAAACGAAGATGCCATCATTCTTTTTTAAAAAAGGAACGTGTACCAGTGCTATTTGCTAGTAAAGCTAATTTGCAACACTAGCAATAGCATGCCTTTTCCATACTTTCTACAATACTGTAAGACAGATCTTTTCAAGCTACATTATAATAGTCTCTTATAAAATAGTGGTTTTCAATTAATGAGTTGCTTTTAAATTCAGCCAATTGGACAGTAACAACTATACAGGCACAATAAAAGGAAGACAACCAAAATAAAAATTGTACTACATTTCAAACAGAACAATGTAGCTGAACATAAAGCAATATTTTCAGAATATATGATTATATTTTTACAGTTAAAATTCCTCATTTTATATTATGGAAAGGCATTGTATAGCAAGAAACAGGACATGTGAAAAGTGCAGAAATATAAAACAGTGTTTTTTCCACTGAACATTTTTATTTTTAAAAATAAAATGGTTTATGTGAAAAACAGTTTAGTTAGGACATGGATTGTGATTCAGAGGTAGGGCAATATTCAGTATGTCAGTTTTAATGAAAGGATATTCAGTTTTAAATTTTTAATGAAACCTTTCAAGCTTTCTTCCATGCACCTATTTTTCATTTACTCAATGTCATTCCACTTGCTTCTTTATATTTCAATAGAATATTAAATGCTCTATAGCTCAGAAATAACAGACCATAACAAAAAAAGCAGCCCTGACAGAACTTTCAATTTGCAAAATACTAGCTGTCTTTCAATAGCTCAACTGTAAGAATAAAATTCTTTTGATAAACTAGAAAAATATTTGAGATAAATCTTCTTGAAGAAAAAAAGAGCCTTGAAAGATGATCTGCTCCCACTGGTTTGCTGACTTATTTGCGTGCTGTCTTCTAGCAGAATTGTTCTGAACTGTTCAAACATGTAACACTGAAGGTAGAATAAAGGTCATCTTTACATATAGTGTCCATAATTTTACTGCTAATTCAGAACAGTTTCTGCAACTTTGACATGTCTGGTTTTTAAAGGATTTAAGGGCAGACCTTCAGGAGCAATCCACACAACACAGGCAGATGGGAAGAAAACCAAACCCCTACCTTCCTTACAGTCTGTAAACTATGACAGGAGTGTGTGTGGCTGAGTTCACTTTCTTGTTTAGTTCAACCCTGAGGGAAGTCTCATGCTTTACATTTTCAAGGTTTTCATACAGTAGCCAATATTTGCTACTAATAAGAAGGGAAGCTAACAGGTCACAACATCTCAGTAGTTTGCCAATTTTTCCTCTGACATGCAAGTTTTACCATGCTTTGTCTTTAAAGACAACCAGAATAAACTACGCATCACTGTTGGCAAAGACAACTCACTCAATGCAATAATAAACCTGATATTATTGTACTAGATCAAACTGGCATTGCCACACCAAGGAAGCACTGGTGGTTGGGAAGAAAAATCATTTTTTTAGACCAAACAATTCTGAAGAAGAACCCCTTCTGAAGGTTTTTGTTTGTTTGTTTTTTTTATTTTTACAGAGGAACAGTCATCACCTGTCCTCCTGAAGCTGGCACAGAGTTGACATCAGGTGTAAAACCAACAGCCACCATACTGTCAGGTTCAGCTAAAGTCACAATGGCAACTGCGTTCACTCAAAACTATGTTTGCTATTTTGCCATTAATTAATCAATGTCAGCATTAGGCGTGAAATAGTGTAATTTTTAGCATGTATTGGTTTAGCTTGCAATAACAGGTAAACTGATTTATAAAGTTCGCTATTCAAATCAAAATGATTTAAGTGCCACATTTTTCAAATACTGCAGTAGCCTGGTTTAAAGATATTGTATAAAAACTAGCAGGCCTTCTCATGTGTGCAAGATCTAAGATTCTAATATCTTTAGATTATTAGATTACTTTAAATAGTTGATACTAATAGATTAATTTATTGGGATTAAATACAACTAGACAAGTTTCACTGGTTAACATAACTAACGAGCTCACCTATGTCTTTATAAAAAGAGTGTAATTAATAGCTAAGACGTTTTCCTTATTTGATGTTCACAGTTTTACACCTGCTTTTTATTGAGAGGAATTGTTATCACTAAAACAGTACAAAATTTACTGGGTCTATCAGTTGCTTAATCCAACATCTCAATGAGTATATATAAAAAAAGGAGAGACCCCCATGCAGCAAACTAGGGAGAGGGTGGAGCAGATGTGTGATGTTACTAATGCATCAGAGGAACACTAAACAAGAGAGAAATATGAAAGGAAAGGAGATACAAAGGAACAGAAATGAATATGAGGCAGGGGCAGAGGGGAAGGGCAACTGACACTCAGAGTGCCAAAAAGAGATAATAAATGAGATATGACCCTTCATTCTGGATTTCTCCAGTCTGGTAGAGATTAAACAAGTTGTGGGGAGAAAAATAATACCAATCAGGAGAAAGAAATTTAAAAGAGAGGCAGAGAATGCATTGCCATATTGGAACCAAACTCCAAGAACAAAGCCACAACAATAAAATTGTCTGTTACAAAAGAAATAGGCCCTACTGAAGCTACTCTGACAGACAAAACCCCAAGAGCCTGAAGGAACAATTGCATTTGAGTGAGAAAGCACATACTGCGTGACCATCAATGAATAAACTCTATGCCTACCGTAAAAACAAACTGACAGATGACACCTAGGATACAGTATCTTATTCCAGCAAACAAAGAAAATCCACCTAAAGGATGCACAGACATCAAAGTGACAGTGAGGAGTGAATAAGAAGTAGAAATTCAGGAAGCTGATAAAAGCATTTACAAGGCGGAGGAGAAAGAAGAAGGGGGCTGGCTGAAGAGGGAAGTCACTATAATTAGGACTATGAAACCCATAAAAAATACTTCCTATGAGATCATTCCTTTCAACATACACAGCTATATGAAATATATCTCTCACCCTTTCCCCCCACCTTCTTTTTTTCAGTGCACAGATGCCACACAAATCTTCAACATCTCCTGACACATCTTAGGACAGCAAGCACTAACTTGTGCCTGTGCTGCAACACAGTATAAAATGAGGAATTAATTACCCCAACATCTGTATCAATCAACTTCTGCCATTTGTATGCACCTTAAAAAACCATTCACCTTTAGGCCAACTAAAAATATAGAATACTTAATTTATAGTATTGTCCTTAACTCCTGAATATGTATAAGGCCTTGTTAACCTAATTTTTAATTTTATTCTTCAGAATATTTTAGCAGTAATTAGTAATGAGTAGTTTAAACCTCATAAAATGCATGCACATTGCCTGCATAGGGTAAACACACGGTAAATCTCTGAAAAAATTAAATTTCCTAACTATTACTCTATTTCTTGAAATAGCACCTCTCTGTACTAGGTATTACTTACTATAGCAATGAAAATCATGTACTGTATCTCTAGAACAGGTATAGCCACCCGCACTTGGACCAATTCAAAGAGCCCTACAGAACTGCATAGTGATTCTGAAAAAGAAAGTGGAACTGCTAATTTTTGAATCATTAAGATAAACTGTAAGCAGAAGTGTACTGATCCTACTCAGTGTCCCATTTTTCTTCTTTCATATCTAAACTTGAATAACGTGCCTCTCAAAATCTGAGCATCAACTAATTTTAGAGGAAAATATCATTAGAAAACAATATGACCTTTATTAAATATGAATTATTTGTTCACAACACATTTGGCATGACAGTGGGAAAACATTGCCTTCAGGCCACCATTATATCTGCCCTGTTTCCTTCTCTTTCTTCCCATCATCATACATCTGCTTCGTCAGCTCAAACAGCATCCAGTTTCCATGGGCAAAGAGATTTGTTGCCTCCTTTTAGAGCAACCAAAAGTATTTTTATTTGTTACTAACAAAGAAAAAAAAGTATGATGTTTAAGATTTAAGCTTTCAACAGATATTTAGGCAGAATATTTCTCATCTCTTTGCTGCTGCTGTAGACTCTAATAGATGATAACCATTTGATTTCACTGGTTTCATGCAAGGGAAAATGTTGTTCATAATCATGAAGACCAAAATTTGTTTTTAAATAAAAGATTAAATTTAATGGAAGTGGGTTACAAACAATATTAAAGGATCTAAACATTTGATGTTCAGACTTTGTGATGCCTTTCAAAACAGAAAGGAGACAGGCAAAGTGGGATAAGCGAAGAGCATTTAAACAAAAAAGTCCTTGCAAGACTAACACAAACAATCTAATCTATCCTGGGGCTTGGACAACAACACAACCTGTGGAATATGACAAACATTATGACATAAGGTCTTCCAAGACAAACACACCAGGGACAGTATCTGGTAAATGCATCATCCTCAGTATCAGTTCCTGAACGTACTTGAAATTATGAACAAAGCTTGAGGTGGGGGTGGGAATCAACTAAGAAACTGTGGGAATATTCCTGTTCTGTTGGTACAAGTATTTTCTCTCCAGGCTTGAGTGAATGCTATACCAAGGTGTTCGGCAAGTGCTGAACTTCAACCTATTGTGATTCTCTTATAAACTATTAAATCTGTTTATAATAGTGACTATCCAAGGCTAATGAGAACTGAAGCATGCTTAAGGAATCAAAGTAACATCATTATTATAATTTCATGCTCTAGAAAACTGTAGACATTTGGTCAACAAGCCTCCTATTTTGAAACATGCTTGCTGATATTATTCCTTTTAAACTATTTTTCATCTGTGCCTTATTTATTAAACAAGTTCCCTTGACAATACATGTGTTTATATATGCAGTAAATAGAGCATCAACATCAAACAGTGGCTGCATCACACCACGAAAGATCTAACCACAAAGTGCCTAAAATCTTTGTCAAGAAGGAAGGAGAGAGAGAGAGACTTGATAATGTATCAATACGGTATTTTCAAAATAAAATTGGTAAATATAGAATCATAAAATCATTAAGGTTGAAAAAGACCTCTAAGGTCATCAAGCCCAACCATCAACCCAGCACCACCACCATGTTCACCACTAAAACCCATCCTTGTCCACACATTTTGGAACACTTTGAGGGATTCATTCATAAATGCGTGGATGATGACTACACCACTTGCCTGGGCTATCTGTCCCAATGCTTGGCAACCCTTTCCATGAAGAAATTTTTCCTAATATCCAACCTAAACCATCTCTGAGGCAACTTGAGGCCATTTCCTCTTGTCCTGTCACTTGTTACCTGAGAGTAGAGACTGACCCCCAACTCACCACAACCTCCTTTCAGGTAGTTGTAGAGAGCAATAAGGTCTCCCGTGAGCCTCCTTTTCTCCAGACTAAACACCCCCAGCTCCCTCAGCTGCTCCTTATAGGACTTGTACTCCAGACCCTTCACCAGCTGTTTCCCTTCTCTGGACACGCTCCAGCACCTTGCTGTCTTTGTTGTAGTGAGGGGTTCAGAACTGAACAGAGGATTCAAGGTGCAGCCTTACCAGTGCCAAAGGACAATCACTTCTCTGGTCCTTTATTTCTGATAGTGTGTTATATGCACTGCTTGTGAATATGGCGCATTATTCAAGAAAGTAATAAGTTCTTCACAACCAACTATAAAATATATACAAGGTTATAGATTTTCATGAAACATGAATTAATTTTGGTCATTCAATCAAAAATTCAAACTACCAGGTTCCCTGTAAAATGCTCATTTGTCTATATAAATTCAGAACAAAGGATTTTTTACAGCATTTATCTGGTTTAACTAAAATATACATGTATATACATATCATTAGCTTATTACTAGGTATTAATTTGAGATATTAAAACCTTTATAGACATGCAACTCCTCAATTAAATTTTAATAAAGATAAATGCATAAGTGCACAGTTCATTACAAATATATTGTACTCGGTGTATTACAAAATAATTTCACATATGAACACCATAAGTATTAGAGGGCCAGCATGAATTGCATTTTGCTGAAGAAGTTTGCAAGGTAGCAATTTCCATTTACCATTCAAAATAGGTCAGAAATTATATATTTGCATACTGCTATCATAATCCATTTTTTAAAGTGAAAACTGTAATCACATCAGCAGCTATTAAAGACTGATGGTCGGCTTTTTCTAATATCAGTCTAATGCTTTCTAAATAGTAAATTGAATGATGATACTCAGCCTAGAGGGAAAAATATAATAAAGAAGCCTGAAAGAGATTTCATTTTATAGGCATGTATAGTAATGTATATAGAAATTAAAACAAGATATGTTCCTCTTAAACCCACAAGCTAAAAAGAAGAACGTATATTTACAGTGAAGTAGCCTATAATAATATAGGTCATATCTGATGATGCTCTATTTGGAAATCCACTCATGATCAGATCAGGAGATAGTGAGTTTTGCTCACATTTCAAGTGAGACTTCAATATTTCATTTAAATTACACATTTACTTTCGTTTTAAATATTCTTTAAAAGTCTGAAACAGTTAAACAGATTTTAGCCTTTACCTCTGTTAACCAATAGGAACAGACTTGACAGATTTGAGAGAAAGGCAGCAGTCAACTAGTTAAATCAGCAATACTGGAAGCATAATGTGCATCCACTGAGTCACCAAGGTTATATAAACTGACACAGCACATTAATACCACTCTTTCCCTGCCTCCCAAAATACAAACTGCTCAATCATTACAAATTATATCTTTGTTTCAGTGCTTGGAGAATAACTGTCAGAGCCCAGAAACTGAGCTACCTTCTCATTCAAGAAGAAGTCTGGAGGTCAGATCCGAGCCTTATCAAGTAAGGCAGCACAGAGACGTGCCACTTGCACTTGCACTGCCCCTCTTGCACTCATCCTGAAGGTGAATGCAGAACTTAAGACTTCACAGATCACTCCAAGACTTTTGTAGCGCGATGAAATAGGAAGTTCTGCCATAAATCAGTTCTCGTCTCCAGATGTTTTGGAGACTGGATTACACTTAGCCAAGTGGTAACAGTACAAAAGAACTCTGTGAAGTAGCTCAGCAATAAAATATGGAAGAACTATGTTTAGGAGTACTCAAAAATACTTCTCTAGGTGTATGCACTTTTTGACTTGCAGAATTTAACAATGTCAGTATGAACTTGGAGCATCCTGAAGTGTAAGACTCTTAAGAGAAACAAAATACTTGTTCAATATAGTCTTAAAAAAATCACAGAGCAAAGAATTCTTAAAATAGAAGCTTGCAAAGCGCATTATATTGTCAGAGCAAATCTGTCTCCATCCCACTAGAGATGCTAGCTCGGTGATCCGCATGTAACTCCACCTATCTTTTAAGGCAAAAACTGTCCTAGTACCACTGCTTGTGGGCTTTAATGCAAAGTTCTGGCAATCATCCAGGACTCCGGAAGGGAGGGAATGCAGCTTTTGAAATTTTCTTTTTAGGTCATGACATAAGAGATCACACTGATGGCCACTAATGCTCCATTTACAAATGCAGAGGGAAGTCAGCAACTTGTACTTAAAGAAAAAATAAAGTGCTTCTAAAAACAATGCTGCATTGTGCAGAAATTTCATGTTTACGCAAGTTATCTACCACTTTCCAAAGAGTTCAGTAAAACAGAAAACTGAGAAAGTATCATGTACAACATGGAACTGAAAACCAAGGGTAAACCAGCATATTTTTGTCCATGGCAAATAGGCAATCCTAGCAAGCAGTGATGTTTTAAATGGCAGTTTTACAGGAAAAAAAAAAATCAAACACATTTTTATTAAATTTTATCCTGTTCCCTATGCTTAGAACATGAAAGGGCATCATGCATCTTCATCACAGAAATGACCAGACTAAGTTTCAGATCAGTGCATTTTAAAGTTAGTAAGTGGTATGTGGAGCTTTTGTCTTCTGTGAAGGTATCTAAATTGGGTTTGGTACTTGAGATGTGGTTGAGTCTTCTGGCAATGACAAAATCAAAAACCTTTCCCACACTTTTCTCACACTTGTCCTTTTTAACAAAGTTAACGATTACATACAATCTTGTGGCTTTATACAGAACTCTTCACAGAAGCCTCTGCTAGCAGACAGATGCCATATTGCCTTCTATATCAAAATAGCAACCAAGAATGATGAGTGAGGACATCACTGGAACAGGGATTCAATTAACGGAATATGGCAAAATTGACATTTATATAACGAAGTTGTAGGTTAGTCATCGATGACTAAATTTATACCACAGAGCTATTAAATCTCACCCTCTGTAGACAGAAGAGCAGCAGATTCCAAGAATCAGAAAACCAACAGCTTATGAAAGAAACTTTTCTGCCCAACAGACTTCAGTAGAATCACAGAATTGTTACAGTTGGAAGAGACCTCTGGAGATTATCTAGTCCAACTCCACTGCCAGGGCAGGGTCACCTAGAGCAGGAATACAACCAGATGGGTTTGGAATGTCTCCAAATGGGAAGACTCCATGACTCCCCTGGGCAGCCTGCTCCAGTGCTCTGTCACCCTCAATGTAAGGAAGTTCTTCCTCCCATTGAAGTGAAACTTCTTGTGTTTTAGTTTGTGGCCATTGCTGGGCACCACTGAAAAGAGTCTGGCACTATCCTCTTGGCACCTGCCTTGGAGGTATTTATATGCATTGATGAGATCCCCTCTCAGTCCTCTCTTCTCCAGACTAAACAGGCCCAGATCCTGCAGTGTCTCCTCATAAGAGAGATGCTTCAGACTCCTCATCATCTTTGTGACCTCCACTGAACCTTCTCCAGTAGCTCCTTGTCTTTTTTGTACTGAGGAGCCCAGAACTGGACCCAGCACACCAGATGTGTTGTTCAAATACTCCTATGTTTCTCTTCCCAAGTAATTTGATGACTATGATTGGGCAGAAAACAACTGATGCTAGACAAAACAAAAAATTGAGCACTATCACAACATAGGCAGCCAGTATTTTCTGTGCTTACAGGATTTAAGAAAGCCTCTTTGCTGAATACATACTAGGACAGTTTAACACAATTAACACTTAGCTGGAGGTATATTAATTACTACAAAACAAGCTCCCCAAGCCACCCCAGCCCAACACACACTGGCCTTTCAGGAATTTTTTTCTTGATACTCATTCCTTCAATATGCTTACAAGTAGAAGTCTCCATGCCCCCTTCTCCATCAAGCAAGCCAAGTTCTCCTAGCATCTTGTAATCTTTATGAAGATGTTGAAGAGTACAGCGCCTAAGATGGAGCCCTGCGGAACCCCACTAGTGACAGGTCACCAGTTTGATGTTACCCCATTCACTGTTACTCTCTGTGCTCAATCTGTGAGCCAATTGCTCACCCACCACATGATGTGCTTATCCAGCTGTGTGCTGGACATTTTGTCCAGAAGGATCCTGGGAGAGACAGTGTTGAAAGCTTTACTGAAATCCAAAAAGATTACCTCCACTGGCTTCCCTTGATCAACTTGGTGGGTTACCTTGTTATAAAAGGAAATCAGGTTTGGTAAGCAGGACTTTCCTCTCATGAAGCTGTACACTGTCTGCATTGTCTTTCAGGTGTTTTTCAATACCTCCCAGAATAATCTTCCCTGTTACTTTACCAGGCACTGAAGTGAGACTAACAGGCCTGTAGTTTCCTGGGTCCTCCTTTTTGCCCTTCTTGAAAATCAGGACAACATTCTCTATCTTCTAGTCAGCTGGGACCTCTCCAGATTCTCAAGACCGCTCAAAAATCATCAGGAGACGTTTTGTGACGATATCAGACAGCTCTTTGAGGATTCTGGATGAATCCCATCAGGCCCCATAGATTTGTAGGGATCCAGCTGGAGCAGCAGATCCCGCACAACTTCAGGGTTGACTGGGAGTTGATCATTCTCGCAGTCATGGTCCTGCAGCTCAGGGCACTGAGACACCCTCAGTGGGTCATCCGTGTTGAAAACAGAGGCAAAGAAAGTGTTAAACACCTCTGCCTTGTCTCTACCTCTGGTTGTGATGGGACCATCCCCATCCTGTAACAGGCCAATGATATTTCTATGCTGCCTATTGCCATTAATGTATTTGAAAAAACTCTTCCTATTGTCCCCCTTATTTCAACTCCAGTTGAGCTTTGGCCACACAAATTTTTCTCCCTATAGCAGCAAGCAGCATCTCTGAATTCTTCCCATGTCACTTGACCTTGCTTCCAACAAGCAAAAAGGGAAAATACATATGTCATCCAAACCTGTAATGTGGATAGACTTCTTCCAGTCACACAGGTTTGTGGAGACAGAAGCTGAACCTGCAGGCCCCTCCTGAGGACCCTGCTCTCCAGCAAGGGCCAGAAACTACCCTGGCACCTGACAATAACTGCATGGACAACTAACTGGTGCTCTTTAAGACAAAGGCAAGAACCCCACCCTTCTAACTCCATTGTGTGGTTAAACAGACTTTGGAAAAAAAAATTACATTACACCTATGATTAAGGCTTAGGACAGTTTTGTCTGCAAAACAACAATTCCCACATCACTGGTGAGCCACAAAACCTGAGCTTATCAAGTACCACCAGTTTTATTTCCTACCCATGTGAACGCACAAGATAACTGAAAACACATCAGATGGTTTTCAGTGTGTTTTCTCCACAAAGCGTGGGGTTTCAGTTTAATGTACAATAACCACAGAAGAGAGAATAAATCTATGAGGATTTAAGATTATGATCAAGGGAAAACCCTTCTGAGCCAGTGGAAATGCTGGTGCACAAGGTCTGGAGTGATTACATAATCGTCTAATTAAGCCAGAAACTTATTCCTATAAATGGCACCATTCCTGTTTGATTTAAAATGAAACACAGCCAACTACGTTTTGATCAAGTCTCATTTATGCAACATCAAAATAGCACTAGCTGCCTTCTACATAAAAGGGAAAAAAGGGCTGAATGACATCTCCGCAAGATTCTTATTTCACCCTAATCCACAGAGTAACCCAAGTGATTAAAAATGAAACAATGCATTCAGTTAGTCAGAACTGCCTCTTAACCTCTTTCGGCCTTAACTCACATAGTCTATTAGAAATATGCAATTTAGAAACATTACATACATACAAAAGTGTTTTACTGATTTTTTAAAATAGCTCACTTTTTAAGTATTTCATTATTATTCAATGCCATTTTCCAAAGGAATATAATTTCACAAAAAGGACGCCACACTAGCTAAAATACTGAAGACTTATGTTTCTACACTTTCAGCTCCAATGCCTTGATACAATTTCACATGGCATACGTAACACTCCTAAATAAAATGGGCAGAATTGTTTACCAGAGTATCCACATTTTTGTTCCATTTAGTGACAAGGAGTAGAGAAGCATTCAGAATTCTTATATGCTCACGTGCACACCTTGGCCATGCACATCATTAAAACCTGAGCAGAACAAGCAGTTTAATAACCGCTTTCACTGCTGTGAAAGGTGGGGCTGAGATTTATGTAAGGACATGCTATAAGGAAGGAATAAATTATTTCTACTGCAGCTTTTAAAAAAATTCCACTATTTTTGAACACTGAACAGAATAGCATCATTATCTAGAGTCCCACAACAGAAAGAAACAGTGCCATGTGGAGAAATATAAAAAGTGTACAATCCATTACTGTACATTTATTTGGTTACAAATCAAACTGATGAAATGTCTGCACTTATAGTTAAATTTTAACATAAAATAGAAGCAGCATGCAACAACAACAAAAAAAAGAATACTGCCATTATAAAACTGTTCAAAAATTCATTTGCACCAAGATAAAATCACAGGCAGTAAGAGTCTATACCATTTGGTCTTTCAGCACCCCAAAAAGTACTACCAGAACTGATCTTGCTAGAGAGAAGCAATCTTTTTAAAAGCAGATGTATGAGTATTTCTTAATTTGTCATTAACCTCATCCTACATTGGTGGTATATGTATATATTATATACATATACATATATATATAAAATCTCTTTGCATAAGTTTTTCATTACTTTTTTTCTGTCACCAAGCTATACAAGATAATTTTTTTTAATCACATTAGAGTAATTCTGGTTACCACAGACGTGTTAATCTTTCCAATATTAATGTTCATACTAAAGTTTCTACTTACTGCTACCTCTTCCCAGCAGTAGCTGGAGTGATATTGCTAAGGCTCATATTTCAGAACTATCTCCAATTTCATATTCTAATCCTTACACAAGTATAATTTCAAGGTTGTCCCCCACCCCACACACAAAAGAGCTGTTCTACTGTCCAAGATATGATTGTAAATAAGGAAAAAAAAATATTTGCAGCTGCACCCTGAATTCTCCATACTTCCATTTCAGTATCAGGAAACAAGAACAAGTAAAGGACAACTTTTGACAATATGTACAAAGTAGTTAAGGATACAAAATGGATTATACCAGTAGTATATATATTGCTTACGACACTGACAATTTTGAGCGATAAGTGGTCACACCACATTTAGCATAACAGAGGATAAATTTTGCCATCTTTAAGTAAACAGTCAATTGATCTGACTAGATTTATTGAAAACAACTGTTTTTACAAATGAAGTATTCCTAATCAACACAAATGTAAGAAGTTCTCCCATATCAGATGAATTGTTTAAAACAAAATGTTCACCTCTACATTAGTCTTTAATATGAATATCTAATTTAGTGGTCAGAATTACAGCTCATAGGTAGAACCTTCATAAAGGTATGCTCCAACAGGTTATTAAAATAACGAATTGTTCAATTTACTCTTATCTTTTGGTCCTGGACATCAACTGAAAAAAAATCCACGTGAATGGTAACAGAAAAAAAAACCTCTTCCAGTGGTTATATAAAAGAACATAAAAAGATGCAGAGTAGAAATCCAGACTTGATTTCTACTTCAAGTAATGCACAGTTCTAAACATCATTAGTTACAAATTAACAGCATAAAACTGTTATTGATTGCATTAAGAACATTGTTTTATATGATACAGGTGGCTCATATGGATGTAAATAGCATTGACTACTTCATTTTAAAATATAACTTTATAATTTACTTATTTTTTTATTTATCTAAAGGATACTGAGAATTAGCATGACTGCATCTACACTAATATATTCACTGCTCTCTTTTATTATTCTTGGTTTTATCTTCAGATGATAATTCTCTGTCTCCTCTCATCCTGTGGTATCACCCCACCCTTTGACAAGCTTGCTTGAATTTCAGCTAACAAGATATCTGTGAATTTGTATTCTTTTACTAATTCCGATTAATATTACCTTGACAATAATGTAAAGCGACATACAAAAGCAAAGCAATAAACAAAAGCCCTGATGAAAAAGACATTAAGTCGCTATTTCTTTCACATTTGCTAAATCAAGTTGATAATTAACCTCTCAATTTATAGCATACCCTTTGCAAATCAGGCAATGTAGGTAACCAAGGAAATTAATTAAGACAACTTTAATTGCATTTTGCATTTTACATGAGCTCAGCAAATCAAGATGACAAATAATAAAGATGATAATAAAGTTACACCTACATGAATTCTTCTGAGTATTCTCAGTGCCTCCCGGAGATGACATGGCAGTAAGAAATAAGCAAGTAAAAAGAAACCCAGCACTGGTCAAGTGAAAGCTCCAGTTACCAAGCAGCTCCACTGATGTGCATCTTCACTGATGTAGAACAAAGACCGATGCCAGAAGGCTGCTTTTTCAAAGCAGTTTTCGATGGGTCACTCGCACGCAGATGAATACACATGGATACTTCAACTCAGCGCCTTTCCAGAACCTGAGCACAAGCTACCAGCAGCTGGGCTACACCAGAAATGCATGCATGTATTTAGGAAGATACCACATGCTGCTGAATCAAGGGGTGCTGGAGAGAGAGAAATCTTCCCAGCAGGATATAATCGGATGACATGCAGTTACAGCATGTGTTTATTTGGCTGAGAGCTGGCAGCGTCTGAAAATGATTTAGGAGCAAAGGAAAACGTACAGAAGGGTTCTGAATTCTTCTTTTTTATTAGGTGATATTCACAAGGCTCTCCCCTCAAACTGCTTTTCCTTAACATGGCTTAGCTCAGATACCCCATAAACCAGATTACATATTATTCTTACTTCACACATAAAATATTAAAAGCCTTAGATGTGGTTTTTAAATAAATTAGGAACAGTATTCTCTACTGAAAGCTGAATTTTTTGTATTACACATTCAGGCTGTATTTTCATCAAAAACTTAAAAAACCCCTGTTATGCAGCTAAAAAAAAATACAGAAAGGGCATACGACTTAGAATCTTTGGTTATGGTGATGCTGCAGTTACACAACAGTGTATTTATGTTTCAAAAACTGTAAGGCGTTCCTCAGAATTGGGAACACTGGCACACATTGCCTCTTCAGCTTCGGAGGGTGCATAGTGCTGCCAGAAGCCATAGCAATTCCTTTCTTTTACTTAAAAAAAAAAAAATCACATTTTGAAAAGCTTCTCTGTGACAGTTATCAAAATAGAGAGTACAGACAAAAGGCAATTATATAACAAATACTTCTCCAATCGACATAATTAAAAGTAAAAATACAAAGAATATATGGGCCTACAAAACTTGGTTTTATTTAACTGGTGAAAATAACACCAAAAATATCCACGTGAAAGATTAAAAGAATAATAATAACAACTAGATAATCCCGCCTTCAGTCTGGACTTCAGTAATTAAAGGATGAATTCAAGTTAGAGCTGCAGACAAAATACGCTTCTATTTTTTTCCACATCATTCACTTAAGCATTAGAGACAATTAAAATATTACACCTTTAAATGTTTTCTTTTCTACATAAACTAAGTATGACAGGACTTATGTTCCCATGAAATTGTTTTCTATTATCTCCACAGTTTCCTATTCACCCTGGCCAGAGAAAACCTCTATTGTTACCCTGTCCTCCTCCACTCCTTACAAAACCAGGATTCTGCAAGGCCGACTCCAGCACAGGGCAAACTTCCATCACAGCCAACAGGGGCTGTACCTGCACATCCATGTATCTTATTTTAAGATATATCCAGGTATCTTATTTTAAATACATCTGACCTCTGAAAGGTCTTTTGACTTAGTGCCATACTAGAATGCAGAAAGAGTAGGACTAAAGGAAAAAAAAAATAAAACTACATAAATGCATGAATATTAAAATTTGTTGGGAGGATAAACTAGTTTCCTCAAAATGCAAAGCAACATAAGACAAGATGAAACACTATAAGGGTGTCACATTAAAAAAACACAAGATTCTCTAAAAATACATGTAGATAAATCAGAATTAAAAAAAAAAGTGTTCCTACCTTCTACTTTTACAGTCAGACCTAGTATTACAAAAACCTGATAAACACAAGGTTTAAGATGTATCAGTAACATCAGCATTCTATGGGTTATAATAACTCATTGTCTGAATAGCACTTTCAGGCGATAACCATCATAAAAATATCCTGAAATCTAGTTGAGCAAAGAGATTACAAACAGCACTGTTGAATCTGTAACATATAAAGTAACATTATAGCCAAAGTAACATTATAGCCAAGGTAACATTTAGCTAACAAACAAAATAATAAAAAAGTGCATTTAAATAATTAAACCAGAATTAGTTTGGGGTAGGAGATGTTACAAAACCCAAACCTATCTTTGATCAGCCGAGTTACAAGGGCACACAATATTTATTCCAAGGAAATTTGATTATCTAGTTTGTCCATAAATAACCCGGTATCTCCACAGCATCCTTTTCTAAACTTCAGACTTCCTTTATTTACAGCTTTGAAAATTCAGACCTGTTTCCAATATATAACCAGCTTAGTAACAGATGTCATTTTATCACTAAGATCCAATCAAGCCTGTACAGCCACTACCACAAAAGCTGGTTTTCCCTCACCAGTTGAAAATTAATAAAAAATAAGCAAAGGGAAAATAATTTTCCATCATATCAGATTATTAAGAGCTCCAGTTGTTCAGCATGGGGAAGAAAAGGCTACAGGGAGACCTCATTGCAGCATTCCAGTACCTTAAAGGGTTTACAAAATGGAGGGAGAGTGACTTTTTATACAGGTAGATAGTGACAGGACAAGAGGGCATGGATTTACACTGCAAGAGAGCAGGTTTAGATTAGATGTTAGGAAGATATTTTTCATTCTGAGGGTGGTGAGGCACTGGAACAGGCCACCCAGAGAAGTTGTGGATGCCCCATTGCTGGAAGTGTTCAAGGCCAGGTTGGATGTGGCCCTGAGCAACCTGGTCTAGTGAGTGGCATTCTGACCATGGCAGGGGGTTTGGAACTAGATGATTTTTAACATCTCTTCCAACCCAAACCATTCTATGACTAAGTTAGTTGACAATGCAGCCCTCCTTTTGGCAAAGCATAATGGAAAATGCCTTTCTGATGAAGTGATTGAAGACAGAATTGTAGATAATTTTGTTTCTACAGCTGAAATACACTTAAAACCCCCTTTTTTTCTTCTTCCATTGAAATGTACATTCTATTTCTTGTATAGAAAATAGCCTGTCCTGAAGAGTTGATGCTTGTCAACATTAACCAGTTAGGTAACAAATTTAAGTCATCTGCAAAATAAATGCATACATAAGATGCTATCCATTGTAGTTTGTTTCACTTCCAGTCATAATACTTAATCCAGCAAATGTTTTGTTGTCTTGTCAAAGGCAGCTAATAAATTTTCAACAACACCTAGTGCTCAATGCAATAGTATTGCCAATTGAGAAAGAAGTCCTCTTTACAGGGTCAGCAAGAGGCAAGCAATTGCTTTTGGGCCTTATCCCATGCAGCCTCTGCCTGCACAGAAAACTTACACTGTTCTTGGGTATGTATTCACACATGGAACAAGTTCTGAAAGTTCGTAATTAAGTCTGATAACTCTGCCAAATAGAACCAGAGGTGTTCAAATCAGCACCATCTACCTGTGGGCTACAGAAATGTAAATTTGAAAGCTTATACATCTCAGTGCTGGTAATATCCACCCAGATTTAGAAAGATTCAATAGATACTGTGGAAGACTGAAACCAGCAAGGCCAAGACTGAACGTTTCTTAAATTACTCTATTTCAAGGATTTAAAATTTTTTTTTTTTAAAGGCTTGACTTGAAGGCCATATCTACTTCGAGGAAAAAGAGAAGTTATAAATAGCTAGATACAAATCTAGAAACTTCAAAAACGTGTCCTGAGAGTTAAACAGATGCAAGAGTCTACAAACTGGAAAATACAAAAAGCAAAATCAAAAGCAAGGTAGTTATAAGGACACTTTGGTTTCCTTCTCCGTCTGTCTCATCCTATTACACTATAATGGAAGACTTAAGCAGTTAAACTTATTTGCATTTCACTTAAAGTTTGACTAGAAGTGCCCAAGTTTCAAATCTTTCCATTCTCAAGAGAATGGTTATCATATATGGAGTCTCGGTCAATTCTTGACACAGACCATACAGAACATCCAAAGCTGTGAGGTTCTCCTCCCATAGCCTGAATGGGAAAGAAGCTAGTAAAACGCATTATTAAATAAAAATCTATCAGAATATTTTCAGCTCATAGCAAAATAATTATGAAAATCCCTGAAATCAGAATATAAACTTGAAATTTTAATTCCAGCTTAGCTTTATTACAATAGAATTAAATAATTGTTTCCCAACTTTTTTCTTGTACGCCAAAATAAGAGTTGTTTGTGATATAGGTTTAAACACTGAAGTTTTAGAACATGGTCTAAATTCTAAAACTATCAGGAAACACTCCTTGCAAAAACACTGCCTATCTCCCACAGCATGTTTTGGAAGACGCACCCAAACAACCAAAGACACCCTCCCTCCCCTATTCAAATGAGCCATTGAAATGCAAAAATCACAAAATATGACAATTAAATTAGAATTGTTAAACAACTTGATCATGGACACAACTTGCCAAGAAAAAATTCTTCACAGTAATGAAACTCCTTGGATGTTCCTAAGTTACAGGCTCTGGGGTAGTATATTTAGAAATGTTAAAGTAAACAAACTCCATGTAGCTGTTACAAATTTCTACCACAATGTCATCTTACTCTTGTTCAGAAAAAACACAGAGGATTATGTGCTCAAAATTACAGCTCAACCTTAAGAACAGCTCCATCATTGAACGTATGAGCTTTGTCAACCACGAGCTGTAAAGATCTCCGTTGCATATTACCCACGCATCTGGAAGGCAATATGAAAAGGGGAAAGAAGTTTTTTATTTTGACAGCCATCAGAATACAGCACAATAAAGAGGATCCCTACACTGGAAGAAAAAAATAAATCAGTTTGACATACCATTTGTTGAAGCGAATAGGTTTCAAAAAACGGAGAACAAAGAAACGGAGCCAACAGACTGCTCCAAATACTGTGTGCTCTTAAAGGGAACAGTGAAAGTCAGGAAATTAAAGTCTAGATATAAACATATTTAAGCTCCTGATAAAAGGACTGGAAAATTGCAATTTCAACAGAAGCTTCTTAGATGTATGAACAGGGATGACAAAAGATCTGCATATCAAATATGACCCAATGACTTAACCTTGAAGGGAAAAGCAAGAAAAAACACCTCTTTACTTCAGTGGTCACCTTTTCAAAGAGTATTTTGATAAAGCTCTTAAAACCTATCAGGACTTGTTTGGGAGAGATCTCTGATTCAAAAGGCTGAGAACATATTCTGTTGTATTGTAAACAGAAGTACTGAAAATGGTCATATGACCTGTTTCCCCGAGCTTGAATGAAACTAATCCTGTTAAAGCTTAGAAATATGCATGACTCAGTAGCCAAAGCCATGTGCATATTTGCCCTTACAAAGTTTCTGCCACCTTTCATTGTTCAAAAGTGCTGTGCTGATGATTTCTAAACGGCCTCTAGTGCTTTAGTTTTCTTTCTAGAAATTAATTCAAACACCGCATTCTAAACTTTTAATAAAAAGGGACTTTTAGAAGTAATTTTTAAATCTATCATGTATACAGTTCCCATTTAGAGAAACTAGAAGTAAACTTCTATTTCTGAAGTAAACTCAAGAGCATATGTTATTACCATTGTGCAATTCTACCACTTTTATAACTTTTATTTTTTTTCCCCTCACAATCTCACTGCTGATTACCTACCTCATTATCTGCTTCACCCTTCCATCTTCTTATAAGATTAACAGTATCATGTAACTATTTCCTAAACAATCCTGGCTGCACTGGAACAAAAGTAAGGTTAACTCAAAAAAGAAAAAAAAAAATTAAAAAATGGCACCATGTGTCTAGAAAGATGGTGGAATGATTTCAAATCTCAGTGCAGTCATAAATGCACTAGGTTTCAAGTATCAGGAGAAAATAACCACATATTTGCTAATTTCTAGTTTCTCAGTTGTAAAATGAAAATGATACACACCCTTTCTAAACCATGTAAGAGTACAATTCATCAAATACTAAAGTCATACACATACTTACACAAATATCAATTAAAATTATTATTGCAAGAACAAGATCCACAACAGAACCCCTTTTTTTTAGCAACTTTGTAAGTCTCAGACAGGACAGGACAGCACAGAGCATAAGCCTGCTCCTGCAAACAGTTCTCCAAAGACTGAAATGGATGCGCACTAGGAATAAACTTGCAGGCTGCTCCATATGGCATACCAATGTTTCCATTCATAAACCCATCATCTTTTACAGCAAAGACCTCTGAAAGATAAAGTACTAAAAAAAAACAAATGGACTGCACAAACTTTGAGATGTTCTGTCCTAGTGCGCACTCACACTTCAGGTACACAAATGCCAGTGCTGAAGCAGCATCAACAATAACATGACATACTCATTCCCCGCCTTTTTAAGAGAGAGATGTTTAACAGAAAGAAAGGAAAGGAAAACAGAAGAAAGGAAAACCTATAACCTTCACTTTCTCAGCATCACAGATTACTAAGTAATAATCAATTGCAATTACATTGTAACAGAAAACTACTGCAGTTGAAAGAAGAGTGACTGGAGAGGTCTGTCCTGCTCCTATATAATGTGGGTACAGCAAACAACAAAGGAGAATGTCTGCAAAAATAAGTCTTAAAGCAAGAGGAAGAAAAGTAAAATTGACTTCTCACAATGAAAGCCAATTGGTATCTACAATGCCAATGTGAAAATGACACGAACAAATTCTAAAAGAATATCTCCACTGACAAATACAAAAATAATAATTTCTTAGAATAGTATTACATACTTATTTCATGCTCCTTAAAGGTAGTAACACCAACACGTTTTAGAGGATTCCCAATACTTTTCAGTGTTGCAAACAGGTATATACATTCTTTGTTAGAGCCCTTTCTTGATGATGCCTGGTATCCCCAAAGAATATACTCATAAGGTCAATGAATTACCACTTTGTACCTTAGCACACAGAGTGGGAAGTTCTAAATGAAACCAGAAACAATTCTGTTTCTTGGTTATGCGAAAGGTGATTTTATTTCAATATTAAGATAAGTAAATACTAGGCATATACAAGGCAATGAAAATGTTTATAAGGTTACAGACATTTGAAGATTTCACAAGTTTACAGACTACACCTCTGTATCTATATCTATTTATACATACACAAAACTCCAGGGAAATAAAATTTTAAAACAGATCTGAGAGGCCGTGAAGCTGCCCACCTGTCTTGCGAGTCAGATCTGTATTCTCATTGTCAGTCACGACATCTAATTAGCATTTTTTCTGTATTCATTGTGTAATTGATGGGATGTATCACTGAATTCAAGTTTTTAGTGCTGTGCTATTTTGAACCTTAGACTAGACCATTCAATTTCTTCATTCCAGTAAAACTCACTTTCTACCCTGAGCAAGGCATAAGAACTCAGCACTGGTGAATGTGAGAGTTATATCTGGACACTGAAAAGTGTGCATACAACCCTCTTTTAACCTCTAGAGCAAACATATTTAAGGAATGTTTTTGTGGTATTTTAATTTCTGCATATTCAGATAGAATGACTTGTATCTTTATGAAATATATTTTTATGCAAGACATTTACCACCCTTAATATGGATGCCATTACTTTTTAGCATATGGTATTCAGATTTCCAAATAACAAGTTACTATTATAAAAAATGGCATTTCTGTTTTTTTCCATTAGAACATAATTTAATGTACAGTGCTTCCAAGTGCACATGCATTGAAAGATGCAAGTGTATATAAAGGTATTTTAAACAGTTCTTCTTTCCTACACCCCTACCTCAGTATTTAATGAATGGAATGTTGATGAAGACAACACTATGGACAGTTGTGCAAAGATAAATGACTTGAGGATGTAGTCTATACTTGCAATATAAAAATGTAAAGAACCATCTACTCAACTACTTAACATATTTCAGTTGGAAACAACTTTTCCTGTATACAACAAACCAGAGTTATGAGCAAGATAAGTTCTTACCATAAAAGCTTCATATAATGGCACTAATACTTCCTCACCACAACCTTTAAATGAGTTAGGTAATATACCCCCAGAAGCGCTTGCTTTTTAGATTACTGTGTTAAATTTTAAACTCAGACACACTGCCTGACCTTACTGCTGCCTTTTCCTTCCTCTGTGACAGGACTTCTACAGACATATACCAAGTTATTCTAGTGTGCTTCATCAACCAAAACTAAAGCAAATCAAGTGCCCAAGCTCAAAACAGAAAACACAAGAAGGAGCCACCAGTTAGATTAGGCAAAGCTGCTGTAGAACCCAAACATCTGTCACTATGTAATCATGAATCCTTCATGATTAAGAATCTCCGACTCTTTCTGTTTCCAATGAGCTGATGCTAGATACTCAGACACTGATGTAAGGTCCAAAAGGCCAAAAAAACCCGACTGAAAACAATCTAATGAACACTTCTAGTTCAATCCAGGTTAACAAAAATTCCAAGTAGCATCAGATCTGAGAAGGAACAATTTAGTAAGCCAGAAACACAAAAACATCTCCTGCAAGTATGCATGTTCGATCAACCACACACCTGGTTTTTAGTAGTTTAATCTCAATTTTGTGGAAAATGTCAGGCAAGACAGTGAAAGTTGTTGCCAAAGTCAAAACACCGAATCTATTGTTTATTTTAAATCTTCTTGTTGTCATCTTATAGAAAGAATTTAGACTTGCTCGACAAGACCATTCTTCAAATTTTCTTATCTATTACTCCTCTCTCTTCTGTCAGGTACAAGCTTGTCCACTGTACAAAAACCCACAGAAAATAGGCTGACAGGTGTTTAATACCCCTTTTCAAACATCTGTCACTCTGTCTGTGCTTTTCTAGCCTTCCCTTGGCTACCAAGACAAGTCTTTCACATTAGTACTGGAAATCTGTATGGTTCTGTATCCATTATAGAACCAGTTGCTTAGTTTGGTATAAATTTCAAGGTCGGCACATAACTAACACCTTCCTCTTCCATCAAAAGAATTATCTTTGTAAAATATTTACTGTCAAATAAGTTAAAATCTCTACTAAAATAACAAGAAGCCAAGAGACAAATAACATTGGAAACTGTTCTCCTGGCTTCAAAAAAAAAAAAAAAAAATCACTTAGAACACCTAATCAACACAAACAAAATCCCCAGGATTCACTATTCTCACAAGCATCAGGTACTACAAAGTAGTTGTCTTGCTTTGGAACAGAATGAGCTTTGCATTATCTTTGGTTTTACATTGAGCTAGTCTGTGTTGAAAGTTGTCAAATCAATCAAGAAAAGCATTGTTTATGGTAAGCTACAGATAAAGTGACATTTTTCATAATCTGTGTTGCTTATCTGTTAATGTAGCTTTATTATTTTCCTTTTTTAGCATCACAAAGATGAGATAGTAATGAACTGAAAAGGCAAAGATGTAGCTGAAAAGAAATTTCCACTCCTTCTTTCAATTTCAAAAGGCAACTAATTGACATAAGTCAATGTACCTGACTTCATTCGCATAAAGATTAGTCACAAAGCTAGTCACATCCTACCAAAGTAAAAGATGAGGGCAATTCTCAAGCTGATCAAACATTAACAGTAGTAGGTAGAGTAAACCTGAATTTAAGATTTACTGCAAATGGTAATATGTTCCATCTATGTACCACAGACAAAGCAATAATACATGACAGTTGCCAGCGATTACATCATATTTTGGACAAATATTTGTATATATCATCATGTTGAACTACAAAAATTATATTTGTCTGATAACATAATACTGTGAAAATGCTCTAGAAATAGCCAGATAAAAATCAAAAAAGTAACAGGCTGTGGTATGTGTCAAAAATATATTCATGCTAGAAAAGACATCAACTAGTCGAAGACAAGGTCCTTAGCTTCCAAAATTGAACACCATAGGAAAGGTTTGAATCAGGCAGACAATCTCTGAAACCTAGATAAGGCAACAAACTGTGTTCTTCCTACACTTATGACTCTTCCAAAGAAAACAGCAGCAAGAACAGATAAACTGAAAAATAAACAGCCTGTTGGGTTCACATAAAATTAACACTGTAAGATGTAGAAGTGCAACAGTTCCTTACTAGTTTCACTTAATACAAGAATTACTGAAATTACTTGCAAACATTGAAGTAGAAAATAAAAATAGAATTTACCTTTGAAGGTCTCCAGTTCCTTCCTGTTGGAGAAGAGCAGAATAATAGTAATAAAAAAATTAGAACTACTACAGAATTTATTTTACAATCTTTAATACTCATTAAAAGATGAAACCCAAAGAATTTGATTATCATTACATATAAGGGTTCTATTGCTACATGAGTTTATCTAAAGCAAATAAAATCAACCTGTTCAGAAATTAGGCTACCACCTATTAAAAGCATGCACAGTTATAGAAATATTGCACATTTATATCTAGCCACATAATTTCTAGATACACTGCTTCAAAAATTACAAAGACTTTTCAAGGTTTTAGGTATTAAAACATCCTTTGCTTAGCAGAGCTTTGCCAATTTAAAGCACAGTGAATAATGATTAGTGTCCCATTTTCATCAATGCTATTCAAAAACATTTTGGCAACACTGAAGGAGAAAAATTTGACAATATCACTCAGTTACAACACACTTTAAAGGCAACAGAGACATACACTGATATTCCTTAGAGGAGAGGATTTTAAAGTACAGAATATGACAGATAACCTACAGTACTCACATACCAGAAAGCTAAAAAATGAAGTCAACAATAACAGTATCTTTTTTGCCTTCATACTACTTTTAGTAGTTATGCAATTGTGAATGCAAAAGCTGTAAAACTAAGAGAAATATTTTCTCTTACTTTCAAGAAATTGCAAAATGCTCCATTTGCCATAGCTAAAAGGTAGTGATTTATCATGAATCTAGAGGCTGAAGAAGAATCAACGTAATAGCCTAGCTAAGGCAGAATGCTGGTCTTTCCCTTACAAAACACTGATTCACATCAAACACCTTTTCAGTCTGTGCCTTGCAGAATGTCTAGTTAAATTCTGAATTTGGAAGCAAAAGTGACTGTAAGAAAAATAAATTAAAGAAAAAGACTGAACTAACAGTTGCTCTGATAAATGATTCTATTCACTACCCAAAGACTAAAGCATGCTTCAGTTATTACTGAGTCACCTACCAGAGACACTATTTGACAATACATATGCTAAACCATAACTTCTCTTCCCTAACAGATGATGCAATTCTGCATTTATTCTTGCATCAAGAACAGACAAAGCTGTTTCAAACCTGACACAATTTATTTTCTAAGCAGGACAAAGTATTCTAAAAGAAGTAAGAGAATGCATTTACCTCCACATTTTCAGTGAACATCCCACTTTTGTCACCAAATGTTAAATACAGGTTTTTGAGAGAATGCATGTTCTACCAGGAAATAAGTTAGTGTGATTCACTGTAGAGAAGACTATTAGTTGCAACTTCCTGTGAGTATCTATTTCCTTTCCTGCTTCTCCTGCATCCCTTTCCCAAGCTAGTTTTTCCTTTTTTTTACCAGAAAAAGAAAACCTACTTCACAATACTTAGTGATTTGCAGGTGAAATAACATTGAATGAATTAACATGAATTCACAATTAACATTGTGAATTCATTAACCTAATGAATTTTTCCTACCCTGTATACTCCAATTACAAAATTCCTATATATTCTCACAAGTTGCATTCCTTATTTTTTAGTAATGGCATAGTAGTTGAGAAAACAACAATCATAGGAAATGGTTGTTTTTCACAGACTGAAACCAAACCATACTGAGGAAACATCTTGTGAAAGTAAGAGGGGAAAAAAACTACACTACTTGCACTTAAAATCAGGTCTTATGTCACTTGTCTACCAAAGGGAAGACAAAAGAATTACTGTCATTGTGTTCAAATAGGCTAGCAAACAAGACGGTAGCACAGCAACCAAGTGACAGTCACTGATTTTGCCTAAACCCCCAGAACTTCCCTTTTCAAAATTCATCAATATTTTTAGGGTTGATGCATTAAGATGCTGTCCCTATATCCATATATATAATTGCCATTCGTTAAGAAAGTTGGAAATTAATATCTGGCAATTTTTTTTTCCCAACACATACCCCTGAAAAATTTAAAATATCTATGATTAGCATGCAGTAAAAACACAGATTTGAAATTTAAGGATCTGCGTTTCCTAGTATCCTCATACCAATTCAGACCCAAAGACTGATGAGTCTATATTTTAGGCAGCATGAATTGAATCAATCACATCTTGCGGTTTCTCATAACACTTTTAATAAAACATGCATTTAGAAATATATACTAAAATATATGCTTATTGAAAATATATTCTGCATCAGCAACATGGAGGATTTTTTTTTTAAATTTATTAAGTCGAGTTACCCAAAGCTTGAAGTTTTAAAATTTTAATCCTAAAATCTTATTTATCATCACCTTGGGTAAGAACATGACACTAAATTCAAAAGTGCAAAGGAAACTATGACTCATAATGACATTGGAAAAACAAATGGCTTAACAGTATATCAGTACATTTTCCAGACGTGTAAGAAGTTCTAGACAGATGTACAGAAAAATGTATTACAAAGTATCATCCTTCTCCCCATTATAAGTAAATAATTTTTTTAATTTATTGGTAAACTGTCAGAAAGAAGATACCTTCTATGTCTTCTCTAAGAGTCTAGAGGTAAAAAATCATTTGCAGAATACATCAAACACATTAAGAAGCAAACTACATATTTGTAAAGAAACAGCAGTTAGTCTGAGTAATTAAAACAAAAAAGATTAAACTGAAAACAGTTTTGGAAAAGTCACCTTCAAAATGAGGTTAAAAGGCAAGCAGGAGGGAAAACTTGCTTTGGAAGTAGCCTGGATGATTAGCTAGGACTGCTGTCTCTTAGTATTTTAGATCTTGCCACATTAAATCACCAACTTTGATGTTATATACTGCCCTTTTTTTTTTGTATTTGCTGCTCTTTAAATTGTTCATTCTTTGAGATAATTTTTCACATCAGCTTCATACAAGAGTTACATCAGCAGAGCTCAGCCTTTGATGGATAGCTTACTAACAACATTGTACTTGAAGACAAAACTGCAGAACAATGAATCATCACAGCAGAAGACTTCTGTCAACTGCTTCAGCTCACAGGTGCATTACCCTATACATTTTTTCGACAGTAAAAGGCTAGTTTTTCCCTCTACCCCACTGGCCAACTAGATTAAGGCAACTGAAAACTTTCAATAGAGAAATGCTCCTGGATTTTACAGAGTTTTCATCAAAAAAAAATAAAATAATTCATGCACTTCAGAGACGGATAAGATAATTCTTTGCATTATTATTAGAAAAAAGACACACGCCTGCCTTGCCCCTGGTCTGGCTACACATGAAGACTCCTGAAGCCCAGTGTGGGCTTGTCAGCATCTGTCTGGGATTAAAGGAGTTCCCATGCTGAATCTAACACTAATCAATACAACCTACTACTTGGCATCTGTCTATATGCTCTTTTACTTCAGCTACTAAATTTTAGGTTAGTGACAACAAATCCGGATAGTTACACAAATAAGAATACGTTTTACTTTTTTACAGTTAACAGTAAGCTTTGAGAAGAAAGGATTGAATTAATAGTTACATTATAATGTAAGTAGTTCTTGTCATTGAAAGATTAAGTTCAGTATCTCTGAACAAGAAAAAAGGCTAAAATAACTAGCTAAAATCTAAAATAATCAGACTATAAAGGCATGAAGGCACTTCAAAAGTAATCTTGCTCTGTATGCAGTGCACCTTACGAATCCCAGCTTCTTTCCTGTGAGGCAAGAGGCCATACAGGCTCCACTGACACTGAAGTTTTGTCCATGAAAACCCTATGGCTACACATAGGCAATAATTCTAATCTTCTGCCTTTCCAGTTGCTTGTTTTCATAAAATAAAGGGGGGAGGGGAGCACATATACTCTGTGAAATTCTATACCCCTCAAACTCAGTTACCAGTTTTTAAGTTACCTGGAATGTTCTGTTGATCATGCTGACAGCGGTCTCAACTTCTTCATTTATAAAAAAGTTGAGATTCAGGGTTTGCGGTGAGAAAATATAATTTTGGAGACAACAGGTAAAACAAACTGTTTACAATATATAACTAGTCCCACAGAGCAACTGGCATGACCAGTTAGAAAAGTTAGAAGGGAAATACAAATTTCCAGTTACCCTCCCATTCCCCTCAGGCTTTTCATTGAAGTGTTGGAACAACTTTGCTCATCCTGAGCAGAAGAAATGGACACTAGGAAGACTATACTGGTTATCATTGATGTACAAAAATAAATCCAGCAAGAAGAATATGGGAGGAGAAGAGGTAAAACCATCCTGCTTTTAGTTACTGAAATCAATGGGAATTCAGTTTGCTCAACAAAAGTAAGAACACATTCTCAGGTTCTACCGTATCTTGCTGTAACACTAAGATCAATTTCCTAAATGTAACAAAACATCAGAGTTTTCAGTTAAATACCTAGAAGACCACAGAAACACCACATTCTTTACACAGATGCTAGTAGCCAGAATTGACAGGTTTGTATTTTATATTCAAGAAGAGAATAGGCAGATAAGAAAGCAACAAAGTCATAAATGAATGTCAGGAACAATTTTATAACACTGCCTCTAAAAGTAACAGTCAATAAATTCTAACTACTAGACTCATACATAAACAAAAGACAATCTCAATATGAATGGTAAAAATTGAGAACTAAATTTGAAAGATTTTGCAATAAAACATGTTAATAAATGTTGAGTTGTAAATACTATTTACAAAAAATACATTTAAAGAAAGTATAGATGCTCGTGTACAAATTAATTGAAAAATATTTATGGCACCTAACAAGATCCAAAATAAAACATGAGAAAAGCTGCATTTCACCTGCTTGTCTGGTACAGTTAAGCCTTCAAAATGATACAACAAAGAAAAATAAATTCCTTCCATTGCCTGACTCAAGCTTTAGTAAGCTAAAAAGCCATGAGATCTTTCCTCTGGGACTTTCCTCTGGATGTCAGCAGAGGTAAAAGTCAAAAACCTCAGAACTCAAAACTTACGTCACTTGCATGGTACACAGAAATAATTCAAGTACTGGGGTTTTTTGTACTTAGTATTAGCACTCGTGTCAATGATACAAAACTGTTTTCCTTCCACACAAGATTCCTCAAGCACCCTTTTCAGATATTGAGGTCAACTACTACTTTGAAATACATTTGAGATTGAAGTAATAGAAAGCCTTTAAGTATTGAAAAATCAATAAAAACTAAAACTACTACTAAAAGACCGTTGGAATGAAGCAGCAGGCAAAGGTTTCTATTAATCTGAAGAAACACTGAAGACAGGTCAGGATTCTTCACCATCAATTGTGAAATTTTATCCAATAAAAAAGAGCAAAGAACTAACACTTTAAATGATGTTGCAGTGGAGATTGTTTTGCTTCCATATTCACGCAGATACAGAATCACAGAATTCAGAGTATGCTGAGCTGGAAGGGACCCACAAGCATCAAGTCCAACTCCTGGCCCTGCACAGATACAAATGTAGCTGAAGTCTTTCCAGGTCTTCCAGCAAAACTTCCACATCAACTTCAACCCAGAAGATGGATTGAAGCAAATTTTAGTAACAGAAATTGCAACCATTAGCAGCTGGCAAGCAAGCTAATAAATACAACTAAAACCAAATAGTACTCTAATATACTCAGCAGTTTCAGGGTAGACTGAAAGCATTTTTCTTTGGATGTTTCATGAAAAAAGAAACCAATATTTATATTGACGAAGAACACTGGGGGTCATCTTTCAGGCACTATCATTCAAAAGAACAGTAAAAATGAGGGAGATGTTACTAAAACCAGAAGAAAATGGTAGAAAGGAAATCATTAAATGCAAGTTTCATTCTCTGCTAAGAGGCTGATACAGGCCATCTAGCATTGGAACCACTCCAAACTGGAATCTGAAATGTGGAATTAATGCTTAGCTCCCTCTAAAAGCTTATACTTTCAGATCTAAGATTTTGCACAGGACCCAGTTTTTACGTTTTTGCTTTCATCCTCTTGCTATCAAAAAAAAAGGACAGTTTTTAAATTTAATTTTTTTAATGTTTTAGTATGCAATGTCACTGGATCACTAGAAGATAAATGTATCAACATAGTTTATTTATTTTTATCATACAACCACAATTTTAGGAATCAAAGTTTAAGCTGAAATTTGAGAAAAGAAATCTGGGACAAACTATAAACAACTACAAGCTCCAAAAAAATTTGAGAAACTACAAAGAATGTAGGGGAAGTTGAAGTTTAAGAGAAGGTACAAACAATTCTACCATCAAAAGCTACCTCTGCTGTCAACTCCACCTATCTTTCCTAGAAAGAAAAAGGGTTCCTGAAAACCTGTTTTTGGTAAACATCCACACAAGAAAATGCAGACCACCTCTTAACTTGGCCATCAATTTCCAAGCATTAAAAAGGAGAAAAATTACAGTATTTAAAAACTGGTCGAGCTTAATTCACTAAGTGACATATCATACAACACAAGTCCACAAAAACAAATAACTAAAAAGAGCCTGTAACCCCATATGCACTCTTTACTTGAAATGCTGGATGTGATTCCACGGAGGACAAATGCAACTGTTCCAGAAAGAAGTTACAACTTGTACCTCTTCAGACATCCTCAACACATCCCTTTGATATGGGAATTTAAAATCTCCCTCACAGAAGCGTAGTCAATAAATGCATTTAAAATATTTTTAAACAATTTTTAAACAAATTGTTTCTTGATGTAAGTGGAAAGAAATTATTAAAGATCTCAGGAAATAATTCTTAGCAAAGAAAGAATTTATCAGGAGGCACAACACCGTGCTTAAAAGCAGAGGATGAATTTTAGTGTGGTAATGACAAGCACCTACGCCCTGTTCTTCTGCCTCTAGCCACAATTAATTAATTACTTACGTAAATAATGCAGTTTTGAGGTGAGGGAGGGTATAAAATGATGATTAAGGCAGTCCTAAACCATCTGTTCCTATTATTGGTACAGTAAGTCTGGACAAAGAATGCCTGGTATTAACAGCTTGACAGGATTTGCAGATTATGCTCACTAACAAGCACTACATAAAGGTAGAGATAAATTATGCAGGACTGACATAATGTTTTAACTGTTTCTAGATAACATTATTAAAAGGTGCTGTAAGATACAGAGGATCCAACACAAACATTCAGTCTTTAATCACAGGTCACAAAAGCCGAAGAAAAATCTTTTATATTCCTTCCTATTCAAAAGAAAAGAAAACTGTAAAGAGAAGTTATGCATCAAATCTCTTTGCAACAATGTCATTGTCTCTCTGCATCAAAAAAAGACCAACAAAGAAGAAGGGCAAAATTAAAATAACTTCAAAGCGACAGAAATTATACTGTACATTCACACCTTGCAAATAAGATTAAAAAACTGACAAAATCCCTACAATCTTCAAATCTGCTACGTGTTCAGTCTTGGCCAATGTTTTCAAATACTTGAAGCACTGATGGGAGTAAATTTCACTATATAATGAAACAGCATACTCCTTTGGATTTGATGTATGCAGAATACTGTGATGCAAGAGTTCTTGCAAGCAAAAGAAAGTTCACGGCCCTAAAACTACTCAAAGGGAGCAAAATTATCCAGGAAAGTTTTCTAAAGCTTGTGCAAGCCTTTCTCTTCAGGATCAATAAGAATTCTCATTCCATGTGTCTGGCTAAATAAATGCAACAACTGATGGATATAAAATTAATTCCAGCCAGTTATCACCATGAAAACACTTGTTACTGGTTGTGCTGTACGCAAACTCATGAACAGCAGAATGGAAAAGATCTCTGCAATGTGAGCTCTGCTTCGAGCACATAAACTTATAGCACGCCTAATGATAACTCAAAGCCAGTCATCCAATGCACAACTAACTGTCCTGAAGATAGTGAAAGTTCTGCACCCAACCTTGCAAAAATTATTATTTAGGTACCAAGGTACACAGAGATACCGTAGCTGAAAATCTATACCAGTACAAGACTGATCAAAAAGAATACGGCATGAAACCTTACTTGGACGAAAATTTTCATGAGAACTATGAAACATGTAGCTGGGGTCTTAGAAATAATTCACAGTACATTTAATGTCAGAAGATAGCTTTGTGCAGAGGTACAGAGGTAAAGATAATATCTGAAAGCAAAAACCCCCTCTTAAAAAAACAAAAAAAACCCATCCAAATTATTTTGGTGTGTTAGTGAGCAAATAACCATTAATTGTCCCAAGCTAGAAGGAACTTTTTCAGGAAGCAGAGCAGTCTAAATTGTCTGAAGAAGTTTTTTGTATTTATTTTTCAAATTTATTTTGGTTAGGTCTAAGACAAGACATCATATCTCAGTCCAACAACCTTTATTTAAAAAGAGGGATAAAATCTACAGAAGAAAACAACAGTAACTAAGACATTTTCTCACATACATCTCTAATGTGCCATAAATTTTATATCCTTCTGAATGAGAAAGTAAATCAAACATTCTTCTCCCCTGAAGCATTAAAGCACCGTCATGGCATGGCAATGATGGCACCTTACAAGAATTATGACAATCGGTCCAACTCCTCACCTACTGCATTAATTACCAAAGCTTGGGGTTACACATTATTTGACAACAAACAAGCCTTTAAAATAAAAAAATTAGAAATAAATATATGTTTTAAGAACACATTTTCTCTTCAAGTAAAGCATTTCTTTAGATCTCACCAGAAAGAAAAAATAATAGTCCCAGTAGGGTTTGCAATATTACTAAACATTCATCTCTTGAAGTATGCTCTAGTATCAGGGTATATTTCAGAGTCTGGATTTTAGATTTCTACATTTATTTTCCTTCTATGTCAGTTCTCAAAGCTGACAAATACTGAAAAGAACGGCTTCTTAAACAAGACATCTTAAAAAAATTAACATTCAGAAAACTATGTTTTAAGCCAAATGACACACAGTAAAATTTATTCACTCATTTCCAGTGACAAGGACTTTTTGCTATTCCCAAAGTAGTCCTACAAAATGCTGCAGTTGGAGTTTCTACTTTTCAAAAAAACTGTGATCCCTCTGAAATGGATACCAATGTTAATAAGAGCTTCAGGACAGAAACATTTCATCTTACACCATAAGCCTGCCATTATGGGGGGCATTATAGGTGCACATTATAGGTGCACATGAAAAAACAACACAGAAGTGAGCTTCCAATAGCGCACTTGGGAAAGCAAGAATTGCCACAGGGGATTGAAAGGATACAGAGAGTTTTCTGCAACCAGAAACAGAATATCCTCAGTAGAAGAATGAAGGAAAAGGAAGAAGACTTGTGCTTGATTAAGACAGGAAACAAAACAACATAGTTTAATGCTACCATTCATGCAAACAATTGCAGCAAGACAAACTAGAGAAAACAAGAGTGGAATATAGACTTCATATAACAATACTGGTACCCTGATCAATGGATCTAAACACACAAAAAAGAGAATATTAAAAATCCAGAGATAAGCACACGAGAAACAACTAATCCCCCCAAACACTAGGCTTTAATATAAGTTGGAAAACACCTTGGATTGTTGAATCTACTTTGAAACTCATACTCAACACAATGACAAAGGGGAAAAAAATTATCTGTCTGAACTGAAATAAAGTTGCTCTGTTTTACAGGGAGACCTGTTTCTGAAAATAAATTCCCATAGTTACCATAAGCTGTGTTTCACAGGTTTAATGTTGACCTAAAGCACCTTTTTCTAAACCTTTCACATAGAATTTTTTCAAAAGACTTAAAATACACAAGCTTTTAGTCTAAGCTCTACAGTGACTTCATAATAAAATTACTTTCTATTACATGCTTAAAATAACCAGAGGTTCTAGAGTTCATATTCATCATAGTTTTCATCCCTATATTGTCAAAACACATTAAATGCTTTTTTTTTAAGCACAAAACCACTCGCTCCCTGAAAATAACTCTTGTGCTAAAGAAAGAGCATAGACTCCTGAACTCACCTCATTGATTATTTCAGCTGGTATCCTAGTAAAAACCCAAGCATCAAGGAGAGGAAGACAGGATATGAGTTCCAAACACACAATAACAAATCACACTCACGTTAACTGGCTGTTGGTTCTTCAAGTATCTACATTAGCAAGTGTCCTTCTAGTAATGAGCTAGCAGTTAATTTCTTACCTAAATAAATACAGGGGTAATGATCAACCAGAAATTACCTGTATTTTTCCTGTTTTGTCTAGATCTGACCAAATGTAATCAGCTTATAATTACACTAAGTAGCTTGCTTAGCATTCTATTTATAAAACTGATTAGACGCTGCTAAGCAGAGCAGGCAATAGTTTAACACTTTATTTTGATGTTGAAAGCAGAGGCTGGGGGAGAGGGAGCAAAGATGGCAGAGAAAACAAAAAACCCTCAGAAAACTTTAGAAATATTATTTTAGAGGTACAAATCCGTTGCTTTACACACATTTAAAATTTGTGTCATTTGATTAAATATTTAGATATTTATACAGATACATATCTATAGAAATACACATTATATAATTTATATAGAATATATTTTTGAAGTTATTAATATTAAATATTTAATTATTTCAGTAGGTTTGAACAAGTGAATATTCAGACATACTAACTGCTTGTGAGACTCTTCCTGGAGAGAGAATATGGTGTTGCCCTGACTTGGGAAAGGGAAAATCCACTGCCAAGGCCCTGGTCTAGGTTAAGCTAACTGAACAGGATGTGAAAAACTAAAGGACATGATATGAGAAGTTGCTAGATGTGACAGATAACATAATAAGATGCTGACAAAAGCTACAAATAGCACCATGAGGGACGACTGGATTTCGCAGATGTTTAAAGGAGAGTTGGGTGAGAAACAGCCAAATTCCACAGAAAACTGAAGAGGGAACTTTCAGGTTTTTGAGACTTTTTGGGATGCAGAACTTGCAACACCAGCACTACTTCAGTGACTGGATCTGTAATGCCACAGAAGGCTAAGATTCCCTAGATAATAAATGAGGACCAAGAGGGAAAAAAGTAATTGGGGGTGAATTGATTATTTGGGAAGAAACAGATTAAAAAAAAAAAACAACAAAAAACCCCCCCCAAAAAACAGACGACCTACAAAAATGGCAAAAGGAGGGTCAAGAAAGAGGAAAGCAGATAAGCTGTACACAATGCGACCAATGCCGTCTGGAGCAGTCCTGCCCTTGATCACCACAGCCCCATTAGAACTGTAAACCAAACCAGTTGTTCTGACCATACCACATCAATCAAACTTGCTTCCACAATCAAGAGAAGCAAGGAGGGTGCCAAGGTGCTTTCCCTGGCTAACAGGAGGTCACCTGGCTGGACAGATCAAGGAACTTGGTTATCCCCATGTTAGTCAACATCTGCATCTACCCACCACTCCCCAACATAGGCTGTCAGACACTGTCTTTGACAAATTGCTTCAACTCATTTCCTCATTTATATAATGGACATAATACTGTTTTTCTTCTTCTGTTGGGTTATTTTTGGCACTGTCAGTAACAAAATCAAGACAGTTAACAGTTTATTTAAGCTCAATATTTTTCTCTTGCTACTTTATCTCTTAGGTAAACATGAAGCTCATAATTTGGAAGTTCTGAATTTTCACACATACTGCTTGGTCTAAGTTGAACTTTGATTCCAAGAACTAATGCCCCATTTTTGCAAGTAAGAGAATGGCAGGAGATTAATACCTTTCATACAGAGTGAAAGGTACTTATAGGATAGAATATGACAGAACTGAAAGGAAGATTGAGGAAAATACTGTTCCTAATTTGACAGGTACATGGGAGAAAAAGAAGAAATCAAAAAAACAGGGCAAGGGATTAAAAGAAACAACCATATATCAGTGCTTGTTAACGACAGCCCTTAATCCAGTTGTTTGCAGAAAATAATAAGCATGGCTTCATGTTAACAACTATGTAGTGACAATTTTCCGAATACACACACTTTTTATTTATCACTAAGAGTTAGACATTCAGTGAATCTACTACAGATTTGCAACATCCCGTCAAAGATTACTGTTTCTTAAAAAGATGAAAATAAAAGGGATTATATTACATATGGGGGGTAATTACAAAAGGTGTACCTTTTATGCTAATTTATAATTATTGCTTTATTTACCTTTTTGTTTTCTTGTAGTTTTCCAGCTGCAATGTCTGCATACACTTGTATCTTTCCAACTCACACCGTTCACATAGGTCCTCAAGACACAACAGATGATTCTCCATTTCCTCAAAGTTTGCCTCTAGCTGGGCTATAAGAAATACTTACATGAATATCAAATTGTATCAACAGATGGACAACTCACCTGAACAGAAATAGGATTTTTTAAAGGGACACAATTAACATAGTAATCATTATACATATATAAATGGTTCAGAAAGATAAACAAATCTCAGCCCATATCACACAGTGAAGAGTGGCAGCAGAGCCATGTTAAGGTAGATCTATCTGAGGTTCCCTTGTAGTAAGATGTTGAACCACTCTTATTTGCCCCAGCATCTTGGTCTCAGAGGCTTGTGTGTGTACATCAGGAAAAGAAGAATCAGGACTCATAATTTTAGTTCTTGAGTAGACTCTCAGTTTAGCCCTTCCTATATGGTACCAATGTGAGGTATAAAGCTCTGACCAAAACCAGTACTGATCTTAATTTATTCAAATGAAGCAAAAGTAAAGCATACTAGGAGAATTTTAACTTTCACATGATCTCATGGTAATATAAAAGAACACATTTTTGTCTCTGAAGACAGATCCTTTACTGATAGGTAAATCTCTAGATTTAGCTATTTTACGTACACATGTGCACTTAAAAACACGCAAAATGTCTTAATCTCCTCTTTAACCACAGTTGCTCAGTCTCAACTTAAAATAGATCAATCCTATGAAAAGTCCTCCAAAAGCATTGCATAGCTCACACTGTTCTGACTAGAAATCGGGACCAAAGAATTCCTGAGGTCCCTTCTGACCTCAATTATCCCATGTGAATCTTGTATCAAAGGATCACTCTCCCTGCCAGTGATTAATGCTAAACTCCATGTCTCTCCTCAGGATCCCAAAGTGGAAAAACTATTTTCCCAGACTCTAACCAGTGAGCCACTCTGGGATGGAACTCTGTGAATTACAGGACTACTATTCATCCTTGTGCCAGGACTTTTCCTATAACCAGAGGGAAGGTAAATTGCAAGAGGAAAGATAAATCACACTTTTACAAACAAAAGAGCAGCCAAAGAATAGAAGGGAGTTTGCGGTCCAGAGACATATACACTGATCTGCTGCAGGATATGAACCTGACTGTTGATGCAAAGAACTACATAGATGATGGAATGAAAGCAAAAAATGTAAAGGAACTCTGAGTTTTGGCAAACGGCTGTGTTTCACCTTTGCCTGTAACAGACAGAAGTAACCTTCAAAAACCAAGAGAATAATTACTAAGTTCAAGGTAGGAAAAAGTGATTTAAAGTTAATGTGTTTTGGAGGCTCAAAAGAAGGAAATAGTAAGCTGGATGCATCAGTTAAATCTTCAGTTTTGGTTTGACCATTCTACTTGGAGCCTATTTTGCAGTATACATAATTTCAACTTTCTTAGCCATTACTCAATTATAGCCATCCTTGTGTTCGCCCTAGAAAAGCAAAAGTTAAGACCTCAAACAAATTTCCTAGGATGCATATTCATATGTTCAGCTTCAATTACTTAACGATTTTTTTAGTCCCTAACAAGTAAGCTCCACAACAGTCAGAAAGGAAGACACGGATTATATAATCAGCTAATATTTCCTTGAATTATTTATCTGTATACAGATCTCTGAGGGGAGAGGGAGATGGCAAAAAAAAAATAGGCAGTTGACAACTAATGCAGGTACAATTCTGAGGAAAAAAAATGTTTTCAGTTCTACATATTGTGATGTGGAAATCTGTTGTTTACCACATACTCAATTTTCTCTCACAAAATCCAGATGTATTCAAAGAGTAATATCATTTATTGCAATTATGATTGGTAGTCCCTTTTTGCTTAAGAAAAGGACTTTCTTGAGTGCATTAAAATCCAAATGTCTGTATTATGCTAACTTGCTTTTCAGAATGATTGCTTGCTTATTAATTTGCAAAATTCACAAACACAGCAGGGCTGAAGATAATTTAGTAAGGTACCTATCAACCCCTGTTTTTTCCAGATACCATCCCCCATCTGCTTTGCTGTATTAGCTATTGAAATAATATTAAGAGACTACAACAAAGAACAGGAAAAAAAAAAGAATTAAGTGAATTCTAGAGAGCAACTGATTCCTAGCACTAGCATTTGAGCGGCCTCTAGTGGGAATTGCAGAAAACACTGTGCTCCTGAAGAACGGGAATGAACTCAGGAGGCAACAATCCTGCTTTACTGCAACACTGGTTTCAGAAGTTTTCTTTCTGAAGTGAAAGAAAACTTACTTTTCACAAAAAAAAGCTGAAAACTAGCTCCATTGCAATAGCACGAGCTACAGTTGTGAATTAACCTCTCTCTTATCCAAATGAGAATATACGCACTATGCAGACAAAGAGGATTCCAAACAAAACTACGTATTTAATCAATTTGAAACTTAAGCCATAAGTCTATGATCAGCTCTTATCTATATTCACAGATAATAAGCTCATAATTTAAAGATGTTATTTAGCAAAAATATGAAATCTAGAAATTCCTTTCCAGTTTACAGTTCACATGGCACTTAGAACAAATATGGCCCAGAAAGCCAGCTTATGTTCTAAAGAACATCTGCAAGATTACTACTTCTTGTTGAGCTCAAAGAAATCCCACAACCAAGGCGTCAGGCAACAATCACCATCTCACTCTAAACTGGCATTGCTATGAAAGTGAAAAACATCTTCTTTAAATTTTTTTAGGATTTAAAGAATACAGTCTACCTTTAGATTAAGAATTTTCCTGTATAGTAAATATGCCACACTTGGCAGAAATCATACTTTTTATTAGATAGCTCAAAAAATAACTTTTTCTTTAGGTCACGTTATTCCAGTTATATCAGTTTGGCCTATATATCTTACACTACCACCGGTATAACAACACTATTTGAAGTTTTAGTTCTTAGTTTTAATTTTTTTAAGTATGTTAATGTTTGATCAGACGACATTAGATTGAATTATCTTCCATCATCATACACTGTTTTTCTTAGTTTACCAGATAAGCAGGTATTATTTACTTAGAACTCAACAACCACAAAATAAATTTTTTTACCTGAAAACACTTTATTTCAATTAGTTTACCTAATTTAAATTTACCACATAATTTTTTAAATTGAAACCTATATTACCTGTAGTTCTGTGTGAGTACAAAAATTGTTAGAAAAGCTAAATCGCAGCTGTATATCAGAAAATACTATTTTTCCATTTTTCCTACGCTAACTTGAAGTGTCACTTTCCTGCACTCTCCCAGCCACTGAAACAACAGAAACCACAAAGGAGTATTAAAGACATTTCTATAAAGTTCATTCATTTTCTGAATAAAAGGCAAAAAAACAGAAAACAGAATGGATGGAAGCAATTACATCAAAGATATTCTCTATCTCTAGGCCATTCAGGGACAGTGATTACTAAAGGCAGTGAAAGACATACATAAACAGGAAGAGCTCCATTCACTGAAAAAAAAGAAAAGAAAAAACTTTACATAATTACAGTTCTACTAGTGCTCAATTTTCATCTTTTTTTAAAGAAAATATCTTAAACCCAGCTAATATCATACCATTTACATGAAGTTAAAGCAGCTTCTTCACAGAAACTACATATCAAGTACACTAGAAACTTTTCCTTCTGTATTCAATCCCCAGACACTTCCAAGTTTACAGCACCAAACTGTATGTCTTTTATACATATATATCTCTACCTAACACAATAACCCTCTCTGCTGAAGTGTTGTGCCCTGGAGCTTATGAAAGAGAAAAATACCCTGTTGAACACAGGTATCTTTAGACTGTATTATTCAAATTGCCTGGTTTTACATATATCTTCCCAATATTTTCCCTTTCTCAGTAAAAGATAAACACAGTTTTATTTCAGACAATGCAACTCATGTAAGCAAGAAGAGTAACAGCAGTTTTTAAAGAACTAGATAGAAAGACTGTTTTAATTAATAATAAATTATTATTTTCTTTAGACATTTTCCCAACTGCAAATCGTTGCTCATGTTCAGTGAAAGTTTTCACAGCTCTCCCAACTTTCAAAATAATTTTAAAATCATAAAGAAATCACTAAAAACTGGAGTCTACTAATGAAATATATTCTAAATTTCTGCATCACAAAACCTTTATCCATCTCTTTTTCAAGAGTTATCTGCTGCTAAATGCTAAACTAAAAGGAAACTGTCATTTAAGTAACCAAACACAAATCAGAAGTTCAAATACCAGCTCTATGAAAAATCTTGATTAATAAATTGTCTAGTCTTAAATTCACTTTTACTCGACCAATACCTGCTAATATGTAAATCCCTACATAAGCCACAATTAATAAATAGGTAATAGTAAACTAATGACTTAAATAGGTAATAGTAAACTAATGACTTAAATAGGTAATAGTAAACTAATGACTTGTCTTCCCCAAAGACACTCATGTGTTCCTGAAAGAGACTAATCTACGGGCTATTATTCACTATACCTTTTCCTCCTAAAAGTACTGCTGCAGAGGTAGTCTACAAACTGATGAAATGAACAAAAATAAAATTCTCTAACCTTAAAATACAAGATGTTGCTGGAAGTATACTGCACTTTTCAAACTGGAAAAATCTTTGCCATTTTTATCAAGAAATTAAAAAATATATATATTTCATTAAAAAATACCCTATTTTTTGGTGCAAAACAATACCCAAAATATGGAGTATTACGTTCTTAAAGTAGCCCCAATGTTACCAAAACCGAAATATTGCATTCAATGAAAGAGATACTATAATTACTGTGACCTTTTAGTTCAGCTTTAGTGTATTTCCTTAATGTCTGAAGAAGCCATTAAGAAGTCATTAATTATCCCATACCTTAAAGAAAGTGAGCATGGCCATTAATTTCTTTAAAAATGCAAATTCTGAACAAATTGGATTGAATTTTGCAAAGCTAGAAAATGGCAACTTTCAAACTTGATACACAATCTGAAAATAAAGCATGACCTTCTGCTGAGGATATAAACAATGATACCCCCCCTAAACAGCGCAAAAAGTTCTGTTGCCCTAATGGATTTTCACATCCACTTAACTCATACTTCAGAAAAAAATATTAAAGATTAGGAGGCAATGGCTTTTATCTCTGACTATATCCCCAGCCTTATTTTATTCCCAGTCCCAGTCTAAGTATTTTCAACCTATGTTGGATCTGTCACTTATGTACATGAACAGCCTTTCTGAAACCAGTATCAAGTTAATGCTTAACACTTGATCTTAAAACAAAAAAAAGAGAGAGGGGAGAGAAAATTGGATTTGGATCCAGATTTGTGTGTATTGATTTACTGAAATCAAAACAGATGTCTGAGCAAAATGCCACGGCTCAAACATGAAGCATATTTCATATTAAGACAAGTATGACAGATATCAACAAGCAGATATTTTCTACAACATCTCGAACAAAAACCAGCGTAAGTGATGATTCCAATTTCGAACTTTGAAAGGACAATAACTGTCCTTTTCACTTTTACATGAGAGTAATTTTTTCTTCAAAAGTTCTCAGTGGCAGTTACAAGACATTGCATAATACAATAAATTTATCAAATGAAGACACAGACTTTTTACTTCAAGTGAGGGATGACTAATAACATGAACACCTAAGTTAAAGGACTTTATAAAATTGCTAATGAAAATGTGTGTTGTAATACAGAGCAAAAGCTGAGGAATCTGTACGTGACTCATACCAGCCTTAATAGGTCAGTAAAAAGGTTTATTTCCATTATTCGAAATTTCTTTTACCAAAAGCAGCCAGGGTCCACTATTTACTTTCAAAATGAAAGCATTAATAGATTTATTAGAAGCACATCATATTACAAGTCAGAACTATGTTCAAATGATGAAGACTAGCCAAATTAAATCTTGAATGCACAACCCAGGACACAGCACTTTGTAATTCTGTTTTCCTATTTTTTTACAGAATGTTTCACTTATATTTAAAATTCACAGTCAGAGTAATAGTCATCTCTTGGAAAATTGAATACAGTTTATATTTCTAAGAAGCAGATAGTTCAGAGTTATAAAAACTAAAAACAGTGACCAGAATATCATAATAAATTTCTGTTAAATCCCTTCTAGAAGGGTAGATGTTGAATTTGCCATAAATTATACCTACCTCTTCAAATAGACTCCCTAAAACTTACCATTAAAAAAAAATTCCAAAAAACTCAGTCATTAAGAGGAACTAATAAATAACTCTAGATAAACTACTTGAAATCTGACACACAAGGTGAAGCTAGAAGATTTGGTTCACATCTCACAATCTTAGCAGTATACTTCAAAATTCATTAGCTTCCCCAAACAGGCCGCTTAATGCTTCCTTAAATCCTACTTGTGCAGAATCAAAAATATTCTACAGACAAACCTTCTCCAAGTTATTCTACAATCAGAGTGAGATTAATTCTGGTTCATAAAACTACATTAGGAATTGGAAAGTAACCTCAATTCATCAGGATTTATAGCATTTGCTGTTATGAACTATGAAGAAAATTCCATTAGGTTTTTAATATATTGTTTATCTTTGGTCTACCAGTGGGCTGCATCACTTTGTGCATGATGATATTAAACCCAATATTTTAATAAATCATTATTTGAATTTATATTTCCTTAGAAATTTTTTTTTCAAAAGCCAATATTAAAGGCTTAGCACACATGAAAAAGCCTTATTAAATAAGGTGGTATAAGAAAATGGTAATAAAAAAATCAAATACATTCTTTGGTTCAGAAATAAATAGCAAAGTTATTACCAGTCTACCTAAGAACAAAAGTTGATTTTTGCATGTCCACTGACTATTGGAGAATGAGAAATTAGGCTTTGAAGACAGAAACGAACCCTCCTTTTCTTCACATCAGATGTCAGCACATCAATCCAGCCCACCCCACAAAAAAACAAGAGCTGCAATTACATGAGGAATTTCTGCCTCCTTTCCAGCTGCTGTAAGAAAGAGGAATGCAGGCTGAGTCCCGGGGGAACTTAGCTACTAAAATCATGTGCAGACGGCAGTTTCTCGAAACTTTAATTTCATGCACCTTGTATAGATTTCCATTGAGCCAGCAGGAGGCTTACTGTGGAAAGACAGGCTTGCTACTTGTCAAATGCTGCATTCCCATTCCAAGGCTCACTCAGCAATATTGGAGATTTTCAGAGAGTAAGAGGCCAGAACAATTTTTCATAATTTAATGCTGAACAGTGTATCAACTGCTTTGTATGAGAGGTTTCCAGAAGTAGTCCACTAAAGCATTTATCATCTTTTAAATTAAATCAACAGGTTAGCATTTGGTAAAGTTATAAAAATTGAAACCCATCTAACAAATATAAAGTATTTGGTAATCTTAATATGTAGCATTGCTAGTTTCACCCACAAAAAAAGCTGGGCATCAGTTCAGAATACCTTAACCCTGTACATTAATGCAAATTATGGAAGTCAGCCTTGGAAACAACAATTACTCAAAATCAAAGGTTTCTGCCTTGAAAGTGTCCCTAGCCAGGTAAATTTCTCCCCAGTCCCACCCAAATGATGAGTTAAAACATTATTATATAAAATGACATAGACTCAATCACAGAGAAGCAACTTATATACGAGTGTTCACACTACTTACAAATCTTAAAAATTTCATAAGACTCCAAGAATAGTATTTTTCTGCTGTTCATACAAGATATGCAGTTATCACAATTTCATTTTCCAAATAACAACACATACAAAATGTTAACTGCTGATAGAGCAACTGTTGATCTTTAAAAAAAAAACCAAAAATCTCCAACAGTATATGAACTACTGTTTTACAATACAAAGGATGTATTTGGAAAGCAAAATTAAATTTTATAATCACAACATTCACAACAGTTGAACTTCAGTCTAATCCTCCGTACTGACTTGAATGCTTATTATATCTATAAAACCTTACCTAGGCTTGCTGTGAGGCATTCCAGATCTGCTAAAAACCCAGGTATTTGTTGGAGCTGATCCTGTAGTTCCAGCAGACTGTTCCTTTTCTTCTCCCAGTGTGCAGAAAGCATCACAACTTCACTATCGACAAGCTGAAACAAACAGGTATTTAATTTACTTGCAAATTTATGTATTTATGAGCATCTTGGCTTATTTTTAGAATTAATGCATCTTCATTTTATTATATAATAGTATAATGTACTTATATGGGTCATATTCTATGAAAAACAACAAGATCAAGAGATCTTACATAACAAATGTTTCCTTTATATATAATTGAGATGATTCAATTATCGTTTCCCTGCTCTTAATTCCATTATCCGTCCTTCCTCTTGCACACAACTGCAGCTTGTGCCTGTATCTGCATTCTGAATTCCTCAGTTTTTATAGTATGTAGTTGCAGAAACTGAAAAAATCTAAGCAATGAGCAAATGAGTGCTCAGATTTATAATTCTACCCACTTCAGACTGATTCTATTAAAAGAATAACTTCTCCCATTTCCAAATTCCTCTAGCTACCTATGCCTGTCAAAAAGACATCCTGTTTTACTAGAAAAGTTTTGAAAACTTATTCCAAAGCCCAGAAAGTAATGGAACACCTCAGAATACCAACATCCTTATTGAAATAAAGCTAAGTCTATTTTTGAGAATGAGGTAGGATTTATATCAGTTAAACAGTAAAGCAAACAAAAAAAACCCCAAACAAGCCACCATGAGATGGGGTCAAACACCAGACAAACATTTTAGTCCAGAGATAACAATGCAGCTTAAACTACAATCGTCTAAAAGCAGTACCTTTAGAACAATTTTGTAAGTGGAATTGGTAGTTAACATCAACCATTTCACATGGTAAGACTGTAGGCTGCAATTAAAGCTTGAAATTGTCACTTTCCTTTCTCTATTCAACATTTATAAATAAGACAGCAGAGCAGTTTATCTGCTATTGGCCAGTACAAGAAATGGGATACTGGACAAGTGGATCTTTAGGTGTTATGCAGTACAGTCAACCTTGTGTGCTTACACAATTTTTATTTTATTTTCTACTTTTATATTAAAAAAAACAAACAAAACCCCACAAGCAAAATATATATATATATATATATATATATGTATGATTGTCCCAAAAGCGAATATCTGAATTTCATTGCAAATTTCAGTCTTTTTGGAAGCTTTTCATTCTCATTTTCCCAAGCAGCTATAACATGTGAGATTAAGGTTATATTGGCTTAGTACATATGAAACCTCACATCGTTTTCAGAACTACAATTTTTAAAGCAAACTAAACAAGCAGCAAGTATTATAAAATTGTGATCAAGTCATTTAAGAGATCTACAAAAGATCCTTGTAAGCAGTAAACCATGCAAAACTGACAGAGAGAACTTCGTCTCCAGTAACTGGAAGTTTTCACTGGAACTTGTGGAAAAGGTGGGCCACACTATTAGGCAAGAGAAAGAACACAAGATATCTTCCTTATTACCGTAAATACACAGTGAGTTATTTTTCCATCGGACAAAGACACACAGAAGTGTCGTAAATAAAACAGAAGAGCCAGGGAGGATGCACCCAGCCAAAGTGAAGGTTTCAGCCAGGACAGAGAACCCTACAGCTCAGTCCTGCTCAGCCTGCACTGTCTGCCCCTTAAACATGGCTCATAATGGAAAAGTCTGGTGTAGAGTAATGCATTGGTAACACTTACTGGAAGTCTCCCTTATTCCACAAATAAACCGCACAACTTGTCACTTTGCTTGCAGGGCAGGAACACTGAACAAAATTAGGAGAAAGCAGACACTTCCCTAATCTTTTCAGTCAGACAATCAAATCTTGCCATTTCTTATCCGCTAGGAGTGGGCAGCAAACATTATCAGTGCAACAGCCCTACCCTGATAGTAACCATCAACATGTCTCAACCTCAAATATATTCTATACTTTCCCAGTCCCCCCACTGCTTTTAAAGAGCTATAGCAGTAACATGCAACATCATTTTTGCAACTGTTTACATTGCATCACATTATTTCATGTTTGCATTACACTCTTGTTTACATTACTGTGTGAGTGAACAAGGCTGTGTGGGTACTTACCTAGAGGTCAGGGTTAACCCTGTATGCTGGTACCAAAAATTTTAGTTTAAAATTATTTACACATTTTAAAATATTTCAAGTATGGTATTGTTATTTTTTCTCACCTCTCCAGCTTTTGCACAATCTTTGGCTCCTTTGTGAAGGGCAGCCCACGCATCTTCATATCTGAAGAGAAAATAAATTACTACTCTTACTGTGCTCCCCTTACAGAGGAAGATTTATAGATATTACAGTGCTTATATTTACAGGCACTACCAGAAATTGCAGCTTAAAAAGCTGTACAATTCTTTTCAGTATTTACTGTTCTACCGAGACAAATATACGGTAAGAAATAATATCTTTTAAAGAAAAAGTGATTCATGTTTTTTAACCTGCTAGCTTACATTAAAAGTGAAATGGACCCAGCAATATCAAGACTATACACTGCCTGAAGCATTACTTGGAACCCAATTTCATTAAGAAAATGAAAAAAAACCCAAAACAATATTGTAATCACACATACACTGCCCTCCCCCCCCCAAAAAAAAAGAGAATAGATTTTTTTAAGATATAAAGAAAACTTATAATGGAGATAGCTTCTGTTATTCAGAAAAGATGTGATTAAATACATATGGAACACGCTGTCTTTTCGAGGCAATGACAGGCATATTGTCTCTATTGTTATAGAGGGAAATTATATCAAATACGTCTAAGTTATGAAACATCAAATCGAAACCACAGACTAGGACTCAGTGCTGGTCTTCGTATCTGTGCATTAGAACATGAACTAAAGTCATCTCTCAAACGTGGCTTTTCCTCCAGAACCTCTGCTGCATTAGCACGACAGTACTTGAGTACGGGGCAAGCTTTAAACATAGTTGTCATTTGGTAACCACTCTCACACTCCTAACTGCAGAATATTCAAAAACCTATTAGCAACACTTTGGTTTTCTTCTAATTATCTTAATCTAATGAAGTTATTCCTGAAACTGTAGGAAGCAGACACTAAGAAAGAACAGGAAGGTCATACCTGCTGAGTAATTCCAGTCCAGCAGAAAACTCTGGCAAACACTGAATAGGTCTATAAAACAAATTGTAAATATACAAAATTTTTAAAAAATAGAAGTCTATTATAAAAAATGAGTGCACACACACCTGCACTTGACAGATGCTGAGTAGAAATGTTCCCTACTGTTCAGTTTCACAAACATTTTGCCAACTCTGGTTTAAGATTCATTACATAGTGGATCTTACAAGAATATTTCAAAGCTAGGATTGCTTTTTTTTCTTTTGTTATTTTATGACAGCCCATTCTTTCTTCTTTTTGACTATGTCCATTGAAAACAATTTTTATGAAATAATTTCTTAGTACAGTTAAGAAAGAGACAAGAAGGACATTGTTTTAACTTAAAACAAGGCACAGAAACATCCTGAAAATAGGACTACTACACAAGTTCTTTATGCCCCTCAAAAGAGATGTTGCACTTAATATATTCTGCAATCAAAAAGAAACACTAAGCTAAAGAATCTTTGCCAATTTAATGCTCCAATGATTTCATATTGGATGTGTATGTTTCCATTAGTAACAACTTGAAATATAGAGAAAACTTATTATAACAGAATCACGTAACCAATTAGGTTGCAAAAGACCTCTGAGATCATAGAGTCCAATCTATGACCTAACAGCACCTTGTCAACTAGACCACGGCACTGAGCGCCACGTCCAGTCTTTCTTTAAAACACCTGCAGAGACGGTGAGTCCACCACCTCCCTGGGCAGCCCATCCCATTAACCAATCACCCTTTCTATAAGGAAATTCCTTCTCATGTCCAAACCTTCCCTAGTGCAATTTAAGATTATGCTCTCTCATCCTGTTGCTAGTTTCCTGGGAGAAGAGGCTGATCCCATCTGGCTACAACCTCCTTTCAGGTAGTTGTGGAGAGTGATAAGGTCCCCTCTGAGTCTCCTTTTTTCTAGGCTAAACAACCCCAGCTCCCTCAGCCGCTCTTCCACAGATTTGTGCTCCAGACCCTTCACCAGCTTCATTGCCCTTCTCTGGACTTATTCCAGCACCTCAATGTCCCTCCTGAATTGAGGAGCCCATCTAAGTTATAAGTTACAGAAAATTAACAATGCAGCATTTTAAGGGATGTGAAGATTTTGATATCATCCAAGATTTGTCTCCTGGAAGATGACCAGAATAAACTGCTTTGCACTGTCATCCACACAATTTGAATGGACAAACACCACAAATGAAACCCTTTTTCCTTAAGCCAAGGGAAAAGTGGCAGAATCAGTGAGGTGGAAAGGGACTTCAGGCAGTTTCTATTGCAACCTCCTGTTAAAACCAAGACCAGCTAGGATCTCAGAGCAACTTCCTCAGGTCTCTGTTCAGTTGCAACTTGAAAACCTCTGAGGACAGAAATTTCACAGGCTCACATTCAGCCTGTTGTCTGTCAAGGCCCCCAGGGTCTTTTCAGCAAAGCTACTTCCCAGCTGGTCTGTCAGCCCCAGTGTGTATTGTGGAGGATACTACCTTTCCAGTGAAACACTGGATTTGTACCTCTTAAATTTCATGAAGTACCTCTTGGCATATACATTCCTACGGCCTTTTATGGATTGAGTTCACGCAATTTATCTTCATTCACTACTGGTCAGTTTCCCCCCTTTCACTAAGCACAAGGAACTGAAGCAATAAAAGCATTAAATACCTCAACAACATCTACATTTGCTGCCATTCATTCCATTCATCAACAATCCCATGTTTTCTTTGTTCAGCCTTTTATTATCAATGCAGGGCTAGCAGCTCTTCTTGCCCTTGATATCTCTTGTAAATGTCAATTTACACCCTCCAGAACACTTCTTGAATGCATACTGATGTGTTGTCTTTTCAGCAGGTGGAAGCTAAAGGCCCTTATAAGAATGGGGTTTTAATGACACAGAGAATTCCTCAAGTTGTTTAGAGAAGACATCATTCTCTCCCTGATCAGATGGTCAGTGAAAAACTCCCACTGCGACACCACCCTTACTGGTCTCTTCTCTGCTCCTCACCCATATGCCCTCAGCCATCCTTACAAGTCAAGGTAAGCTACGTTTGTCCCAGAACTTTACTAGCAAAGCCGAAGTCACCCTGGAATTCCCCTGTTTCTGACGATTCAATTGGTTCACCCAGTATTTTCTCAAAGTGATGGATATTTACAGTACATTAGAAGAACCAAAATATTATGGACTGGAAACATGCAGAGAAGGCAGTTGCCTAAAATAGTTTCATTCAAGCCTTTACCCATTCTTAGTTTAGTCTCTGTGCCTTGTCAATACAGCCAGTCTTCTCTTAAAAAAACTTTATATCCAAAACATCAAGATTCAGAACTTAAGACAGTTTATTTCAGACACTTTATTTTTAGTGCAGGGCTTGTTTTTAAATTAATTTGTGTCTACATACTGTGTTTTACTAAGAAGATACTTTAAAAAAGCATATCTGAGCTTATTTGAAGAAGCAACACTCACAGATGTCATTTACAGACATAAACTAGTCTTTCCTTGTAGCTTATACAGGTTGAAAGAATGAGCAATGTACTAAAATGCAGGCGATTAAAAAACAAACAACAAAACAAACAAAACCACAAACCACCACAAATCTCAAAACTTCTTGAAACAGATAATTGAAGTAATCACAAATATATTTTCCACAATAAAAAGGCTCCTATTTCTGTTTTACAGTTAACCCCCCCCCAAATTATAATTTTAATACAATAAATTCACAAAGATTGTAATCAATTACATTTCAGTGTAGTACAACCTGAAGCTTCTATTCAGTACTACAATAACACTGAATATTCGTTTAATTTAAATGATCAACAGCCATCGGAAATTATTTAGGCCTATCAATGAATGTTCTATGAAGCAAAGCATTTGCTCAATAGTAGAGCTAAGCTTTTCTGTTGTCAGAACAGTATTTTGTAAAATTACATGCAAATGTTCTTGTAACTTGCTCATACATATGAGCCATTTCAAATTTTTCTTTAACAAGAGCATCCTAGATCAATGCTATACATTAAGACATTATGAAGTACCTCTGCCTTTTTTTTGCATCTCTTGATTTGTCGCCCAAAGTCTTCAACCTATAAATCAAAACACAGAATCATCAGACATTTCCAAAACCAAAACCAGAGAATAAACTGTTTGAGCACATAACGCGTTAATTCCACTTTATTACAGTAATTTTCTTTCAGCTTATTTCACAAATAAATTCATATGATGGTCTCCACAAAACTAAGTGAAATTTCATTTATTTCCACCAACAGTGCTTCTAAATTATGAGAATCTCCAGCAGCATCACCACAGTGCCCTGCTACTGAGCATATTTGAGGCTTGTTTCACCCACGCTCAATTTCAAACTGACCGATACCTTGTTCTTAAAAAGCACAAAAACCCCTAAACTAACCAACCAACCAAAACCCCAACCAACAACAAACAATTCCCCTTCCCCCTCTCCACACCTCGCCAACTCTTTCCACTCCTTCCTCTTTTTCAGTCAACCTGTATATGATAAAGTTGACAAAGTAGAGTGAGAACCAAAACCTCTGGCTATTCTCTGATCACCAAGACGATGGCTGTCCACAGTCTCTACTAGGCCCTTTGGAGTCACAGCTGTCCAGGACAGTAAGAGTTAGGAAGAAATATAGGACACAGACATGAGCAAGATGGAAATGAGTTTTGAGTACCAAAGATATCCTCCAGACGTGACAGAGATATGTAATCCTGAGTGACCCAGGGATTGAGAAACAACCTAGTATACAGATATTTGAGTTGCTTCAAGGGTGAGCCAAATCACTCCCCCACTGCTAACCACCACAAATTTTCCAGAAACTCAAAGAAACTTCAAAGTCTACAGCAAAATAGGCAGTTGACAATTTGAGAAAAGACATGTTAAGGCATGCCTCCGCTCCCTGTTAGAGAGCTGCTTATAATAGCCAAGCCAAGCAGAAACAACCACAGCACACTGAAAGAAGAACATCTCTGTCCTCCTCCTCCTCTGCCATATTCCCCAGTATGCACCCCAGCCTGGAACAGCAGCACTCCTCTGCATACAGGGATAGAAGGAAATGCTGGGCTACCACTATCAGTTCTCATACTAGAATATCTGCCAGGCAGTTGGAAGTAAAGGTTAAAGGATTTATCACTAGACTACAAAGTACTGACTTCCTTTCAGCAGCGTTCCCTGTACAAAGCGTAAGGCAGTGTGAGCCACATCACTCAAGCTGGCAGAAGCACAATTACTGCCTGAGCACAGACGAACGCAGCTCACTGTTCCATTTTGGTTGTTTTTCTTCCTCCTGCAAAAGATTGCTAACAGCTAAATGGGTCAAAATTTAGATACCTTGCTCACGGGATACACAGAAGTAGACAGTAAACACAGCTGAGCAGGGGAAGAGGGCACAGAAATGGCTAATAACTTTAAACTTCAGTAACTCCATTTCTTAGTGCACAGAGATGGCTAGTAACTCTAAACTGATCTCTTTAGACCACACATCCCAGATTTAATCTTTTTCCATCATACATAGACAATTCCTTTGGAAGCAGTACTATTTTGTTAGAAGCCCTGAAAAGCTTCCCCCTCGTGACGCTTCAAGAAATCCAACTGTTCCACTTTGAAAGCATTCAGGCGTAGTTAAGAAGTTGGCAACAACTTTACACCAGAAATACTTTCTAATACTTTCTTTGGGTTTTGACAATTTTAAGGTCGGGCAAGTCTTAACAGCTCAAAATGACTTCTATTATCACTCCAGTGGGGTACAGAATGGGCTAACCTAGAACACCAAGGCATTGAGGTTGCATTGTCCAGGAAGGGAAAGGGGGTAAAACAGGACAAATTGTGTTCTGGCCTCTGTGGGGACACTAAAGAAAAAAAAAGCCTCTGTGGCTCTGAGATACAGGTCCCCAACTGCAAAAGAGATTACACAACATATGAAAATACCACTTAGACATGGGACTCTGGAATAAGGGCACATTAATGGAGCTGCCAAAACACAACCATGGAAATGATGAAATCGGGGACTGTTTTAAAACAGAACACTGCAACACAAGGAAGAAGGCAAATTAGAGACTACATGGAAACATACCGACTCAACTGCTGCGATACATGGAAATACAGAATTAAATGATCATTGGATCCAGCATGTTATGACCTTTCTCTTGCCCACTTTCATTACTTGAAAAACACCTTTTTCAAAGGAACCTTACACTGTACTAAGGTATCAACCCCTCTGAGAAGGTAAAAATAACAGCAAAACAGAAAGACAGACAGCAATAAAGCAATGCCATGCCATTGTCTGTATTCTTAAGACATTTTAATATTCTATTAGCGTCAGGTAATATGAGAGATAACATGTAAGCAATTTATCTGGTTGATTTGAAGCCTATTCTATCAATTTCTCTTGACCATCATATACTGTTGTAAATACGTCACCATAAAGTATATAAGTTTCTGGAGTATACAGACATTCACCACTATATAAAAATATTTACCATAGGGGTATCTTAAGGCAGCCATAACGTTGCCGAAGATCACACAGTTTTTAAAAGCAATTGATTACAATATGATATTCTCCTGTGACTCATTACGAGCCAGCAGTTCTGCAGCACAGACATGACCTTGATCTCACTGACTTCCAGTAATACTCATTTGGGCCACCTACTTGTACTAAAAATAACATCGACACAGAGCCTATCTAAATAAACCTTGCGAGGCAACGTAGGAGGAATATCTTTCTACTTTTTAACACAAGCGAGGGGCTGCTCCATCCACTTATCCTGCGCTTCTTTCCCCCAAGTGACAGTAACTCATCCTCCAAGGAAAGACAAGCTTCCCCATACGCCCAGCGGCGCGCAGCGATGCTCTTTAAACAATTACGATGATCCATAAAACCTTGAAGGTCAGTCACTTCATGAAAAATTCAAGCGCGTTAATTGACTCCAGTCACATCTCCTCTCAGAACAGTAGGCTCTGTCTGTCTCTCTCTCCTTCCCCTGACCGCAGCTGCCTCCCGAGCACAGAGGCACCTCCTCCCCTCCTCTCCCCGCCGCAGCTGCAGGGCTCGCCAGCCCGCCATCAGCCGCTCAACTCAGGCGGGAACACGGCCCGCAATGAGACCCTGGAGCCGCGTTTCCAGCCCGTCCCCGCACCGCAGAGGGTACCCCGGGTGACAGACCAGCCCAGGACGAGGGTCCTGCCTGCGCAATCTCCTCCTCTTCCTCCCTCCCTGGGCCAGTCCCCGCCTCCCCCGACCCCCGGTCACCTGCTTCCCCCTCCCCGCCCGGCTGCGGGACGCGGGTCCCTCTCCCGTTCCCCCCTCCAGCCCCGCGGTGCTGGGGGCCGAGGGCGATACTCACCCGGCGGTGAGGTCCTGCTGGACGCTCAGCAGCCGCTCCCGCAGCGTCTCGAGCATCGTCCCGGCCTTCCCCGGCTGCGGAGGCCAGCGCCGGGAGGGAGGGGCGCGGGCGGGGCTCGGCTCCGAGCCCGCCTCCTCTCCAGGCCGCCCCCCCTCTTCCGCCTTTTCCGACTTCGCGTGTTTCTTCGCAAAGTTGTGAGCAGGGGTGCTTATTGCTGAGGGGAGCTGAGCCCCTCGTTCTGCGTCCCCCGTTGTGCGAGGGTAGAACGGGACGGTTTCAGGGTTTGACCTCGAGAAGCGTATGGATCCCTGAAGTTGCAGCTTTTTAGAGGTTTTTTTTAAAGACCGCAGCAAAGTCCCTTGACAGGTTGGGACCTTGGCCTGAATGATTTTGACATCAGCTATAGCAGCGTAGGAGTGAACTCCTTAGAGCTACGAAGTTGATCCAGGGACTGGAGCATCTCTCTTACGAGGAACAGCTGAGGGAGCAGGGCCTGTTCAGCTTCGAGACAACTGAGAGGGGACCTCATCAATAAGTGTCTGAAGGGAGGGTGTCAAGGGGATGGAGCCAGGCTCTTTTCAATGGTGCCAAGTGATAGGACAAGTGGCAATGGACAGAAACTGATGCACAGGATGTTCCATCTGAATATGAGGAAGAACTTCTTTACTGTACAGGTGACAGTGCACTGGAACCGATTGTCCAGAGAGGCAGTCCTCACTTGGGATATTCAAGAAACATCTGGATGCAATCCTGTGCCATGTGCTCTAGGATGACCCTGTTCGAGCAGGGAGCTTGGACCAGAAAACCCACTGTGGTACCTTCCAACCTGACCCATTCTGTGGTTCTGTGAACTCAGGGAATTGGGCTTTGTGATCAAATCTTAAAAGTATGGAAGGCGAAACCACTCCCTGTGGTTGCCGGGTTCTTGGGGTAAGGGATAGATGATAACCTTTCAAAATCCTTGCAAAGCAGGTAGTTGAATTATTTGTCTATGTGGCCCAGCACTGTTTTCATTGGAGGCTGCTGGACTTGTATAGATACTAATGATTCTTAATGAACTAAAAAAAAAAAAAAAAAGTCTATTCTTACAAATAGTAAATAATGCAGTGAAAAGTTTTAATTAAGCTTCTAGGTACAATCTGTTCCAATCATAACTGTCATAAGTCAGTCAGCAAATCTTTAGACAGTTCTAAGGGGAATCAGTCCTTTTCAGAACAATTGGCCAGTCTTTCTGGTTGGCTGTATTTTACAGTCACGGTAACAGGAAGACAGTCTCACACCTTGTGCGTTTTCAGTTAATATCTGAGGAATATGGACTAAGGATTTAGATGGATCTGGGAAATCTTAGACTTACATTTAATTGAGACCTCAATTTTTACAAAAAGCAGCTGAGATTTTAAAGTCAAAGCATTTTATTTGTTAACCATTTCAATTTTGGTTGAAATTCAAAAAAAAGTCAAGAGCACTGAAATAATTTGTTACAAAGAGAATGTATGCAGAGGGTATCTCGTGGGTGTGTCGTTTAATACTGAAGAGTGTTTGAGGTACATTCAATAAACTGGAAAACTGATACCATAATCCCAACACAGCTTGTGTGCTTTTAGAAGAGCATGGGAGCTATAGGTTGTTTCTGATGTGGCTTAAAAAAACAGTATTGCTCTGTGGCCTTAATGCAAGTTAAAAGCTAAATTCCTGCTAAAAGACTAATAATGATTGGGGTTGATTCTTCCAAGAATTGAAACTGATGTGGCTCGCTTTGTCTTGATGTCAGAAAGACAATTTTCATGGCAGACTGCATATGAAGTTCTGTAAAAGGATGTATGACATTTAGACCATATTTTTCTCTTGCTTATCTAACAACAATATCTGAAAAGACTTCCCACTTCCCTGGATAGTTAGCACTCCAAACTAGGAGGGGAAGGCCTTGAATCAAGTTTTTTCTGCTGTATTCACAGGAATACATTACAAATGCTGACAAAAGCTGTGCAATCTGGCCTTAGGTAATATATATGTTATGGGAATTAAAGTTTTCAGAAAATAAGGCAGCTGTTTTGTAACCTTAAATTTTTGCCCTTTCTTTGAGAAGTCATATGACTTTCTTCTCTGTTACATATTTTCAATTTTCTTATGAATGGTTCTTGTCAGTGCTGTCTCTAATAATTCCTAGAGAATAAACACTCTTATATTCCATTTCGGCTTTTGCAGTTAAAAAGAAACTACTCAAAGACTACTGTGTTTGAATTTCAATTCCATCTCTGTGTAGAATTTGGGAAAAGAAATGTGTCGAGATAGTATTAACAGTCACAGTAATTCTAGAAATACCAGAGTGGAAGAGACTTCTAAAAGCACATGCTATGCTTTAGGGCCATTATAAATACATGATGTAGAGTTTTGTTTAACTGGTTCTTAGCAACATGAAATTAAGGAGATTCTCCAAGCTGCTTAAGTTATCAGTTCGCATGTTTAGCTTGATCTTCTCTTTTTGTTTCTAGAGTAAACCCAGTTTCTTTTTTTCCTTGTAGTCATTTTCCAAACTTCTTACTTCTTATACTTGTTGTTCTGATCTAGACATTCTCCAGTTTGTCCAGAAAATGCAGAGCCATAGCATTTCCATCACTGAAGCTGAATTACATGGCTTCCTTTTGAGCCCTACACAAGTTATGTGTTTATACTAATTAATTAATATTCATGTATGACAGCAATTAATTTAACAAACAGCACCGAGACAGGAACAGATCCTTCAGGTGTTAATTCAACAGAGTGACATGTAAAATTCTGCCAGGGGCTTCAGGTCAAGTTTTCTAGAGATAAAATTAATGCAGAATACCTTTTTAATATCAATGACCTGTTCTGCTCATTTAGTAATTAAGTAGTTCACAGCTGGTTATTTGATATTAATTATGACCTGAATTTGAGTCCGGGCTTCCTAGTTTATTCTTCTGCTTCTCTGATACTAGCACACACAAAATCTTGTGCAAGTGTTCTGTAAGTGGCGATAGTGGTCTCTGCAACAAATGCACAAACATTCTGTGCTTTGCACATCTGCAAAGGACAGTGATATCAGTCAGTAGCGATCAATATTTAAAGCAAAAAGCACAGAAATGTGCTTGACTGCATAACCCTAGTGGCAAATGAAGATTTCTTTTCTAGATCAGAACCCCTTAAAAGCATGTTAGGCTACATTTCTGAAATAGCTTAAGCTGACCCAAGTCATCCCTTGTCCTTACTTTGCATGATTCCACCTTTTCCTAGGCTTTAGTGACCTGCAATTAGATTGACTTTACATTAAGACTGCTCTGAGAGAGTAATACTGCAAAGAGGCCAGGCTCATCCCCTTTTAGCTCTTCAGTGAAAGACGGTTTTAAATATTTTCCCATTCTGATGATCTGATGTGAAATGTAGTTTGTTTAGGTATCTGTCTGTTTTGTGTCTTGATTTTTGCTTAAGAGTGCAATATGACATTCTCAAACAGACTAGAAATAGTAACCAAAACTCTCAGCCCTTCAAAATTTCTCAGGTTTATGGAAGCAGTTTTGTCCTCTTCTCCTCAGGGCTCTTGCTGGTAGAAACTGTTTTGGCCTTCGTATAATTTTGGAATGCTTGAAGTAGAAGTGCTATATCAGGCCTCCTTTAACTTGGAAGGTAAACCAAAGTCCAGTGAAACAGATTTCTGTGCTCATTAAATATTTTACTCTCATTCTTGCTCCAGTTTTCAGTTTCTTTCAAAATAATGCAAGTGGTGGAAAATTACACATAGTAGCCATTCAGTTAAAGCAGGCAGGAAAGCTCTCGGATTTTCTGTGTCAGAAACAAGAAACTGCTTCTTTTTCAGAAATATGTGTCAGGAATTTGAATCCAAGTTTCACTTCCTACATCAAAAGCTCATGACAATGTTTTGCAATTGCAAATGGCTTCAGGTGTCAGGTGAACACACTGCTGAAGCACCTCTAGAACAAAGCTCAAGCGGAGACCGGAGGCCCAGGTCTAAGCCTAGGAGTGTGTTCCTGGGCCCATCATTAGAAGCTGTGGATGGAAGCCTGAAGTGAGGTTAGAGAGGGCCATTAGATGATCCCAGGGCTCTGACACAGAGCAGGGGAGGGTTACTGAAGTGTTGGTCAATGATGTTCCCTAGAAACGATTTGTGTCAAAAGATCCAGTACTTGCTTCAGTATTGTAACATCGTTGTCACACATGCAGTGGGATAGATGGGGAGAACTGAAAATATAGGAGGGATGGCTTGTGGTTAAATGATAAACATGGTTTAACAATCTTTATATTTTGGGTGAAAATTTAAGATTTTTATTTTTAATAATCTGTAGAATATGATTAAAGGTTGACTACTGGGCATTATCACTCTTCGATTCTATGTATATCTTGTTTATCTAGCTAGTTCTGTAATGGTATAAAGCCTAAATGTTGTTAGAAATACCTGAGATAAACTTTAATTCTAGAAATCTGCTACTACCATTTTAATTGATAAAGGCGAAAATGAAAGTGTGCATTAAGGTCTGATTCAGCATTTCTTGAAGGAAATGCATTGCATGCTGAAAATAAAGGTTACTATCTATCAAAGAGTTATAAAAGTTCAGCAGGGTTAGGTGACATAAGTGGAAACTAAATTTAAGCATAACATCATAAGTACTATTTGTCATAGTCTCACTTATTTTGAGACCCCATTACCATTTCTAGCAGCTTTTAGGAGCTTCCTTTTTCAAATTAACCTTTATAGCTTTCTAATAAGAGTTAATTTGTGCTCTTACCTGTACTAACTCTTGGGAATTTAGTCTCTGCAGCTGACACAAAGCTTTTATGTTATATGAATGTAGAATATCGTTTTATCTCAATAAAGAAAGTTGGATTTGGGTTGGGGTGTTTTTGTTTTGTTTTGTTTTCCTATCAAAATAACAGCTAATAGGAAGGATACCTCAAAAATGAGGACATTATTTAGAACTTCATAATTTGGATTCTCTCAGTGTCTTGAAACTTCTGTGCAATTAAATTCTTCTACATCAGCTTCCTAAAAGAAAGGGAGGATCATAACTCCAGCTACTGAGTGTAGTTCCGGGTGTGTCGATTTTGAGTAAAGGACAAAAGCCGCAGTGAATCAGCCGGTTCCACTAGAGGGCACGACTGTGTATAGAAAAACGAAATAGAGATGTGCTCGTATGCGTTTCTCTGGAAGTGCACGTATCTTAAATGAGCAAAATATTGCTGATAATGTATTATGTACAATTCATGGCTTATTTAATCTCAGAAGGACACCTTAAAAACCCTTACTGGTTTGAATGGCATCAAGCTCAGTGCGTGGTGGCCACCTGGTATTTGAAATAGTCACAGTGTTGCTTTCATAAGCTCCTTTCTCCTACTTAAGCAGGGTGGGGAGATCTGTGTTACACTGTTTCATTTGTAATTTTATGGACAATGTAGGTGATCATCAGGAAAAAAACAGGAGCAAGAGGGTCATGTCCCCACCTCCTGGCAGAATACTAGGTTACGCCATTTCCAATGACTCTTACCTTGTTACCTCTGTTTAAATGATCTGAGGAGATGCACTTTTTTAACAACTTGTTCCAAAAGAAGCCATAGGAGTATCCCATGGCCTTACAGAGAGCAGCTGCTGGTACCAGGCATTTCTAATTAACAGGCCTGTTAATTAGAAAACATACTTGTATAGATTGCATAGCTTGCATAACTAACCTTGATCTCAAGGAAATTAAAAAGATGTATTACGTATGGATGAATGCCATACATATTTGGCGTAGTTATGTTGTGTCTGCATCTGCTATTTTTGTTGTACTTGTGTGTAATTTTACTAGAGTAGGCATTATATCACATGATTATAGATGTTCCCCTAGGCTATAAAGTGTAATTGGTTGGTTTGAGGAAAAACTCGTGTGTTTCCCATGGCACTGCAGTGCCAGAAAATGCTGCTGTGACTGTAGCTACACTTAGAGGGGTGCGGGGGTGTGAGAGAACTTTAGCACAGCCTGTGTCTCGTGGAGGTGTTCCGGAAGGGGCCCTGCCTTCTATTGCCGTATGCTGTGTCTGCACTAGGAGGCTCTACTGGGGTCTCTGGGCTGGTGTAAGAGAAGCACAGAAATGCTGTTTGCAGAGAAGGGACTGCAGACATATAGGAAGCTGCTGCGAGTGGGTGGGATGAAGCACAAGGGGCTTTTAGTCGAATAAAATACACATTTCCCCAGTGCTTACTGCTTTGTTTAAGTTCTGTGTTACTTCCAATTTTCTATTAACGTGATCAATTTCTGCTCCCCTGGATGTCAGAAGCATGGTTTGAGGAAAGTGGAATGGTACCCAGAGTGAGATTCTTGAAGGACAAGCATACTGTGTGTCAGTTTTATTGATCAGAGGCAATTAGCTCGGCCAAACCCAATTAGGACACAGTTTTAGTTTTAGGCACACAGACATTAATCACTCATTATCCAAGTGAACTCTAAAGGGAATTACAACAGATTAACAGAATAAAATGGCTGTCCCTTTGCTGTTAATGGAGGAGTTTTCTAAATTTTTATTTGGTAATGTACTGCTGATTTCATTAACTTCCTCTTACATTAAATCTGCTTTTGATTTTTGGATTTTTTTTTCCATCAACAAGATCTTAATCGTCTGTCATTCTGGCCTTCCTGGTGACAAATATCACCCCATGAGTGAATTTAATGGATTTTTTTCCTTTTCTTTTTCTTTATTCCCCTTAACTCCTCCCCTTGGTTGCTGCTCTTGCTTAAGGCAATTTTTTTTGAAGCCTTCTGGCTGACTGCCTAGCATTTGGCTAATAACTCTGTGCAATTGTTAACTTTTTACTGTTTCAGCATTTGAAATCAAATTCTATTTCCTCAGTTTATGTGGGTCTGCTATTTACTAGTCCATTATGCATCGAATCTAATCCATTTATGCTGTAAGTAGTCTGGAGACAGAGCTTTTTTTTTTTTATCTTCATGTATTTTATTTATTGAGCATAATTCAGTTTGAATGAAATGAAAGTCATAATGGTTCTTGTACTTCTGCAGAACTTTATCACAGTACATTTTGTCAGTTTGATTTATTTTATCTGTCTATTTACAGTTGTTGTGACAACCCAGAGTTGCTTTACTAGCTACAGTAAAAGTATCTCATCCTTCTGGAAAGTACGCCATATTTCAAATTACATAGCTTCAGGCTGGACCTGAGAATTGCACAAGTGAGTTTTGATTTAAAGTGTTGTCTGCTGGCTCTCTTTCAGTTTTCTTTTTCTTGTGTTTTTTTTTTTTTTTTCCTGGTATGTTTTTCATTTGAAAAGTAGCTATCATTGCTGAATGTCAAGGTCCATTGCATAGACAAATATTGTTCATATGAAAAAGACTGAGACAGAGAGGTAAAAAGCTAATATTTAGGTGCCTGAAGTTATGGCATGGGCTTTTGAGATCCCTAAAAGTGGGATGTGCCCATTCTGCAACATCTGAAAATAAAAACATTTCAGTCCCAAACTTAAGATACTCTTTTATCATTCTGACCTGTATCCTGGCACACAAAATGAAAAAAACTGGATTGGACCTGTCTGTTGATGGTATACTCCTGTAAGATGTAGTATTTGCTTCTGTAGAAAGTCTTCATGGTATGGATTTTCTAGGATGAGGGTTTGCGGTTACTGTTCTTCAGACCAAAGCTCTGACATGGAGGGGAAGGCATGGGAGGAGCATTAAAGAGCCTTTGGCAAAATATGTGTAGTAAACTGAGAAAGGAAATATGTGTAGTAAACTGAGGAAATACATTGCCTTTAGAGATGCACCTGAAACCTTCTTTTTCGAAGTAGCAGAGATAAACAACATTTGTGGCAGAGTAAGGGAACTAGGTAACACTTCAGAATATTATTTGTGTTCTCCGAAGAGTCCTAAATACTATTCACAACCAGAAAACTTTCCTAGTATGTATACTTTTCTAAGATAGTCCCATGCTTTCAAATGCTTTAAGAGTATCATACATCCTTTCTACTGGGAAAGAACAATAAAAATAAACCTAGAGTATTTCCAGCATTCCCTTACAACAAGGAATTTTACTTCTTCCAGAATTTATTCAAGTTCTTTTAGCGCAGTGTATCAAACATTGTTTCAGTAATTCATGCATTCAACTTTTAAGTTTCTTAATGTATGTTTACATAGCAATAACATCCATATCTTGTAGCCAAATATCCAATTGGCACACAATTCTGTGCCATTTTTGCAGCATGCCTCCAACAACTGTGTGAAGTGTTTTAGCATGGTTTTATTGTGTAGATTCATTGTGTATTCCAGCAGTATGATAGGGAGATACAAGGAATCTGAACTGGTCTCAGGTTTTAAACTAGAAACTGGTTTCACTCCAAAGATATGTATTCAAGGTCTAGCTTTAAAAGTCTAACTCAGAGTCCTTTGCTCTTGCATCTCTGAATCTCTGTTAGCTTCATAAAATATCAAGTTTGGATTTATTTGTTTTCTTAGCTATAACCTGCATCTAGTAGCTTCCACTAGGAAATTATTTTATTGAGTAAGCAGTAAACAGACCTAAACACTGTCTGTGCATGGCGGTAATAGTAAAGACTTTGCTCACATCTGCCTTGATGTTGCAAAGTCACCCTGAGTGTTTAAACAATATGTTGAACAGGAAGAAAATATATTTTATGATTATAACTGCATATGGTGGGTTCTGGTGGACATCAAGTTGACCATGAACCAACAGCGTGCCTTTGTGGCAAAGGAGGTAATGGTATCCTGTACTGCACTAGGAGTAGTGACAGCAGGTCAAAGGAGGTGATCTCTTCTGTTTAGCACTGGTAAGGCCATACCTGGAGTGCTGTGTCCGATTCTGGGCTCTCTAGTACAAGGAAGATATGGACATAGTGGAGAGAGTCCAGTGAAGGGCCAAAAAGATGGTAAAGGAAATAGGGAATCTTTCCAGTGAAAAAAGGCTGGGAGAGCTGGAACTGTTTCACCTAAAGAAGGTAAGGTTCATGGGAGATCTTTTCAAGATCTTATCAGGTATCAAATACCTGAGGAGAAAGTGAAAAGAGGCAGGCTCTTTTCAGTGGTGCCTGGTGACAGGACCAGACAACAGGCACAAGCTGAAACACAGAAGGCTACCTCTGAATATCAGGAGACACTTCTTCACTGTGAGAGTGACCAAAAACTGGGACAGGTTGCCCAAAGAGGTGTTGAGCTCTCCCTCCTTGGAGATATTCAAGAGCCATCCTTGGTCCTGGCAGCTGGCTCTAGGTGACTTTGCTTGGGCAGAGGGGTTGGGCCAGATGGACTCCAAAGGTACCTGCCAAAATCAACCCTTCTATGATCCACTGATGTCTGTATAATCTTATTTTCTTGGAATAACATATTAAGTTCTCAACTTATGACCATTTATTGCTTCATTCGTATTTCCTTTTTACTCGTACATACGGCTTTTAGAAGTAGCCTGTATACTGAAGACATAGGTCTTTAAAACTAGAGATTGCCCTAGATTTTATGTGGAAGACTGAGCTAAAATGGTTCTTGCTGTAATACCTTTACCATATTGCTTTAATCAGACAGTGCTGGTTTTTTGCTTCCAATTAATCATCAGTCTCTAGGAGTAATTCAGTAATCTGAAATTAGCTCACTTGATACTGAGAGTTCTGAAAATGCTTTCTGAATATCAGTAAATGAAGATTCAGATACATACAAACATACAAGGTTTTAAATATTCAGCAGTTACTGATGTAATTGTTGTATAACTAGAAATCAGGTCTCATCAAGATTCTCAGCCTTAAATATTTATGTTAGTCCAGAGATTTATTTCATCACAAGACTCCATGCTTTTTTTTTTACTATGACAAGCCTAAATATGACTAAGAAAAAAAGAATAATGTAATATATATAATAATTTATGTATATGAGTATATGTGTGCGCGTATATGAATTAATGTAATGGCTGTAATACTTGAATTTTTGCAGTAGCACAGGAAAATCTTAGATATCTGATTTGTATCAGATTTATTACAGAAAGTTATTTGATTTTAAATAGACTATTCAGTTTCTTCAAATTGTCTGATAGGCTGAAGAACAGACATTGAAAAATGAAAAACAATCTAGCTTTATTTACTAAAATTTAGTGATTTGCTGAGTTCATATGAATTGGTTTTACGTACATGTATTTATGATGCCTTTAGTCCATTCTGTCATTATCAGAATAAGAATGCATCACCTACTTCCATTCATTCTCTTGTTTGAAAATCCTTTTCAACAGCTCTCACTTTACATTTCCTTGTACTATAAAGGAGAACAACTTGATTTTCATTCTATTCACAAATGAAACATAGAATCCAGTAAAATGCATCTTATTATAAATAAATCATTACTTACAGAAGTATAGACTGAAAGACAGAAATCATTTGTGTTTAAGTACATATACATCTTCTCCATAAGAGAATTCATACATTCCTTTATTCGAGGCAAAATCTGCAGTTTTAAAATACCAAAGTAAGTTGTTCTGTGAACAGTGGAACTGATTAAGTTTTTAAAATTATTTTTTTGTCTCCCACATTCCTCAGTCCTTCCCATTCTCAGTGCTTCCAACTCCTTCTCATGTCTTTTGCCAGTTTGGCTGAGAATCTGGCAACATATGCCATTGCTGAAATAAGCATGTGCCGATTGCTTGTTCATTATATCCATGGTGATTGGCCAACTGGCTGAACTGCAGCTGGTTTTTCCTTAGTGGTAGCACTAATTTTGATTCATCTCTAGCAATCAGTTTTCAAAAAATACATGGGAATTTGCTGTCTTTGAGAGCTGTGTATCTTTCGGAAGTTTGCAGTATAGCTCCTTGGGAGCTTCCTTCTTCACTTCCTTGGAAAAACAGGTTCAAAGTTACTGTCATATAATACATCTCAGAAAAAAAGGATCTCAAAGTTAATAAAATTATCAGAACTATTAGATCTAACTTAAATTACTCAGGGCAACAGAATGTCTTTTAATTTTGTAGTGTCATTAGAGAAATGGGAGAACCACTAGTTTTGGTACCTATTAAAGTTAGTGAGGTTACATGAGTGCAACTTAATGGAATACTTTACAATTTTAAAATACTATTATGCTGTCTTTTGCAGATCAAATGAAAGATGAATCTTGATACAGCAAAGCAAAATGCTTAAACTATAAAATGGCAGCTATATCTCTTCAAGGACCTTTGCAGTTTCACGAGGTTAAAAACATAGGTGGTGGATGGTCAGATCTGCTGATATAAAGGCAAAAGGCAGATCCTCCCATTTTTCTTAACAGAATTCTTTTCGTTAAGGACACCATTTAGACCTGAAATGTCAAAGCAGTACACAAGGCCAGCTTGCATCTAAAATGCCTTTGTGTCCGTAAGGCATGATTATTATTTTCACAGTGCAGCATCTGTGTTAAGTGATTTCAAGGCGCTACATTCCACACATTGCAGAAGGATTTCTCGCTGCCTCAGTGACTTGGAAGTCCAAAGCTCGCAGGCTTCAGACATGGAAGCCCTCCTCATCTTCCCTGGAGCATGGGAGCCGTCAAACAGAAATTCATCAGCCAGTATAGTCTGACAGGTGAACAAGGTTCCTGCTGAGCAATTTCAGTGAATAGATGCATTCTTCCATCAATTATATTCTTTCAAATTGTCATTTATCGTTTGAAACGTGTTTTTCAAGAATTTTTCCAGCCAGCTCTTGCAAACAAGAAAAAGAGTGGAGTTGAATATTAATATTCCTTGGTTTGCTTATTTGTTGTGGTCCCTTCTTTTAAGAAATGGATTTTTCATTTTCTCCTTCTCATGCAGCTTACAGCTTGGTTAAATTAATTCCATTTATCAATTGTTAAAGTTATTTGATATAAGAAACAGTATTCATAAATCAACAAAATCACTTTATTGACTATAAACTGTAGCAGTTATCTGTAGTATACTGAAACAGGACTCCCTGTTGATAGTAGGAAAATTATGCTTTGTCTTACCTAAAGACTGCTTTCATCAAAGCAATCTTGAGTTTAAGGTGCAGTAACTATTACAAAAGCTTTTCAGAGACACACTGGAGCTGAAGTAACAGATGCCTGCTGATTTCTGGGATTAAAGAGGTTTAATCATGTGTTTCTGTGGTGAATTAACTGTAGCTAAGGATCAAACTCCTACCCAGCCACTCTCTTACTCCCCACTCCTCAGCAGGACAGAAGAAGAAAATAGGAAGAGCAACAGGCACAGGAAAGTTCATGGGTCAAGATAAAGCCAGGAAGATTACTTACCAATTACTGGTGTGGACAAAATAGACTCAGCTTGGTGAAAATTGATTTAATTTTTTGCCAATTAAAATATATTTGGGCATTGAGAAACAAAGATAAATGTTACGTCTTTCCTCCCTGGTTTTCCATGCTCACTTTCAGTCCTTTATACCCAACTCCTCTGCCTTGTCCTGGAGGGGCACTGGTGAGGGTGGGTGTGTGCTCACTTTCTTTGACTTTTCTTTTCTGGCTGATATATGCGTAGAAGCCCCTCTTGTTATTTCTTGCATCCATTTCCAAGTTCAACTTCATCCACACCTTCCTGACCCCATCCCTACACTACCAAACTGCATCCCTATGCTCTTCACAGGATATCTGTGCCTACTTCCACTGCCTGTGCATTTCCTTCTTGCCCTTTATTTTGACCAGCAGGTATTGATTCAGCTGTACCAGTCCTTGCCTTCCATACCCAATTTCTTACATCTGGGCTCTTGTGTGCTCTATGGAAAGCATTCTTAAAGATCTTACAGCTCTGTTGTGCTCCCTTGTCCCAGAGGGCAGTTCCCCGGGGGGTCCTATTGACTAATAGTCCTTGAACAACTGGAAGTTTACTTTCCTGAAATTCAGGGGCCTGATTTTACTCTTTGCCTGGCCCGTATCCCTCAGGACTGTGAACTCCACCAGTCACTGCAGCTCAGGCTGCCTCCAGTCTTGACATCACTTATTAGTTCCCTTATGTTGGTGACCATCAGGTCCAGTATCACATCCCCTCTGGTAGGGCTGTCTAATATCTGGCTTATGAACTTATCCTCCGTACATTCCAGGAGTCTCTTGGATTGCCTAGAGCTTGCCATGCTACTTTTCCAGCAGATGTCAGGGTGGTCAAAGCCCCTCACTAGGATAAGAGCCTGGAACGTGATGCTTCTCCTAGATGGAGCAAGAAGGCTTTGTCAGTAAGGCTCCCCTTGATCAGGTGGCCTGTAGTCGACACCAACCACAAGACTCCCTTCATTGCCTCAGTCTCTGATTCTTACCCATAAGCTTTCAACCTACACAGGGATCTTCTTCATAGACAGTTCTTCACACGCTATCCATTGCTTCATATAGAGGGCAACCGCTCCATCCCTCCTTTTCTGCCTGTCCCTCCTGAACAACCTGTAGCCACTGATAGCCACACTCTACCAGATGTGTACCATTCATCCCGCCGAGTTTCAGTAATGGTAGCTAGGTCATAGCTTGCTAGCAGCACGGCAGCTTCCAGCTCCTCCTGTTTGTTGCCCATGCTCTGTGCATTTGTGTGGAGGTACTTCAGCTGGGCTGTTGGCCACATCACCTTCTCAGAGCCACACCCCTTAATTCCTTCCTTCTGCCCTTTTTTCTGACTTACTATGAGTTCTTCACAGGCTGCACTTTTTGCCAGGGAAATCTCTGACATGGGCTTTTCCCCAGGCTGCTGGGAATATTTGCTCCAGCACCATGGAGCACCTCTTCTTCTTCCTTCTCTGACCTTGGCGTTTCTTCTGCTGTTTCTCACTCTTTCTGTTCCCCCTTCCTGTGTCTATCCAGCTTTTTTTTTTTTTTTTGCACTTTCTTAAGTATGTTTTCACAGAGGCACCATAAACAACTTTGCTGATGGGTGCAACTTTGACTTGTTGTGAATGTGTTATTGAGCCATCTGGCTGCATCGAGCACAGGGCAGCCTCTGACTCCCAACGGAGACAACCCCTGCAACTCCCCAGGCTACCAAAGCCCTGCATTTACACCAAATACATTTTCTTATTGTTTTCCTCCCTCTAATACTAAAATACCAATAGTTGTAACATTATGTAAGCATAGTAACAGTGTATCAGAATAATCTCAGTATTGCCAAGACTCAATTTTTACCATTAAAAGTAGTCACTCAGAACTGACATAAAGAGAATTCCCAGTTCCTGTTCTCTCTTTCACTGTGGATAAAGACTTTTTAGGAGATTCCTATTAAAATATGGAACCCAACCACAAGCTGTGGTCAGTTCCCAGCTCTACCAGTTCATTTCCTTATGAAGTTCAAAACCAACTGATTTGTCACTATGTAAATGATCCCTTTCCATCCCACAGACTCAAATGTAGAATTCTTTAAGGAGTTCAGGGAGATTATACTTTCACAATCACAGTCATAGCTGTCACTATCTTCAATGAGAACTATGACAACAAAAAAACATCAGACCAACACCTCCTTCTCATAGACTTGATAAACTGTACTTGTTCCCTCCACCCACCTTGCTGTTGGACACTAATCATATCCTGGTTTCGTACATGCAGTGGAAGTTTATGTACTTCCAAATTTCCCAGGTTGCCGGAAAATGCTGTGGGCTTTCTGGGCACAAAGGAGCTGTTTGATGTGCCATTGCAGCAGTGGCACCTAATAGACCACATGCTCTGGCCATCCAGGCATCCTCATGTCATAATTGACATCTTGCTTGTCCTGCTTAACACAAAAGAACAGTTGAAAAGGAATTTAAGGCTAGGCAGGTGGTGATTAACTATACCTAAACTTTCTAACTAAATGAAGAAACATTCTCACTGGCATCCAAAACTGAGTGATTTCCTCTTCTTTTGAAAACCGTGCAATTTGTAGTGCCTATTTTTCCTGAAATTCATCTTTGTTAATAAGATCTATAATTATAAAGCAGGAAGGCATAACAAGGTTGGCTGATTATGATGGGGGGAGCATAGATAAGTATTTCTAATTCAACAGAGGATGGAGTTCCCTGATGATGGCACTAGCATGCTTAGAACTGCTAAACTGTTGTTTCTAAACATCTTTATTTGGAAGGAATTGTGGTTCGAGAGATTAAATTAGTTTGGAATGCTCAGCAGCTTTTATTGTAGCTCCTATTTGCCTTATTTTTGGTATTAATTTCTGTCTCTAGCAGAAGTATCACAATCTAGTAAAAGAGACTCTCTGTGGAATATCTGTGGAACAACTCTGCTTCTATGGCTGCAACCTGTGGGCGAAATCCTGCGTGTATTTAATACTGCAACTGTTTCAATATAGTGGCTTGTTCGGAAAAGAGAGGCATTGCTCCATCTCCTGGTTGAGTGAGTGACCTGAAACAAATTTTTCATTTCTATCTGAATTATTTTCTTGATGTGTAAAATTGAGATTGTTACAGATCTTCAGCCTCTCTCACTTAGGATTCCCAGAATGTATCCCAGATGCTTTGAGTTGAGGATTGGGATAAAGAGCAACATCTTGTATAGTAGGAGTTGTCCTCAGTTCTGCGCTGAAGTCTAACTGATGGGAAGCTGACAACCTGCTTCTTTCACTCTGCTCCTTAAGGTAAATACCCCTTGCAAATTCTCTTCCTGCCCATCTCCTTAGCAACGTGCTAACATTCAAATGAGAATGTAGTATCTATAGCTTAGCTGAGGGTTGCTGTCTTTCCTATTCTGAGCATTGCCTTATTTATTCCCTCTTCCTCCTTACTGCTGTGTGGAGGTCTTTGCATTTTAATGTTAAAAAAAGTTGTCCATGGAGTTTTGAAGGGCTGACTGGTATGATGACGAACTAAAACAGATGGCTGTACTTACGTAGTAGAAGATGCCAAGTACACAGCATGTGAAACTCCACAATCAGTGGACTTCTCAATAAGCAGAATTTTGAAAGATTGTCAGCCCCAGGTTGAGGAAAGGTTAATGACACCAGACCCCACTAGGTAAGATTGTGTCTCAGGGTAGCAGATCAGAGAGAACAGAAATATAAAGCACTTCCATGTTTTATCTACGACTATCTGTTAAAGTTATGATTGCTTAGGTATTTTCAAGAAAGCAACCTCAAACTGAGCAAACTCGGGAATTGGTGAAAAAGAAAAGAGAATATCTGGGACATTGCCTCTTTCCATTCTAAAGGCACAAGATAAAGTACTTTCCTCTTTCAAGTATGTTAACAATATGGGTATTTATTCCTGTGGGCTTAGCAGGTAGATACTGAAGGATCAATTAGTGTGGACAGTTCAGAGCAGGGCCACACTGTGTCAGACATTGTACAAAGGTGACATAGTAGACTTTTTAACTGATGGTTTTACACTCTAAACAGAAACCAGAAAAGATGAGAAGGAAGTAGTACATTTATTACAAGCCAAGGTGTGGCTGCAGATGACATGATATTTTTGAAATACAGAGGGGATTTTTAAATTAAACATTCAGGTTAGATTATCCTAGAAGGGTTGTAAGAAGGAAGATGAGAGTGAAGAGTGAGACCAGGATTAGGAGTTGGGGGGGTGGGGGGGGAGATAAAGTGTGTGAATTAAGGATCTTAAAAATGAAAGATCTTCTTCAAACCATTCAGCAGTATACAGGAATAACAATATCCAGAACAGAAACTCTAGTGAAGAACATGGCTTTTGGAATTCCTTACCTCAACATCTCCTGAGGGTGTTTCCTATTTGTATATGAGGAAGAGTTTGTACAGCTGAGTGTGAGAGAGGATAAGATCAGAAAAGAGAACATGAGCATGATCCAGAAGCATTAATACATTCATAAAACAAAAGGAAAGGCTCAGTCCCATAAACAATTAGAGGAATAAGAAGCAAAATAATATAAAACTTACTTTCTATTTCAGATAGGATTAACAAAGGCATAAAGATTTCGCAAGGTTATTATCGTGGTTTTCTGTTAGTGCCATGCAGAGGCAAAGGCTGCAGTATGATTGCATCTCTGATTAGAGTCAAAGAATATCCTGAGTTGGAAGAGACCCACAAGGATCATCAAAGTCCAACTCCTGGATTACACACTTGAAAATCCACAGATAAAAAGTAAATACTAGGCACAGACAAAATAAACGCTGCTAAACTAGGAGAAGATCGGAAAAAGAACTTCATGTGGGGATTGGAAGAGCATCTAAATAGATGTTTAGTTTTTCTTTGCAGGAGGTATCCTTTCTGAACTCATTAATAAGCATCATTTAAGGGCAAGTATGGCAGTATTCCAAAATCTTGGCCATTATACTTAGAGAGTAAACTTCACAGGGAGTTTGCCAACTTGAAATTTAGGCATTGCAAGAAAGTGTGCAGGTCTGGCTAGTTCACTTTTCTTCAAATCTCCCTTTAAATAGTGCTCTTTAGACTCGTGTTCTGTATCACATATTTTTTCTCTCCTTGCTTTGTTGGAGTCACAGAAAGAGAGCTACTACCAAGGGTAAACAGAAAACACAATCTTACCTTTAACACTTCAAATTTCATAAAATAAAAAGTCCTAAAAGCTATGAACACTTTACAGGGTGAGTAATTTTACCCACATGTATGTTCTTTTAGAAAGTTCGAAGAGTCTATTTTTGCAAGAATAGGCAAGACAATGATGCATTCTTTTTTTCTATGCTAACCTTTTAATATGGAGTTTTTTCTAACTCATAGTTTCCTCAATTTTTCCAATTCCCAATGACCAATAATAATTTTTCAAATGTTTGTGGAGACATGGATACCATCCACTTGTTTAATCTAGGCTACTAATGTTTTGCTCTACCCTACAGCAGTTGTAAAGGAAAACAGTTTTAAAATACTATTGTAAACTGGACACTGTTATTTAATAACAATAGAAAAAAGCAAAAAAAAAATTAAAATATCTGAAAAAAGTGCGATTTTAGAAGTTTTGAAATGACATCTGGATGCATTTTAATCTGCCAGGGTGGGAATCAGGTCTCTTTCTCTTGCAAGTTTTCACTATCTCTTACCAATTTTTACTGGAAAAGGAACAGGAAGTAAAGTTCATGAAAATGCTTCAATACTTGTGGTTTTTCACTGGATATGTGAGCTGCAATGTAGAATTCCAAGCTGTGTAGGTTTACATGGCTATAAGAGAACTGAGCTGAGCTGAATATAATTCTTTGGATCTTTTAGCCCTGCAAAACAGAAGGACTAGAAATATGACGTCATGCTGAACTTTTTCACAAAGAGATTAGAAATATGATGTCCTGCTGAATTCCATTGCAAAGAGGCTGTGACAGTAACAATCAGGAAGAAGAGCTTTAAACAGAATTCTTAGATAGTGAAAGACCTATCCTGCACAGCACAACATGAGGCAGAAGTACCTGACCTGGCTCTGAGCAGCTGCTGTGTTCCCTCAGAGTACAGGCGGAGAACAGTGGGAATATTCCTACTGTGCATTGGCCTGGGTGGAGCTGGGCATTCAAAAGGCTGTAGTGTGGCTACTTTCACCTCTAAATTGGTTATTTCTCTCTACCATAACATTTTATTGTGTGTACACAAATCCTAAGGAAAGTACTTTTTCTATACTGCTTTTTCTACTGGGGCAAGTAGTAAGAACATGTGCAATCAGGTTTATTTTACTTCATGTTTTCCAGGTCAATGTTTGTGTTTTGAGTTAATTGCTAAGTTGCATTCCGAGAAGCTAAAACAGTGAGGACAAAGGCTTGTTTTAGGGAATAAAAACCAACATCTTTTTCTCATTCTACTAAAAATATGCATGCTAAAGTTTCTAGAAGTTGATAGTCACAAAGTTATTCTCCCATTTACAAAGTTCAGAAATTTCAGGGTTGCTTTGTATATATAACAGTATTTTGAGCTAGGTCAGGTTTTACTTTTTCTGTAGGTCATGCACCAAAGAAATGACCCTTGAGTAGCTTCACACCGGTGGACTATTTGTGCCACAAATCAATATTATAGCTGCTTTGGAGGAGAAGAAGTAGCTGTTGCCAGTGTATTAGAGGTTCTTTCCTTTTATTTTATCTACCTCTGCCTCCCTACTTCAGTTTTGAATCCAATTTTTTCCTTCAATTATTTTTACCTGGTTTTAATTAATTTCTTTCTAGGAGGTGCATTTATTTATCCTGGTTTCATCACTAGGAGCAGTTGTTAAACCTAATGCTGAAGCCTTTAACATGAAAAATTCTGTGTGTCTTCAAAACTGCAAGGTGTTTGGCATAAAAGGAGGAGGAAAATCATAGCACATCTTTTAGAGAGCAGTAAATGTGAAGAAGTCTGCCCATGGTAGAACCAGTTTGGGAAATGATATTGGATGATTTTGGTACTTCTTAGCCTCCCATTTAATATCTGTTTCACCAGCCATTCTATCAACTATTAGAATCATAGAATCATAGAATCAACTGGGTTGGAAAAGACCTCAAGATCATCAAGTCCAACCCTTGATCCAACACTGGTTACTAGACCATGGCACTAAGTGCCACATCCTGTCTCATCTTAGAAACCTCCAGGGATGGTGAATCCACCACTTCCCTGGGCAGCCCATTCCAATGTCAGATTACTCTGTCTGTAAAAAATTTCTTCTTAATATTCAATCTAAACCTCCCCTGGCACACCTTAAGACCATGCCCTTTTGTCCTACTGCTGGTTGCCTGGGAGAAGAGACTGATCCCCACCTGGCTACAATCTCCTTTCCGGTAGTTGTAGAGAGTGATGAGATTAGAGCTGGAGAAAGTATGGGCAGAGTTCTTGAAACAAACACAGCATCACAGGAAAAAATGGTTCAAACCTCCTGAAACGATTCTTTAGAGAAGAGAATTTTTATTGGTGGAAGCTCGTGAATGCACATAGCATTCTTTAAAGAATGCGCTGCAGAATATCAGCTACACTGATTGAGCTAAATCATGTTATGTTAATATCCGCGTTACCAGGGATAGTGTAGTACATCTGAAGCTTGAAAGTGTTCACTGAGAACTGGTTATTCTCTTTCTTACAAGAAAAATACATTTCTTTTGTGATAAGATACAAATCCTAATTTCCATGGTTTTTCCCCATATTTTATTTTATTACAATTTACAAAATCATCAAGATTTCCTTATAGATTAAGATTTCATGCATCATTTTCTGCATAAGCTGATTCTACTTAGCTGGCTTTGACTCTGTGTCAAAATTTTCTGACAAAATATTACATGTCAAAGAGCTTTCAAAAGTCAAGAGACTAAAGATGTTTTGTAATCTCTTCATGTGAGGAAAATGTATTTGATGAAATCAAATAGAGATACTTTTTGAAACATAAATTCTTTTTAGCCCAAGTAAAAGTTTCACCATCTGTTACAGCTTCATAAAATTCTCATAAAATATCCATGATGACAAATGACTTCATATACATAATGGACTTGTGATTTCTCTCTCTGAACTTGTCTTTTTAGAGATCCTAAATTAATTACTAAGTTTGCTACAAAATAAAGTGGCAGTGAAATGTAAATTCAAAAAACCCCAGTTAGGCGCACCTTTCTGTAAGTTACACTAGTCTTTAAAATGCAATACAGTGAACACTACAATTTTTTAAATTACTTCCCCTCTGTAGGGGCTTATTAACTAATTATATATCAATAGTAGCAGGATGATCAAGTTTTATGTAACTTTCTAGCTTCCTGAAGATATATTTGATTGACATAATTGGGCTTTTAGTTGCAGAACAGCATCTGATTCCTATCTTAATTATATCAGTATAAATCCAGAGAAATGTATATTTTTTCAGTTTAGACACTTGCCTATGAAAATATTCCATAATCTAGAGGCTCTGTAATGTTTAATTTTAGTTCAGTAGTAAGGACTTTTACTATTATTACTATGTGGAAGGCACTTCTTGTTAAAAAGTAATAGGTAAACAAGAAGAGAAATGGAAAGAAATGTCATTGGTTTTTTAGAGGTGTAAAATACTGTACAAAGGGGTAGTATGGGGAAGAAATTATGAGGTAAAACACAACTATATATTTATTTTGCAACGTTCTTTTATCAGTGTATGTACACTGAAGCAGTGTTTTAATGTAATTTTACTTTCCTTTTTCCTCAGTGAAAGCCATCATTTTAAGAATGAGATCCATCTGGTAATAAAGCATATTTAACAAGAAGCAAAAAACTGAGATAGAATAAAATGCAATATCATGATCAGCAATTTCATTGGCTTACTTCCTACATCAGTTCTTAGAGAATACCTTTACAAGAATTAGTCCTATGTCCGGATGCTGTTGCATTTTAATTCAGTTTAACATGCCAATTCAAATGCCCTTTAACAACAATTTAACAAGTACTGTATTTATAATGCAGTTTGCTCTCTTTGAGGTTTTACCTACATACACTGATTTGATACATTGGCTGAAAGCTTCATTTATTTCAGAAACTAAAAAATGGCTGCAATCTTCAATTTATTTTTGGAAAAGTACTTGTTTGATGATTTCATAAAAGGCATTTCTCCTATCTTCTTGCCAGAGGCAGGCAAAGTTTATGCAAATGGTAATTTGAATGCTAGCTGTGAGTTAGTAACAAGGGGATGGTCTCAACTTAGAGCAAAATAACTGGAAGACATTAGTAATGTAACAATCTACAAAAATGAAATGCCAGTTATTACAGTGTTCTTGCCTGAAGAACTTTAATGTGGTTAATATTTTATAGATAGAAAGATTTTTTATTCTGCCCATTATAATTGGAAAACACAAACAAATCTCAGTATCTAAGAATTATATCTTTAAATCGATAAGCTGGCTTTGGGTTCTAGAAAATGCTTCCCACCTGGTGTATAATCATCTTCAGACACTGTATGTCTGTCTCAGGCAGTCCATCTGAGCCACCAAAAAATGAAGGAAAAGCAAAGTGTCACATAGAGGCCTTTACCGAAGTGCCTGCTAGGGCAGCTTTTTCCAAGTTTGGCTTTGTGCTGCAGAGGAAGATGTGTATGTGGTTTCCCCACAGTTGTGGAACTGTATTAATGACCCAGTTCTGAAGTTCTCTTTAGGTGTCAATGACAAGAGTGGAGTTTTGCCTAAAGACTGAACAAGATCTTTACTTAGTGAAACATCAAACATTAGATGCTAAAATGATGAATTCCCAGAATAACCAGAAATTATGTATCTATGCTGGAACACTTATTTTAAAGTCTTTCTAATGTTTTTTTGTTCTCTCTCCTTAAAATCAGCACAAAATAAAGTTTCTGCAAATACCCACTCTCTTGAACAGCATAACCAAGACAAGAATTAATTAAGGATAATTAGGCCAACTCGAGGCACATTCACCAACTAGAAAATGAATTTTTAAGTCAGGTATTTGGTATCTGCTTACTGACAGGAATAGAGAGATCTCATAAATGCATAAGTAAAAATCTTGGTAGCATCACAAAGTATCACCATGTTACCGCGATCAAACATCACAGGGTTGTATGCCTTCCTGAAGGATATTAAGTATATATTTTCCTAAACTAAGTAGCATAACACAGTATCACTCTTCATTCCGGAGAGGATAATGGCATTAAATTGGACTGTTTGACTGAGAGGTTATTATGCAATAATTGTTTATGTTTGTTTCTGTAAAGAAATTTGTTTGGTAAAACTCTGGGAACAAAGATATATCACAATGCACAATAATTGCTTCATTATCTCTGTGGTGGTTTGGATGTTCCGTTTGGTCTGATCATTTTCTGACCTTATCAAGAAAGAAGCAGAACTACAGAACTTTTCCATATTGACTGGGGTTAATGGAGATGAAACCCAAATCATATCTATGCTTTCTGGGTCAAATTTGAGATCCTACATAAAGATTGCAAGCTATTTATAGGTGGGCAGGGAACTATTTTGCAGCGGTATAGGCTGTGTGATAGTAGAGCAGCATAGATTTCTCTTTCAGCTTTATTAACCACTATTATGTGTTGGCATCACAAGTTCTCAGAATGCCTATGGTTCTTATACTTTTAGGTGTTCCACACTGTAGATCCTGCTAGCTGACTGATCTCCTAGTAATGGGATTATTTAACTTAAAAATCTATTTATTACAGTTTCAGTGGAATGGAACTAAGTTGAACAACTCCAACCTTTCCTGTAGAGCCTCATTTTCAAATTACTGAAGTCACTATTCAGACTTCAAACATTCTCATCATGGGTACAGAAAAGCTGCCCAAAACCACCAAACGGACCCCTTTTTGAATCTTACTTCCTTCAGGTTTCCCAATTATTAGTGATATGTACTTATCTGATGTCAAAAATAGCTCCAACGATATACTTTACAACGAAATAATGTAGAAAAATAATTCCCCATAGTTATAGTAAAGTCAAACAGAACAGAAGACAACTTTGCATCTGAGCCTGTGTCTTCTGAATGCCAAACTTTCCTTAATCTTACCTTTCCACTCTCCTGCTCTCTCTCCCATTGAGGAAGGTAAACAGCTTTGGTGGGTTGTGAGGGAAGAAGCTGTCATCCTTCCAGCACTCTTAAGACAAGAGATTTCCCTTGGACTCCGTGCAAGAATTAATCCGATAATGAAAGACACCTTCATATTTTCTCATTGCATATCCAGACAAGGGCCTGAGTATCTGGTACCTGAGCTAGTTAATTCAGAAATAGCTTGAGTATCCATGGCAGCAAGTTGCACTTTATAAAGGTACCCTAATTGTTAAGGACAAATTGTATCTCTATGGGGAGTTCGGGATTTCAGTTATTTGAAGAAACTCCAGAAATGAATGGTAAGTAGGGAAGCCCAAAGAGAAACTCTAGGAATGCACCTATGGCCCTCCAGCCACCAATGAGCGTTGGTCCTTGGAACCAGATTACAGAGAAAGCAGAGCAGTAGCCCCCAGATACCCATACTGCAAGGTGTCAGGTCTCAGCACCCACCATTTGGCTGTTTAGATCTGCTTCTGCTGCATCTCACTATTTGCTAGTATGTCGGGTATTAGCCACTTCATACCACACTCTGGAGCTTCCCAATATTACATTACCAGTGGAACTGTATCAAAAAAAAACGTGAACTGGCTGAAGGGAATGCAAAAACCTAACTGTATTTTTTTTTCCAATTTGCTTGATTTATTCCTAGCTGCTGTTTTTCGGAATTATAACATGGATTATTTTGTCCAGATGCGGGTTCTTCTATTATGTTCTCTGATCAAGCAATTTATTGAACCCTTTTGTTATGGTGGCAGATTGTGTTGTGAGGTTCCTTGAGGGTAATATCACAATAATCTTGCCATATGATCTCCCTCTAATGCTGTGCTTGCCTCTGTCCTAAATATCCACACATAGTAGCCTATTCCTGCTGGCTGTAATAATAAGAAACTCCCTTGCTATGAAATATTGTACTTATTTTTTTCACACTATCAGCTTTACTTCCTCTTCCGCACACCCAGCATAAAATAGTGTGTTTATATTTTTAAGTATGTGTTAGTAGAGTTATTCTTTTTTTTTTCTTTTTTTTTTCCAAAATGCTAATCTCTGCAGCAATAAAATTTCCAGGATCTTGTGGGTCTTATCTTCAGTGTAATTTGTTTACCATGTAACCTAAATAGTATTCCTGATATGCTTTCAGGAATCTGAGCATGCATTTCTATGTTCACTTTAGGGGAGCCAAGAGCATAGCTCCAAGGTTTCAATATAATTTAGATTTAGGTTTTATGTGACTAATTTTTCTTTCAACTGAGATACTCCTAATTTCACAGAGCAGAGGATCAGGTCTTGAAGCTAGGCACTGCTTTCAAATACTGTGGCTTTATGTTGCATAAACCATAAAAGACATATAATAAATCATGCACTAAAGTGCTGAAGTTTCAGGATAGAACTGCAATGCGGAGTAATTATGTCCATGTGTTTTTATTGTACCTCTACTTTTTGTTTGTGATAAAACAATTTTTACATTTTCAGTGAGAATGATCTAAAAAATCTCTTTCTTGACCAAAATGCGTATTGCTCTTCTTAATTGCATTGACAGGATCTGTGAGCCTGTCTCCCTCTCTTAAGTGGATTGCATGGTAGTGGGCTCAGCCTTTGTTTATGCAGATGCATATAAATATTAGAGGACTCAAATTCTGGTCTGTGCAGGTGTAGTGACTCTTATACACATAAAATAGCTGTAGTAATACCCTTCGTTGATGTCATCATTGTGACCTATTAAAATAAAGCCTTACATGTCTTCTACTAAAGAATTAGCTTGTTTTGTTCTTAAAAGAAAGGAATGTTAGAGAAATATCTACACCTAATTTTAACTGGTCTTTTCTCTAACTGCTGTTTAGACTCCTTGATATCACTGTCTCTCTAAATTAGTTTTTTTCTTAATCTAGCTGATTCCTAGTGCTGATAAGAAAGCACTAGGACAGCACTGGCTATTTCACAGTCAGGTGATTATTTATCACTGTCAAGATGTTTGGCAGAAGTGGCATCTTGTATGGAAAAGAGTATCTGGTCTGCATTACTTGATATAGCTTCTGCAGCACAGGAATATCTTTCAGAAACTCCTACATTTCTTGGTAATATGGAATAGTCTTTAGGACAAGTGCTGCACCTTGTGAATGTACCAGTTTCCATTTGCAAGGCTGCCAGTGGTTACTTTGGGCAGCTTTTGGCTCCTTTGCTGACACCTCTGTAGGAGCTTGAAGCCATGTCTTTTCATACCTCTTCTTCCCAACATTCTGTATCTGTCCTGTGAACAGAGGCTAATCCAGGACCCTTCCCCACCCTCCTTGCTCAGAACAGGAGTTAGCTGGCTTCCACAGTACTACCACCCCAATGCTTGGTCATTCCCAATGCTTTCCCCTATGCATCACCAGTTTTCATAAGCCAGTTTCCACACCTGTTTTCTCTGACCCTTGTAAACCATGAAACAAAACATCCAGTAAGCTTTTGCAAGCATCTTTTTAAGCCTGACGTGAAGTTTGGTCTCGTATAGGGAGTTATCTCAGGCATCTTCCTATCCTCAGCACAGTCTGCATGTATATATATTGTGGCAGAAACATCTCCTTCAGTAACTTCCAGGAATTAGATGTCACACTTGAAGTTGTTCAGCGTTCAGCACCTGTGTCTACATCCTGTATGTCAAAAGATTTAATGGGGAGCTATCAGCAGCCTGTTACTGTCAGTGATAATCTACCGTTAAACAACAAAAGGTTTGTTATGGTGAAAACATCCTCTAGGAATTTGTATTTATTGGATGACTGGTACTTAGCCAAAACAGCCATGTCTTTTATTCATTGGGATGCTAGGTGTCTCTGTAAGGCAACATAATTTAAGATGAAACTCCAGCAGCATTTGTTTTTCAAAAAATTCTTGCACATTAGGATTAGAAGCAAGACATGTTAAAATATGTAAGGTTCTGAAAGTACATTGTCAATTTACCGATAAAGCCAAAGATTTACGTGTGCTCTTCTGTACTGACAGTAAACATAGAAACTGAAATAATTTAGAAGTTGGAAGTCTTGTATATGGCACTGTCATAATAAGAGTAAGAGTCTTCTGGTGTGAGTGAAAATCATCTGTGGAAACAAAGCTAGTACCAACCTTTTCTGGCAAGCAATAAATACAGAATCACAGAATGGTTAAGATCAGGGGAATCTGGAGTCCATCTGGTCTCACACCTCCACTCAACCAGGGCCACATAGAGCTGCTTGCACAGGACCATGTCCATGTGGCTTTTGAATATCTCCAAGGAGGGAGAGTTCACAACTTCCTTGGCAACCTGTGCCAGTGCTCATTCACCCTCACAGTGAAAAAGCAGTTTCCTGATGTTCAGAGGGAACCTCCTGTAGTTCTGTTTGTGCCCATCACATCTGGTCCTGTCACTGGGCACCACTGAAAAGAGCCTGGTTCTTTTCTTCACACCCTCCCTTCAGTTCAGTACCATGTCTTTATAAGATACCCACTGAGCCTTCTCTTCTCCAGTGTGAACAGTCCCAGCTCTCTCAGCCTTTTCTCATAGGAGAAATGCTCCAGTTCCTTAATCGTCTTTGTGGCCCTTTGTTCAACTTTTTCCAACATCTTCTATGGCTGAGCCAGAAACCTGACACAGCACTCCAGATGTGGCCTCCCTAGTGCTAAAGAGAGGGGAAAGATTACCTTTCTTGACTTGCTGGCCATACTTTACCTAATGCATCCCAGGATACCATCAGCCTTCTTTGCCATAAGGGCACGTTGCTGCCTCACATCCAACTTGGTGTCCATCAGGACCCCCATATCTTTTTCTACCAAGCTGCTCTCCAGTTGATTGTCCTCCAGTAGATACTGGTGCACAAAGTTGTTCCTTCCTAGGTGCAGGTCTTGTCACTTCCCCTTTTTGAACTTCACAAAATTGCTGTTAGCTCATTCCTCTAGCCTGTAGAGGTCCCTCTGGATGGCAGCACGACCCTCTTTTGCTATGACCCACTTCTCGAGTTTGGTGTCATAGGCAATCTTGCTGTGGGTAAACTCTGCCCCATCATCCAGATTATTAATGAATGGTGTTAAAGAGGGTTGAACCCAGTATCAACCTCTGGGGTACACTGCTAATCAGTGGCCTCTAGCTGTATTTTGTTCCACTGATTAGCACCCTCTTGGAGCAGGATCTCTCATTGCTAGAAAGATGTTCCTGTAAGGTCAGGGATATGGTAGAAAAGGAGACCTGAGCAACTGTGTTGTTTCATAATATACACTCCAAACATAAGAAACTGATTTGTAAATTAATCTTTTTTTCTCCAAACATGTTGCTCCCAATTTTTAGATGAAAGCATCCCAACCAATTTCTACATGATTCTTCATGGCATCTAAAATATATTTGGGACTGTCTCAGGCAGGCTGCAGAGCCCTGTATGATGATGCAGGTCAACAGTAGTGCCAGATTCTAGCACGTGGTGGAGACTGTCACAAGAAGGATATCATGTAAGAAAAAAAAATCTTTTAAACACAAAATCATCCCCAACTCTGTGGAAACACTTCCAAATGCTTGCCTGAAACAGGAGAAAATTTCTCTTTTTAAAGTAGCTTTAACTTGTAATTTTTGGCAGTGTGGAGATTAAACCTCAGTCCTACCAGATGAGCCATATTGCTGCAAAACCTTTGCTTGTCATTGATGGGCAAGTATTGTATTCTAGCTGCAGTGTGTTTCCAATTTTTCCCCTTATGCAAATGTACAAATGCCTTTTATGCTTTCTGAAGGTTTTTGTGTAGCCTACCAAGGAATATTCTTTGGGCAAACCTGTTAAATTTAACAGTAACACAAGGAACAGGAAAATTGCAACAATTGCATTAAGACAAAAATAATTGTTTTATAAAGAAAGGATTTTTTCTTAGGTATAATATGAATCTTTATTCAGCAAATTAGTCTATAATATTTATAGTTCTACCTAGTGCGTCAAAGCCTCCCTTTCTTTCCCCTTCCCAGGTGATTGCAGGAAAATAGGCCTCTATGAAACAGGCCAAATGCACATCCTTGTAGTCAGTGTAGTTTCCTAAGGGTAAGACCTATTTCATCCTAATGACTTCAGCAAGTGTATTTCTGCCGAAGAACTGGAAAATGTTCTTTCCTGTCAACTAGCAGAACAGACTAATTCTTTCTGATGTCTATAATTCCAGCCACTGTCATCACCAATCCACTTAGAAAAGGAATCCTGCATCTGTGATGGTGGATTAAATTCTTTTGTCTGTGCCATGACTTTGAGGAGGACTTGTGCTCCCAAATCATCTAAGTGCAGTTACAAATACCATACTGCTCACACAACCCTGCTAGAGGGGACTGCCATTCTGTGTGAGTGAAACTCAGTGAATCACAGCAGCTGCTACGGAGTGATTATGGATTATTGACAGAATCATTATCAGATATTTGAAAGGTCTTATTTTTTTCCCCTAGAATATGTGAAGAATTTGGGGAGTTATTATTGTTTATTTACAGCAGAGTGTGTTTCAGTCTGACAAAATGTATCTGGAATACTTGTGTATATGGGCTTCTGTCCCTGGCTTCCTTGTGGAACAACTCATACCAGCTTATTTCTCTGTCTCGATTTTTCTGCTCTGTGTGGATTATTTATATAATGCTATGGTGTTTGGTATGTTAACTTGTTAAATTGAGGTTAACAGTACTACCATTTTTGCTGTAAATTATAGTCCCTTCTGTAGCATTTTCATGTGCCCAGAACAGATGGGAACTTGCTTTAAAAACTCTTACAAATTGTTTGTTTATGTTATATTTCCATCCCTTCATCTCAGTAATAGTACTACTTCCAGAATTTAGCTTTTGTGCTGCAGACTGTTTCCACCCCTCCTCTCTGTTTCTGAGGAACGGTCGTGCTGAGATGGATAGTCTGTAGGTCTGCACTAAAAAGATGGGATACTGTACCATTTTGAAAGAGTATTAAGGAATCTCCAAAATGTTCTCCAGTGTCTAGGAACTTGTGATTGTATAACATGCATAGATATGTTCACTTGGTATGACCCACTGTTATAGGACTAAGATCACGGTATTCTTACTTCTGCTTGCAGTTGTTTCATCACTTTCTTCCCCATTCTGTTAGGAGTGTGGTTTAATGCATCCATCCGTTCTGCTCTCACTCATTCCCATGCCCCAAGTATGAATAGTTAGAAATAATGAAGTAGAAAATTCTCAGCCAATAAAAGATCTGAGGAAGTGCAACGACTTTTCAAAAGTACCTTCTGGTCTAAATATTATGAGGCTGTTTGCATTCACTGTTTTTGATTTCCTGATTGTGTTGATGGGTGATTATTTGGAGGACCAAGGGCTGATGTCCTCTAGCACGTTTTGTTTCCCCACATGGAAAATCCCTACCATCTCTGTTCATATGCTTGCTTTCCTATTCTTATATCCTGTTCTAGTGCTTGCCATAAGGAGGTGGAGAGAAAGCTTACATCTCACTTGCCATTCACAACATAGAAGTCAGAAGGGTCATTAGACAAGATGAAGAGAGTGCTTTCAAAAGCAGTCCATAACCAAAAACTTTCTCTAATCTAAAATATATTTGAAACCATTCTGAAGTGTGAAAAGTGGGATAAAATTGTCTCATCATTTTTCAACCTCTCTGGCCATTGGATTTTTATGGTACCAAAGGCTGGGAAAGTCAACAATACATAGCTGGCTGCCTGCAGAAAATTTAACAATCACTTAATTGTTTTGTCTCCTGGAAACAAAGCCAGGAAAAACAAGTTCCTTTCTAAAGAATTCCAGCTCTCTTCATAAACATGTATTTCATCTGAATAAACCAAGCTACCCTGAATTGCCTGCTGGAATATGATGTACTGTGTTATGATACGACAGAATTGCAAGAAGAGGAAAAACACATGATAATGTGAATGATAAAAAGTGAGCCTACTAGGTCTGCAGTAGATATTATCCTGCATAGTGATATGTCTGTCTCTCTGTTCAGCTCTTCCAGCCTCCAAACAGTTCATTTGTCAATGTCCACAATGCCATGCTGGTCAATGCTCTCCATGAGCCACACCTCTTCCAGCAGGGATGTGTCTCTGGGAGAGGGGGTGGCAGTAGATGGGAGCATAGAATGGAAATGGCAAGCAAAAATTATTATTTTGAACACATGAATGAAAAATTATGTCACTGGAAATGTTAATTGATGTGACTGAATTAAGACAGCTCTAAACAAGAACCAAACACAAGCACTGAAACATGGTGCGGACATTTTGCAAGTGCTAATACAGAATCCTCATCTAGAAGACTTGTTCTTAATGTAACTATGTATGCAAACATGCACAGATCCTTGTTAAACTCTTATCAGTATGTTAGTCATTATTGCATAAAAAAGATGACTTCAGGGTAAAGATAGTCCTGGTGAATATACATAATTCCTATGAAAATAAAAAAATGAAAGTGAAATCACATGATTTAGATTCTATGTACATTTTTTATATGGACTTTGTGGCAAAGCTGTATAAATTTGCCTCAAAGTTTCTGTGACATCTCAGAAACTCCCAACCTGCAAATGTGAATTTTCTTTGCTATTTGAATCTGTATTAAATTACAAACTCCATTTTGTATTCTAAGCATTAATTGAGTATATTACAGCTTCACCTTTACTGAAGTAGGCTGGGAATGCCAGGATAAATTTTTGTGCCTTGCAGAAAGCCATCAGTGGCTGTTTGTTAAGCCTTGAAGATTAATTATTCAGACAAGAGTAGACAAAATACAAGCTATTGCTACAGGGAAAACAGTTTTTGAAGTTCGTATTTTAGGTAGGTTGATGGCCAAGACAGAAAGCAGTGAGGAAGGGTCAGGGAAGCTACCTGATTTAAAGACAAAAAATGTAGGAATTAAAAGGCCTTTTAGAGAAGATATTGGATCCTGATGAATAACTAACTGCTCAGGAAGACAATGGAGAGACAGTTTCACTTTTTGCTGAACAGAGTTTCCCCACTTTTATGTATTTACCACTGTTCAGTGATTCATGCCTGTGGACATTGTTCTTTTCTCTAATGAGCAGGAAAAAGCATACTCAAATTTCATGAGAAGGACAGGGCTGTGGTTCCTCACTAAGCAGGTCAGTTGCCTTGCAAGGCACTGGCTGGAAAAGCTCCTGTTCTTTGAGAGCCTTCAAACTTGCCTTGCTCTCCTCCTGTGAGCTCCTGAAGACAGGGAGCTGCCTTGTCATGCTGTGCAAGCCATGCTCCTCTCCCTCTTTCCCCAAGGTTTGTTCACTTGCTGCTTGTAGAAACATAATTCTTCTGTGTTTCTATGACAATAAATATTGTCTTTAAAATAAAATGAGCAAAACAAGTTAAGACAAGTTTTTGTCAGTTGCCAAAGAGATTTTCCCCACAGTCATAGGCACACTTCCTGACAGCCCAGACACCACTGTGGGTGTCTTTGCTGGATGCTTTGAGTTACGTATTACAAAACACTGCTAAATGCTTAGTTATTGTCTACCTGGAAAGAACATAACATGTAAAGACAGACTTTACATGCTGGCAATATATGTTATATATTTCATAGAAACTCAAACATTGTATGTATTACTGAGCAGCTTGGTCTAGTGGAAGGTATACCTGCCCATGGCAGGGAGTTGGAACTAGATGGTCTTTAAGGTCCCTTCCAGCCCAACCCATTCTGTGATTCTATGACTCTCTGTTACCTGAGTAAACTGGGGAGCAGACTACTTTTAAAAAAATTCTTTTAAAATCTTTGCATTATAAGAAAGACATCATTGTTTTCCAGTAAACGGAAAGGAGGTGTGTAGGAATGTATTCATAAAGCAGGGCTTCTCACATTTTCAGGTTATCAATCATGTGCTAATAGAGAAGATATTTTCTGTCACAGACTCATGTCAACCATATGTCAACCACATAAATGAGTGACGTGGTAAACTAAGACCTAGAACATAAATAAATACATTTGTCTCTTTTTATCTAAAGCATTTCTTAAAAGCTTTTCTAAAAGCGTTTTCTAAAACATATCTATCTCATTTATCTAAAGCAAGATGAGTAGGGATTATTTTTTTTTCCATTTGAGAAACATTAACAGTAGTCTTTGGGACCTAGTAGGTTTTATTCTCCTGCTATCTTTTCTCCACACTGCACATACACTGATGTCTACTTTTTCTTTCCCCTGCATTTTTTTCCCAGCCACCTGACCTTATTGTCTCCATTAAGAATGCTGTGGCCTGGTTTCTTTTTTTTGCTGCTCTGATTTTCTTATCTTCTCTCTCCTGCTTCTCTTTCTGAGAATATGTTCTTGAAAGATTATTGCCAGGGAGTATGACCTAGAATAGTACTTAGTTTATCAGTTACTGTGCTACAGGCATGATTAAATCCAGTAAAATATAAATGCAATTGTCCAGAATTTTTGTAATTCTTAAGCTTTCTATGAAAAAATTAAATTGGATTAATTAATTCAGAAACTAGTGAGTAAAATTCTATTCCCATGTCAAGCTGAGTGTGGGCAAAAGCAGTGTGAACATCTCTATATCCCTCATCTGCTAACAATACTTTTTCTGGGATGATACTTTCATAGTCTGTGCAGCTTAGTGATGTAATGGGGCTGACCATGCAATTGTCAGTGTGCAGCAAGAACCAGTGGGTCCCCAAAGGACACAACTGATCTTTTCCATTATTAGCATTGGGTTGTCATTTGCTTTTCATCCTTTGATTGTCTCTGCAAAGACACCACTTGTGAGGCTGTCAGTGTTCAGTAGGAATTGGAGTTTTACCTGCAGTAAATTTAAAATGCTGGGGCAGGTGCATACAGTTGCCAATGCATACCAGTAGCTCTCCTCATAACTTAAGCAAGTTTTACTGATTTAACTTGATCAGAATACCTCACTTTTACCTGAAATTAGTTCTACCCTTCAGATGATCCAAATATTTGAAAAAAGACAAGCTAGTTTCGTGTACTTTAAAGTAACTGATCCATTAATTCTATTGGACAGTCATGATATACAGTCTTTCTTTCTGGGTCATAACTGTGTCATAGGTAAGACTGATTTATTGGCAGACCACAGGATTACTACTGTGCTCTGTTTTATAGAAAATGTCATAAATAATACACCCTGAAATGCCCCTCACAGATACAGAAGACTATGAATTACAGAAAGTCTTTGTGTAAAGACGTTCTACAGTGAGCTAATTAATGCATTCAGGCATAAAGCCACTAACACAAAGAAAAAAAATTAAAAGATATAGCGCAAGGAGGAAATCTATGCTTTTGATTGAGATTTGAAAAGAGAGAATGAATTGATGAAGCAGAGAGAAAGAGGCAATCTGTTTCAGATGGCAGGTTACAGATGAGAAGGTGTTTACAGCAAGCGCAGTAAGTGTGAAGGCACAGAAAGAAGCCTGGCTCTAAACTGCAAAAGAAACAGAAGAGGGAAGAGAAATGTGTTGAATGAGAGAAAGTCCGTGGGTTTAGAAAGCAAGAGCAAGAGAAAGTGTCTGGCTGGATCATGTACTGCATTGAAAGTTGAGCTGAGCCAGACTTGAAGAATCAAAGTAGTAGTGAAGACAACAAGAGAAGATGGGGATAAGACGGTAAAGGGGCTATTGCAGAAGAGCTGTTGTTCAAAGGTGTGCTTGTGGGGCAATGATACACAGGTTTGTTCACTGGAAATTGAATTCTGTTGTGTGCTTTGCTATTGCTTATCAACAGCAAAAGGCTGCACAGTCTGTCCTCTCAAATATCTTTTTAACCACAAAAGGAACTGAGTAGAATATATTCTTATTGCCGAGAAACATCCTGGCAGGGGAAGTTGACCAGCATATTCACTTATTCATAACTTATTCATTGTATCTAAAGTGAAATTTTCTGTCTGTAGTAACCAGGCTGTAGGTAGCTCGCAGCCATGCTGTAGGCAGAGCCCTGGTCTCCCTTTTGTGCTCTGTCCTTCCTTGCATTTCATGCTGCACTTGTAGCATGCGGTGGAACACTCCTTCTCCACTGATGCGGTGAAGTACCTGAATGAACATCTGGATGGGTGAAGTGATATATTTTTTGTCTCTTAGAATGTCACCCAGGAAATGATTAGAGTTCAGAGGCAGGATATCTGGAAGAAGAAAGTGGTAGATTGCAAGATTCAGGCTCGTTCACTAAGGAAGGAAAAGCTCTCTTCAACAAGTTAGCATGGTAGTTATACACCACACCAAGTCATGCCATGATCACAGAATTTTAGAGTGGTTTGGATTGGAAGAGACCTTAGAGATCGTCTAGTTCCAAACCCCCTGTCATGAGCAGGGACACCTTCCACTAGACCAGGTTGCTCAATGCCCCATCAAGCCTGGCCTTGGATACTTCCAGGGATGGGGTATCTGCAATTTCTCTGGGCAACCTGTTCCAGTGCCTCATCATTCTTGCAGTGAATAATTTCTTCCTTATATCTAATATAAACCTACTCTCTTTCAGTTTGAAGCCAGTCCTCCTTGTACATCGTGTCATTACATGCTTTTGTAAATCTCACCATCTTTCTTGTAGGCTCCCTTAAGGTACTGGAAGGCTGCAATTAAGTCAACCTGAAGCTTTCTCTTCTCCAGGTTGATCAACCCCAGCTCTCTCCACCTTTCCTCATAGGAGAGGTGCTCCATCCCTCTAAACAATTTGGTGTTCCTTCTCTGAACTCACTCCAAGAGGTCAATGTCCTTCCTGTGCTGGAAATCACAGAGATGGATGCAGTACTCCAGGTGGGTCTCGTGAGAGCGGAGAAGAGGGGCAGAATCACCTCCCTCAACCACCTCCCTCAACCTGCTGGTCACGCTGCTTTTGATGCAGCCCAGGAAACAATTGGTTTTCTGGGCTGGAAATGCACATTACTAACTCATGTCCAGCTTCTCATCCACCAGCACCCCCAAATTCAACAAGGCAGAGATTCACTGTATTTTTAGGCTGTTAATATACTTGCAAAGGTTGGCTTCTGCAGGGCAGTAAAGGAATTAATGTTGCCTGAAAATGTTCTGTTTGTACCTATCTTTGTATTTATGAAACTTTAGCTCAGAAGGTTATGATTCTTTTCAAAAAGAATTACTTGATCTGTGTTAAAAAGAAAAAAAAGCGAACAGAAAACTCTTGCTAGCATAGCCACATGGACTGGAACAGATTTCTGTATAAGTGTGTTATTTCTGGATGTTAGTACTGTGTCTTTGAATAAAATGTTGAAATATAGTATGTGTATGCTACTTGTGTACATTTCCAGAAAGATACAGCTAGTTAAAACCAAATGAGCTCAAATAATAAGTAGTTAAAATTTTAATGGAGTAAGCGAGGTCAAGCAGAACCAGTCAGCCACTCAGTCAATTACCAGTAAACAAAAGTAGACATGTGAGAAAAAGTCATTTATGCCATGTTCTCTCTGGAAGTCAAAACCTCTTAATCCATAATGGAATGAGGCTCTACATGAGCACAACTCCTAGGTTGATCCTAATTTGTCTTTTTTGTCCCTGAAGATCTCATTTGAAGCACTTTTTTCATTTTTTTTTTTCAACAGTTATTGAAATTTTATATTTAGAAAATGTTTATTACTGAATTTCTGAGTATTTTTTCCCAAATTGCAGTGAACACATAAAAAATAGAAGGGTTATTGTAACATATATTAATTAGAATATTTTTCAGCAGTGGTCTTCCTGATTCCAATAAAAGGAGATTCACCTGCAAAAGTCAGAAGAAAAAACTGTACCATTGGCACGTGTTGTTTCTGAGAACTGCGGGTTTCCCCTATGCTAGGGCCTCGTGGCAAGAAGGAAGGTAGAAAAACCACTTCTATTTGCAAACTTTTCCTAAGTCCCAGAAGCAAAAAACTAATAAATCAAATCTGTTTCATAGTTCCTGCTATTGCCAACAGTCTCTGTTTGCCTGTAAATTAGTAGATGGAGCAAAAATAGTTCGTCTATCACATTACTCAGTGGTAAAAGCACCCCATTGTTCAGGTTCCCATAATAAATATTCATGCTTTTATGGGTTCCTTTATCTGCAAAACCTGGTTAGGTATGCAGTCAGCCTTTTTTATTTGTTTTATTTTCTTAGGAGAATTGGTCTGTAGATTGGCAGATGAGTAGTTATGGCCTCTCTCAGCCTGACACCTTGTTAAACTAGTGGCTAAAAAATAGATCCGTAAACCTATCATCCTTCACATTTTGAGCTTTTCAGTAAAATTGGCTAGCAGATTCATTTAACTTAAACAGGGAGAGTTTTTCTCTTCAGGTGAATCTACCATTATGAGAACTTTTCTGTACATCAGTCCTGATCTGTTTGGTCAGTGGAAGCCTTGTATTGACATTGTGCATGAGTTTTGGGTGAGGCAGTTGTCAAGCAGCATTTATATGTATAGACAACTTCAAAGAGATGTGTGATGGAGAATATGGATGTGGAAAACAAAGATTATCAGAGTTGGGGTAGAGGCTAGAAACTGTATGCTGCTTAGCAGTGAACATGCTATGGGATTTCAACACTTAAAAGCTCTATCAGAGGGCACAAAATGTGACTGCTCAGTGATTATATGTTCATTTGAAACAGCAAACAAACATTACAATGAAAAAACCTGCTCTGTAAATAGACAATAGTGACTGTCTCACTGAGGCTGCTTCTCTGCAACAGAAGGAAAGAAAAGCGAAGCTTGCATTTTAATAACTGTCTGAAGATTTGATTTAAATGGATAGTTTCCTGCTAAGCAGCTCAGATTATTTTTTCTTTTCATCCTCATTTGCATGACAGATAAATTTGGAGCCAAACAAAAGCTGAAGATACAAGAAAGAAACCTGAAGTATCACAGTTCTGACTGGTGGGGTCAATTACAGTGTCTTGATTTGAAGTATTGAGAAAGTTCCATGAAAAAATCATGTGGGCCTAAGAAGGCATACATGATAATGAGCCCATCGTGTCTGTGTGCTGCAATAGGTTGCTTTCCTCTATGGGATCAGGCATACAAGTCTCCTTGAGATGCACCAGCATTTTCAGGAAAGCTCTCTAACTTGTGCTCTCAGATGGAAGTGGCGCATAGTTGGGCAAGGGAGTGCATTAATAGTGCCAGTGGCACGGACACCCTGTGGGAGGTTGACAGCACTGCAGGAGATAAAAAGACCTCTGAAAGCACAGTTCAGCCCTGACTGTTCATGCATATTGCTTTGCTTGATACATGCCTCTGGGATGAGAAAAGACACAGCCATGGGAATTGTACTGTCCTCAGGGACCCTAGGAATTAAGTTGAATCACCAAGAATTAAGTGGGAAGCAAACTCTGTGGCAGCACTTCTTCATCTAATCTTTAAATTAGGTTTACTCTGTGTACATTTAATTTTGTGGCATCTGTTTACAGAAACAAAAAGTGTTTGCTGACTCCTCTTTACTTCCTCTCTTGGACAGGCTAAGTGCTTTCACAGCACTAGCCTGGTACAGTGACTGGTGTATCTTCTCCATTCCCTCCTGCAAGGAGAAAAATTTTTATGTGTGCTCTCCATGTGCATATTTGGGTGGCTGACTGCAAAGGAAAAGAACACCAAATATTTACATGCTTAAAAACAGTAATTCTTCACTTCTTTTGTTTTCTGTCTCTCTGGAGTGAGTCTTTTTATGTAATCCTGGCAGGGGTAATTCAATTTCTGCCTTCTTTGCCTGGGGAGGTACCATGCCTGGCCCATAGAATCATAGAATCATAGAATCAGCTGGGTTGGAAGGGACCTCGGAGATCAAGTCCAACCCTTGATCCACTACCGCTGCGGTTACTAGACCATGGCACTAAGTGCCACATCCAGTTTCTTCTTAAAAACCTCCAGAGACAGAGAATCCACTACTTCCTGGGCAGCCCATTCCAATGTCTGATTACCCTCTCTGTAAAGAAATTCTTTGTAATATCTAACCTAAACCTCCCCTGGCACAACTTGAGACCATGCCCTCTTGTCTTGCTGATAGTTGCCTGGGAAAAGAGACCAACCCCCACCCGGCTGCAACCTCCTTTCAGGGAGTTGTAGAGAGTGATGAGGTCTCCCCTGAGCCTCCTCTTCTCCAGGCTGAACAACCCCAGCTCCCTCAGCCTCTCCTCATAGGACTTGTGCTCAAGTCCCTTCACCAGCCTTGTTGCCCTCCTCTGGACCTGCTCCAGCACCTCAATATCCTTCCTGAACTGAGGGGCCCAGAACTGGACACAGTACTCCAGGTGAGGCCTCACCAGCACTGAGTCCAGGGGAAGAATCACTTCCTTGGACCTGTTGGCCACACTGTTCCTGATCCAGGCCAGGATGCCACTGGCCTTCTTGGCCACCTGGGCACACTGCTGGCCCATGTTCAGCTTCCTGTCAATCCAAACTCCCAGGTCCCTTTCTGCCTGGCTGCTCTCCAGCCACTCTATCCCCAGCCTGTAGCGCACCATGGGGTTGTTGTAGCCAAAGTGCAGGACCCGGCACTTGGCCTTGTTGAACCTCATCCCATTGGAATCAGCCCAACTCTCCAACCTATCCAGGTCCCTCTGCAGAGCCCTCCTGCCTTCCAGCTGATTGACACTCCCCCCCAGCTTATGTCATCATGCTGTATTGCTGCTGACCATTCAGGTAGCTCAGGGTGTCTCTGTGTTATGATGGACTGTCTTGTCAATATGCAGATCTTTGGGTTTTTTTCTGTTATGTGTAGTATTACCTTATTTCACAGCGGTTTTATACTAATTAGGGGTTGGTTCTCAGAAAAAGGGGAGGATGTTGAAGATACAGCAATAGGTAAAGCACTGCACTGAATGCTCATTAATGAGACAACTTGCAAAGTCCTAATGACAATAGAAACAGCAGTGACAATATCCTTGGTCAGTGCTTTGTGTGCATATATGTTTCAAATTCGTGCAAGGAATCCTATTAGAGTTTTAAAATTATTTGCTTTGCCTCAGCAAGTTTTTGTGCTCATTTAGCCCCTTGGTTTGTTATTATGAAGTGTATTAATGTTCCCATGTTTAATGCTTATTTCTGTCATGAGAGAAACAAACAAATAATACTTTGCAAATGGGTTTCTTGGGAAAGGAGGCTAAGTGGCAGTAGGGTATTTTTTGCTCTTAGGGCTGATTACTTAAAAAAGCTGCTCTAGAGTTCAAAAGGTGAAAAAACAGACTTGGTGAACATGTGCATTTTACTTTTCCTTTTTTTGCTCAGAACGGATTCACAGAGCAGTCTTTTGACAGGCATGAGGCAGTGCCAGTTACTCAAGTCTTGCACAAAAGAGGAGAAAGCAGTAAGTATTTGTTGCACAGTAATTCTGTGAGACTGCTAGCTTCAAGTGTAGGCTGCTCCCTGCTGCTGCTACTATATATACACCCCATGAAAGACTGGTTTAAAGTGTAATGAAACCATAGTGGGAAAAGATGTATTCCTTTTGTATTCCTTTTCCACAAGCACTTGGAAACAAGTATCTTTTTGAAACAGTAAAGTCTCCTGTGACTAAAGATGGACATGCAACTGCCCACAGCAAAGGTTCATGTAAGGCCATTTAGAAATGTGTATTATGGCAGTAATGAATGGAGTTCAGAGGGTGTTGTTTGAATGGAAAGGTATGTGGAAGTAATTGAAGAAGAAAGAGGAGAGTCCTTGGGAGGGTGATCCTGAACAAGCACATTGTGCTATGGGGTCTTGGAATGGTGAACAGAGATGTCTCTTGCTGTGCAACGGTGTTTTCAGGAAACAGAACTTTGTAAACAAGCAGAAATGAACCAGGAATATTTTGTTCCATCTCTGATTTATTTTCCTGAAATAACTAATTTCTAGTATGGAAATGCTTTTCATTTTCAAAGAACAGTGAGATTCAGAAGTTATTTCATGTTTTCCTCCTTTACACTTACTGCTACTGGGTACAGTTAGTATTCAGACTTCAATTCTCCTGATCACCTATTGCCAAATGCAATTCTTTTGGGACAAGCAAATACTGACTTTTGTGATGTGGGAAAAGTCACTTGAGGGCTCAGATGAGAACCGTCACATTTTATGCGATCTAATCCACTTTTTGAGTGGAAAAGACTAGTATATTAATTTGACAGTGTTTTAATACTGAAATTAGCTGAATATGCAAATGTTTGAGGAAAAGTGCTCAGTCAAACCAGTTCTTAATATCTTGGTGCCTATTTCTTGGGATTTAAATAGAAGTAGCTTGGCTTTTCAAATAGCTCAACACTTGCATCATCCCTGGGCTTAATAACCACCTCTTCTGTGACACTATCACAGTACAACTGATTTATAAATCTGTCATGATAACATCCATGAAATTTGCTTGTTATAGAAATGTGTTGTGGCAGCAGGTGAAGGAAAGGTTATAAAAAAAATTATTGTAACTAGGGATTTGAATCACTGTCAGGGTTTATACTAAAATTGCCTTGCAGGAGGTACAGCAATTCTGCACAAAGACTGTGCAATTTATAAATGGAAACTTTTACACTACAACACTTTCTCCATGCATGATTAGGCTTCTTTAAAAAAAAAAAAAAGAAGGCAGAATGGTGCAATGCTAACACTTATGAGTGATGCATGATTGATGATCCCCTAAAGGCAGTGAGAGAGAAAATTACCTCCTTCCCTCATTTAAGGACTTTATTAGAAGACTCAATGAGTTCAAAGCTCAGGAAATTATGCTAAGAGGACTGAATCAAGCTTTAAAAAAAATCATGATAAATTATTTTCTCAGCAGTTCCAGGGTAAGATTTCTTTTAATGCGCTGTAAAAGAAGAATACTTCAATACACTATTACCTGGTACTCTTAAAAAAGTGTCTGTCACCACATTTGTGATTTACTTGCGCAGGTACTATTCTCTCCATGTACTAAATGTACGGCAATCTGCAACCACTCAAATTCATATTACATTTTAAATGTAATATTAATTTTAAAAATGAATATGTCCTAGTATCTTAATGCGAGAAGTAAAGGGATCCTTCTTTTGGCTGTGTAGGTAGCATGATACACTGGGAAAGAACAGAAAGTGCTAACACCATTCAAACCACCAGTGTTTTCTCCTGCAGGGTTTGAGAGCAAGACCGAGGGAATGTCAGCTAGCAGTGAACACTTCTGCTGGTAGAGACGGGGAAAAGGGGAGGGGTACTAAACAGATATAGCAATACTTCTTTCCCCCCCCTTTTTTTTCTTTCATTTTTGCCTTGCTCCTCCTGTAATTAACTGTCTCATGGCATTGCCGTAGTGTCAGGAACCACTGTCGATATCAGTGCACCAGAGGTGCACTGCAGCTGATCGGAGGGACATGGAACTGGGTCTGTCAAGTCAGAATCCTACTGGGCCATGCATGGCAGCAGCTTTTCCTCTCTGTGTTTATATGATCTGTGCCTGATGATTTTAGCAGAAGTTGTCTGAACAATTCAAAATTTGGAAGAGGCAGTTGACTCTAGTGTATTATGCTCCTACACAGTTTCCAGGGAGCAGAGAAGAGGCCACTTGAGCAGCCTGTAAAAGAAGTGCCCACTGTAACAGGAACTCTACCCTTATGAGGCTCAGGGGAGTCTATATGTTATAAGCACTCCAAATGGGAAGAGCATCAGCTGGAACTGACACTATGTGTCAGCAAATTCAGCCACAAGAGACAGCTTTAGGAAGTCAGGTTTCATGCCTCTTGCTGCTTTAGAATTTTGTAAAACAAAACCTATCCATGGCTGAGATGGACAAAATGCAAGTTCCTGATTTTAAAAGTGGCATTTGTTATCACAGCCTTTTTTTAAAGGGGGACATTTCACTACCCACAAGATGCAAAACACATATTGTCTCAGGTTCTAACCAAAATGCCCTATGGGAGTGACCTCCAAGTATGACACACATCCTTAACTTACATCAGCATTCATGGATGTTATGCTTAAGAAAACCTGTATGTTAAAAGCATAGATACCTTTTTAGTTAAAGTGGATCAGAATGGACTTGTAACATGTCTCTGCCCTATCACCATGTGTTAGTGTTTAGATGTATTTTTGGGGATATGGGAACAATTTTGTGATTTTTGTTATTCAGGTAGGAGAGAAAAATTAATTATGACCTACCTCCAGACAGGAAGTGAATTGGCAATTTTCCTGGTACAGAACCTTTACTTTCTGTAATATAGAAGTAACACCCTAAAATCCCACATTATCACCTGCAGTTTAATAAAAATAACCACAAATCGTATATTAATATTATTTGTCAGGCTGAGTGAGCTGGGGTTGTTCAGCATGAAGACAAGAAAGCTCCAGGGAGACATCACTGCAGTCTTTCAGTACTTAAAGGGGGCTTAAACAAAATAGGGAGAGCGACTTTTTACATAGGCAGATAGTGATAGGACAAGGTGGAATGGTTTTAAACTAAAAGAGGAGAGATTTACATTAGATGTTAGGAAGAAATTATTTACTGTGAGGCACTGGAACAGGTTGCCCAGAGAAGTTGTGGATACCCTATTCCTGGTAGTGTTCAATGCCAGGTTGGATGGGGCCCTGAGCAACCTGGTCTAGTGGAAGGTGCCCCTGCCCATGGCAAGGTTTTGGAACTAGATGATCTTTAAGGTCCCTTCCAACCATTCTAGAACTTTCTGATTGTCTGATTAATGATAGATCATCTAATTTATTTGTATCTGTGCCAGCTCTGAGGGGCTGCAAGCAACACTTGAAAGGCAAGGGAAGTAAAAGAACATTACTATTTTTGTTGGCTTTTGAGCAACTTAATACCTGTTCCCTTATTTGGCATAACATCTTCCCTTTGAGATTACTTGAGATTACTTCACCAACTCAGACAAATTATCTGCATTTTAATAGTCACTTAGGAATTACATGTGAATCAATTCTCTGTAGTCTTGATCAAGACTAATGCTTTCCTAATACCATATCTTCACAGCATCATAAAATAATATGAATTTCAATGAGTTTCTTGAATCTACCAGACAGAGTTGAACATTCCCACTTTCCCTTTATTATATGGAAATATGTTTTTTTCTATACACAAAAAATGTCCATTCTTTTTCAGATTGACAATATTAAGACCTATAAAAGCAATAAATCAAAAAAGAATAACAGTAACATATCCATCTTAAAATTGCTCTCTTAATATGTTGCAACAATTGCTCTCATAAAATAGCAGTTGCCTTGTAACTACCGTCACAGAAGAACAGGAACTACTCTTCACTGCAAGTGCAGCAGACAGGAAAATAGCATTGGCTATGTCTAGATTAACTGCATGAAGTCTGCTGTTGGGACAATTAGGAGCATGTGTTTGATAAACAATTTAGATTTAACCAGTATCTACATACTTTCACATAGCTGCACATATCGGTAAAAGCAATATGCTTCCACATGAACAGGCTTACTGGAAGTTTGACTTAAAAATCTCAACACAAACCATTAAAGTGCTGGCTTCATCATAATTAAAAACTAATCAGGCCCATCACTGCTGAAACATCAGCTTCTCTTGTTTGTATACAGAGTACATAATTAATTTATTTAAATATCAGCAACAGATTTCATCAAGGCTCCCAACACTTCATCTTACATGCCTGTGAAGGATGTGAAGTTATTGCTACCAGCCATCTTAGTTGGTTTAGCACAATATAATTCAGACGTGGCCTTGGACACATCCTTTAAAATCTTTGAGGCTAGAGTGTCACAGGCTACTCACTATGCTGGTAGCTTTGCACTTTTATGCCAGTAGTGCCTTTTCAGAACATTTACAGCTTTTTTTCTTTACTTATTTTTCCCTACAGTGACATAAAAACATCCTGTAAAGGCCAGGATTATCGCCAGACATGTATGCATGTGGCTGGGAGAGAAAGAGGATAATTGCATCCACATCTAAAGTGAAAAAGCATTTTACTTCCAAGAGTGACTGCACTCAATTCAGTGGGTAACTCTCATTTGCTTAGCTTTGCTGCCCACCGGGACTGAGAATAGCATCCTCCTCTATTCTGCCACAACTTACTTTCCCTGCTTCCCAGATGATCTGTAATTTCATGAATGCCTAATGGTCGTTTTGTTGAAAGGAATTTTTTGACACAAACTACATGTTGGATAAAAGATGCAGATTGTACAATTAGCATGAAGAGAAAAAATGTTCCCGAAAGCATCAGATCCTTAAAAATGTAGGAAATTGAGTGTATTAACATTAACTTCTGCATAATGAGATGTGCTTGATGTGATGAATTAATGTATTAGCCTTTCACCCTAGAAACCTGTGTTCAAAACTGGAATCATGCAGAAATTAATTTGGTAACTTGATACAATTTTCTTTTGAACATTAACACACCTTATACAAGTCACAGCACAGTCTGATCTGCCTAACTTCTGAAGAGCAGGCAACTGAATCATCATGGAACACATCCAGTTCTCTTCTGAGCACCTACAGGGTAATCAGGATCCATTGGTCCAATGCTTTCCCATGAGTAAAGTTGTTGCTGTTGTAGGTTTTCCCTTTGTTCAGCTTACTTCTGTGCTGCTAGTACATACTTGTTGAAAATGTGACCCTGTGGTTTTGCAATATAAATGTAACAGTCTGTTACTTAAATTTCGTTTAATTATGACACAAAGAAAAGTCGTCTTAGCTAATTATTTTGAGATTACGTGCTCTGAAATAGAGAGAGGTTTAGAGAGACACAGTGCTTCAGTGGCCAAAAATAAATAAGCTGTGAAAAGAGGGACCTTATTAGAATTGTTGTTTTTCATCACTGTGCTCCATTACATTATGTCAAAATCAAATTGCATTAGGCTAGCAGAGCACCAGCAGACATGCACATCCAATGAAGGCTTTCCAAAGCATGCTCCCATTTTATTATGTGCATTGTAGGCAGTACTTAAATATTTAACTGAGTACAAATTCCACTTAGAAGCATTTTAAAAATAACTGTTGATACATTCTTTTTCACACTTTTAACAGCAGAATAAGCCTGAGGCTTTGGGTGAGGAGAGGAGACAGCTACCCAAAGTGCTCAATTTTTCAACTATGCTGAACAAGTAAGAATCAGCAAGAATTCAGTGCAAAATCCTTTGTGCTAAGTCCTTGGGACCATTAAAGACTGTTAACGAGCTTGAGAAAGTTAAATGTAAGCAGCTAATTCAGGATCAGACCTTCAGATACAGGTATAACTTTTTTTCGAAACCCAAACACATATATTTTGATTTGCATGGTAGCACATTTATGTGTTTGTAAGATAAGGATGAATAGTTCTCTTCCTTTTTATTTATAACCTATCTGAAAAGATGTCTGCATACTCGTGCAAATGTACAAGTTGTAAGAGGTATTCTTGGCTTTGATATTTGCCAGCCTGCCTGTCAGAGCAGTACAGTCTGTAATGTAACTGCTGGATCTGCTGTAAACTGGAGCCAGAGAGCCATGAGTTTGTTTTTCTTTCATGGATTAATCTCTTGGGTTATGTTTTGTTCTTAGCCACTGAGATGCACTGTGTTCCACCAGTTAAGGCTACATTGAAAGTCCCCCATGTAGTCAGCCTCCCACTGTGCCTGAAACACCTGCACACTTGTAAATTTGACGCAGTCTTTGTTCCAAGTCACTACTCTGCCAAGGCTATGATTATAAAAAATAAAAAAGCTCAAAAAATCAGTTTACCTTATGCAAAGAAACATCTTTGCATAAAATGAAGCATCCCATTAACATTTTGGCAGTGGAAGCATTAGGTATCCATGTTTAGACTTCTGCACATGCATGCTAGTTTCACAGCCTGAGCAAGGAAGTGACCAATATCTGCCTCAGTTCTGCTCCTAGTCAGTAAAACTCACATCCCCCCCATGTGTTTCTGTTGTATTCAGTGTACTTGTGGCACTCTGGCATCTATCTATTCATCACAAAACAGAGATCCATAATTGTCCCTCCTACCCTGTAGTGGTGGGCCATTCAAGCAATGTCAGACTTCCTCTTGCTAACTGCCTCTGGCAGTCTAGGCAGCTCACTGGCATGGCTCTAACATGGGAAGTGAAAGGTGCTCCACCACTCTTACACCAGTAAATGCAGGCATTTACTGTGGAGTAGAAGGAAATGCAGTAGAAGGCATTGAAAGAGAGCTACAGACCAGAGATGTCATTTCCTGAGCAAGGTCAAGGACTAGCAGCAATTATGTAGACAGTGGCTCCCACTATCACTCTGAGACAAGTGAGTTTTGTGAAGTGCCTAACCTAAGAAGAGGTTAAACATGAAGTACTTAAACCTGGAGCTCTAAGACAGACATCTGACCTGGAGAGAATGAGAGTTCACATGCAGCTCAAAAAGTGTATCCTTCTGACGCCTAACACTTTTCTCCTCAGCATGCTGCAGTTGTGTTTCCAACTTTAGTAGTACCTATGGTATTCTTCTGTGTCTCACCTTCAGCCTTGAGACATCTCTCCCATATAAAAGCCGCAAAACCTTGTCTCATCTACAAGTGGCTCAATTCATCTCTATAAACTATTATCCACCTCTTTCAACAGAATAACACAAGGATGAAGCTGTAAGCATAGCATAGCCCTTTCAGCAAATTCATTATTCTCGTCACACCTCTGTGTGGGAAGCTGGGGTGCAGCAGTGTGGAATGTCGTGTAGAAATGACATGTTTCCTGTCTTGCCTTCCAAACCGCTCTTTTTTTATCTTGAACTGCTAAAAACAGATGCTAAGGATGCCTCTTGAAGTGATGACTTTGCTATGGTCAAAGAGCAATTATTAGTTCATGTCAGCATGATGCCAGACACTGCTAAAAGTTAAAATCCAGCCTTTCTCTAATGTCAGTTTATTCTGAAGCACATGAACATCTGTAATAGAGAAACATTTCCCCATGAAACATTTTCCTATGAATCCTGGCATTTTACTTCTCTACACTTCAATTATTCTTGACTAAGAAATGCAACAGGAGAATTCCAGCGGCTACCCAGTGGAATAAACAACAGCCTTTATAAATGCAAAGACAATAAATAAGCAAGGTGATAAGAGCTGGGTATCTGTCAATTTAAATGGCATTCAGCATGTGAACTTTTAATTGAGATGAAGCATTGTGGCACAATGTATTCCATTTATTACTTTCCATTGACTTTCACGTGACCTATTTTTGTATCTCATGACAGGTTCATCCCTCTGAGAACTTCACAGGCAAAATGATATTTTCCTTTTCTGTCTGCTCAATTGTGGTCTCAGTTTGAAGCATTTATTAACATTCACTGCTAAAAGAAATAATGCCAAAGGCACGAAAGATTGCCTCATACCCCTCCTCCTGTTATTTAATTTTCCTCCTGTTTCTTAACCTTACTTATCTTTTGCTCTGGAAAAAGTATTTGGTGATCAATCTTCATGGTTTCCTTTTTTGGCCAATTAAAAAGAACAGGAACCAAGAAACATCAGCAACTGTTGTTAATGTTAGTCCTTAAAAAAATTGCAGGCATATGTTAAAGAAGTGATTAGTAATTATGAATCCCAGTCACCAACTTTTGGATTCATACAAATATTTTTATCTACAGCTTCTCTCTGTGTTTATTTGCTTTCTATCAAGGCGACAAGAATGTAATTTCAGTGGGTTTGGCTGTAAATACATATTTCTGATAACTCTTACTTGTTCGGTGAATATCATCTTCCTGAAGTAAGTAGGGATTCTGCTATGGGCTCTGCTTGGATTAGCTCAGTTGATCAGAGCATGGTGCTAATATAACCAAGGTTGTGGGTCTGATCACTGTATGGGCCATTCACTTAAGAGCTGGACTCAATGATCCTTGTGGGTGCCTTCCAACTCAGAATGTACTGTGATAAAAGATCTTCTGGTTTCAGCTAAATAATGGTTACTCTATACCTTTGTATTTCAAAAGCAAAATGATTTCAAGTCCTGCTTAAAAAACTAGTGGTATAATAACAGAGAGTTCATGAATGTGTTAGGTCTCGGGGACACTACTGTCCAGATAAAATGTTTGGAGACCACTAGAATCCAATGCATACCAGCTAGGCAGTGTCAGGGTAAGGATCTATATATCCATTAGGAAAAGGGAAAAACAAAGATCTTTCCTTTCTAACCCATATACCCAAATCCAATATTGAAGGCCTTTGGGAACAGTGTCATTTTAAAAGCTAATTTTGAAGAAGTGGGGACTAAATATTTTTAGGATGTTCATACTAGTCTACAGAATTTATAGGATAAATTGTTACATAAGTTACGTTTCTTGTGTGAAATAAGTATCTGTTAAGAAAAAACGACACTAGATTATATTCTAAAAATATTGGAGAAAGTTTGATACATGCAAAATCAAAATGATCATTTATGTAGTAGGAATATAGTAACTATTTACTTTTGAGAGTGGTACCTGGAATGTATAAATGCAGATTTGGCTAAACATAAAAATAATTTCTAGTGTATTCTCAATTAGTGTATTATCAATTATCAAATTATCTGATTATGCTGAACTTGTTCAACTATTTTATGGTTTGTTAAAATTCAGTAAAGCTTATTTAAATCTCTTCCAGTGTCCCATCCAAAATAGTGCACATTCTTTAAGCAGCATCCCTTCTACACAAACCTGAGGTTACTGTAAATTTTTATCCAGATGCTCATTAAGAGACAAACAGGCTGTTTACCTTTGGTCAAATAGTTCCCAAGAGCTAACATGAGGATTAACACTGGTATGTCAAATACTGCAGAGTGAATTCCAAGCCTCCAACATGCTCTGCATGAAAGATTATCTGCATCCTCTGTAACCTTTTAATCTGCAGCCCAGGAAGTCATCAATTTAAATTCCTGTATTGAAATAAACCAACAAATACTGACATTCATTTGCTCTCTGATTTATATTTATATTTATATTTACTTAGCCTTTGTTTTCTGAAAATCTCCTTTTCTTGCTATGTAATATAGCAGTTCTTGAGATCATAAAGTCATACACAATTTTCTTACTCCAACGACTTCATTTGGTTTTGTTGCAGGATAACTTATTTCATCCTGAGTTGTAAAAGGAAAAGAACTGCATATTACCATTTTGATTTATTGAGAAGAGAGTTAGAGCCTAACAGGTTAGTTTCTGTCTCCACAGTAGAGCATATGATAAGATCTTGTTAGTAAAAATGCAGGACCTTCATCTCTCATAGGTGGTTAGAAGTGCTGTGGGAATAGAGCACCCATTACATGGACAAAGTGTATTCTGCAGCCAGGAGCAAATGGGAGCTTGATTTGCTGTATTGTCAAGGCTGAGAGAGTGGTATTAAGAATGATCCTGTGGTTAGAAGCTGGTGGTCCATGAAAATAGCAAAATATTCAGTTTTCAGGAAAAAAATGGTTTCAAGTTTAATGATTTCTCATGGATATTTTTGCTCCTCTGAGGAATGTAACCCCTTCCCCAAGAATGCAACATCCACAACATCCCATTAGATCATACCTAGATCTAAAGGTTATTTAGAAAATTAAAGAGGAAGCATGGACTGTGATGCGTGTTTCAAGGCTGCTTGCTTGTCAGGTGCTAGAATACATGAAGGAGATAATTGGAATGGTGTCTAATTGAGATGGTCATGGAAGCATTGCTGAAGGTGACTGGATTGTACCAGCAATTTTTTTTTAGTTTACTGCCTACAGACTTTACTAAATGCTACCAGTCTCAAACATGAAAGCAGCAGCTACTACTTTATCAAGGTTGTTGCTTAATTCTTTTTAAATGGCAAAAAAAAAAAAAAAATAAATCACAGCCCTTTCTTCTAGCATAACAGTCTGAGCAGGCATTTATGCAAGTTTTGCTTTTGAGTTTGTTATTTAATAATAATTTGTTAACTGCAAGGCAAACAAAACTGAAGTGAGATCGTAGAGGCATGGAACCCTGAATGTTATTTCATACTGATACATTGCATTATTGCATGCATTGATAGGAGTTACACATTAATTGTTCCCTTATGTTTGGCTCATGTTCTATGCAGCTTAGGATATAATTTTGCAGAAAATTTAAGTTCCTAAATAAATGTGCTCATTATTCCAATTTATTTAGCTATACTTAACAAACATCTACCTAAATTGTGAAGTAAAGTACGAGACAAGTGCAGTGGCACTCTGATTAAATAACTAGTGAGTTCTCACTTGCTACCATTAACATATTTGTAATTAATGAACAAAATTTCATCTTCCCACCTTCTCCAATTGACTTACAGAGTTGACTTGAAAGCACCATTAAAAATCAAGTCTTCTTCACAGGAGTCCTACAAATCCTTCTGTTTTGTCACTACGTCTCACACATTCCCACTTCAAGTACTATCTGTAGCTATCACTCTATGTCAACAATGCACACTTTCTCACCAGGTGCAAAAAGCATGACTATTCATGTTCTTTATTTTAATTATGCCTTGCTCTTGTAGTTACTCTGCCTCAGGTATCTTAAGTATTAATCACTTCACAGTCACTTGTGCTAACGTGAGCTTGGCTATCCATTTACCTTGCTATCATCAACAAACCAAAATGCGCTGATTACATATTTGAAAGCAGACTGGCTCACTAGTTTTTCGCTGTGACACTGTAAATTTTTTTCAAATGTGTACCAATCAATCTCATTCTTCAGTTCATTTCCTCTCCTCGGACATCTTTCACTGTATTAACTTGTCTGGTAGGCACACAATTAAAAATATTCTTTATAAACTCACTTGTAGCCTCTCTGGAGCAGCTTTTTATTTTATCTCCAGACTCATTTTACCTTGTCGTATCATGTTTTCTTCTTTTGGAAATAACAGTAATTCCCTCTTTTATTCACTGAAATATTGCTAGGAAGCCTTCAGTTTGTACTCTTTTTCCATAACACAGGGATTCTAAGATGGTTAAGTTTAGGAAAGAGCAGAAAGAGACTTTCCTGAGCTATTTAAGCTGTTGCAACTTGCTAACAGCATTAGAAGTAGGCAGAACATGAGCCAGCAGTGTGTCCAGGTGGCCAAGAAGGCCAATCCTGACCCTGTATCAGCAACAGCGTGGCCACCAGGACTAGGGCAGTGACTGTCCCCCTGGACTTGACACTGGTGAGACTGCATATCAAGTACCATGTTCAGCTGTGGCCCCTCACTACAAGACATGGAGCTACTGGAGCACGTCCAGAGAAGGGCAACAGAGCTGGTGAAGGGTCTGGAGCACAAGTCATTTGAAGAGCAGCCAAGGGAGGTGGAGGTGTTTAGCCCAGAGAAAAGGGAGGACCTCATTACTCTCTACAACTCCCCGAAAGGAGGTTGTAGCCAGGTGGAGGTCAGCCTCTTCTAGCAGGCAGCGAGTGACAGAACAAGAGGAAATGGCCTCAAGTTGTACCAGGGGATGTTTAGATTTGATATTAGGAAACATATCTTCACAGAAAGGGTTGTCAAGCATTGGAGCAGGCTGCCCAGGGAAGTGGTTGAGTCACCAAACCTGGAGGTTTGTAAAAGATGTGTAGATGTGGCACTTGAGAACATGGTTTAGTGATGGATTTGGCAGTGCTGGGTTAAGGGTTGGACTCAATGATCTTAGATATTTTCCAAACTTAGCAATTTTATGGTTCTGTGCACTCATTACTGTGTTAACATTAGCTAACAGTACTCTAGGCATCGCTATGCTACCATTTCTCTAGCTTTTTATTTGCTGCTCGACTTCTTAACAGGATATATTTTTTCAGCTCTCTGGAAACCTTCTATACCTAACAACGTGCCTCAATATTTCTGCTAGGTCAAGAAGATAGCGTTGCACTTCAAGAAAAAAATGAACACTTAAATGTCTGTTGGGGGATAGCAATGACAATAAGAAGAAGTCTACAACACATGGTCTTCAAAGAAAGACCAAGTGAATTGGTATTACTGAGAGTAAGAAACAGAAGACTGAAAAGAGTTGCATTAACAGTCTTCAAGTACATAAAAGGCTCCTTCAGAAAGAAAAAGGATGATGCATTCTCTGTCCATGGCAATTAGGTAGAGAAATACTGAGCTAAAGTTGCAGCAAGAAGATTTGCTCTAAGTCCTATGGGACGTTGGCATACATAAGAAATTAATTATCATGTGCTCTGTATTGGCTCAGCCATTCTAGCCAGGTTCTTTAGGGTTTGCAGGCTGGTTCTGTGAAACAAGTTACTATATCAGTTATTTTTTGTTATTTCAACTCTAAAAGTTCTTTGACCTTTTAATTAAATTATGGCCCTGTTTTATTAGGTGTCCCCTAAGCACAAAAACAGTCCCTGCCCTGAAGTGACAACTCAGAGTATTAAAAAACATTATCATTGATTTTTTGCTTTGCAGTAGGACTTAAAAAATGCCAGGCATGGCTTTAACTCCTCTGTGCAAGACAGAGTATACATACCTGACTATACATACCATACCACAGCTATCCAAGAGTATTATAGCTAAAAGGCCACCTGCTCTGCAATGATATAGAATAAGGTCTTTTTAGGTTCTCAAGCAACCATTGCCCAAGATAGTACTTGCAATAATTAGTGATCCTATTTTAGGCTCTGTTTTCCATAAAACTTTAAATTAATTAATTTTTCACTTTTACTTTGGAGGGCCCTGTGAAAAATAATTTGGTTACAACATATCCATGCAACAAGAATAAGTTTTCACTCTGTTACCACTCAGAATGGAAAAGATGCAAAATATAGAACTATACAAAGTCACTCATAATTTAAGTAGCTTCTGAAGATACTTCTTACCATTTCTTGAAATCTGTTTTGTTATATTTCAGCTAAGCGTTGAAGACCCACAGTGAAAATTGTTCATTTGTTTAAAGGGAGACAATCAAGATAAGTCTTTTATTTTTGTAAATAAGGAAATATACTGTATACATGATTGAACAAGATTACCAAGTGTTTTAGTAAGAAACTGAGTGAAGAGTAATATTAAGTCATCATTGTTCAGATATCATCATCAAGCTTTCCACTTTTACAGCATCTCTCATTTAAATCTTAGAATGCTGAAAAAATATTCAAGAAGCCCTGCAAGAGTATGTCTCCCATACAACAGAGACAGCAAATGTATTCTTAGACTTGAAGAGATCTTGTAAAGACACACAGAATTTCTTACTGATGTTGAAGGAGTGAGGAACACTCATGGAGAAGTGAAGAACACAAGATCCAATAAGGACCCTTTTTGCTTGTATTCTTAACTCCCATTGTTCTGATTTTTCTTTCTGAAATATGGTTGCTGTTCTACTAATGTATGAAACTCTATATGAAACATGTAACTCTTTCTATCCAACTTGGTGGAGAGGATTTGTAATTTCCTATATAAATGTAGGAAATAAATGAAATTTTTTCCAAAGTCAAAGCGATTTGTTAGGTAGCAGCATAAAAATGTATTTGCCATGAGGAGAAGTGCTACTTATACAAAGTTTCATATTGGAAAAGATAAAAATGTCTTTGGAATATGGAATAATTTTTTTCCCCACTTCAGGTTGTTATTATATAATACACTCCCAAATGTCTGCTGGTCCAGAATAATCAATGTCTTAAGAACAAGTTTTAAGGCTCCTTTTGCCAAATATGGATGCATTTAAATTCTGCAGACCTTGAAATACATGGGCTGTATTTACAATACATATGCTATATGCAAAAGATTTAGTGAGGAAATAACAGGAAATAACAACTTCATTTATTCTTTGAAGGCAACTCATTTTAGCAGTAAATCTGTTTTTGTATGACTGATGTTGAAATTAACTAGTGCTAAAACAGAAATACATGTCATTTACTCCTGGTATTAACTCAGTTTGATTTTAGAATGGGGTGAATGCTTGATTTTTTTAGGTTGTTAACTGCAACAGAGAAGTACTTAATGAGCAAAAAACCATATAAATATATATATATGCTTCTAGATTTCGATTTTGTGCTAGTTTGACTGCAGTTGCTATGAAAGTGCTGACTCAACTCCAAAGATTTTTATTTTGTCCTTGCCTTTATAAGGTATCCATATTGATATAGAAGAGTTTGTCATGGGCCTTCACATCAGGATAGAAACTATTCATTCCATTTGTAGATAACACAGCACTAAGAGGGACCACAAAAAAATTAGAGAGAAGATAAGAATTTGGAAAGATCATGACAAAACACAAGTTCCCATGAAAAAGCGGAATAAGAATGAGGACATTCTACTCTTACACAAGAAGAATCACCTCCATAGGCACAGAAAATCTGGTTAGTTAAAAAAGGACCTGGCAGATCTAGTAGATCGCACAGTGTACATAAGGCAACAGTTGCAAAAAAAAGGAAGATGCTCTAGTGCAGTGTACAAGGAGCCAGCCTTGGAAGGCACATCAGCCACTCTTTCTGATCTACTCAACATTCAGTAGTTCCAAAATGGAGTAGTGTGCCAAATCTGAGCACAACTATTCTGAAAGATGGACAAGTTGAAGTCAGTCCAGTGAAGAACAGTAAGGATAATAATAAGTTTGAAAACATAGGGGGATATGTTTTGGATAGGGGAGGAGAGGGGAGCAGAGGGAGGAGAGAGGAGAGGGGAGGGTATATAAACTGGGCGTTGGAAAAAATTTCCAGCACTAAAGGGTATGAAGCACTGTAAATCAACTACCTAATCTTATCATGGAATTGCTTCTTTTGGAAGTTTTAAAGAATTGTTAGACATCCATCAGGAGTCTTGTACACAGAATGGATCCTACTCAGGGTCTGGGAGATGGAGTAGGACTCTACTGAGGCTGGTTTTGTTTCTTTTCGATGATTCAGGATGTCATTGTACCCGAATGGTCCTATAGGCTCTTCATTGCAGTGATGGATTTATATTATGGCAAACATTTTCAAATGTAGGTATTTAATCTTAGGCATATATGTAGTGACATTCTCATCACTCACATGCATGACTTAATTCTCTGAAGTTCTGAAGGTGTACAGCCTGTTTTTAAGTTTTGCACATGCTATAGGTATAGAAGAACATAAATATCAACATGGCTTCATGCACCAGTGCAGATTCCTGGGTCTCTAAATTAGGCAGTGATAGGATAATCTGAAAGAGATCTTCTTCTAATACCCAGTAGCTAAGGTTGGCTTGAACTCCAAAATATGCAGTTTAGTGTTTCTTCCAGCTTCTGTATTAATAGCAATAATTTAAACTCCAGATGGTATTGTTGTCCTTTTAAATGTTCAGTCATTTTTTATATTATTTTTTGAACTGTAACTGCAGTCTCCACAGTTCAATTGCATGTGGTGTGAAAAATAATTCTGTAATATCTTTTTAGAAGTGTCCAGAAGAACTGGTGGATATTTTTGCTGCTGTTGTTAACATCAACATGTCTTAAAATATTCCAGCTGTCATGAAAATCTCTCAGGTGCAGACTGAATTTTCTGGAAACAAGCAGCCCCATCCTAGAACAGCCAGTAAGCCAGAGGTTAACATGGTTATCTAAATTAACACTGAGTGAAAACAGGGGTCTTTTAATTCCCAGATGTGTTTCATAATTGCTTGCAGTCCATTTAAAAACCAACAGCAGATGTTCCATAGTGCACTGCATCCTCATTATGCTAGAGATAGCTTCTATACCTTGGCATCTGAGGAACTGGGTTGGAGTATGTGAAGTGAAAGCTTGGTTCTTTGCTGCAAGACACAAGCTAAAAATGAATTTTCTATTTCCTAGATGAGCACCTGAGCATTCAAAATCTTAACATTTCTAGATGGCTTACTCTGTTAAATGTTGCCCTCTTTTCCCTGTCAAAAGAATTATGAAATACAAAATCATGTGAGAAAATTCAAGTACAGATTTTGGGGTTTTTGTTTTTGTTTTCTCCTTTAGGAACAAAAAATTGTTTTTGAAATCAATAAATGCAATTGTTTTGCCTGTCAGTGGTAGGAAAAGGTACGCCAATCCAGAGAATACTGCAGACTCTGTTTTATGGTAAGTTTCTGTACTGTTGTTCATTCCCTATTCCCATTTCTTTGTGTTTTTTTCCTTTCTCTTCTCTGGCCTTTCCTTGTATGAAGATGGGAAGCCACAATCTTCCATGCAACCTGTCAGCAAGTCCCCTCCTCAAAGGCTTGAGTTTACCAGTGTCAGGAGGGTAAGCAGTCCACTTCTCCCCACCCTCCCCTATATATTAGTTTGCATTTAGGAGAACTGAAGTTTGTTTGCCACCTTGCCATCTACCGGAAGGCCCAGGCTGGAGTACTTTTGACTTTTGTTTCCATCCTGTGTAGGTACAAGGGTACCATTACTAGCAGATATTGAAGAGATGTGGTAGCTTCCCCCCCCCCATCCTCAACTCCCTTCTCGCAATAATCACATAAGCAGGTTTTAAGAGATAAATGTCATCTGTTTGTTCTCGTGAGAGGCTAGGAAAAGCACTCGTGTGATCTGTTGAGTAGCTGAGATATAAAGGTGCAGTACAGCTGGAGGGAAGTGGTGTGAGTGTTCTTGTCACCCGACCTGCATTTTATGATTCTCAACACCCAACATATGCCTAACACATTGAGCTCTGCTGTCAGGCTGTCTCCCTTTCAAATGGAAAAATATGACCCCACTCATGAGCACTGCTCTCTGAAATTCCAACCTCAGAGTGATGAAATCCCTTTTGTTCTCTTCTAGGACTTTTCTCAAAGGGATATTAAAGCCTCTGCACTAAAACAGTTTTGGAAACCTTAGTTCCGCTTTTAGAATGCCTTTTTCTCCTATGCCTGACTACTTTCATTAAAGTGTCAGGCAGGTTGGGAAAGGCCACTTGTGCAATCAGAACAGGGGTAACTCTCAACAAAATGGTTTGGTCTGGCCCAAGCTCACCAAGATGCTGTAGCAACTCTCATAAATCTGATGTTATTGGCTGTCCTTTGCTAGAATTATGTGGTTCATACCATCATCCCTTGTCACTGGAGAGTTCAGAAGAGTGCTTTATCATTTTGTAAAACATTAACATAAGCCTATTAGAATGCAAAAGCATCACATTAATATGGAGTAAATCACCTAGTCTGGAGCCTTTAAGGCAGGCTGTGAATTATTCAATACCATGATAGATTTAGCCAGCACAACACAGCACGCCTCTGATTAGCCCCAGGATAAATTTTGAGAGGTCGTTAAGATCAATATATTCCTTTAAATGTATCTTCTCTGTTTGAGTGTATGTGAAAGTGGAAAAACAAGAAAAAAGAAAAAGAAAACTTAAGACAATCAAAGAGATTTCAGTCTTACAGGTTATAATAAAACATGGCTGATACCAGACCCAGCTGAAATAGCCTGGAGGCAAAACCACCTCTTGTGTTGTCCTGCTTACAGCAACAATTAGGAGAATGGAGTTTCCAGTAAGAAACATGAGCATGAACCCCCGATAACTGAGTGGCAGACACTGTTTGTCAAATACCAGGTAAATAAACAAACCTGATTCCAGTAGAGCTGTTTCAAACAAAATGGAAAGCAAACACAATTTCAGCAATATCCAACCATCACTAACCCATGCACATAAATCCATTTCGTATTTGTAAAGAAAAAAAACCCATACAAACAAAATATACAAAATAGGGTATTTGTATGCTCATTTAATTGCTGTTTTTCTTCTTTAATTGTAGATTATGTCAAGTACTGTCTTTCAGTCTCTAATTAGAAATATCACCAATCAGGGTGAGCATTCGGTCCTGTTTATCTGACCAGGAGATGGCATTATGATCAATTTTGTCTTTATATTGCCTGTTCTGTTTGCTTCTAGCACAGAAAGGAGTGCTGTACCCACAATTGCGTTTGATAAAGCATAGGACCCTCTTGCTGCTGCATGTGTAATCAACTCCTGCTATTAGGGTTTCTCTGGGAGCTGACAAATGAGTAGCATATGTAATTTCTACATTAGGATACCTGTATACTCCCAACTGTGCTTTGAAGTAGATTGGGGCAGGCTTACTATCCAATAACAAATGCAGTTCCTAGACAGCACAGTGGTAAGTACCAACCTTATGAAACTTAGGTGGCCTATAGTTGTTTGTAAATGTTCTGAATCCTGTCCATCGTCAAAGGGGAATATCTTTATAGAGTTCAAGAGCATGTTCCTAGTGTTTGTGCATTGGAGGTTATCACATGAAGATCCATTGCAGAGTGTTTAAATTCCTTTTAGGATGGTACTTGTGCACTACTCAGTTCAATGCACAGAAGTGAGATCCTTCTAACAGCTCCTTTTCTGCCCTCCTGCATGTAGAAGTGTAGTATTGCTAAGTCATATATTGATTTTTAAATTGCTAGTGGACTGAATGTATGTAATGCTTCTACATAGATTTCCTGAAGTAACTTTAACATACAGATATATATTGAAAGGTGAGGATGAATAGAGTATATGTGTTAAAGAAAGCCTGTTCTTTGATTTGGACCCACCCCTCTGGCACTTCTTTCCAAAAGAATTAAGGAAGACAGTGAAACTGCTAAACTACTAAGCAAATTTTAATACTTACCATTTTGAAATAGATTTCACATAAACACCTATTTTCTCATGTTTTCTTCTTCTCCCTCTGCTCACTTCCAGAGCTCTATAGCAAAGCACATTTCTCAGTAGAGCTCCTCCTCCAAAACACTTGTATCTTTTTTTCATGCCGTTGCTCTAAATTTTCTAGTAGCCACAAAGTTCTCTGTAATGCCTTTCTGTGAACCTTCACAGACACTGTTTGCATCTGTTACAGTGCCATGAAACCTGCAAGAAGGCAGCCCTGAAAGATTTTCAGATAATTCTAACTGTGCTCCTGAGACACTGGAACAACATGACTGACTTTTTATGGCATAAATTACAGAAGTGACATGAAAATAGATGAGTTTATTAAAACAGAGTGAATCATCGATGACATTTAAGTCTGATTAAGTCAAGCTACCCAGCTTAATGATTTTGTTCCAGAGGAGGTAACTATTTGGGGATTCGTAATGTTTAACACAGATCTTCTGAAATAGGGTATTGTACCTAGGGGTGCCATTATCAGGGTCTGTAATAGCAAATGTTTTCACTTAAACTGCTGTGCCAAGTAAAATCACAGTGAAATTTATCCCAGCCATTTGATAATCCTATCCCAAAATGTTGTCATGGTTGAATAAACAGCTGGGGATGAGAGCAGGGCAAAGGATATTCACAACGGGAAAGTAAGTCTATTTTTAGCCTGAAATAAGATGATTAAAGCCAAAGAAGGTGGTTGTCCTCCTCACCTTATGAGAGTGCCCTATAGTTTTCTGTTCAAAGAATATGGAAGTGAATAATTAATTTTAGTCTCACTACCAAAATCACCCCAAATTAAGGGGAAAGCTGCTAGATGCTGGCCCTCCCAGCAATGTATTTCCCATATTTCAAAATATAAGTTCCTGTTAAATGTTCACCAGTGCTCTGGTTGGCTTTTCTTAATTCTCTACTGGACTGCAGGATTTCTGTCTCTGCACAACCAAGACACATTTGTAGTTAATTTTGATTTACAATCTTTGCCCACAGCTTAATAGTTCAAGACTATTTTGTTGTGTAAACTAGATATTGCTCCTCTGACATAACTGCTGTTGAACAGAAAACCTTCCTTGAAATTAAGCCTTAGACTCCTTCCTTTAGCACTATGATGACTGGTTGCTTGCTGTTCAGGCACTTAATTAGAAAATGCTGTTTATTTCTTCCACAGAGTGTGTTTAAATAGCCCTGTTATCACTGATGGCATGCAAAGCTCAAAGGGGCCAGTACAAGCCCATATGCCATATCTGCACCTTCTGGGACTTGCAGAAGTCACATCTTCATCTACATATTGGATGGATAGATTACATATAGAGGTTTTTTTTTCCCCTGCTATTCTGCAGTCAGGACAAGGTTGCTACTTGGCAACATGAAAGTTCTTGACACAGATGCTGTGGAGGGAGTTTGGGGGTTTGTTTTCTAATTTTTTGGGTGGGTTTTGCTGATGGCACTAAACATAGAAGAAAGCAAAACTATAGATCTCAGCACTTTAAATGTTTTTTGATGACTGCATAGAGCAAGAACTATGTCCCTTTGCAAGTCTTTGGCTTACTGAAGTGCTTCTTTGAGTCCTCTTGATAAACATATAGCAAGGTGGTATGAAGGCATTAAATGCTCTCTGGCAAGGCTCTCTTGTAACAATAGATTTCTGTGTAGAGTGATTGGGCATGTTTAGGTTCCTCAGTTCAAATATTTACAATCTGTCATAATGACTGCAGGGAGTTACAATTCAGAGAGTGGACAAAACACACATGCATTTTTGCATGTCATTTTATGTGCAATGTTATCATCTTCCCTATTTTTATTTGAACAGTATCAGTGTCTTAAATTACCCCTTCTTACTACAGATGAGTTGCAAGAAGCAATAGGCACTGGACTCCAAAATATGAAGTGATGTACTCAGAATGTTACAAATATTATGTTCTTATTAGGCAATAGTGACCTGTGTACAAAACCAAAACAGAAAAAAAAAACCAAACCAAAATCTGTGAAATAGACAAAACAATCCCACGTGCAGATAAATAAATAATTCCTAAACCCAGATTCATTTCACTACATCTGCAGTACGCGAGTACAGCTATCACATTTCTTGCTTCATGGAGAGTTGTCATCTGCTGTGTCCTTTATTCACTGTAAAATTGCACTGGATCTGCCAAAGCATACATGCAATATTAAACACCACAGGCAATGGATTCATGCACAGCAAATGTTATGTAAACTGTTGAGATAATTTTAAGTCCCAATTTATGTCACTGAACAGATCTTCTGTGTTTGTTTCTCCAGCTAACTTAACACTCGCACAGTTCATTTATTGTTTCAATTGGGAACTTAGGAACTAGTCCGTTTCTAAAGTCAGGAGGGCATTCCTAAATGGACCTCACTCAGAAGAATGGACATTTATTTAATTGCAGTGCATATAATTTACTTATTATATGGCCTGTAAATGCAGCCCCAATGCTAGATTTTTTTTCCCACATAGAGAAACATACAGTGAAGGGTAATCTTCTAGCTTGATAGTCCAAGAGAGAGGTATAGCCGTGAGTGGTTAATATAGAAATAGCCAGACTTGTTTACACAGAGAACTATTCTGGCCAACTGCCATGAATCCAAGCACTACACTTGATTTGTATAAATGTTTGCATAGCCTTATAATCTAGAATAATTTTTGCTGATATTAACAACTTCATTGCAAGTGGAAATAAAGGTATTAATACCAGTGCAATAAAAAGCTGCATGTTATTTGTTTTCCTTTCCTTGTAGACACAGCAGCTGTTTGTTTTTTCATTGGGAGTGCTTAGCTTCACATTTCCCTTTACATCTAGCAAGCTGCATACCTGAGACACTAGTTGTCTGCATGGCTTTAAAGGCCATAGGATGGCATCAGATACTGTGATCTGGCTTTTTCCTTGCATTTTCATGCAAGTTCTGTCATCACTTAAAAATGCTGTGTAAAGAAAGAAGTTGCAGCACTCTTCAGGATTCATGCTGCAAGGACTAGACTAGTCGTCATGTTCAGAAAATCAAATGATAATACAGGTCTCTAGTCCACTATCCTGTTCCAAGCAGGGCCAGCTGAGGGATCAGGTCAGGTTGCTCAGGGTTTTAACCAGTTGAGTGTTGGAAAACTTCAAGACTGGAGACTTCGAAGCCTCTGTGAGCAACGGGTTGCCCTTTTTGATTGTCTCCATGAGGAAAAAAGCTTTTCCTTATAGCCAGTCTGAAACTCTCTTGTTTCAGTTTATGCCCGTTGCCTCTTGTCCTCCCATCATACACCACTGTGAAGAGCCTGGGTTTAATGTCCTTGATAACCTCCTTTAGTTGGTTTCCTGACCATCCATGCATGTAGCCAGCCAGGTACTATGGTATTTTATGGGTCAAGTCCTCTCAAGTAATCCACATTTTCTGCTGTTAGTTTTTCCTCTTTAATCCTTTTTCCTAAACAATGAAGCCTGGGAAGTCTTATTTGAGAGGACTGAGGCAAAGAAGCTACTGAGTAATTCAGCCACGTTTGGGCTTACTGTCACACACCCCATGTAACAATGGTCCACAGTTTCGCTGTTTGTTCTTTTCATACTAAGGGCTCTTGTTGCCCTTGATACCCCTTACAGGTATCAACTTTGGGTAAGCTGTCCCTGCTTTCACCTCCTGTGTATTTCACATTGAAGTTTCATCTCAAGTTCCCTGCTTAGCAAGTTCATAAAGAATCTGCTTGTTTTCCTGAATATCAGGGAAACAGTATGAGGAGCAGCTGAGGTCACTTGGTCTATTCAGCCTGGAGAAGAGGAGACTGAAGGGAGACCTCATTGCAGTCTACAACTTCCTCAGGATGGGAAGAGGAGGGGCAGACACTGCTCTCTTCTCTGTGGTGACCAGTGACAGGACCCAAGGGAATAGCCTGAAGTTGTGTGTTCAATATTAGAAAAAGGTTCTTCACCCAGAGGGTGGCTGGGCACTGGAACAGGTGCCCCAGGGAAGTCATCCCAGCCCCAAGCCTGACAGAGTTCAGGAAGTGTTTGGATGATACTCTCAGGCACATGGTGCGACTCTTGGGGATGGTCCTGTGCAGGGCTAAGCGTTGGACTCGATGATCCTTGTGGGTCTTTTCCAACTCAGCCTATTCTGTGATTCTGAATCATTCGTGCACTTGGAAGATGCTGTCCTTGAAGACCTGCCAGATTGACAGAGATCCTTGACTCTTCAGAACTGCCTCCCATCAGAACCCGCTTACGGTCCCCTGAATGAAGTCTGCTCACCTAAGGTCCACATGAATACTCTGCTGCTGTCCTTCCTCACACCTATCAGGGTCTTGAATTTCACTATTCCATGGCCACTACTACCAAAGCTACTATTGATTACCATATCTCTAGTTAGTTCTTCTTTGTTAGTGACTAGCAGATCCAGCTGCGTGTCACTTTTGGTTGGCCCATGCTATATTGGTATCAAAAAGGTGCCTTTGGTTACATAGACTCATTTTGCTGGGAGACTGCGTCAAACTCTTTTGTCGCTTGCAGTCAACTTACAGGCAAGTGCCTAAAGCACTCAGGTTTACTGAAACAATCCTTCCTTCCTTCCTTCCCTCCTTCCTTCCAAGGTTCTTCTGAGTTATAGTACTCTGATGTAACTTGGCTCTAGTTGAGTAGATATTTAGCAGTCAGATCTGTACATCTACATCCTAATGAATCCTGCTAGACCTAAACTACATCTGTGACCAGCTGTACACACCAGCCTCCTCTGTTTGGATGCCTTACTGACCCCCTTAATCCGAAGACAGATGCAGCCAATAGTCATCCTTATTATATAGAGTATGCTGGTTAGATTCCAAGGGCAGAAACTTGGAGGAAGTATATAAGGTTTTTCCAGCTTTGAAAAAGGAAGTATGATTGTCATCCAGACAGAACATCCTCTGTATCTGACTCTGAGGAGCATCCTTTTTCAAGGGTGTCATCCTCTGCCATTGCTTGCAGTGCCCTCTGTGGAGAAGACAAAGCTCAGACTAATCCCTGAACTCCAGGATGGTAGAGAGTCCTCTTGCAAGGTCTTGGCATCATCTGTAGAAGATGGTGGGCCTCTTAAACTCAGGAAAAGATTTCTAGAACTTTCTACACCCACCAACAGATTTCCCTGACTTTCCAATAGCTCATGCACCTTTACCTACAAGAAATTAAACATGGCGTTTTAATTCTCTTTAATTCGAAAAAGCAGAGTTACTGCAGAGTGCCACTGGAAAGCTGTTTTGTACTGCATGACAAAGATATGATGGATGTGCCCTCTTTCATATAAAATCAAAAGCAGATATTTATTTTTACTTCTAAGTGAGTAGGAAAAAAGGTGATACTGTTTGAAGTTATACTTGGAGCAGCTAATGTGAACTGCATAAATATGACTCCCTTCTTCCCTTTAATGCCAATCCATCTACTTGATCTTGCCTCCTAGATATTCATATTTCCTTTATATGTTCCTTAATAGCCTTTGGGTCAAAAGTTCATATTCGGAGAACTCTCCATGATTAAAAGATATGTAATTATTTTGTACAGTCCAGTGTTGGTTGTTAGGCATTTGGGAAAATCCCTCATTTTTGTAAAGAGTATACAGCAAACTCCACGTTCCTCAGTAAAGGTTATATACATCTTTATTTGCTGTCTCATACTGCTCTGTATTTTAAGACAAAAGAGCAATGAGTTTATGTTCAAAACTGACTTAAGTTTGGTATATAAAGTGAGAATGCTATGTGTGGAAATAAAAAGGAAAATTGTGTGGTAAAATGAAAAGGTCTAACTCTTAACCTTTTTAAGCAACTTACCAGTATTTTTTTTTCCCTTTTCTAACTGTTCTGGGGAAAAGTAGTATTTATCCTTCTCTGATAATCAGAGAAACAAGGATACGGTAGTTCTGCCCAGGGACAAAAAGAGTGTATTTCTCTTGTGTTTTGAAGGCAGATGCATGCTCACTTTACGCACACTGCAAGAATGCTAGAAGTTGTATAGATTCGGTAGTGGGGCACTGAACTCAGGGTATGTCCTGCTGAGAAACTTCTTGGAGCTTCTACTTGTCTTGGAGCAAGAAGAGTGAGCTCCTACTTGCTTGCAGAATACCATGTAGAAATCAACAGTCAAATGAAAACTCTGGGATTTATTATGGTTCTCAGACTACTAATAAACTTTTCTTTTTCCCTCTCTGCAGCAGCTGGGTATTGCAGGTTGGTCTCCCACACTGCCATTGAAGAACAAGAGTGAAAGGCCAAACAAGGGAGGAGTTCATCACATAGAGGTGAATATATACATAAACATATACAGCTCTATATACATACATAGTAGGACCTACATAAGTGGTGTGTCCAGTCCTGCATCTCCATATTAGCCCATGATACAAACCTATCTTTTGACACTGACAGCCAACTGAGGTCTCTGAAGATGGCAGGTACAAATTAAGGACTGCAACAAGCAACGAACATTCGATGTCTCTGGCAGAGAGTTACCACAGGGAACAGGAAACCAACAGGGAAGAGAAGCTAACTTTTAGCGTTGATCTGAAGTGTATCCTCTGATGCGAAACAATATATATGCAAACCTTCTCCCTCTGATCTTCTTATTGCACAACCTAGTAATTTGTAAGTAAAGGAGTTACTAGAACACTTACTGATATAGTTAAGCTAACCTTCATCTTTTCTGAAAGCAAATCCCAGTGCCCTGTTTCAGTTCACTCTGTGTCAAAACTAACCTTGGAGTTGCTGAAGCGAGAGAATTCTGTAAAGGACTAGGATAAATACTGATAAAACTGGCATTTCTGGAAAGAAAAAGGAGTAATTGCCCATTACTTTGGGCAGTAAAGTATAAATCCTTTCTTTATCCTCCACTGTGATAGTCCTATTAAAATGGAGTCACTTCACTACATGTAAGTATTGCATGTGATCTATTTCTAGAATAATGAAGAGATCTCAGATATTCATCTCATCCTTAGGATCTTACATACAGATTAATCTATCTTTGAACAAATGCTTTCTAAATAGTATGGAATGCCCTTGGGGCAGAAGGGAGAGAGTGAAAATGTTCATAAAACTGAAGAAGAGAGGCAGCTATTGCATGATTAATTATTTATTTTTATTTATTTATTATTATTATACATTTATGTAATATTTCTCTACGTCAACCACATGATCTGGAGAGAGAAGGAACTGAAAACTACTACATAGAGGGACATTCCTCTTTAATATACATATTCCTTAAAATTTGTCACTGGAGATAAAGGTCCTGTACAGTAAATCTGAATTTACAGATTCTTGCTTTTGCAGACTCCTTAGAAGTAATCCACGTCTCCTCATGGGTTCCAGAAACCACAGGCTGAAGTAGCTGAGACTATAACTGCTGGGTCCCACACTTGTTGATTTCAGCCAAGGTGGCATCTGCTAAGTACTGCCCTGTAGATTACTTCAAAGAAGTCTTTTGCATCATCAAATAAAGAGTTAATCCAAACAAATGCATGAACTTGTCTTTTGATTGCATCTAGTACTGATGCTTAGTTACTGTGAGCAAGTGCTGACTCTTGTCAAAGTCTGCAAAATGGAAAGGAAGAGATGAACCATGCAGCCTCTCAGCTAGGATACCAGAAAACAATATATTTAGCCTTATCTCTTGCTTTGTAGGCTGGCTTATTTTTCAATACTTTCCCTTTTTTTTTTTTTTTAACACAGAGTTGCATCCATGTGGCATCATCTTCTTTACCAAGAATCCTGAGCATGTTTGAGCATCAGAGATGTTATCCTTTGCCAAGAAAGTGATCTGAATATAGATGCCCAATTGTCCCTTATCTGAATGTTCATTATTGAAATTTTCAGTGGTCACCAGCCATTGCTCTTTCAGTGCTCCTTGTACCTTCCTCTTTCCTTGTCCTTTCACATACACTCTCTAAGCTATGGACATGTTTAGTGTCCTTGCAGCTCCTGGTTTCCTTACCACCTGTTCCTTCTTTTGCTTTCACAGGTGCTCAAGTTAATTTTTTAGTTCCACTTTGTAATTCTCTCCTTTTTACTTGAGTGATGTACACTCAACCACAGGTCATATCTTACTTCTGTTTCTTCCACAACAGAATGTCTTGAAAGGGCATTCAGGAGCCAGAGGGACTGACTGTACTGAGTTATTTCCAAGAGACTTTTCAAATCTTTCTCAAGCAGAAGTCCCACTGCTCCCATCAAGTCCCTCTTTGAGACTTTAATTTCCTTCCCTAAGCTGCCTTGTTGCCATTCTTCCTCCAAGTGTCACAAGTGTTACTGACTTCAAGAAGATGGAAAGGCTCTGTCACAAGCTTTTACCATCAACTTACCTTCTTTTCTCCTAATAGCTTTTCTTCCTGGTCCTTTTCTCATCTGTTTCCTTTCCCGGTGATATGTGACAGCATGACTGAACTACTTCCTTCCCCTCCTGCATCCATCTGGTGGCTTCTTCTATTTATGTCCTTAACGTATTTTAGTGTTTCATGTCCTTAAACACATACAAGTAATACCATAATAATCATACTCTATTTTGAGTATCATTCATTCGATGATAACCTCTGACCTTTCCTCACCTTCTACATGCTCTCATTTTTCCCTACTGCGCTGTCAGATCCTACAACCACCTTCTTCTGCCTGACAGAGAGCAAAATCAAAAAACAAATCATGTTTTTGTTTCACTGAATCCTCTGTCTTTCTCTTCCAAAATCAGATGCTTCATCCCAACACTTTACCAAGCCAAATCTCTGTCTTTGGTTCCTTTTGTGTAGTCATCAGTGCCAACCCTAGTGCTCTCTTCACTTTCCTTCACTCTTGTTGGCTGCTATGTTATCTCCCAGCACATGGGTATCTCATTTTTCTCATTCAAATTCTTCCTCAAAGCACTTTTCACTAGAGTCATTGTCGCTAGCCTGCCCTCACCATTCTGTTATTATTTACAGGCCCTTTAATGATAAGAGAAAAAGTAGAAAGCAAAACCAAAACCAACAAGAACATTGTAAGTTGTCGCCTTCTCTGCGTCTTCAAAAGAGTCTTTTGACATCTGTTGTTCTCCAGGATAAAGTAGGACAGTGTTTGCCTTGTAGAGCACCACAAACACTACTGGTGTCTAACAAATGTTGTTAATAACTGTAACTGGTCCTTTCTTCTAAGCAGTCACTTGGAATTGTCTATGTTAAGGGGTTGTATAATCAGGCTGCTGTCTCAAGGGGCCTGCTGCCAGTATCTCTATGTCCCTTGTGAGCAGCAGAGCATAACTATGTATTAATAATGAGCTATGAGATGCTTGAGATTTTCATCTCCTTGCTAATGAGAAAAAGCCAAAGTAAATGTATGTAAGAGATCCTTGTCTGAAGTGAAGACAAGATGACATTTTCCTGCAGTTCTAAAATTCTCTTTAGACTCTGTGTGTGTATTGTCTAAGAAGCTGCTGTGGCAATACCCTGTCAAAGTGGATGAGAAACAAAGGGGTCACTTATGTGGGACATGAATACTATTTCCTGAGGTATTCATACTGTTAATGGGAACCACAGTTATTCTCTTGCTGGCTGGGATTCTGCTAACAGTTTCAGCAGAAGGGGAGTTTGGTCTGCACTTCCCATTTCAAGAGTTGGTCAAGAAAGATATAAAGACCTATGAAAAATGTGTCTCCAGTGCTGAACAAAATGGGTTACAGGGAGTAATTTTAGTAAATTAAGTAATTTTCATAAAAGTGTTTTCATCTGTAAGAGAGACCAGATCATTCAGGGGTTTCCCTCTTCCAGCATAAACTGGAGATTAGGTCCTTGTTTTGCGTCTGAATTCCATGGCAGAAAAATGTTTGACCAGACTTCAACTCAATGAGGATTTTTAAATGGCTTGCAAAAATAGCTCCCCACACCAGATTATAGTATGTAACAGCAGCAGCTCCTGGGTGTACTTCAGAATACTAGTGTCATAGCAATGTGACAACCTGTTATGGTGGAATACAGACACAATAGGATCAAATAAACTTTCAGCAAGGAGGGAACACTTTCAAAGAGTCTCTGAAAGTCCATTTGTGCTACACTAAAATCTTTGTTCTTTAGTAAGAATACTGTTAAATAACAAAACTCCCTTTATCTTAAACAAGGAGTTCTCTCTTAGTTTGGTGGGGGTTTTTCTTGGGTTTTGTTTCGTTTTGGTTTTTTTCAGAGGAGAAGGGGATGAGTGAGGGGAGTGGTTGGTTTAGGTTTCTTTTTTCCCTGAGGACTGCTACCAGCTATTCACACACTTGAGCTTATAAAGAAAGCCCATTTTTTTCCACAATCTGAACTCTCTTTTTCCAAAGATTTAAAACAAAGCACTGCCAAAAACATCAGAAGGCTTCTTTCTGTGAAACTGTAGTCTCTGTTTAACGAAACAGCCTTCTTAACAGATTAGGAGTACATTTACTGGGGATATAAAAGCAGAGAATAAATACCTAGTCTGAAAGTGTCTTCACATTGCTGTTATTGTCACTTGTACTAATGGAAAGTACTCAGTTTTAGCAGCACTTCTTTATCCATTCGATACAAATCTGAACAACCATACAAGGCGAGGGGAAGCTCTTAGCATTCAGCTTTTTGATGCAGTCTGCGGTTCATGTTGGCAGGGTTCCCTGCAGAGGTTTTATATCTGAAGGTTATCACTGCTAGCTTGGATCATATATAGAATATCTCTTTTCAAAGTGAGTGACAAACCCAAATTTGTGAGTGACAAACCCAAACCATGACTTCTAATGGTAAAAACTACTGCAGTATCAGAAGGAGAAAATAATTTTTTTTGGACAGTGATTTTTTTACTTTATAAAGCAAGTAATACACTGCTACTTAGGTCTGTAAGTGAGATTTCTTGTCTGTCACACATGAAACCTCTTGAGACATTGAACGTTCACCTTTGCCAGCAGGTATTAGCATGCTTTGCTTCCCTTTCTTATGCAACTATTTCCATTAGATCCTAATACTTTCTGCAAAAGAGGGAAAGTAAGAGAGACAGTGAGAGAGAGCATATTCCTCTTGAGTAACACAGCTTGTTTACAAACCTTCCACAGCCTGAACTAAGCCAACGGGAGGTCTCTAAATTAGGTATTGGAAAAGCATTTCAGGAGGGTTTGTCTGGTGGAATGGAATTGATAATAAAAGTTGCTTGTCTGTACCCTGTGAGCTGATTAGCTCAGGAAGAGTACACACAGTGTTACAATTAGCATTCAAAGCCTATTCATCTGTACACTGGCACAGAGAACAGTCTCTGTGGGAGGCTTAACTGGGAGAATTATTCTTTCTTCTATGCCTTTTATAGTTAGTTGAGCTTTAAAGGATCCAAAGCCTTTAAAAGAGACTTGGTCTCCAGGAAATCATTGAAGATGCGAGAAGCTGAGGTGCTTAGAAATTGGCAGGTCTGAGAGGAACTGCTATATTGCTCTCTATCAAGACTGGCATTTTGCACTACAAAAAGTTGTTTATTAGTAACACATCTGAAATAATGTCACTGATCAGGATGCAATAAAATGTGCTATATGTGACAATTCTTCCTGCAATGTTGCAGTTGCTACTATAGATGTGAAATAAATCAAGAAATTGAACAAATTAGTGATCCTATAGTAGTATTAATGTGCCTGTTTTTCAGGTGTGATAACAGGCATTTTTAGCCCTGCATTTAAAGAAGAAATTAATATTTAAATGAATGAGGCTAAAATACTATGGAGTACCACAACTATGCAATTTCCTAACGTGGGCTGTGGCATTAACAATATTCTTGCAGTGTTATCCATACAAAGCCAAAACCTGAACTTCCTTCTGACCATACTGTAACTGTCAGTACTAGCAAAGATTTACAGAAATGTAAAGGATACTAACACTCTTCCCCCAACCAAATCCTACACTGGGACTCCCAGACTCCCCTATCCCTGAGAAACATGCACAGAATAAGCTACCTTTAGGCATAATCTGTGGGCATGTGTGGTGGACTACCAGTCCTGCATGCAATGTTACATTTTGATTTTTGTGTCCTAGGAGCCAAGGTTTTCAAGGACAAAATCTCCATGTGAGAATAGCTGTGGGCCACATCAGTACTTGACAAGCTTCTCCTCAACAAAAGGAAAGACAAAAGCTTTAATGCTCCAGGGTGAAGTTGACCTCAAAACTCTCATAAATTCCCCAAGTCAATTTGGATTTTGTTTGCCTTTTAATTTCAAAAAGGTCTTGCTCCATGTCTGTTTTGTTACCATGGAGGTTATTTGCTCTCCAGCTACTACTCTACTGTCACATTGCAGGAGCCTGAGTGTTGTAAACACCTGTCCCAAGAGTTGAGAATCCATTCAGGCCATTCCTGATACCAGACAGATGTGGGAGCTAAAAAAGGTTGCTTGGGCAGCCAGCTTGTGTTTCTACCCTCTGCTAGATTGTACCTTGCCCGCATTTCTTCCCACTAATTGAATACATCTTTGGGTATTACCAGGATTGTACCCTCTTTGATAGTCTCTTTCAGACTCCAGCTGCTTTTAGCATTCAGAAATACACTTTGAGCTTGATCTCAAGTCCTTCCTTGTTAGCTTGCCTCTGCATCTCAGCATCTGCTGAGATTGAGTAGTTCTCCTTCTTCATTTGTATTTATATTTTGAAGGTATTTATAGATTCAAACTATGGCCCCGTGAGTTTTCTTTTCTCTAGGTTATATTTATAGATCTTTGATAAGCATCCCTAGTATTTTGTTATCTTCCAATACTTACATGGTGATTGTTAGCCATTGCTTTGCTGTCTTCCCCCACCACACATGATTTGGCTCTGCATTATTCCAAAAGTGGTGATACTAGGTCTCATTTTAATGTAACCTTATTTATTGAACATGATGCAGCCCCAGTAGATATAATACATAATCCATCCCTTAAAAATATTCTTAAACAATGTCTATTTTCTTACCTTTTAGAAGCTTGCTGTTTCTCCTGCTGCTTGCAACAGGGACTGTCTCTAGCTGTCTGTACAGCACTCAGCACAGTGGGTTTCCAGTTACCTCTGGAATCCTTTTGTGGTTCTGTAATGCGAAATAATTAGAAACAAAGGCAGCAATGACTGAAGAGTGAAGAATCAAGTGTAAAGCCAGAATTTCACCAGCTCTACTTCTGTAAAAAACTTAATTTTCACATTGAACATTCTCAAACTGCTGTAACTGTAGGAGTTAGAATTGAAGGTGATAATGATATGGACTGGTGCAGATTTCCCAGAACCATATGCAAGATCAACAATCTAGGCTCATAAATTCAGTTCAGTAACTGTGAAAGTGCCTTGAATTATTTAGTTAACTTGTCCAGTGAGAACTCAAAATTATTAAACTGTTGCCAGATACTGCATATACAATTTTTTTCACAACACATTTTAACTTGTGTACAGTTGGCATATTTTATAACACACACGGTCAGTCATCTCTCTGCCCTCCGACTTATTTTGAGTCCTTCTCTTCATAAATGTCTCACATTTCCCCCAAATAACTCTGCTCTAACTTTGCCTCCAAGTTTTAGACAGTCTTGATTGCATCTTAATGATTATTCTGATCTGAAAATTTCTTGACTTAAGAATTTGTCTGTGTGGTAATGCAAACTAGATTCTAGAAAAAACAAAATTATTTCCCTCTTAGTTTACTGATTTTTTTAACTTCTTGGAACAAGTGAAAACTTAACTTGGTCTGAAACAACTGGGGCTTTTTGTTTTCATCCACTTGGGCTTTCCTCTGGTGAGAAGTTATTTTCTTAAAAAAGTCATATCAAAGGGGAGACACTGCTGTAATTCTAAATAGTGGTGAAGATCCAGCTCTTGTTGACACCACTCAAGAAAACCAGTTGCAACTGACAGGACAACTTTCTCTCGTTCACTGGGATTCCTTTGTCTGTAGGGTACCATGGATGGAGCACAGACCACTTTCCACATCTTCTTTGGGGAAGAAATACCAAGGCATTCAAATTACTCCCTCTCCCTGATGAGCAGCTTCTTTGCCACTTTCACCTCAAACTTTTGGAGTAGCTTTAATGAGTCCAACATTTTTTTTTTTCTGCAGAGAACAGGAACTTTGTTGTGTAGTCTTGCTGTTCTTAGGAGTGTCCTCCTCTCTTTATCACTTACTGGCTTCTGGTACTTGTAGAAAGAGTTGATATTTACATGTACCCTTATGGAATATAGGAGATGAGTGGCATATTAAAAATATACTGTTTTCTTAAGCATGTTTTTCAAATGTTACCCTAGCCCAGAGTAGCAAAGGTCAATATATGCTTGTTGAAAGATTTGTTTGGTTTTTTATTTTTAACTACAAATATTTAACCTTTTAAATGAGTCAAAAAACGTATTCAGTATGAACAAATCTCATGGATGCATCCAGAGTACTGCAGGGAACAGAGTAAAAGCACTTGCCACAGTAAAAGGGAGGATGGTATCTCTTGAGCCTGCACATCCCATGCTGTTTTCACTTTTTGTGATGCCTTGTCTCTGAGTGAGTGTTTAGCTTAGAAAGCTATAAAAGTCCAATGGGGCAGGATAATTGAAAGCTTGGAAACTCACAACCTGTAATTTCAGTGACTGGTACGCCTGTAAGATTAACTTACTCTTTATAGGGGAACATTTCTCTGACAGGCTCTTCACATATTTCATATGTATATTTTATACTAGGATAAGCAGTTTCCCACTATCATCTAAGCCTGCGTTTTACAAGAATTGCCTCTTAATGTGTGCAAAAACATAATGGCCATAGAACACCATTTGCAAGTACATCACTGCTGGCAAACCTGGACGATGTTTGATGAATGTTTGATGCTGTTAATAGGAGCAATAACCTAATGACATTAGATAAGAACATTGCTAGATGAGGAAACAAGCGATTATTTGCCTAGTAGGCCATTTGTATAAGGAAATGCATATTCAAGGTTGAAAATGTTTCAAAACTTCAGCAAAAATCTTTGAATAAAAGCCTCCAATCTGTCATCACTTTATCTTCACAAATCTAGGATGTTCCTATAAGATACAGGTGGGGAGATGCTGCGTGAACTGCTCTGCAGTACCATAATATCTCTGCTTACTTCTGTAGCTAAAAAAAACAAAGCCCCTTTGCCCCCCTATTAGTTGTTCAGAAGTGGTAACCTAAATGTAGAACAAATGCATTGTGCTATCACTGAAGGGATTTCCAAAAGAGCATGATACTAGTGACTGTAAAAGCTACATGTGGCAGACTGAAAAAAACACACAAATCCCCTTGTTTTATGCTGTTATGGCTTTGACAGGCCCCCTCTTGGGATGGTTGCTCCTAAGATGCATTAATTCTAGCACTTAAGCTCCCATGTTCAATGAACTGACCTTTCCAGAAGGAAAAGGTTAATGTTGAAAAACACTGATTTCAACAATCCATCTTCTCAAGGTAACCCTAGAGTTTATGGTTTACTTAACTGTACAATGCTGCCGTTCCCTTGAAAAATGACTTTCTTTCTCAAGTGATCTATGTAGGTAAACCAGTATTCCCACTCATAAACTGTTCTAATTTTAATTGCCTGCTATCTGTCTCATATGTCTTTGTCACCTGATAGTATGGAGCAGATGCTGAGATGCATCTGCATCTTAGATGCTGCTGAGGTGGCAGCCAGAGAGATGTTCTCATAAAATCCTCATGGTAGTTCTTGCCTGCAGTCATTCTGGGAGGGGCTTGACAACACTGCAATGCATCGGGAGATGACAATCAGAAACGGGATGATGTTATGTCCTTATCCACTTTGCATCAATTGTTTCAGTTACTTCAATTACATAACAGCAATGTTAATCAGGCAGCTGTGTCACATAAAGGAGGTTAATCGGGGGCTGAGTAATAGATCTGAGCAAAGGAGAACTTGTGATCAATTCTTTACATGGAATGTATTCAGTGGAAAAGTTTCACTGGAGAAACAGCGGAAACCTTATTGCTTCAGTTATCTGTAGTGACTACACAAGGCAATGTAGAAAATTATTTTCCATTGACTGTTCAGAAGCATCAGATGCATTATCTTACCTAACAACTGGTGTTTCTGTTTGATATCCTCTGAATCTGTCTTTTGCAGCAAGCTTGACAGCCATCTTTGAGGAAAGTGGACTTTGTGACAACTGACAGAGGCTCCTGGGCCTTGAAGCTACTAAGTGACAGGGAAATACTTCATGTCTACCAAAAGTCTCAGAAGTGCCTCTCATGGCTGCTCTGTGGTTCTCCATAAAGCAAGACCTGCATTTGCAGGTCCTCCTGCTCTTGCTCCAGGTAACCCAACCTCGTCCTTTCCAAGTGGGTATATAATGCACATATGTAGTATGGTATGAACCACTACACTGGTTCCACAAGTTCAACTGAAATACCAATAAAAGGGTATTTCATTGAGTGCTTAGTGTGGTGCTCTATGGCCTCAAAGACCATTGCTCCATTCATTACTTTGCCTTGTCATGCTTTAAATGACTGGAACTAATGATGCTTCCAACTGCTTCCATCAGGAGGTTATTTTGCAGTTTGAGTGCCAAGACATCCCTCTTGATACCATCTGAGTTACATATTTTCATTGCTCAGCTTCATCCAATTCATTTTGCTTACCAAAATAAAAATCTTTTACAGCTTTGTGTTTTTACATGCTCTGAATAATTTTAGGTTGTTCTCATAGTCCCCAAGTAGCCATTACTGTGAAATATTTTGTTCTTCCTTCTTGGAAACTACATGCTGCATTTAATTGTTAGCTTGCAATTACCATGAAGATAATAAAAAGTCACTTTAATTTAAATTACAATTGATTGGAAATTATAGTTATGGGATAAGAAACCAACAAAAACACTAGGCCAAATCCAGTGAAAGTTTTTGGCCTTTAGTTTTCAAGTTTTCAATGAGGTACTGTTGGCATTGGTATGATGCTGGGCCTCTGTGAAAGAGCTCAACCCCTACATTAGGAGATGGGATCCCAAATGCTTTGCTGACACAAGACTTTGTATTTCCATAGATTGAAAATCTTTTTATTTTATGAAAGTGTGTCAGAACAGGAAGCCTTGACTACAGCATACACGAGGACATATATTTGCTGCCTTCACTGGGGGCTGTGGGGGATCACAGCTCCCTGTAAGGCCATCATGGGGTGTAGGCTGGTGCTGTAGATATTTCCTCATCTGTAGGCCAATAACCTTGGAGAAAGTTTCGAAAAGCTTTAACAACTAAATGAGGAGACAGGAGACAAAAAGGTGGTCTGATCTGCCCAGGCCCACAGCAGCCCAGGGAAGGAAGACCGGTGTAGAAGATGGCTTTCAACAAAAAGTAACGCTAATCAGCCCAATGTTTTACTTCTTACATATGTGAAGTAGCACTGTGACAGTAGACATGTCTACGCCACTGCTTCTGTTAAAAGACTTTATTATATGCGTAGTAAACTGAGGAGGCTTGGGTGGTACAAATCTCCTGAAACTGCTAAAAGGCAAGTTGCCAGCTTGAACAGAAAACAAGTGGCAACCTGGCTTTCAAGAAGCCTACAGGTTACACAAGGTGCCAGGAAAGCATTTCAAAAGGAACAAAGTTGTGTAGCAGAGGTGGATACACAATGGCAGGAAGGTTTGGTAGGTGTGCAAGAGTTTTCCAAACACTATGATAGCGTACAGTACATCTTAAAACTGATAAGAAATATCCAAGGCAGACTAAGCCATTGGTCTAGAAGATAAAAGGAATTCTGAAAAAAATCAGAGCCTTCAAAGCAGTTTTTAGGAGGGGGTGCATGCCTCAAAAATTGTAGACTGATCAGTGAAAAGCATTTTAAACTAGACTTTAAAAGAACTGGAAAAGCAGTATAGAGTTCACAATTGTATTACTTGCAATGTTAATTCCCATATCCAACTGTCCATTGCTACTATATTACCACTCCTGCACAGGCAAGATCCATCATCCCTTGTACTATGTGCAAAAAATCTAGCTATCTAAAAAACGTAGAGACCACTTCTCTATTTGACCATTTCTGCATCTGCAGGAACAGTTTATACTGACATCTTATCATAGAATCATAGAGTATGCTGACTTGGAAGGGATCCATTATCTATCGGTTTGGTCTGGTTTGCAGCAGAAACCACCTGAAGGATTTTCTGAATGATCAGATTCTCCATCCCTGATGCTAATCAACACAGCGACACATACAGATTTTGCCTATGGATAGATCTTCAAACCAGGAGACCCCATGGGGGATCTTCAGGACTGTTTAAAGTTCCCATCTGTGGAGCTGTTGTCAAGTAGTCAAATACTTGGTTGTACCGCTGTCCAGAAGTTCAGTCAGTGACCTGGTCTTCAGTAGACCTGATGTTAGTTGGCTGTCTCTCCATTGCAGACACAGACTAGTGGGGTCCTGTCCCTGTCTGGCCTGACTAGCTGCTCTTCTCAGGAGCCAGGGAGCTGTAGGATGATGCTGCCTTGCTTGTGGTTCTGAGACTCACCAGCTCCAGCCATACACTGGAAGCTGTAAAGAGAGGCAGGAAAGTCAGCAGCATGGCCACACGCCCCTGGGGAGAAAGAGGCCAGAGTGGTGCCCCAGTCCTCCTGGAGTAGAGAGGCTCTAGCCAGGGGTATCCAGGGAGATCCACGTTTCACAGAATCACAGCATATTCTGAGTTGGAAGGGTCCCACAAGGATCATCAAGTCCAACTCTTAAGTGAATGGCCCATATGGGGATCCAACCCACAATCCCGGTGTCAGCAGCACTATGTTCTAACCAACTGAGCTAATGCCGGGCCAGCACAGTCGTCACACTCGTGTGGCTGCAGGGTTGCTCAAAGTGAAGCAATGTCCTTGCGTGCCTTTGGCAGCACAGGAGGAGCAGGGGACTGAGTGTCATGGCCTGGGAAAGCAAACAGGCTGGTGGTCACCTCAGCCAGGGCAGGTGGTGATGCAAGGGAAGCTGTCAGGGACAAAGGGACCTGAGTGCAGAGGTGCAGAGTGCCTGGCAGAGGTCCCTGAGCTGACCCCAACTGCGTGTGCCAAGAGACCTTGTTCCTGGAGGTGAATAGCCTGGGCATAGTCCAGGGAGTCCTCCATTGCGTGGAGGACAACATGGGCAGTGCAAACAGAAACGTCCTTCTTCCCCTCACAGATCAGCATCCCGGTGGAAAAGAGCTGTCCCTTTCTCTCTCCTTCTTTGCAAGACCTTCAGAAATCTGAACAGACCAGGACTAAAACAAGCTCGGAGCTCTTCATGTCTTTTGGGTACCACTTCACTGTTTAATGGAAATATTGCTGTAATTTCTGGAGACCAACCGTAGGGAGATTCTTCTCTTTGACTGTTCTCTGTAGTTCCTTGCAGGCTGAACTGAATTTTAAAAAATTGATGACATTTCAAAGATTGCTATTTAAAATAGATTTTTTTCTCTGTCTTTTTTTTTTTTTTTAAGAATCCTGCTTTTGAAAACCCTTTTCGATTTGACATTTTCACTAAAATAAAATTTTCATGAGAAATGTTCATTTCAATGAGCTTGGTCAGGTGACACAAACATCCCATCAAGTGCAGTAATTTTAAGATGAGCTGGAGAAACTTGGAGAAAAACAACATGCAAGGATTGGAAACAAAATTGTTGTATTTTTTTTCTTAAAAACAGCTAAATATTTTTAAAGAAATCTGTACTTGGTTTGTTCCTTTTATTTTATTGAACATGTGCCAAATACACTTTTATTTTCTTTTCAGGTTTTCTGATATATCTGACTGAAATTGTATTTTACTATGAAATTGATCTATGCTTTCCTGAACAAGACCTTGAATTTTCCTGGATATCTCTGGATCTCTCTGACTTTGTACAATTTCAGTGTGAGGGGCTCAGGGGCACCAACAGTCCCAATATCCCTGCCCAGCTCAGGACCCCATGTCAGCTTCCCGGCACCATCAATCCCTGCCCCAGTGATGCTGCAGCAGTGCCAGTCTCCAGCTCCCCTTAGCCCTGCCCTTTCTGACCATGGGCCACATTCCAGCCTAGCCTTGGCCTATCCCTGTGCCCTGCCCCTAATGCCCTCTGGCCTTCCCGGATCCCTGGCTGGGACAGTGGGATGAACCCTACTGAGCACCATGGGGAGCTGCCACTGCTCCTGGAGCTGCTGGACCTTCCTGTGCCCTGACAATTACCTTACTTTAATTTATTAACTTACCAAAGATGTGTATTAAGATGCAAAATAAGATGAAGAGTTGTTGATAGCCAATGAGATGTGTGCTTGCATCTGCCCTGCCTCTCCTGTGTATCTGTGTTGCAATGATTTGTGTCTTCTTCTCATTGTGTACTTTCTCTGATAACCAGGTTTGGCAGGGTACTGGAAAGGATATGCCTCTGATGCTTGCACTTCCTTCTGTCTCACTTTTCATGCCCTCAAGCACAATAATTTAGATAGCTGTTTTCAGTTGTCACTGCTGCAATGCCTCTAATCCCAGCCATGTTTTAAAATGCTTAGGTTTTTTTCTTGGTGCTATTACAAATTCCTGGAAATGCAAACTTAGCACAAGCTCAATGGGAAGGAAAAGGTGCCTGATTTTCCTGCAATTTGTCCCTTACAAATGAGAGAATATTTTTACTTAACGATCTCAAGGAAATTATTATGTGGCACTTCAGGACATGCAACAAATACAGAACATACAAGTGCCTATTCTAGGACCCTCCAACCTTTGTCAGCCCAGGCACTGAGATCCAGGAAGTAGCACGCTGCTGCATTGGATGTTGTGGTTTGCTCTTTTTTGTTGTCTCTACTTTAACATTTTAATTTCTTACTGCTGTTACCAAATGACATCAAGAGTACTTCACCCAAACCAGTATTTTTCACTGTGTGAGCTATACAGAAAGGATTACTGTGCCAAATGCTGGCAGTGTCCCAAGGTTTTCTGCTGTGTCAGGATACCAGTCCTCTCCTTTTTGAAAAGATGTAAAAATAAATGCATTTCCTCATTATTAAGTTAGTTCTATGGGACCTGGCAACACAGATCAGAGTGATCTTTCCGTATTAGACTTTTCAATATTTTTGTGATCTTTTCCTTGGGTGTTGCAAAGTGCATTTTACTTTGCTCTGATTCTTGTGCTTAAAATCTGTCTCTGTAAACTCTGAGTATATATGAAACATCTTTCCTTCTTTCAGTTTCCTTGGTCCAGCAGTGAACAAGGAGATGCTTTAGGTTCTTGGATAAACTTAAATAACATTTTATTGTCAGAAGCTAAAAGTCAAATATAAAAAGGAACAAGTATTTTAATTTTTTAAAGCAGAATCAGAAATAATTTAACAAATATGCATCCTGTATAATGCTTCTGCATTAATGGGATTTAACACAAGTATGATTGGTTTCAGTGGTCAAATAATAATGTGGAATGTAAATCCTGCATAATGACAAAAGTTACTTGAAACTATCTCTTTCCTGGGCCCTTGCATATTTTTTAGCAAGTTGTTTTGATGGAAAACATGCTTTTTCTACTTACGTAAGTATCTCTCTAGCTGATACTTTCTTGCTTCAATGGCAATAATGACTTCTTTCTATTCCAGTCTCCAGAACTCCTAGGGGTATTATTTTTCCACAAGATCAGTGAGTTGAATGGCCTGCCATGACACACGTGAAAATTATTCTATTCCCAAAGAGTGCATGTGAAGCACTTTTCATAAAAGTTGCAATGCTTTAAGGGTACTTGAAGTTGCATCTTTTGGAGCACTACTTGTGGAAAAATTGTTCCAGGGATTTTTGCAGTATAGTTTTGAGTAATTTATTTTTGTCTTGCATCTTTGAATAAACTGCTGACATTTCTCCAGCACTGACCAGTACAGTATTGAAGACCATATGCAGCCAGCCTTTTTATTAAAACTTGAAATGTGAGTGTCAGGAGCTCAGAAACTTAAAAACTATATTTCTTTCAGCTTTTGTAGTTAATTACATAATGGACAGATTGAATGAGTAAACTGTCTGAAGTGGCCGTTACGTGTTTTTCTGAGGTTTCTTTTAGGAACTGAAGAAGGAAGAGTTACATAATTACAAAAAAAAAAAAAAAAAAAAACAGGGAAAAAACACTGAAAGCACTGAAATTGTGATTATAAATTGTTTCACCAGAAGTAATAATGACTGGTACTTTCATTCACTTTACAGGAGATAAATCTGGGTTTGGCTCAGGAACAACTCTTCCCTGGGGGAAAAGAGACCAAAAGCCAATTCACAGAAAAAACGGGTTGAATACTAAAACTCAAGATGACAATCTGACAGCCACTTGGCATCTGCTCTCAGATGGCAGCCAGCTGGCTTCTCACAACAGTATATGCACCAGAAACATCGTTAGGAAGAGCTTGCTGAGAAAGTCAACGCAGTCCACGCTTCGATGCGACACCTCCTGTAAAGCTCCTCTTGCGCAAAGCCCAGTGGATCGGTGCTTCAGAGCAGCACTGCTCTAGCACTTGTGTCTTTCCCCATGACATATGCCTCCCCCAGCATCTATAAGGAATGAACAAATTATTGATTATAGCAGTGAGCACTAGTCAGTAATAACCACCTGTTTTTCTGGGCTCCATCCTGCTAATATACAACAATATAGAGTTTTATGCAAGGCAGGGCCAACAATTTGATTTCAAGGACAATGAGCTATTGGATGAAGGCTTCAGAATGTTGGCCCTGTGGACTTGGCATTGCTTTTGTTTGCATAGTGCCTTGCAGAAGATGAATTCACCTATCATTGCTAGTGGTGGTACAGTTATGATTAGACCTTCTACTGGGAGAAGGCAAAAGTTTCCATCCTTGTTCTGCTGTACAGACAGGTTGAAAAACAATTGGTCTACAAAGCGTCATACTCTGCTCTGTCATGTGGACCACCTCGCAGTCCTATTCTCACATCCCTCTGATGACAGAGATGAAAATATTCTAGCAATGATGGTCTGTACTTCACTTTATGTGTAAGCCATTGTTCCCACTAGGTGTAAAAATTAGAGCAGAGAGAAATGTCTGGATCTACAACCAAGGACTATATTGCATCAAGGTGGACCTAAGAAGTCTAAACTGCTTCTGAATGTGTATCAAGTTCAGGTCTTTTTCTACGTCCTATCTACAGCAGTTTTTTCAGGTGCTCTTGGTTTTGGCTCTGATAACCCTTGTTCCATCTCTAGTTTACTGGTAAGTGTCACAGCAACGCAATCTATCATCTTAAGTATTTGTATGATCATGAATTCAATGCAGAACACTGAGAACTTGCCACTTCTGGCAATTAACTTGAGATAAATAAAAGTGGTAAGAGGAGGCATTAAGTTACCCACCTGCAGAAGACTGGCTCTGTGCTGAGTGCTCTCAACAGATGAGTGCGTATGGGAAAGTGCTAATTGCAATGTATTTCTTAAGGGTTTTTTTTTGATGCACAAAATATTGAGAAAATGGGAAGAAAATGAAAATGTCTCTGTGTGTTGAGTCACATGGAAAATATGCAGGAATTGGACTCTCAGAATCCGCAGAAAAAGAATATGCTAAGAACAGGGAACAAGCAGAGGATTGATGCCATGAATAGAAATCTCCGTCTGTGCTCTGGCCATAGTCCAGGCTGTATGACATAGCTTACCTGACACAGTGCCCATTTGGATTATTTATATAACAACATAGGTGCTACAAGTAATGTAGGAAGATGCTCTGTGTGACCGGAGAGTCTCATGCTGAGAATGAGACAGACGCGATACAATGATTAAGGAAAGGGCAGCACTGCATCAGATGAGAAACAAAGCTCAGGTAAAGAAGCAAATACTGATCTTGGCCACAAAAACGGCATGAGAAAAGACAGAGGATTGCTAGGTGGAGACAAAGTGCTGTAAAGTAAGGGGAGGACTGAGAGTAGGACAAAAAGAACAGTGAGACTAGACGGAGCTATGTGTCTTTAGGAAGTGAAGCTATGAACTTGGAAGAAAACAGGAAACTGGGTTATTGGAGTGGTGGACTGTAATATACATGTATAGTATGCAGCTGGTTAAGCAGAAAATTTGACTTGGTATACAATATTTTCAAAAGGCATAGGCAAAAAACATAGGCAGGATAAAGGCAAAAGTGTTTGGAGTAGATTCAACCAGTGCAGTAAATGTCTGACACGATGGGAGCTATGCGAGCTGGTGGGCACTGCTGACCTGCTTTGGGTGGGTTGTCTTAAGATGAGTAGAGTTCATGAGGTAGGAGGGAAATGCAGTGTGCCAGCAACCTCATGGCCATAGCTAGTGGGAGTAGTGAGAAATCCACACCCTCGTGCTGCATCCTGCACCCTCTGTCCCCAAAAGGGTCACGGAGTGTTCCTCTTGTCCGCTAGGCTATAAAGACCTCTCAAAAGTGACTGTAACAACACCTAATCAGAACTACATCTAAATTTAACTGTAATAGAGCTGTATCGAACCCACTAAACCCAAGAATTCCCTACAGGACAGTGTCACAATTGTGCAATTTCCCACCCTTAAAAGGGAAAATGCATGCCATATGATATATAGGGCACAGCAGGGAGGTTAGATGTTGTATTGTGCTGGAGAGAATTGCTGTAGTCCTGCATTATCTCTTCTCCACGTTATATTGCAGTGATTATTTTTTTTCTCCATAGAGAAACCATAAAAAAATTGTTGAAGAACAACCAAAGTGTTTTTGCCAAAGGTAGAGCAGATCCTTTGGATCTTCAAATGCTGCCCCTTTGGGAGGCAGAAGGGAGAAGTACAGCTAGGATTGCATGTGGCAGCTTGGAAATATCTAGGGGAACAGCACGAACTGCTGAACTGCTGCACAGAATCTACCCTGTGCAGATCAGGAATGATGATTATACAGACCTGACATCAACCAAAGAGCACAGCATGTTTGAAAGCCTCATCTATGGCATTATTTGGGTCAGTACAAATCAGGAAGGAAATGGTTACGTGAGTGTTTCTTCACTGTATTGTTTACAGGATACACAGGGAAATTTTTGGCTTCATATTTAGGTAGTTCAAAAGGCAGAGCCAGCATAGTTGAGAAGAAGAATTGGCAGCACTGAATTTGGCCATAGCAAAGGCAGATTTCAATGCTGGCTGCCAGAGATTACATCTTTGTTCATCCGTTCAGCGGCAGTTCTGACAGGCTCCCACATCAAATCGCTCCAGCTCAGGCCAGCAGAGCTATTCTGGCAGGTTTTATCCACTTACATAAGTAGGGAAAAGATGAGATGCGACCTTGACTGGCATAACTGAGTTGGGAACAGCCTCCAGTTCAGAAACAGTTTTCTTGACAGAAATGTGCAGTTACCTGGATGACCTGGTTTGTTTTGTGAGGCTTCTAGTGCCCCAATTTTACACTGTGGCTGTGCTGTGGGCTGCCTACCCAGACTTGCCCATGGCTGTCAAGTCTGGATACAGTGGCCATTTTATCCCGACTGGAGTTTCCTGGAGGGGGACAGCCCAAAATATTGTTTCTTTAATATATATATTTATAGGATGGCATGGATTCACCTATATAAACTTTCATAAGGAGCAGAGATATTCTAGTAACCTGTGTCACTGTCCTGTTGTTATATAAGGCACTGTGACAGAAAGTTCAAAACATCTTTTGGACTAGGATTGATGAAAGAAGGGTCAGGATCACTCAAACAATATTGGATTTAGATTTTCAAAAATCAAGATAAATAATCCTCCAGTGGCCTAATCCTATTTGCTTCATAAAAGGCCTACTGCATTGCAGGGAACTGCATTTCAGGGCAAAAATTCTTCAAACAGAAAATGCCTTTAGCCTTTTGTGTGAGAGAAGAAGGCAAAGAAAAAGTTTATGGAAGCCAAATTATGACACATTTGTTTTGAATCATTTAAGCAGCTCTAGGCATTGGTTGTGTTTTTCAACTTTTTCAAAATTATTTTTTTATGTGCTACAATAGAACTGGAAAACAGCTGATATGACTTGATGCTTTTATTTCTGTACAAGGATGATTTACTAATCACTGTTAGTAGCCCTATGCTAATGGCTTACCTTTCCAAGAAAATGAGTAGGGACTTTTAGAGCCCCAGAAAAAGCTTCTTGGTTTGACCTTTACAGTTTTAAACCAAAGCTGTAAATCTAAGAATTCTTCATTTTTTTTAAATAACAGCTGAGAACCAATCAAAACAGTTTTGTGCCTCAATTCTTTTAGCCAAACCTAAGCTAAATTTTAAAAGCAAAATTATCCCTAGGATGGTTTCATTACTCAGTGGCATGCCAATTGCATTAAGTGCAGAGCTGGAGTAATTTAGCTAGAATTTTTTGGTGAGTAAACACCAAAGTAAACTTCAGCTACCTCTTTTTGCCAAGACTTCACTGTCATGTCTTGCCACTACTTCTGGATGAATCTCCAAAAAATAAGTAAAATTTAATATCTATGTTCCATACTGGGCTGGATCTAATCCTTATTCCTGAAGCACTCTTTATTTTGGGTCATTTTTTTTCTATGACTAATCTTACATTTGCTATAAGGTGTTTTCGGTTGAAGGAGATGGTATCTGGCCTTAACACTGCACATGTGATTGCTTAATTGCTTGGGACTAAATTGAATAATCCTACTAGGTTTCTTGTTCCATTTCTTTTACACAAAAGTACAGAGCAGTAAAATAACAAACTGAGCACAGGTCTGAAGAGTTCTAGGTTATTCTCCTGACAGCTGCTCCATCCTTATTTCATGTCTAATCAGACTTCAAGAAGTAAACAATAGAAAGAAGCTTGAAGGCCAACTGGAAAGAACTACAAATGGCCTCCTGTTGTAGGAATGGTCATTTGTTAAGCTCTCTGCTGGGACAGGCACTGATTAGTCTTGCTGCAGACCTACTCCACAGTCCTTGTGAACTGAGCCTGCTCTATTCTTGAGATGCATCTAAACCAAGACGTGTGAATTTAAATCGGAACTTGAGGATCTTCAGAATAGAGTTAGGAATTTGTCTTCATCAGTCCAGTTAAGCTAACTCTAGGCTTTGGTTGTCATCCCCAACTAAGTATCCTGAGTTGATATGAGGACAATACAGCAATCAAAATCCTATGTAATCTAGTATATCTGATGTTTGATCAAGTTTCTTTGACATCTACCAGCAGAAGACCAGGTCACTTTCTAGAATTGCACCTTTACTCTAAGTCCTTCGTAGTTATTTTTTATATCTGTTTGTTCATAATTATTTGTTAGGCATGACCACCTTTTAAACCTGTCCTAGTTAGAACAGCTGGGACCAGTTCATCACTGTATTCTAAAAAAAAACCCTGTGTATTCTATAGCCTTCCATGCCATTTCCCAGAAACTGGTATCAATAGACCATTTACACCCTCTGCCCAGAGCAGCCTGACTCCTCAGGCTATAAACTGGGTGTTAAGAGGCCTGCAAGATAGGAGGATGCTCCTGTCCTCACACCCATTGTGGAACTCCCCACCCTGAGGGAGGTACTGGGCATTCCTGCCTGAACTGGAGGATATATAATCTTGGAGTCTTGGGACTTTTTTAACCACTCGTGGGATCCAGAGGAAGACTGCAGCTCACTGCTCTCAACCAGACTGAGAACACCACTCTCGACCGGACTGCAATCACCACTCTCGACCAGACTGCAACAGCACTCTCACCAACTGGTTTTTCCCTCTCCTTTTACTTTGGACTCAGAGGGCCCAACAAACACCACTTTGTTCATGCCCCAGGGTGCTGGGTTATACATTTGGGTTTTGTGGGTTAAAACCAATTGTTTGTCTGTATAATCATATTTATGGTATTATTTTAATAAATTGTTATTCTGATTTATAATCTCTCCTTTGAGTTGAGTTCATTTCCCCTGCTGGTTTACCTTTAAACCAGCACAAAGCCAAACAATGTCCTTTATAATCATGAAGTATTTCAACTTACTCACCACCTCTGTGTTTCAATCACAGCCTGCCGTTCTTGGGCTCTGAGATACAAGCAGTTGCAGTGACAAGAGATGCACTGAAAGTTGCCAGGCAAAGTGGGAGAAGGTATTAAGCCTCAACACAGACTTGTTTTTAAAATTAAATCCATTCAAGAGTGAAAAATGACCTCATATATTTTTTCTTGGCCCATTCTTTTCCTCTGAGACTAATAAATAAAACAAACACCGTGCAAGAACTTCTGTATTTTCCAGTTTAACTTCTATTTTATGTTATTCAGGGAGGCAGATGCATACAGTCTGACTGAAGGCATTAAGCTCAGTGAACATTTTTGATTTCAAAAGCTTCACCCCCCTTTAAGGAAAATACTTCAAAAAGAGGAGAGAGAGAGCAATTGCCTTCTGCAGCAAACTTAGCAAACATTTTTGATACTCAAGGCACTATTTTTCCTGCACATCAAAGAAAAATATCACTCTTCATTAAGTATATTAATTAACTTAACACAGGATCTAATTGATATTTCGATTCCAGCAAATAACAGGTTTTTTGTTCTACAACGGCACAATATCTGACAGTTCACTGAGCAGTCAGTGTTGTGGAGAAATCATGATAAGTTTTGTAAAGCCTGTCAATCATTCAAAAATTCAAGTTCTCTTTAGGCAGAAAAAGACTGTCTCTGAATTATTTTAAATGTGAGTTTTAGTCTCAAGCAAAACCAGAAATACATGAGAAAAATAAACACCTGAACAATTTTTAACTATGTATTTTGAACCCCAAAGAGGAAAATTCAATTCATTGATTCATTCTCAGAAGTGGTTATCTCTTTTTTAGCAGGAGCTTCAGGATTTTGACGTGAGCAGAAGCAAGAGCTTGTTCCTGTGTATGCACTTGAAGTGGGAGTTGTTTACCCTGGAGCATTCAAGGCTGAAGGACATGGTTTGTTGTTTAAAGGGTGGGAGAGGAAGAAAATGGAACAGATTAGATCTTGTTCCAGAACTTTGAGCTTACACATTAATTGTCCTATGACAAAAAGGATGATAACTACCATGGAAAATGATCTGCAATTTGCTTCAGTCCCTCTAACTCTGTCTGATTTCTGTGCAAGTCTGGTGCTGGTATCTCTATACAAGTAAAGCAAGAAATCTAACCTAGTTGAAAGGTAACCTTATGAAAAAGTATTTGATTGAAACTCAGGAGACCTGGATTCATTTCCAGAGCCTGGACTCGTACACATCCCTCCCAAACTCACATTCTTAACTTTGGAATCTAGAAATAACACAAGGGCATGATACGTGATAGAGTCAATGTTTGTGTGGTGACAGGGCTTTAAAAATACAGAACAGAAAAAACAGCACCACCTCCAGAATCTAAAATTAACCTAACCACATCATAAAAAGGCTGCATAAATAGCAGGGTTTTTTCTAGGTTTCCGTCTTTTCTATTAAATAAAGACTGCTTTTTTTTCCCTATGCATTTACGTTTGAGTTATCCCAACTTCAACTGCACTGAGAAGTGTCTCTTTGCCACAGGTCAAATTAGTGTTCCCTGGGAACATGCCTGAGTCCCTAACAGAAGGCAGAGTGCTGATTCTAGAGTGAGAATCATTGTTTTTGAAATGTGCTGGATGGTGAACATGAGGCACAGAAATGCACCTGCATTCGAACTTCTGACAAGGGCTCACATTTTGTAAAAGACGTTTCCAGAACATGTTGCTTCATTTTTTCTGTTCTCCGTGGAAAATGTTGTAAGGAAAAATGTAGCTTATCTCCCTATATGAGTTCAGGTCTTCATTCTGATCTGTTTTCTTGACTCAAGTCTGGAAAGATTATTTTAAAAGATGCATTTTAGTCTAAAGTCTTTAAAATTGACTTGTAAGTCTGTGAAATGACAATCACTTTTTATTTATTTATTGATTTATTTTCTTCCCATTTTGGCAAAGCATGTTTTTCTCATATTCTTCTTTTTAGTAGATATACCATTAATGTGGTCAAATAACCACACTGGTTCTAAAGATTCCTTCACTATCTCCAAGGTTCTAGTAAACTGTAACAATCACAACTCCCTGCTGAAAAGATTGTCCTCCAATTGTTCTTGTGCCTTTCTTTGTTCTATTTCTGTCCTTTTTTTCTTCCCAGCAAGCTCCAGGCTTGATTCAATTCTCATTTGCAGAACTGCTAGAATTGCTGAAATATGATAATAAAAATAATGGGTTGCTAGTGCAGAGGAGCTCTTTATATTTGACATCAAGAGACAGGGGAAAGTCCTCACCCATGTCCACCTTTGCATTCCACATCCCAAACTGCTTCTCCTTTGAAGTACTGCATTATTCTGCTCTAATACTTTCCAGCAAAATTGGGTACATTATTCTGATGTTGCTCATACTGCCCTTATCTGTGTCCCCTTCTCTCCCTCTTCATTATTCCCTAGAGCAAATGGCCTTCTGCTGCTACCTGGGTCCTTCAGGCTGCAGGCTGGTATCCTGCAGACCCCAATGCCTGGTGACCTTCCCCTTCCCCTGCACTCTTCAACTCCACATCAGTGGGTGGTAATTGCCCAGAGTTTTGGCAGTAGCTCAGGTTTTTGGAGACACAAAGCCTATGAGGAAGATACTATCTATAGTTAAAATGTTGGATGGTAGCCGGAGCTGGTGAGTAGGTTGCACTGCATTCAGCCTTTGAGATGCTACTGCTGAGAGTTCATGGAAGTAGACTAGAATCCCTGGTTGCAGTGGAGTCCTGGGGAGCAACAAACACTCTGCTGGCCTTGGGGACTGGGACTTGGGAGCAGCCACGGGGTGTCAATGCAATATCTGCAAAGACCTGGTGCAGGGTGAAGCCCTAAGCAGTCCTTCAGAACTGCCTTTGCCATCTGGATGTTCAGCTTGAGACCTGCCTAATGAGGCTAAGCCAGGAATTGTTTTGACTGAGTGTCTGAGCTGGAATTCTTTGAATAAAATTGTTGGGTTTTTTTGCAACCTCTTAGAAGCTTGATTATTCCACTGGAGACATTTTGAGACCAATCCCATGAACGTATTTTGAGCTTATTAAAAGCCTGTCTTAAAACTGGCACATAAAAGCAGCAATCAGTGAAAATCTGGCACTGGTACACTGAACCACATTGTGCTGGCCATAATATTGATGTTTGCTGAATATTTACAGCATTAAAGCAACCGTTCATATAAAAGAAACAAATTGGAAAGAAGCTTACATTGAAAGCAGTAAGTAAATTGTATCAAATACCATATGAGCTTTGATGCAGCATAAGTAAAGCATTAAAGCATAGAGCTGTTTTGATAAAAGATCTGTCTGAGAAGTTCTGCACAGAAGTTAGTGAATTAACATAGATTTTGGTAGCAAAATTGTTTTGCCTTTTTTTTTTTCCCAAAGAGGTGGTTTTCAGAAGGCAAAGGGATTCAGAATTGTGTTGAGGAAGTGTGGACTTGGTTTTGCACAAGTTAACTTGGTTTTGTTATATGAGTGCTACGTTTTACCTTGTGGACGTGATTTGACTGCTGTGTGTCATAAAACAGGACACAAGTTGTTTTGGCAGGAAGAATAAATATGTGCTCAAGAAAATATGGTTCTTCCTGATTGGCAAAGACTCAATGTGTTCTCAGGAATGGAGTGCAGAGAAAACCTTTTCCTCAGCTCTGAGAACAGTGATAAATTGTAGGGTAGTTGACAAATGCAGGTTTTTTTCTTTTTGCCAAACAATAAACCCAAAGCATTTCTGCAACATTTTTATTACTTTAGAAAAGGTATTTCTAGCTAGGCAAGGAAAATATCCTTTAAAAGTCTTGTTTTATTTAAGTCACCTGAAATTGAAAACATTGAAAGTGTTACAAAAAACACAACTTCCACTTTCAAAATGCTTTTTGTATGCATATGTCAAAGTGCACTATAAACAGCGAGTAAGTGAGCTCCATATATGTCCCCAGAATGAAGTATCCCCTTTTCCAGATGGAGAAATGAAAGGCATAGAGCAAATGAACAACTTCCTCACGACTGTGCAATCACTCAGTGAGTCAGAAATGAAGCCCGGGTTTCAGAATTTTCGAGCCCTTGTTTTAACCATTGTACAGAGATTCAGTCAAAGGCTAACCTTACTTTTGCAAGAGTCATATTGGAAAACACTGTTTCTTCTAAGTTTATCTGATATCTACCTACTATGTATAATGCACAAAAAGTACAGTCAGAGGGTAATTTATAAATAACTCCAAGTCCTAGACACAGGACTTGAAAGTTCCCACCGTGGCAGCACCTTTGTGTGCAGACTTGTGCAACTGACTCACTAAAGCCAACCCATGCTCCAGTCTCTGAAAATGTCAGATTGAGCCGATAATTTTTGTCAGTCTCAGGGGTTTCATGTAATTTGAACCAGATTCTTATTGGAATATGTAGGCATTTATGTACTCTGCAGTATGCAACATTTTCATATCATTTCTTCTGTGCTCCATTTTAAGTGACCTGGAGAGATGGGAGGAAAATCCCTGCCTGTAAAGCAGTGAGGTTTAGTTCACTCACTCTTGGGTGAAATATTTCCCTGCTTATGCCTTGGCCGATGGGAAGGACCTGCCTGTGTAATACCAGTCTGGGAGCATGGGGACCTGAGGGAGAAAAAGCTGTGTTCACTCAATAATCAAGAATAATCACAGAAGTTCAAAATTAGTCACCACCATGACAGTGTAACAAACATGCATTCTGAGGAAGTTAAATAAAATATTTAAGGGAATGCACCTGGCAGTGGCATTTGGTCCCGAACAGACGGGTGAGTTAGAAATGCTTAGATAAATGGATTCCTCCAGCCTTTGTTCTAGGAGTCAGAGTAATAATAGCAATAGAAGACAGTGTTTTTTTTCACAGCAGGGGGTGTCCATTTGGTTCTTACAGCTAGTGACAATTCTTAGGTGATTTTTGTTGTTATATTTTTTCTAATCCTACTTGAGTACCTGTTTTTATGAGATTAATGGCTCACAGTCTCTGAGACACTTACTTAAGATGCAGGAAGAAGGATATGTCTGCCAGACACATCTGTGCTCAGCAGTCTAAAATTGCCTCCTGTTATGAGAGAGAAAGACAGAAAGAAGTGGCTAGAGTACACTTGAGCTGCTAACAAACTGCTTTGTAACCTTGCCCCTGGCATCTACTAGTTGCCATTTAAAATGTAACTTTTACTGAGCCATTGTTGGGCTGAATTGTGATATTTCCTATTCTAACTGGTCCTGTCAAAAACTGTATGGTTTAAGAACTCTTGTTTTCTCCTAAATGATGGCTTACCTGCAATAAAGCAATTTTGTTATCCATTGAGGTCTGTTACAACTACATTAGAAACCTTTCTAATAGCAAAGTCTTTTCCAGAGAATCTAATTAATATTTGAATTTATTTCCCCTGAAAGTGAGACGCTGACAGCACTCTCTAAAACCAAGTATCAGGTATTGTATCAGGCAGGTATTGTGGTGGGCTTGCTCTCCTTCAGTCACACATTATGTGTCTCTATGGAAGGCATAGAGACACAGAGGACGTTTTCACCTAATGCTGCATGGTGGTTTGTTGAATGGTTGTGATCTGCATTTTGAAGAACTGGTTCTGATGGCTTACAGAATCTTCTGGAACCCCATGCTCCTAAAGCAAACTCAGTTATGAAAGAACTCTATAGCAGACAAATGTATAGTGAGGCCCAGCTGTACAATGCCTAATTCCTGCTGAAATCTATAGAGGATGAGGATCTAAATGTTCCTACAGAGCTGAGCCCAAATGGCAGAGCATGAATCATAGAATCATCAAGGTCAGAAGAGACCTTTAAAATCATGGAGTCTAACCATCCACTCAGCACTACCGCTGTAAATCCTAAGCCACTAAACCACATCACTCAGCGCCAGATCCAGATGCCTCTTAAACACCTCCAGGGATAGTGACTCCATCACCTCCCTGAGAAAGATATTCCAATGCCTAACCTCCCTACCAGTGAAAATTTGTTTCTAATATCTAGTCTGAATCTCCCCTGTCTCATCTTAAGGCCATTTCCTCTGGTCCTCTTACTGCAGGCATAGTAGAAGGGATGGGTCCTCACCTCACTTTCAGTGAACTACTTTCAGGTAGTTGTAGTGAGCCTCTCTTCTCAACATTAAACAAATCCAGCTCCCTCAGCTATTCCTCATAAGACATGTTCTCTAGTCCTTTCACAAGCCTTGTTGCTCTTCACTGGACATGCTCCAGCACCTCAATGTCCTTTTTAAAGTGAGGGGAAGCCATATGAGGAGTGGCTGAGGTCACTTGGTCTGTTCAGCCTGGAGGAGACTGAGGGGAGACCTCATTGCAGTCTACAACTTCCTTGAGAGGAGAAGAGGAGGGGTAGGCACTGATCTCTTCTCTGTGGTGACAAGTGACAGGACCTGAGGGAATGGCTTGAGTTTTAGGCTGGATAGTAGAAAAAGAGTCTTCACCCAGAGGGGGGTTGGGTGCTGGAACCGCAAAGTAAAGTGGTCCCAGCACCAAGCCTGACAGAGTTCAAGAAGCATTTGGATGATACTTTCAGGTACATGGTGTGACTTCTGGGGATGGCCCTGTGCAGGGCTAAGGGTTGGACTAGATGATCCTTGTGAGTCCCTTCCAACTCAGCATATTCTGTGATTCTATGGATTTAGCTCCATTCACCGCACCTCTCTGGGCCTGGCCATCTAGATAGTTTTTTTGCCTGTTGAATAGAAGAGGAGACAAGCAGTGAGTGGGGGAGCTGCTCTATCCTTGCTTGTTCATCAGCTCCCAATCCATGTTTTTCAGACTGCAAGCCACAAAAAAAAAAAAAAAAAAAAAAAAAAAAAAAAAAAGAATCTTTATAGTATCTATTTAACCATATTCTGCACCTTCAAAGGATTGTGATATAATAGGGTCAGGGAATTCTTGTTTTTTTCCAGCTCGTTTTAGACTGAATACTGAAGTCACTGCTGTGACTATAGTGTAAGGCAGAGTTCCCTTGGCTATGTCAGAGAGCAACAGCTGTCCAGCCTCACGGGTAGGCCACCATGGCTGCAGTGGAAGTGTACACAAAATTAGATGTGTCCCTCTTGATGAATGCTTGTTTTCAATACCTACCAGAACCACTGGCAGTAGATCATCAGGATATCAGTCCTATCTGCAGTGATTTGCAGAGATTTGCAGGATTTGCAGAGAGCTTTTCCAGGTACCATACTGACTTATGGACTTACTCTGATGAGTTGGTCCATCTGTTCCTTTACAGAGAGCAGACACAGACTATTAAGACTGCACCAAACTCGAAGTTTGCAGAAGAAAAAGAGCCAACTGTCAGGCTTGTACTACTGGGCCACTACTTAGAAGTTCTGAATAATTTAAATCAAAGAATGTCCCAAACAGCCTGGAATATATTTTTTCTCTTCTTACAGTAATGCCTTCACAACCCTCCATAAAAAGTTGGTTTACTCCCTTAGGTCAGTATAGATATGACACATGTCTGACACTTCATGCTATTCTCAACATGCAATAGATAATCCTAAAATGCACTGATGCTCCCCTCTGAACATGTTTTCTGGTTTCACAACAGGACTGCCAAAGTATTTTCAGAGCACACTGATCCGAGTTCGATAATCCAGCATAGTGGGCCTGGATATATGACTGTGTTTTAAAGCAAATAACAAAATTGGTGCAGATACATTACGTTTTAATGGTGTTTCATTTGATCTCATCACAGGCATATACAGTCAGCACATATAAACAAAACAGGATCCAAGTTACTGAATACTCCAGTTTACTGAAGAAGAGGAAAAGAAACCTGTTAACAAGGAGAGATAAGGTAAAAGTATTGCTAAGGAGAAAGACAGAGCTTTACAATGAACTCTACTAGCAGATGACCTGGCCCATAAAATGCTAGAAACCCATATGAGAGAGCTGATGGTTGCCGTGGTTAATTGAACACCAGCCCAACAGCAGGGCAGGTAGCTCTGTTGGTCAGGCAGAATATTCCAGCCCAACACCACCACCTTCATGAGCAAAACCTCATCAGTTAATTTCCCAATGAAGTATTTTCAGTGTCTTTATGCTGACCAGCTGTTCATATAGCATAACCTCCTAGTTATCTGGGGATGTTGGCCAAGTCAGAAGAAGAGAGCAACACAGTGACATCCAAATACCAAAAAAAAGCTCCTAGAGTGGGCAACATGGTTCCTCCCCTCTACCCACCTCTTACATTTTCTAGTTGGAAGTTCCAAGCAATAATTTTTTCCCCCAGATAGACCAAATTTAGTATAGTTGGCTTATACCTGGCAAATGTTTTGTCCCTTCCAAGCAGTGTTTTTTACAATTACTCTTTCGTTGATTGCAGAAGTGCCAGCAAGGAGTTGTAGATATGGCAGTTTACCAGAGGGATGAATACAGCCTGACATGCTCCAGCTGGTTGGTCATATAGGATGAAGAAGGCTTTAAAAAGAAGCTGAGTAATCAGCAAGGAACAAACCTTGCGAGTTTTCTGAGCACAAAAGCCCTGTTGTATTCTGCAGGAGGCCAAATGCTTCCAGGGTAGGTTCCAAGTGGGGTGGAAGGGGAAGAGTGGGAAACTTTCCTTTTTGGGATACATACAATTTCCTCTTTTACATTCATAATACAATTGGGGTAATTGAACTGGATGGGTGCTCTGTTTTCCTCCATAATGATCCCATTCCTACACTGAGATAAACTACAGGCTTAAAGTCTCATAGTTAGTCCCCTTGGAAACCAGATTATTTCCTTTTAAAATAGAGCTCACCAATTATCCTCTAAATAGTTTCAATTATTGTTCTTACCCACATAGCAACAAAAGATGTATTATCCACTCCATCATGTACAGTTAAGCTTCATCCTTAAAGGAGGCAGATCTGTATGAAGGACTCACGCAATAGCCTCCTTCAGCCATGTATTTGAACAGCCCGGAAGCAATGATGAGCAATGTGTTTGGCATATTAGTATTGTGCAGCATAGCTTCATTTTAGGCCAACTTTCAAAGGTCCCATATTTTCAGCAGTGGTCACAGAGCATTTGCAACCAGTATTCAGCCTTCTGCATAAAGGATCTCGGTGTTAAAGAAGGTAGAAAGAATCACCTGACATTAAGACTCAGATGTCCAAATCATTTCGGTTCCTAACATTCACTTGGATATTTCAGTGCCTGTGGGAAAATAAGTGTCAGAATGTTTTTCAGGCACTTTCAACATGAACACAGACAGATTAATATTGTTCAGGTAGGAAATTGCTCTATTGTAGGAGACCAGTTTTGATTTTCTGTGCTTACAAATATAGTGAGTATATGCAGACTACAGCAATGGAAAGCTGCATGAGATTTGATCTGATTTTTAATCTTTGAACATCAGATAGCAGTTACATGTAACTAGATTTTCTATATTTCTAATTTTTTGTATTTTTGTATCCACTTGGTGAAGAATCAAATAATTCTTCCTGATAGTGATGTTTTATATATTAAAAAATGCTTTATTTGATGTTAGTTCACGTATTGTGAGGCATCTCAGTAGATATTAGAAGTATCTCAGTAGTTACTAATTATTTAGCTTGTGATGGTATTCATTACATGAGACACTATAGACATACTCAGAAAATACAACCCTGCCCCACAGACTGACAATCTAATGTCTAAACATTTCTGTCTTTTGTGCTTTTCAGAATGATAACGTGAATGCTAGGATCAAACACATACAATTTTATCTTTCATGGGAAGCCTTTCAGCCTTCCATAGAAAATGCACTTTTTTTAGAGCGATTCTACCTTCCTTTGGAAGACTCTTTGGAGATCAAGTGACATACCAGAGATGGAATCAGCTGTGTTTACGAGAGCATAATTCTGTGTTTCCTTCTCTTATTATCTGCTTAAAGGCGTTTAGTCTGCACTGCAATGGCTAAGATAACACTATATTATTAAGAAAAAATCCACTGGGTCTATGTTAAGCTGCACCCTATTACATCTTGGCCAACAGACAGTGAAGTCTGAGCTCAGCTTTGGGAGTACTATCTCTTCCCTCTCTGTTTAAGCCATAGAATTATAGAATGGTTTGCATTGGAAGGGACCTTAAAGACCATCTAGTTCCAACTCTGCTGCCATGGGCAGGGAAACCTTCAAGCCGTACTTGTGGTGACTTCAGTGATGCTGTTGCTGAGCTAATCTTTTGCCACTGAAGTTGTGGTGTGAATAATTGATGCTGGGAGGTGGAAAAAAGGAGTTTCTCACTCGCTAAAAACGGAGTCCTGAAAGCTTCCTCCAGAGCCTGCTAAGTGTGTTAAGTGAAAAAAGACATTGAGTGTTCACCTCCAGGGATAACCATATGTAACAAATGTCTCTCTCTTTGGGGTACTTATTTCTGGTAAGACATAATTATCCAGTTCCAACTGCTGCCAGCAGTACAGCATGTGCCTTTGCTCCCCCCCACCCCATCCTTTATTATTCACTTTCTATGGTGGACAAGCTGTATGGAGCTCAATCGGTTACTTTCACAAAAGATCTTTATTTGCACAGAATAGACTGCTTCCCTTCTCTGTCATTTTCACATTCAGAGGATGATTAACTTGTCTGGCTGCTTTTCTGACCCCAGTGACCCTCATCTCTTCCAGGTGAACTGCCACAGCTGCCACGTGAAAGCAGCTTGCTAATCTCCATGAAAAGATCTCAATTAGAGAAATGTGGTTAAAATGGCAAATGCAGAAGTGAGAGAGAACATGTTTGTGTGTGAATATGACATTATACATCAGAGGCCTACAAAAGACTGAGGCGATAATTGCCTGTCTAAAAACCTGGCAAATATTTTAATGCAGCCTGTGCCCTCACATGGCACTGTCTGCCTCACTCAGTGACAAGTAGTGCTCATTGATTTGTTTCAGCCATATTCCCTTGGCTCATTCCTTGCAGTTATTTGAAACCCAGCTAACATGATAATGAAGGGGCATTTTATTATAGTAAGTATGAACTACCTGCAAGGAATACTTGGATATTCTGTTAACCAAACTTTGTGCACTCCTTTTATTCTCGCACAATTCCTAAAAGCAGTTTGAGTTGTTTTTAAAAGACTAATTACTTTATTGTCCTTGAGCTGTGTTGATTTTTCTTGCATTCCCCGCTAACATTTTTCAAGGTACTGTAAATGTCCCCAGGGTAATTGTGATATGACCAGAGGTGCTTGATATTGAGTTCTTTCCCTTTAATTACCTTTGAAAATCCCTGCCTACATTATGAAACTGTTTTCCTCTATACACATGCAGAAATATACATCTTTACCCAACAGACAGATTCAGAGGGGTATCTTGCCTTTTTGGAGCACATCAAATGACACTCAGTCTAAACATGTATCTTGAGATATAAAAAGCTATCTTGGTTAAGTTAAGTTGTCATTTAAGAATGGGGAAGGCAAAATGGTTTTAAGAAGGGTAGTGAAAATACAGTGACTCCTAGGGATAATACTTATTTTCTAATTAATTAAACAAACTATTCTGCCTTCTAAATCTTCACATTAGAAAGCACTGTTTGGGGTAGGATTTAGTAGTATATAAATAATTTTATGCCAGAAAGGATAGTTCAGGTGTTTGATTATAGCCTTTTCAGTGGTTGCTGCTCTGAAGATGCTGCTCTAATGCAAGTCTTCATCTTTCTGGAATTCCATAGTTGTTTCTTCTTCTTTAGTTAGAACATGTAGCATCAGCTTGCGTCACATGGGGTTATTATCCAAATTTGCTCCTCTATCTAGTAGTCATAAGACTTCAAGGTCTTGAATTCCTTAATTTTTTTCCCTCTCAGAGAGAGAGTGGGTGAACTGGATATTTCCTAGACAGTGTAGGACATGAAAGAAGTCCTTGGTAGTGCAGAGGGAGATTACATTTTGTCTGCTTAGGATGGAAATCTTTTAAGTGGATGCATGTTCTTACAGTCTGCAGTCACTCATGACATTTGCTGAGCACACTACAGTGGGAAAAGAGCAAGGCAAGGATGTGTAATTTTCTCATGCTTGTTGGTCAGAAGTCTGTTAGCAGGACAACACCATGGTCAACTTCCATTTTGATATTGACTGCACTATGATGCAAGTAAGCAGATGCACATGGATAACTAAGGGGTTTTCTTAGTTAAATACACTGAAAATATTGATGGGCACAGAGCAAATAAATATTAACTAAAATGCTAACTACCAGAAATTTAGATCTATCTAATTTGTATGCAAAAATTACCATCAAACTCAAATTGTGTTAGCGAGCCCCTCCTCTCATTAAAATTAAATTTTTCAAGACACCTGTTTTTGTTTCAAAACAATGTTTTACTTAGACATGTAAAATGCTGAGTAAAAAAACACCTAGGAAAAAAAGCTATAGAAAATAGAAAATTAAAAGTAAAATATAAGGTCTTTAAATACAAAACATTTTTCTGGGGAATGGAAAAAGAAAAAAAGGTTTTCAGATCAACCTCATCATCATCATGGCTGGGCTTCACGAATGAAGATTTGGGAAGGGCACTACCCACCTTTGTTACAAGCGCATTGGTGGCTAAAAAGGCCAATACGAGATAGACACGTCTGGTTGCAAAATGCACAGCAGAAAGACTCCTTAGGAGATATATTCTGCAAGGCACGATTCTTTCTGCGTTGTCTTTTCTCCTGAAGGGTGATCCTGCATGCTTTCTCAAAGGCATCAGCAGCGTTAAAGATGGTGTGTCTCCAGGCCTCCCGATTGGAGGCCAGAGTAGACCAGTTATGGTGATCAGTATGGCTGTACTGATGGAAGCCTATTCAACCTCAGGCGACTGAAGGCCCACACCAAGACCTTAAACCATCTTGTCCGGGAGCTGCTTTATGCTGATGACGCCGCCCTTGTTGCCCACACAGAAGCAGCTCTGCAGCGTTTAACATCCTGCTCTGCAGAGGCTGCTGAGCTCTTTGGGCTGGAAGTCAGCTTAAAGAAGACAGAAGTTCTCTATCAACTGGCACCTCAGGAAGTCTTCCATCATCCCCGTATCACCATTGGCGAATCAGAGCTCAAATCAGTCCAGCAGTTCAGTTCAGATCAACTTATAATTCAGTTATTCAACCTTTCCTGTTCAACCACAGTACAACTTTCTGTAGCAAAAGACCAGAACCAAGAAGTCTGTGTCAGTGCTGTGTGAAAAGGTTCAAAGTGGCTTAAAACAGTATATCTTAAGCACTGAAAGAGATCTAATCATATCAGAATGGAAGGGAATTTTAGCTAATTTGCACTGCTTCCTTTTACCCAGCTTGACTCAAGTCAGCTTAGGTGTTTCTACATTGTGTTGCAGGTGGTTGAATAAATACTCCTTTGTTGGTCAGGTGCAAATTGCTTTGGATCCGTTGATTTCAAGATCAAAAAATGTTTGTTCTTCCTTTTTAGGGGGGTAATGAAACAGCCTCTTCCTTTCTCCTGCTAGAATTTGATCCAACGGCTCCCATTTTCCTACTAAGACTAATTCTAATTAATTCTCCTTTTCATCTTAGCCTATCAGTTCAGTAGTCTGAGCACAGAGAGAGCTCTTTATGAAATGTCTAACACATTTAGTTTCTTAAATCTAAATATTTCTTTAAGAACTACAAAAGGAAAAGCTTTTCATAGCCAATATTTTATTTTACCTACAGTTGAGCTATTTTATAGATCCCATATACCTAATAGGCACTGCTTTAGATCTTTCACTCTATTTGCTCTCCTTGGGGTCTGATATATCATGTATAAATGATTAAGTAAACAAGAACATTTTTTTATAGTTGAAGTAGAATAGTCTGGGAATAGAACAAGACAAGAGATTGATGAATGAGGTAATACAAGCTGTTCTCAAAATCTCAAATGCAGCTGAAGCCAGCAAAAACCACACAACTTTGTACACGATGTGCATTACTTACAGTGTTCTGAGGCATATATTTAAGATTTACCTGAGCATCTGAAATATGTGGCATGAGAAAAGTTTCTTTCTGGAAGAGTAATTTATAAAGGGAGATATTAATATTTATTTTGAGTGTTTGTTTTGGTCTGCAATTTCCCTTTTACTTCTGTGAGCCTCAACCTGGATATTTATTTTCAGTTTAAATAACTTCTGCCCTCAGACAAGTTGTGACTCATGCTGTCATGTTTTGCAACTAAGTAGTTGACAAACTATGTAAAAATCCCTCTGATATTATTTACCATCACAGAAATCATGCAAAAGGAGAACAAAAGCACTCTGCAAGGTTTTGAGTGCTGTCTCTGTGGTCCAAGAAAGCCTGCTATTGGGCAAACTGCTCTGCCAGGGTAAACATCATCCCTCCTGTATCTTCTCTGAAGTGCCTCTGAAGTCTTGGAACTGATCTGGTCCATGGTAGAGTTTTCCTGACCCTGAGCAAAAGAAGCAGTATTGAAGGGACTTCTAGAAAAAGGTTGGTCTCACCTCCTCACAAGATAATGTCAGTTATATTTAGATATATTTAGGTCACTAGATTGGTCTAGGATTTCAATACCTCCAGCAAAGAAGATCCCAAGAGCTTCCAAGGGAAGCTGCTCTGATGCTTCACTGTGTTGCTGCTAGGAAGTTTAGTTTATTAATGCGTGACCTGATTCTTCCTTCAGTTTAAACACATTGTTTCTTGTCCCATCTGACAAGTAAATAAAGAAAAGAAGCTACTTCTCTTGCAGCAGTCTTTCATGTACTTTGAAGTTATGACGTTCCCTTTTCATCTTCTCATCTCCAGGATAAAGAGCCCCAAGATAACCTTTTCTTTTTTTTGCCAAGTCCCAGACTGTATTCATTCACGGAAGACTTCTTCCAGTTGCCATGTGCTTCTTGAGGTTCTCACATTTGTGGCTCTAAATTCACATAAATATGTAGTGGAGACTTCAGATAGAAATAAAACTCATCTGAAAATCACCAGCATCTGAATGTAGAGTTTTGAGAAGCTCAGTCTAACTTCTTCCAGAGTCTGCTGAAGCGTTGATTTCTTCCTGCAGGTACCCCATCTCAGCCAAGAGTGGCTCAGATATTCAAAAAGACAGTTCTTGCACTGTGGGGCACTCTAGTGTCCTTCAGACTGTTGATAGCTCTAACAATGTGATCCCTATGCCCTCCTCATCGCAGAAATTTCAGGAAAATGTCAGAGATTTTGATTTTATAATCCCCAAAGGGCACTACTACATAGAATGTCTCTTGGAATACAGGGAATAAATTTCATTTTTTAAAGTTTAAGTTGTAAGTGGTTGACCCCTGGGAAATAAGCGTACTGCTTCACTTGCTGCTTTAATGAAGGTTGTCTGCCGGAGAATCTGAAGTACTTTATGGAGTTTGCTTTGTAATATTGACTTACTTACCTGGGCTTGCAAGGAGTTCATATCTCTCCCACAAAAGTCACATTAACTGCTTCACTTCTGCTGCCCAGAGAGAGGTGGTGTAATTTTTAGTAGTAAAACAGATTGGCCAGGTAACTGGCCCTCCTTGCTGCTAGCCAGGAAAATTCAAAGACCTGCTACTGTTTTGCCAGCTTGATCCAATCTTCCTGGACTGCACTACTTGTCCTTAGTTACAGATTCTAGCTATCAGATCAAGTCCTATGAACTTATGTTATCCCCTGATACACAGTTATTGCAAATGAAAAATATACAGACCAGACTGGCCATCTATTATACTTCTGCTCAATACTCTGTAATAAGATGGACGACTCCTTCAGCTTCCAGTCCTGCTCCTATAGAAGTCAATATATCCATTGCCAATATGAACAGAAGCAGCTCCCTGTTTTGGTAAAACACAACCCCCACAAATGTACGTCTCTGTATTCCTTGCTTCTAAACAGGGCCTCAATGCCCTTGCTGACTGTCACGCATCCCTAAGTAAGGATAGACTTAATGCCCCCTGCAAGGAGGAAAACACAATTGCAAAACCACAGGCAATAAAGATGTTGCCAATGGGTTCAGGCTGGCCAGCAGACTGGAACAAATGGTGTGCTTTGCTGAGCCTATTTGTGCATGCACTGAGCTTGCCTAACTTATCTGTTAATTGCTTTGACCTGTTTGTTTACTTCCTGCTTGGGAATCTCAGAATTTGCTGCACTCAAAATGACTTCTGGATTGCAGCATTGAGCAAACATTGACTTAACCTTTCCCGTTACTCTATGTCAATATTTCCAGTCTATTCATATGCATGTGCTATTGCATGGGATAAACCAGGATTGTGTTCAAAACTAATGCTCTTTTATTTATCTGGAGATATCGCATTGCACAGGCACACAAAGCACCCACATGAATGTCTTTAATAAAAAGCTTAACCCTTATCAAACAAAGAATATATACCCATGAAGCACTGGATCAGAATAATTCCAATTTAGGAAGCTTCTCTTGCTCCTTTTCAGTGCTCTCTTCCCCACATGCTCTTGCTCCATGACCTATTACACCCAGAGTAGCAGATACAGGCAGCAGATGATCCCTGTTTCCCAGCTGCAGCAAACCAGCAAACAGGAAGAGCAAGATACTTTCAGTGAGTTGTGTTTGAGACACCACCTTCACCCTTGGGCTGTACAATTAGATAGTAGCTTGAAGGGCATCCTAAAACTGACCATTAAACATTCCAGGAAAACTAACACGCAGCAGTGAGCAGTGCCATCAAAACTATTAAGATTAGTAGAGTGTTCAGGCCCTTACGGCAGCATTTTGTATGTATTATGTGATTGGTGAGCAGAATGGAAAATTAAAGTCATTTAGAAATATCTAATTTTGTATTTGAGATGACAAAACCAATTATTTCATTGCTGATACCCAGCATCAGTCTTTATTCTGCTAAATTCTGCATTTCTAACTGATTACCTAATAGATATTATATTTCTCAAAGGGCCATTTTATAAAGTACTTTTGGGACTCTTGCATCTAAAGGAGACTTTGTAAAAACAAACTTTGATCCGAATTGTTTGATCTAAAAGCCAACTGTACTAGGTAAAAGATGAAGAGCTGTTTATGCACTGGCTGCCTTTTTGAATAATTCTTTCCTTAAGTAGTCAAAGGTTCAACACAGTTCAAACTAATCACAGTATTTCTTTTTCATGGATGATAATTAGAATTTTTCCTCTTTGTAAGCTACACGGTTTCTCCTATGCAACATTTGTCAGATTAGCCTTTAAATCAACCTTGAAACTGTGCAATTTTGTAACTCTGGGTTTTGTTGTTGTTGTTGTTGTTGTGGGTGTTGGTTTTTTGGGTTAGGTTGGGTTATTTTAATGAGCTAGTATTCACTGTTATTTTATTTTTCTTAACTTCTACAGCCCAGCAGGTATACCCCCTTTTCCAAAACCGGAGGTGGTTGTAGGAATGCATGCCTAAGAGATGAAAAGAGAAAAATCATTGAACAAAAAAAGCCTGTTTTCGGGTTCCCAAATACACAGTGGGGAAACCACTGGAAGGGCTTGGGGATGATTTTCCACAAAATTGTTTTACCAAGTATACCTGTTGGACTAGGTAGAAATAGGAATTTGGAAAGAATCCTAGCTTTACTCTCTATTACTCCAACAAAAAAATGAACTGCCTAGTCATATAGGCAGAAGCTGAATTTCCTTCTGTGATCAGACAGTATATATCTAGGCAGATGACAACAAGCAGTACTTGGGACATGATTCATGTCCACCTACCTGCAAATTAAATAGGCCTAGCACCTTAAATCAGTGAAAATAATGTATTTTATTAGTTAGTATAGAAAGTTATCATGATTCTGTTTTCTTGTAAGTTCACAGAAAAGGAATACAACTGATCTATTAAGATTCTTTTTTAAATCTTTCTTACACATAGAAAAAAATATTTTATTCTGTTCACTAATTCTGAGTATTGAAACAAAATGTGTTTAGGTCTGAAGTTAATGAGTTAGATTTTAGGACCTGACTTGAGTGGAGATTTGATTTCTGTTTATGAGTTTGTGAATGTAGGATGGACAAACTAAGCAGCATCTCAGAGTGTTTTTACTGACTCTGTGACTGAACAAGAAGCATATTTCACCAGTCTAAACCTAGTTCTTGTACAGTCCTATTCAGCCAAAGAAGCATTTGGGACACTAAAGTAGGACAGTTTTTTGGTAAGACTGTTGCAAGTTGGAAACTGGAAGCTGAAATCAGACACAAAATGTATGTCTTTGCTCAGACATCCAATTGAGGAAGTTTAAATGCAGCTAGCTTCCCTTTGTTTGAAAAGTAAAATACATGAATCAAGCCTTTTACTTAAATCTTCCAGCTTTCTCTGAGAAATGGTATCCCTTTCAATGAGCCTCAGGCATTCCCACTTGACTCAGGTTAATGTATTTGGTCTCTATAGAAACAGCAGCAGATCCCACATGTAACTTGGAAAGGTCACCTCACTTTTGTACAAAAGCTCACATTGTCTCTTCCTTCTGTTCCATAAAACAGCAGTAAAAGGAAGCAAAAGGCAATGCACTGCACTCATCCAGAGTCTCAGGGCTCTTCTGCTCTTGCAGACGCTGATGAAAGACCGGGCCCTTCAGTGCTTGTGCTTGCTGACCATCGTGGGTCAAAAGGAAACACGAGCTTTTAAATACGAACTAAGTAATACCATTGAATTGGCAGGAAATTCAGACCGCTCTGGACTGTCTGGAAGCCAGCAAAGCTAATGAGCTGTACCATTTCCAAATGGGATCTTGGTAACACCATCTGAGAGCTTGTGTACATACAGAGCGAGCTGTGCAGGTTTCCCTTAAAGCATAATTCAAAATGGATTTAATTAAACAAGAGAAAAAATAATATGGAAACTTAAATAGATATCAGCAAGCTTATGTCAATTTCATTAAGGGAGCAGTTTAAATTGAACCACAATAATCCTCTCTTAAATAGAGCAGAGCTGTCTTTTATTCAGGGTTTTCTAGTGCTTTAGCTGCTCTTGGTTTAAAAAGCAATTCAAGTTAAAAGCAGTCTACAAGTCAGTTCCCAACCTCACTATCATATCTCTTATCACAAATGATGAAAATTTTGGGACACAGCACTCAGTGAAAGACAGAGAAGAATACTGGAAGGTATCAAGAAACCTACCTGTAAAGGGAGAGACCTTTTCATAGAAAAACGGAGTACGAGAAAGAAAAAAGCCCTCTTGAATACCATATGATTTCAGAGCAGTTTTTTATGTATTGCCTTGTTCAAATGTTCAGTTACACAACCTTTAGTGCAAGGAATATTGTTCTTTTTGGGGGAAGAAATGTAGGTGAGAGAGCTCTGCTTAATGTGTGAAGACATTTCACAAACAAGTCCTATGCAAGCAAAATGGTGATTAGTCAGGAGGGTAACTCCAGGCCACAGCTGCAACAAGACAGTCCTAGGGCAGCCCAGTCAGCCAACCACTCCCATTCAGGTTTGTTTCTGAGGTTTGTGGATTACAGTATTCATGCAAACACCATCCTTACTCTTTCATTCTGCCTTTGTTACACAGCTGCTTTCTGTGCTGTGGTATTCAGGGCAAAAGTAAAGCTTTACTGCTTGTACATGCACTTACTGAGTGCATCAGTTATGTGGCTGATAGTGAATAAGTTCCTCATAAAATAGTTGCGTAAAATAGGACTTGTGCTTTATGCATAAAAAGCTAATGATGAGATCAACTCTGTATTTGATAGCAACTCAGACCTTTCCTGTGCAGAATTCTGGTAACTGTATACTGACAGTAAGTCACTGGCTTTTATTGTCTGCCCAGAAGAATGAGCAGTTGCATGAAGACAGCACCACTCTTGGGATCTGGGCACACGCAAGTGACTCTGGCCGATGTACATCTTCAGCTGGTATTAAGTTATTTAACAGCTTTGTAGCTTGTGCAACACTAGTCTTACCTTGAATTTCAACCCAACCTTCTTGTAAAGGAAGCTGCTGGAATCTAGACAGCCAAATCTCTTAAAAAAATTTGCTTAGAAGTCTATAGTTATCATGTAAATTCATATACAATTTAGCTCAAACCTGTTTATGTCTTAATGAAGTTTGTTTGTATGAAAACAGAGAATATCACAGGGCATCCTTCAACTTTCTAGCTCCCTCCCTGCTGCTCAGACAGGGCAACAAATTGAACTAGGACTTCACAGAGACTTCCTGCAGCTGCAAACATGAATGGTACCTAGGTCAAAAGGCTCCCAAGAGCAGGTGAGACCTTCAGATGCCACCATAGCATTAACTGGTGTAAGGCAAAACAACAAGAAATGCTTCAGAAGCAGAGTTCATAAGGGTCTATGCTCTAAAGCCAGATTTTGTGTACTCTTTCCATTAGTTTTCACAAGAGCTGAGAGTAGATATCTCTGAGGGCCAAATTTGAAATTAAATGGAACTACCCCATCTATTTCAATGCATATACCACAGTGCAAGAGATTTGGTAGCATCTTGATAAAGCCACATTGATAATCATATGTACCATTTTAATCTAGTATTTAACAAGTTAGAGCTGAGGTGTGTTGTATGCCTGTAAGACACATTTGTCTAAACCTGAAATGAAGTCAACTTGATTTTTTTCAATAAGTGCTCTACTAAAACAAGCACCAGAAATACTTTAGAAGATATGACACTGCTTCTCAGTTATCCCCACGACCACAATAAAATTCCTGTCTTTATATTGAGCTATTCCTTATATTCGTATTAATTAAACTTCTTTCTTGTTGAACACTCTCCACCTTTTTTGCCCTAACTAAAAAAAAAAATAGGTATGCTTTTTTTGCTGCTAGCCCAACTCGACCTGTACCTAGATAAATTAATTCCTTGTGTGCTTCTGCAGATAGCTCCAGGTTGTCAGTTCCTTTTCTGCTCACCTAGAGCTGATGCTCTGGAAGACACATATTCTTTGCCCCAGATATTTCTAAGATGGAAATAATCAGTCGTTGTGTAACAGAAATCCAACTCTGCTCCAAGCAGTATGTTCCAAGTTAGAAAGATTTTATTTCTGTTCAAGGAGCTCTGCTTGCACAATGGAAAGTAAATAGCTACTCTCATCAGTGGAAGATTTAGCAGGGGAGGGGAAAGGATCAATGCGAGTTCTGTCTGTATGACATTAGTGCGTTCTGAGTGTCTGCAATAAATTTTTAACCTTTTCCAGTTTCCCTGGGGATGGGCAGGCATTCAAAAATATCAGCACCCTCATCCTAAAGCTTCATAATGCAAACCAAAATGAATGAGATGTTTAGCAAACCACCGATAGATACATCATAAATTTATGATTTAAAATCCCTTTTACTAGGCAAATAATATATTTTATTAAACAAATAATAGAGAGATTACTTCTGTGTGAGGCACAGTGTAATGAGAAGGAATATCTGATTTTATCAAGTGCCAAAATTTTCCAACTGTGATGAATGAGGCAGGTTTCAATTTAGAGTATATTGAACATCAAGTAGCTTTGTGAGCCCAGTGCCAATACTGCCACAGAGTTGCCTGTCTGTAGTCGTCTTCTCATTTCTTGAAAAGGTTTGTGATTTCCGTGTCCCTGTCAAAACATGGTACCACAGTGAGTGCCCACATCAGTTCTGAAATTAATTGGCTCAAGGCTTGAATGTGGTGTCATGCTGCCTGATGTTGCTCGCAAACACTACACAAAGTAAGAGGGTGGGAAAAGATCACATTGTGTAACAGCCCTTAAGATGCTGTGAAGGCTTAATTGTTCTACAGCGAACTTAAGCTTTTAAAGTACAAGAGGAATTCTTTTATTTGACTCCAGTAGACAGAGGTGATACAACGGGCACTACCTTGATAAAGTGGGGCTTGGATCACCAGCTTGGCGTGTGTATGACATGGAAGCTAAAAGGGCAAGAAGAGATGTTGTTAATAGTAAAAGCTTATATTGAAACGCAGAAAATGCAGGATGAGAGAGGTCAGTGCTGGAGACTGTTAGCAATGCCCAAGAAGAAACATCAGAAACTCAGACTAGCTCAAACCCCAAATGACAGTCATAGGCCAGAGGAGGAAAGGAATGAGAAGGTTAGAAATCTGCCTTATTATAACCTAGACATGGCACAGTACCAACCCCTGAGCAGGACCTCAGCTCTGGAAATGGCCACGTAAAACCTAATGTAGACACCTCTAATTAAGAGTCTGACCGATAAGAATCCTTCAGTGCTGGTGTCTGAATCCTGACTTTATTGTTTGTGCTAATCTCCCTCATGTCTTCTTGTATGTGGATTTTAGATCACTTGCAATTAACAAGTCTTTTTAAAAGTTTTCAGGGTGAAAGTTGCTATACTACATCTTTCCAAAGCTAAATTGGATATACTTTGGAACTGAAATATTTTGCAATGTAAAAGTTATCTATCTAATCTATCTATCTAATCTATCTATCTATCTATCTATCTATCTATCTATCTATCTAATCTATCTATCTATCTATCTATCTAATCTATCTATCTATCTATCTATCTATCTATCTATCTATCTATCTATCTATCTATCTAATCTATCTATCTATCTATCTATCTATCTATCTATCTATCTATCTATCTATCTATCTATCTATCTATCTCAAGCTTGGGGAGGGAGGCCTTATAACTCTCTATAACGACCTGAAGGGAAGTTGTAGTCAGATGGGAGTTGATCTTTTCTCCCAGGTAAAAAGTGACAGAACCAGAGGAAATTGCCTCAAGTTGTACCAGGGGAGGTCTAGGTAGAATATTAGGGAAAAATTCTTCAAAGAAAGGGTAGTCAGGCATTGGATTAGGGTGTCCATGGAAGTGGTGGAATAACAATCCCTGGAAGTGTTCAAAAGATATGTGGATGTGACACTTGGGAATATAGTTTAGTAGTGAACTGGTGGTGCTGGGTTAACAGTTGGACTCTTACACGCCTTTTGGTTCTATGATTACACATATGTCTATATTAGAAATTTCAAAATCCAAATTGCTGTCTAAGTTATTACTACTTTATTAACATATAGCACAAGCCAACCTCAAAGAGCTCCAGCAGTCTTTTTAGGCCCTTGTTAATCAAATTAAATCTTCAAGCAAGATCTTTGGATAAAAGCATGCTTAGTGAGCACATATCCAGTCGAGTCTGGGCCTGACCTGCTGTGTTATGCTAACTATTGATGAATGGGCAGGTTGTGCTGGTGTTTGGCACTGCAATAGTCTGCAAGAAACTTTCCGTCCCAAAGCTGTCACTGCCTCCAGAAAGGGAAAACCAGTCTTTCAGTTCCTTAAACTCAAACTCGACATCTCTGCACAGAAGTGTCTGCAATCCAGAAGGAGTAAAAATGGAGGGAACAGCTGCCTAAGATAAAGTAGTAATGCAAGGTACACCAGGCCCAAACCCATCTGCAGAGATCTGGGTCATAGGAATTCAGAAACAGGGATCTGTAGTCTTCATAGATGCAAAATCGGCACTGATGTCACTGGGGTATATTTATAATAGATTATTCTGAAATATATGTACCATAAAATTAAGTATATATGTAACTCCACCCTCAGTTTCTCTCTTAACAATGTTTTGTGCTTTGTCTCAATGTCAAGGGAGCCCAGCTGCACTTGCAAATTAGTGTTAATTTTGCAATGCAGCTGTCGTATGCAATGGATCAGAGTAATGAAAGGGGTTTTAATAAAAATTAAAATGAGTTAAATCATAGTCTCATAAGTAATTTTTCTACAAGAGGAACAAAATACTAATTCATCCTTTATATTCCTGCAGTAATTCAGCATTCTGATATCATGTCAGTCACTGTATTTGCATTTTTTCAAATTTTGTGAGTTATTCAGTATTCAACTGCTGATCCTTTAGAGTCAGTGCAGTGTGTCCTCAGAATGCATATTACTAGTATCTCCACAATCAGTATTCTGCACTTATAACATAGAAGGAATTAACTGATTTTATGTGCTTATGACATTCAAAGTAAAATATCTGAAAGATATTAGCATAGATAACATCACTATATGCATGAATAATAGCGCGTATCCAAATAATAAAAATTACAGTGAAAATACACACTTCTAGAATCAGTGTATTTCTCAATCAGTAACAAATGAAACAAAGTTTAATAACATTTGTGGGCTCTTTTAATAGAGTCTCATTAAGGCGTATTTTTTCTACAGCCTTTTGTGTCTCATTCCCTAGGCAGCAATCCTGCAGACACCGATATGTGCTTGACTTGCACTATCCCTGTAATCCCAGAGTATTCAGTGGGATGATTCATAGCCTTAAACACAAAGACATGCTTAAGTGTTTGCAGGAGAGAAGACTTAGATTGTCCTCCTGCGAAGAGCTCATCATGACCCTCTGAAATGGCCAAACCCCATGGAGTATAACAGAAATATGCTGCTGAGAATGGAAAAGTTATAAAGCTCAATCTGGCCATGGTATGCGTAAACCCTTTGCAAATGAATGACAGCACTGATGTTGACCAGGGAAGGGAAGGTTTCTATCCCTGACTCCTGTGGTGGCCCTTGGGGGGACATACATTTTTGTCAGTCATCTTTGTGCATGCAAGTCCAGAATACAAAAGCGATTATCTAGTTAAGATTAATTTCAGATCTAATCTGCTGGTTTTCCACACTGTAGAACTCCCTAGATGCTTCTTGGTTTTGTCCCTCTGTAATCAGATTATTATTTGAAGTTCCATCCATCGCAATTGATTTGCTCTGTAATGCATCAAATTGGTGTGATATGTAATCTTCTAACATCTTCTGATGCTTCTTTCCCCAGTGCTGCCTCAGTTACTAAACAGCATCTTGATGTGAAGATGTTAGACAAAGTAACGTGTGACGTAGTTGCTAGTTGTAGGCAAATAAGGAGAGAATCTGAAAATAGGAATTGACAAATGCAATGTAGCTTTACTCAGTGACAGAAGCATTGCTGTAGTCTGCCAAACTTCACTATTTTTTTGACCTTTGAGCCTCCTTGCCCTCTGACTCCAGAAACCTGTTATCTGTTCAAAAGCTATTATCTTTTTAGCATCACAGGGGTTTTAGCATTCAATATCAGCCACTGACTGATTTTTGATATTGATATTCCACTGAAAAAGATACAAAACACAAAAATCCCAAATCCTGCATCGTGTGAATCATTTCAGACAGGAAATCAAGTGTTGGACCTGAAATTTCCTGTTTGAATTATAATGTTGTGTCATGCCCTGATGGTCATCAGATTGAGTTGAAATAGCAGCGTAATGAATCATGAAACACCATCAAGCAATGAAGGTGTGAAAGCCTTCACTCAACTGTGTTTTAAGTTTTACGAGTTTCATTCCAGCTGGAGTGGAACAGAGTAGTGAACTTGAGCAGAAGTACCTGTTAATTTTTACGGTTGGTTAGACTATTGCACTATAAACCATATTTACTTGTGCCTAATAGTGATAAAATAAGAAGTAGAACCTTTCATACTTGTTGAGTCAGAATAGCAGCAGAAGTGAGCTACTTTATTGAGTTAAGTGTCTGGGCTGCTTTTAATGAGACTCACAATATTGATCCACATAAGCAGAGCTGTCTTGGAGGCCTGAAAGATAGACTGTCATTTTCATTTTAAGTCCTGTATTAAATGAAGTAGAAGCGTCAGTATAACACCCAGATTTTGCATTTCCAGTAGCACAGATCCTTGCATGAAAACAGGTGTAAGTGAAATGAGTCCTAGGAAATGTCATGTTTTTCTGTAGAAACAGACTCTTGAATTCATTGACACAACAATGTGAAGGTCAAGAATTTAGTAGGATTAAAAACTGGACAGAGGCATGGTTTACCCAAACATCCACTGGTGCTATAAATCATGATAGTGAATCAAGGTTTGATCTTCAAGCTTCACTATCCGAAGCAGCATTTTAAAGTTGAAATAAAAGAAGTGAAAGTGTTTCATCTTCTGCAACATTTAGACTTGTTTGGCAGCTACAAATGGAGCTATATCTGTTGTAAAAGATGACTCCTAGCCATTTTTCATCTTTTATAAATCCTTACTGATCCACTGCTCCATTTATGGTTTAAAAAGAGGCTTAATTCAGAATATTTTGAATTGGATATTATGAGAGCACAGCTAATAGATGCAGCATTTTGCTCAGCAGTCTCTGGGTTGAGCTTTGGGAGCTTCTTGACCTTCTGGTGGCAAGGTCCAAGATCATCAGGGAGTGCTTGGGAACGTTTTGAGAAACTTAAGAGGTACCTCTTGCTACTTGGTAAGGACAAGATAAGGGAAGATACTCTAGCAGCTTTGAAAGAGCGTGATTAGCTGCCTTTCACCCAGGTGCCCAGAACCTTTGCTACAGCTGCTCCCAGTTAGGGAGGGTCAAGCATCCATCTTCTCTGAAGTGTAGCAGCTTGAAGAACCATGAATCCCACCTGCAACAGAGGGGCAGGTGGTATGCTTCCCTGGTGTTAAAGCAAGTGCAACCTCTGGAGAAGGTGAAGGATGGGAGTTGGTGATTTCTGATGCCGAGAGGAAGGCTCATGACCCACTTAAGGGCTTGCAATTGCAAAACAGGTTTACTGCCCTCAAATTTGAAAAGAGTCATGGATATGTTGTCTGCACAACTGCCGACATATGCGATGTGTCGTCACACACAGGTATTGTGTATGTTAGTGGTATCCTGAAGCACTAACCTTTCAAAAGAAGCAAGCATCTCTGTCAGAGCCTAGCTGCTTTATGTTAGAGCATGAAGCTGGGATAGCTGAACTTCTTGCCGGCTTCTCTCTTATTCTCTTATGTCGTGGGCTAGAATGGAACAAAGCTAGAAATCACTGAAATCTCAGTTTTCACTCAGTTGCACTAGATGGAATTTTTTTGAGCTCTGCTGCCTGTTGCCATTGGAGCAACTTAGTATATCCTTCAATATCAGCATTGCAAAAAAGTCTTCCTGGAACTACAAAGCATCCTCCCTTCAAATGAGAAATATTTGAACAATGTAATAATGATATTCCTTGCTTTGTATAGCAGGGCAAGAGTGTTGGTACCTGTTTAGTTCTCTTTTTTTTTTTTTTAAACCCCTGAGCTGAGATTTCTCCTGCTTATTTACTTTAAAGGCAACAAGGATGCTTTGTGAATTGGCAAGGTCTTACAAATGCTGTATACATTTTTATTCTTGTTTTATGCCTCCAGTTTTCTTTCCATGTTCAAAGCAGCATACAGTTCAAATGACTGAGTTCATGCTGAAAAAGGCTCTCATTCACTGTTTACAAGAAACATTTACTTAGGTGAGTAGTTTGAAGGTTTTGGTTGTAAACAAGAGTTTAATGGATAAATCTATTTTTTCTCCCAGGATAAATATTTGGATTATGTGGCTACTGCTGCAATATATATATTTTTAACGCTCAGTGTCAGTCATGAGTACAAAAAGGACCATATGTCTTCTCTACACACACCTGCATTTCCTTAGGAAATACTGACATTAGGACATGTCCTCTCATCAGTGGCCAGTCTCAGCCACGATGACTAACCTATATACGTACATTACTTCTTTCAGTCTCTGAGATATATTGAAATATAACTTGAAATCTAATGGCTTAACTGTGCTCAGAAAATATGATGCAAACAGAGATGCAAACAGAGATTCTCCTAAAAGTACAATACATCGAAGGAACTAGGGTGTCCTTTAGATAGAGTATGAGGAAAGGTTCCTTTAATTGAAGTGTGTTCTGCAGACAAAAGTAAAAAACATGGAACACTAAAGGAAAACCAAAATCTATGGGAAGCGATATGTGTTGGATCAGTTGTTTTTGGCTTACTTATTGCACACAATTTTCCTTTTATGTCTTCAATTTGCTGGGAAATGATGTGCCTCTGTTCCTGCAATTTTTTTTTTCTGCCAACAGTTTGTCATTTCCACTGTTGATTTTAAGTTTCAAGATTACAAGTAAGATAAGTACTCTGGATTGTACGTAATAAAACCCTTCCTTACCTGCCACACAACCTCAAGCACTACATGGCCTTGTAGAGGTCACGTCTAGGCATTTTTTTGTTTGGGATTCTAGTTTGCAATTAGTTGCAGGACTGTGTTTCTTGCTTGTCCATCTTGAAAACACTTTTAATAGCACTATGAAACTTTGATTTAATAGTATTTAATTAATATTCCCTCTTGGTAAGGATATCTACCAGAGCAATTTCACTGCCTTTTTCAAGGATACCATCTGCTTTGGGTAAGAATATGTAGTGCCACAACTATAGAAGAAATCCTGTCAAAGCAGTATATCCTTACTCCTTGTGTGCTCTGATTGGGTACTGTTCATGGATTTCCCAGCTGATTTTTCAGCAGAAATCCTGTGCTATTATAGCTCAGCAAGAGACTTTCCTTTGTTCAGCTGTGTCACTTATTACACTGCTAACACATCTTGATTTGGTAATCAGAAACTTCCATCCAGCTATGGTTTTTTCAATTGACAGGTTCAAGTGTTTTTAAAAGCCCATCTTCTTTCCAATATAAATATTCCTAAGTGTCACCTGATTTCCTTATGATGGCAACAGTTGTCTCTAATATCTGACCAATATGTTTATTTCTACCATAATTGTCCAAAACCTCCATTGTTTTCCAGAAGTGAGGGAGAGCAAGCATTTTAAAAACCTTTCTGTTTTTGTTATCGTAGAAGTGTAGCAACTGTAAGAACTTACAGCCTCACTCAAGTTGAATACTAAATCACTGGTTTTATGCAGTTGTAAATTTTGTAAACAACATACTTGGGGATGGCAAATGTGTGTTCCTCACATATTAGTCATGTAAGACACCACTGGGTCTGGATCATTAAACTAAAGAAGAAATAAAAGGGTATGAGTCTTCATCTGTTGAAGTCCCATGGATGTAAGTTCAATAAGAACAGTACTACCCTCTTTGGTTTCTTAGATGTTGTTAATCTATATTTAAAACCTGTGTTTTAATTAAACTTGAAAATTAATTTGCTTTAACATCTGAGTAAAACAGATTAGAATTAATAAAGTCTGACCCCATTATGGGTTAGCAAGAATGAAATAATTATTCTTCAGCAGTACAGGACACATTGTACTGGACTTTCTGGCACAAGTTAACAGTAAGAAGTCAAAGGAAGTCCAGGAAATACCAGAAATCTTGAACTGCATTAGGAAGTTTGGGTTTGCAGTTTCTCTTCATGCAAATTGAAACAGCATGTGCTAGACTTTGTCACTGCTAATAATTACGGAAAATTACCTGCATAAATTGAATATAGGAATATTCTAATTTGGAGCATGAAACTGATTGCAAAAAAATTAGTTCCTAAGGATGTGATAAAGATGATGTTCTTTAAAAATAATGCTAATTCATGTATCATCACCTGGTCTAAATTCAAAGTGAAGAAATATCTTCCTGAATCATTTCAGTGCCTCTAGGAAGCTACCATTGTTGGCTACAACAGTTTCTTACCATTCCAGGTGTATTCAAAGGCTGAAGTCTCATTTAACCTCAGCTGAAAAAGGAACCAACTACAAAGAGACACATGGTGGTATTTTGGCTGCAGATGCTGGCAGTGTAATTAACTGAAAGCATGCAAAAGGAAAATCCAGTAGTAAAATATTTTTTTTTTATTGAGTGAAATAAAATTCATAAAGACTTACATGAACCCAAAGTTCTTCAAAGAATAGTCCTCACATAGACCTTCAATGCTAATGAATTTCCTTGTAAAGATATTTTCCAGAGAGTGGGCTTCTACCAATCCCCATTGAACCTGCTGGCCCTGACATCAGAAAGTCTGTCTTGACATCTTGCAGCCTTCTCATGGCTCAGTGACAGCTCTTCCTGCTTTATTCCTTAGGCCATTCTGGGAGACCCTAATTGGAGAGATTCCTACTGTTATATTGGTTTGGGTTTTCTTCTGAGAATGATTGCTAGCAGGAAAGAAAACGAAATGTGGCTGTCCTATTTGATAGATATGATAACCCAATCCATGCTCGTTGGGATGCCTGTGCTGTAAGAGGTACTTCCTGTTACGACACTTTCCTTGACAGCGGCTCTGTAAGTTTAGAGCACGGTCTGAAGAACAAACTGCCTGTCTCCTGGATCATAATCTGTTGTGAAGGATTCTTCTTAAAACTCTTCTTTTGCACTACAGCCTCTGTCCAGTGCCTGCAGGGTGGCCAGGCATAAAGGAGTGTGCAGTGAAGTCTGGGTGCTGCTCACAGCTCCTGCATCAGTCTGTCAGCCAGGCTCAGGATGCTCTCACAAGATGCTTACATGCAGACTGTTGCTCAGCCTGTGATGGAAACAAAAGGAAAATACTATTTTAGGACTCATGAGGAAGGTGGTAGAAAACAAAGCGAAAAATCACTTTACAGATAGGTTTGATAACCTGTGGGTATGACCAGTTTTCATTCAAACCTGAGTCAACCTGCAGGCAACACTGGTGCTGCCGTTGGCCCAATCTCTAGGGCTCCCCATTGCCAGGCAGTTTTCACTGCTGCATCTGGAGCCACAAAATATGAAGGCCTGAGGTTTGAGGCATCCCTGTCTAACCCATTGCTGCCCTGCATGGGAGGGATCTTATTGTTTAAGGGGAGAGGCAAATGCAGAAGCTGACAGCAACCCAACCAATGCCTCTGAAATAGTATCTGAGTGCTTCCCTGGAACAAGGTCAGGCAGCCATCTAGCCTTCCTGCTCCAGAAGCAAGGCATGCAGGGGTGCCCCATGGTAAGCAGGGGCCATGGGGTGCACCTGGACTTCCCAGTAGACTACAGTACCTTCAACCTGCTGATTTGAGAAAGACCTAAATGTTTCCATCCCTGCCAGCACCACAGCACTATGTAAGCATAGTGTGACAGTGGTGTTTCAAAATGCTGGAGAGCCGATATCAATCCCTGAAGCAGGTACTGCTAGTTACTCCTTCAATTTTTTTACACCCACACACTAACCCTGACTAAAACTTAACAGATTGTGTAGTTCAATGAGGTTGTAATAAAAGACAGTTGCAGGTGGGCTGCTTTCTGCTGCAGTAGTGTTGTTTGAATGGGCCCAGATTTATCATTACCTTTGGTTGGCACAGCTGTAACTGGCAAGGCCCATAGTCATTTGCTAAAAGGAGGGGTGAGGCTGAGGTGTTTTTGTTTCCTTATGGCCCTCACTTCTTTCTCCAGACGCACTATTTCTTCATGTTTCGCCTCTACAAATAGTCTGCCTCAACACCATTCGTGTTCTGGGGAGGGGGAGCAAAGGAGTGAGAGAATGAATTCCTTCAATGCTAGAAGCTGCTGGATGGGTTTACCCAGAAAATGGGATTTGTTAACATAAGGAAGAGAAGGTAATGGGGAGAACTCGTTGCTGTATATGCCTCACATGAGGGCACTGAGTTAGAATTCTTTTGAAGGTGCACAGTGATAGGAGAGACAGCAGACACAAGGTAAAACAAATATGTCAAATATAAAGAAAATTGTTTCACCCTGAGGGTGATCCCATGCTGGCATGGGTGCCCAGAAAGATGCAGCCCTCTATAGAATGCGTTAGAGGACCTCAACCTATGCAACTCATCCGGTCCCTCCCAGCCTAAATTCCTCTGTGAAGTGTACAGTTGCTAGATGCTGCTAGATGTATATCTGTCTGTTTCTTTTGTTCAGCAACACACTTCTTTTGTTATTTGATCTGGTACAACGCTATCTTCCCCAATCAGTATTTTCACTTAGAGCAATGGAGGAATGAAGTACTGTGAAACGGGCTTCTCTGAAGTTTCTACTAATGGATGTCAGTCTATTTATAGCAACATCTGTAGCTTTGGAGACCTTCGATAACTTCATTTCAGAGTATATATATCTCTTCATGTGATCTGTCTCCCATATTCAGTGTGATGCACTCAGCATATTGTGGTGATTTTCCACCTTCAGAGGCAAACAACAGCATAAATTCATTTATCACAACTGGTATAACTGAGAAAAAAACTAGAAAAACAGATGCTGAAGGTTAGTCAGTCACGTCCCTCCTGCTGAAAGTCAAATGATCATCAAAATTTTGCTGAAAAATATAATTTTTTAAAATGCATCCTTAAGGTATGAAAAGTTGTTTTGTCACTTTGAAAACATGAGTATGATTGAAGGAGAGAGAAAGCAAGCGCAGCTGCTGAGTCTGGCCCCAATGTGTTAGACTGCACAATACGACTGAATTAGCCTGATCTGGCAGCATGTGTTTCTCTGGTCAAAGAGTCATGTGGAAGGGGGCTCTGTGGCTCAGGTGGTGTGTAACACATACAGCATCCTCAATACTGGTCTTGGTGTGACTTTGAATTTTGCTGCCTTAAACTGAAACTTCTCTTATTTGTATTTTCTCCCATCCTAAAACTATTCAAAATTTTTTTTCTGCCAAAACAGATATGCATTATACATGACACACAGCATAAAGCATTTTCTTTTTAATTTTCAGGAAGTCTGTTAGTGCCAAAACATAAACTGCTTAAGAAGGAGGAGGAAAACTGGGGTAAGTGATATTTGGCAAGATCCACATGTTCCATTTGTTTGTGCAACAATCTCTGCTGCTGACTTACAGCTTCAGAGGCAGCTGTGTAAATATAGGGCTGTGATGGCTGAGGAAGCCAAGAGACAAGCTGTGGAAAAATAAGAGATAAAACCAGACTTGTTCTGGATGCCACAGGGTAAGGCAGAGCTGAACTATGCCTCAGACATCTTGCTGTGCAGCTACAATACTTTCAATATGCTTTTTTGGAACACCTTTCCTGTTATTATTGGGGTGTGTTGTTGTAGTTTTTTTTGTTTTGTTTTGTTTGTCTTTTTTTTTTTCCAGTGACTTGAAATTAAAGTTTCATTATGAAAGAGACTCAAACTGTTCCTGAAAACATTAAGGAGACTTTCTGATGCAGATGCCAAACTCTGCTTTTCCAACTGACCAGGAAGCCTTGAAGGCATCAGCTAGCTAGCTGTGTGTTTGCTAGCTTCCCATAAATGGGATTTACTCATTTGTTTTGTGAAGCAGTCCTAGGAACTGCAAACTTATACATTATGCTGCCACCCAGTCCCCATGGGGGCTGACCTTCCCCAGATAAGGCCAGCACAAGCATTTTCCTACAAGGCTAATGCTAATGCCTGCAGCCTGCTGTGCAAGTTAAGCCTTGGCAGGCTCTCTAATTTCTTTTTGCTTCTGATAAAGCAGCAAAAAGATCATGGGTATGAGGAGGCAGACTGGATTAGAAAAAGTTATCTATTTAATTTTTTAATTGCAAATATTCATCTATAAAGCGTATTAATTTCTGCCTAAGTTTTCCAGAACTGAGCAATATTATGCAGCAACAATATTCAGCAATGTTGGGAGACAGCGCACAGGTAAATGGTGTACCTGAGCAACACGCCTAACTCTCAGTTTTCAAAACAGTCTTTGTCTTCTTTGACCAGGGTGTCACCTTTGTATTTCTTAAAGACATTCCTTATGACTTCTCTGTGCATGTATTGATTTTTAGCTTATAATTGAACACAAAACTTGCTCAGCGGGTCAGATAATGATTTTGCTGATTGCATTTTTAAGTTATTCCATAACAATTTCTACAATATGATTTCATACTAGGATTCTCATTTCTTACATATCTGATACACTTCATAAAATCCTTCTACATCCTTCCTCTCACTAAACCACTGGTCAAAAAGGCAGAAGCAGGGTCATTTAATATGGTGCTGTAGTATAAAAACTCACCAGGCATGCCTTAAATAGGCTACAAACTATGGAAACATTCAGTTTCTCTAATGATGCTTGCAATTTTCATCCATTTTCTCTAATTTTGAAACAAAAAATAAATATATGCAGAAATCCCCAAATGGACTGGTTTTATCTCACTCTGGGCAGAAGGACAAAATTTTGCTCGTCATAAGGAGAAGTAAAGACAATTGTCATAATAATTTGAACTGATTACCATCAACAATTTATGGAAAAACTCTAAAGAGAAAATGTTTCTACTATCTTATATAGTGAAGGAGCATTTTTTTGTTCATCTGCCTTTGCAAAGCACATTTAAGTGGTGCTCTTTTTCTTTTAGCAGCAGCACTGTCATTCCTGCATTCCTACACTGTACAAAAATTTTAATTAATTTTCTCTATGCTTGATGCAATTCTATTTTTTTACTCAAATCAACCATCATAAATCATAAAATACTGTGAGAAAATGTAATCTTTTTATCAGCTGATAGAGCTAAGCAAATTTATGTCTTCTGATTTCAGGGCTGTATTTGGATTATAGAGACAGTTCCTGACTGCTTTTCCAGAGATACCTCTGCTCACATTGCAGAGGTGAGCTTGTACTTCAATTGATTCTCTCTGTAGAGTTGGGGAAAAATTTGAGTCAGAGACCGAAATTTGTTTCTAAATAAAAACTAATAAAATGAATTATCTTTTCTATTTTTCTTCCAAGGTCGGCAGTATTTTCTTGTGACATCTCTCTGAAGCTGTGTGAATTGAGATGGGACAGGACATTTCTTTATCTTAAATTAAGTAACAGTTTGGTTGAGCAAATCAATCTACGAAGCATTTCTAAAGCAGTTTACCAGGCCATGATCCTATATTGTTGATTGATTTCAGTGAAAGATATGAACCTTGAGAGCGTGCTTCTGTGTGGAGTTACTTTGGGGAAAAAAAATTAAAATCTGTGAATTGCTGGATAACTCCACGTGTGGACCTGTAGGTTAAGAATGCTTTTTCATGGTTTGGATCCAAGCAGCTAAATATAACTGTTGATAGCAGGTTTCCTGGTGAATGCAATAAAAATTATGTACCCAGTCACAACAACATTCTGCTTTGAATTTGGAGAGGTCCACTTACAAGATAATAGTAGCCTGTAAGATAGGTAGGCATAGTTTGTCCTTCTACAGAAACTTTGATAGGAAAACATCCCAGCATTTTAAAAATTTTGCCCTTATATTTAAAAGTGTTTTTCACCCCAATTTTATAGAAGAGGAAACTGAGACATGTTGAATTTAACAACTTTCTGATATCAGAAACATGGAAAAGGGCAGATCCAAAAATAACAGCTGGATCTGGATAGCAGCAATCTAATCACTGGATAATACTGTCTTAGAGCTAAAAGCCTGAAGGAAAAAGCTGAAATGTCTTTCTTCTCAACTCTGTCTTTACCCATGTCTGCATATCACAGTCACTGAGCTGGAAAAATATGAATGTTGCTGTACAGCATGAATGAACTAAGTTGTCTCTTGAGCAGTGAGTGCATTTCCCAGCTGGGTAGGACTTTGAAAACCTTTTATGAGTTTCCAGCACCATTTCACTCAAGCAAGATCCTCTTGAAGAGGTCCTGGCTGAATGTTGCTTTTATTTTTCTTTTTCTGTCTGGAGGGACACAACAATTTCCTGTTTACAGCACAGCCTTTGCCAGAGCCTGTGGCAGTCTGCATAAACAGAAGTCTCTGGTGCAACAGGGGCTGTTTCAGAGCTTCAAGAGCCCTGTCTGCAAGTGGGAAGGATCTTCAACAACTTATATGATTAAGTCTTTATTAGCCAAACAGGAACCTTTGCTGAAACCACTCGCTGGAAAAAATGGCAACAAAACACTCAAAGGGCAGTGCAGATAAAACCAGTGCCAGAGTGATAAGACTGCTGCTGCTTTCACATCAGATTGCTCCTCGCTTAGCTACTTTAAAAATAAACAAAAACAAAAAACCACACCCATCACACTAAACCCACACCACTAAAACCCTCTGCAGTCCTGACATTTCAAACTAACTCAGCTTTGCACTAAGTAATCAGAGTTTGCCTTGTGCCCAAAGGCTCCAGAGGAGGATACTGTGAACCTTGCTCTGCTTTGAGATGGCTCCCAGGCCACAAATACACTTCTTTTCCAGCTGCATTTAGCATTGACAGGAAATGGAGATGGTCAGATTGCCTTCTGGTGCCTGTCTAGGCCAGTAATCACTGAAGGTGGCTTGTTCTTTCCCTGGCAATATTCAGGGGTGATGTGCAAAGGGAAAGAAATTAGCTGTTCAACAAGGGACAGCTTTATTTACAGATTACTGCCAGGCTAAAATCAGTTGAACTGCATGAAATAATGTGCACTGGTTCGTAAAAAGCGTTGAAAAGCTGTGACACTGATTGGCAGTGAAAAGCCTATAAAGCAGCACACATCGATGGAGTAATTGACTGCTTCCCTCCCATAAATGTTTTCTCCTTGCCATACTCTTTGAGCAAGCTGTGATTCATATCGATGGAACACAACAAATAATTTTCTGAAAGCCATGTAAGATAAGAGATAAGCCATGTAAGCTTAAGTGAAAGGGTGTTGAAAGATAATATTAGTAATATTAATAATAATAATTTAGTGGGAAAACCACTGCCTCTTAAACTGTACTAGAAGTAAAATTTCCTTTACAGGAATTCAATCAAGCAAGAGAGCAGGACAATGCTGACTTTGCAGATCTAACACACTCATCTCCTTTATCCATCTGCTTGCTCCAGTCTCAGAGCTTGCTCAGCATCACTACCTTGAGTGTTGTTCTATTGTTTCCAGGGACCTGGCATAGGAATTTTGAAAAGGTGAAAAGCATTTTGTTGAGCTCCTGCTGGCCTTTGTTGCTTTTTAGCAGGGCAGAATTAACCTGTGCTGCAAAATTAAAAGACAAGCTTGAGCATCTTTTGTGAGCGAGGATCTCACAAAAGAATTCTGCTTTCAGTACAGTGTACCCTGTAATAAGCAGAGGTAAGTCTGAGCCACAGCTCTAGGCCTAAAGCCAAGCTGTTGCAAAGTTTGGCCTGCTCAGAGGTAGGATTTCTTCATAAACATCTCCACAACAGAAAACTTTGAGGTTTCTCTTTCACTGTTCTGAATTCATAATTCCAGGCATTCTGCTATTGAGTATGTTCACCTTATAGTTTTCCCTTGATCTGTTGTGAACTAAGGGGCAGTTCAAATTCTTTTGTTCAGCTTTGTATTATTCTGCAATGATACTATATGCTATTCTTATGGGCTTACACAAGATTCTGTGAGCTTCTGTTATCACAAAGCTTAAGGAGGTTGTTGCATACCAGCTGAGCAACTATACTGTGGGATCTAACAAAAGGTCCCTGTGAAATGTGTGGGAACGAAACCTTGCATAACTGAAAGTATCTCTGAATGCTTTCCTAGCCTCTTTCCATAACTACCAGTGGGTTAGACAAGGCAATGAGGTAGAAGCATTCTCCGTTTGAGAACTGCTTTCCAGGCAGGGACAGGAGGGTGCATCAAGAAAGAAGGCAAAGAGCAGGCAGTGCAGGTGTCCTGCTGGGAGTTTTCCTCTGCTCTCTTTCTTGGTATCTGCTCCTTGATGGGACACAGGGCTCAAAGCTGGCACAGGTGCTAAAAAAGCAGCAGTAAGGACAAGTTGCTGAAGATGACTGCTGGCGTCTGGTACTTTAAGGGAGTGTGTGACTGCTGAATGTGCCTCTTCTCTGTGTCCAATGGGATGAAGACTATGTAATTGAACCATTTGCTTAGTGTGAAGACAGAGTTCAATGACATATTTCGAGGGATGGCACTAAACTGATCCTGTGGAAGACAATTAAATTGTGTGGCACTTTATCACAGGAGATGCCTGGATAATCAGTGATTTCATAGGACTTTAAATCATGGGTTTGTAGCTTAACTGTATTTATGAACTAAAAGGAACTCCTGTGGATTTTGCTCAGCTGTTAGATTCTGTGTAGGAGCAGTCCATTTCTGTCTGCTTGAGTGACGCCACTTTAGAAATGATGAAGTACTGACCTGGCTGCAGGCAGCAAGCTCTCTTGCTTTCAAATCACCATCTGGAACTTCACAGAGGATTAAAAACATCAAATGCTTAAGTGAATGTGTTGATATGTCACTCCCATTCCCAGCTTCTCCTTCTCTTTGTCAATTATTCCCTCTGCATTTTCCTCTCTTTATGCAAATCAGGAAACATTGTCTTCAATTCGTGTATTATCCTCTCCAACATTATGCTTGTTTCTGCTAGTGGGAAAACAGAGCAGCAAAACCTTATTTTCCAAAAGAGGAAAATCAGTTTTGAGTGGAGTTCCTGGTTATGTGGGACAAGGCCAGAGTTCCTGGGAAACTTTAAGCACAAATTCCTGGGTGATGCTTACCATGCTTTTCAAGTCAACCTTTTCCAAATAGATCCCAAAATACAGGCATCATGGGAGAGACAAAATCTCTGAGATGCACCTGATTTTGTTGCCACTGAATGGTGGTGTTTTCCTCCATCATCAGATTGACTCAAAACCCTCAGCCACAAGTTAGGACTCAGGAGGATTCACAGCAAATTAACCCACGTAGTCAGTAAGGCACCTCCGATGTATCCTAGGTGTTCTACCTTATCCACTTCTATGCTTCCTGCACAACCATTTTATTTCTTCTTTTCTCTTTATCATCCTCTTGGTATACTTTTAATTCCTGCCTTAGTCAGGCACAGATGCAAATTTCTACCTTAGGCTTCCAGACCTACGTTAGCATATGTCAAATTCGTCACGGTGACCTGGACCCTGGGAGCCCAGGGCATTGCAGCCTGTGAGGGCCTGGGACTGTCTGTATTTGCCTCGAACATTGACTTTAGAAATCTTCTTTACTCAGAATGGCTTTTTTCCTAATTAATCTCCATAGATGACTAGGTGTGTGTATACATATATGAATAGAAGGACAAGCACAAATGTATGTGTAATTAACACTTGCTTTCATATAAGTGTATTTTTTATGTGCAGCTTACAGGCTTACCTCCTGCTTACAGACCTGTCTTCCTTACTGGGCTCATATATAACAACACCAATTAAGTGCAGATATCTCGTGGGATTTTTTCTCTTCAGCCAATTACCACCTAGTTCCTGAATGAGGATATGATATCTTTAAAATTGTCATATTTTTCTTGTAAGAATAAGGAATACTAAAAACACCTGTGCACAAATAGAACTTTGTTACTCTTTTGCTATCTGTAAACTAGTTTGTTGAAATCAATGAACCCCTGTCTGTTCAGTTCTTTCAAGATGCAAGGCATTAAATGTGTAATTTGAAATCCATAAAATAAATAAGTTTTTAAACTCAGGACCCAGCTGCATCAACATGAAAAAGCTGTTGTACTTCACACATTCTGCTGTCACTTACGCATCTCTAAAAGCAAATTCAGTAATTGTTTCCTGCTTTCAAATAATATAGTTGAACTGTGAATTTAAAATACGCCAGATTTAGCAATTCACTAATAAAACAATATCAAGAACTCTGTATTTCAAATTCTCAATATTGCAGACAGAAATACTTTGCACACTCTCTTAGTCCTGCAGCTCCCATCTGTGTATGTGTAAAGACTAGATTTGCAAAACACCTTGTTAAAAGCAAGGTTTCTAAGGTTCAAGCATCAAACACATATAAGGTAGTAAATTGCAGAATTAAGACAGTCTTCCGCAGGTATTCACACCTTCCTTGCTGATGTATATACATCCTTCTACAGTCTGGAAATATATAATCAGTTATGCTTTTTTCCCTATGATTTCTCTGGGAGTTAATTAGGGTTATATAATGAAGAAGAATAATAAAAAATGAGGGGCTCTACCTAAAAAACTTGGAAGGTATGGGAGTCCAAAGAAAAATAAATATTTTTATGAACCACAGAAGTAATAAAAACTGTTTTCCCATGGTTTCCAGCCTTTTGTTCCTTAAACTCCTTCTCCTGCTTCTTCTGTAACTTCTCTGTTTGCCTAAGCAAATGGCTGCATGTTGTGTCTGAGTCCTTTCTGAGACCCCAGCTCTACCCAATTGTGCTGATGCCTAAAACTCAGGGAGAAAAAAAACTCCAAGGCAACTTAATATGGAGGTAAGGTAAGAGAAGGATTTAACAGTGCCTCTTAGGCATAGAGGTTACAAGACGCGCGCGCGCTCTCCGATCCAGTGTAACAATTTTTATAGTATTGTCTATCCAATCTCTGATTTTATCCACCCCCTGGCCCGCCCCTGGGGAATTGGGTCTGAGGTCTTTTTGAGACCCTTTTCTTCATCACCTTGGTCTTCCTTGGAGTACAGAGGGCACACGATCACACAGTTCTTGACTGCATCTTGCGGTTCAGGCTACGGATTAGATGTTCTTAAACAGAAGAGGCCTACCTTGAAGAGAGGTCTGAATATTCTAATGGAATTTAGGGGGATAATTGATATGGGGGGAATGGAATGGGGTAAGAGAGTTGGGGAATGTGTATCTACTGTGCTAAGGGTAAGGGAATAAATGCAGTTGTTTTAAAATCTGCTTCTGCTATATAACTACTTCTAAAACTTATAAAAATTAGAAAAATCAAAATCCTTAAGGCAACAGTGCCAAATCCAAAGAGTGTTAATTCTCTTTGACATCACTGACCTATGAAACTGGGTTGAAACTGCCCAGCAGGTTCACATGTTGTTAAGGCATGGAGGCAGGAGGGTGGGTGGATGGATGGATGGAGAGAGATTTTGACTAACCTCAACTTTACTACTTTTTCAGTTATCTGTGAAAGGTAAATATGATACCAAGTAACTCAATCTTGCTTTTACAACAGCTTCCTGTTATATGAGGTAAGTCATTTAAGTCAACTTTTTCATAGGTAGTTACAAATTCCTATTCTTCATTTTCTAAGTGCCTTGTTTAAGGAGACCGGAGTGTGAAAGTGCTACAGCATTCATGGCTGCATTTAAAATCAAGGAGACTATGTAATCTTAAGTAGTCACAAAACATCAGACCTAAAAGTCTTAAATTAGGCCAGAACATGCTGATTATTCATCAAGATACTGTAGAGATGACTGCCAGCAATAACCCTGGGGAAAATTTTTTGTGGTCCTTTTACTAGGGCTTGGCTGGTGATGTTAAGACCTTGGAGCCTTGCACTAAACAAGAAGAAAGCAGTCTATTGAATAGCTGCTCACTCATTCAGCTCTGTTTGGACATGTTCCAAATGAGGTATGTTCCTATAAGAAAAATAATTTGTCATCATGGCCTAAGATTGTACCGTTTTGAACACAAGGAAATTATTTCCCACAGGCATAGTATGAATGGAAGCAGGGAGAAGAAAGAGGCTGGACAGCCTTAATCAAATATTTAAATTCAAAGTATTTAATTTGCAACTAAAACAAGAGTTCTTAGCTGAAGAACATTGTTCTCATGTAAAACATGTTTATGAACAAATACAACATGAATATTTTTCAGAAGCTCTTTTCTTGTGGCCCCTACAATTAAAGACTTTCAGCAAGTGATCTATATATAACTGCAAAGCAGAGCAAACTTTGAAAGGCAGCTTGGTACCTTTCATAATCCTACAGCTGGGAAGTAAGGAGGGTGCAAGAAGAGGGAACCATGGTGTAGCAAGTCACTTTTTGTCCAGGTCCTGACATGCAGTAGAGAGTAAAAGTGAAGCACAAGGGCATGTAACTGTAATAAACTGGTATCCCTATCATACAATCATCTTATTGAAGAATACAGTCAATTATTTCTGTGTTGGAGTGCCAGCTTTACCTGTACTGACAAAAAAAAAAAAAAAAAAAAAAAAATCAACAAAAAACCCCTTACCTTATCATGGTAAAAAAAGACATTTTCTCCTTTCTCATCATTCAGACCATACCAGATGCATTTTCATCCTTGGATGCTTGCTTTTCTCCTAGCTTGTCTCTTTTTCACTGTGGCTCTGATACTGGCCAGAACACAGATTTTTTTTGTTTAAATGTTATGTGTAGTTTATTCACTGTGTTGTATCCATAAATATAAGATAAGCCAGCAGCTCCCAAGAAGACAAAATATAAAAGGACTATAGAATTGTAGTTCTGTCCTCCAGAACTGCAAAACACATTTTAGAGACAAATAGACAAATTTTAGTTTTAAAAAATGTGGTCTTATGTCATGCTGGCAAGCTTGTTAACAAAGACATTGTTTCTTGTCTAACTGACAATGGCACCCAATATAAAGTAAAAATTAATGCCAGATGAAAATTTGAGTCCAGCACATTCAGAAACAGCTAAAAGAATATGACACTTCTTAGCTGTTTCAGTTATTGTGGGACTAGTCTTGAATATTTACACATCAGCTGAGTCCCAGTTTCTCCCCTGGCAGCCTCAAAAATCAATTATTCTCTTCTCTGCATGCTTTGTGGTACAGATGATGACCAGGATTATATGGATATCTAACAACTTTGGTAATATGTAACATAGTCTGGTGATCTACCCACACAGAGAAACTGGACCGTCCATTCCCCAATGTATCCATAAGGCAGGAGAATTAATTAATTCCTTTTAAAAAGAGCAAATTGAAACAGAAAGAGAGGGTATTTGCAGATGTCCTCTTATAAGCCACAAATGCATTTTTATGGTACTTCCTGTGAGTCATTTCCACCAAACTTGGAACAGCTGGAAAAAGAAAACAGAAACAGGGATCACAGGACTCACACTCATATCAGCTCAGAGGAAAAAAAAAAAATAGAGGTAAAGTTCACAAGCTTCAAAAAGTGAGAAAATTGTGAGAGGCGGACTCATCAGCTTGCTCTTTGCTCTCCCAGTAGCAGAAAGAGTGGGGACTAAGGAAGACTGATTGAAAGATTAAGATTTTATAAACTTTATTACTAGTGTTGATAGTGTCAAAAAGTTACTGACAAAAAATTTTCAGTATAAATTTTATATGGGTAGAATATCAGCAGTATGCAGGGCCAAATAAAACAAGTCATCCATCAAACTGCAAAAACCCTGTGTCCCCATTTAAAGTGTTTTCTTCCTTTCCCAATTTATTTTGCTTTTGAAGAGTGACTCCTGTACTCAGCTGTGGAATTTTACTCTTCCCCTAGAAAAAGACAGTACTGATTTAGCAGGCATCAGGGTCCAGGATAACCCTACCACATATGTACATATATGTCCTGTGCCTGACAGAGGAGCCTTTAATCTGGTATGTGCTGGCTGTGTGCTCTACACCTCTTCATGCTTTCAAGCAAAGGCAGTCCTTATTCCTTCATAATTCAGGTCTGAAGCTGTTGGAGGGAGCAAGAAAGTGAGCACAGGGGGTTAACCATGAACTCTGTATTGATGACATCAAGGAGAACCACAGTATCTTTAAGGTAAATAATTTCCTTTCATGCTCCCATGCTGCTTTGTATCTGCACAAGCTAACATTTTCTTCATGTTGGTGCAAATAAAGAACACTTTGTACATCTACTAGTCTTTCATTACTGCTCCTCTGAGCTGGCAGTGTGACTAATGGTGAAGTTCAAATTACAGTTCTTTCAAACCTTAGTGGCCTAGGTAGATGTTGGCCATGCCAGTTTTTCATATTGACACTCTCCTAGATAAAACCAAAGATGACCCTGAACTTTGAAGTCTGGTGAAAGACATGTGCCAGGCAGTGGATTATAAGAGGAAACACTCAAGTAATTTGTGTTGGACTCTGGGTTAAAATAGCCAGGCTGTAGTCAGGAAGAGATAAAACCACTTTCTGAAAGATTGGCTTATCAATATACTTAGCAAGTTATTTTGCTACAAGTGATTAATGTCTTTGCAGTTGACTGAGTGTTTTGCTTGTGATTTTCTGATTTGCAGAGAGCGGTCCTTATCCATAGTAATAAGGCAGAAATACATCACAGCCCCAGGTACAGAGATTTAAATTGTGCATAGAGTAGAGTACTTCATCATGAGAGTGTGAGTTTAGGTCCTTTTCTGAGGGCTGGATCAGAGGCTGTATGAGTCTGTATTTACTATATCTGTAGCAAGTTTGCCAGCCAAAAGTATCATGGCCAATTTTAAGCTGGCTTTGTCCCTCTTGCTGTATGAAAAGGGTACTGAAGAGCACTGATTTTATGGAAAGCATAAAACAGGATCGAGGACCAAAGTCAAAGACAGCAATCTGACTTAATAGCTGCTGCAATTGTTTCAATATTCCCTGCATGATTGCCCTCTACAAAAGGAGTTTTTATTGTGGAATATGATATATGTTGAAAGCGAGTCCTACCCAAAATTGTTTTATCCAGCCTTGCTTAAATAATGCTTGACAAGGCAATCCAAAGAGTAATGCAGCAGATTCAGTTTCAGCTCAGCGTCTATTGATTTGGAGGCACACGAGAAAAAAACCCTTCATATAAACTGGCACTTGTAGGATGAGCAAAGAGGCAAAAAGAAGAAATGTGATCATTAAGGAATATATCAAAATCTAGGAAAGTAAACTGTTCAGTGCTGAACAAATGGATGGACAGTATGCAGCATTTCTTGGAGATCCAGAGTAAGATCATCTAGACAAGATGTAGTAAGTTAATTCTAAAAGATAACATTCAGGGTATAAGATTTTGTGTTTTTCTTTCAGTTTCTTAAGTCTCAGAGATCCATAATGGCATACAGGAATGTATTTTAGTAACTATATTTTACAAATCCATTTTATTTTGTCTCCTGTAACTTTATTTCCAATACTTTAACGGCTATTTACATTCAGCCATAATGAACACGAATTTTCCCCTTTAAAGATTATCTGGTTTAAGAGTAACCCTGGATGACTTTGACAGAAGCAAGGCATATTGGTTATCCTCCATACCCACACTCACTCTTATACCTGTATGTGGGAAGCATTCAGGCCGTACCTTTCCTAGGACAGCCTGAAGGCCACCTCAGACTGCCACCATGGCAGTTTGCCACCATTAAACCACATCATTAAAACCATTAAACTACACTGCTAGACTGAGACCACAGCACTCTAATGGATGTCAGCAAGCATTTTGTTTACTGCTTTGTTTAGAGACACTGACAGTCTGGTGATGCTCAGTTTCATAAGCTGCTACATTTGGAACTACTATCCTTAAATTCATTTCATACAGACATTCAACAAGCCAAATTCTTCTCAGCTTCCCCAGCACTTGCTCTTAACAGCAGAAATCACAAAGAGAATATGCATTTTTGTCATTGTACATAAAGCCTAAATATGTCTGAGAGTCTCTGGGCTTGTATGTACGTATTTGTGCCAAGTCTTGAGGAATGGGTTGAGAGTCAGTATCATGAAAAGCAAAGTTTTGAAGTTTTGAGGATAAATCTTTTCTCTAAGGTGTTAATCAGAGATCCTCTGACAAGGAGCAAGGAGTTGGAGGGAAGTTGCAATGACCAAGTGTCTTCAACTTGTCATGGTCTGTAAAGAGAGAAGCACATCAAATACTTGTGAATGCTATTTAACACTGGGGCATGCACAGCCACCGAGGACATGAATATTCAAGGAATGTGATCTTACTGGACCAGAGTTCAAGCAGGCTCTTAGTGAGATCCATGCTTTGTATTTCATTCATAATGCTTTGTATTTCAAGCTGAATACTAGCTTCAAGAATCAGAAGAAAGTGAAGAGACGTTCACAGAAAATAATGAAATAGTTTTGAGTAAAGCAACTTCATAGGAATGTTTAAGTGAAAAACATATATGGTTGGTACGACATTTTAAACTGTTGTTTTTACCCACACCTTACAAATGAAAAAAAAATAACAAGTATATTGCATGTTTATATATTTATATATATGTTTCTTTATATGTTTTTATATATTATATATGTGTACACACTGAAGGACATATACATGTCTATGTACATGTGTGCATATACACATATACATACTTATCAATGCCACTGAATAATCTGAATACCCAGTATATGTTCCAGTGTTTCAGGCATGTGAACTACACAACATAATGGTTATGCATAAGCAGGGACAATTTGACTTGTTCTGTCATTTGTGCTGAATAATTTTGGATATATGTAGTAATACAGTGGCTAGAGTTGAGACACGAATTTTTCATTATCATTTTCCATTTTCTTTTTATATAACCCTACCAAATAATTTACTCTTCATTTCTCAAACCCACAGTAGTACTACACAAGGACCGTTACTCTAACACTCTTTATTTTACTGTCTTAAGTATTTCTTTTAAGTTAAATTTTCAGGCCATTTGTACAAGTAAACTAAAATAATATGCAGATACACCCTACAGTGGGCAAAAGTGCCAGGCAGGGTGATGATGCAGATGCAAAACCTTTTTGGCTACAGAAAGGAGTTCCTCAGGTTTCCTTGACAAAATACCTTGCCATTCCTCCATGCTGTCACCTCCAAAAGAATTGCGGACCAAGGCTGGATTGACACAATTAGCACAATCTTTTATGCAGTGTCACCTCCCAGCAAGATGGAGCTTTGATACTAGGTAGGTATAAGCTTTCAAGATTTTCATGAAGTGCACTTGGTAATGTGTGAACTGGACTGTCTACAATGCATTCCACTTGCCCTGCTTGGCACGGTGGTGAAGATGGAAGGGCGACTATGATGATGATTTGAGCTTAGCCTCCCTGGGTGAGCAGTAGGACTGACAGAGAAAACAAATGGTTTCTGAAGGATCAGAGTTGCTCTGTGGGTGACCTGAGTTCAAAGGACAGGGGAAGTTCTTCACACATCTCCATAAATGCGAATAAAGGCAATTTGTGCCTAAATGAAATGCTGTCCTCACCCCAACCCCCCACCTCCGCCCTGTATTTTTTAGGAAGAATATACAAAAAAACCCCTGACATATGGTAACTGTCACATCTGAGCTTGAATTCTTGTTCCCTTTTGTACTTTGAAAGGTTTAAATCAGCTCTGCACATTTTTCACTAGCAAATGACTCCTACAGCCCTGCTGTTCTGCCACAATCCATCGGTTTCATGAGGTGCTGCACGAATGCATACATTTGTTCTTGTCATAAATCCACCGTGCAGTTTGCCTGCTTTCTGTGATGTTCTCCAGGAGACGTGTACATTCACTTTTAGGTAGTGATCTACAAGCAAAACGGAGCTTTGAGGGCCTGTTGAACCCACACTACAGTTTAATTGCATAATTTTTGATCAATATTGTCCACCATATGCCTCTCTCTTTTTCCCATATCAGATGTAACTAATCATCAACATACCTGTTAGCAGGGTTTCCTTGAAGAGCTACCATGTGTTTCTTCTGTAATAAGGGAGTCTGACTGATTGGTGATATGCATATGGATGTCACCTCCAGCAAAAATACTGCAGGAAAGGTGAACACAAAGAGCTATGGTAAGGAAGGGAAATGAAATGTAGAAATGGGAATATATGGTGGAGAAACTGTATGGCAGAATACAAGGTGTTGTTATAGAGAATTACAGGTGAAGTATGAGCCAGCAATGTCATGCCAAAATTGGGCAATGGTATTCTGGCACATCTTAAAAATGCCATGTAAAACACATGGGAGATAATTACTGTAGAGGCTTCTGCTGGAGGTATGTGCTGGCTTAGGTGCATGCCAGCTTAGGTCACCATGTTTTTAGGAGGCTGTGAGAGAGAACAGCAGAAAAAAGAGGTTCAGAAAATAAGACCTATAAATAGATATTCGAACAACTGGCTGGTTTTGGTTCTATCCAAGAAAATCAAGTGAGATGCATATCTTCCAATACAAAAGGGCTATAAAGACCAAGAAAACTGTTGTTGCATAATTGTCACTTCTGCTAAGAGAAATGTCAAGATGAAATTAATTCAATTTGCAACACAGAAGAATTCAGCTGTACAACCACCTTTGGAGAGGGTGGGGTTTTTTGTTGGTTTTTTGGTTGTGGTTTTTTTTTTTTTGTTGTTCTGTTTTAAAAATTTATTGATTAGGCTGAAAATTAAGAGAAGAATCCCAATACTAAAAGAAATTAAGTTCTACAGTAGTCTTCTAGTAGCAATAATAATGATGATAAAATGAGAAAAGCTTCCTACTATTAAGGTAGAGTCCAAATGCAATCCTTTTTCCCCTGCAGTGCTCCAACACTTTCACAAAGAGCAAAAAAGAAGTGTTACTTAACCCTTCCAAAAAGTTAAAGACTTAACAGAATATGATTACTTTAAGTGCTCTTCAGGTTTTTATTGTGAACTGTATCAGTACAAACCAGAGTACTGATCTTATAAAATCTATTTACATTTCTATTTAGGTGTATATATGTACATGCATATGCCACACAAATCTATGGGCAGTGTTTGTCCCACAGGCAATAGGTGGAATATTATGCTCTTTTTTTGAATTCTGTCATGTATTTTCTATCAAATCCATATTTTACAATTCTGCTATATGCAAACATACAACATCAAGTTGTCATCAGTATATTAATACAATTTTCCTAATGCAACCTTAGATTTCCATCCCTTTAAAGTTCTTGGCTGCTTGATATAGACTTGCCCACATTTCATCATGGGATATCAGTGTTGAAATTTTACAAATACGCAGTATTTCAGGACCTGCAGTAACAAAGTTAGAGAGTTATAAAATTAGCCTTCCATCTCTCCTTTGCCCCTCTGGCTGCAATGTATTGCTGTCCCATGGTGTTTCAGCCTGATAAAACTTTTTTTAGGAGTCACATTCCCAGCTCTTTTACAGCACAATCCAATGCTTTTACCACGTATGTGGCCTTTAAGATTGCCAGTGTGCTATAAGGGAACCAAAGTCCTGCTGGAAAGCTGGGAAGTATCTCGTAAAATAAACCAAGGATTTCTAACCTACTTGCTAGCAGCTCCTTTTAGAAGTGCTGTCTCTAGCTGGCACATACTGAACATAAAAGACATAAGAAGCACTTACTGTTCGAAGTTGAGGCAAGAGCTTTGAATTCCACAGATTAAGACCACAGAGGAAGGTGAAGGACTTTGGTGATTTTTGCCATCTGCCCCTGGGAGGGCCAAGCTAGGAAGAACAGCTGCACTGGTACTTCAAACCCCACAGAGGAGGTATCACAAAAGAGTAAGTGTGATAGTGATTGCATGATTGTTTTGAGATAATTTAAGTAACAGTTGCTGCTGCAAGAGATGATTGCTACCCACCCCTCTGCTCCACGCAGTGCTTTCCTCATGCCTCCTCCTGTTGCTACTCACATTCATGTATTCTCAGGTAAGTGAGGCCAGGGGCAGATCTGAAACACCAGCAAAAAACAATGGTTTCCAGCCAGATCACTTTTTACTCTCCCTCACACATTAGTGCAATGCCAGTGCAAAGCTGGGAGCAGCAACGTCTCCCAGGGTGCCAGGGAAGTGTGAGATCACACATTTCAGCTGCTGTCTGCATCTAGGCTGGCTGAAAAATGCCATGAAAATGCAGCCTAGTCTGTCTGCTCGTAGGCCTTGGGTTATTTGGATGAACATGGGAGACATGCTTAAGGAATCTTGAGCTGCTTCTGGTTCATCTGCAGAAAGTAAGTAGTCATGTCTCCTTTTCAGTGAACAAGGGTAGACAGCACTTCTGTGGAGCACCACAAGGCTGCAGAGCCAGGACAACTCTCTGAGGTCCCAGAACAGTGGGTCCCAACATGTGCTTCAGGTGGGCATATGGTTTATAAAATATGTAATGCATATAGAAATGTGTGTGCATGAAAATTGAAGCTAAAATACAATTCTATGATTTACCTTTCTAATTAATTCATTCTACTTTATTATATAAATTAATAATATGATTTCTGGTGTCAGGGGGAGGGCATATCTAGAGGCAAAAGCTTCTCTCTCATTCATTATTTCTGTCTTTGTTATCATATTTTGGTGATAGAAAAGGGAAGAATGGAAATTACAAACTGATTGGCCTCATGAAATTATAAATTATAAATGAGGAATCTGATCTGAAGTATTTGACAGGACATCTTGCCAAGCTGCTTTCTCAGTCTTTTACTTTTCCTAAATAACATTTCCTTTCCTAGGCAAGAAAACAGAAGCAATGCTACTTTCATTTTATGAAATGGCTGAGTATCTTTTTAGTTCCAGTGGAATCTTAAGTAGTGTGATAGGTGAATTCTAGTTCTGCAGTAACATATTCTCTTCCTTTTTTGTCCCCTTGTGTAGGAGGCCTTTAAACCAACGTGAGTAATAAGGAATTTTCTAAAGAAAATTGCTCTTGACATGTTATTCTTTGTAAATAGGTGTGGTATTCTGCTTAGTCTGGCATGGATACTTGCTTTGTGGTGTTGCTACAGTCTGCTGTGCTCGGAGGTGAGTAGCCTGCTGTAAACTCAGCTCTGTCCTCCAGGCAACTCTGCAGATTTCTACATGGCTTGTTTCTTCCCTGTGTCTCTATCACCGTAACATAGGGTGAGACTTCTTCCACTTGACTGCAAGAAAAATAAGTCAGCCTCCAGCCTTCCTCCTTTCCCCAAGCCAAAGCTTCCTCAAGTACTGAAAATGGATGCTTGTTTTTAAAGGCATGACTTCAAGATGATTCAGGTTGCATGCTTGGACTTTGAGAATTATCACACTCTTCTTGATGAGGGGGTGGAAACTTCTTTTTTGATAGAAGTTGTATATATCTCTAAATAAAATATAGGTAGTAGCAAAGCTGATTTTGAAACTTTCATTTAAATAAGCAAAAGACAAATGCCGTTTACATACAGTAACACAAATATATTGCTCCCGTGCACAACGGACAGATAAGGTAGATGCAGTGTTGAAACTAACTGAATGCAATGAGAAGTACCTGTGCAATGCAGATCTGGAAAACACACTTTTTATTTTAAGAGTGAAATGCCAGGCTGTTCTATATACTCATGCTGTGTCCCTTAGATTTCAGTTATCTTGAACTGAAAGGTTTATGTATGCATGCACAAAATCCAAATTCAATTCAGGTAAAAGTGCTGAAAGTTACCTCTTTGGGGATTATTGTGAATGTCACATCTTTTTAGTCAGTAACAAAATACCTACTTGATATTTTCCCTTGGGCTTGGAAAATACCAGTCAAGGTAAGCACAAAGAGTATCTATCCTTTCTTTCCCATCAGTAGTTAAGGCTTGCATCTCCAATCTTGTACACACAGTGTGAAGGTTAAAATACTGCAAAGTAGGAATTTCCAGAAGCACAAGATTATGCAAGTAAGCCTACAGAAAATTTATTTGTGACTTCACAGAATTGCCAGTTGGAGGCACCTCTGGAAGTCTCCTTGAAGCAGAATTAATGCCAGTCATGGCCTTGCCTGGCCAAGTCCTTAAAAGAGGACAGACGTTCCACCATGTTTCTGTGTTTTCCTTAATGCCCAACCCAAACCTTTTTGGCAATTGCTGTTATTACATTGTCTGTAACTATCAAGAAGAGTTTGGCTTGATCATTTTCATAACTGCCCTTCAAGTAGTTGTAGGCTGCTGTTCCTTTTGTTCCCTTAAAATCTCTCTGTAACTATCAGGAAAAGCTATGAATCTCTTTTATCTGCACTAGAGCTGTGCTAGCTCTCTGTGCTAGCCAGCACCTAACAAAACTGCAATTTCTGTACACTAATAAATTAAATACTACCCTGGACACTGAACAACTTGGCATAGAGAACTGCCTGTTTTCAGGAGGTTTGGGACTGATTGATAGCACACCTTCCACAGCATGCTAACTATTAAAGAAACAAACTTAGACATATAATTCCTGATCTTAAGTACTTACTAATTCGGAAACAGATTCTGGTTTGTTCTGGCAAATGACCAAATGTGAGCAGTGCTGGAAGATTTTCTTGCACCCTAATTGCAAAAATTGAGCTTGATAGCTCTAAATAAGATTATGATACAGCCTTTACAAAAAAGTTTTGAGCAGAAAAGCTGGATCCTTAACTCAGTTCCTTTGACTCTACCCCAGATACCTGAGCTTAGTGTTTAGAAGTTCATCAGATTCTTTTCATAAGCACTAAAGTGGGCCTTAGACCCAGAGAAGAACATAGATTTTCTTAAAGAGTAGTCCAATAACTTAATATTGGGCTTTTGGAAAACTTCGGAGAGACTCTGATCATATTCAAATCTTTAAAAGGAAAACAATTGCACATCACCCCAGAGCTAGAAATCAGCTGTTACAGCAAACAGGTAGTATGCAATAAGAATGCCAGTTGGATGTAGTAGCATGTAATGTGGCAGAATAGTAAATTTAACACATTACATGACACAGTTTGTTTAGAACTGTATTTTCAGGAAAATATTTTTCTACCTGCCTTGCAACCACTTTTCTAAGAGGAGGACAAGGACTGCATTGATGCTGTAGGTGTGGGGTCTATGTCTTGCAGGTTATTTTAATTTTTTTAGCCTTCAGCTCTATTCAAATATAGGAGTTTTGAAAAAAAAATTAAATCTGGATGAATAAGAGGGTCTACATGTTTGGCAGTTCAAGCCCTGAATCTACAGAATCTAAACTGCTTTTATTGCAGGATCAATGCCTCAAGCAGGACCTCCCTGAAGCTTTAGGTTTCACTGGAGGAGTTTTGAGCAGATTTCATTGTCACCACAAAGCTCTAATCCTCTTGCTTTTTATTTTATGAGAAATCAGTTGTGACTTCCTTAAAAAAATTTGATAGATTGTTTTTTATAGCTAGAGAAGCAGACTGTCTTCTTTGCCTTGAGGTTGTGAAGACAGAATAATTTTACACTATCTAGATTACAAAAGAAAAATGAAAATTGCTTCTTCTAGCTCTTCTCATCATAAACTTGTCCAAAGCAATATTTTCCTTTCATTCTCAGTAACATACACACACATATATATTTATATGTGCAGTTTAAAGTTAAAATCATCTTATGCTGTCAATTTTCTTTGTTCAGCTTTCATACCTTTCATATTACCAACGAACCTTTAACTGCCTGAACAGTGCTTTGTTATCATAGGGTTTGGTTTTTTTTTAACAAACTGTGCCCCTACAAGGTTTGGGGAACATTGCTTATTATGACTATGCTTTGCTCTTAATGTTTTTTAGAAATTCACCTACACTCTATGCAACAAAAATTTTCTTTGCAAACAAATAAAAAATGTCCAATATATCACAAATTTATATCTGTATCAAAAATGACACTTTTATTCTCTCTGGATTTTGTAATCATGGGAGAAACAAAAAGTGTCTGATTCAGATACAAAAATGAAACAACTCCCCAAATTCATATTTGGAGGTTTTATGCTTATATTAGTCTATATGTGTTTATTATTATGAGAACTGTACTGAGTTCACTAAAATATGTTTAATTTCCTCATCAAGGAATTATTCTGAAGGTATAGCCCTTCAAATCATATTTCTGTTAATTTGCAATAACAATTGTAGGATTAGACTTCCAGGCAACTGTATCATAGAGTGTTTATGAATAGAGAACATAATTAAGTAATTTATAAGCAAAAATCAGGAAAATGAAAGAATCTTATTAAGACATGAAAAAAAGCGCAGTTATTCCACTTCCTCTCCTTTTTTAAGATTGGACTTGTGCTCTCAAGGATCCTGTGCTGCTTCTCATAAAAACAGATTTTGATTTTACTGGCCAAAGTCCAACTGCAATTTGCCTAACTAATTGCTTCTTGTGTTCTTAATTGGAAAAAGCATTCCTGAGTTTCCAGTCTTGCCTAATTTACTTTTATAGTGTCCTTAATTCAGTATAAACCAGGGACACCCTTCACCAAGAGGTGATTGATCTTTGAGGTAGATGATGGCACACTTACGCATGCTAAGCATGTCACATATCCCTTGCAGTGTAGTATTAGTTATTGCTTCTCGATATCCAGCACACCTAGCAAAGCAACGTTTTCCTATCACTGGATTTGATCAGTTCTTTGGAAATTATCCTAAGCAAAATCCTCCTTTTATTTCTAGATCAGGAGCAGCAGTGAATTGCCGGGGCTGGCTGGGTTACCCAGAGCCCTCCCATCCCTTTGTCCAGCACTGCGGAACTTGGATCTTCTAAGCAGAGAGACAGATGGCATCCAAGTGCCCAGTACTGCAGAGTAAGCTTTCTTGTGTCCTCTTAATCAGCGGTGCAGCAAGCTCTGCCAATGTATCATGTATCTCTTCCTCTTCTCCTTTTAGTCTTTCTGAGAGCCAGGCATGGAAATTAATTGAATCTGCATCTGTTAGGTTTACCAGCTTGCTCATCCTAAAATTAAATGCTTTATGATTTGCTAAATTCAAACCAATCTACTTGAAAGTGGATGCTGTTACTCCTGCAGCTCTCTTTTCTCTACTTACTAGGCTTGGTACTCCTGTGTATATGAAATGCACAAGTGTCGGCAGATATTTTTGAGTTACAGAGTGTGACAGTCCAATACAGAAATAGAATTTTAGAAATTGCAACTACTTATTTTGAAATGTGACTTTAAAATGTACAAAGTTCCTATTTAAGCAGCCTAGTCACGGGAAAGGTGTAATGGGAGAGCAGAATGCAGAGACTTAACTGACTGCTGCTGCAACAGTATCTGCTATTGTTGCTGCCCTTTGGTTAATTCAGGAGAACTCTAAGAAAATATAGATTTTTATGGGCAGTAACAGTACACAGTTGAGAATGTATTGCAGCTTTAATGAAAGATTAGCCACTGATTTGTTTGTATTTGGGGTTCAGAAAAGGCAGTTGATCTATCTGAGCCTCAGTTCTTTTTCAATGAAATTGGGGTAAAAATACAATTCCTTTTTCAAAAAAACCACTGAGAGTTAGTGTATAATACATTTTAGCTGTATTTCCATGGCAGCTGATCAGACCTGAGTCCCTTTTTTTTCAGGCTTGCTGCTTGCAGAGTATGCAAGTGCAGTACCAAAGCAGCACTGAGGTTGTAGTGTAGATATGTCAAAGCTTTCAGATCCCTGAAACGAGAGACGCTGCAGTACTAAGTAGTGTTAATTTCTCAGGTGAATCACCCTTTCTCCTCTTCACGCATTGCGCCTTATGAATCACATGCTACTGCAAGATAGCACTGTGGTATCCTTCCTTCCTTCCAATTCCCTCCTCCCACCTCTGTTTTGGTACTCCCGCTTTACCATGTTTTATTGTCATTGTAGAGAGAGTAACACTGACCTTTTCTATTCTGCTCTGCATTCTTTGTCTCCTCCTCAGTTCATTTACTTTAGCAATAAAATAATATGGCTCTAGACAAGAGTTATTTACAACAGCTGTTTGAAGGCAGTTTGACAAGGCTCGTGTAAATATAGATCTGGCGAAGTACCCCACACAGATTCTAAGTGATTGCTTTCCAGGCTTCAAAATCAGACCCATTCTTTCAAAACTGGATGTTTTCCACGGCTAATTGGGCCCAACTGTCAGTAAGAATCAAAAATGTGCTTTCATTTTGACCTATTGCTGGAGGTTATTCCACGTCAGATGTGATAAATCCATGGTACACTGTATTCTCTGTGATGTGATATGTTGCATAACAGAATCTCCATTTATTTAATGCCATGTTGAAATAAATAATGTATTAGTACAATGCAATATTTGAGAAATTAGTAGGGCCATGATACACTTGTAGGCTTTTCTTCTGAATATTTTTTTTTTTTACCTTAAGTGTTCCATCCAAGAGGATTATTGGTAAACGCAACCTGTACCTGGATTTTTTCCTATCTGCCACAGCAAGGTTTTGCAGGTAAGGCACTGAAATCAGGAGGAGACTCTGTGTTTGCTGGTAGCCACAGGAGTATGTACAGCAAGGAGAAAGACAGCAGAAACAGAACCTGACTGGCAACGGCTGGAGGAGACTATGCTAGTGTGATATGTATCAAAGATTGTGGGGAAGATGGACCCAAGGCAGACGTGTAAGGCATGTAACCAATAGAGAACTCCAAGGCTGGAGGAGCATGATCCTAGCAGAAAGGAGGTGGGCTGGTGTGGAGAGTGAGGGTCCTTAGCACGTGTTTATGAGAAAGGCGGGAAAGGAAGAGGCTTGCAATAACCGATTAGGGGCACAGACTCGGGGTGAAAGAGTGAGGAGTTGAGACCTGGGAGAAGGAGCACTTGCAACGGTCCATGAGGGAGGGGAGAAAGGCCACAGCACTGCACAAAGGAGTCCCACAAGGTTTGAGGTTGCAATGCAATGCTAAGTTTAATGGGGGTGCAGAAGGGTTTTATGAGCTCTGGTATGGAATGCACCAGAAAATGGGGTGGAGCATGAGACAGACAACCAGGGAAACGAATAGGGATAGGGACTTAGGCGAAGAGGGAGGAACGGGAGAGGAACCGGGTAAGGAAAGGGCGAATGGTAGCTCTCTCCTCTCTGCAGCTTCTTCAGCCAATCAGAGAGGAAAGCAGAGAAGCAGGGAGCAGGCACGACGAGGCACGTCTGGACATGCCTGGGCAGTTACAACTGGAGGGGAAATCATACAATGTATATATTTGTAAACACATAGTAACTGTAAAGTCCATATAATAAAGTCCTTTCAATTGCTGTATGACTTTTTCCATTCCTGAAACCGCTTCTATCCTGATTCTTTCTCCTTCACAAGTACTCTGGAGGATGGGGATGTGATGGGAGAAGTGGGGTGCACAGCATATTGCACATCGAAAGTCACTGCGATTACATAAGGGCAGTCTGTGTCCTTCCCACCTCGGAAAGCAGACAGAGGTATGGAAGCACAGACATGAACAGTGTTGTTCTGCACTTACCCCTTCTAGGGTTGCTACAGAGATATTCTTCTCTCTCCCCTGCTCCACCTTTTTACCTTTTGGAAATGTGATAGCTCAAAATAAGTACCTTAAATTTAGGTAATCCAAAACTGTAGGGTAAATGGTTTATTTCCCAGTGTTATCTGACACATCCTTTATATTTAATGTGAACAATCAACACACAAAAGTTTACTTCCAACAAGCAAGTATAATATTTTATTGGGTGTATGCAGGAACTTCGTTTCATTAATCCGTTGCATCTATTTTTCAGTCTGATGACAAAAAAATGTAGGTGTTGCAGCCTTCAAGTACTTAAAGGGAGTCTACAGGAAAAATGGGGAGGGACTCTTTGTCAGGTGTAGTGATAGGACAAGGTGGAACTGTTTTCAATTGACAGAGGATGGGTTTAGATTAGATATTAGGAAGAAGTTTTTTACTGTGAGGGTGAGTGATGAGGAACTGGAATAGGTTGCCCAGAGAAGCTGTGGATGCCCCATCCCTGGAAGTGTTCAAGGTCAGGTTGGATGGGGCTTTGAGCAACCTGGTCTAGTGGGGCTGGAACTAGATGATTTTTGAGGTCCCGTCGAACTCAAAGCATTCTGTGATTCTGTGACTACACAAATATCTTTGCAATGTATTCTGGCAAGCCTTTCCTCTATGAAAAATTGCTACAATGTAAATTCATCATTGGAGTGCTTGTAAAATACTATCAGTCAGATGTTTATCTCAGTAATAGCACTGTATTTCATTAGCAATGCTCTGTAACTACACTGTCATAATCAAAATTACAATTTGGTTCAAAATAGGAATAGAGACATTATATATATGAAAGACTTAAAAACCCCTTTAAGTTAGTTCGTAATTCTCTCTTGTGCTCAGCTGGAAACAATTTTGTAATTACTTTCTTTGACTTACAAAAAGGGGGAGAAGAAAAACAATAGCATTATATTTCTTTGAAGAAACCTGAATAAAACTGAAATGCTTTGCAGCTTGTGGAAAATCAATGTTGCTTCAATTACTCCGTTGACTTCAATGTAGTGGTGTTGATTTACAGTAGTGAGGAGCTACATAAGGTTTAATAACAAAAATGCCTTGGACTTTCATAGTGATTTCTATCTTGAGACTCTTAATTGCTTGTCAAACTCACTCTCTGTCATATAATTTGTGAAGATGTAGTGTATTCAGGAGCTCATAAACACTTTTAGTTCAAGACAATTACAGATTTATTCAGAATAATGCCTTATTAAGAAGTCTTATTTAATTTTCTTATTTTTATGTGCGTGATATAAGCAAAAGAAATGCCTGGAGGTAGTTGGAATTGTTGTTTCTGAACAGTCCTTTTGAATAGTATAAAACCTTTCTGAAACTTGAACGCAGCTCAATCCTGCTGTCATTGCAGACAAATTGAGCAACTGTCTTAAGTTTAAAATCTTGGCAAGATACCATACAAACTCTCATCCCTTGAGATGATCCAGGTTACTTATTACTGCTCACTCTGTGTACCCTTCAGTTTGCTGCATAATCCGTGTATGTGGTCCTGCCATTTCTTTCCTGAAGTAGAGTTGTTTTTTTGTCCCCATCAAGCTTTTTTTAGTTCTTTTTGGGGGACTCTATATCACTTTACTCATTCCATAGTGATTTTTTGCATGAACTATAATGCATTGCAGACTCTAGTTAACTTTTTATGGCTATTTAACGAAAGAGAGTATAAGGATGACCCTCTGTAACACCTGTCTAGAGATCACAGAAAATAACAGTTTTTGTGATCGGTGTACAAAATTCTCCATCTTACAGTATTAAAGCTTCCAAAGGATGCCCTATGAAGAGCAGGGACTGGCAAGGATACTTGTCTGGTGATGCCCTGCAACTGATCAGCACAATCTGTCCTTACTACTGATTGGATCTGGAGGCATGAAGTTGCAGCATGCCAGATTTGGGATATTTTCCTCTAATGTATAACTTCCTAGGTTGTTGTCAACTTTTGACTTAATTCTGCTTTACTTAATTCTGGTGAAGGGATGAAAGCCACTTTGGCCTATAAATACCACTAAGGATAAATATTTGTTTATCCTTCAGATTATTTAAAGCCATGATAGCAAAAAATACTGATGAATCTGCTGGCTAACAAACAGCAACAAGCCACATTATATCAACGTAGTTGAAGAGACTGGAATCAGTTTCAAGTACCTGTAAAGCACTCTGCACTCTCCAGGAGTAGAAACAGTGATAAGCTTTACCCAAACATGGGGCTGTTGTCTATGTTTGTAGGTATCCATGGCTTAAGAACAAGTTTCTGTTTTAAATGGATGATTTGACAGGTTAGGGATACCCATTTAAATTACCTCCTGTTCTTAGACTGATGTCGACCCATTTCAACATGAGATGAAAGTAGTTCTTATTATGGATCATACCTATTGTACAGATATGAGAAGTGCAACCTGTATATCCCATCAGTTGAAGTACCTAAAGCATTGGGACTATGATCCATGCTGAAGATGACTAAATATTTTAGTACTTTAGATAACAAAGAACAATAGTATCAAGTACTTGAAAATCTGTAGGTGGTACTGCATGTCAAATTCCTAGCGAGTCATGAAAATTTGAAAAGCATAAAAGAGTCACTGAAATGTTAACTAAAAGTGTTTAAAATAAAACCTTATTTTCTTCAATAACTGTCTGCAACACATAAGCACAAAACTCCACATGCAAAATCCCTCACTCCCTGTTCAATAATTAAGGGTTGGTCACGAGTATGAATGATGCAAATCTTCAAAAGTTGTAATTGCACATGTAAAGCTGGAGTAACTAGGCATTATTTCTACATCTTTTAGAACACAGAAAATAATTTATGTAACTCTACATAACTTTCAATAAAATCACATCCTGGTTTAGTAGCCCTATTTGCAATTTGTTTCTTAACATTGGAACATTTTTGTCTTGTTTTGTAAATTAGTCTTCATAGATTAGCACAGCCATCTGGCTAAAGTGCTTTAGGAATCTGTTTTGCAGAATGCACCCTACAATATCATTTCTTTTTTATTATAGTTATTAGCTATGGCTGAATGTAGACTAATGCCATCAGAAACTGGCATGCTGGGGTTGGGACAGGCTTCAAAGAATCTTTCCTTGGATTTGCTTTGAAGAATATATTTGGGTTTATAGTACCAATATTTTGGAGAAAGCACTGTTTCTAAACAACTGTGTTTTTTAGGAGGCTGGGACATGAGCCAGCTGCAAGTGGAGGCTGAGATTATTCAGAGACTTATGGCAGACAGGGATGACCAGTCAAGTCAGATGCTGAATGAAGCAGGACTCTGTCAGATATTTGGCTCTGAAAGATATTTTAACTACAGGATGTGATACCAGGAGTAGTGGTACAAATGAAGAAAAAAACCTCAGCAAAGGGATGGAGCAATTAAAAGCCCTGCAGGAGAGGTACAGTGTAAAGGACAACTGGGGAAGGTTAAATGAGTGGATGCCAGTAAAAACAGGATGGGTCAGAAGGTAACTTTGTTTTGGGTAACAGCATTGCACCATTTGAATAGCTTCCAGTTAGCTCAAGCAGAAAAACTGTATAGAAAGGTAACATTAAAGCACCTAGAAAAAATGCAGAAAAATGAAGAAAATCGAGCATTTAGATCTACTCAGACTGTCTATATTTGGTCTTATAAATTAGGTAGCTAAATTAGAGGGGTAGTTTTCATACGTTATTAATGGGAAGAGAGAGAAAGGGGAAGGGCTGAGAGAAGGAGGCTCCTTAAAGAGCAATTCAGAGCCCAATTTAAATGCTGCAGTTGTCCTAGTAAGGAATTCCTCTGTCTCTTCACTGACTGTATAGGAAGCTGTAGAACACAAACCTTCTTAGTTATCTAAAGTAAGGTAAGTAAATATCCACCAAAGAGCACAGAAAGAAAAACAGAGTCTGCATTCAAAAGGAGAAGAAACAAACTGATAATTTGGGGGGGCAATTCAATACCTAATAAAAGGCTAAATTATTATGGGGATACGGAATGAAAATCTGAAAGGGTGCATGAGAGCACAAGTGAACAGGCAGGCTAAAACTAGTCCATGACAAAACAACCAGAATTTAATAACAAGAAATTTTTTGTCCAGAGCAGCAGTTGTAGAGAATAGACAATGCTCAGATAATGCAGTTCTGATAAAAGAAGCTTGAGGCAGGAAGACATGTGGAGGTCAAAGTAAGCCCGCAAAAAAACATCACATGCTGTGGTAAATAACACAAGCTGAGCTTGGCTTGTTAGTCATAACATAAGACAGAGGAATTTCAGTGAACTGTATCACTTTGCAACAATTTGCTGGTACTAACAGAGAATACTAGTGTACCTACAGCAAAATAGCACCAAAACCAGCAACTTCAGTTCTGAAAAAACTCACCACAATAGCAAAAGCCAATACTTGCAGGAGAAGATGGAGCCCTGACAGTAAATGGGATTTTAATTGGACAAAGATGTACAAGACAGTACAGTGCTCCAAAAAGTAATGGAGCAATGAAGAAAAGACTACCAGCAGTTCAAGAAACTACTTTAAGCACCTACCTCTGTCTCCATGCAACATATTAATTTGCAATAGTATTATATTTGAAGTATCCATTACTGAATTAAAAATGATCATATAGAATCATAGAATGTTTGGGTTGGAAGGGTCCTTAAAGATCAGCTAGTTCCAACCCCCTCTGTCTGGGCAGAAACACCTTCCACCAGACTCCAGCAAAAGCTCCTGGTAAAGCATATGCTAAAATAATGTTTGAAATGCTTTTTCCTCAGGAAGTGATGGACTTTCCACATTTAAAGAAGAGATAAAACATTTCACTGAAGTAACACTTCACATAGCAAAAATAAGTAAATATACAAAAGGGAATACTTTCTGCAGTTTCTACTGTTTACACAGGAAGACATTCTAGATGAAATTATGCCAAATATTTTTCTCTCCTTTTTGTATCTGCAGGGTTCTGCCGTGTTCTGTTGGCAAAACAGGATGCATATTAGTGTACACCTGTTTTATAAGATGTTTGCCACACACTGCCACATTTGTTTTGTTTGGCATGAGGTGTTTCACCAGAAAGTGTCGTGGATTGTTTTTGATGTAGAGTAGGAACGTTTGCATAGAGGTTGGCTTTGATCTAAGAGACTGTCTGAAAAAACTCACATAAAAATTGGAGTAGCAGCGTGATTTCTGGGCCAAAGCTGAATAAACACAAATATCAATACATTATAATAGAATTAACATGCTATAATTAGCAAATGCCACAATATATAGAGAAATTCCCTAAGATCTTGGTCTTCATTGGTAATTCTCTCCAACAGAGGAGGGGTGCAAGTAGTCATCAGGAAAGCAATTGCTGTAGAACTTATGCCTAACCTAGTCTGTCTGCACGAGCAATCTGAGAGTAGTGCTCTGCCAGGCAGCCTGTACTACATGATGCCTGGAACAAAAAGTTTAAGGAATTTGTGACACTGAAGGGTAATTACAGAGTCTGTCTTATGAGAAATGGCCATAGATAGTTCAAGAAGGTTACCAACACCCTCCTCTTACAATTGTATAGTCAAACCCAGAGGCTGCTAGCTTATTTGTCACTAGTAAAAACTGATAGACATGCATAAACAAATTGACACGAAGCCTGTGGCCTCAGCTCCTGGCTGTAAAAATACCTGCAAAAAAACAACAAAGGAAACAGAACACTGAGCCTGGTTTCCTAAGTAAATGTGGTATCACTCTCTCTGCCGAGTCTTAATCCAGTAACTTCTGAAACCAGTCTCAGCTAAGACTGACAGAGAGGCAGTTGTCTGAAAGACAGCAAATTATTATGTAAGTTTTGAAAAACTGGATACTTGTGTAAAGAAAAGAGACAGTATCGGTCTCTTTACTGAAGAAAGATTGCAGCATGAACTCAGCCTTTATTAGACACCAGAGAAACCACAAGAGGGACATTATGGATGCTCCAGTTAAAGCAAAAATCTCAGTGAGAGGTAGCAGGTTATTAAGCAGCTGGGAATCCAACCACAAGACAAATCCATAGGCTTCATTAGTTTTGATGCTCATGGAAATAGTTGTTATTTATGGGATGCCAGCACTCACTGAAACCTCCCATTAATGACTTCCTGCCATAGCCAAAAGCAGTTTCACAAACAGATCATTTTTTCACCTACCAAAATATGATTTACAAATAATGTCTAAAACTGGGATTGGTTTGTTGTTAAAAACAAACCCAAAACAAACACAACCACAACCTTTTGAAGATCTGAAGAGAAAGGGATAACAGACCAAGGTCGAGGGCTATGTTACCTACATGCTAACAGCTTAAAAAGGGAACTGCATTTTTACAAAATGTGGGGTTTGACTCACGGAGTTCCTGCTGAGAATGAGTTCCCACAACAGCAATTAAGACTAATGCACAGGACAACATATTTCCAGTCTCCAGTTAATTGGAAGACCTTGGTAATAAGAGGAAGGAGATATTAAAAGTCACAGGTTTGGTGGTTCCAAAGACACAATGGAGTAAAAAGAAACTTCTAAAAACTATCTGGAAGTAACTTAGGGATTTAAAAATCTATGGGAAGAGACAGAGGGTTTTATACTGGCCTTAAATGAGCGTTGACATTAAAGTAGTTGTTAGAGCTCTGTGAAAAATGCAGAGCAAGTCAAGTGAAAGAGCCCATGTTGATGGCACATGAAAAATAGGTTTCCTCAAGCAAGAGATTCAGTCCTGTCCTCTCTCATGAGCATATCATTTTACTTTTTTCCAGTTTGAGGTATGCACGTATTATTTTGTAGCTACAGTTCTTTCTTTTCTTTAAGTTTTTGTGAAAGCTACCACATGCAAACCTAATATTATAGCCAAGTGAGTCTGCAAAGAGATGCTGTATAATGGATGTTGAATCTGGAAATTGCAAGGAATTGTCAGTTGTCAAACACTTTTTTTTTTCTGGTTAAAAGAATTTGTATAAAAGCTAGAAGAGTGAGGGGAATCATAAACCAGACATTTTCTCTTTAACCTTGGCCTACATAATTATGATGAGTTTACAAAGGACAGGCTCTGACTTTAATGACTCGCACATGACTCATGCAGGCTACAACAAAACACACTGTAATTCTCTCAGAGAAATACAGTTTTCACACAAAAACTGCAGATGCAATAACAGTCCGTGGAAATTTTTTTTCTTGCCAAGCTGTAGACATACAAAGTAGCTTCTGAGAATAGGGATAATTTACATGACTTCTACTTTTATAGCATCTATTTTATAGTAGACTGTAAAATTTGCTTTTTGTTCTCTTCCCAGTTATGGTCAACTGTAAATCAACCATAATTTCAAGATGCTTTCATGCGGGATACCTATTTCTGCATATCCATCCCACCTTCTGAGAGCTGTGAATATATTTTTGGTTTGTAAAGATAAAAGTACAATTCTGGGCCACCTTTCTTGGCTTTACCTTAATGTCTGAACAATCTTACATGCTTTCACTTGTGGCATTAGAGGTTATTAGGGTATTTTGCTTTGTATAGATAGGCATTCTCAGTCATTAAACATGAAGCCAAATTAAAAAGAAGGCAAATTCAGAAAAAAAAATAATTAAAAGTCTTTTAAATTTTTTTTATGATTCTGAATCAAAAGGTTATGTTCTCTGTGAAGTATTGCATTCATTTTTGCATTCTGTAGTTAATGTACAGAGGTCTCCCCAAAGAGTTTCCAGATACCTGTTTTATACAGCTTTCTTCGTATTTTCAATTTTATTCCCTTTCTTCCTCCAGTCTCCACAACCAAAGGAAATCAAATTCTATTTATCTTCTTTCATTATCAAGGACATAACTTTTTCATTGCGCTTCTTTCTATTCCTAAACTTATTTATGTTATTTTGCTTGTCTGTTTTCTCTCCCCTGCACTGCCTTGGTTTCCTAGATCCAGGGATCTTTAGCTTGTCTCTGACTGTTCAAGCTAGTTTTCCAAATTGCACCAGGCAAACAATCTCTTTCTCCTCCTACAAAATGCACCTCCCCAAACCCTTGCTGTTTTTATCTCTTCACTGATATTCTTTTCATGCTCCACAGTATGTGCATCCTGTACTATAGAAGCATGACACTGCCCATCAGCCACAGATGCATCTATTGGAGCATTTCACATGTATAAACTATGTATCCTTCTATATGTATGACATTTGTGACTTCTGTTTGGATTATTTTCTATACTAGTTTAATCAAATAACTTATCAAATTATTCCTACAAACTCTGTTAGCAGTTTCATTATCTGCTGTAAAAGCAACTACAACTAAGTTTGGGGGTGGAGGTGGGGTAGGGGTGTTCTATGAATAAAATACCTTTCTTCATGAGCTTATTAAAAATATTTTCAATAAGCGGTCTAACTATCAGATCACAGCTTTCAGAAAATGACTACTGTTTTTCTTTTGCATTCAAGAACACACTAAGCAAGTGTTAGTTTGGGGAACCGATTCATGCAAACAAATTCATTCACAGTCAGTATCATGAGCTTTGCCTGTTGTCTAACAAGTTCCTAATCTTACTAAGAACGTATCATGTAACTGTGAGACAAATGTGTCAGAAAATCAATTGTCACACTTCATCCATTTCTTGAAACTGGCAATGTTTTCACTGAGTTCATGAAACAATTGGTATCACACATTTGGAGTAACAATTACAATGCAAGAGAAATAACCTTTCATGGCTGGGCTTCGCGAGCGAAGATTTGGGGAGGGCTCTACCCACGTTTGTTACAAGCGCGCTGGTGGCTAAAAAGGCCAACACGAGACAGGCACGTCCGGCTGCAAAAGGCACAGCAGAAAGACTCCTTAGGTGGTATATTCTGCAAGCTTTTGATCTTTGTGGGACTGCATTTGCAGAGGATGGCCGTTGGCTTTGCAAATGTGGGTAAAGACTTCAAGCCTGCGCAGTGGATATTTTTAGGTGAGACACATGATGTATACATACATATGTGTATGTATCTTTAGCAGGAACTATTTTTTTTCTTTACCTAAATGACAAAATACCTTTTTTTTTCTTAATATTTTTTTCTTTCTTTCCTCCCCTTCTCTTCCCCACCCCCCCCTAAACTGTTCTGTCTTGGGTATAAGTACACAGGCAAAGCAGCTAACCTGTGAGCTAATTTTCCTTCAGGGCTTTGAAACAAACCATTACCTACTCCATACCTCAGCAGAGAAAAACACTCTGTGCCGCCACCGTGGCAGAATTCTGTGTCACATAGATGTTCCCTTTTTTGTAGAAGTGATAAGTACTGGATCTGTCAAGTGACAAAATCATTGACTGTGACCTAAATTCTCCCTAAAACATGGTTTGTAGAGAGAACCCACACACATTGCATTAACTTCTCAATCCTACTCTATCTACAGTTGCTTACTTTGACCTTACTTAGGAACAGATAAGCTTATTCACAGAACGGAATAATCACCTCTTTAAAAGTCTTGTTTCCATTTTATGGCAGAGTTGGAAGTTTCTGACCTATCTTAATTTGCTCATTTTATTTCTACTTAACTGGAACTAACACAACTTGGTATATCTGTTACTCTTCTGCTCACAACAAATTCCATACATGCTTCAAGCCCTAAAGACGAACTTTTGATATGTTGTTAGATTAGAAGGGTTTTTTTGTTAAAAATAATGAGCAACATTTGAAACTTATGAAAGTATTAATCTCTCCAATTAGTTTATGAGCTCTTTACTGTGGTAATGAGAGCTATAGACCCTAAGCTTTATTCTAATTATGAAATGAGAACACTGAAGTTATTGAGATAGTCTAGTTTGAAGAGATTGTAAGAGAAAAAATGACTAACAGTGGTGAGTTATGTTGTTTCTAAGAACGACCAGCTTTGCTTCTGTTTTGTTGGCAATCTTGTTGGCTGACATTTAGAACAAAATGTAATTGTTTTGACTGCAAATACTTGCAATTGAAAGACAATAGTCCATGAAAACGCCTTTCTGAAAAATATGCTTATAAAATTGTGCAATCAGATCGCTTTTGTGTTTATGTGCCTTTGTTTCAGACATCCATTTGCTAAATACTGGGACACTAATTCCTAAAGAATATTTTTTGGAGAAAATACAACTGACAGCTATCAAATGCTATCTTCTCAAACAAGCTGTTATAATAATAATACTTGGGGAACACAGTATTTAGCAGCAAACAGTATTGCTCAGTGTATATCAGAAGAAAAAGATATAATAGCCCAGGTATTTCTTACTTCTCCTTTTTAGGCTATAAGCAAATTATGTATTCAATTGCTTATAAGAATGGTGTGAATTAAACTTATACAAATTATAACTGGCATATTAGGATGTAGAATAAAATAATATAATGACATATTTTGAAGATACTAAACATTAAAAAACGTATTGCTAGGTTAAAGAAAATTCTTAGGTTTCTATAAACTCTAAGTGAAATAAACACATAAACTAAATCGATAATAGTAAACATACTGTCTTCTTTTCCTCAGAATTAGTATTCAAAAGAAGCCAGGGAAATACCTACTGTTAAATTGCTTGGTTTAAAATGGCCACTTCCCTTTCCAATTTTTTGCGCATAATTCATAGGACAGGTAATTTTTTTTAAAACTTGACGTGAAATTTTTTGATCTGCACATGGATTAATGAAATCTGAGGAGTGTCTCTAAAATCAGAAGACAAGACCATTATTACAGGACAATAGAATTAGAAATAGATCCTTTTGTCCGATCAAAATTCTGCAAGAATTCTTACCACATAATTTCAGTTTCTGCAATCAAATAACCACTGTGACATCATCTGAACTCTGAATACTCTCAGAAGTCTGAATTTTCTAGTCATAAAAAGAAAACATAATTTCTTTTTTGTAATAAAATACTACTGCGACTAATAATTTTGTCAGCTTCAGTTAGGCCAATGTGGTGAAGCTAGTGTTTCTGTAGAATTTCCCACTAAGACTGCTTGATGATACAAAATGTGACAAGGGAAAGAAGAAAAAGAGGCAGAGAGAGGAGATTTTTTTACAAACAGTATTACAATATAGTTAGTTGAATAGTTAATGTACTTGCAAAGTCATGAACTCCAATTTTTAAAAAACGTTACAATTAAAATCATCTTTGTCATTAGTATTCACTCTGTTTGTATACGTGCCCTATCATACATGCTTTGATTACCCAGATAGACACTTAAAAAGTGAGGATGGATCTGAACTCGAGATGTGCAGGGCCTGTGAAATGAGGGAAAATCTATATGGATTCAAAATCAACCAAAAAAAAAAAACAAACAGGAAAAAAATAGAAAAATTGTTTATGAGAGTTTACATTATTTTACTATTTTATATTCTCCATTATCATACCAAGGTTTAATGACACTGTTGGGTTTGTTTCAGTTTTTCCACCAGTGACAGTGTTTTGCATTCTCTTCAGGCAAAAAAATGATGGGTTTGCACTGGAGAAACAGTGGAAATTAATATAGGTAAGATTAGGTCAAATGCACAGATCAACTCAATCACAAATAGAGAAATAAGTATTTTGTCAAGTCTCTTTGTTAGGTGTTACTTGTAATAAAAGCACACTAAAAGGGTTCTGTTGATTGATTGACAGAATTAAAAACACAGGTGTTATACTGCAAGATTTGTAAAATCAGCTTTTGACAGCTCTGATATAAGAGAGACAGCAGAATAAAAAATACCTTTGATAAGGCTTTTTTTTAATATTATATTCTTTTGTGTTTTGTGGAACTGACTATTATTATTATTATGACAATGTAAATCCTTCCTTGATATATGTAAAATTTTTTAAATTGTGGTTGTTATTTGACACATAGAAAAAGCTATTATGCCAAGTCTTTCTTCATATTTAATCTGTTTAAATTCCAACCCATTTTTCTCAATGTCCTGGCAGTTCTAAAGGTGGTGTGAGGAAGGGCAAAGAGCTTTAAGATACGAGGTTATAATGACAGTAGTAGGAACAAACATTGGTGAGAATTTAATTTGTGAAAGTTTTGATTCCAGACCACAAGAGCACATTTTAACAACAGGAAAATAATCAATGATGACTCCATTCTACAAGCACAAAAGGAAGCAAAATGCTCAGAAATGGAATCAATGACCTGGAAAACAAGCTCAAATTCAAAGGTCATTTGATGTTTGGAGCTTCTGAAAAAATGCAGACTGAGGAATTTCTTTCTGCTAGCAATTATAAATAAATTGGTTATTAAATGGAATTAATAGATTTCATGAGCAGCTGATGTATGTCCCAACAAGAAGAATGGGATTTCTACAATAAGTCTGGTCTCAAACTGGGAAAGATTTGGAGTATGGCTCTAGACAAAATTATTTATCTAACACAAAATCAGACAGCAAGTCCCTGAATTGCAAATCAGTGGAAGCTGGGAAGGGATTCTGGGGAGTAAGAAGAAGAATTTCTCCTTATATTCTTTGATATAACATGAGGTATTTGTCTTGGGTACTTTGCAGCATATAGGCATGTCATAGTTTAACCCCAGCCAGCAGCCAGGCCCCACACAGCCACTCACTCCCGCACCAGCAGGATCAGGGAGAGAACTGGAAGGGTAAAAGCCAGAAAACTTGTGGGTTGAGATAAAGACAGTTTTAAAGGGAAAGCAAAAGTTGTGCACACAAGCAAAGAAAACCAAGGAATTTACTGCTTCTCATGGGCCTGCAGGTGTTTAGCCATCTCCAGGGGAGCAGGGCCCCATCATGTGCAATGGCAACTTGGAAGACAAACACTGTCACTCCAAATGTCCCCCCCTTCTTCCTTCTTCCACCTATTTTATATGCTGAGCATGACGTCGTATGGTATGGAATATGCCCTCGGTCAGTTTGGGTCACCTGTCCTGGCTGTGTCTCCTCCTAACCTCCCATGTACCCCAAACTTTCTTGCCAGCGTATCAGCACGAAAAGTAGAAAAGGCCTTGGCTGTGTGTAAGCACTGGTCAGCAATAACAAAAGCATCTCTATATTATCAACGTTGTGTTCAGCACAAATCCAAAACACAGCCCCATACCAGACATTGTGAAGAAAATTATCTCTACACCAGCCAAGACCAGCAGGGACGTTTTGGCTGGGGTTGAGTTTAATGGAGGGATTCTGGGGAGGGATTCTTATATTCTTTGATATACCATGAGGTATTTGCAGTTTGCAGCATGTAGGTGTCAATAAGTACCTTTTGTATGTCATGCACGTGGTTTACCACTGGATGAAATCCCCAAGAAACAGGATTCAGGGGTATGTGAATCCTTGGTCTGATCTAGCAGGATAGTTTTTATGTTCTTAAAATGTTACAGACCAGTTTTATCAAAAGTGTTGGGAATGGCCACCAGATAATGCTTCATAAAACAGTCAGCTTCTGGCCTGTAAGCTGCATGGACAATCTTAGCACGTTATTCTGTGTTCATTATTTTGGCAAAGGTGAACCAACACTGTGGGAAGCATGTCAATCACTGACACACTCTTTTTTCCATAGAAGCTGGTTATGCACCATGAACAGTGTGGAGCAAAAGAATATTTTTCAAAAAGTTCAGACAGAGGCATACTATGTGTGAGACCACTAAAAGAATCTTTTAAGTAGAAAAAAAAATAAATTGTGTGTTTATGGATGGATTATGGTGTTTCCCCTAAGCAACCATCGCTGTCAGAATAGCTCCTCAATTTTATGCTTCTCTCCATGCTTCTCAGTCAGAAGATCATCATCCATGTGAGTGATGTGCATTTGCAACATGACCAGCAGGCCTTGACAGTGACAAGAAGGAAGATAGACACTACTGTTGTGTTTATGCACAAAGCAATTTCACCCAGGGAAGAGACAGCAGAAGAGACTGACTGCAATCATATGATCCCACTCAGTTTCATTTTGGATCATGCTAAAATGCATTTGTGCTGACCTGGTCCTTGGTTACTCAGTTTGATACAGAATACAAAGAGACAGTCAGAAAATGTAACAAAAAAACCCCCCACAAAATCAAAAAACACAACGTTTTGCTGTGTGCTTTCCAGTGTTTTTCTCTAAAGATTTGTGTTAGTGGAAAATACCTATGTTGGCAGCCCAAGAGAGACAAGACTGCTGCCACTCCATGTCCCTGGGTCCAGCCACTAATGAGGCTGAACACATATTCCGAGTTGACACACACACACAGAGCACATGTATGTGGCACAAAAATACATAAATATACATTGCTGGCCATACAGATCATGAACAGACACACAGACCACTCACATGAACACTGACAGCACCACCAACCTCATCCTGCTCCCTGCAATAGCTGAGGAGGATGGAGGTCCATCCATGGAGACATAGCAGACTGTGCGGTCAGGAGTAGGGCATGGCCAGACAAGCATCCTGACCAGCCAACTCTTTACACAGGTGAACCCTTTTATTCGCTTGTTCCACACTTGTTACTCACCAAATATCTTAAATCCCTCCTTTGTCCTGCTTTTGGTTCCTCCCCTGAACATCCCATGATAAATCCTGTGCAATCCCCAAAAACTCTTGCCCTGCAGTACCTGATGTGTCCCACATCTCCAGCTACCATCCCCCCTTAGTATCCTGGAGAGTTGCTCCCCATCACATCTCATGCTAGATTTCACACCTGGACACCGGAGCTGAGCCTCTACTGGGCCAGCCTGGGGAGGCAACCAGATAAGGTCTCCTTTCCTGTTAGTCCTTAATTTGTGTTCCTGCCTGTCATTGTGCCCACTGTGCTCCTCCGGGCTCACAAAGATGGGCCTTTCATGGCTCTCCTGTCACGGGTGTGGAGTTAAACAATCTCTCAATAGCCTAACAAACTATATATTTAAACTACTTAATATCTCTTATTTAAGCCAAACAAAATGAGAAAGCAATAAATCAGAACAGGAGAAAAGCATATACAAGGCACAAGAATAGGGAAACAGAAAAGCCAGAGTCTAAATCCTCCTACTGCTTCTGTTTATTATATAAACTGGCATTACAATTAAAAATATTTTTTCATTCAGCCATTCATTCTTGCTAGAACAAGAGACACCACACACAATCAGCACTGTGAGAAATCTGTTGGTGCTTAGTTTTCCTAGAGAAGTGTCAGCTGCTGTTCTGTGCAGGGTTAGAGAAGCTCATCATTTTCCTGGGATATTATCTCCCTCGTAGTCAGCAGAGCACACCTTTGGCACCAAGAGCTGGGATAACACAGTACTTCCATGCATGCCTTTAATGTTACTGCCACGAATGGACAGTAAAGATAAAAGATAAATACTTAATGAAGCCTCATCCTGAGCACATGCAGCATTTTGTACCTTTTACCCTGGATTTCTGTTGCAGTAAAGTATCCTGAATTTGATCAGAGTCAGTACCATGGGCAACAAGCAACAACTGAGAATCTTAGAGTAAGATCTTGCATAAACATCTGGGTAAAGACACCACAACTACGCTACTGAATTCCTCACAAGATGGAGTATCATGGCAACAGGTTGGAGGTTGGGAAACCTTGTGAACAAAAACCTATACAATGAGAGGCATTAGTGTTCCTTGGAAATGATGATCAATAATGTCATGTTGGGGTCTAAATTCAGAGGTCTGGAAATCATTTCCCTTCTCCTAGCAGTTGGACTTTTCACAGGATTTCCATTCAAATTTCAGACAAGGAGGCACTAAAACTAACATTTGTTATTTGAAGCAGTATGTGACAAAGAATTAACCTTATAGAGGGATTACATCAAGGAAAAGTGATCAACAAGTGTTAGGCAAGGAAATGTAAATACATCAATGTGTATAAGGTGAATTACTCATGCATTGACACTATAGCAAAAGGCTGACCCATCATAGAGATATATGTCATATAGCACGTATCATTTTGTGACATACAGCACTGAGATGACATGTGGATAAACACTGTTCCTTTATGATACACAAAAGGTGAACATCCATGCTATGAGCAGTTTGACAGTACACCTCACTGAGTGTTGATAATTCATCAAAGAGACCAGGCAGGAGACTGTAAGATGCTTCAGTTTTTTCTCGCAGACAGAGCCCAAAGGGTTGCAACAGGCATTTGTCGCAGGAGCTGTCTCCTGTGTGCTAAAGCAGGGCTTGGTCCTTTACTCTCTCCTGTACAGCATGAATAAAATATCACAGAGAGACTGTGAAATGAAAAGTATTTCTGTGACAGCAGTGTCCGGATGACACCCTTGAAAAGAAATGCTTGTTTTACACAGGGCTTAACCAATCTACGCAATTTACTGCCACAAGCTATTTTTGTGGCTTACGGTTTAGAAGATTTCAAAGTAGGATAACACTTTTACAGACATAATAAGAACACCTACATTTACATTAAGTCAGATAAAAGGAAAACACTGGATGGATATTAATATGTAGAGAAAAGGTAGGTTTCTGTTTGTCTGGACAACACCTAGCCTAAGATGAACTGATTCCTAGGATACAAGTAATATGGATAAATAAGTAAAGGCTGATCTATTAGGTATAAGCCAGTTTTAACTGTTTAGTCTTAGAGAAACATATACAAGCTCATTATCTCACAATTATATAAAGACTTCTTGCACCTTCCTCTGTAACATCTGATATGAGCTACTGTCAGGGAGAGGATATCAGAATACTAATGGCATGAGTCATCATGGCAGTTTTGGTGTTTCTTTTTCAAAATATCTCTAGGACTCTTGATTATGACAGAAATATCAAAACCACACAAAATACCATAACACTGCAATATATATAAGTAAAACTAAAATAGAACTAAAATAATATTTCCTGCATCCACATCAACAGAAACTAAAGAAGTGGGGAATACAGGCTTTTTTCCATACTAAAATATTCTGTGATTTTTTTATCAGTGGTTAATCCCCTCATAATTAAGCCCCTCCCAAAGAGTTTGGGGTTTTTTCCCCCACAAAATCACAGAGTTAAGATGCAATTAATTTTGCAATGTTGTTAATTTTTCTTTCTTGTTGGTTCCTTTTTCTACCCTCCACTCCCTGAGTCTGGTCTTTTAAGACTCTAAGCTCTTCAATTTTAACACTATAGACCTGGGCATGAAAATCTGAGCTAGTAGGTGTACGGGTAAAATGTAGCACCACTCAGGTTTGGCATCTCTTACTTGTCTCCTGCTGTTCTGCCTGGTTCAGAACTGAGCAGTCTTCTAGTTACAGAGTTCATATGAACAAAATGGATATGGCATGGCAGTACATGGAGATTGGGGTAGTGCTTGACCAGTCCTTCTTAAAATTTCCATGTTTCCAGTGCTTTGCATGCTTCATAACGCACAGTTGGAGAAGGTCAAAGAGAGTATGGGAAAGAGAACACCTATTTGGATGTTATCTTCCCCTCAACGAAAAGGGGTGCTGGCAAAGCCGAGAGATGAGCCAAGGCTCAGGGGTCACCTCTTACAACTACCTGTCTCAAAGGAGGTTGTAACCAGATGAGGGTCGGCCTCTTCTGCCAGGCAACTAACCTGGATGAGAGGAATAGTCTTAAACTGCGCCAGAGAGGTTTGAGTTAGACATTAGCAAGGACTTCTTCACAGAAAGCGTGATTAGACATTGGAATGGGCTGCCCACAGAGGTGATGGAGTCCCTGAAGGTGTTTAAGGAAAGACCAGACGTGGCATTTAGTGCCACTGTCTAGTTAACATGGCGGTGTTTGATCATAGGCTGGACTTGACGATCTCAAATCTTTTCCAACCCAATTGATTCCGTGAAGGCAACATTTGCTTTTTACACCCCCCACAAATGCTCACTCTCACATTAGTTTCGCAGGCTGTCCCTGCCCAGTGGGCTTGGCCTCCACCCGCGCTTGGAAGAACGCACATGGCTTTGATTTAAGCGGACGTGATTCCGAGGTGAGAAGCTCCGGGCTGTGGCGGCTGAGGGCGGGTGACGGCAACGTGGAGGCGCTGGGGCGGACGAAGACCCCCCGTGCCGGGTCCACCAAGCGGCCGGGCCTCGGCGGGCACGGCGGGGGGCGCCAGAGAGCGCGGACAACGGCCGCCCTCCCGGGGGCGGCGGCGCTCATTGGTGGCGGCGGCGGCCGCAGCCATGAGCAGAGCCTCGCGATTGGCCCGCAGGTGCGGGCCGGGGAGGGGCGGGCCGGGCAGAGGCTACATAAGGAGGGAGCGGCGCTGGCAGAGCGCAGGCGGTGTGGGCGCGACGGGCTTTGGCGGGCGTGGGCGGCGGCTGGGACGCGAGCGGGGCTCAGCCCGGAGCGACAGCGACGGCAGCGGCCGCTCCTCCGGTGTCCGTGGCAGCGGCGGCTCTGACTGTCCCCAGCCATGCTGTGCTATGTGACCAGGCCGGACGCGGTGGTGATGGAGGTGGAAGTGGAGGCGAAAGCCAACGGCGAGGACTGCCTCAACCAGGTGAGGGTTTTCTGGCCGCCGGGGCGCCAGGGCTCGGGGAGGGGGGCTGTGGTGGGTGTAGCGGTGGCCACTGGGCAGCGTGGAGCGCTGGTGCCCCACAGGCGCGTGTGTCCCCGTTGCCAGCCCGCCGCCCCGGTGCCGAGGCGCCGCGCCCGCGGTGGGGTTCGGGCGGGCGGTGCGGGGCGGCGGTGGCGCGGGGCTGGGCTGGGCCGTGCGGGGGCGGCCGCCGCGCCGGCGGTGGGGGCGGGGAGCGCCGAGCGCCGCAGTCTCCCCGCTTCCCTTCTCGTTTTGTGTTTTGGTGGGTTTTGTTTGTTTGTTTGTGGTTTTTTTTTTTCTTTTTAATCTTATTTTATTTTTTATTTTCCTTTTTTCCCCAACCTCTCTCTTCATGTTGGATGAAGGGGATACTGCATCCCCCGCCTCGGGGCTCGCTGGTCCCTCTGCCGTGGGAAGCGCAGGCCCGGGCCCCACCGCTGCATCCCGCTGGAAGTGTTCTCAGGGAGGGAGCACGAGTGGGACCCGAGGCGGGGGATGCAGCACCCTTTGCATCCAACTCTCCGTGTCCGGGACCTAGCAGGCCAGAGCTGCTGTCCAGGTGCCTTCTCGCCCTTCCGTCGCCAGCGGGGGCGGCCTTGGGGATGCTGGAGAGATCCAGACGCGGGAGTCCGGTCTGCTGGTGGCATCTAAATAAAACTTGTTGGTGGCTGTACTTTTTCACTCCTTCGTGCCCAGAAAGTGCTACTGGCTGAGAGGTTGAACAGCCGATACTCTCCTCTTTTGGAAATCTGCTGGTCCTCTGAAGTGCCTGTCCTTGGGGTGAAATTTGACCATGAAATTCCTAGTTTATGCTTAGTGTTTCTCTCCGTGATGTTTTGTATGCAACCTAAAATCCAGTAATTAAGTAATCCTTTGTATGAACGTGCTGACAGCAGGATTTTTGTGTGTGTGTGTGTTTTAAGTGAGCAGTCTGAAACAGCACTTCGGGTGTTATTTTTCATCGTTATGTTGTAGCCTTATTATAAAGAAGCTCGTTCTTTCAGGTTTGCAGAAGGTTGGGGATTATAGAAGTTGATTATTTTGGACTGCAGTTCACTGGCAGCAAAGGGGAGAATCTATGGCTGAATCTGAGGAACAGGATCTCCCAGCAGATGGATGGTTTAGCCCCTTATCGATTGAAATTGAGAGTCAAGTTTTTTGTTGAGCCACATCTTATTTTACAGGAACAGACAAGGTAAGGTAAATATGGTTGTAAGTAGATTTAATGTAACACTTTGTTTTCGATTTCTGTAACTTATGAAAGTGATTGCACAGTGGTTTTATGGTTTTTATCTTCTAGTAATTTTGCTTGACTTTTCTGTGTAGTTTTAAAATCTTTGTGTTGTGTTTTGTTTTGTTTTTTAAATAATTAAACTTATAATGCTAAGTATTGTGTAGCTACCAGTAAGTAATGACTGTGGGTAATTTTGTGAGCATTCAGTGCTGGAAGTGGAAGAAACTAAGCTACCAGTAGCAGACTTTTTATATGGTATTTGTGTGTCCGATAGTAACCCCTGTTCTGTGGTGTTACTCTAGGTCATTCTGAACTGCTGGTACAGAAAGGCAGGAAACAATTCCTCCCAGAGAGCAAAAAACTTGCTGAATTCCTTTTTCTCTGGTATTATGTTACAGTAACTTTCAAATAGCTACAGGCCCTTAGAGGCTACAAAAGAAACAGCTGTTTCACTTCTGCTGTGGCCAGTCCTCTTAACTAAATTGTTATACTGTTAGTAAATTAGTTTTCTAAGATTGGTAGTGAATACTCGCTTTTACTCCTTGAGTTTGATTACCACATGAATTACAGTTGAATTAGCTTTAAAGAAAGCTGTGCATATATGTATTTAGTACAAATAATTTTTCTAGTTAGCTTTCGGTAGTACAGTTAGTGTAAATTGGGCCAATTGAAATCTAGTGTGTGTATGATAGTGCCAAACACATTTTTTCACTACTCACCTTAACTTAGTTCTTTCAGAATCCTAAACTTAATACTTTCAGAATTAAGACCATGAAAACAACATGGTGGTTCTGCACAGAATGTTTGTCTAAGGAGTTTGGTCAGATGCTGACAGTCTTATTTGGTGTTTATTTCGTAGGAAAAAGGTTTTGAGTTAGAAACATGCATGTATTGCTTTATTTTTTGATCTAATGTGCAGGGTAGAGGCTTTGGGGGAGCAGTGGTTTCAGGTCATCAATCTGCTTGAAATTTTCAGAATGCTATGCTGTTAGACCATCGTTGTCCTGTATAATAGCTTCAGTTAGGCAAATGAAGTCAGGCTAAATTCCAGTTTTAATGTACCTTATTTTGAAAAAATAAATTCTACTATCCATGGCATATCTTTGGGCTCTTTTTGAGTATTTTTCCTTAAAGAAACTTGTCCTCCTATTTAAATATTCTCAGTACGTATAAATCCAAATAACAAAGGGTTTTTATGTAGAACAAAAGGAGCCACACAACTTCATACCTGATGAGGTGGAAGAGGTTACCCTGAGCATGTCAGATGTGCCTCCACTCAGAACGAATCAGGGTGAAAATCTGAGGAAACCCAAAACTGGGGGGTTTATGCTATCATTGATGAATGCTTGCTCAGCTTTACGAGGTTTTTACAGACATCTGTGTTCCTGCCTTCAACACTGTCAATGCGAGACTTGGCAGGTGGTGCAAGTTAATAGAGAGCTTGAACTGATGAAACATGCCCCAAGGGCCTCAAAGACTGGGTTGTGGAGCTAAAATGTAACAGAGTTTATATACCTATATCAAAGTAGCAGGTATTTCTCGACTGTAAAGATGACTTTGAAAAGATGTAGGTGGGACAAGCTTTCTTTTATGTATTAATTATGACTGTTCTGAAACTAATACTTTTAACAACAAATTTTAAAATTGAGTCTCAGTCATCAAAAGACCTATATTATAAAAAAATACAAGTTGTACATCAACTTGCAATAATTGCCTTTTAATTGTGTATGCCCAGTAGTCTACAAGTAGCAGACCTAGAATTCCAGTACCTGTGGTTAATGTCTATTCCTGTATTGTTGATACTGAGTTTCAGTCGATTTACTCTTTTTCTACTCAGATCTGCTTGAGGATTTACATACACATGTAACTGAATTCATACTTAGTTTGTGTGTAAGCATGTTTGGTATCAAGGAGAAGATGCAAAACTTGTTAAACCTGTTGCAGAACTTAAAAATCAATAAACATAGAATTGTAAGGATTAGCTGCACAGTTACTGCTGACACCTTGTTTCTTTCCTTTACCTACAAAGTCAGTGGGCTGGCTGAGGAAGAAAGTGATGAGTATCCTTGGTTTCCTTTAGCAGTTGTGTCCACATCTGATGTAAGGGTGGTTTCTGGGAGAGCTGTTGCCTTCCGGTCCTGTGTGTGAAGAACAGTTGGGGAAGTCTTCCAGTCTTTTGCTTGCTGCCTCTGATGCGGTTTTTACACATAAATTAGATGCGTGTTGAGACTGCTTTTGAAATCTGGGAAGCTGCAAGTAATTCTAAATTTTGTTGATATGCCTCATCATGATTATAATAGCAAGTGTTGTGACTGAGTTGTTACAAGGTCTTTTCTATATACTTTGGAAGCTTTGCCAGTCCCAGTTGCACTGCTTCATTAGAGATTCTTGCTGTGCACTTCGATTTAAAACTCAGGTGTATGTTTGTTTGTACCAATTTAATATTCAGGTTTCTACATGCTGTGAAAGCTGATCTGGCAACTGAACATCAACCTCTGCTTCTGTTATCTTTAGTCAGCCAGTGGAAGATCATAGCCTCATGCATTTTAATCTTCTTATGCAAGGAAGCAGTCTTGTCTCAAAGGCAGAGCGGGTTATAATTGTACCTCTGACCACTATGGCAACAAACGACCTTTACTTATCACTTTGGGAATTGGGGAATTGCATGGAAAAACTTTCTTACTACACTTTTTTTCCTTCTACAGGGCTAAAAGCAGTTTATTTCTATTCTTTGGATCACAATATCTAATTTTTTATTTGACTGCCTGGTACTGAATTTCACCACGTGATTTCATAGCTGAGAATTGTTTTCAATGGAATGAAAGTGCTGCAAGAATGTCACTCAAATTTAATCTGCTGCTGTCAGAGTTTTACAAACAAGTCTGAAATGTGAACAGTGTGCTGCTATAGAGAAGTTTGAATATCTATGAATTTTCCTTTGAATGGAAAATCACATTGGCTTGAAAAGGACTGCTCTTTGCTTAAAGATACATGTGATAGTCCACGATTGAGATCATAAGCTCTGGCTTGTGTCACGTTTTGGTTTTTTTCACCATTTTCTGGTTTTTTTTTGATAGGTCGTGCAACAGCTAGAAAAAAACCTCCTGCTTTTCACTTCTTTTACTGAATGATTTGTGGGTGGTTCACGTATCAACTGTTATGAAGTGTTGAATTGCCGTAAGGAGTTGGGGCTTAGAGAAAGGATTATACTTCACTAATCGGAATTTTCAGGAGACTTTTTGACTGAGGGTGGGTGAGATGCTTGGCAGCAGTGCCGGCCCTGCCGCGCCGGTTGCGGGGCACTCCCGGGGGTGCCGCAGCGCTCCTGGGGTTGCAGCTCCGGGTCAGTGACTGGGAGTAGCCCCGGCCCGCGGCAGCTCCGGAGTCGGGCGAACCGGTGGCGCCGGCCTGGGCTTCGCACTGCTGTCGCAGGGCAGAAAGCTCTGCGGCTCCGGCCACGAGCATTTTGTGCAAAGAGGATCAGAGGAGTCTTGAAATTTGCATCCACCTTTTAACAGTGGGAGTGTTTCCCTAGGCCGTGCAAGAGGCGAATTGTGCACAGCACCCGTCCGGAAGGACGGGTTGTTCTCAGTCTGGCAGGATAAAGTCAACCTCGTGGCGATTGCAAAAAAGAAAATTTTTCAAGTGAATGATTTTTTCGAGCACTGTAAAGTTTACCCAGATGTACATCAAAATGGGCAAAGTTATTTGTCTTGTGTAGTATGACTGAAAATCAAATATTCATATGTAAGCCACGACAATTTAAAGTAACATATCAAATTCAAGCAAGCCACGTAGTATTACAAAGCATTCAAAAGAGCTGTAGTTTGCCAGCCTTGAAGGTGGTAATTGTTGTTTTGAAGACTGTTAAAGGGTGTGTGATGTTTGGCAGTATTTGAATTATATTTACAAAGTATTTTGCAGTGTTATCTAGTTGTATTGATGAAGTAGTTGAAATCAAGAACTGGCTTGTAAAATATGTTGAGCGGTCAGATACATACAGTAGGTAGAAAACGAGGAAAAACATTCTATTATCCTATAGCATTGGCTAGCCAGAGCAGCAGTGACATATTTGTTCCAATGCATTAAAAGTCTGTTGTAATAGACAGGGTGAATTTAATGGATCTGTTTGTTTAAATCAAAGTTGAATTGCAGTTGGTAACCTTTCACCCACTCTGCTGAGAGCAAATAAGAACAAAGATACTGAGGAGCATAATTGTACACTTTGCTTTCTCACGTGGGGTGGCCTTACATCTGCTTTTAAAAACAGAATTATATTCTATAGATTTTGAGATCTTTATCAATATATTTTTAGGGAGAACAATTATGCTTCTTAATTTTGATTCCTATAGATAACAGAGTTGTAAATTTACTTCACAGTAGAAAAGACCCTTAACCTGTGGTAAGTAGTGTCATACCCTGAAGAGAACAGGCAGTTCCTTGGGATATATGTTAAGATTCTTGCCAGTAGTCTAGGAAGAGAATGAGGTCTTTTGGTTATGCTTCTAGTTTAGGAATCGTTAGTCATATGCAGATACTTCTTTTGGTAAAGGATTGGGGTTTGTCACTTTTTCCACTGACAGCTAAGTCGAATACACAGGTACATCTAGGTACCATGAAGTTTAGAGGGGAAGGTAAGACTATTTGAAGTGATAAAGACTGTCTTTTGTACTAATGCTGTCACATGTAGAGAACTTGGGCTGCAAATGCAATGGAAAGTTCTGTTTGTCCTTAAAGCTGCCACTAGTTGTTCAATGTCCCAATATGCCTGGCAGGTGTTAGGATGACTAGGAGCCACAACAATTGATGGGCAAAGTTCAGAGTTGTGAAAGATATAAAGATTGAATGAAGCTTTGGCAAGAGTAGTAAGAAGCTGCAGAATGTGCTAAGAGAATGTTGGAGCTTGGGGGGTGAGGTAGGACACATACCACTTGTGTGACTTGAGTTACTTCTCAAATTTATAACAGGTAATATTAATGTATCGTGTAACTGAAGTGGTGAATGATGCAGAAACAAACAAAAATGTTTATTTTCTTATATGGTGGACAAACTAAGGCATTTTACCAGCAATGTTGCAAATGTAACCTTAGAGAACTTAAAAACAGTTCAATTTTCACAGTTCATTGTTCTAAAGCTTGCTAGATAAAAATTCCACTAAGTATAAAATATTAGTGCTGAAATAATTCCTTGAAAAAATAAATATCCTCTTACTGCACAACGGAGAAGCTTTAACAATTTTTTTTATTGTACCTAGAGATTCCAGGAGAGAGGAGGGATGGTAGATTAGGTCACAATCTAATCTACAAAAACTTACATAGATACTTTCTGTGTAACTAATAGAATCTGTAATACAACCAGGTTTTCTACAGACAACCTGTTGGGTCCTTTAGAATTTGCAGAATTAGATAGGGAACTGCCTCAAGGCTTCTAATGCTTTAGTTTTGCTTCACTATATTTAACAATAAAACCACATTCTTATGCCTTTAAGGATCAAAAAACACTGTTCACTTTTGTGTAAAAAGGAAAAGGCAATCTGCTTTTATAATCATATTCTGGTTAGTGTCATGTTTTGAACCTTTGAATGGGGGGTGATTTTACAAGGGACATTAATATTACTTTGGAGCAGTGCAATCTGAGTATGGTTGGATGGGCTAATCAAATCACTTTTTCAGATGCATAAAATGTGTGCAACCCTTGCTGTCCTGCAATTTCTAGATGTCTTTCCTTCATCAAACACACTTAAGGACTTAAAATGAAAAAAAAAAAAAAAAGCAGCAAATTTGCTGCCTGAACTTCAGGGCAGCTGCTGTTGCAGATCAGTATGACGTCTTTCACTGACTTGTTATGGGTGCAGTTTAGGTTATTTAGGTGCAGACCAATGACTTTGTGAGATGGACTGTTAAATACAGGTGGTTTTGTCTGTTTTCTCTGACGTAATAAAATAACTTATCATAGTGTAAACTGGGACATGAATTTGCACAGCTTTAGTTACTTCACAATAACTGTTGTTTATATGTGCTGCAACTTTGTTTCATTTATCAGAAAAATACAAAGTAGCTGAGTCTCTGTGCGATGTTTTCCCTTGTGTGATATAAGCCAGTTACGTGAAGTTACCACACATTAGCTAATGTGATGCTATTTCACATTTGCCTTAAACTCATTTGTCTTCCTATGCCATTGCTGGCTTTTTAGTAATGGAATGTGACAAGCCATGCATCTGCTGTAGCTGTTTCTGTAATGCATCTGTATTTGCAGGAGCAATATTTTGTTTTTCATCTTCTCCTGTGATGTCATTAAGGTCTTCCCAGCAAGGGAAGAACTCTTGATTTTCCCCTGTGTAGGCAGTGCTGTCATATGCATAAAAAACCCTGAAGATACAAGCATTTAGGTGTGGTAGTTGTAACTGTGTTTCAGCTAATGACAATAAAATTGTCAGATCTTTCTTTAAAATACTATATTTGTAATTAGTACTTAGTTGAAACAACTGAAAATCCTATCTTGATATTGTCAGAGGATTGAGTGCATGAGAAGCTGTTTATTTTATGAAGTACTGCAACTTTGATTGGAGTCAGGGAAATGCCTACTATTTGAATTTATTTTGGCCATAGTGTTTTAGTAATTTATCAAATACTTTGGGTGTGTGGACTAAGCCCCAAAAGGAGTCTGTACAACCCAAGTATTTTACAAGGGCACAGATATGTGTTTCTGCAGCCCAGGCTGAAAGAGCTATGAATCAGCAAGGTAGGAGAAAGGGATTGGAGCAGAAGTTTGAGGTTTGCTTGGAAAAAAGAGCCCTAACAAGGAATAACCTGCTAACAGTGGAGACAGCACTACTGCCTGAAGTTCTGGTCCTCTTGCCACCTAAACTTGTATCCTGCACAGCGTGAGGATATTGGCTTGCACCAGACCTCCCCAGCACTGCTGAAGAACCCTTGATGTCTAGACAAGATCAAGAACCCTTGATGTCTAGACATCAGAGCAATGCAATTAAGCACTTGTGTCACAACTGCAGTGATACTCTAGCATGCCTCAAATAGCTTGCAAAGGGAGGTGTTGGAGCTGTGACTTGTTGCAGGAAATGGATTGTAGGGCAACTTAGGGGATAATGGGGCATCTTTTGGGCTGCTATCTTCTTGGTTGCAACATTTACCATGGTAGAGCTAAGAACGAACATGAATTTTACAAGTTCTGTAATTGCTCACAGTAATGAAAAAAGTCCTATTTGCCCTGTTGTACAAAAGAATTTTAGAATGCTACAACAGAATATATGTAAGATATCATCCAATTCCCCTTGGAAGGAAAGCTAATCATTTACTAGCATCTTCAGCATCAGTGATGAGTGACTCAGTACAGCTTTTCTTAAAAGTAGATCACAATTAATTTTAGAGAAGTAAATGTCCCATTCTGGTAAGCCAAGACACATCACTGTGGGTGCTAGGCTTCATTTATAGAAATAGTTTTTTAGTGATTCGTAACTGTGATATGTAATTCTGCATCTGGTTTCCATAAATATGTGGAGTCTTAAGAACAAATGGTAAGACATTTATATTTTGTCCCCTGAGGGGAGAAAAGGGTGATTCTGTAGAAGTTAAAGTAGCCTATAGGGGAAACTAACATTCTGCTGTTAATGTTGGTGGAAGTGTTCATTTGTCTGTTAACTGACTTATTAGACAGTTAAGAGCAACATTGTGAATTCTCAGCAAATTGTTGCCTTGGCCCCAGGTGTAAAGGTTGGTGTGACAAATTCTTACACAGAAGATGTTTTTGTATTTTGTTCCACAATGCCTTTTCAGGTGTCTCAAGTTGTTCTGTTAATCATGTCTCTTCTTCCCTTAAATGTAGTGGCAAAGGCATTTCCACTGTGTAGAGAAAGTATGGCTTCTCCTGTTGCATGACAGAAGTGTGTATGCTGTTTGAGCTGTTCTTCCCAAATTTGCTTTTGTGAACTGCAGGATAACTTGTAAATGGCAACCAAAAATTTAAACATAGGAAACTAATGCAAATATTTCATTGATATTTTGTTCACTAAATTGAAATGACTAAGTGGCATTAGGAGTTAAAGCAGTCCTCATTCTTAAGAACATGATTAAAATGCTCATTTCTTTTAGTAGTACTTTTAGATAAATACCATCTTCAGTTGTAGCCTTGTGTTTAAGGGTAAGTGAATAATAAGATGGAGACCTTTTTCTTTCACTTGTGCCAGACTTCCTCTATTTGGTACAATCATCACAAATTCTTGATTACCAAACTAAAGATTCCCAAATATATCTAATATGTTATTTGATATGTCTTGATTACAAACATCATCTAACAGTTTGTGTAAGCAAATGTTTCTGATTCCATTGCAGGCATATGTTTTTCTTGCATATAAAAGAAGATCTTCTCTCTGGTAATCTTCAGTGTTCTTCAGAGCATGCAATTGAACTTAGTGCTTTGTTGGCACAGATGAAGTTTGGAGATTATAACCAGAACACTGCCAAGTACAATTATGAAGAGTTGTGTGCAAAAGAGCTCACCACTACCATTTTGGAGAGGTAAAAAGAGCACAATGATACAGACTCCTTTTTGGAGATCAACAGCAGAAGATTTTATGCCCTTAATTACTGGTGCTATAGTGTAAAACAATTTAGATAGTTTTGGAGATCAAAATATAACCTGAATTTGATGTTCTGATTTCAATTAATTTTTAAGCTCAATTACAAGGGGTTTTTTCTTCTTTTGTGAAAAGGAAAAGCTGCCCAAACTCTAGTACTTGGGGAAACACAGGTATCTAAGCACCTGGAGCAGGGTGAATAAATTGTAAATATGTCTTAGACCTACACTGGTAAATGAAAGTAGCAAGAATTTATCTGGCTCAGTACCTGTTACTCTGAGATGTGAACAAAATTCTCTGGTACCTTCCACAGCTCAATTCCTGACTATCAGGAAACTTTGTGTCCTACTTGTGTGTAGTTTTTTTTAGTTATGAACTTAGTGGTGGTTTGGGGAAATATGTTGGGGGTTGTGGTGTTCATTGGAAAGCCTTGATTACATGTAGCTCTTCCATTTCTAAGGCATTCTCAGGATGTTTTGGTAATTCTCAACTATTTCCAGTTCACAATTACTGGAAATCTATAGGCAGCTAAAGCAGGTCAGGAGCATTTAATAATCTGTTCAACTAGGTCATCTAAAAACCCATGTTAAAGCAAACTGCTGACAGTAACAGCACATATTTGAGTTATATCACCTCTTCTTAATCTTTTTATCAACAGCATTATTGCAAAGCACAAAGAGCTAGAAGGTCTAAGTCAAGCATCTGCTGAATACCAGATTCTACAGATTGTTACAACACTGGAGAACTATGGGGTCGAATGGCACTCAGTGAGAGATAGTGAAGGGCAAAAACTGCTTATTGGTGTTGGACCTGAAGGCATATCCATCTGTAAAGATGACTTAAGTCCAATCAACAGGTATGTGTTTTGTGGAACCAGTTGCATGATCAGTTTTGCAGAAGTACTGAGCATGCCTATAGTTTTACAGAAATACACAACTGCTCTGAATTACTAAAAGTGGCTATTGGGATGTAGGGTCTGAGGACACTACCTGCTTATAATCAAGATAACAAGTGGCCTTAATACTCTTGATTTTTGTGTATTTTTGAGGCAGCATCTACAATCCAGCATTACTGACAATAGAAATCATTGTAACTTCTGATAAAAGTGCAATGTAGTAGTTTGTGGAATATGCCCTTATCCTTACCAGCTAAATAACCTTTTTTTTTTTTAATATTAATTTATAGGATTGCTTATCCTGTTGTTCAAATGGCAACTCAGTCTGGGAAGAATGTATATCTGACTGTTACCAAGGAGTCTGGTAATAGTGTAGTTCTCTTGTTTAAGATGATCAGTACAAGAGCAGCAAGTGGGCTCTACAGAGCAATTACAGAGACACATGCATTTTACAGGTCAGTATTGCCACTAGAGTCATCTGTGGCTACTGCTCTTCTCCAGTGTTGGAACTAAGTGCTTAAAGAGCCAGTGGTCTGACTGCACTTTGGAAATACTCTGCAAAATTTCATTGTCTTTCCTCTTAAGTCCAGAAGCTGAACAGGTTTTTCTGTTTTCTGGGAAAGTAAGCAAGAAAAGTAAGCAAAATTTTTCCACTATGAATAACAGCACTTTTTTATAAACTTTTTTTATAAACTTTTTATGTTCCTTGATACTTCATAAACAGTACATACAGTGTTTTGTCCCTATGTAAGAGGGAGAATGAGAGCAATGGAGAAGATCCTTTTATTTAGAATATGTAGATCCTTTATTTGGCTCCTCCAGTTATGTTATCTGTATGCCACCTTCCCATCCCATGTATTTAAATCTTCTTACAGTTCCTCTGTCCTTGCTCACATGCCCAGGATTTTGTTTCATGACAGCTGTATCCTATTGTTCTTTGAGGCAGAGGTGCTATATTCATTTGTTAATGCTGATTTTTAAAACCCCCTTTCATTCTTACTGTGATGTCCAACACTGATCAGTAGAACTGGCTGTCAAAGACACTTAGCAGTGTTTTCTTAAAATTAACTACCACATATCAGTTTCAACTACTTCTTGATCTGTGTCTCTGCTTTAACTTCTGCTGTCCTTCAGTTTCTGATTTTAATTTAAGCAGAGTTTTAGTTTGGCAATAGCACTTGGCCATAAGCTTAGATCTTGGACCTTAGGCCCTGTGAGGCTGTAGTCCTTCTGTTCTGTTTGTTTTCTTTCCTGTGTTGCCTAGAGAACTGATATGCCTTAATAGGCTTCTGCAGATTCAACTGTATAACTGAAGTATGTGACAGGCATGGTTAGAGTAGCTGAAAATACTCAGTGGCAAATACATATGCCTTAATTTAATTCTCTACAGTGCATTCACACTGGTTCTCTTCAGAATAATATAATACTAGTATGTAAACTACTGGGTGGAAATTTGGTTAAAAATATTACTTGACTCCATGAGAGCCTCTCTAAAGAAAGATGTTATGCCAAAGACTCTTAATTGGAATTCTTTAAGGCAGCGTTTGAAAATTGCCATGGAAAGAGGCATTGCTAAGCTGAACTGTGGGTTAAGTGTTTTGCTGTTTACGTTAGCATAATACCTTAAGTTCCTTCCATGGACTTGACTCATTTTACCAGACATTTCACATCTTGAAGTTGTGAAGTATCTCCCACATTTTCATTTTGCACTTTTCAAAGTAGAGTTGTCATGCAAAAACAGCATTCAAGAGCTTAAATGTTACCTCTGACTGTTCTATTTGCTTTAATTTCAGTGCTGTTACTTCAACTTTGGTAAAAATTACTGTATGGATAGCTTTATTGGTATTAACTAATCAATTTTGGATTTGTCTCATTGCTTTATAGGTGTGACACTGTCACCAGTGCTGTCATGATGCAGTATAGTCGAGACTTAAAGGGTCACCTAGCATCTCTGTTTCTGAATGAAAACATTAATCTTGGTAAAAAGTACGTCTTTGACATTAAAAGAACATCAAAAGAAGTTTATGATCATGCAAGGCGAGCTCTTTATAATGCTGGCATTGTGGATCTTGTTTCAAGAAGTGACCAAACCCCACCAAGTTCCCCCCTTAAGTCTTCAGAAAGCAGCATGAACTGTGACAACTGTGAGGGTCTCAGCTGCCAACAAACAAAAGCCCTGCAAGAGAAGCTGCGGAAGCTGAAGGAGTCCATGCTTTGTATGGTATGTTGTGAAGAGGAGATCAATTCAACCTTTTGTCCCTGTGGCCACACAGTTTGCTGCAAGTCCTGTGCTTCCCAGTTACAGGTAAATGCAATGTCATTAAGTTATGAGTTACCAAGTTATGTGGAAGGTTTGGGGTTTTGTATATTTAATGACCGTGGATTAATATGTTCATGTTGATGTTCTAGTAAAACTTATTTTTAAAATTTAGTTTGTGATAAGTTGGTTTCAAAGAACATTATGTGTGGATGATGTGCTAACATAATTTGCAGTGAGGCTAAGAATGAGCTGCATGCTTCTCACAATACCCAGTCTTAAATATGGGATGGTGGAAAGTACTGTTATTGTGTACATGGAGGGAAGTCACCAGTAAGTGCAGAGACTCAAAATATGAAGTAAACTAACTTCCTAATGTTCTTCCTTTCCAGTCATGTCCTGTTTGCAGATCCCATGTAGAGCATGTCCAGCATGTGTACTTGCCAACCCACACCAGTCTTCTCAATCTGACTGTGATATGATCTACGTATACACTTTAAACCCATCATGTACTCTTTAAACTGCACTAATACGAAATGCAACCATTGATTGTGAAGAAGGCAATCACTGGCACCTATCCATGATCAAAAGCAAAAATACTACATTTTTTAACATAAACATTCTTCGTTCAGCATGTCCAAAATGCTTTGGGACATCTTCTGAGAGCAGAAGTATAATTGATTCACCTTACTTAAAAGGAGAATGATGCATAAGTTTGTAGCACGGCAGTGTTGCCACAAAGATAGGTAACCCTGGAGAAATGTGGTGTACACATACAGATGTACCCAGTGAAAGCAATGCAGCCTTTTCTTTTACATGCTCTAAATCCTTTTAGTCACACCGTTTGTTTTGATAGTAAGACTAGCTTTTACAAATACCAGTTTAGTATGGCTCATAGCTTCAGCTTTTAGTAAACTGCTTTAAAGAGGAGAGAACTTTTTTAAAAAGTCAGTTCTTAAACTGAAGTTATAGGGCTTCATCAAGTAGCTGTGTTTAACTCAGAATTCTATTAAATAGAAAACAATTCTGAGAAAATAGCTTTGGAAAGGTGGGGCAAGTTTGTTAATCTGCAAGTCTTGAGGGTGGATCAGGAAAGTTTTGTGGTTGGCAGCATCACGTGGAAGCACTGTTGTGGGACTTCATTCACAGCTCTCAGTGAGCAGGGTACTCCCAGGTTTCCCACATCCAGTTTAGCTGGTGGTCTCAGGAGCTTCAGTCAGCTGCCCTTCAAGTTGGCTTTATTTTTGGAGACTGATTTTAAACTATGTACCATTAATTTTTAAAATAAGGGTTGTGTATAATTTTAAATGCTTTCTTCAGTTAGCATCTTTATGGGATAGGTCATTTTCTGCTAAAATGTTTTTAATTTCCACCCCCCTACTTGGGCATTTTGGGCTCTGGTTTCCTAGTGTCTTCTCCAGGGTACAGAGGGAACTGGAGACCATGTTTGGGTGCAATACTGGCTTAATCAAAGCTAGAAAACTACACTGTCACTTTACTGAAATTTTCTGACTATACTTTTCATATTGCCTTAATGTAGCAGTAACGTGTGTTTATGCATCTGTTTCTTTGCACAGACATTTTGTCAAAATATTAAAACTCTACTTTTTTATGACACATTAGCATATAAACCTTACTCTAAGAGGGTATTTATTTTTTCACTTTGTAAAGAAAATTTTGTTTCCTCATGAAGCAAGAGCTTTGTCCTATATCGTAGGCAGCTTCTGTCTTTTTTATATTCAGATTAATAAAGGACTATAAAAATCTACTTTGTGTTATTGCTAAGACTAATTTTGTTCTGAAATACATCTGAGGTGTTACTGAACTGAAAACGCAGCATAAAGTATTTTCATGTTTACGGTCTTGAATGTTATGTTCTAAGAGTGTAATGAAGCTTCCTTAGGTATGTGCCAGGGAGGGAAGAAAATTAGCCTGGTATAACCAAGTTTGTTCAGGCAGCGAACTTTAAGACAGCTGACATATTCCAACTGTGACATAGCCTTCAGAATTGATTTTGTGAAGAACTTTCCTACAGTAAACTGCCCCAAATACATGGGGTATATTCCAGTGGTCTGAGAGAGAAAGGAAAGTATGCAGCTTGAGACTAGAGAGTTGGCGTTTCAGCAGTCTTTTCTAGGAAGTTCTTAATTACATATGTGTTGGTGTCTTTTCTTGACTGGAGTTACTCAGATTTGCTAATTTATGACTCTTACTTTCACATTATTGAAGAGATGGTGCTTGAACACTTCCCAGGTGGTGCCCTATCATTGGCAAGGAAGGAATGGGTATGCAAGTGTGTTCAGAGAAGACCATATCCAGCTCCTGTGCCAGCATACAACAGTGCTTGAGCAAACCTTCCTTGCATCCCAAGATTACAATCAAATTATGTTAGTAACATCTAATCCATTATCTTATTGCAGCTGGCTGAAATGGATTGTAAATCAATATAAATCGATGTTAATACAGGCATCTGATTTAAAGCATGCAACATGATCAAGCTGTTAAAATAGGCAAGCATGAACTACAGGTCCTTTTAATTAAATAGGCTGTGTAATGAGACATCCTTAATAAAAATAATTCCAGTAGTTAGAACTCTAATCAAGGTGGGGCTTGAGATAGGTTATATGGCATTGGTGGAATTTGGGCAGAGCCTTTGACTTCTGCAAAAAATATTCTGTTTAATCTTGAAAAGCTGTGCAGGAGATCAGACACACCAGTGAGGTATGAGTCCAGGCAAGAGCCTGGCTGGTGTGGGTTGTGCCTGAGGCTGCTGGGAACCTGGTTCTGTATTGGCAAAGGACAGCATGGAACATGAGTGAAGCTGATATATTTTTCCAGTTAGGAGGGGTGAGATCAGTACGCTTCCCCGAGCAGTGTGGGTTCTTTTGTTGGTTTTGTTTGTTTGTTTGTTTTTAATGAAATGCTGTTACCTGTTCTGAGAACTGAGAGCAGATCACCTCTTCCAAGTGTTACAAATAACCAAAAGCCTCGCTTGGTTTATATGTGAGAAGAAATAGGATGCAAAACAATGTAAGAATTGCTTTGATTTGTTCACAGGCAGCTTTCTTCCAAAGCATGATCAACTACATTTCAAACAGTGCTATGCTAGAAAAGTTTTGCTTAACCATCCAAAACTGCTGTGATATATATTGCTCAATGTTTGCAGGTCTAGTGCACTTTATTACACGAAGTACTATGGCTGATACATGTGAGCTGCCAAGTGCTATGAAGAGTGTAAAAGAAACAATAGAAAATCTTGAACACCACATGCTATGTAGCCATACTGCAGAAAAGGCCTTGTTTGCTGAAGTGCTGTTCTTTCTCCTAAGATGCTTTGTCTGAATATTGTAATGGATGGCAGTGGGAAAATTCCCACACTAGAAAATAACAGAACAGTTTGTGAGAACAACTGGAGTTCATGTCCTTTACACTTCTTCCTCAGGAGCGGAAAGATTGATCACAAAGCTTCGTTTGGCACTTGTACTGATATCTGCTACCAAAGCTGATACAACTTGGCAAGAAAACTCATAGAAAATTCAGTTTTCATTTATCTTCAGAGTTGCTGTAATCCCATCGGGTGTGTCACTTTAAAAGGCTATAGTCTCAAGCTTCTGCCACAAGTGCCTAAACAAGAAAAACTCACCTTCAGAGAGAACTACTTGCTAGGTCAATTCAAGAGCCGGAGCCCTGTTAGTGATTTGCACTTCTGGGGGTAGAACAGCATTCAAAAGCCTCCCTGTGGGGGAGAGGGCTGTGTGTAGGAGAACTGTTGAAGATACAGTCTACTAAAGGACTGTCATGCTTAAGTATTATTAATAAGTAAGACAGGGCTTAGAACTCCCAGACTTCCATGGTATCTGCCTGGCTTTCATCTTCCCCTTGCTGCATCAAGGTCTCTGTTTATGGAGAGCTCAACCAGGAAGGGGCTTCAAAGGTGTCACGTTGAGATGTTCCAAGCTACAGCTGTTATAAAGGCACAGCTCTATCCTCCAGCATATAGTCGCTCATTTCAAGATGCATATGAATGTTCAAACGCCAAAGAACTGTAGAATGAAGGCTTCTGTATTTTTAAATTATTTTGATAAAGTGCCATAAAAGCATGTACACAGCAGCATTCATATATTTTGAGATTTATTTCCTTGCTAAATCAGCACTGTTGTTGTGTTCCTAGGAGAATGCCCTTGGGGGAAAATTCTCATCCCTCAGCCTACGCTATTTCACTTCACAGCAGCATACTGGCATGTTGATCAAAGATGGGGAAAATTACAGCTCAGATTTCCTGTATACAGTTTTAAACAACAAACTCCATGGAGTGTGAAAATTATGAATTGACAAATTTTAGTTTCAGTAATGCCTGGTCAAATATCCTTCTGGAATCCCCCACCCCATTTTCACTGAGAGCATGCTGTAGTGCCAGGCGAGTGCTTTGATCACCTCTGTGCCCTCAGATTCAGCCAGCTGGAGCCTATTAAAACAGAAAATAGCAACTGGCAAATGAGTTTAAAAGTAAGAAATTTTAGTAAAATTATGGAGGTGAAAAAAAAACACGACCAGGGCACACTGACAGAAGAAAGGTGGACTTTCCACAGCAGGGCCTGAGCACCATTTTGCTGAAAGAGCCTGGGTGGAGGGGTCCAGGGCTGGGGCTACCCCTGGGATAGGTGGCCTGGCAGGAGTGCCACTGACCCTTAGCAAGAAGGCTGGGTGGGATGCAGTCTGGGAGAAGCAGGACAGGAGCAGGCAGGATACAAGGCATGCCAGGGCAGGCAAGCTACTGCCAGGCCAATAACTCCCCAGGGAAACTCCTGCTGGAGCATTCTCCAGCCAAACCTCCCTGTCTGCAAGGAGCCCTGAGCATCGCACGACTTCCACCGGCTGGAACCACATAGTTCAACACGACCTGCAACAGCACTGGGTGATAAAAGCTATCATGTTTTCTTGGTCTTCTAGTTTCCTGCAAAGGGTGGTGTAAGCTAGGAACAGGTACCAGGAGTAATGTTGACGAGAGGCTCTCAGAGCCCCAGCTAAAGGAAGCACTGGTTGGTGCAGTAGTAGGAAAACACAAACTGTGACAACTGTGGAAATTGTGAATCTCTCCATGTGAGAGAAGGACCCAAGGGATCCAAAAGAGTGCATAGGGCTGGGGATGCCCTGTCCTCAGGCATGGTAATCAGGGTTCAGTGTGACCTCTGGTTCCTGCCAGGATGGGGGACAGTGGTGAACTTTCAAAACACCCATGTTTATGCCAAGTTCCTGAAAGAAAAAGGTCAAGCAAACAGACCATACCAGCTTTCCCAGAATTTAACAAGTCACTTGCTGATTTCTCATCAACTAAAATGCAGAATTCTTTTCAGCTGCTTGGAGGCTGGGGGAGGGTGAGACATGGGTGGGAGGGGAATCAATCTGCTCCTGAAAGCTCATGCCTTTCTTTGCCTTCACTTTGACCCTCTCCTAAATGACCTGATTTAGCCTGTCCACTATTTTTCGACCATTCCTTGTTCCTGAAGACTTCTCCACCAGTGATTTCTGGAATCCAGGTTCTGAATCCAACCTTTCTTCTTCTAGCAGCTGTCCACATAAACTCTGCCCAAGGAAGCAGTCTGTGACTTTATTTGGCCAACCCCATCCAGTGATAATCACATACACCTCACCCCCACCTCTTTCTGGGCCTTGTCAGGAGTACAAAGGGCACCATCTCCAGCAAGAAGAAAAAAATCAGTATAAATTAATCTTTCCACTTACCATTGGGGTGCTAAACAAAATTGCCTATAGCTACCCTCTCAGTCACTTAGTGGTTACAATGAAAATAACTAGGGGTGTGTGTGTATGAAGGTGTTTGCCAGCTCTGTTTTATCCAGTAGCAGTCTACCTTCCCTGCTTCTTCAAAGCAAACCAATGCAGGTAATGAGAGCCAGTTATATGGCAACTTTTTACATGAACAGGCTTGCCAGAGCCAGATCTTCCTCTTTCCTGCCAGAAAGCTATTTGTCTGAGGAATCCATGCATCTGGCACCAAATTCCAATCATAGCACTACAACTGCGGGAATTACAGAGACATTGGCACCTCATCTGAAGAGACAGTATTTGTTTTCCTTGTTTAGAACTATAAATAGTCAATAGAGGACTCTCATTCAAGCAGTATTGATGATAGAAATAAACCAGACACGGACAGCCAAAAATCGGACTTGTGCTTCAAAGCCAAAATAACTTGCTTCAGAAGCGAAGTTCCAAAAGGGCCGTGCAAAAAGCACACTCCCAGCAAGCATATTGGCCCTGAAGGTACACTGACACACCAGGTATCCCTGTTTGACCTTATAACTGTTTGCCTAGGTCATTGTTTAAATTGGAATTTTTTAAAATACCTTCAGCTCTTCTGTGGTTTGTGCAGCTGACTTCCTCCTTCCCTCCTCTGAGACCCATGTGAACTGAAGTAATACTGCAGTGGCCTGAGAGCACCCTACCTAAGCAACCCACTAACAACAGGTATGTACTCTTGAAGGGCAGCTGCAGGATCTTTATATTTAGCACACTGGAAGTGGTGCTTTATCACCTTTTCACTAGAGCTCTCCTGCCATGGGGGAAACATGCATTTTATACCTCCCCTGGGGCTGAAGAAGTAAATGACCACAGGTGTTCTATTCCCTGGGTGAACAGTGCCTTTCCTACAACAGGAGGAAAAAGACTGTGTCTTTCTTCCCTGATCTTTTTAAAAAGAAGACAGAGGGAGAGAGAAAAGATTGCTTAGTTCCTGTTTTTAAGAATAATTGCTGGCCCCTTCTTGGAGAAGACATTTGAGACTGGTATGAATAAAAGGTGTAGAAAAACTTTTGGAAATAAAAAGAGACAGAAAGTTGTTGCCACAATGGACACTTTTGCCCAAAAGACCATGTTGGGTAGGTTCCCAAGTGGACAAGTTCTGGCATTTCCCCCTCAAATCCTGTTCCTACCAGCAGAATTTCCCTCAAAATCAACTGCTATGTCCTGCAAGTCAAGGTCATAGAATCATAGATTTGTTTGGGTTGGAAGCAATCTTAAAGACCATCAAGTTTCAAAGCCCCTGCCTTCAGCAGGGACACCTTCCAGTAGACCAAGTTGCTCAAAGCCCCATCCTACCTGGCCTTGAACACTTCTAGGGGTGAGGCATGCACAGCTTCTCCAAGCAACCTGTTCCAGTGCCTCACCACCCTCACAGTAAAGAATTTCTCCCTAATATCTAATCTAAACCAACCCTCTTTCACTTTAAAGCCATTCCCCCTTGTCTTATCATTGCATTCCCTTGTCAAAAGCTGCTCTCCAGCTCTCTTGTAGGCTTCCTTTAGGAATTAGATGGCTGCTCTAAGGTCTCCATGGAGCGTTCTGTTCTCCAGGCTTAACAACCCCAGCTCCCTGTCTGCATAGGAGAGGTGCTGCAGCCCTCTGAGCATCTTTGTGGTCCCTTTGTGGTCATAACTTCATGGTCAAGTATTGCAAACAATAGTTTCTCTCTCTGGCAGGGAGCTCTGTAGTGACAGAAAGAGTCAGAGTAACACCAGAAACCAAGCACAGTCTAGTTAGTGTAAAATCAGCAGCATAGCTGAAACTCGTACCGAAAATCACGTCCTTGAGCTAGAGGGGAAACGTGACTGTGGGAAGAGGGACCAATAAGGGTAAGGAGTAAGTGACAGGAAGATAAAGGATAACTCCCCCAAAACCAAATACCTTGCTGTGGTTTTTAATAATAAATTGCACCATATTGTGTTTCTTTCCTCACTCTTGGCTATGCAAATGTTAAATTAAAAAACCTAAGATACCAAAATCTTCCTTATCTAATACCAGTCACAGTCACATAGAAACAACATTGTTTTGGTGGCGTAGATACAACAACCGTCACGGCTAATCCATTCTCAGCTGAGTGTTGTCTCCCTGGATTTCTTCTAAATACTCGAGTCCTTTATGACTGCACTGGGACACATTTTTCCTTGGAGCCTTTCCTTGCACAGCCTGTTTGTGAAAGAGATACAGCACTGTTGTATGAAACACTCTGCAGCTTCACCACCACCTTACTGGATAATTACCAATTCCATGCCCAAGGTGATATTTCAGTTTCTTAGGACTTTTTCCCTATTCCCCCACATGATTGCAAACTCCCTTTTCTATGTCCAATGCATCCCTATCAAAATGCATTTATCTTAAGGTTAATTTCCATGGTACTGGATATCTTAGTGAAAGGATACTTTCATGAAAAATGTCTGTAAATGTAATGTTCTCACTTCATCATGGTATTCTGCTCTCCACAGAGAGAGAATTTACCTGTAATCTCCTTGTTCCCCCTCTCTCCACAAAACACTGCCCTGCTTGTCACCTCTGCCTCAGTCTCATTTTTCCGAGCACCCTTTGTCTTTGTCTGGACACAGCCCCTGCTGGCATTTTCCTTGGCACAAATGCAGTGTAATGCCAAACTGCTACAGGGAGTAGCTGTCAGAGATGGAGTGTGGCAGTCTCTGCTGTTCCACCTGGACTGTCAGGCTTCTGGCTGTGCAATGGGACATCCTTGATTGCATCCCAAATCACCAGTCTAATGAGTTAAGAGTCTGAACAACAACTCAAGGAAACCAAAGGAAATTCTGTGTTACTTGCAGACAACAACTGCCCAGAAAATGGAACAGGCACCAAGGAATAAGTGAGATGGAAAGAATCTGATCCTCCTCATTAAACTACTCGCTCTTCAACAACAGATGGTGTGTTTGCAAGTGTTTGCTGTTAAGAAAGTTAGGGCTCTGGACCAAAGAGAAAATATAAGCCACATTTAACTACTTGCATATGTTGACTTTTGGAATCATTTTCAGCCAGATATAACATCAGACATCTATACACTGACCCCTCAGTTTTGTTTGCCTGTGCTCTTTCATTTGTCTGTCATTATGTTTGTCCTGTGACCCCATATGACAGAAAAATGTTCAGTATTGTTTCACCATAAACAGCAAACAAGCTCAGACAACTACTTAAAAGAAAGGAGAACTGCAGCATATGGAAGGTTTTGTATAGCAGAGATGTTTTAATATAGGCAGGAGACAACAATTATTATGTCTGCCTCTAACACTATTGAAATAACTATGCCAATTTGCATCACTCAGAATTGATTTTACTGTGTTGCCTGTCTGTTTCAGACTGATGGAAGTTTTTTTAAACCTCAACTAAAATTTTCTAAGAATGATGCTAAGGAAAAATATGTTGTTTTGCAATCCTAAAAGATCTTGCCTATGCAAACGCCTTGTGTGTGTGCCATGCAGATCATATAGATGCATGTATTCACATATATCTACGAATTTCTGCATTTATTTATTTATTTATTTATGTTCTGTTGTGGTTATTTTTCTTCCTACCCTGCCTCATTCAAATGGTTCTGGGTTGGAGACCTGCTAGTGTCAGTGAGGGAGAAGAAAAATGGCTTTATGCATAAAGCAGCAATTCTCGTTGCTGGAAAGCTGGATTCGAATTCTGCTTTTTCATGGAGTTCCCACGCTATCCCAGCTATGCGATGTAGGATGCTTTTCCCAGCTGGTTGTTAAAACACATTTACACTGCAGGTGGTTGTCCAGAACCTGCAGGACAGCTTCTATACTCTCCCACGAGTACCTGCAGCAGGCCAGCCCTGTGCTGCCTGGCACTTCCATCTAGCAGCCCTAGTTCCACCCCTGTATCTTCTTCTGCCCCCAGACCCCTACCCTGCTGACATGCAGCACAAAGGGAAGAGTGAAATTGCCTTTTGTAACTGGATTTTCAGTCACATCTGACCAAAGTCAGATGCTCTAATCTAAACCAGTGCTCTAATCACTGGGCTGTTTGATTTAAGCATGTATGTCGAAATTAATTCCACCCCCACCCCTGCAGTACCTTTTGTTTTATCTTTGCATCAGGCATTTCTTCTGTATATTTTCTGCTGATCGCATCAGATTCTTCTGCCTATGCAAGAATAGATTGAAATTAGTCTCGGATGCAGGGAAACATATTCCCCCTTTCCCCTTGTACATAAGCCCTCACGAGAAATGGAGACAATATGCAAAATTGTTTGTTACCTTGATTCCCTCAGGTCCTGCTAGAGCACACCAGCAGGGCCTGTAGCTCCTCTTCCAAGGGAAGCAGCACAGTAGATCAAAGAGCATTGCTTCCCCAGAAGAGATCTAGGGCTTTGCTTCATTGAGCTGAACTCCCTCTGCAAACCACCATATCCTGAACCCACCACTGGTGACAGAGGTTCTAATGGACAAAACTGATATTCCTGGTTACTTCAGCAAGTCTGTGTTAGTACAATTTACTCCAGAGTTTGGACCATATACCACCTGCTCTCATCATCAAAACACTTTTTTTTTTTAATATTAGATGAATTCCAAAGGCATTCCTGAAAGAATAAAAAAAATCACCCATGTACTTCTTTACTGGAAGCAGTAAAATTATTTCCGTTAAAATACAGGATTAAATCTCATTCTTCTATTCCACTGTGAAGCAACAGGAAAGTTATCTCATAGGCAGCATTTTTATAAGATTTTTTTGAAGCAGCTTCACAGCCTTACCCCTGTCACTGATACTGTCAAATTGGCATACTGTATACCTTGAAATGCTGTGCACTGCACAGTCATAAATCCCACACGGATTTATCCAGCAGGCTTAGTGTCATTAGCCCCTGTTACAGACAGGCTGCAGTGCTGAATGAGCGCATAACTTGACAGAGGTCATCCAAGGTAGCAAAGACCTCGCAAGGGAGCACAGATTTCATAACAGCCTCTCATTTTCTGAGCGTTGCTGGGTAAGCAGCCTGGATGCGATGCACTCTTGCTATCATTTCCTTTTGCCTTCAACAGTTTCTATTGAGAATGCATCTGTGCGTCATTTAAAAAAAAAAAAACAAAAAAAAAACAAAACAAAACAAACAAACAAACAAAAAAAAAAACCCCACAAACATTTCTCAGGCATTTTGTTGTCTGTTTTCTGACCCTAAAAAAAGCTACCTGTCATTTTCCAGAGTCATTGCCAGATCTCAACGTGGCTGTTTTTAATATTCGTTGTAACTGTGTTAACATGTTTGCTGAGCGAGCACTCCTAGGCTGTGCTGACCGCTTGGAATTCAAAATTAGCACAGTAATTATGTTTCACAGGCTGCTGGTCGCTGGGAAATTTTACCTCGCTTGTGAATTTACATGTTCTGAAATAGGTCGGAGAAGCAGATGGCTTTGAATGAAGAAGCGAAATAAAAAGGGCTGAGAGTCAAGTCTCCTGTTTTGCTTATTAGATTAAGCCCTTTACTACAGGGTGAGTGCTCACATCCAGTTAGGTGGTTCACTAGCGCTGCTGCGTGAATCATCAGGAGCGTCTCTGGAATTTTCCTGGAGGGTATTTTCTGGGTTGCTTCCAGGAGTATTTATGCACAGTGCATCCTGAAGCGTGGAAGCACTGGCTTGTTATTCACCACAGTTCCATCAGGGAGTTGGAAAAGAGCAGCAGATGAGCCTGACATCTAAGAGTCTAAGGGCAGAAGATAAACAGTTTTCTATTACCATGATGCTGAAATTGTAATTAAATATAGGCATTGCCAACTGCAAGATCTGTTAGATAACTGAGCAAATGTATCTCTGGAGAAACAACCTTGGCCTGAGGTATTTTTCTCATTTCTGTGGACATACGGAAAAGTATCAACATCCCTATTCAAGTCCTTCTTTCATTATAATTTCAATCCCAGTAATTAAAGACAGTCTCAGTCAGCTAAAGTCCCTCAAGGAACAGGAACAGAAGCCCACTGTATCCCTCCACTGTATCAGCACATTATGGTATTTTCCCACATATTATGGCAGGGTGAAAAATAAATAAAAACACTGCAGAGACACACAGCATACTTCTCCAAGTGCTTTCATGCTGTGTGCTGTCTGCGTTTGCCTCTTTCTTGCTGTCTGTTTTCTCTTTTACTTGCCTTCCTTCCTACATACCCATAAACACTTGATTTATTTCTCAGTTTAATAACATCAACAAAAAAAAAGAACGGAATTGCTTTAATGACCAGCTTTATTTTTGGAAGAAGCCAACAGTCATGCATAGCCAACTTGCATGTGGAGTCTCTTGCTCAGTGAAGAGGCAGCACCATCTGGAAACCTGTCACGATGCCTCTCTCTATTATTTCTCCACTATGATATGTATCTGCAGAACCATTGCATGGCCACAGTATCTCCGCAGAAATACAACTGCACCGCTAGTCATGGGTACCTGGAGACAATCCATGGGCTCCTGATATGAAGATTCAAGTCCTTTCCACATACGCTGAAGGAGAATTTCTGATGGCTTTTGGCTGAACACAGGCCATGCTTATTAGGTGGCTGATCATGTTGTTCAGAGGTACTAAAGCATCAAAACTAAGGATTTTAGTTTCCTATATGATAAATCTACCTGGATACGCCAAAGCTGTAATACTCTCTTTTTCTTTTCTCAACGTCTGCAGGAGAAAAACAATACATGAACTTTTCCTGATTGTTGTGCTCCTGCCTGTATGCGACACACAGAGCTCATGTGAACCATGTGTATGCAAAGAAGTTCCTATGAAAATCCTAACCCAAGAATTGAGTTTTGTTTAACAGTCAGAAAGCAATTAGTAGTAACACTGTTTTCTTCTCTTAGGAAATGAGATCCACCATCTAACTGACTACCTGAAACAGGTCTGAATGCAATGCTTGCAGATCTCTTGCAGATCTGTAGCACCTCAGGCACACCAAAGCTCAGCCCAAAATAGTCCGACGGCTTTCCAGTACTTAAAGGGGGCTTATAAAAGAGAGGGAGAGAGACTATTTACATGGACAGAGAGTAATAGGACAAGGGGAAATGGTTTTAAACTAAAAGAGGAGAGATTTAAATTAGATGTTTGGGAGAAATTCTTTACTGTGGGGGTGGTGAGGCATTCAAACAGGCTGCCCAGAGAAGTTGTGGATGCCCCGTCTCTGGAAGTGTTCAAGTCCAGGTTTGATGGAGCTTTGAGCAGTCTGGACTAGGGGAAAAAGTCCGTGTCCATGGGAGGGGCATTGGAACTAGATGGTCTTTAAGGTCCCTTCCAACCCAACCCATTTGAGGATTCTAAGATTCAATGAAAAGCCAGAGGCTTTTGTGTATGCTGGTTTATCTGTGCTCTAATTTAATGCGTAGCATTGCAAAAATCAAGAACCGATTGTTTATTTATAATTAATTGGGGTTTTTTTCCTCAACATTAAGCAATGAATTTCTTAATGACATTCAAATCAAGTGTACATTGAGATGGAAATAGAGGATTATTTTAATAAATATATCAATAATTCTTGTTAGCAAAAGCCTGGAGTCTTGCCTGACAATCCAATCACAGTATATGTTTTCTTGTTTTGTTATTTTGACTTCCATTGGAATTATATATAGAAAAAATAGTGCATCATTGTACAAAAATGTACCCATGTCAAATAATTAAATCATGAGGTTGATATGAACTGCAGAACAATAGGATGCCTTGAGCAATTGATCTCATCAGCCTTGAAGTACGGCTAAAAACATCTTACAAAATTCACAATCAAAGTTATCTAGAAAAAATGTGGCATAATGCTATCCGAAAAAAAAACATTTAAAGAAAAACTAAAAGGATGGGAAAAAAAGGAAGAAAAAAATCAAAGGCATTTGATGTTGCATTTCAGGTTCTTTTGCCCTCATAATTGTTTTTCATGGACTGTGACCACATTGTTCTTAAATATTTCAAAGAGCTAAATTCTTCTACAACATAAAGGCAAATAAGACTATAATAATTATTCATGCTGTACAATCATTTGTAACATTGTAGTAATGTTGTAATATGTAACATTGCAGATCAGAAAAAAATACAGCTCTGTTTTTGCCCTTTCTTTGGAGTCTGTTTTTCATGGACAGTATTCCAGCCCAGTGCTTTTTGGACAGAGGCCAGGTAGGTTTTGATCTGCTATCTTACCTACAGAACCAGCTTGCAGCAGACAACCCATCATAGCCCCAGCATCCCAATCCCTCATGGGTAGTTGTCATCTCACGAGAATGAAACAAGACTAGAGGGTTTGAAGTCATTTACATTCTTGTAAGAACAAACAGAAGAGGCTTCAAATGAGATTACTCTGAAAGATACTTGGATGCTCTGAGAGTATTAAAAGTGTTAGGTATCATTGACAGCCCTTATAAGACATTTCCTTGAGAAACCAGTAAGAACTGGAAGAAAGACAATTTGCAGAAATGCTATTTTAAGGGTTTGTGCAATATGGAATGACTCTACACCCACAGCAGGGCCTGCTGTTGTGGTCACCCAGACTTTCACTACAGGTCTGAGTTAAAACTTGCATCACTCCCACATGGACCAGCTATAATCAGTTTCTTCAGGAGGTAAATCACAAGCAGCTCAACATGGTGCTATCATACCTCTAGCTGTCAGCTGCAGAAACTAGCTCACCATCATCACTTGACCTGATGTGTCACCAGTGTGCAGGATGTGCTTCTCAATGCTGTCTGTGTTGAGGATAATGACAGAAAGACAGAGTAAGGAAAAGCTCTGATGCATGAAGCACAGAGCAATCATATGCACACAAAAGTAATTCGTATAGCAAATAAATCACCCAGTCTCCTACTGCAGAGTGAGAGAAACACTGAGGATCTGAAGCATACCCAGCACAGTGCTCAGCTCATGAGGAGTGCTCTGGCCCCAAAAAGTATTTGAGGAATGGAGTATGTGCAAGACACAGGGCAATAAACACTTTTCCAAGAAAAATCCAATGCTTAATGCAGGCAGAGTAACAACAAATAGGAGCTGCTGGCACTCAGCCTATTCTCCAAAACCGGAGCTATCTTCGCCAAACACTTTAGACAGCAAAACAGGTAGGTGAAGGAGTGGCAAAATTATGGTTTATTGACGGATATGAGAAGGCAGGGACACAGTCAGGCACCATGGTTTCTGCTAGGTATCAGAGTTCAAGCCACACTGACCTCTTAATTGCCTGGAGTTCAGCCCAAGCAAGGTCTGTGAATCAATGGTCTGTGAAGGCAAAGGTCATGGCTGACCAGGCCTTGCTCTTCAGCAGCATAATTTCTAGGGCTTCTAGCTCAGATTTTACAGGCCTCCCTGCATAGCAGTAACAGTGCTAACTGCTAATTTATTTATAACAAATTCCTAATTTATTTTTGGTTCTCAAATGTCATAGAGAAAGCGGGAATCAGTCAGTCAGCAAGACTGACACACAGCACGTATCTCCAGGGAAGAGAGTGATCTGTACCATTGCTATTGACTTCGCTTGGCACTCTAGGCTGCTTTTTTCCCTTCTGTTTTTTGCACAAGTTGCATCTAGAGCTTGAATTCATCTGGTTTCATGCAGGGTGCCAACTGATCATTCCCAAGCATGTGGTTTGAAGCTCTGATGGACAGGTCATACATCCAGAGCCTTATATCCTCATTGAGAGCAGGGGCATGTTTGATCCTTATCTGGAGTAGAGTTTTTGGTGCAATGTCTTTCAAAGGAAGCCAAGTAATTTTGTGGACCATAAATGAGAATGATCAGGGGGTTCATTTCAACACTATGCTACTGTACCTTATCAAAATGCAGCCACAGATAAGGCATTTCATGTTACTAGCCATACGTACTAACCATGCATGTGATCACATTGTTCAATCTTATCTATCTGAAACAAGAGGAAATAGCAAAAAAGGACTCCTATTAAGGACTATGCTCCTTGGAGATGTCTTTTTGCCCCTCAGATAAAATCTGTGACATGGATGATTTGGAAATACTGTGGAGAAGCCTGAAAGAATAAAATCTAGAAAAAGTATGGAAATTACCCTAGCAATAAAGTATTAAATAATCTCTCCAGAGCTTCTTGTAGATAATGAATATTAAAGGCTTTTGTGAATTTCATTGTGTTTTACAATCTGTGGCCTGTTTGTGAGAAATGCTTGCTCTAGAGGGAGTTAGGGTTAGAGCTACAGACAAGTGAACAGGATATTCCCTTCTTTTGCAAAACTCATCAAGACATGTTAGAGTTCAATGTTCCCAAACAACACAGGTATTTTCTCAGACAGGATACGGACCAAAGACACACATACACTCCCACTTTCTTAAAATGAAGCTATAGCCTGCTTCTCACATTAGTCCAGAAGAATAAGGAAGTCACCTACTTCCTTTGGTTTTGAGTGTGCAGAACCTGTAGGAGATGAAGCACTAAGGAAATGAAAAAGCCTTTTAAGGCATTTTTGTGATCACAGAATTTATACACTGAGGCTTTAAACTGACTCAAGAAACACTGTTCTCTTCAGTGGGTTGTCATTTCAAACAGGTTTTATTTAGCAGATCTAAGATCTTATGAGTCATTCTGCTGGGTCCTTATTCCCTGACCTTGGTCTGAAAATAAATATTTCTCCAGCTTGCCACTTTAAGACAAAACCTAGGAGCGCCACAGAACTTTACAGCAACGTCTATCCATATTTCTGAGCAGTGGTTTTATGGGGAGGAGCAGGTCTACTGTCCTGTTTACTTCTTTCTGTGTTCTCACTACAGTTGGCCATACTCTAAAATGGGTTTAGTTCAGCAGAAATTTTATTAAAAAATCCAATCCTAAAGACTTCCATGCATTTTTCCCTGAACATTTTTTATACCTTTGGTGAAAAGCGGAGAAAGGAAAAAAAAAAGAGTAGAAAATAACTTTAGCTTTAATAGATGAACACAAAATTTCCACTTGAAAAATCATTTGGCTATCAGATTCTTTACAATCTCAGTACAAAATCTATCAATAATCAGATGCTTCCTCCTTAACCTGACCCTGTTGGTCTTTTAAAAATGTTTATTTGTTTAACAAGAAACTATATTTTGAATGACAATATCATCTGAGTATTTAATGACATTTTTACTTGTATCCCATCCGAGGACAGCAGCTGGGTGAGCAGAATATTTCAATTCTGTTTCTGAGGTGGAATCTTATGTATTTTATTCCCCATGGGAATTCAGAAATTCTGGAACATAAAAGGTTCATGTTTGAAAAATCAGTGTTTCCTCAGCCTGCTCCTCACCTAAGTGTCCGAGCAGCTGGTTCCCCACCTGGCTGTTTTCCCATGCAACTCTCTTGGAAAGAGGGGAAAGTGTCTGACTGGGAAAGAGAGGAAGAGGGCAGGTATTGCACAAATAACTGAGATTTTGTTCCAGAATAAGAAGAGTTTTCAAAATCTTCGTCTTTCTCACCACAGAGAAAATCCTGTTCCCTTCTGAGTTATTTATTAGAGATTCTCTGTAAAAGGGCCCCTTAATGGCTAACTGACCTCTGCAAAAAAAGTGATTTATTCTGTAGAGGGATTTTGTCTGTGTTGCTGTGTTAGCTTGGGGTCTCAGTCCTGCTAAGCCCAAAATCCCCATTGCCCATGCTGCTTACCCTGCTGGCTTATCGCCTGCATCTAGCTAGACTTGAGTGAGCCAGTTGGCCTTCCAGGCAGGAACACAGGTCCTATATTACACAGGCTCCTACATTACTGCAGAATACCTCTTTATAATTCAAGTGTTTCCTTTGGATGCAAAAGAAGCTGGCAGTACTGCTGAACAGGCACTATTTGGGGTGAGAGGTCTGAAGGAAATAGGGCAAGCTACGCTGGCACTCGGCAGGAGCTCTGCTGCGCTACGGCTGCTTGCTGAAACGGATGAGAACAGTCAACACGTGCTACTGGCTTTGATCTTTCTCTGTAGGTAATTTATACGAGTGTTTCTGGCTTTTGTGTGCTCTTGAGCATGACACTGGTGGGCAAAGGAGCTCAGACTTCAGGCTGGATTTTTATGCCACAGAAGAGGAAAAAAAGCTCCAGGTAAAGCCATGTAATCCAGCATGTGGAAAATGGGGAAGGATAAATGGCTGAAATCAATGACCTTTACAACTGATTTCCAACGCTCAGCAGTTTCTGCTGTGTTTTGTTAAGAATAGATGATGACAGGCAAGAGTTTGGGCAGGAGTGAGCCAAGATTCAAGGCTGTAGTGAACACCATGTAAATCTTGTATCCCTGTGCCACCCCTAGCCAGCTCAGGCCGTGGTACTCATAGCTGGGTCCTGAATCTGAAGACAGCTTGAATTTCATCTCCACTCTTCCACAGCAAATAAATATACTTCTGTAACATTCCAGATCCCCCAATATTCGTTTTAGAGTCAAATTTCCGAGTGCTTATGTCCTTTTCCTTTAGAGGGCCTAACATATCACTTTGTCTTCCCTGATGAAGGCAATTATGCTTTGCAAAATGAACATATCTAGCTGGTTCTGATACAGTTGTGGTTTATATGCAGTGAGCAGCTCTGCACGATTTTTACTGGCATGATGCGGAACTTTGAAGTTTTGGCTATGCCCTAATATGTTCTTTTACTTCATGGCAATTCCTCCTCTCATCTTGCGTTTTCACTTCTTCAATTCTTTATTAGTTTCAACCCACTTGGACTAACAAGATTTCAGGCAAATGCTGTCTCTTATATGTTTGTAACATCAGCCCCTCAGCTGAACTGCTGTCCTTATAAGCTATTACAATAGCAATAAGAGTGAAAATTAGAATATTTGTCCATCATAGAAACACCAGTGGTAAACCCAGTTAATGAGCTTTAATGCTCCTCATACCTACAATTCCATGTTGCTTCAGTTTCATGGAGTGACTTACACCAAGACAGTTTGAATGTACCCATCCTGCCATAAACAGTTTTCTACCAAAGTCACCAGCCACGAGCTCTTTTCAGGATACACCCTACTGGTACCCAGCAACATCTCCTGAGTTGCCTATGACATCAGCTGCCTGGGAACTAGAAAAATTTCATCTCTCTAATCCTCAAAGCTTGCTTGAACAGATTTGCTGGCACCATGCCTGTGCTAGAGGACAGGAACATTTAAAAGCACATAATTTTTTTGGCTCATTGAAATCATCCTGTTGCCCTGTTTTTTCATTGCCATTCAGCCTGATTTGCAAGCAATTTTCTCAATGGAGTACTTCACAGAGATTGGGAGTATGCTGTGCTCAATACTGCATTCTAGCCATAAGCCTCATTGGTGTGTTGGTTTATTTTCTGGCACTGTCATCTTGCAAGTAACACTTACCTTCCCAGGTTTTGGCACAAAACACTTCCTACTTAGTCATCAGATGCCCACTGAAGCTTACTTCATTCAGACACATTCTCTGCTTCTTTTTCAAAGCTCACTTTCAGAATTCATTTCTGCTTGTTAATGCAAGCCTCCGAGCATGCTGCTGCTGCGCATTTTTAAACACTTACCCAAATGTCATCTCTATTATTTCCAAACTCTCAGACTCTTTGGGGATAGCTTAGATGCAAATGAGCTGTCAAAGGAAGATTACTTGAACCAACATTCAGAATGACAAAAGGCTTACAGACTGCATGCACAGCACACAGCTTCCAGCTTCCCAGTCAGCTGTTATTTGCCAAAATCAAGGGTTTATACACAGTCCAAAAAACCGTTCAGCTTTCTTACAACGGGGCAGTTATTCTCCATTGAAAAATTTAAACCTCTTATATCTAGGAAAACTCTGATTTCCATAGCTTCTCAGATGTTGCTCAGCTACTCACTCAGCCCACACATTCTTTGTACCTAAAAAGTCACTATAAAGCCTGCTGTTCTCTGCAAGGTGGAGCTGTTTCTCCCTGTCACAGACTTTTTTGGGGATATTGCACAGGTGGATTAGAAGAAAAACTGCACTCACCTTACCCTGTGCAGCAGTCTGAGAAACAGTGAGTGTTGCTCCAACAGAACAAACCAGGACTGCTCTTCAAAATGAAGGCCCACATCCATGGAGGCACATGGTGTGATTCCTGGGGCTGTCCTGTGCAGGAGCTGGGCTTTGATGATCCTTGTGGATCTCTTCCGACTCAGAATATTCTGTGATTCTGTGATCCAAGAAGCTCCATGAGGAGACGCAATGCAGTCACTGAAAGCAAAGGCACATTTTGTGAAGCCCAGCTTTCTAACTGCAGATGGCACCCCTGATTTTGCTAAGGTGACATACATTTTGCTGAAGAGCTGATTTCTTCAGCGGGAAATAAGAGAGCCCCAGAGACTGAGGAATTTAAACCAAAACCTGACCTGTTTTAACACTGTCTCAGTGTTATACACGGGAGATACTTACACTCGTGCACTCATTAAAATGGGACAGCAAGCCAAATTCATCTCTCATACAACTACTGACATCAACAGACGGCCCACTGTGTTTGAACAGCAGCTGTCACAATTTGTTCCCTGAATAATATTTAGCCAAAATTAAACCTAGATAGAGATAGTAGGTACTTTGCAAATTTTCTGGTGTTGCAATAAGCATTGAGCAAACCCTGGAATAGCAGGGTTTGAGGGGTGCACAAGATATGCTTAGTTCTGATTTCCTATGTCCACTGAGAACTCCTCCCTCCCCACACTGGCAGTGGTCCAAGTTATGCCTTTTTCAGCAAGATAGTCAAATACAGTTTTAAAAGGAAATACATACTTTGCACTTTTCATCTCAAGAGTCTGGAAAGTGCAGCTGGGCATTAATTAATCAGAACAACATCTCTGCAAGTTAAAGGAATATTTTTATCCCCTGTGTGGAAACTGAGGCACGAGGAACTAGAGTATCCTATAAAAGGTCAAAAAAGAAGTTCATCACAAGAGAAAAGAATTTGTCTAATCGGTGATAACTGTGGGCTAAGAAATACTCCATATAATTGATGAAGATGAATTCTGTGCTTTTCATGGTTTATTCCTGCTGAGAGATGCTCTTTGCCCACAAACTGCTGAACCAGGACTGAATGTTAATCAGTATGTCATACTGTGTTGGTCCTCAGCCCAAATCACTGCAGTCTGTAACCATTGCCAGCCCTTTTTTTTAGCTCTATGGCATAAGGGCTTCAGGTTTGAAAATAGCCAAGACTTCAGAGAAAACAGCAAAAAAATATTTCAGTGTGGTAAAATTTACATGCCATACACTGCTGTCTTGCAGGAAAGTATTACTCACTGGATAAAAGGGAGTCGTGTCAACTGCTGCTGCTGTTGTTCACAGCATATAAAAAGAGAAGATATTGTTTTCATACATATGCCACTACCCTCGAATGTCTGTAATGGGGAAACTCTTAATATTTCCAAGACTATGGATTTCTTCCCATGTCTGATACAGGGCTAGAATGCGGTGTATACCAGAATTGCCCCTCTGCCTGGCACCTTTGCCATCTGCCTCTCATTTTGAGCAGTGTCTTCCTACTGGTTCCTTGTGCCCTTACATCTACACCTCAGAATAAACTTGCTTTATTCTCTCCATTTATTCTGCATTTTTTCAGTGGTATGCCAGGGATGGGATCCCTGGAACCATTGCTAGCCTTGCTATCACTAGCAAAGCATCCTAAGAGGACAGGGAGGGGACAGGGACCGCATTTCCCTGACTAAATCATGTGCCATGAAAGCTTCTCCTTGGGCAGAGCTGCTGGGGAAGGGGGAGCGCAGAGTAGTTGCAGTCCTCTCAATTTGTCTGGTTAAATTTTCTCCCCTAAGAATGATTCATGCTGACCTAGAAAATGTAACAGAAATGGATATGTCGGTTACCAGGTTACTGCTGTGCCTTGCAAAATCATGGCAAGCTCTTTCCCAAGGGATGAACTTTCACTTCCTGCCCCAAGTGATACTGTCCTCTGAAGTGCTGGGGTAACTGCAGTTTAAGTGGATTTAGTCACAACACAGTTGACACTGCCTATAGGGTAGAAAAGGCATCTGTGGAAATAAAAAGACCCTTCTGCATAAAATTCAAAAAAGATTTCTGCAGGAGCTTAGGCTACATGTCTCCAGCTGAGCATTGGAGGGGGGCTCTCGACACCCCCAGAAACCTCTTTAGCCACACTGCCAAATCTATAGACAACATTTTTATGTGTTGTGTTGAACAGAATAGCAGAATTTTATCTTTAAAGACAGAGGAAATATGTTGGGCCTCATGGTAGTGACTGTTACTTTAACATCAGATTGTCACCAGTGTAGAAGGCTCTGCCTGTATTCCCAGGCAACTTGAAGCAACAGCTAGGAGGATTGTGACGTTTGCCCATTTGCTTATGAAGTAGTGACAACTCTGAGATTCAAAAGGGACATTACAAATCTCTGTACTGCTGCTCGGTCCACTGCCAGAACTCCTAACCTTTTTTTCTAGGGGTCTGTTTTATTCTGGCTCAAAAGCACTGCAGCATAGCAGAAACAGAATATTTGGGAACTAGGAAAAAAAAGAGGAGGGAAGAATTTTTGATCTCAAATAAATAGCACTAGAGCTGCAACACTAGATGTATTTTTTCTTTCCATACTTAATTCTAAAGAGGGATTTTCTAACTAACCTGCATTTGTTGCAGAACTTGGAGAATTTCTACCATTGTGCTACAGACCTAGGAGATCATGTGGCATAATTTAGGCTTCCCTCACAGAGTATATCAGTTCTTTGTTATGATGGTGATAGAAAAAAGCACAAAAAAAGGCTGAGCACAGGCCAGGAAAGGCTATATACCCTGGTGTTGCAGAGAGTCATCTATGTCACAGGTTTATTTGCCTTTATTCAGTTAACTTGTGTTAGTAAAAACTTTGCCAGGTCTACAGGAGGTGAAGCAGCATCCAATTAAGTGACTAACCACTTTACTAGTTGGACAAAACAAACACTTTTCACCTGAAATGGTGTGTGTCTCTCCAGTAAGCCTGGAGACATTAGGGGGCTGAGCTTTAAAGGTGTGATACTTCTGATTTCAGGGTTGGCAATTATGAAAATGACACAAATTATCTGTGTGCGAGAAATGTGGCAGCAAGGAATTGTACATGTGAGCTCAAAATCTGGGGTTTGTTTGGTTGTTTGGTTTGGTTTTGGTTTAGTTTGGGTTTTTTGGTTGGGGTTTTATTTTTCTTTCAGATTCTACTAAAAATAGCCTTACACATCCTGAGATCCTATCTAGGGAGAAAAAAATGCTGAAAAAATTCATAGATATAAAACAAAAGGTATTTCACAAAACTGCTGGATATTTTTTCTCATCACTGTTGTTTTGGTTAAGACTCAGAAGTAGTAAGGCAACTTGGCATTTAGTTCACCAGAACCCTTCTTAGTGCTTTGGACAATGTCTGTGCAATTATTTGAGAGCTGATTTAGGAGGAGTAAGTACATTGAGTCCTGCAAACAGCACATTTTCCATCATTGCTGGCAGTGCCCCAGATGCATTCAGAGTGTTCACACCATGGTTAGGAAGCATTGAAACTGGAGTATTTGCAGGTTAACTGACCTGTGGCATGCTTGGCCTTGCACATCCCCAACCTGTGCACAGCTTACTCATAAGGTCCTGCATGTATGATCAGGCTGTTTCCTTGCAGAATGTATGCTTGCATCCAAATAGTATAGCTGAGCGGTAAATCCAGGCAGGACCACAGGGGCAGACTTATATTTCCCAGCACAGCCTACATATCACTTGAAATGTTGTCCTTCACCAAGAAACAGGGAGGACTCGTTGTCTACGCTGAAAAACATCTAAGGCAACAGCGGCACACCAACTCTGGGCTTTGCAGATGCTCAGCACGTCTGAAAATCAGGCACTTTATTTTGGCACTTGTATACAACTGCCTTAGGGGTCTCATTTCAGAAATGCCATTTGCAAATTCAGTTCTAAATAATTTATCGTGTCTATTCCCCCCAGAAGGAGCTGCGCAGATTAAACACCAAATGCTTGTAGAGTCCTCAGATAAGATGTACTACTGACACAGAATGTATTGTTAATCATGATTAACTATTATTATTCTGCTGGCTGACAGGCATCTGACTGATGGTTACTCTCTAATCCCTATTCTCTCCCCAGATTTTCTTCCTAATTAGTGTCCTCTAGAACCTTGTAATCACATGCCACGCAAATGAACTGCACGTTATTCGGCCGAACAGATGACAGTGGATTGGGTGACTTCCTCTGTCACCAGCAGGCCAGGAGAAAAGGAGCGGAGAGACGCTACACGATGCAAATGGTTATTTTCCCCGGCGGGAAGAGGGAATGGAAGCCGCGGGCACAGGGCGGGGGTGCAGCGCCCTCTGCAGGCTGCGCCGGCACGAGCAACGAACCCGGCCACTGCATCCAGAGGGAGGGACTTCGACGTTCAGGGATACGAGGAATAAATCGCTTCCTTCTGTGTTGCTAACAGATTATCTTAACGCGGGGTGGTGTGTGTGTGTGTGGACAACAACCAAACCACTCTAAAACAAAATATGGAAGATGTGGCATCACTTTTTTCCTGCGGGAATCCTTCGTAAATGGCCTCAAGTTGCACCAGCAGAGGTTTAGGTTAGGTATGAGGAAAAATTTCTTCATGGAAAGGGTTCTCAAGGATTGGAACAGGCTGCCATGGGAAACAGTTGAGTCATCATCCCTGGAGGTATTTAAAAGGGTTGTAGATGTGGCACCTGGGGACATGGTTTAGTGGTGGGCTTGGAAGTGCAGGGTTAATGGGTAGACTCAATGATCTTAAAGATCTTTTTCAACCTAAATGACTCCATGATTCTATGAAATGTATTCAAGCACTGGCCACAAGGCAAGGCCAAATGCGGAGTCCAGCTCTCAGCCTGCCCAGCCTGTGGTGCAAGGAGGCTGTCTGGTTCGGTGTCCTCTGAGCCACATGAGTCCTGTGCCCATGAGTGGGGGTCTGTGGGCTGGTGCACCCCTACCTCCCAAGCCCTCCCTAAATGAAATTGCAGACCTATATCCAGCCAGGCTGGAAGGATCCAGCAAGGTGCACAGACAGAGAGCACATTCTGTGCATGCCAGAAACGTTGGTTTTAGTCACCTGTTCTAGATGTAGAAATTAGCAAGAACTGAAAAGATGTTTGCAAGTAAGAGGAGATAAAATTCTAGACAAGCTGTAATTGGCAAACCTGAATGAGAACAAGCAGTGACTTAAGATCTCCTTCACCTGATTAAATGATGCCTGGGAGTGTTTCAACTACACAGTAGGAATTTTTAAGTACCAGCCATATATACTTGTCATGATTGCTTCAAAAAACAATGCCAAGATTTCTGATCTGGCTGCCACTGAAATAAAATTTGACTCATTCAAAGACACTCAATAAATTATAAATATAAGGTCTACATCTTTCAAAAGAGCTATACCAGCTGAGGTTTAGCCTGTATTTCCTAGGACATGGAGTTCCATTCTATCCTTTGAATAACTATCCTAAAAATTTCCTCAGTCTGTAGGCTTGCTGCAACAGGAGTGTTTGTGATATACAGTTCTTTTACATATGTACTCTGTGTATGTTTATGTCCCTATTGCTCTCTAAAACATAAATGTAAACCCACACTACACTCCAGCATCAGAGGCATATTTGGGAGGAGGGCTCCACCTGAAGCATAGACAAGCTAGACAAAGCCTTTAATGTATTTTCCCTCCAGACAAGCCCACCACTACATATCCATCACGGTCCTGCAATGCCATGATGGGCCACCACCAGGCAAAGAAGTCAGTGGCAAGCTCTCTCCTGGAAGGGGCTGTTGCATGAGATGGCTCATTGGGAGCCAGGGGCATCTGAGAGTCTCCTGGCATCTTCCCTTTCCTCCAACTTGCAGTCCTCATGGTAGCAAGGGTGCCTCTCCAGCATGGTAAGTAACACGTGGTACAAAACCCATCATCCCTCCAGTACCCTTCTTTTCTGCCACCCAACTGAATTCCCACATTCATCTGATCAACTGGTTAGATTATTTTGTTTTATTTTATTTTAGTTAAACTGCACTTGAACCAGCAACTGTAAACCTAGGGATTACTATTTTTCCATAGTCTGGAGTGATGAGGGAGACAAATAAGCCTTCGAAGTGTTGTTGTTCAAGAGAGAACTAACACTGTACCCTGCACATCCTACAGCTGTGTGCAGCCCTACTCAGCCGAGGTTCAGAAAGAGACTTCCTAAATAAGAAAATAATCATCAACATTTTATCATATTCTTTTCTCCAGACTTCCTGTTAGTAGGCTACAAAAAAGATTCAGGGTGGGTGGAAGTGAGGTGAGATCTTAACATTGTAGGAGCAGAAATCGGCTCTCTTAATGACATCTGATGGCCCAATAATTGATACAATCTCTTAATACATATGTTCACTTCATGGCAATTAGATTTGTAGTCTAAGCAGTTCTGGACTTTTTGCCAGGAAAGAATTGGGAAATTAATGAAGGCAAATTAATTATTTGTCCCCATGGCTTCTGATGTAAGAATACAGCTGTTCTTTATCAGCATAATTCATTTTTAATGTCTCCCAAAGCTCAGCTCAGCTATATGCCTATGTTCTTCATATGCCACGCTTCTGTTCTGATTAAGTATCAAATGGTTTTTAAATATCAAAATGGTTCTGTATTTCTGAGATCTGCTATGAGTCGTGGGAAAAGAAAAACAAGGACTCCTTTTGATCAAAGGCACATGACTTTTACATGATGACACTATCACCGGCTCCTCTGGACATGTCCCAGTTTACACTTAGCTAAGTGAGGGAAGCTAGATTGTCTGCCGTGATATATAACAGTCTGCTACACTGAAGCCCAAATGTTGGCTTAGGAAAATAATCAGAAGTGAAGAAAGATGTGTTTTTACCAAATTGGGCACCAAACACAGTGATTCAAGTGGATCATTTTCAAAGATTAGAAATCTGAATGTTTACAGACATTGATTTATTTATTCCTGTGTTTTCCCTCACAGGACAGCGTAGCCGCACATACCTCATTTAACAAACTCCACAAGACTTGTTTGCCTGACCCCAAGGGGACACTGCAGCTCATTGATTTTCTTGACAAGTTCTTGCTCTGGTGAGCGATATGTTACCACTTGATGGCAGCGTGTCAGGGTGAAAAGTAGCCTGCAGCTGAATCCAAGAGGGTTCAGAAACGTGGCAGCAAAAACAATTGAGCTAAAATAATAAGGAATGAAAAAGGGGTAGTGTGAGGAAGTGCCCCACCATGTTCTGCTTTTGCTATCTGAGGTCTCCAAGGGCCGACTATGCAGCCTTGGGTGGGTGGCACGACAGCACAAGAGAAGGAGCGGGGAGCGGCAATGTGGACACAGTCGGGAGCAGCCTGCTGGCTCAGCTTTATTTACTGAGGGACTGGCTGCAGCTCTAATACAGTAGGGTCAAGTGAGGGGAGGGCAAGGAAGGCAAGGGGCTGCTGGCCCTGTAGCTTAACGAAGCTAATTATTCCCTTTCCCACAGAGCTGGGCAGAAGGGTTCAAAAAAGCAATTGTGTTTTGTCTCTTTCTTTCTGAGAAGAGAACGAGGTGCTGCTTAGGTAGCTTGGAGAAGTTGGTTACTGCTTTCCTGACAGTGCTCTGCCTAAAGAGGATAGAGCCTTTGCCATCCAAACACAGTAGAAGGAAGGAAGAAAGAAAGAAAGAAAGAAAGAAAGACAGACAGACGACTCAGAAATCCAAAGATGTATCCCTCTGCTGGTCCTTTCTGCCCAGGATATAGGATCAGCACAGCCATTACAATGTACTGCAGGTGAACTGGCAAATGGGAAATGGGACCTGAACGAGATCCGGAGGATTAGACTGAAGGAAGGAAACTCAAGGGAAATTGTAAGAGAATCTATTGAGAGTGGTAAGAAGAGAGAGGCATTTGGTAGTATGAGAGTCAATTGTGTGCCTTGAGAATAGCCATCTTTTGTAAGGATGGAGCTAACAGAACAGTGATTATGACTGCGCCTGAAGCAAACGTTCATGGTACTACTGAGATGTTTGACAATTTAGTCAGGGGAGCTCAAGATGAAAGAAAACATACTAGCACTGTGTGTGCTGCAGAAAAAAAAGGGAAGGAACGGTATCTTATATTCATATCACACCTTTCATCCTGAAAGATCTCAAAGCACTCCACAAACCACAAATGGAAGTGACTTCTACCTTTGCTGAATATGGACGACAGGGGTGAAACATGCCAACTCTTTTAACATCAGAAACCAGCACTGCTGCACAGCAGCTTGGGGGAAAAGGGAGAGATGGGTAGCCACAAATCGAAATGCAAAATAATAATTTGCTAGGCCAAGATGTGGGAGAACAGAGCAAAAACATGCAGTATTTTCAGAAGTTTTCATTATACTAATGCAAAAAGACTGTAATCGGGATCCATGCCTTACTGCCTCTGGGTGCTGCATATACACTGCAACAAATAATGTTCTTGCTCCACAGATTTCCCAGCGGGGGCGCTACATATGAGACTAAAATCCAAGTAAATAAGTGATCTTGAGTTTAGCCCCTTGTTCTCCTATCTGAACAAAATCTCTTAAATTCCTTTAAATTTTATTGACAGAATGCATGTATCTATTTATCACTATTAAGGACAGTATTTCATTTTAATATAATTTTCTAAACACGTGTGTTCACAGGAAGGTGAGAACAACTAAAAAAGGTCTGCTTTCTCCCTAAAAATGAGGAGGGCGGTTCATGAGATTTGGTCCATCAGTTTCACATCATATTTTTCCTATTCGATTACTGAAATATCATTGACACCCAAACCACATGTTAGATATAAGCCAACACAGCTACAAATGTGCAGCTACTTTGGCCTCACGTGCTAATAATCTGCACTTTTTAAACAGCCTTGCAAAACTAGAGCATATCTCACAAGCTCAGGAATTAAATTTTCCCTTCCCATTTTATCATAATGATATACGAGAATATTTAGCAGGGTTTTATTTGCTGTGGGAAAGGGAGGCAGCATTTTCTAGGTCATTTTAAGAATATCTTTAACTTTAGCCAGCGAGGAATCATGGGTAAAAAAGGCATAGTGGTGACAACCGAGTTGATGTTAATCATAATCCCTGTGTAGGTCTCTTTATGAAAAAGTGTGTGACAGCTGATAAATGCAGCAGCTTTTATCTACATCCCATTAAATGCTTAAACTGCAATAAAGGATCAAGCCAATTTTTTTTCTATTTCCCCATGATAAGATCCAAATAAAATCAAGTTCTGCAGAAGCAAAACTCTCTGGTCAAAGTGTACAAGGTACTTTAAATTGTGGGAAATGTAATTTTAAACAGAAATTGAGGAAATGAAGGTCTTTTGATGTGGTTGGACATGGGCTGATTTATCAGACTTTTCTAAAAGACACTAGAGAAAATAGCATCATCAGGGAGGTAACAAAACTGCCTCAGTAAATAAGGAATTATATTTACAAATAAATAAATGCATATTAATTAAGATGAAAAATGAAAAATTTCAGGTTTATGTATTAATTGCAATGATTAGAGAAAGTGTTTAAAACAGTTCTAACATTTTGTACTATTAACATAGGGGTTTTTGCCTGTAGATGGTGCCGTAGGGCAGCAAAGTCGTTAAGCTTTTCTAAAGATTAAATTGGGTTTGAAAGCTAGTTATTACCAGATGTTAACAGTTTAGAAACACTTCTCCAGTTTAAAATTTGTAGCAAGATTTTCACCCAACACAAAAATGTCAAGGAAAGCCCAGAAAATGCCATTTGGTTATATAATGGGTTTGGTTTCTTTTAATTAATGTGCTTTTCATTTCTATCATATAGAAGTGGCAGTGTACTTATTCAAACAGGCTTTGAACACCAAAACAAAAAAAAAAAATACTATTGCCATGGTTAAAATAGGCAATGTCCTGACTCCTCTGCATAGGTAGGAAATGGACTTTCAGGACCTTAGTCTGTCTTATGCTTGAGGGACTGACTAAACCAATGGTGCTAAGTACAAGAGAACTACATATTATTTTCTTTTCTGTGTTAACTACCTTGATCCCGAGTAACATGATATCACGGATAAGCCTATAATTCACTAGCTCCACAAGAAACATGTTATTATGAAGGAAGCTGCACATTGATATAGGTAAATTAAAAATAAAAAATAAAGAGGCAAACAGCAATGTTAGTATTTGCACTGTCCCTCCCAGCAGTGCTGTGACTGCTCTTTGTATACTCTAAAATCAGCTGCTGGTGAGAAAAACGCTTGTGCAAAATTTCTTCTTGAATTCAGTATTTTCCTCTATTTAAATGAGCAGGTTGAATGGACAATGGATTCTTGGGAGTTTTTGGCTAGAATTACTGGATGAAGTTCAGGTGCAAGCCTGCATCCAAATTGGAGTGCAAACACTGAGAGAAGGGAAGGGTATGGCCAGCCCCAGTTGAGTCAGGCTTGTAACATGGTGAAATTCTGATGTGCTGTCATGACAGTAGGTGATCTGCTGACAAAAAATCATCAGCTGGTACACAGGCAACACCATAAGTTCATTTTTGCTGCGTTCTTCTCAGCCCCTCTGCAATTGTGCACTCTTGCTTTTATTTATTTATTTGTAAATGTAATTCCTTATTTACTGAGGCAGTTTTTCTACCTCACTGGAATTGCTATTTTCTCTAGTATCTTTTACAACAGTCTGATAAATCAGCCTATGTCCAGCTAAGACAAAAGACCTTCACTTCCTCAAACTGAGATGGTGAGGCCAAGTAGCCAGGCTTCCTAATGACTTTAGGGGAAAACAGATGCAAAAACACAGGTTCCACGGACAAAGCAATATTCGGAAGGAGGAAAACAGAAAAGGCCCTAGAAAATCCCATCCCTCTCAAAAGGACCCCAAGGAGCCACAAATGCCACACCAAGGAACTTTTTCAGAGATGTAAGGAAAAAGGATAGGGTCTGTTACCCAAGAGCCCCTTCCCTATTAAGCTTTGTGGTGTTATGGATAACCACACTGGTAGTGGCTAAGAAGGGGCTGATGAAGGATTGACTTTGTGGGCCTGCAGGCAATGTGTGTGTACAAGGTGGACAAAACCTCATGAGAGCAGAGGCAGAGCTCCAAAAGACAGCATGACATGGAGCACTGCCAGGGTGAACACACTCTGAGATGAGAGCTGAGAACTCCTTTTTGGTTTTAACACCAACTCTAAGCATCACCCTCTGTATAACTTTTGCCAGGAGGGCTTACAACTCAAGACCAGATTTCACCAGGTTTTGGTGGGAACAAATCCTGATGATCCTAATGGGAGTGAGTGCACTATATTTGTTGCCTGAAGTCAACTCATTATAAATGCTAAATCAATGTTTGCCACTTGTCTCTGATGAGTTTACTCCCCAGCTTATTTCTCCCTGCAGTGGTATTAAGTGGGACAACTCCACGGAAGTCAGTAGCATTTTTCTGCTATGAAGCCAGTGTGAAATCATAATCAGAGTTTCAGACCTGTAACTTGAATAGGATTTTGCTTCATCCTTAAATTTTTCCTTCATGTCTTTCTCTTACGTAAATAATCTTTAATAATTTGACTATCAAATGACCATCAAGTAAACTATGTAATTATCAAAATTTTTAAAGGCTCTTGAGATCTTGCAGGGGAAGATTCTCTGTAACAACAAAGTAATTTATGGAACCACTGAATCACAAAGTGGCTGAGGTTGGCAAGGACCTTTCAAGATCATGTAGTCCAACCTCTGTTCAAGCAGAGTCAGCCAGGGCAGGTTGCCCAGGACAACATCCAGTCATGTTCTGAATGTGTCCAAGAACAGAGACTCCACAACCTCTCTGGGCAACCTCTCCCAGTTTTCTACCACCCTCACAGGAAAAAAGAGTGTTTTCTGATGTTCAGGTAGAATTTCATATGTTTCAGTTTGTGACCATTGCTCTCATTCTCCCAGTGGGCACCAGCGAGGAGGGGCTGCTTCCACATATAAATCTATGTAGCAGCAACAGAATACCTGTTACATCCTGTAAAATGGCTTAACATTTCCACTGAGATAATCTCTCTTTTACAGTATGTAGAACTGTACTTTTGTAATGTACAGAAATATCAGTTCACAATGGACAGCATACAACAGGTCTTGACCATTTAAATAAAATCTACAGACCTTTTCTGTGGCAGTTAAGCCCTATAGCAAACCAAACTGGATCTGAGCATGGGCCTGGCCATAAGCTCTACCACGCAATGGTTCATACTCCTGAATTAGAATCACACTCCCTTGAACAACTCAGACAGCTACCACTCCCCCAGGTAGTCTGAGGACAGTTCAGGGAACAGCATCAGACTGTTTCCAATATGCAGTATGAGCGAAATCCCTTGAAGTTCACATATGGTATCTAAATGGCTACATGTGAGCCCTTGCAGGGACAGATTGGTGTGGTCCATTTTATTTATCAGCACAGACAGACCCTAAGCACATTTCATAAGCCAACGAAGGTCAGAGTTTCATTTAATTAGACATTGCTGTGATTACTTATAATTATCCTTTGAAACCTGCTGAAATCAAATGGAAATGGGTAATGTCACTTACTCCTAAGTAAACTGTACCTTGAGTGAGAAGTTGTTCTACTGAATTCAGCGTGGGCCTGGGATTCAGCTTATAATTAGTGACTATGATTCTTATTACTCTAAGACCTTTGAATTCAGTGAAAATACTTCTGGCATATGAGTTTCTTCATAACAAGTGCTCTTCACACATGTATTTGAAGTCTGCTTGGCACAGCTATGAAAGGCGGGGGTATCAGCTCCACTCCTCCCATTTCTGGTGGCTATCAATGCCAGCAAAAGCCTTAGTGCAGATGCTGTATTAGGAGTGATAGTTCACCGAAACATCCTTATCTGTGCAACCCAAGGAAATCTGTTTGTGTTTACAGGGTTTGCTGAGTTAGGTTTCTTGATCCATCCACTGGGAAATGCTATTCAGTGTGGAAAAGGCCCAAACTCAAACAATAATACAAGTGATTTACATTACTCATAAGAAAAACAAGGCTCTTTCCTCAAATGCACTGCTTCTCCTTAATAGTGAAAGATCTTCATCACATGTGTCCTGTCCTGTTGTTCTTTCCAGATATGAGATTTTGCTGGGAAGTTGTGACACCCAATTTGTGGGAACACTTGCCATCTGAGCAATGCTTTCACTACTGCTCACCACGCTCCTTAAACAGGCATGCTAATTATGTTACAGGCTGTCTGCATTACAGGCTAAGCTCTACGAGGCTATAGTATTTTCCTAGGAACCACAGCAAGGAAGTCAGCATGGGCCTTCAGCCTTCAGTTGTGTTAGCTGGGCATCTGCTGTGACCAGAGATTCTGTTGACAATGACAACCTCATTAAGCATTCACCCTAGAGGTGTTTCTGGTGCTCAGAGTGCTCATATTTTAAGGTTATCACTGAATGCTTTTTTCAGTACCAAGCAGTTAGTGAGGAAGTGTTCTTATTTAAATTAAAAGAAAACTAAGCATTGATAAGAAGTATTTTTAATGCCATATACAATTAACCTGGTACACCACAAATACCTGGCCTCCAGCTGGACTTTGTGTCACTGATCACAACCCTTTGAGCCCAGAAGTTCAGTCAGTTTTCAGTCCATTTCCTTGTCCTTTTAGCTAGTCCACAAAACTTCATCGGTTTGCCTACAAAAATGTTATTCAGACTCTGTCAAAAGCCTTGCCAAAGTCAAAATAAACAACATGCATTACTCTCTCCTCATCTTAGTTATTTCATCTTAGGAGGTAATCAGGTGAGCTGATTTTATCTTCATAAACTCATGACAACTACTTTCAGTCACCTTCTTGTCCTTCATCCATTTGGAAATGCTTTACAGGATTATTTGCTCCATGACCTTCCCAGGCATTGAAGTGAAACCGACAGGCCCAGATCCTCCCTCCGTCTTGCTCTTCTCAAAGACAGGACTGGTAATTGCTTTTCCGAGTTCTCAGGAACTTCCCCTCTCCCAACTTGATCCTGCTTTACTGAGGGTAAGTCTTTGCAGCTCTTCACTTTCTGATGGGTCTCAGGGACCTGGAAATCCTGTGGCAAATCTTACCAGGGAAGACCAAGGCAAAGAAGCCAATGAGTACCTCAGCCTCTTCCGTGTCCTTTGTTAGCAGGTCCCATTTGTGAACTAATTTATATTATGAAATACAGCAGTATTTACAATTACAATAAGAGGATGAAAACCACAAGGTCAACGATAACTCTTAGCTAATAATAGGCTTGAGACACAGTAATAACTATTTGCATTATAATGATCACTTTTTCCTCTTCTCAAAAACACCTGGTTTTGGAAACCTACAAAGCTACACTGGCTGAGCATGCCTCCTCTGAGTGCATTGTTCCACCTGCTTTTAAGTATAAACATAAAACAATGAAGTAGAGAAAAGAAGAACTCTGAAGGAAAGTAACAAATAATTTACATATGCTAATTTTGAAATTAGTGATGGCTCATTTGCACTTGAATGGTAAATACTGAAACTGCATACCGCCTGACTGAACAGCTTTTCCTCCCATTGCACGAAGACATAATATGGGATCACTGCAGGTATAAAGAAGAATAGCAAAGATACATAAGAGGTGATCTTCGTTTCTGGCTATGATATTAATATGATTATTGATCATGTCCCTTCTGGTGTCCATGCTTCAGAAAGGACATTGAAAAAGACAGAGGTGGCTCAGCAAGAAAACATAATTTTAATTACAGAAAACATATCTTGAAGTAACAAACTGGACAATTTCGAACTTTGTAAACTTTTAAAGAACAGTCAAGCTGATCAGAGACCCCTGACTAGTCTGTTGGTATGTGTACGTGGGGAAATACTGGTTATTAGCAGATACTTTAAACTGCAGAAAAATAGCACTGTGAGAAGAAACTAAAAATACTGGAAACGATAAACAGCTTCAGGCATGGATTTTCTGGGGCTTACACGTATCACTGCTAGCCTCAATCTCCTACTTTTCACAACAGTGTTGACCTTTTGAACCCACAGTGTAGCGCAGTGGGTTCTTTCTTCTCAGCATCACATGCCTGCCATGAGGGCAAAGAGAAGACATGGTGCCAAGCACAGACAGAAGACATTTGTTTTTTTCCATTCTCAATCCTCTGCTACAGACATGCCACTTTCACAGGACCCATTCTCATCCGTACTCTTAGTATTTAACAGTAAATGGTGGCAGATGCATTTGTCTGCGTGAAGAATATATTTTAGTCGTTCTGTTATATTGTTAAAGCCAATGGAAAAAACATTAGGTGAATGGCCTCATGCAGATGAGACTAATTATAGTGTCCTGTTTCGCCTGAATATTTTTGTGGGAAATACAATGGCAAGGCTCTCCTGGAACATCATCTGGAGTTCCAAAGCCTCAAGGCTTCTTGGAAGAAGATTCAAGGCCTCTCAAACCGGACATTCAAAACTACAAGCACTCATACGCCCTGCCTCCTGTGTAAAGCTCTGGGCTCATGCTTGGTCATACTGGATTATCTTTTACACAGGAGGTGTAAAAGAGCTCTGTGGGAGGCAGGGTGTTGACCAGACGTGTGCAACTTTCAGATAAAGAGAGCACTAACTGATCCTGCAATGTGTCTGAGGAAGGGGAGCGAATCATTATCCTCCCACGCTTCAGTTTCCAGTCATTAACAAGGCTTAGCTCATGTGTCTTCCAAAGAATTCCAAATCTTACAACCTACTAACTTCATAATTAAGTAGACTTTAAGGCTCAAAGCTCCTGTGGAAGTCATCTCGTGTTATCTGGTAACCTGTATTGATCCATGTGCCAGCATTTACAGATGGATTCAGCACGTGCAGTCCTGTTGCTATTAGGGGTTTGTGACTGCATATTGAACCGTGGCTAACCACTGAAAAAGAAGCAAATAAAGTCACAGATCAGGCTCCTGCATGCTGGGGGGAAAAAAAAGGGCGCAAAAAAGCAAAGCCCCATGTTGCTTCTCTGAGCGCACTAAATAGGAAATTAACGTGGAGAGGCCGCTGCAGGTGGCTGGTGCTGTGACCACTCTTCTATGACCAACCAGCTGCACATTTCTCAACGTTTCTAAGGCCAAAACTACGCTGCGGCTTTTGCTCTGCTCTGCAGTCCGATGGGGAGCCAGCTGGAGAGCCCCAGAAGCTGAGCTCTGCCTCAATTTTACCATGGACAGGCAGGGGGCCAGGTTAGGGCTCAGAGCAAAGCACCCCGGGAAGTCGGATTCCCACCAGAGACGAGGAAGAGTAAGTGCTGCCTTTTTATATGCCTGGAGGCAGAACATTTTGGGCCTTGCTGCAGCAGCCGTGACAACGCCGAGGAGCGCCGCCAGCCCACACCCGGGGCGGTGGGAGCGGGGGGCGGCCAAGATGTCCGATCAGCCCCGCACCGGCATCAGCACCGCCGGCCTCCCACACCCGGCACAAGCCGCCCGCTCGGTCACATGGAGGCGCCACTTCCTCTGCCCTTGCTTTGCCCTTAAGGCCGCCGCGGTGCCGTCGGTGCCTCGCCCCGCACGGGGCGGCTGCGGGCGGGCACCGCGTCCCCGTCTGCCCCCCCACCGCACACAGCCCGGCAGAGAGGCGGGGGGGCTGCGGCCGGAGAAGGGGCAGGGGCCGGCCGGCTGCCCGGCTAAAAACAGCCCTCTCCTAATAAAGCGATGGGGCCCGGTGTCCGCGCCCTATAAATACGCTCGGTGCGGGGCCCGCGGGCTTTGGCCGGCGCGGCTCAGCTCGGCGCGGCTCTGCAGGGGCGCGGTGCAGCGGAGCGCAGCCAGCGCAGCGGGGCCGCCACTGCCGCCGCCGCCTCTGCCGCCAGGAGAGTCCCGGCCCCCGCACCCCGCCACCCCAGCGAGATGCCCCGGGTAGACGCGGACATCAAGCTGGACTTTAAAGATGTCCTGCTCAGACCTAAAAGGAGCAGCCTCAAAAGCAGATCAGAGGTGGGGGCATCCAAACCCAGCATGCTTCCCCCTCCCCCCCCCCTTCTCAACGCCTAACTTCCTTAACCCGCCTTCCCTCCCTGCTTTATTTTTTATTTCCCCGGTCTCATGCAGCAGTGCCCTCCCTGATCGAGACGCCCTTTGCGTGGCGCGGGGATGCCGCTGCTCCCAGGAGGACGGGGCTGGGGTTGCGGAGCCCGCGGCGTCTCTCGCCGCGGCCCCGGCGCAGCCGGAGGTGGCGGGCGCTGCAAGCCGGTGTCGCGCCGTCCTCCCCTTCTCCTCAAGTAGAAATATAAGGGGAGCTGTGGGGGATTGTTTGCTCTTAACAGGTGCCTCTGCGGCGCTGAGCGGGGGGTGACCTCCGGTTTCGGAGGGGGCGGCCGTGAACCGGCGACGCTCCAGGACAGGGGGTGTCCGGTTACCGGCACAGCAGAAGCAAGGGATGCGCCCGGCAGGCAGTACTACCCTCAGCCTCGGGGACTGAGGACGGTGCTGGTACCGAGTAACGCATGTGCTTGCTCTTATTAAAAAATAATTGCAGTAAAAACCCGCGAAGACGCTAGGGAGCGCTTCCCAGAGCGCAGGGTGCCACGGGGTGGGATCCTATCATGGAGCGCTCCCATCAAGCGGCATACTAAGGAAAACCCCATCAAACCTGGGGCGGTGGGTGCATTTCACCCTCGCTTGGGCTTAAGTCCCGAGGGATCTGCGTGGGCAGAGCCCGAAGGTCCCCCCGCTGCTGAGGCTGCCCGGGTCTCTGTTCCTGCTAGCCCGGGGCCACTGTTAGTCAGAACAGTGCTGTAATTATTTCTCAGCAGGGATCAGGAAAGACCCCAGGAAATCAATTCCATGAGGATCGATTGCCTCCACAAAAAAAGATGGCTGTCTCAGGATCGAAGGTGCCTTCTCGTTTACCCCACGTAACCCCAAGGTTAACAAAGGATTTACTTCGACTAAAGAAGGAATTATGTTGTGTTGGGGGATGAAAAGAGGATTAAGGTTTTCTCTAGGGGACGTGGAGTTGTGAGAGAGAGAGACTGAGGTAGAAAGGGAAAGGGAATCGGGGAGACTATGATTATTAGAGGACTGTGGCCAGGGATTTTGAGGACAACGACTAAGCAAAACTTTTTTGCCGTTATGAGGTGTAAGATCAGAGAGGCTCTTTAAGTAGAAAGGTAATCTCTGGTGAGTAATTTTTAGTTTACAAAGAACGGTGTCCCGGCTGAGTAACTGACTCCTTATCGTGTGCAATTACTGCTTATAAGGCCTGTGGGTACCTTCCAGCCATTTGTTTGGGGACCTGTGGGTGTCTCCTTAAAATTCACTGTGCTGGCCTGGCAAACAGGTGGAGCTATGCTCCACCGAGTTTGTGGCACATGGCTCCTTCAAGTGCCGTGTTTTGTATATTTAGCTGTGTGCAGTCTGTGGAAAGAAGGACTGCTGGGAAGGGAAAACGATAGGAGGAACATGAGCTGATATGGCAGGGTTGTAACGGGTGGCTATGATGAACTGTTAAAACATTTCAGATGAGAAAAAGTGTGTGTCATGATGGGGTCAGTGAAAACTGATGAAGGTTAAGAAATTGGACACCATCACTGAGGCTGTGGCAACAGGGATAAACAGTCTGTGAGAGCCAGATCCGAAATGGACAGCCCCAGTCTGCTTCAAAACAAGAATATAAATAAATAGTTCTGGCAGAGGAACAGAGGCAGCACACAACAGTGCCTGTTGCCCAGCAAGCTGCTGCTTTGAAGCTTATATCAGCAAGTGTCTGCTTCTCTGGTGTGAATGCCTCATTTTGCGCAAGGATAGCTTTTTAAGGAGTAGGATTAAGTCAGCTTCTTAGAGAGGCGATCTTGTAGGTTTGCTGTGTTGGTACTTATTTTTGATTCCTTGCACAGTCTTCATTTTCCATGGTTGCTTTCTCTTTTTGAAAAGGTACCAGAAAATTTGATGCTTGGATTCAAGTGTCAAAATTGGTTAAAACAATGATTGGAGTGGGAGAAGCATTACCTGTCTGTGGGGTCTTGGTACTCATGGAGCCTGCTATTCTTCTCTTTGCTGGGCTTACTTCTGCGAGCTGTCCATTACAAGTTCACTAGACAAGTGTCCTGTAGGAAGTCCTTAATTTAAATTTGTCAATTCAAATAAGTCCAGGGAGCTTTAACAGAACAGTCAAGATCCTTGTACTTTTGTCTGTCAAAGGTCTAGGTAGAAGTTATAAAATACATTTAATTATTTTCTTTCTAAAGAAACTTTTACTGTTGTTGAGCAATCACAGAGTCAGAAGTTATTTTATTGTAACGTATAGAACAGTAAGCTATGGATTAGCTGTTACCACTGAGGAAGGAGACAAAAAGACCATCAGAAGTGCTATTAGTTGTACTAAAGAAAAGCTGTTAGACTTGTTAGCTTTTGCGGAAAAACCTAACCATACTAGGATTATTCAGTATGGAGAAGAAGCAGTTGTGGAGGATATACTAGAAGGCCATGAAGTGAGGAATGGAATGGAAAAGGTGAAACTGAGCAGTGGTTGTATATTGTCTCTCATAAAACAAAAAGAAGCACTAAATGTAATCATCAAGCAAAGGTCATAGTTTTTATACAACATATAACTCATCATTGGTATTTATTGCTATGGGGTATTGGAGAGGCTAAAGGTGTAAAAGACTAAAAAAATTACAAGGCATGTTCTTGCCTCATTTTGTGAGTGTCTATTTTGCTGTCTATTTTGATGTCTTTTTTTAAAACATACTCTTATTTCTTTCCTTAAACAAGTATACTTTTAAAACATACTCTCTTTAAACATACTCCTCTCTAAAGTTCCTTTGAAAAAGATGTTTTTCCTTTGCAGAACTGTAATGCAGTGCTTCTGGTACTGGTATCTGTGTGGAACTGGTTGTGAGATACTCTTTTTCCCCCCCCTTGGTTCTACTTAATAAATTGCATTGAAAAGGAGTAAGATAAATTAAATTTTCATACTTATTTCATACCTACCTTCTTTGTACTATTTTCTAATGTTAGCTATAGCTGAAATTCCCATACGAGTGTTATGTCATCCATGATGGCTGGAGAATTCGGCCTCTCTGATAGTAAATGGGAAGAAGAGAGAATCTCCATTATATATCTTAGCTTGTTCACCAAAGTGACCCTTCCCTTATGAGCTTATATAAAATGAGAACCTGATTTACAGTGTATCACTGAGGCACCACGTTCTCTGTCTTAAACAAATCAGTAATAGATCCTGGACTATATTAATCAGAATGTAGTCTGCAGTATGACAATGCTCAAAATGTGTTGTAAATAAATAATCAGAATCCTATAATTTTTATATTGCTTTCTTTCTGGTGATGGATTTCAGTTTGGTTCAGGTCTTTGAATGTTCCTGGGTTAAAGCTGCAGTGAGGAGTATTGAAAACTGTGAAAGAGCCTTTATTTTCACTGTTACTAAAGAGACTAAAATAAAATGTTAGAGTTGTGCATTTCTTTTCTTTTCTGGTTTTTTTTCCTTCCCCCCTCCTTTACATATTTTCCCCCTTTTGCAAGACGTGAGGTAGTCCAGTGGGAACTGATCTAATCTGATAATACCTCTTGCAAATGTAAGGAACAAAATGCCTGATGTTATCATGACAATTTGGAGATGCTGAAGAAGAAATAACTTTGAAGGTGAAAGTGGATGTAGTTGTAAAACATTAACTTAGAAACTAGCAGCGTCGTGATTTAGTAAGACAAGGTATGATTGTTCATATTGTGTGACCAGAGTGCTGGTAACCCTGACCAAAAGTAAGAGCATGCTTTATTATATTGTCATTTACATTCAAGACTGGGACAAAGTCCTCCGTGAGAGAGGGAGTTGTAGTTCTGACTTGTGTGGAGTTAGAACTTCAACTTGGGTTTCTCAGGCAGCCAAACAAACAGCTGATTTTACTTCTGGATACAACAATCCACAGTCCTCATTGTCCTTTCTTTCCTTTCCAAACACTTCTGCCTTGTTTCTTTTTTTTATTATTATTTTTATTTTGATTCTCTTTTTCATAAGAAAGAACTCTCTTTAACAGAGAAAACATTTTATATTTTCCTTCATATTTGGAAGGCAGAATTTGTAAGAAAATAAATTAAGTGATGTAATAGTGGAATGGAAGGAACAGGAGATGTGAGGAAAATCAAAAAGCTGTGTCTAAACTTGCTGTATCTGAAATTTGTGACAAAATTCCCGTTAGATTGCAATCAGTTTCTTAAAAGAATGTGTGTCTGTTCGTTGCAGGTTGACCTCACGCGCACGTTCACCTTCCGCAACTCCAAGCAGACGTATACAGGAATTCCCATTATAGTGGCAAACATGGACACTGTGGGGACATTTGAAATGGCCGTGGTTATGGCAAAAGTAAGTCTTGACTCTCATTTCTGCAACAGTTGGGAAGCAGCTGGGTGACAGTGAGCAGCCTTTTTTAATTTTCAGCTAAGTTTGTTGGAAAACAGGGGGGCATGAGTTTAAAATTCAGAATGGGAAAAGGCAGCTGTGCTTTTACAGCAACACAGTTACCACAAACAGGGCTCCTGCTATAAGATAGTTTCAGTGGAGATGCTTCCATGCTGGGAAACTTCCATCTTGGATGTAGCTCAGCTTCAGGTGGATCTTCTAGAGCTTAGTGTCTGAGGTCTATTTGTGCTCCCTGCCAGGAAAAAAAAATAGCTGACAGGTTTTGAAAGTGTAGTTTATTGGATCAAGCTGTAGCAGTTTCTAAGTTAATTAGCCTCTAGCACGTTCAAAATACTGATGATAGCTTCATGAAACACATCGTAAACCTGATTCTGAAAGGTTGGTCAAGTATGCCAAGTTGCCTTTGAGAAGGTGTTTGGAGTTTCATGATCTGTTACTCACTCTTACTGTTTCTTTCAAGCAGGATGAGCCTGTACTTAAAGGGGGAATTTCTAATGCCTTATTTTGCAGCTGAGGGAAAGATGACTAACTTGGACATTAATATCAGTTTTCTTGTTTTTTGCTAGCATGCAATGTTCACTGCAATTCACAAGCATTATTCTCTGGAAGAATGGAAACTGTTTGCTGCCAATCACCCAGAATGCCTTGAGGTACATTTTTGTACTGTAAATTATTATGGTTTATTGCTTTGTTCTGAACTCACATACACTGGAGTCTCTTGGGAATACTGTTGTCAAGTGAGGTTTTGGGGAATGAAGATATTTGCTGTTCTTAAATTCATGAAGGGAAGTGGCTTGTCCTGATTTAAAAAGAATAGCTATGTGAGTCCATTATGAAAGTGCTTATATTAAGATGTGAAAAAGCAAAGTTTATGTATGCCTGGAATGGAAACAGAGAAGTATCCTGAACAAAGAAGAAGGAAATACTTGGGAGTAGGTCTAACTGCTGTGCTTCTGTTGCTGTTTGGAGTGTGGTACTGCACAAATGTGAACAAGTTTGAGTAACCCAGCCACAAGCTGGCCCTGCAAACCCTTGTGCTGGGCAAAGTCTTTGCTATCAGGTGTGCGAGTGAGCCTGGAGCCTGTGGACTGGAGGGGCCCATGTGCTGGGGCCAAGTTGGGATGAGCATTGAAAGTTGCCAGAACATATGTGTCTTCCACTTACCTCCTTGTGCCAGAGTTCACTCTGTGCTACTGCTGGCTGTGTTACCCCACTTGTTCACAGGGTCCTAGCCTAAGCTATTAGAGAGAACAGGTAAATTTATTTACTATATTTAAACATATGACTTCTTCATATCCAGATTTCTTCTGTGTTCTGTACCAGAAGAGGCAGTATAAGAGTATGCCTGGCTGTCTCTCCTTCTCCTCAGAGTTCAGTGCAGTTTTGAATCCTTTTCTGTACTGAAAAGAATATCACACAACTGTATTCTGTCTTTACCTGTGGCACATTTTAGAATTATATTATAGAGGCTATTGATTACAGGATTGTCTGAAAGCAAGCCTACCACTTAGCTGAGTCTGGATTACTTATATACCACTACAGGGTAGAAAGTGGTCCCACGAATGTCATGTGTCAGAATGCTGTCTAACTTAACTTATTTGTGGTTCATAATGACTGGAGTAGGATCTCCTAGTGATTAAAGACTGACTTGCTCTGTGACCTTGGATTTCTGCTGAGGCTTTGTGGGCCAACAGCTGTGGAAACTATTCTTCTTTTGGAAAGGACTCATAGGAAGACAAAGGAAGAAGCAATCTGCTTGTTTTCAGTGGTAGCTGACCCTGCTTGAGAAAGGGGATTGGACTGTACAATCTCCAGAAGTCCCTTCCAAACAAAACTATGCTGTGATTCTGTAGATCAAAGGAGTGCTTGGTGAACTTAAAGACACAGATTTTACTCTCTCGACAGTGCCCCAAATTTTGCCACTCTGATTTTCTGTAAATATACCAAGTTAGGGCTTCTTCCTTGTTTAATATGAGCATAGCTGAACCTTTGTTCACCTCAGCTGATTATATAACAATCAACTTGTTAATGAAAAGCTGATAAAATGCTAATTTCCCTTTATCGTATATACTTTAAACAAAAGAGAAATAACACATTGATATTCCCAGAAAGATATTTATTTCATATTATATGTTGTGAGTTTCACTAGTTTCTATGACTATGCAGAAAAAGGCATATGAATTGTGTCTGTTTATCCCAGTTTTTGCAACCTACTACTCCATTTTGTTTTCCCTGTCTTTTTCTAGCATGTAGCAGCAAGCTCAGGTAGTGGAAAAGCTGATTTGGACAAGTTAAAAAGTATTCTAGAGGCCATTCCACTTATCAGATACATCTGCCTGGATGTGGCAAATGGCTATTCAGAGCACTTTGTGGAGTTTGTGAAGTGTGTCCGTGCCCTGTTCCCACATCACACCATTATGGTAAGTGTGTAGGAAGGGGTGGAAGGGGTGTGTGTGTTTGTGAATTCTGTCCAGGAACAGGACCCAGAGTTTGATTGGTAGGCATCAGAAGCTAGAAAAGGAAGGGAAGGAACGAAGGATGTTTCATAATGAGTTGGCATTGTCCATCTTCCATTGCTGATAATTTCTGTGGGAATTATCGGTGTGTGCTCAGTCTGATGTTGGCATCGCAGGCTGTGTGGATCCAATTTTTTCCCTGCTCGTGTCCTCCTTCCCACACCAGATGAGACCTCTAATCATAAAGTGCGTAGGTTTATTTTGGTGATTCCAAGCAGAGGTTTGCTGTGGGAATATGCCAATGGTTCTGGCCAATTGAGGTCAATGATTGTTTTTGTCTGTTATATCACTATGAAGACAGCTGAATGTAGACTGATCCTTGCCCATGATAAGAATCGTAGGGGTGTTGTGCAGTTGTGAATGGGATTATCAGAGAGTAAAATGGTCAGTGCTGGGACTTTTCATGTGCTTTCTGTGGCATTATATCCCATCTCAGTGCTAATGCCATGCTTCCTTCAGCCCTTTTGCACTAGGAGTAGAGTGTTTGCATTGACATGGAACTCCTTGCAGCAGAGTGCTACTGCTTCTTTCCCAGGGCCCTTAAAGAAATGTGCCTGAATTTGGTTCCTTGAGAATAGCAGAAATTCTCAAACAAGCAGCAGATTCGTAATGAGGCTACCAGCCTTTCTTCAAGCCAGCACAGCAAAAAAATCCTGTGTTTAGGCAACATTTTCTCACTTTTCCATGCCAGACACAAAGCTGCACGTAAAGTAAATTGAAGTAAAAATTGTCATAAATGCACATTCTGCCTGGGGTTAATAGGGAATGACTTGCTCCAGCAGCTCAGGGGAGACCACGTTCTTTCTCCCGTATTGAAGGAAGGCAGTGTTCTTGCCACTGAATGATGGTGGCATTGGAAAATGGACGTAGGCTAGAATACCTGTTGGATTCTGGGTTATCATAGGCTAATGAATAGGCATCCTTCAAAGTTACCAAGAGACACATTTTGGTATGCACTCATAGCTTTGGATGTCCATTTCCCATGTCTTCAGAGAGATTTTGGAACTACGAAGTGATAGAGGTGGGCTTTTTGAGCTTCCTGCTTCATGTTCACTGCAGTGAGGCAAGAGGCTGTTTCCTTGCTTTGGATCTGAAGTATTTTCCTCTGTGACATGATTACTCCAGAGTCTTTGACTTGAAGAGTTGTGGGAGGGAGCTTAAACCACATAGTTAAAAAAAAACGATCTTCGCTATGAGCAGTGGAAAGAAAATTGTGTGTCATGCCCTCCTCCACCTCCCCACGGACTGCTGACTCTGCTGTCTGAGGATGGAACTCCACCAAGATGAATTGCCCAGAAGACACAGGAGGTCAATGTCAAAGTCAGGTCTCAAGCCCAGATTTTAGACCAGAGTTCTTAAGCCAGTCTCATCCACCTCCCATGTCTGTTCAACTACCTTCCTAATGTCTCTGCTTCTGTGACTAAGGTTCTCATTGTCCTGAGAGCACCACCTGCTTGAACACATACACAGCCCTGACCTGTTCAGTTGCTTTGTCTGATTGTAGTTCCTTTCTCTGAACATGGTTTAATATGGCTTATGTTTTTCATCTGCATAGCAATAATTTCCATTCCTAAAAGCATACTAACCAACTTGAGGTGTTCAAAAATCTTCAGTTTTCCAAAGCCACCAGAGTCTGTGCAGTCCCTGAAAGCCTGTGATTCAACTAAGGATGGACATCTCTACCCTGCCTTCAAATGACTTGACTTTAAAAGCTATTCCTGGCTGAAATACAGGAGCTGGTCTAGGCTCCTTTTTACGATACTCTGGAAGATGTGTCCTGCTGCTACCTGTTCTGACTGATGTCTCTGTGCTATGCCTGCAGTATGTTCTCTGCTGTTGTGGCTTTCAAACAAAAGGATTAGCAGTTAAATAGGAGGTATAAAAATAAAGAAGCTTTCTCATAGCTGAAAGTGATCTCCAAGACCTTGTAGGCTGTCTTGTTTGCTTTCCTCAGCATGACCATTCATTCCACAGTCAGCTGCAATGCAATACATAACAGTAACTCAATCCTGGGTCTCACGGAATGTGTGTTCCCAGGGGCCATGTAATGGGTTCAGCTCTGAGGTTGAAAGGTGATGTGCAAAGCAGCTGTGGTTAATGTGGCCAATACTCCAGTGCAGATGGAGGATGTCTCTTGTGTAACAACCTTTCAAATGCATGTTTTTGTCTTTTTAAACACTGGTTTTGCTAATCGCATTGCCTTATTTTCTTCTGCCTGGCTCTGACACAAAGTTTTTTCATTCCTGCATTTTGTACTAATTTACAAAGAAGATCAGTTTCTCCATGGAACAGAAAGGGAAGGGAAGACAGACGGGCACAAAGGTACAACGTGACTTGCCTTACGTCACTCATTAGATTGAGAATGGTGGAAGAAGCAAGTCTTCTGACGGTCTCCCAAATGCAGGACTGCCTCCAAGAATCAGGAGTAATGGTCCATTGGGGAGTTTTGCTGTTGCACATTGTCATGTGCGTCAGTTGTGCCCACTTGCTGAAGTCTAAAGAAAAATTTCATTCAACATTCATGATGGAGAATCGGAGCCAGAGCCTTTATATTACAGGAAACAGAGTCCTTATTTAGTAGTGTAATTGTAGACGTTAGGGTTATTCCATCTCACTGAAATTCGGTTTAGAAAGCTAAGAGTTTTTTGCCAGCAAGGTTTGCCAAGTTTTTTTCCAGAAGTTTTCTTTTTGTAGTGTTTTTTGTTCTTTATACAGAAGAAAGCCCGAGGGGAGCAGGGAGTGTGGCAGGAAGAAGAAGGCTGGGGCAGGAGCACACTTGCAGATACAGTAGCACCAACAAAATATGGGCCAGAGAAGGATGAAAGCAGAACGGCAAAAGCAGCAGCAGAGGGAAACAGCAGGAGCCAGAAACTGTTGCTCCCCCTTGGAGTCAGTAGAAGAACTTCTCAGGGCCTTAGTGGAGACAGAATTCAGTCAGAGAAAGCCATGCAGGCTGCTCCCAGTTTATCTCCGGAACATGCAGCAGAGTAAATCCAGTCATGGCACGTCCACCAGGGCTGGAGTATCAGAACAGGGGTCAGGTGGGATCTCAGGGTAGGAGACAATGATGCTGCTGAGCCTGTCTTGGGTCTGTTACAATACTGCGTGCAAACACCCACCAAGTATGGCTCAGCCTCACAAAGGGCATCATCCCTCCATCTGATGGTAAAGCACCCCTTGCTTTGGTGGGTGGTAAGTGTCCTTTGGCCGTCTTCCTGATAGCGTCGAGGCACAGACTGTGCTTTCCTCTAGGATACAAGAAGAAAGTTTGAGAACTGTTGTCACAGACACTTCTCCCCAGCTTGATCCATTGCCATTTGCCAGCAGCTTTCAATCAGTGCAGCAGTGTTCCTGTCTTAGTCAGTATGAGTCGATATTTATAGCAGGCTTTTATGAGGCACAGTATCAAATGCCTGACTGAAATTCAGAAGCTCTGCCCTACTATGTTCACTGATTTTGTATCCCTGTCAGAGAAGCCGTAGTCTTTATAATCCTGTTAGGTGAAATCTTGATCTCATTAAAGTCAGTAGGGAAACTCCTTATGACTCTTCTGAGGCCAGGATTTCCCTCAGGACTGACCCACAGTTCAGTCATCCTGGATAGTGCTGGAATGATCTAGGGTGGCACTCACATGAAACCTCACACTGAGTGATGGTACATCTGAATGTCACCCTGATTGTATAGGAACAGGCCCACGGCCAGGGTAATTTCTTGTAGCCCCTAACAAGTGACCCCACTTGAAGGCATGGTGCTTTACCTGACTTTTGGTTGTTACTGGTGCTGTTATTTTACTGACAGGGTAGCAAAGTTAGATTAGCAGTGAGGTAATTACTGGGTTATATCTCTTTCAAGAAAACCAGTTCTGCAGCAGATTAGAAATGCATTGGTACATGGACTCATCATTAAGATGAGCATGGTTTTCAGTATACACAAAATATATATACAGTGGTTGCACCAATTGCTATGTTCCCTGACTGCTTGTGCAAATATACTACAAAATGCATTGTCTGTAGTGACTTCTTTGTACAAGTTCCAATAGCTTTACTTGCTTTATATTCTTAATTAATTTTAAGAGGGTTTCATCTCTGTAGTCTAGTCTTTTTATATTGACCTTTTCAGATCTTTTTTCAGTTCAAGTATTCTGGCCTTACCTTGAAGATGTAAAAGGGCAAAAACCCTTTTGCCTTTATTCGCTGTCGTACTAGCATGAGTGGTAAACCGAGCATTGGTTTCAGTGAAAGCAGAGTTCAGCTGGATGTGAGAAAACAGCTTTCACTGTTCTTCAGCTGTGATACCAGGGCCTCTTCACAGATAGCCGTGCCTCTGTCACAGTGGTCTTTTTGTGCTCTTTGAGGTCTGCAAAAGGTACTAAAAGAAGCAAGCCTGTAACTGGCAGGTTGAAGTCTGCTATGTAGAGCTCTATGTCTTCCTTGAAAATTTGTTAAGGATCTGCAGATTCAGAAAGACAGAAATCGCTAATGTGTGTACATGCATTCCAGGAAAAAATGTATGCTGGGGACATAAGTGCTTTTCCCTGCTAGAATGAGCATTTTGAATCAACATATGCAGTTCCAACATTCTCTAGCAGTAACTTAACAGTAAACGTCTGGTTAGCATTTCTAAAGAGACAGTTTGACAGCCCTCTACGCTCTGCTAATAAGAAGACACTGCTGTTTAAGTTAAATACATATTTGATCCCAAATCTCGTGGAATACGTACTCATTCCTGTTTATGCATCACTTTTCCACGTGCTCCAGTATTTCACCGAGTTTTAATGTGCTGTTTGTGGTGCAGCACAGGGAGTCATCTGCCTTCCAGATGTAAACTGCTTCCTTAATGCTGTAGGCAGCATGCTCTCCGTTACCCCACCTTGGAGGCTACAGCACTTAGTATAACAAATTACCACTGAGCAGAAAGGAAGCAGCACTTAGCTAGAGACACTGTACCTATTTTATATTTTTTATTTCCTGACTCTTCTATTTTATTTTATTTTTAATCAATACCATGCTGGTTTGAGCAAAGTTAAGTGTTCCTGTGTCACAGACCGCAAATTGCTGCGTTACGGTATCACTGTTTTTTTAAGTGCTTCAGGTGGTAGCTTGTCAGCTGTTTCAGGCTAATAAAAGGGGGAAGTAAAATTCAGTAAAAATAAATAAGTGGTGAAATAGGAGCCAAAAATCAGTAAGTGGAGAATAAGCCTCACCCAGCATTTCCTGGGTAGCTCCTGTTGACTTCAGCAGGAGTTTTGTTTCAATAAAACTAAGAAAATACTAAGTAAGGATTTTAGGATTTGCCTCCTACTCTGCCCATATCACCGCTTCTACAAACACTTGCTAAGTCCAGTAGTAACATCTCTAGGTCCTAAATTCAGATCTCCACAAATGAATAGCCCATTATGGTACAAGTGCAAAACAGGAGATGTGAGCAACCAGACTCCTGTTTCAGGGAGATTTATTTTGTGCAGTTTTTCTAGTTAGGAACGTGCTGTAGACATGAGACAAGCCACAGAGCTGAAATTGAAACCAAACTTGTTTTACACATGTCTGATGGGATGATGGGCCTCATGGGATTCATCCCAGAGTACTGAAGGAGCTAGGAGATATTTGAGCAGGACCCCTCTCAATCACCTACCAAAGGTCTTGGGAGTCTGGGGAGATTTCTGCTGACCAAAAGCTAGCCAACATTCTTCCAGTTTACAAGAAGGGTATGAGGCAGGGCCCAGGAAGCCAAACACTGAGAGGTGTGGGGCATTGACCATCTCCCTAGGAAGCCTATTCCGGTGTTTGTCCACTCTTTCAGTTAAGAACTGATTCCTCATGTCAAGTCTGAACCTCCCCTGAGGAACGCAGCTTTGAGCCATTCCCATCTATCCTGTCACTGGATCCCAGGGAGAAGTCAGCATCTCCCTCTGCACTTCCCCTCCTCAGGAAGCTGTAGTGAGCAATGAGGTCACCCCTTAGGCACCTTCTCTGCAAGCTAGACAAACCCAGTGTCCTCATCCACTCCTCACAGGATGTACCTTCCAGCCCTGTCACCTTGTCGCCAGTTTTGTTACCCTCCTCTGGCACATTTAAAGCCTTTCACATCCTTCTTAAATTGTGGGGTGCAATTTACAGGATTGCATTCCCATACAGTGTTCCCTCAGAGTATGGGAATGCAATTAGTACAGCTAGAGTGAGTCATTTCAGGATGTGCTATGTCAGCATTCATTTGCTTTATGCAGCCCTTTGCAGAGAGGAGAACATGGTCTGAAAATGTACTGGCTAACGGTATGTTTTCAAGCATAACTCAAAGCATAGGTTTTAGCTCATAAATCCTCTTTGAATAGGATTCAAATGTCATTTGAAATCTTTGCTCCTTGAAGACTGTCTTTTTCCTGAAAGTCTTTTGGACGGAGGACACTCCTGGCAAGGGAATTAATCTCTAGCTTCACTCTGACTGCTGATCCATCAGATCCACATTTGGACACATGAAAGGGCCTGTGTTGTCTCACTGCGCTTGCATGAAAATGTTTCTTTAACTGAATAGACATAGACTGGTAGCTTTCTGCACTTATTACACCAGTTTTGCAAGCTAATTGATAAGTGTGTGCTAAAAGGTTGTTTCAAGGAAAAAAAGTTCCTTTGTATGTGAATAATGTCATCAGTAATTTCATTGCATTGACATTCTCAGGTGTTTTCAGATGGATGTATAAAAAGCAAAATCCTCAGTCCCTACAGGCGTGTAGGTAGGGACTCTGTAAAAGAGACAGTTGCCTTTTAGTATTGGCTACCTGGCCAGCCAGCTCCTTACTGACAGCACGATTAGTAGCCTTCCTCTTTACTAAATACTTGCAGAATTAATTTAAAATCCCAGTGACCTCCATTCACACTGCTGGAGAGTAAGACAGCCCCACAGGCAGCAGTGCCATGAACTGCATTGCACTGACCCACCAGTGTTTCAGCTTTTGAAGCTTTTTCAATGTCTGGGCCGATTTGGTATTTTCATCAAGGAAACATCCCAAGTGGAAGCTCAGTTAATGCCAGTTGTGGTTATTTCCTTTCCTAGGAGGAAACACCCATTTCCAAAGTGACCAGGTTGACACCATTAGCTTCATGTTCATCCAGCTTATCCAGCCAGTGAAGGGGTAGATCTACTGGTTGTGACTGTGTGGAGCTGGACTCCAGCAGTCTTCTGATGGGTGAAAGCCTCATTAACACATCTCTCAGGCTTGACCATTCATGCTTTGATGTCAGCAAATGTATGAAAGAGTGACATTCACAGTCAGGTCTTTTGAATTTAGACCATTGTTCAAGAAATGTAGGTTTCTTTGTTGTGACATCCCACTTGTCCACTTCATATTCTGGATTTCACAGCATCCATGGACCAGGAAGATCTATATCTCATGGTATATTACTACATGACAGGTAACACAATGTCAGTGCCATGAGTTTCTGCTACAGTTTGGAAACACTGGAGTAGGTCAATGTTCCTGGAAGCATGAGTAGATCACAAGGTGACTATGACCCACCAGTGTGACACAGGCAAATGTTTTCCTGTGTGTCAGGCAAGGTACTTCCATAGAAAAGGCAAGCGTGCAAAGCTCTGGTGAGATCTTACCCGTGGACCGTCCACCCTGTGGACAGTTCTCATTCCTCAGGTCAGTCTGGTATGAAGGCAAACAAAGACTAAGCAGTTGATTAGGTACAGGGAGAGCCTAAAGAAGAAGATTAGTAGAAGAAGTAAGACAAAGGCTGAGAGGGCTGCCATCTCTTTCAACAAATGTATCAAGGATGCAGGCCAAAGGAGGAAAAGAGCTATTGAAGTGCAAGGAAAAATATGGTAAAGAACACAAACCAATTCAGAACTTCTTTCAAAAAAGAAGATGTCAGCCTAGACAGGATGCTTTCTGTATCTCTGCAAAGTTCATGCACAGAGAGCCAAACCCCTTTTATCACTTCTGGCATCACCACAACCAAATGAATATATGTGGTAAAAATGGTGTTATTTACATAGTCTACATATGCATACCAATTTTGGCACTAATGTACAAAATTACAGGAATAGTATCTTACTTGCTCTTCCAGTACACAAAATACTCAATCCTAAAGGAAAAAGAGATTTTCCAGGATTTTAAACAAGATCTGAACATCTTCCCACAAAGTGAGGTAGGCAAACGGCATAGAGGGCTACAGACTGTTTAGGAGAGATAAGCAGGGCAAGAGAGGTGGACTGGTTGCACTGTATATAAGGGAGAAGTATAGCCTGTATGGTTAGGGATGATGTGGCTGAGAGCCTCTGTGTGAGGACTAGAGGGATGGACGACAAAGTGGATGTCGTAATGGGATCCTAAGAATCAGGGTTTACTGGAGCAATCATTAAATTTGTTTGACTTGAGAATTTACCTTTATGATTGGTTTAATCTCTCTGGTGTGTGCAATGAGCAGTATGGTGAACTATATTCTTCCTTACTCTGTACAGTTAAACTTGTAAAAGCTCTGAATAAAACTTTACATTATTGTCATTAATCTTCCCTGCAGCAGTCCTGAAATCTCCTATACATGTGATCTTGTTCCTTCTGTCTAGGCAGGCAATGTAGTGACAGGAGAGATGGTAGAAGAACTTATTCTTTCCGGAGCAGATATTATTAAAGTGGGTATTGGACCAGGTAAGTCAAATAAGGGTGATTTTTGGTAACAATTGGAGGAGTTTTCTGGATGGAACCAATGTATAATACTGTTTTCTTGCTTGTTAGAATGCCTAGATCCACTCAGGTCAATAAAACACCAGTGCCCTTGCACAGAATATATTTAAGAAATACGTGGATAGGGTGCTAGTGTTTTGTACTGCAAAGTGTTACATATTGCACCTTCAGTCAGTGAAGATGCTTATTATTGGAAGCACTGAGCTGTCTGAGCTCCTGACGTTATCACTGATAACACGTGTTGTGTTTAGGAACACTTTTCTAGCCTGTTGAAAAGAGGCTGTCATCCCAGCTAAAACTCAAAGGATACTGTGTTCAGGTATCCACTTCTATCAAGGAAAGATGGGTTTCTAAATAGTTTTATGATTTGTGTTCTGTGAAGCTGACGTTGCCCATCTTGTCAGTGTCTTCAAAGATGAAATGGCATTAATTGTAAAGTATGGATAACATTGCCTCTACATGTTATTATTGCCTGGGAGCTAAAATTTACATTAATGCACTTATATGCTATCTATCACTCTAACATTCTCGTGGATAAATGAGGGGACCCTAAACTTCTTATAGTGTTTTTCCTATCTTCTCTTCCCTAATATTGTTTTCTGGCATACACTGTCATATTCTTTCCTTTGGTTTTTTTCCCCTTCCCATGCCTTTCTTCATGTGTTTTTTCATAGACTGCAGCTGGAGTCACCATATGTGGGCTAGATTTTAAAGTGGCTAACAGAAATGCCACTGACAGTATGGCCAGTGCAGCGCAGACAGATTGTTTACTCTGCAATGCCAAATAGTTCAAGGTCCATGAATGGATAACTTGAGCAGAGAAAATCATGTAATAAAGGTTGCAGTTTTGCCTGGGAAGACAGCAAACAATAAGTACTGCAAAACACATGATGAATAAACAATGGAGATGTCATGGTGTAATTGTCACAGGCAAATTTAGATTTAAAAGAAGCATAATTATAGTTTGTAGCCTCAAACACAGCAATATGAGTAAACGCCGTATAATCCTCCCTGGAGATCTTCCTGAGCAGGTCTCTACAAGTTGACTACCCAAACCCATAAGTAACAAATGTTCCTCCCTCAGGTCTTGAGGCTCTTTTCCAGATAATGGTCCATCCTGTTGAAAATGGCAGTGATTTATCATAAAGCATTACATACACTATAAAGTACATGCCCTGTGGAGACTATAGTGAAACTAATTTTCTTCCTACTTTGCAGGAATTCTTCTTGCTGTTTTCACTTTGTCAGTTCTTTGCAGGATCTTTGGGAACTTTTACTTTACTGGTGGCTTGAGTATACGTGGATATCAGCTGGGTGAAGGGATCCAGATTTACTGCATTTGGTTTAGAATCTGATTTTAAATTCTTGTTACTCTAAATTATAGGACCTAGGCTGGCAAAAAGCAGTCCTCATTTTGACTTTTAATTTGAGGAGAAAAATAGAGAAGGTATTCCAAAAGATCTATAGCCATGTTACTGCTTTCTGATGACTACTTATCTCACTTTATAAATGCTATATGCTGAGGTTTTTTTATATTCCCAAATACTGCAATCAACCAAATATTTCTACTTTAAGTATTAGCCAGAAGAGGAGTTTCTCTCCCTTGAGGAAAATCATCATAAAAAAGAGAAGTACAGATTTTCCTTGAGAATTATTTTTACAAACATGTAGAAAAGAGATAGAAATATTTGTTGGAAGAAATACTCAAGTATTAAATATTGCTTCTGAATCTCATGGGTTGTGACTCTGGTCCTTTTGCCCCCTTCCCTACAGGCTCCTCTGTCAGATTTACTTTCTTGTGATGCAGTAATTCCCTCACTGAGAAACATTACCGATGAGACCTAAACTGGGACTTGCCCTGCAGAAGAAAGGGGGATATTGGTCTCCTCAATCACAGCTCCCATGAAGTGGTATTGATAGCATTTCAAAATTCAAGTTCCTCTGTGTGTTCCTTTTATCTGTGAGAAACCAGCATTGGCAATAGTGACTTCTTGAGAGAAAAACAATACCGGTAGAAACACATTTTTTCTGTATCTCTTCTGTCATCCTAATGGGCTGTGTTTATTCCTCTCATTCTCTTGTCTAGGTTCTGTATGTACCACTCGGATTAAGACAGGGGTGGGCTATCCACAGCTAAGTGCTGTTATTGAGTGTGCAGACTCAGCACATGGCTTGAAAGGACATATCATCTCTGTAAGTAACTATCATCTACTCTCAGATTCCCACAGTGCAAATCGTTGTGGAATAGGAGAATCAGACAGTCTAGTACCTTGCATGTTAAAAGGCTATCCTTCTGTCCAGTTGATCCCTGCAGTAGCTCCTAGGATAGTCAGTGGTGGTCTAGATGTAAAGAAACTGACTCCCTTTAATGCTAAAAAGACATGGTCACCTCACTCCTGTTTGTGCCTTTGGAAATCTGCTTCTTGCTCTCTGAACAGAGTAAACTGTTATTGGAACAAAATAGAACGCTTGATAGTGTTTTCACATTGAAGCAAACTAATTCCTATGAAAGATTTCTGAAAAAAGGAGTGGAATGTAAACATGGCTTTCCCCAGAGAGTGGGACTGAGGGGCAGCAGGCAATAGAGGGAATTACAAGGTAAAATGATACGAGCCCATCTGCGCCCTAGTTGGATTGATTCAGATGGCATCCTCACAGAGCTCTCTGTACAGGTACAGGAGTGTTTGACGTGGCTCTTTTGAGCACAGCTGGCACGTGAGCCTCTTACGTTCTCGCATAAGCTCTGGGGAAATAACAAGCCTGTGGAGAAAATAGAGCACTTATCTGTACTGCCTGCTAATGGCAGTTCCCACTCTACCAGCAAGACCAGATTCACCTCACAGAGAAAAAGTAGATCTGTGAGCATGGCTTTAGACTGAGCTGGACTGCAGTCTGCAGCACTCATGAGTCCGTGTGTGCTTAGGCAGCCCCAGCCAGTCAGCGTGTCCCTGACCGTGTGAGGCTTGCATGGTCTCTGCAGGCTGGCTGTAAGGTAGCTGGTCATCAGGAAGGCACAGAGGCTAACCTGTGTGCTGTGCTCACAGCTGCCCTCATAGTCAGCAGCCTCCCTCTGCGGCCCTAGAACAGACCACACTGAATTTTAGATCTGCTACCAGGTGAATTCACTGAAAGGCCCTGGTTTGTTTGACCCAGTTGGGACTAGTATCCATGTGAGGAAAGAGGTGTGGTGGTGTTGAGGAAGGAGGGGAAAGGAGAACATACTGACTGGGGATTTGCCTGTATCTCTTGGAGCTGTGGGTATAATGGAGCAGGAACACGTTACAGTTAGATCTCTCTTGCTCTTTATTGTTAATGCATGTACGTTCCCTCCTCTCCATGATCCTCTATATGAATTTTGTAGAAAAAAAAGAAAAGCAGTCTGTGATTTTTATGACTTGGGCAGTATTACAAATGTTTATGTCTAAAGCAGAGAGCAGAACATGTGTGCAACAGAGCATGAAAGACTGACTCGTTTCTATGAAGGCTGGATAAGTACAGGTGTCATCCTAGCAGTGGTGCTCAGAGACCCATCCTAGTTTTGCAATAATCATTTTCTGCTAGCAGCCCTCAGAAGAATGCTATCCTGATTTTACAAAAAAACGGAGTGTGTATTTAGACTGTTGAAAAAATAGATGGTTCTGTACTACTTCTCCTTTCCAGCTTTGGGGATGGATCAGTTCCTACCTGCTTAGGTCATGTTGGCTTCCATGAGCTCACACCTATCAATCCCCTAGACATTGTGGGGCAATATAGGAGGGAAATTTAATACCTGTCTTCTACAACATCTGGGCCAAGAGAAGTACCTTCAGCTGCAGCTGAGGTCTCTAACATCACTGCAACTCAACTCTGTCACCCAAGCTAGGGAAAGCAAAGCAAGGGTAGGGACATGCCTGAATTCTGGAGCATTCAGATAGGTACTGGTATGTTTACTGTGGAAAGAAAAGGCTGGACTGCATGTTTGTTGCCAGAACTCTGGCAAGAATATCATGGAAGAGAGGTATCCTCATGAGGGAAAAACACCATATGGCAGAAATCCTAAGTATAGAATTGGGTCTAGTTGCAACAAGTATACATGGCATCCCTCAAAATGTCTCACTTTTGTCTTTCTGGGGATTCAGGAAGGGGCATACCCTACCTGAGCCAAAAGAGATCACTGCAGGCAGCTATCTATGTCAGTTTGTCAAGAGAAAATGTGTCCAGCAGGTTTTTTTACATTGATACAGAAGTAGCAGGAAGGATGTGAAGCTAGCTTCATGTAGATTATAGCTAATGGTGTGATGTGGTCCCTTGGGGCACTTTCTTGTATCCACTTCTGTCTTGTCCAGTACCTTTGCCAAATTGCTCCTCTTTCTTGTTGTGTTGGCTCAACTTCCATATGAAGGAAAAGAAGTCTCACTCTTGGAATGAGAAAGTCATGGTGCTGAGCACAGTACAGGCACTGCAAGGAAAATGACATGATTGAGCCCCGTTCTTCAGTAGCTCTGCTAGGATGGGAGCACAAACCGGGATTTTAAACAGTCATATTACTGATCATGGGTGATTTTTGGAACTGATACGTTGACAAAAAAGGTGACAATTTTCAGGCAAACATGATAGTCCAAGTGAACGCCTGGTGTCTCTCTAGTTACTTACACAGAAAAGGGGGAGGTAAAATTGCACCAGTTACTTTCCTCATGCTAAATTATCTGTAAGACTCAAAGCTCACCTCAGAAATGAATCTTTCATGACTCGCTGAAAGCAGAGAGGAAACCCTGTCTAAGATACAGGCACTGTTTCTGTCCCATGCTGTTTGTCTGGGTGCCAGTAGTCTCAATTTTCATTCTCACTAATCTATCGGCCTTGAGAAAGTGCAGCAGTGAGTTACAGTGGAGGGGCCACATAGCAGGAAAGCTCCTTCAGCAACGCCCTGCTTGAGATAAAGTTTCTGTTTCTTGTAGGTCAGAGAACTCTGCTGGACAGAGAGGTAGTCACATGTTCCAGTAAGACAGTAATTTGAGCAATGGAAAGCAGCCTTACATGTGTCCTCTCTCATTTGGCTATCATTTGATAGAGATCCCTGTTTCCCCTTCACGCTGCCAGGGCGATGGGTCACCAGCACTCAGTGAAAAGAATGACTCACCCGGCCATACCATTTCTTCTTCCACACAGAACACTTTCCACACAGAAATATGCCCAGTATTTTTTGTTCGCTCAGCCTAAATGTTCTTGCTGTAAAATGGCTTACCTGTCTGGAGAACAAGCTTGGGGACTATAACGTTATTTTAGTCATATTAAAATAGTTCTGTTGACTGGAAAGGTGCTTTCACCTTTCCTTCTTCCTAGCACCCAGTTGCCTCAGAATCATGCCCTCTACTGGCTCCACGATCACCCTTTCCAGTAGACTTTCTTCAGAATTTTACCAGTTCTCCTGAATTCAGAAGTGGATTTGTACAGATAAATTTCCCCAGGGTTCTGAGGTAGAGGCTGAGCCTGCAATAAGCTCCATAACTGAAGCCCAGCAGTTTGCAAGTCATTTTGAATCCAGACCCAGGCCCCTATTGGGAAAGGCTGAATTGCAGGGGGAAGCTTCCCAGGCAATGCAGCAGCAGAACAGTCTTACTTTCTAAACAGAGTGCCTGATTTCTCACTCAGAATGAAGTGTTTTAATGCATGTAGCTATATTAAACAGCATCGTCTGACATAACTGCTTAGTATGTTCCCTTTTTGTTTCCCTTTCTGTGAATCACTAAATTTACCTGGTTATGTGAAATAAGTGGAGACATCTATAGATAAAGAAGTGGTATGAATCATCATTGTCAGTTCCTTTTATCTAAAATGGTAATTCATGAGCTTTTGGCCAAGTCTCTTAAGCTGCTCAGCATTTTGTAATTTGGCGACATTCAAAGTGACATTTTTTGAAGCCGATGATTAATGATTACACATTAAAGCCTCCATCCCTTAGCGTAAAGGGTAAAACCTCCACCACTGCCACTTCTGGGTTAATTATAAAAGTCAGACACTGAGCCACCCAACAACAATAGACTGAAACCCATCTACCAGAGAGCATTCATAGCCAGCATCTCTCAGACAGTAAGTCAGGCAGATTCCTGACACTACTCTTTGAAGATTATTAGACCCTTCTTTCTACCTTGGCTTTTCTTCCCCTGACACATGCACATGCACTCACACCCTCCTCCAGGCTCTGACAGACTTGTCAGAGGGAAAGAATTGCACAAGCAGAGCCCTTAACAGGAGAGAGAGATTCAGCTGTCAGCCCAGCATTTCTTTCTGGAGCTGACAGCGAGGGTGTCTAAGCTCAACAAAAGGCATAATGTGCTAGAGGTTATCAGCAAATGGAATAAAAGCCTTCAGAGTTCTACCAGGTGCTGTTTGCAGTGGGATGCCCTTTGGATCCACCTGCTCAGTTTGTGTCTGAATCCTTTTCTGGGCAGTGTCTAACCTGCAGCCCTGCTGCCAGCTACCCACGAAAGACAGCCCTAATATGGCTGATGGTGGGGGTGTCTGGCTGTGCTCAGCTGCAGGTCTTACATAGGCATGCGTTTCTGCCAACAGGGAGGTGAAATAAAATAAAGTAACTATACAGTCTGGAGTGTAGCTTCAAAATCAGGAAAGCTGTCGGCAGTCTGTAATGGATCCCGATCATCAAAGGAGTGGGGAGCCCTCCTGGTACAATGACTGTGTGGAGTAGAAGGATCTTTCATCTGGTGCTCAGGCCTTTACAAAGCCTAAAGAACCATGGCACACGATGAGCTCTGCTGTGTGCCATTCCTTTTTTACAGCTCTGTCACACATACATAGCTTCCCTCCCCTCAACCGAAACCCCTAAATCAGCCATTTCTTTGCTCTGCACTGAAACTGAAATGCGTAGGTATAAAATGCTAAAGATCTAAAGTGCTTCTGTTTCCTTACCAAACCCATAGCAAACCGTGAGGAGTAGGATGAAAGATTCATTTTCACTTACCAAAGATTAGATTAACCAGTTTTCTTAGATACTATCAGATAAAAATCCAACATAGTTGATGGTAAGTTCCCTCACCCCTCCCCCTGTGACCTTTTAGTGTGTTGTAAACTGCTGAGAAAGTTATTTTAAATGTCTTTGGTGGTTTAAGGTAGAAAGTTGTGGTACATCTGTATCCCCCAGCCTTTCATGAAAATGACAGGAGATGATTCAGATCAGAGGAGGTTTTGTTTTCTGGTTTCTGGGATTTAGGAAGTTGCAGTCAGGAATTCATATTGCTGCTGTTACCAGTGGTATAATCAGTGGACTATACGGTAGAGTAAGTGAGCCTAAAGGAGGAAAGCAGTGGAAAGTATCATATAGATTCCCTAAAAACTTAGCCATGATATATACCAAGTGCACGTCAGCTCTTAACATGCTGTTCCGGAGCAGGGGCCATTGTGGCGCAGGTCGCAGAGCTCTAGTGCTCGCTGGGTCCCTGAGCTCGCTCGCTGTCACTCACTGTCTCTTTTCTTTGTGCAGGATGGAGGATGCAGCTGCCCAGGAGATGTCGCCAAAGCATTTGGTAAGGACTGTGTGTTGTAACACCAACTTCACCCCGTGTGTCTCCAGCACCTCTGTCAGCAGGGATGCAGGAGTCAGTTTGGCCCTGAATGTGTATTCCATCAGCAGTAGGTTACATTCGTCCCTGCAGCTGACTCGGGTGAAATTAATGTATCAGATTTGAATTTGGTCTTTGGACCAGACAGTCCAACTTCTGCAGTGCAAAACGGAAGAGTGGGCGAAGCGCTGTTTAGAAATTATCTGCAAGGTCTGTATGAGATACAGCCACTGGGACAGTAATACAAAGAAAACTGATAAGGGCTGCTTCTGAGTAGGGTTCAAAGATGCCTGTAACATTGCCAGATCTGGCTGACTTGAGCCTTGAGTAGAGGAAGAACTGGTGGGGAATGCATGTTGGACAGAAGAACAAAACAAAAAGGCAGGCCAGATCCCTGGAGATGTTCTCGGGATCAGCTGTCCACTTGAAGAGATGAGATTTTATTTATACTGTATCCCCTAGAGCTAGGCAGATGTCTAAAACATCTAAGTTAATAATTAACAGATTTTGCTTTCATGCCAGTAGTTTCAGTGAATTGCACTGGTGAATCTTGGTGATAGAATAGAGAATTTAATATGTGAGTGTTGTTTGCTGGGCATGAAAGTTACATTGTTTGGGGGGGTCAAACTCGTGATTGTCACTTAGCCATAACCTTGTTACAGCAACATGTGGGAACCAGGCGCTAAACACATAGTCAACAGAACATTTAAAGGCACTGCCCCAAAATGCCAGACTCTTTGGAGACATCACAGTGGGGTAATACCTGGAATACAGTGGGACAGCAGAGTCCCTCATTGGGATTTCAGGGTGGTATGGTAACAAGAGCTAGCACCTTCTGATACAGCATGTCTGCTTTGCAGGAAGCTTTGCAAGTACGGAAAGTAGAGGCAGGCCTAAACGCAGATTACAGACCTGCCAAGAAAAACTCTGGACCTCCTGAAAAGGTTGAAACCAAAATCTGTCTTCTAAGTTTGCAGACAGCTCCTGTTTTGAGACAGGTCAGATGACAGGCGAGACTTAATTGGAGAATTTTAAGCACAGCTGTGGAGTGATAGCTACCGGCAAGGAATGTGCTTGGTCAGAGGATTTGACATCACCCTTGTGTTACCCAGCGGTGATGTGATGTGGGGAACAGATACTTCCAGTTGGGTGATTCCAGCAGAGCTGAACAGCAGCATCCACCCCAACCTCTCCTCAGTCCAGCCCACTCTGACATGCTACAGTGAGGTCTTTGTTCTGCCTGGCTTTCTCTGGCTCCACAGCTCGCCAGGTTCTTCCTGGTGTGTTGGTGCTGGGAGCTTGTGAACTGAGACTGTGACCTTGCTCCATTCCTAGCTGCCTGCACAGAAACCTGGCGTATTGAAAAGGTCTTTCTTCAATAAGAGCATTTCCAGAAGTTAGAACAACAGGAAGCAACTTGGAAGTGTTTCAAATGTTTTTCTTTGTGGTGTTTATAACAAGTCCGAAGGATCCATGTAATCTCTTTGGGCTAACTGAACCTAAACCTGCTTGAAACCTGTGAAAGGGCAGATTCTGGCTTTACTGATTTTCAGGAGGTGCTGGGATTCACAGTGGTGCATGTTTGAAGGCTACCATGGATTGTCCCTTGGACAGAAAGCTAAAATTATACAGGCAGTTGTTGTGCTCTTGATAGTAGACCAGAGAGATCAGTCTGACTGTTCATCACAGGTGCAGAGTTGGAACTGATTGAGATGACCCTGAGGCAATAAACTGACTGTATCTGGTTATATACAGCTGAAGTAGACATACTGTGGACATGTTACTAGCTGGAGCCAGGTGTGCATTTGTCAAAGGTGTGCGGCAAAATAAGCTTTGAGAAAACATTATTACCGTCAGTGTTTATTGAATGCTGTTGAGGCGATTGGCTATGTGAGTCTCGAAGAAGGTAGCTGCCATGCCCAGCATTTACAAGCCAAAGCCTTGATAGTGAATTGTCTAGCAGAGACGCCTGCGCTTGCCAAGAGCCTCCCAGGGGGAGGAGTTGCATTAATATATTGGATAACAAAGACAGGGTGATAAAACACAGAGAGGCACCGTTTCACCTAGGGACAAGGGCCCGGACAAAGCATGGGCAAGAGACCCAAAGAGGACTTTTGGTTAAAGTGATTATGCTATCTCTTTCTGGTGGATCGTTGTAAAATCTTCATGAAACAGGGCGATTCACTATAAAGCAGCGACAAAGCAACCATTTGAATCATGGGAAGTGTGATGGGGTCCCAAATGTGAAGACTAGCATTGACAAATGGCTAAAAATGTGACTGGAGGAGGCAAGTTCATGGAAACAGGAGGAATAGAGTGGATTGAGTGCAAGTGGAGAATTGTGAAGAACCATGAAGCAGATGTTGAGAAGCTTTACAAGTGAAAGGTGATACCATTGACTGGTGTCAGGAATCAGAGGCAAATTGGACATTTTGAAAGAAGGAAAACAAGGTAGAAGCCTGTTTAAAAAGGCAAGGCACAGGGAAGCACTGAAGGTGAGGGACAGAGTTGCTGGGAGTAACAGATGCTTTTAGGGAGACTGTTGGAATTCTGGACTTCTGAATAGGAACATGGTATGGATTAGGTAAACTGAAGATGTCCCTGCCTTCAGGGTATTAGAGATGATAATGGAAAAGATATAGGTTAATAGGAAAGAAAAGAGCTGTTTTGATGCAGGAATGAGAAAAAGCATGAAAGAACTTTATGTTGGGCTCTCAGATGGTTCATATAACTGTACCCTTGGAAAGGCTGATAACATGAATACATTTCTCAGAATGCCCCAGGGAGGCACTACTGTCTCCTTTTTTAATCATGAGAAGTCAAGGCACAGAAATACTAAGTTCAGTTGCCTGAGGTCACATATATTTTTGTGACAGAGCCAGGAAAGAATGTGCCTTTTGAATCCTATGCCAGCATCTTTAACACATTACTGCTGTTCCTTACAGAAGTGGTGAGAAGAGATGCAGGAGCAGGGAGGGAAAAGGAAGAAAAACTCATGTGGAAAAGTCAACTGGGGACATGCTAGTTGCAAATTATGCAGATCACCACTGACTGGCTTTTTTTCCTGTTTACGGTAGCTGTGTGTGTATACCTGCTGTTGCAAAGGCTTGCTGGCTCAGTTGGAGCACAGGTGAATGTTGATTCCAGGGCCAGCTCTGGTCTAGGAAAACTTGCACTGCATCTGCCTGGAGGGCTGCCCAGCCTACAAATCCAGGCTGACTCCAGCTGAATTCACGCAGAGCCAATCTGGTTATCAGTAACTTTTATAATCAGGCATAAAAAAGACATCTGAGGGACTCTATCTGGATCCAGCAGAACTGTGTCAGTGCTGCAAGTTTGGGCTGGCATTTGTATTCCATAATGGCTTGAAATAGGAGGCACGGTGAAACATGAATGAGCAAAATCAGCCCAGATACAGCACAGGCCTCAAGGGGGAACTCATGCAATAAAGTGGCATTGTGTAGAAACAGGACGAGTCTAGCAAACTCTGGGTGAGCTAGTGGGATGCTTGTGTGCAATGTACTCTGTCACATCCTGTATTATCTAGGAGGTTGTTGCCAGGTATTCCCAGTCTCCCACAACCTAAAATAATAACACATTGTCAATCTGTCCTTGAAAGCAAAAGAATGCAGATGGATATTGCAAATATCACCAGTACTTCTGCTGGTTATACAAAAAAACATGCATAAGCTAAGAAAGACCATGCTAGAAACTACTACAGCGTCCTGGTGGGATATTAGCTGGTAGAAAAGTAGTGGAACAGACTTGAAAATTTCAGACATCTTTGCAACACTGAAGCATAATGGAAGGTTCTGGAGAGCATTGGAAAAGTATATTTAGTATGGGCTTGTCATTTCTGGAGTGGCAGGGCAGCAAGCATGTGTTGTTTGTTTAGACGTGCTGCATCTGCTGTAACACAGCTCCTCTCTTCTGGAAGAGCTTGATGAATTATGTTGTAGTTTGCAAAAGTTACTCAAGTTGGATGAGTTTCAATCCTGTAATTCAAACATATTTGCTTTCCTCCCAAAATATGCAGTCAAAAGAAAAATAATAAATAGATACTGAAGTGCACAGGAACCAAAATTCTTTAATTCTGAAGTGTAGATTTCACGTGACTTTTGCATTATTAATTTGGAGGCTGTGAGACCCACATCCAGAGATGGCACTAGAACTGGGGATCAGGGATAGTACTGGCAAGGCAGAGTCCAGAATGTCCTTTGGCAGGCTCTTGACTTCTTTAAACGCCCTCTTTGAAACCCTGACGTCAAATCTGTCCCTCCTTCCTGATGTTGTTTTCTTCCACCCACGAAGAAGACATAAACTAGATTTTTTTATAAAGATGAAGCAAGGTTGTGCCAGGTAGAAACAGGAATTTGCCCCCAGTAATTAAGAATGTCTTAAAGGATGAGTGTTCCCTTTGGTTTTGGCAGGTTGATAGTACTATCAGACACGAGTCAAACTGAGGCTTTAAAACTCAGCCATCTGAAATAAGAGAACTCAGGAGAAATCTGCCAGGTAGCTGGCATGATGGGACACCTGAATGGGTGCCTAGCTATAAATATTGCTTGTGATGTGCTCAGCAGTTTTGTACAACCCTCATTTTTAATATCCCTTTACCATGGACACAGTGTTCCTTTCAAGCAACAGCCAGGCAAAGGGAGGTGAGGTCAGCAGAGCAGCTGGATGCTCCCCTCCCAGGCATTGCTCCCAGGTCTGCTCTTTGGCAAGAGGGTCAAGGGTGGGGAGCTGGCACACTTCACAGTTGTCATGTGTTCTAAGATGAAAATATTCCTAAATTCAGGTTTGGCAGAAGCTGAGCAGATTTTCTTGTGATTTCACCTACTTTTCAGGTTTCAAGGTCTGGTGCTATTGGTTGGATAGTAACAGAGATCGGAGCACATCCTAATGCCAGACTTATCTAGCCTGGGATCTCCCCAGAGTTCTTAACAGGGTGGGTTTAGTTCAGGCTCATCTGCTTTCTATGAAGTGAGGTTAATAGCTCTGTTCTTTTGCCAGTTCTGGGAAGAAGCTGAGCAGAGGGGAGACCTGTTCTGACACATACATGCTGAAGAAGCAGAGGTTACAAACAGGAAAATGCTTTGTTTCAGGGATGGGTCACCACAGGCTCATAAAAGACTAAAAGACAAACTTATCCAAGCAAGACTAGATATCCAAGCAAGACTGAGTATCACAGGAGGCACTGCTGGTGGAATAGTTCCAGCCCAGCTGGAAATATTGGAAATCACAGTAGAAAACCAAGAGTGATTCCGAAAACCTTCTTCCTGATCTTATTCCCAGTGGAACCAATTTAATGATTTACAAAGCCAGAGGAGATAGACAGACTGAACAGTTATGATTGAGTATTCAGAGTTGTTATTCAGTATCTGGAACATATTTAGCAGTTGTAGCTATGGGTTAGACCTCCTTTGTGGTGCATGCTGAGAACCACAGAACCAGAGGTGGTGGTCCATGGCCCAGAGTTTTTAAACAGGAACCAAATGAAGACCCATTCAGATCTCTTTGACAAGGGATCATCCAGAACTACACTGAACACATATGGCTGGTGGACTTGAAAAATCCATAATTTCAGTAAAAAAAAATCTTCTTGTTTTATGTCATTATTGGGAGGAGTACATTACATTCATGAATATGCCTTCCTTCAGGGTACATTCCCACTCACAACTTGTGGCCTCAAAGGTTCTTGAATTAGGAACCATCCTCTTCTCTGTACAGCGTTGAGCTCAACAAATCCCAGCCCTGTGTTTAGGACTTCTGCAACTGCAGCCACAGTAATATTTAGTAAGGAACTGTGCTCAGATACTATAATGAAGTAAAGACTTAAAACTGAATTTGAAAATACGGACTGTGAGGTGGAGTAGAATTATCTGTATCTTTGTCATCACAACAGAAAAGGACTTTTTCCATTTAAAATACCAGAAAAATTCAATTCACCATGTGTCAGTTCTTCAGTAAAGCTTTTCTTCCAAGTTCCCTGTGTCTGTTACAGGAGGGGACTCTGTACCAAGCTACTTAGTGCTGGCTATTGTTTTTGGAGATCACTGTGTTCAGTTTGGAGATCACTATGTCTTTCACCCTCTTCCTTCCCTGCTTTCTTACATGTTGCTTTGCTGATCACAGGAGCCGGTGCTGACTTTGTCATGCTTGGAGGAATGTTTGCAGGCCATGACCAATGTGCTGGAGAGATTATGGAAAGGAATGGCAAGAAGGTGAAACTGTTCTATGGAATGAGCTCTGATACAGCCATGAAGAAGCATGCAGGAGGGGTTGCTGAATACAGGTATGAATTCCACACAGGAGCAATTGCAGTGAGCCATCCATGCAGGAACTTCTGGAGCAGAATTGTGCATTGGGCAACTGTTGGAAACAGGCCCATACCTCTACTCCCATTCAAGAAGCTATTGCCTACACTTATGACAGTAGATCTGAGGGAGGGATGCCATCAAGAGGGACACAGGGAGAAAGAGCTGGGGGTGGCTAGCTGAGAGCAGCGATGTTCACTCCTTTGCAGCCAGTGTGCTGTTCTGTCACTTCAGCACTACCTGCGTGCTTGGGGAACTCATTAGGCACTGTTCTGACTTACAGGTCTCTCGGCATGTGTATGAACTAAATGCTGGAACATGGCATACCAGGCTGCAGTTTCTACCTCTCTGCTTGTCCAGGTTGGGTGTCCTGTTGGTGTATGAGTTCCCAGCTAGCCCACATGCTCCCTTTGGTGAGCAGAAAGTGGGTGCCTGGTGAATTGTCGATCTTAGGCAACACAAGCCTGCTGTACAGTTTTCCCACCCCTTTTTGGGTAAGAGAGCACCAGAGTAGCCTCAGGTCATGCAACATGCAGGAGCTTGGGTTTTGAGTTTAAATCCTCAGGGGAGAGGAAAGGAAGACAGGCTTTGCAAAGGAATCTGTTGTCCATTGCTATTTGACTCTGGAAAGCACTGAGAGTTTTGAGTCTTTGAAAAACTAAATGACACCATAAAACCTCTGTGTCTTTTCTCTTATGAGTGGCAGCTTTAGTCACTGCCCTCAGACAACATGGTTCTTACATACTTCGTTAGAGAATGTTTCCTGTCTTACTGCATACACTGGTTTATTGAGGGGTCCCTTTTGATTCTTCTCTGCTGGCGTAGATTCAGGCTGTGGTCCCATCTGGTAAGCTGCTGTTTGCAAGAGTCTCAGAGACAGTGACCTTACCTGCTGTTCCAGCCAGACACTCAGGATTGATGGGTTTTGTTGGCCTCGTCTGCTACAACTACTCCAGCATACAGGTTTTTCCCAACGTGTCCAGCTGCTACTACGGGTAAGAGTTGCAGCACTGTGAAGGTGACAGCACAGAAAACAAAGCAGAATGAGATCCACAAAACAAAACAGAATCCATGCTGCCAGAGAGACAAGCTGATAGGACCACAGCAATCCCAGATACCACGCTAGGTAGAAAACTCTTTGATCCCACCTCCTGTTCTCCACCCTGACATCAGCTCCTGTAGTGGTTTTTTACAATAAAATTGTACACTAGTTCACCTAGCACTTTGCAAAGTGGTAAGACACAGCCTCCTTCAGAGCATTTACACCTGTCTCCTTTGGCCTAAATCACAGTCATAGAATCATTTGGGTTAGAAAGCACCTTTAAAGGTCATCTAGTCCAACCACCCTGCAATGAGCAGGGACATGTTCAACTAGATCAGGTTGCTCAGAACCCTGTCCAACTTGGCTTTGAATGTTTTCAGGGATAGGGCATCCACCGTGTCTCTGGGCAACCTGTTCAGTGTTTTTGCTTTCAAGCACAGCTGTTTATTTGCAGAAGAACTGCACAAGAGGCCCTCTGCATCTGAGACAAGCTGAAATTATGCACCAGAAAGATGTGCTTGCATACCTCTGAGCTTTGATTCTCTCTGGGTTCATATGCCACTTCCCAGAAGCAGTGTAGAGTTTTGGGGCTCTTTATTTTTTTCTGTCCCCCAGCAAATCAGCTTGTCATCACAGCTTCTGAACAAATGGTCTAAGTGGACAGCACTAGTAAGTATCTCATAATTTAAAAGTGGCAGCTGCAGTTACACAGTGATACTGGCAGCCTTTTATCTGAATGATAATTTCCTGTCCTTTGCTACCTTGCGCTTCAGTCAGCTGGAATGTGGGGAAAGGCCTGATGCAGGAAAGGCCTGATGCTGGTCAGGCATGTAGTTAACAGCAGCTCTCTGAGAGATCACAGAGCAGCCCAAGCATGCTGCACAGTCATGTAAGGCCTGACCTCCACCGAGCTGGTGAAAGTTGCAGGAAAGGTTTGAGAAAGCTGGCTGTACCATGGGGCCAAAGGACTAAGGCTCCCCCTAGTTGGGTGTGTATGTGATCCCACAACAAAATTCATTGCCAGTAGAAGAACTTATTGACACTGGTCCCCCTTAAGAATGAGATAAAGTGCAAGTATTCTGTCTTATAGGAGTAAGGGATGTACAGAAATGCACTGTATTTGGCTCAGTCTAGACAGACCCTTTGAATTCATTATAGGCAGTACTATACAGATTCTGCTTGATCCACAGCTGTATTTTGATTTGCATCCTTGATTTGACAGTCCCTGGGGGTCAAGTTCTGAAACCTTCAAACCTTCTCAGCAACAATGGAGAAGGAGCACAATCTGAAATGTTTAGTCCCCGGTTTTTTTGGTTGGTTGTTTTTATTTTTAACTGCATTTTTGTGCCAGCACTAGGTAACATAGAGTCTCAGAGTCTACTGCTAGCAGCAACAACTCCAAACACTAAATCTGTAAACCCTGTAACCCCTCTTAACTGTGAAGGTGACAATTCTTTTCTTCGTGTTGCAGCCACCACACAGAGCTGGCTACCCATACTAGCCTTGGTTTCGGTCTTACTTGGCTTGTTCCCAGCATGAGTGTCACCGTGGTTTAAAAATAGCAGCTGTTAGTTATCCAGCATTGTAAATGTGCTGGGCATTGAAGGGGTGATTTGAAACAGTGCAATGCTTTCCTTTGAATTGCTCTTAAAGTAAAAGTTACAGGAAGTTTAGTCACTTACTAGTTTAACTTGTGGAAAACCCAAACCAGAAGGGTTCTTAAGTCAGCATTTTAAATGCTGGATACCCCAGACTTGACCCAAACAGGTCAAGTCAGTGATGCTTCTTTATATGCATTTAAAAAGCCCAGCTGTAAAGCTGTATCAGTGACCCAGATAAGCTGTTTTGTCTTTTTAAGAGCCTGAGCACTCACAGTGTTTGATTCAAGCAGTGGGGAGCTCAGTGTGCTCAGCCCCCTGCAGAATCAGACTACCTGTCACTTAACTTAATCTTCTCAAAATTACACATGCTGACTGGAGAACCTGTGCCCGCAGCACACTGTTACATTAAAATTGACAGGTAGGGTGAGGTGACTGTAACAGGGAATAAAGTCATGAGAGTAATTGTTTTTGTAATGAATATGTCAGCTGACCCTATATAATTTTGTATGAAATCTGTGTACCCAGTTTCATTACTTTTATGTCATTTACCTCTTGGTTTATTTTTACATTTTTGCCTCCTTCCCTGAGGAATATGGATCAGAGCTGGGGATTTCTGAAAGGCAATTTTTATATTTCTTTTATGGGAGAAGAGAAGGAAGGCAGGCGGGGACTGAGACTGCATGCAGTATTGTTCAGTTAGAGCCAATTTGCTTTTGTTAACCCTTTTGAGATTTCACAGGTTTTCTGTGAATGATGCAGTTTTATGGTGGTCACTCAGCAATTTACAGCTGCTACTAAGCTGGGTTTGGGCACTTTATATTAACTGCAGGGTGAAACTTGGGCCACAGAGACAGAACAGCACCAGCAGCTGGCTGCTACTTACCATCTTATTCTGTATCGTGAATGATAGCCTGGAAGACCTGCCCCCAGTTCCTGCATTTATTTAATGCCCCACTCATAAGGTTGCAGGGCAGCCTGACCCCTTTATTCTGACACGTTTTGCTGAGCTGAGTGGGCACCATCACATGTGCTTTATCCCATCCGCCCTGCCAGGATTCCCACCCACCACACACATCCCTCCATGCCAGCAGCAGCCTTGAGCTGGCCAGGAGGTGCACCACAGACTGGACCCTGTGGAAAAAGTCTGAAGCAAATAGTTCTCCCTTTCTATTCACTATTCAGTGGCTGATAGGACAGTCTCTGCTGAGAGCGTCTGAGCACACCTTTCCCAGCCACTGGGAGCCTCAATTGCTCTGTCTCCTCCTTGCTTTCTGAGAAGGGGTTAGTTTTGGGTCATAACTCTGGGAGACATGTCAAAGCTGCAAAACCCTCAGTAGTTCCTGCTGACTTTCTTATGCAGCTCTCTGCCAAGTGTGCCAGCTTTTGTGACAATTGATGTAACCCGTTGTCATTGGTTTAACCTGGCAGGCAGTAAACACCACACAGCCACTTGCTCACTCCACCCCCCAGTGGGATGGGAGAGAGAACTGGGAAAAAAACCACATTTTTTCATGAGTTGAGATAAAAGTTTAGTAGGACAGAAGAAGGAAGGCATAATAATAACAAAAACAATAATAACATACAAAACAAGCGATACACAATTGCTCACCACTTGCCAACCAATGCCCAGCCAGTTCCTGAGCAGTGGCCCCAGCCAGCTTTCTCCCTAGTTCATATACTAAGCATATTGCCATATTGTATGGAGTATCCCCTTGGCCAGCTTGGATGAACTATCTCAGCTGTGTCTCCTCCCAGCTTCTTGTGGCTCCCAGCCTATTTGCTGGTGGGGTGGTATGAGGAAAAGTCCTTGACTTAGAATAAGCACTGCTTAGCAACAACTAAAACGTCAGTGTGTTATCACTATATTGTCATCCTCAATCCAGAACACAGCACTGTACCAGCTACTAGAAAGAAAATAATCTCTATCACAGCAGAAGCCAGGACATCCACGCATGGCCTGTGTGTAGGCATTTGTTGATGGCAAAATAGTTTTAATTTGGGATTTTCTATTTTTTTTTCATTTAATCCCAGCTAACTCAAATTTCTAATCACTGATGAGTAAATAGCCAAACTGGTAAGTAAACAACTTTCCTTCCCCTTTTTCAGACTTCATTTAGGCCAGACTTGTCTCTTCGCCCTGCCATGTCTCACCTCCCCTTACTTTTGCCACAGGCCACACTCAGTCTCAGCTCCTTCAGTGAGAAAAGGGGTGGCACAGGACACTGTAGTCCTGTGTGTAATGGTTTCTATCCGCTACTCCCCTTTTTTGTACCTGCTCCACTGTGAGTTGTCCGCAGGCCACAGTCCTTTGGCATGGGTCACCCAGGGACCACAGTCCCATCGGGAGTGCACACCTTTGGAATGGAGCACCTCCTTTCGAGAGTGCATCTCCAGCTGCATGTCTCCTCAGATGTGTCCAGCTCTGTCTCCTCCCCCAGCGACTGCTCGTGTTTCTTAAATACACTTGAGCAGAGATGTCATGTCTCATGTCCTCCCCTGACTGGCAGAAAGTTTAATGGCGTGCACCATTTTCGGAGCCAGGTGGCACCATCTCAGTGACTGGCATGATGGAGGCCATGGCCTTCTCCCGCACCAGCAGCCCTTGTCGTCTGAAATGTGTATGCCCAACACAACACCATGTGGATGCTAGTGTAAATTAACTGGGTGCTCGTGCATACTGGGCACTCATGCATGTACTAACAGGGTGTTTGGGTATAAATAATTTGGGCATTCATGCATGAACTAATTGGATGCTTATGCAAAAATTATTGGGCATTCATGCATAAATTAATTGGGCACTCATGCATTAATTTATTCAGTGCTCATGCGTGAACTAATTTAGCACTCACACAAGAACATAGCAAGCCCAGCAATTTATGGCCTACACATCACTCCTCACCTCTGCAAGGCACATATCAAAGAACTCTTAGAATGTTAATCCAATATGAACTCTTTCAACATCATCACAGTCTTAGTGTACATCAGTTATAAACTCCACTCTTCCTTCCTTTGGATCATATAGTAGGGATTAATACTGTAGCAGCACACTTACTAAAATGTCTCTCCTCCATCCTGACCAGTGTGCTAGAGAGATTAACATCACAGTTTGGTTATATATCTGTATATGTATACAGACCACATCCCTGGACCAGACTTCAGCAGTTAATAGTGCAACAGTGTGTGCGTATGCATGGTAAAATTCCATCCACTCTTCCCTGGGAACCAGATGAGGGACTCATCAGCTCAGTCTGGGCAACATGTTATGTGTTACAAAACCCTTTCCTCTGGGGACTAGAGTAATTAACAGTAATTCTGTTAATGCTAACACAGTTTGAATATATATTCATCACAAACTTCACCCGCTCATCTCTGTGGACAAGACTATGGAGGTTAATATGGCACATGCTGATTCCAACCTTCTCACTTTTTTTCTGCAAAATACATTATCCAGCAAACTCCAATAGTTCTAATATATACCGATTATAAACTCCACCCATCACCCCTGCGGAGCTCTATCAGGGTTAGTGTTTCATCATAATCTGAGTACTTGCTAACAAGTGTTAGGACTTAACTCTTCAAAACAGCCAGTCAAGAACATAATGGGTGTTCAGGTTATTTACTGTGCTTAGCATAGAGAAGCAGACAATTAAGAGTGTACAAGCAAAAATTACCATCACTGTTGAAGGTACCAATAGGGTCCTGAGCTCAGTAGCTATAGGGCTTCATTTACATTCAGAATGGGGAGGGGGAGTGAACAGTGTTGATATGCAAGCAGCATAGGCATTTCCCCATTTGGGGAGAAAGGTAACACACCAAACGGCTTTGCTCTCAGTTGCTTTCCTCCACAGCTGTAACAACATTAACTGAGTTATGACCTTTTTGCTGCGCTTGCAGTTGCTTAACTCACAGCTCTGGATTTCTGCCCCACTTCTATCCTATACACCTTTTCCTGCTGGAACATCTGTTATTCCCAGCATGTAGGGTGGGAGCACTGAGATTTTTCAGTCCTCTATGACAAGGATGAACATAAAACTGGTCTCTGAGCATTTCCTGTGGAACTAATCTCACATCTCTCTTCTAGCATGCTTCCCCCAGTACAGTATCTGTAGGTTGCTCCTTGATCAACAGGACATCCCACCAACTCATCAGCTGATGCTAGAGGAGCAGTAGCAAGTGTTTAGCCGTCAGAGCTTTGGGGCTGTATGGTTAGGTGTTCACCACTTTTGTAGGTTTTAGTCTCCAAAGCCAAAAGTGGCATCCCACAAGCTCCATCTTCCTAACACCACCATAGCTACTGCAGGGACATCTCTCAGGAGTAGTGGCTGTAAATGTCCTGCATTTCTGTAATTTTGCACTTAGAAGAGGATTGCCAAGTGTTCTCACAGTTGGGAGCAATGTTCCCACCTCTGCAGTAAGTGAGGCTGCCTTTGTTTGCCATCAGCTCTCTGCTACCAAAACCCTGCAACTTATGCCCCACAGGATGGTCAAGCATGAATTAACAGGGCCCTCATGTTTGAACTTATGGGGCATTCATACATCAGTTAATTGGCCTCTCTTGTGTGAAATGAATGGGCAGTCATGCATGAATGCAGTAGACCCTGCACTTCTTGCCCAGTACAGCATGCAGAGCTCTTCAAATGGCAGGATCTGGTAGGTAGGATTCGCACTGGTTTCCCCAAATCCCAGACATGCACACTGTCTCTCAGAATCTCACAGGAAGCTCCCTGTAGCCTGAGCTGAACCTCCCAAATTCAACTGAAGAGGTGGGCATGGCCAAAACGCAAGAATGGTGACATGACTACTTTTGTGTCATTTTGTGGGTCAGGCCTTTTCTGGCTTGGAGCTGAAAATAAAAGCCTGGGAACTCCCAGCAGCACAGGCCCTACAACACGTCCCTGAACCCTGTGCAGTGTGTGAGAAGGCAGCAGTATGTCCGTCTTCCACTGGCTGCTTACTGCAGTGTTTATTTAAGAGTTTTCAAGAAGAAGTCAATTACTCATCAGCTGTAAGGAGATTAATCATGGTTCTTTATTCACATGGCATATCAACACTTCTCTTTTATTGCCTCCCTAGGGCTGCGACCTCACATTTAAACTAACAGGATGAAATATAGCCAGGCTCACACTGAAGTACCTCCACATAGCCGCTGTTGCTATTGTTAATGATTCACAAATGGAGCCTCCAAACAGGCTTGCCCTTTCTCTCTTGCACTATCCCCTAGACAACTTGTTTAAGGAAGAAGTAAATAAAGGCACATTTACAACAATGACAGATCCCTGCCATGATTTCTGCCTCCAATTTGTAGGGCAGAAGGAGAGCGTCCCCTTTTTTCTCCGCATTTGTCTTAGACCCTCCCTTTCCAAAGCCTACATCTCCAGAGGAGCTGGTGTGCCATGCAGAACAAGCTTGCTTTAAAGCCTAGTGAGATAAGCTGCTGATTGGGAGTCTCTACTGGAGGAGGAATTGCTGAGCATGAGGCTGGAGGAAGCTGGAGGAGAAGGAGTCAAAGTTATTTGCCTGATTCTTCCATCGTGTAACTCTTCAGATGTGCCTTTTGGGAACAGTGCAGTCAGTGCTGGCATGCACCAGTACTTGACAGTATTCACAGCACTGCTATTTTTCTGGCCTTTTTGCCTGGCTCTGAATTATGCTAGATCACCGTTTAGCTTCAGGGGACAACTCTGCAGCAGGTTTCTGTAACAGGTTTCCCATTCCATCTCTGGGCCCTGGAGAACAGGACTGATAGAAGACAGCCAGAGCATTTCCATCTGTGTCTAATAAGTGATGTGGGACAGAGCCCAGGGGCTGTGAAGCCTCTGTAGAGCCATGCTGAGTGGTGCCTGCTGAGAACCAGCTCCAGCATGTCCCTAAGTGGCCTGAGCCTGACCATTCCTTACACTTTAAAGCTTGCAGCTCTCAAGCTTGCAGTCAAATTTATCTTTAAATAAAGCTGGAAGTTTCACTTGCTTGTAGGCAGATGGTAGAGGTGAGGAAGGGGCAGATCTGTAAATAAACTCTTGGGATGTTGGAGCATCTACAAGATCTGTCTGCTTCTTGTTCCCAGTGTTGGTGATGAGTGGAGCTGAGGCATTTCAGTGCTTGAGAGCACCAAGCAGCAACAGGCAGACAAGCAGTAAAGCTGGGGGCACGTTTGTAAACTGTAGCTTGCAGAGTATTAATCTCCACATTGCTCCAGTAAACACAGTGTTGTGTTTTGCATCCAGATTATAAATGCAGTAACCGATCTCTTCTCCAGGGCTTCGGAGGGCAGAACCGTGGAGGTACCATACAGAGGGGATGTGGAAAACACCATCCTGGACATCCTCGGGGGGCTGCGCTCCACCTGCACCTACGTGGGAGCTGCCAAACTCAAGGAACTGAGCAGGAGAACAACGTTTATCCGGGTCACCCAGCAGCACAGCCAGGTCTTCTCTTAGCCTAGGACTACGGGGCTGGAGAGAGGGGTGAGGGAAAGGAGCAGGAAGGGCTGCTGTTTTCCTTTGCTTTCTCCTCCATGTTGTGTTAGTGGCAAACTTTCCTCTCTCTCAGAATGACAGTGTCATAGCCATTGGAGAGGCTATGGCTGGGATTTGGAAGGGGAAGGGCATGCTATTAACACGGTGCCATTGGTTTAAAATGCAATAGCCTCATCTTTTATTGTTGTGCCTATCTTATTTTTTAATCAACATTTCTTTACCTGTTTTTTCCCTCTCTGATAAATAGCTGATGAAACCTCAATTAACAAGGAATTGGCTTGTACAAACGTGGCTGTTAATGCTTGCAGACATTCACACATTCCCTTTTTTAAGACTGACCTGTCAGCTACCACCACTTCTGGCAGTGCACCCTCTAAAAACTGCAGGCTGAGAAAGAAAAAGATGCAAGTAATTGCATGGAGAAATAAAAAATCACATTCTGTTAATCTTTGTTCTGCCCAAAGAGTGGGTGTTAGTGGCACAGCTGCTAGCCTGCAGAGTGTCAGAGGTGGATGAGGCCTGGCTACTGGTGGCTTCTTAACGTGATGGTAAAAATGCCAGATCTCTTTTCCTTCTCAGTTCACAGGGCTAGCATTGCTATTCTTACTTAAATCTCCCTATTCAATGGACTTGCCTCTTCAGAGAAGCTGGCATTGAATGTAGCAAACCCGTGCTGGCCCCCTGTCCCCATCTACGGAGATCATTCAGGAGAACACTTTTCAGAGCTTGCCTGCTTTTTTGTGAGTGCAGTTACTGAATTACCTGGGTTTCTGCTTTTACCTGCTCTCTGTGGACAGATTTTTAAGACATTAAAACTTGGAAACTGTAACCCACCAGGGGGGGTTTTCTTGCAGCCCTCCCTGTTTCCTTGCCTGTTCACATCCATTTAGCAAAGATGTACAAATGCTGTGCTGTGCATTGCCTGTGGCCAGGTGAAAGAGGCCAGAGAGATCAAATAGACTCTTGGTCATTTGGTACCACTCCTTTGCAGTCCTTGACACCATGGAAAGCAAAAGAGCTTTTGGCAGAACAGCTTGATTGATTGCAGGACACTGGCAGGCTGAAATGGAGTTAAAGCATTTGCTCCAAAGGCAGTAATGAATGTTTAAGACTCTGGGTAACACTTCAGTAAAGTGTAATGGCCTGCTCATTAATTGATAAATCACAATGAAATTTCTTTGGAAATACATGTTGCATCCACATGAATACTACAGTATCTTGTTATGGTAAGTGATGTAAAAGTGAGCACCAATGAATTCATAATGCTTGGCCACTTACCTTAAACTGCTGCTGAGATCATAATGTGGCTGATGTTACTTCAGTACTCCAGAGTCTTACTTTCCCCTCCTGTAGACGTCTGTGGAAAGTGGCAGGCTTCTTTTGAAAAGCAAAAAAGTGATCTGTAGAAAAAGGAATAGCAAAGAGAAACTCTAGAATTAAACTCATACGCTGGACTGCTCAAAAAGCCATGCACAAGGATTGGTACAATTGACCATGTCAAGGAGCAAATCTAGGCCACAAGCCGATCCCTGGTGATTTTGAACTGTGTTCTGCACATTAGAAAAAGCACAGAATATCTTCTAAATTGCCTGGTATTTTAAATGTCTTCCATTTAACATGTAGGACATACTTCTTAGTTGTGGGATGACCCCTTCCTCTGCTTTGGAGGTGAATAAGGGCCTTGATGTGAGCACAGGTTATGCTTGTGCTGGCTTTAAGGACTGTTTGTCCTGCTCACGTATCATAAAGAAATGTGAATGCAGAAGAGAAGCAGGCCTTATGAATACAGACCCTGATCTCTCTTCCCTCCAGCCTGGAAGCATCATGTTAAGAAGATGCCAGGCCTCTTTACCATAAACGCCGCCATGAGCCATATACTGCTCTTACCTGCACTAAGCCCAGAGTACAGGCAGTATGACCTCTCTGCATCAGTACGGCTGTAAGACATCACTCTTCCTTTATTGATGTGATGTAAAGGGTAGAGGGTACAAAAGACAGCAGACACCTCCTTCAGGAGTGGGGTTAGACCATCATGGTGCAGGCCTGACCACAGGTGGGTCTCCACACTTGTGCCTTCATATGTGGGAAGTGCAGCATTCTGCTGGTCTCATGCCCACTCTCACTAGCGCTTTTCTACTTTTTTTAGCTACATTTCTAAGTGGATTTAAGAAATACATATGCATATAAATATATATATATATTTGTAAACATTTTTTTAAAAGATCATATGCACGCCAAACTGAGCAGGTTCATGATGTGTCTTCAGAACAGTTTCTTTTCCAAAGGGCAGGTGATGGGGGCAAGGGGAGGCTGCCTCTCCATGGATGTGGTAGATGTGGAGCCCCTGCCCTGGGGCCACTCTTACACCTGCTTTCCTTCCCTTCCGGCACATACCTCTGATCAGTGACTAATAGGAAAGGAGAGGGATAGGCTAATTTTATGTTGTCCCCCAAATTCTTCAGGCTGTGAACAACATTGATGCCACGAATAGTGACTGATAAAAGTTTTGACTTGGGGTATTTGGTTTTCTGAATAGCAGCTCTTACCATCCTTTTGATAAGCAGCACATTTTCTTTCATTTTTTCCTCTCTCCACAGTGAGCAGGAGAGAGAAATGGGCTGCAGAATGGCTGAGCTGGTGGCATGTCTGCATCTTGCCCAATTGTATGAGTTTTGTTCAGGGATAACCCCCGACTATGTCAGCGCTCACCATTGACTCTGTACATGTCCAGCTCTCAAGCTGGAAAATGGGAAAAAAAAAAAAATGTGTCCTCCTTTAACACCCAGTTTTGTGCTGCAGTAGTTGCCCTTATCTTCATTTAGACCTAGGTCCTGTACCCTGCTCAAGCCCACTGCCACTCCCACAAGGAACTGAGGCAGAGGGATCTGGGAGCACACTATGCCTGGCAGGATGGTCCGAGCCAAGACCACAATCACTGACAAATGCCCTGTGCCATTTGTGGATCTACCTCACCTGCCCATCTAACCGGGTTCTTTGTTACTTGGTGTCCTTCTGTGGGAAATGAAATTTGTAAGCACTTAATAATGCTTAATGTTGAGTGATTCTGCATAACCAGGTCCTCTCTAACCCTACCACCCCGAACCCATCCTGTCTAGAGGAATGCTGTGAGTGTGATAGCCTGTGCTGTAGGCCAAGGTCATACCTGCTTCCCCCAGCCAGGCAATGGTTGAGCACCCAAGAGCAGTGTTGAGGTATGGCCCACTGGCTCCACAATGATTTAGTTTAACACACCAAAGACCTACAAGCAGGGATGCTGAAAATGGCAACATTACATCATTAAAGCAATGCCTGCTGAGTATGTCCACCTCTGGCGTCTTGAAATATAAAGAGACCTATAACACCTCTGCTGCTCCCAGTCCTACTCTGGAGCTGCCTTGCTGCAGCATCTTTCACAGGGTGGGCTCCTGCGAACACAACCTGGCTAACCACGACTGTCCTTGGGGAGGAAGGGCTTGGGAGGAAGGGCTTGGCACAGCAGCAACCTTGCTCACACCTGAGTGACTGTGTAATGGCTGTGAGGAGTGCACATGTAGCCCTCCTTGTAGGTGTGGGACCAGCTGTTAGAGAAGTGGGCCTTGAGCCAGCATCCTGACAGGTGCAAAACAAGCCACACAGGTCTCCATTCTGTGAAAGAAACACATGCCCATCTGCTCATTGGAACAGCCAGCCCCCATCGACCATGAGACAGAGGCTTTGTTTGTAGCTTAGTGCAGCTTTCTTCTCCCTTAGGGCATGGTGGGGTTTGAATGTAGGATGGGAACACCCTGTAAATATGGAGTGTTGTAAGCAGGGTCAGAAGATGCCTCTGTTTGCATTTGGGGGAGCTTTTCTCATACAAAATGTGCCTGTATCTTTCTTTCAGCTAGTCAGTAGTGGGGCTAGAAAGAATGGGGATAAGGAAGAAACAGCAGCTATTAGCCAAGCCCCACTGTGTCAGGACAGGGGCTGGCGGTTCTCAGTCAAGGACACAATAAGAGTTTGAAACCTTTTCTGAACAAAGCACTCCTACTTTATACCTATTGAACTCCACTCACTTGACAGACTTGCTGCTACAGCTTGCTGCCACAGCTTGCTGCCAGTGTATGTACAGTGTCTATCCATCACCTAGGGGATGGTGCTGTTTAGTTGCTAATACCAGTTTTATACCAGAAATTCTTTGCTGAAGGCAGGAGTGCTTTTGCAACCAGTGCCAGGTTTGGTCTTGTGATGAAGAGAGGGAAGGGGGCAAAAAGTAAAAAAAAACAACCAAGGCCCCAGAACAGCAGTTTGCCTTCCACAGCAGCCAGATCCAGCAGGTGGGAGAGGGTTGGCCCTTCCCTGTGGAATGGGAGCTGATGGGGACAGAGGGGCCAAAGCATGTCTCTGCTAGATGCTGGCACAGCTCCATACACCTAAACAGACCACGGACCACCCCCCTGCAGCCTTGGCTTCACTTGTGGTCACCCAGATGTTTAAGCGAGCCCTCCCCAGCATTTCTTTGACACAGTGTTTACTGGTTGAAGTTTTCATACATAAATAAGTAAATCAGAGTCCAAAAGTCCTTGGCGTTGCCTGCAATAACTGTGAAATGCTTCTGTATAATCTCCCAAAAAGAGCTGATGAGCATTCAGTGTTCCCCTGCCCTGCTTGGCCCTGCTGGGATGGCAGGGAGAGCAGTGCCTCCCACCCCTCTGCTGCGACACCCACGCGTGCACTGCGCAATCATTCAAACCGTTCAGAAGTTGTAAATGGAAAGTTTTTGTTATGCAATAAAGAGCTTCACTCTTATGGTCTGCAGAGGGTTTTATGGCCATGGATGGGTGGGTACCTGCATGTTTTGGCATTGTCGTGAATAAACACTCTCAAATGCATTGCCAGGGCACAGGGTGAGGGAGGGAAATTAAATTGGGCAAATTATGTCCCTAGGAAAGCTCTCTCCCATTTAGTCATAACTCATAAAGACAAAACACACGTTTGCAATTGGCACTGTTATTTTATTAGTACGAGTATACTGAAACAATAAACTTGTACTGGTATACAGACAATTTCTTTAAAACAATTTTGTTCAAATTTTGAATCAAACATTGTTTTATTATAATAATGAAATAATTTCTACCTAGAAAACCTGCAAGCACCATCAAAGAAAGGGACCATAAAATTCAATAAACAGACGCGAGTGTATCCTACAAATAGACACACCACCATTAGAAAATAGAATATGAATTCTTCCATTTTTTTTAATATTTGTTTTAAAAAAGCTAGTGCAAGTACAATATTTTACACTGGAATTACAGAGAGTATGCACGCATATGGAAAAAAGTTCTCCTGTCACGATAAAAGCTCTTATCTATGTCTGTATGCACTTAAAATCTTCTCCTCTTTTCAATAAGGTGCAAAACGTTATTCCCTCCCTATTTCTCCTTTGTACTGGCCATGTCAGCTCAATTTCTCCCCAACACAAAGCTGCAATATCCCTTTTACTGGGCCTACGTTAGGAACTACACTGGAAGTGTGATTTGCAACAACCCTCATTAGTAATACCAGACAATTTAAAAAAAAAAAAATTACTTTAAAAACTACTGCTGTAGAATGGCTGGACCTGACTCCGGCACGGCCAAGTGCCACCACCAGCTGCTGCCGGGAGCGGTGACATAGCTAGTACAAAATGATTTTCAGTAGCTCACCCGAACTGAAAAAGGTTGGGAAATTCCCCCTCCCCCACTTTTGTAACACTGTGAAAAGAACAGTGTTCAACAAGTTAATATATTTAAAAAAAAAAAAAAAAAAAAGGAGCAAATACATACATTAGTGAGTTTCAACATTAGCTGACTGTCGTGAAGAATTGTATCTATGCCTTAACAGATTAGTAATTTCGCGAAGCATCCAGCCCAGTGGCCAGGCTGAAGACACAGACTGAGCCACTCACAGCTGCCCCTGGCCCGTTTTTCCCTCAGCTGCCCAGATCCAAACCCGATGGACTGGGACAAGAATTCTGCAGAGCGTGTTCAAAGGAGAGTACCTGGGTCCTGGATTCTTAAAGCAAACACCAGGGTGGAATCCCCTCACCACCAGGTGGGAAGGGGCAGAAGCAGTGCCGCCCAAAGAAGCTGGTGGTCCCAACCCAGCTCCACCCTGGCCGAGGATCTGGGCCCTGAAGTTTCTGCCCATCAGCAATCCCACAGTACATCAACGACAGCTTCAACGAGTGACTTGCACTCGCTGCAAACAACACTTCCAATGCATACCTACTGCGTGGTCAAGGGAAAGGGCACAGGAGCTTTAATTGCTCAAAATAGAAACTAACAGAAAATTAACAACCTTGGATGAAGCCTCCATAAAATCCTCAGTGGAAGACTTGAGTCCTTTCATCTAACAACAAGAAAAAAAACTACAGAAACCTTAGAGACTGTTATTGTATAAATACTACCTGTTGGCTGAATGCACTTCACCGTAACACAGCTGGGGCTGGTTTCTGAGCACCCAACAGTCACTTGTACAGGGCGAGCATTTCTGCCCCATGTGCCTGCAGGAGCTGAAGCTTGGGTTACCTCCAGGGAGGGGGACGAGAGCAGCCTGAAACTTTGCCCGCTCCGCCCTGCCACCGGCTCCCAGATACCCAGCTCATTCTTTGGACAGGAAAAGGACCCCCTTCTCAGAAACTGCTTCAGGATCCTTTCCTTTTGGCTTCTGAAAAACATCAGTCTTGCCATCAGTCAAGACCATCACTGGAAACATGCTCTGTGTGACCAACTGCTCCCGGCAGCTCTGCCAGCAGTGGTGGGGGAGAGGGGCAGTGACAGGGGCTGGAAGGCCAGGTCGCCTCGGGTACCACTCTGCTGCTAGCGCTGGGCTAGGATCCCTTGTTACAAGCACTTCTTGTTCAGGGTTATACTCTTTGGATTTCATCTGGAACAGGAAGTGCTGAAAAAAACATGGAACAGCATCCCCAGAAAGAGGAAAAAAAACGGGACCAAAAGGCTCCAGGTGGAAACTACACAGGTTGTGCTCAGCTAGCAACAGCTCTCCACCCAAGGGCTGGCCTGGCCATGCCTGCTACAGGCACAACCAAGGCCTCCCTCAAAACCAGCCTTGACCTCTGGGCTGCCAAGGGCTCCCTTGGCACAGGTGGAAGAGACTTAAAGCCAAAATACAACTGGAGAGTGAGACTCTAGTTTTGCACAGTAGCCACCCTTTGAAGTGCCTGGTAGCTGCACTCAAGAATTGCTGCTCCAAGGTGTATTTTCAGCACAGGAATAAACAGTGTGAAGCATTGACTCCATTCCCCAGAAATGGGACCCATGTAATACGAACAGAAAATTAAACACAGTTGTTCTTTAAGAGCCTTTGAAGTAATAATTCTTCCTGGCCAGAGCCAATACAAATCAGATCATCTAGACATGACATTTGCTATATACAAAAAACATGTAACTTTCAACCTTTCTCTGCTTTTGTATTTAAAAACTTTTTTTTTTTACAAACAAGGTATGAAACTCACTGTTCAAACAGAGCCATCTCTTTTTCAAACACTGAATGAATCATTCCAACATTCATTTTTCTTTTGTGCAATTTTTTAAAACATTACCTGTACTCCTCAATGTGAGTGCTTCAAAAAAAGTTTCTATTTTTAATAAGCTTCTCAAATTAGGTTTACATCAAAAAATATTCCCACAAGGTATAGTGCTACAAGAAAAGATCCTATCAGTAAAGGTAACACATCTGAAGCGAGGTCGTCTATGTAAAAGAAATTGAACTCTGGAGTAGAGGTGTGCAACGTGTTTGGAATTTCCCTATGGACACAAAGCAAGGCTGTCCTCAGGACAGGGAATCAAGTGAACATGTAGGCATACACATAAAAAAATGCACACATACTCTATTTGTGTGCAGAGAAACACTTCTGCCTGGGGTTTGTGTGCATGTATGCATATCTGCATCAATAAATTCTCATTTTGCTATGTATTACAGGATTTGGGGGAGTAGGAGGGTTGGACAAACCAGAGGAAAGGAAATTACTGCCTCCACTCCGATGGTGCATTCCCCTTGCTTTTCACATCAGCACTGGCCAGAGCCCCTAGTGGACTCTGCTGCTACCTGTGATGATGGGGAGGGAAGAAATGGAAACTGTTTGTACAAGTGCATGCCCCATTTTGCCATTTGTCGAGTTTCTGGGACAGCAGAAGTGTTTCAACAGGCCAAATCCTCTCCACCCGCCCGTGGCTTCTGCCCTGGTGAACCCCGAGATTTTTCCAGCTGCCTGATTAAGGTCAGGATCTGGCCCTGACTGAACCACGCTTCAATTTCACAAAGATTTATACATCTGCTTTACAGCAAGTCCTGAGCAGCCTTTGCTGGCCAGCCCAGACCTCCCACGAGCACATGTGTAAGTGTTTGCAGAACTGGGTCCCAGGTCACGCAGAGCATTGCACCAAGAGCCCTCTTCTTTGAAATAACACTATTAGTGTTTAAAAATATTGACGATACAGGCTTTTTTTTCCTTTTTTTTTTAGCAGTTGCAAGAATTAAGAGAATTTCAGCATTTCCTTTTTACTACTGGCAACACACTGTAAAGTGATATAAATCTCTGCAGAGAGTGTATTTTCACGATAACCAACAGCTACAGTTCATGCTGAGCCTGCTGCTTTTGTATTGCAATCTAAGTGAGATCTACAACGTTTAAACCATGAGATGAAGGAAATCCAAACTTGTCTGTAACATTGTACATCCCTACTCCGGAGCAGTAAAAGTGCTGCTTCTGGTCACATCAGTGTACCACACATACGCCAGCCCCATCCCTGAGTAAAAGGTGTGAAAAGTTTCTAAATGTTCCTTGATTGAAGGGAAACAAGAGTAGTGATGTCACTTCCCCATGCCGAGAAAATGACAGGAACGACAGGTTGAACGAAGCAACAGTGGGACAAAGGAATTAAAGGAATGAAAAAAGGAACATGTGTCCCTCCCCTCCTCCCAACGTCTGTGTCTTCGAGGGAAAGCAAGCCTGAGGGCAACATACAAAATGGTAAAACAGGTCAACAGCGACTCCAATTCGGGTCTTGACCAGAGGACTCGAGGTAAGTGACATCAAACTCAAATTCCCCACAATGTGGCCTAGACAAACTGAAACAATGCCTAAGTTAAACGCTATAAGGAACAGTCACTTTATATATATAGATATATAGATAGATTAGATAGATAGATAAGACAGATAGATAATTTTTTTAGAAATCCCTATAAAGAGGTTCTTGTTTTATTTTTCTTTGCCCTGACTAATTTCTTGGTGATTGTATGCGTTTTGTTGTAAACTAAACAGGCCTGCTACAAAAAGATAGAAAAAAACGGACAAAAAGAAAACTACTGTTAGTTACTATTGCAAAGCGGCTGCCACGCAGAAGAAGCAGAGGCTGAGCTTCCTCCTTCGGCTTCCCCTCAGCATTCCTTTGCTTGCCGGTGGTATTTTGCAGTTGCCCCAAGGATCGATGGTGCTTCCTGGGCCTGGGGACTTGTTGCAAAGGATGCTCAGTGCCGGAGGGAGAGGCAAAGCCCCGCCTTGCAAAGAACTTGGGCCCCAGGAGGACTTTTCTCTCCCTGATGGGAGCCAGCTCTTGTCTGCGTGTTGTCCAGGCAGAGGGCGGCACTCGGCCGTATGGTTTAGTGCTACTCTCTGCCTGGATGTCATGTAGACATGAATATATCTTTTTTTTTACTTTTTTTTTCTTCCTGGATCTTTTTAAACATCAAACACAGAAAGGGTTCGTGTTTCTTGGGGCAAGGGATCTTTTACCCTTAGTATGTTTAGGGGTCTTTCTGAGGGGGGAGGACAGGGAGTTATTAATAGGGGGAAAAAAAAGATAGAAAAAGAATTCAAAAGAGAAAAAAAACAGGGGAAATCAGAAGTTGGTATGAGATCTAGCTAACACCACACGGGTGAGTCTAAGTTGGCACGTAAAGTATTGCACATCCTAAAAAGCCAAAGCATGGAAAGGGACAATTGTTTGGAAAGAACCAGTTATTTCAGAATTCCTCAGTCTGAAATACAAGCACAGAACTAATACATTCCTATTGCTCCAAATGTATTTATTTTTTTTTTTTTAGTGTTAGTTGAATAGATCCAGTCAGTTTAATAGCCCCTGCTTCCTTATTAAACACAAATGTGTATGGTTTTCTTGAGATTTCTTTTTTTCCAAGTACACGTGAAGTACAGAAATAGTGGTACAACTGTGAACTAAAATCTGTAATTCTTTTTCTTCCTTTACCACCAAAGCTTAAAAACAAAACAGGAAACAAAACAAAACAATAAATTGCAAGTGCCCTGAGCAGAGTATATGGAAGATTAAGCAACTTCTCTGAGCAGAAATATTAACAAATAAGCACTAACTAAGCTGTGTGATTGTGAGAAGAAACCCACTCAGCTATTTGGTAGCCTGCCGAGAGGTTAATAAAATTCAAGGAAATTCAAAAAACGTTTCAAGCTATTTTAAAAGTATTTCAACTTTTTGGTGCACCCCAGAATATGGTATAAAAACAATTAGGTCTGGTGTGAGCTAAATTTCAAGTAACAAGTAACAAGAGTCAAAGCTGGGGTATGGGGTTAACATTTCTTCTCTTAAAGAAAAGCACTGTATTTTAGGGGAGAGGGAAAACAAGATTTTAAATAATTTTTTTTTCAGTTTAGGTTACTGCACTTTTATTTCCTTTTCTCCCTATGAGTACAGCTTCTTCAAAACTACCTGAAGGATGCGAACTCGCCAACCAAAAACGACGACACGAATGCTTGCTCACGGAGGGCCCAAGCGCAATCCCAGTGAAATCAATGGGATCTTTCTAGAGGCAGCAACAGGCTTTAGCGCTCAGCCCCAATGTACTTCATACTTGCACCTCCCGAGGCTCGTGCAGGAGGTTGGGTGCACAGCACCTCAAAGGATCCGGCCCTACCTGGGGAAAGAAAAGACTGAACAGCATGAATCCCCCCCTCCTACTTGGTTTGTACCAAACTCTTGAAATGTCGCCTTTCCAATGGAAAATGATGCAATTAAAATAACAAATAATAATAAAATAACAATAGGTTTGTTTTCAAAACAAACAAACATCTTGCTTACTTATAGAAATGTTTTTTGTGGAAAACTCTCTCAGCAAGTCTGAAGAAAAATTCTCAGAGGTGTCCCGGTAGGACCTGGTTCTGTGTGGCAGATACGGTAGAAAGATCAAAAATGAACTCTGAAAGGAACATAACCCTATGAAATGGCCTAAAGCGTAGGCAGGTTAGTGAGTAATTGCTACATTTGTTTATGCTCTTTCAGACCCCCCCTCCCCACAACATTATTAGGTAAAAACTGCAGGAATACCACACAAATGATAAACTCAAGATGTGCAAATTGCAAGATTCTTTAAAGTCCATCTTTTTCAAAAACACTGGACAATGATTTTTTTTTCCTCTTTCCTTTTTCCTTTCTCTTATTTTTTTTTTATTATGTCAGCTCGCATATGCCTTTAACTCTTTCTCAAGCATTAAAGTTTAAAAAGTGCCTCCTATTAAGTAGTCCTTTGTGGACAATGACTGTCACATACTAATTCAATAATTCACATTCATCCCTTTGAAACCACATTAAAACTTTCAGCATCTTGCCTGTGAGAAAACTTTACATAGTTGCATGTAGTTACAGTGTTGAAGAGATTTGTTTGTTTGTTGTTGTTGCTTTCCGAGCAGATTAAAGTGATATACAGTACATACTGAGTGTTAGACCAGGATGCTCAGCAATAAAGTGTGAACAGCATTTTAAGTGCTTAAAGACATTCTAGGTTCATCTTCAACAGCGGATTCCTGTGTCACACCGCAATTTGAAAAAAGTGGCACCAGTTGTCCATAACCATGAACTAAAACCAGTACTAGAGTTAAAGACAAAGATTTGCAACCTAACTGCAAACAATGGATGCCTGTGATCTCAAAGGGGCAGTATGCGTCTACCTTGTGGAAGCAAATGTCAATGGCGTAACCCGGTCGATTTGTCTAACACTGCACAGAAACAGAAGTGAGCCTGAGCCAGGCACATCCACAGAGCCAGAGGCCTCCTCGTGCACACCCACACACACACCCACGACACACGCACGCACCCACCCACCACCCCCACCGCCATGAAGGAAAAACTTGCAGGGCGACCGGTGCAAGAGTCCGTACAGCCTCCCCGTCTGCTGACTCTGGGCAATGGAACTGCACTAGCAAGCAGAAAGGAAATGTGGTGTGGCAGTTGCTTTAGGAATAAAAATCAGTGCAGTCAGACCCCATGGGGGGAAAAATATATATATACATATACACACACACAAATATATATATATATATATATATAGTAGAGCCTTGAGTAAGAGTTGGCTTGTTGTTGAAAACATCAGAGACTGTCCGATCCTTTTCACTAACACCCATGGGTTGTGTTCACCACCTGGGGTGAGGAAATCTCTTCACCAACTCTCCATAGAGCGGCTGTCCCGCCTCGAGGTTAGCATGCACCCACACACACACACATACACGCACGCACGCGTGCACCCCACGTGTGACATACACCTCTGCTACAGTTCCCTTCTCCTCACCTCCCACCCCCCCCAAAAAAAGACTAGAACAGGAACCAAAACAACAAAACAAACAAACAAAAAAAAACCCCAAACACAAAAAAAACAGCGACAAAAAGAAAACAAAATCACAGCTGGACCCTGTCCTACACGAGGTGTTAGAAAACAGGAGCCATGACAACACATTCATTTCCACTAAGGGTGTGTGAAGCAGATACTGCCCCTTCCGTAGCTTTCGATAAACCTAGTCACTGACAAACACTTGTGGAAAAACATATGCACCAGTCTCCTGCATAATACCAGCTGCAACTATAACAACAAGGTTATAACATAAACCTAAAATAAGATGATAACATGTAAATACTGGGTTATTTAGTCTACAGTACAGTAATCTGGATAAAAATGACAAGGGATAGCCTAATTTCCTTTCCCCAAACAACTTTTACTTTCCTACGTTGGATCGACCTTCAATGCAAATCTTAACCTCCTGAGGAATAAAAGAAGGCTTGGGAAGAGTCAAAGGTGGCTCCTCTTCTGATTTCTCTAGTTTTCGTGTTTCGGGGGCTGACCACCTCCTCTTCCTCGTTGCCGGGGGCTTGCTGGGTTCTGTTTTGGTGAGCAAAGGTGCTGCAGGCAATCCTATTTTGTCCGGAAACTTCAGTTCACCATTCTCAGCTAACATCTGTGCGCTTCCCTGATTAATCCCGTTTTCCTGCTCCGCATACCTGTGTCTACTTCCAGCTAGACTGTCATTCTTTGAATGCTTCAGCAAGATACTAGCTGAGTCCATGGGCTGGCCCTTTTTAATAGAGCCATTCTTCAGGTTCTTGAGCGTGAGCGATATGCAGACGTCCCCCACCGAGAGTTTGGAGCATGGCAAATCAAAGAGCTGGCTGGTTCTCTCAGGGCAGCAGGATGACCAGCCTTGTCCAAATACAAAAAAAGGGTATTCTACCAAGACTTCCACGCTGACCTGCAGAAAAAGAGGGGACAACAGAGGGAGATAGAGGGAGAAAGAGGGGAAAGCGTGAGATCAACCCATGTGCCCTCACACATGTGCACAGCAGGCAGCGCTTGCCACAGGGGAGAGGGATAAAGCTGGAATTGCAAAGGTGCTGCTCAGTTCTCCAAAATCAGTACATTGACCACCAGATTTCAGGCCTGTCCTTGTCACACGAGTGTTAATGGTTTCTCTGAGCTCAGCGTTTCTTAACACAAGACCTCAGTGGGAATCAAGCTTTACATTTATCCAGACACTCAGAGAGGTGTAAGAAGCAAAACAGCTTTGGTGTCTGGCAAACTGTTCCCCACCATCCCTTTGTGGTACCTAGAGCCTGTAATCCAAATCTAAAGATCCTTTCCAACCAGAGGATGGCTCAAGGGAAGCTCTTAGTTCTGACACATGATTTCCTAAATGATCACAGGAGTTTCATCCTCACCTCTGCCCGAGAAAGCATACACTTACCACTGTGAAATAGCTGAAGACACGCTGAGTTCCAGGGGAAGGCTGTGAGTATGGTCAGAGTTGTAGCCATAAGAGCAGCCAGCATGAACCTGCCTTCCCTGAGCAGTCCTGTTACCAGTCCAGTTTCTTCCCTTCTCACATCTGGTCTTCTACTCTGCAGCTGAGTTCACCTCCTGCACTCCCTCAGGAAGAGGATCATCTCTCCTCCTCCTCCAGTTCCTGCACTGTGTCTCCTTTTCTGCACTGTGTCCCCTTTTCCCCACTTTAAAAAACACATCCAGTTAGGAATCCTATCTAACCATCTTACAAGGAGCTGCCATAGCCAAAACAGACCAACAACAGGTGCCCACTCCTCCCTGACCTTGCAAGTGCTGGGCCTTGAGGTCCCAATGTGATGAAACACCTAAATACTGACTTATCTTTGCATATGGCAGCAGTCCAGCACTCACATGTGTGGTGCTGCATCTATAGGCTCAAACACTTCATGTGGGCTCATGTGATTCACAACCCACAGGGCTGAACCTGCACCCTCTGCACACCACAAAGAGGGCAGGAAATTCTGACTAATACTTCTTTAAAATTTGGCACATTTTTAACTGCTGCGTGTAACACCAATGAGGTCTGCAACTGTAAGAGGGTGGCTTATGCTGACAACAGATATCCCCTGCTCTGCTCCCAAGGGCCTCATGTCCTCTGGAGCTCTTCTCAGGCATGGGGGCAGGATGCCACTTGGATTCTATAACCCTTATTTGGTAGGGGCGAAAGGGCAGAAAAACACCTGAATACATGTGCTCACCCCATTTCTGAGCCATTCAGGAGGCGTGTAGTATACCAGTTGCCTGGAGACCCTTCCCTCTCCAGGATCGTGGACTCACTTGAAAGGAACATCACACAAGGCTTGCGAAACCACCTCTCACCTTTGGAAACGAGTAATGCTGTCATACCCAGCATGGCTTTGTATCGTTAAAAATACTTTTCAACATTAAGGAATAGAAGCAGCCGGAGATGCACACTGCACTCCAGTGTCCCAGCACATCTGTTCATAATATTAAGTGAGAACCTTGGGATGAAGTTGCATGGCCTGTCTCACAGAAGAGGTTGGACTCTGACAGTACATCACCCAGCAGCCCTGCCACTTCCCTGCTAGTGCTGCTACCCTCAGAGGTGCCCTCCAAGCAGGGCCCGAGGTAGGCCCCCTCACAGCCCACCAGCTCCACAGCCCTTTTGAGCAGGAAATCTTGATCAGGGGTGTCCTACAGCTCAGAGACAGAGGTTGCAGAACCAGGAAATCAATGATTCCCATTGGATGTTGATGGTGCCTTTGACTGGTTAAGCCCATGCCATGCATGCACCAGCAGCCAACTGCAGTTTATGAGATGGTTGATTCTGTTGGAAAAAACCTTATCAAGTCTATAAATATATGCTATGTACTTCTGCAACTAGGCCAACAAACAACAGTGCATCTATTATCCTACCACTCCACCTGCCCAAAATAGTAAGTCAATGTAGAAGGAATTTCAAAAGGAGCAGTTTAGAAGTCTAAGATACCCCACACTGCATCAAATTTAAGCATATTAAACCTCTTCTGACCAGGCCTGTTTGACAACAACCAGCTATGCATGTGGCAACAGTGAAAAGGGACCTGACTATAGGCCTGGTTTAAACTTTGAATTATGGAGAAAGTGGGAGAGGTAACCCTGAAAACCCCATCTCTTTGTGATGCTGGATAGAAACACTCGAGCACCAGGATTTGCAGAAATATTTGGCCAGAGTTTGGGATCCTATTTCATATATATATGCATCTCAGTCTGGCTGGGGTCTAACTTGGAGAAGTAGTGAGTATCCAGCATCTCACGTGGACTTAAATGGAAACTTCTGTCTGCACAAGAGCTGTAGGCTTTTCTCCAGGCACGGATTATCTGGTGGACGCAGCTTTCTCCTTTATATTGCTATTTCTCTCCTCTTTCTTTCTTCCTTCCCTCCTACCTGCTGCATTGTTTTTTCTTTCTTTTTCTACTTTCCTGTCCTTGTTAAAAGCTATTTGTATCTCTGGGAATCATACATGCTTGTGTGCATCACCCTCACCAACACACAAGTTCCTCTTGATGTTCCTCATCGACACCCAAGTTCCTCTTGATGTGAACACACTTCCACCGCACCGCAACATCATGCTTTGGGGTTTTTTTAATGTAACATCCAAAACACTTGCCTGAACTGTCAATCACTGAAACAAATTGGTGGTGATCATGAATAACACAATAAAAATAAAAATGAAATGCCAGAATCTCCATGATCTGGTCATGGTGTGCATGTACCACGACTGATTTGAAATGGGCTCCCTCATGGATTATCAAGTCCTGTTTTATCTGGTTGCTTCTGGATTCAGCTAATGAGGGATTTGAGGTAATCATTCTCTACAAGCTATAGTAGTCAAGGACCTTTTAAGTGTGACATTTCAGTAAAAACACCCCCACATAATTTTTTCCTGACCACTGCATTAAAACACAAAAAATAATTTTAAAAGCTTCCTCCCCCAATATCTTGTCATGGTTATTGTAGGAGAGAAAGAAATTTGGAACTTGTTTACCCACTACTAAGATGATAAAGCAAGAAACCAACATGTTGGTCTTTCTTTCTTGAAGTACACTGAGACTCTACTGCAAGCTACATTTATATTTCTAGTTTTTAACACTGACTAGTGAAAACACCCAAAACTCTTCTACAGCAGCCACTGAATATCTGAAACTTTCTATAACCCTTTATAATTTTATTTCTCAGCCAAACTCGGTAGGCAAGGCAGGCAATTCAGACAGCTAGGAGCTGTAAGATCTAATGCCCAGAAAATACCCTTCTCATCATTTAGAAACACCAACAACTTTAGTCTTGGGCCTCACTGATGCAATCAAAATAACAAGCACTAAAGCAAAAAGTGCCTAATGAAAGTGTTTCATGTGAACTGTATTTTAATAAATGTAAACATACATTTTCCAATTAAGTGTTTTTCTCCATAATATTATTAAAATGTGATGAAACTAGGAGTGGCAGGCTGGAAACAAAGAGAAGGAAGTGGTTCTGGAAACAATGTGCAATTAAGCAGCAGAGCCCTCTGCTGAAGGCTTTGCTGCGGGTGCTGAAAGACTCCTCGGGCCCAAAAAACAACTGGGCAGTTCCATGGAATAGAAGCTCGCCTTCTCATAGAGAGAAGTCTCTGCAGTGCCATGCTCCCACACGGCCTCCCCTATTCAGAAACTGTGGGACCGCTAATGTTCCCCCCATCTCCCAAAAAACTTCCACTGCCTTCACAAGAGTGGATTTCCTGTGAGAGATTTATGGGGCTGTGGGCAGCACCTCGTGCCACAGGAACCACTCGCCATGACACCTGATCTGACTGAGCAGCCCCCCAGAGCTGCACCCAGCCCTGCTTCAGTACACTGTTACTGTAACAAAGGCAGTCAGGGCTTCAGTGTTGGGGGCTACTGCTCTCCACAATCACGCAATCCCATCATTTCTCAAGAGAAGCCACCTCTTGTCCAGAAGGCCACGGGCTGTCAACTTTATCACGTGAGCTTTATCATCTGCTGCACTCCCAGAATTCAGTAACATGCATCTGAAGACAGACCACAGCCACCCTGTCACTTGGAGACACAAGGACTTACTGTCCCATGACCAGGGGACACAGAGATCACATGATGAGAAGGCTGGGAAAGATGTCCATCTGCAGCAGAGAACTGAGTCAACATCTCTCTTTCTGTGCTGTTACAGTGCCAAAGATAATGAAAAAAAGAGCTCAAAGAAAAAGTAATTGGTCTGTGGGCATGCGGGGATGTAAGGGGATAACTAAACTATGACAGTCTAAAAAAATATACACTAAAGTAAACCAGACTAGTTAGAGCTACTAACTACATGCTCTAATAGGAGGTTTTGATCTCTAGAGGTTATGATTCTGTTTTTTTAAAAAAAAGGAAAATTAAAAACTGCATGTTCATATTTTCTTTTTAAACTATATTTTAGGAATGATTAGGAACTGAAATGTAGCATTTCAGAGAACTTATTTTTCATTGCCTGTGTGTTTTGACCTTAATATCAATGGGGGTGAATTACCGGCTTCTGCTTGCTCCTGGCAGCCAAAGAAAGGACAGGTAATAATGATGAAAGTCTTATTACAATAATAATATATGGAATTGCAAAGAGATGTAGATCCACTGGTCTTCTCTTTTAGGCAGCTTAAATGCAGAGGAGTAACAGCTGAACTTTAGGTTCTGTCCAGCTGATACTTACTTGACTTCTTCCTAATCCAGAGCCAGGATGCTGTGAAATGGAAACCTAGCATCCCTCTAGGGCCAGTTAGTTCAGTTATTAAGGCCTTTAGGTGGGTTAATTTTCCTCTAGGTTTTCATACCCAGGAAAGGGTTGGATTTGCCAGGTGATCCTGCCAGGTGCCAGGATTTCCCAGGTGCCAGGGAAAGGAGGTAGAACGACCTCTTTCTGCCTCAGTGCCATGCTGGGCAGGGGCAGCTGCGGGCTTGCACTGATACCATACAACAGCAGCTGCATGGTGCCTCCCTGTTTACATTACAGTTGTATATGCTCAGCTGAAAATAACCTCCTACCTCTGTCCTTCAATTGGTGAGAAGATTAGCTAATGTTTGCTCAGAGTCTGAAAATACGGATTCATCAATATTATAATGACTTCCCAGAGATCCCTGGGAGGAGTAAGTGAGCCAAAGCTAATGATAACAACACTATTTTTGTATGGCACTTACTCTTTACAACTTACTCTCCCTTGATAATACCACTTGAAAAGCTCTCTTCTTCCAAAAGCATGTATGCAACTGAAACTTAATTGTAATAAAATACTTTGTGAAGCTACACTACACACGCAGATATATCTCCCTAGCACTCTGGAGTCAAGACATATATTCAGTGCAGCAGCACCACAGTGCCACTGCTCAGAGCAGCGTGACTAAATACTGTTCTTTCAGTGAGCAGACTAAGCCTTCTTCACTCAAGGCAATTTTCTACAAGTAATGACTGCTGCACACCTGCAAATAAGTCTGAATGCTTTCACAGAGCCACAACAGGCTGAGGGTGAGGTCACAGAGACTTCAAGCACATAGAAACTCTCTCTCTCTTTCTCTCTCCACCTCTCTCAACCCAGGCAAGGGAAAACGAGCAGAGCCATCCCTGCTATGCAGGGACACAGCTGATCTGGGAAGAGACCCAAGTCCTGGAATCAGCAGGAAACCTAAATTAAACCCCCGTTTCTAATCATATCTCTACGTGACTCGCCCTCCATTCTGGAAGCATCCCCAGTGGGAAATACAGCTGGGGAGTATTTTGGCTGCATTGATGTCAGCCTGCTCCTGATAGGCTTCTCTGTAAGGTGACACTTTGCTGGGTGAGACCTGTGTGCCAGGCCCTGGATTTGTACAGCCTCAGACTCGCTTGCTTTCTGCCAGAGGATGGCACTCCACCCCCTGCAAAGGCGCAGCTCTTCCTGGTGCCCAGGACTACAGAACATCACCTGCATTGACAGATCTGTGAATGACACATGACATAAATGCTACCTGCTAATTTGTACCTCTTCTGCTGGTGCAGAGACCCATGGCCTGGCTGCAGGGAGAGAAATGTTAGCAAGATGAAAATTGTAGAAGAGAGACTGCTTCTTTTGAAATCTCATTATTCAAGGCACCGGACAAATTATAGTAACTGGTCCTGATCCAAGGACAGTTCCTCAAATCCTAAAGCCTGAGAAGAGCCAAAACACAGTCAAGCAGTGAGGAAAAAAAATTGAGTATCTTTATACTGAAGCACCAGAGGCCCAACTTCTATCAGCTGCGCAGATGCAAGGACATGAACAAACCCACACAGGAAATCTGTATGTTTGACATAAGAAAGAGGACCTGCCATATGTAGTAATTTACCATGTCTATGAAACTGGGGAAGGACAGGCTGGAGACTGCTGTGACTGTAAGAAATCTTCCGTGTGATCTGCTCTGTGGTACCATTGCTGTTTGTTTTTCTTTTCCAAACTGTCAGCCTGATGTGTGTTACTATATGTTCATGTCCAGTTCCTCTCTCCCCATCTCTTGTTCTGGTTCTCCCATGCTGAGGGTGCAGCATCAGTGGTGCAGATGCTGCAGTTCCCAGCACTCCGACCAACCAAAAAGACTTGCAACAGTATTATTCGAACAGAGTACCTCTAGGAAGCAAAATGCTACACACAGTATATCTGAACTTTCCAGTGTCTAAATTGCTTAGAAAAAAGACAGCATTGGGATAATGCCTTAAGATCAATATGTACTCATTCTTAACCTCTGGAAAGTTACAAGTTTTCTTCCTGCATTGCAAACCAAGGTCAGAAGCACAGTGTACCCAGACACATAGATGGTTTTTCTTTCCAAATTTCCCTTGATCACAGAACTTATGTGAGCCACGCAGTGTTAAAACCACCTGCAACCAAAACCTCAGTAATGCTCTGCAGTGCATTTCAGTAACTTATGTATGAGAGCCATTCCCAGGCATCTCCAAGTTTTCAAGCCATGGAAATTCACTGCCTTGTGGCCTACCTATCACTCTAGGGTAGGTTTTGAGGTGAATCTAACCTGGACAGTAAAAAATCACCTACCAAAATGAAAAATGTAACCTTTCATACTGCTTATACCATTTTGTATTTAGTCAAAACCCATGATAATCATTCCTGTGAGTTCTCCAGCTACAAAAAAAACGACCTATTTTATATCCAAAAGACTACATTTATCATCAGTGTGCTCTCCCAGCATGATGAGTGGGATTATTTTTGGTTCACAGTTTGTCTCAGGGATGGATGAAGAACCAACCCCGAGTGGATCCAAAGCAAATGAGATGTGTTGTTGCCCAGGGGCCACAGCATGCATCCCAGTCCAATGCCCCCACCCCACCGTGTGCTGCCATTACCTGTGCTCGATGCTCCCCAACTGCAAACTGTATCACGGCAATGCCTGGGTTATGGCTCTCTTCAATCCTCTCCACAGTGCTGGAGTCTATTTTCAGGTCGTTGCTAATTTCCGCGCTCTGAATGAAGTCTTCTGTTTTCAAGTCCTCTACTTTCTTCAGCTCCCCGTTGGCCAGCTGAATGATTGACCCCTTCATGAAGTAAGGGGGCAGCGTGGGAGGTGCGGCAGCAGGGGAGGCGATGGACTGCACCACAGGCAGGTGGATCTGCGCCTGCACCATGGTGGCCTGGTAGGCAGGCTGGGTGGTGAGGGGCTCTGCGCTGAAGTTCTCGCTCTTGGGGACGGCGGTGGTGACGAACGTGTGAGGCACTGCTGCAAACTGAGGAGACGACGTGACGATCGCGGGCGTGACTCCTGACGGCTCGACGTCCGCACTACCAACCGGTATCAGCAGGGACTGGGTGCCAGGGATCACCAGGTGCTGCGGCAGGCTGCTGGGGTACCCAATGGCTTGCTGCTGACCGCTCAGGTAGCCAATCACCGGCGGCTGGGTCCCGGCGTAGAAAGCTGTCGCTGGCAGCCCAACAGGGAGTTGCTCAGAGGCGCTGTGGGTGGTCTGAATGACGGTGTGAGGGGACAGTGTGGCCACTGCCTTCACCCCCTCATGGCCCAGAGCCTGCTGTGGAGACAAGGCATAGGACCGGTGGGTTGGCTTTCCTAAGTGCAAGCTTCCCTTGTCATTGAGGGTTGAAGGAGAGGTCTCACGGTTGGTGGTCTGCTGCACCTCCATGTCTGCCGTGGGCGTGCTGCTGTTGGGGACCACCATGACAGAGGCTCGGACACCTGAGGAATCCCGCGCACCGTACTCAGCGGGGCCCGAGTGGACCACCACGTGCCTGGTCTCGTAATGATGGGGAGCTGGTTTATTGCCTGCTTTGACTAGACCCAGGTCGGCAGAAGGCGAAATGCCATACCTCCGGCTCTTCTCTATCTCGCCATTCAGTACCTCCTTGGCCTGCATTGCCTGCAGCCGGCTGCTCTCGGGTTTCTTGGGGGTATCCCTGGTGACAAAGTGGCCCCCCGAGTCTGTGTACTGCACCACCACTTGAGAGGAAGGGCCGAGGGTGAGGGTGTGCGGGATCACTGTCTGATGTGGGTGCAGGGGGACTGGGATGGTTGGAGGAGAGACATTTCTGACAGTGCTCTGGGAAGAGCTGGAAATGTGGACATACTGGTTCTGCTGGGTGGGTGGAGGAGACCCAGCAGCAATCAGTCCAGGTGTCCTGACCAGGTGCGGCTCAACTTTGTGCCCCTGCTGGCTTAAGCCGCTCATGCTGGCCAGCAAAGTGGAATAAGCCTCCAGCTGGGACCGCTGGGATGGAGTGGTTGCAACGGCTGTGGCTGCTGCCACGGCGCCAGTTGCAGAATTGGCTGTTGGGGAAATCAGCTGTGAGGGGATGAATCCGGTATACGATCCACTGTACTGGGGCCCGACAAATTGGAAGGTATGTTGCAGGTGTGTGTACTGCACGGGGGAAACAGGGGTCCCTGACTGGGAGAGGGCGGGCGAGTACACTGTGGGAAGAGTGGTGGAGACTGGAACGGACCTGGGCGCACTCGGCGGGGAATAGTCCAGCCCTGCAGACAGTGACTTGTGCAAACCCTGCGGCAAGCCTGCCTCCACTGATGATGTCCCCCCGGGCCGGTGCCGGCTCCCCAGGCTGCCCTGGCCACTGGGTGTTGTGGGGAGCCATGCTAGGTTATCTGCACGGTGGTTTTCGTTTGGCAGGACCGGCTTCACCTCTGAAGGCAGGCTGGTGGCAGGGATTTCTCGCTTCTTAGGTGGCAGGCATTCATTGCTCCGCTCTTGGTTGGATTTCATCTTTCGCCGTCCCCCCTCCACTGTGCTTGCTTCACTGTCTGTCTGGCTCTGATTTCAGTCTGATAAATGGAAAGTCACATTTGATTTCTGCAAGGGATCCAGTGACTTCATGAGGAATCATCTCCCTGTGAGCACGATCCTCCGACAGCTCCTCTGGATTCTGCAATGAGAGGGTGGGCAAGGGAGGGGGGAGTCACATTGTCAGCACTGAAAAATGAAAACAAATGAGCAGACACTCCGAAAGAGCAAATGAGGAAAAAAAACTCCGGAAAAAAAGAATCAAATGGTCAGGCATTGCCACTCTTACATCAAGGGGCAGTTGACAGCTGCTCGGTAAGAAGCAGCAAAAATCCTGGGCATGTCTGCTAATGCATCAAGAAAATGTTTAAAACTTTAGGCAGATCAGAAACTCCCTGGCCATAAATGCCACATTCAGCAGCAGTCATTTATTTCCCAAGGCCCTTTCTCCTTCCTCTGGGAAAACCCTCCATGTGTCTGTGGTGCCTGGTTTGTTCTTCCAGACTCTCCTTCCCCTGCAATGAGCACAATGCCTTCACCCTACCGTGTCCTAAAAAACACAGAAGTGAGGCAGGGAGCCCTGAGGAACAGCCACACACAAAATATTTACGTTAGCAACAAGTAGCTATTAGTGGTGCAGAGTGAAGGTGGCGGGTCACTTCTAAACACTTGAATGCCAGAGGCACCCACAGGGTGACTTCACATCACACCCCGTAGGGCTGTGGAGGCAGCAGCTGCCTCCCTGCCCCCCTGCCACACCACAGCTCATTACAGGCACACGTGCCCTTCATACACCAGTCTGGCAATGAACCTCAGCCCTAAGATCTATTTACAGCAGCAGCACAGAGCCAGATATGGCTCTGAGCCAGGTTTTTGATGTGTGGGGCTTTTTTTTGACCCAGCGCTTTGAACTCCCTCTGCTACTGACACTGCACATCCAGGTATCCAGGCAGGATGTGTTGGGAGATGCTTCCTGCCACCCACAGGTTGGCCAGAGCCAGGTGCTGGCATCATCTCCATCTCTGGCAGGATCCAATCCATCCTTTTTCGTAGTGACTGCCGGACCAGAGAGTCTGTGGGTACCACACTCACAGCCACGGCCACAGCTCCAAACGCTGAGCAAACTCAGCCCTGGGGCTGCCTCAAAAGCATATCTGGGTTTCCAGATCCAAACCAGAAGCCCCCACCACTGTAAAAGCTCACAGCTTTATATTCAGCTGATTTTGCTGTTGGAGCAAAACAGTTGCTTTCTCTGCTCTGCATCCCCTAATTCACCCAAAAGCAACAAAGTCTTCCTAACTCTTCCACTATCTGCTAAAGAACATACCGTATCTAAAACACATCATGCTTTGAAAAAAGGCAAAAGGAGCTGTCAGTGTCCCTCTGTCTTCCTGAAACCTACCTTGCCTTGTCCCACAACAAACGTCATGGAGACTGAAACTTCTCCCCAGCCCCTGTCCAGCCACCACCTGTCATCTGCATTTCTGGCTGTTTTGAAAGTTATGCAAGAATGAGTGCTGAGAAACCTCGCATGGCCGGCAGCTTAACAAGAAAAGCATGCATTACACGTAGGAAAAATGGAGAAAGAATTAAGAGCGGATGTGAAAGAAGATGGAAGTAGGATACAGCCCACTTTAAAGGGAATGCTGAGCAGCAGTAATGATACTTATCTTATGGCAAGTAATATTCCTTTGGGAGATTTCTTTCCCTGCTGCCTCGCTTCTAATGAACAATAAGGCTAATGTTTATATGTGTATGAAGTACTTTGAAGACACACTAGACTAAGATTAAACCTATCTTTAAGAGCACTCTTTACATTTATGGTCCTCCAAGCTGCTGTAAGCCTGCAGGAAAAGTCCAAACGTTCTAATGGTTTGATACAATCAGTCTTAAGTTAATTATCCCACTCTTTAAATATTGATAAACAGTAATGAAACACCAATAGCCAGAGCCAGGGGAGGGGAGTAAAGCACTGTTTCAGGGTGGATTCCATGGCTTTGAGGCAATAGGGAGGATGAAAGGACTTGGGGCAGCTTCAGATGAGCAAAGGCCAGTGATGCCTTCCTTGAGCATGGCAGCCCGGCGGCAGCGGTGGCTGCTGAGCGATGGCTGGGCACCGCTGTCCTGACCTGCCCCATCTGTCAGCACTGCCACCTCAGCACCGCGACCGCGGCCAGATGAGGGCAGCCAGGAGACAGGGTCCCTGCTAGATCAGCATGGGTCTTCCCCCTCCTCCTAGCAGTTGCTCAGCGTGTCTTGGCAACAGCTAAAATTATTATATTACACATGACTTACGGATTTTTCTTTTTAAGTTTGACTAAAAATAAAATCACCGAGCTCACATTTGCGCAGTCATCCTTGGTTAACTTTAGCTCACTGTAGCCTTCTGCCCTGGACAGTCAGCTTTGGTAGGTAAGTCAGCAGATCCTGACCAGGGCGGCTGCTCAGGATGCTGCCCTTAACATGGGGTGCTCCTCCTGCTCCCCTTGCCACTGGGAGCTCGTGCTGGGCTTGGACCATCATCCAGTCTCTCCTGGATATGGACATGAGCTGCACACCCAGCATTTAAACACACTCCCACGGGGAAAAGCTGGGAGCAGAGGGCTGGCTTCTCTGCCTGCAACAGAGGAAGGAGCTTGTATATGGAACCAAATAGGGCCAAGTCTCTTTTACTGTGATGGATAAACCAAGCTCCCCAAAGCTAGTGGTTCCAAAAGTCCGATGCATCTGGGTTCAGCTTCTCCGCATCAAAAGTACTACAATGAAGCTCAATGAAATGTGGCAAAGTTTCATTCTGCAGGAGCTGAAGCAAAGGTTTTGTTCTGCTAAATAGTATTGAACCACTGAGTTTTGGGTGGCCTCCAGTGTCAAAACTAGCATCCTTCAAAAATACCAAATACTAAATCTTTTGGGTCTTTTTTTTTTTTTTCAGCATAAGTCTTTCATATGACTGACTTCATCATCACTGGTAACAAAAGGGCTGCCCAAAACCTCCTGGAGAACACAGGAGGAATAAACAAATTTAACAGAGACAAAGGATGAGACAGCCATAGAGCAGTGAATACTGCCCCACTTTTCCAAGCCCAAGCACTTCACAGTGAGACTTTGAACTCCTAACAGACACAGGACTGGATTTGCAAAAAAATGCAAATGTGCAGCATAAAACAGCCTACTTCTTCTTCAAGACTTAAAAGTAAAATGATAACTTTTCAGCATAATTCAAGTTCCAGCAACAGTAAAGATAAGACAGGACTGATTTTGCTAGGGAAGCATGAAAGGGAGACAACCCAAACAAGAGTGTCTCAAAGGCAAGAGGTACAAGACCTGGTAAAACAATTTTTTGCTGGCTGTCCTAGAAAGACAAACGCCTGCCTTCTGTGGTGTGCCGCAGGGTTTGTTATTTGTATGCTCTTTTTTTTGGATTCAAGTAATTTTTCCAACTCTGGAGATATCCCTTCTCTTTAACTTCAGAGCTGTCAATCACGATTTGCAAGATATGCAAACAAGCAGCAAACACCAGGTGATTTTTTGTTTCTGCTTTATACGTGTGTGTGTCACACAAGTGTGTGCGTGCGTGCAGGCATGTGTAATTATGGCTGGGAAGGTAAAGGGGACAAAGAGATCAGGGAGAGCAGCTGGACTTTGGTATCTCTGGCAGTGAGTACACACGGAACATTGCTAAAGTGTCTGGACAGCCAGTGTCCGCTGGCAGCCTGCCCACACTCCAATTCCTGGAAAGGCTTAAGGCAGAAAAATAATCACTTGGAGGAGTCACCATCTGGGCTTGCTCTGGTCCCAGAGGGATTGCTCACTGGAGCTCAGGATGTGCATTTTCATGCAAAACTCCAACGCCTCTCTGTAAGGCACTTTAAATCTTACTATGTTTCCCCAAACTGTTTTTCTATTTATTTCATCAAATAAATTTAAAACTCTGGAGAGGATACTGGGTTACAGCTTGAGGAATTGACCTTCTTTATTTATCTGGAGTTCACTGCAGCAAAGGCAAAACCAGCAATGCAAGCCTCCAAACACACAGTGATGTGCACCCAGGACTGAGTCCTGGGGTACAGAGAAGTTTGGGATAGGCTTGCAAACCACAGCAGCACCCGGCTATGCAAACCGTGGAACTTTGCCACCAAAACTCAGGCGCTTTTTGCAGTCCCGTGATGCAGCTAACATAATTTTTTGTGTCTCTAAAACTCCTTAAAAAATCTGGTCCCTGACCTCCCTGCAGTTGCCAGCAAGCTCATACCAACATGTGCCACCAGGAGAAGGGTTGGGGCCATCTGCCTGCTTGCCTCATTGCAAGGAGGGGCAGTTGTCAGTCTCCAACTTCAAGGATATTCAAATCAAACCAGTCACTTACTGTCAAAAGGCTCCTTTGATCCCAAGTTCTAATAACACACAGATTACTATGACTTTTCAACTTTCACCTTCCAGCTCCAGGTATTACCAGTAAATTCTCACATTTATCTGTGTGATAAAAAAATTGTGTCTCCCCCTCCTTCAGACACTGCTGCCCTGCCTGGCATGTAGTTGTTAATGCAGTATTCAAAGAGCTGAGCCTGATACACAGCTCTTTATGTCTGGGCAGAAGTTACTGGGCAGAAGCAGCAGCACAGTCTGATGATCCCGCCTCAAATCACCCGCCCATCCTATCATGATAGGAGGACTGAGTAATTTCAGCAGCACTGGAAATCAGTGAGAGGGGAGGGCACTTCAGCCCACTTCTCTCCTCCCCTCCAAGGAGGCTGGCATCTTGCAGGATCAGATTCAGAGAGGTGAAAAGACAGACACATTGCACAGAGCTCCACAGCCGCATTCTGGCTCTCAGATCTATATGCCAGCTTTCTCCCCCTGCTCTACACCCTGCCCGCTGCCAGCTACATATTCATTGTTGTAACTACTACAGATTCCATTACCCTTGCCATGTGCAGCTCAGTGCACGCCAACAATAGCTATAGGAGTTTATTGTCCAATCTGACCAATTTCACAGCTCTCTGGCAGAATTCCCAGGAGGGCCAACTGCAGAGATCCATTAATAAGAAACATGAAAACCTCTAATAAAATTTGAAATTCTCCTGCCAAAATGAAAGGATTCCTGATCAGCACTACGCCTGCAAGATAGATTGTCCACTGCAGTGTTAGCTCTTATTATACTTTTGGGAATCTGCCACAGCAAATTGCTACAGGTTTCGGCACAGTGAGCAGCTATTCTGCACATCCTTCCTCTCCCTGGTCAGATCAGACAAACTCCAAGCAATATAAAAAGCAAGTGACACGAGCAAACCTCAGCAAGCACATCACTGGGGATGAGATGCCCAAAGGCTCGACTTTCCCATGGAATTTTATGGTGCAAGTATGTAGGTACCAGAGCTGAGAGAGGAAGATTTAGGAGGAAAAAATAGTGTAAGACACATTCCCAAAAGGACAGACAGATGGAGTTCCAGTACAGCCATTCACAAATGCATATGATACAAATTGATTACTAGAAAGCTACTCCAGTGGTTAACTGTCTGTTTCTGCTACTTATCTCCTGAATTTTGAGGATAAGGGGAGATGTGCATGTCCTAAGCAGGGCACATGCCTCCTGTTTTACTATGTTTACACTGTGGTTAGGGACACATTATGTGTGGTAGGTGCTCCTGAACTGCACAGGAATATGGCACTAGAATTAGCTTCCATTTCAGTTAAGGTAACTGTTGAATGAAGAGTTGGAATTAACTTTCAGAAGTATGCAGGTTTCTGCCATAAGTTCACCTGGGTGCCATCACCTTGTTCTGCAACAGGATAGATGCCCATATTTGCCCTGAACATGAGCCAGCAGTGTGCCCAGGTGGCCAAGAAGGCCAATGGCATCCTGGCCTGGATCAGGAACAGTGTGGCCAACAGGTCCAGGGAAGTGATTCTTCCCCTGTACTCAGCGCTGGTGAGGCCACACCTCGAGTGCTGTGTCTAGTTCTGGGCCCCTCAGTTCAGAAAGGATATTGAGGTGCTGGAGCAGGTCCAGAGAAGAGCAACAAGGCTGGTGAAGGGACTTGAGCATAAGTCCTATGAGGAGAGGCTGAGGGAGCTGGAGTTGTTCAGCCTGAAGAAGAGAAGGCTCAGGGAAGACCTCATCACTGTCTACAACTCCTTGAAAGGAGGTTGTAGCCAGGTGGGGGTTGGTCTCTTTTCCCAGACAGCTATCAGTAAGACAAGAGGGCACAGTCTTAAGCTCTGCCAGGGAAGGTTTAGTTTAGATATTAGGAAGAAATTCTTTGCAGAGAGGGTAATGAGGCATTGGAATGGGCTGCCCAGGGAGGTGGTGGATTCTCTGTCTCTGGAGGTTTTTAAGATGAGACTGGATGTGGCACTTAGAGCCGTGGTCTAGTAACCACAGCGGTAGTGGATCAAGGGTTGGACTTGATGATCTCAGAGGTCCCTTCCAACCTGGCTGATTCTACGATTCTATGATTTTCAGCATCTGAAGAAGTCATGCCATGCTCTGGATGTGCAGTAAACCTTTCTGTGTGCGCATATAGCAGTGCAGCTACAAGCAAGCCTTGCAGGACTGCATCATGGATGATCTAAACAGATTCACAGCTGCCTACATCCTTTGTTTACACACACAAAAAAAACTATTAGCAAAGGTGATCCCTCCTCTTCCAGCATGCTTTGCAGAGAGGTGGTACCACAGAAGCTCTACAAGATGTCAGGCAGGCTGGAAGCAAGAAAGCATTTCCTCTGAGAGCCACAAGCTGACCCCAGGTCAGGGCTGCCACTGGAGTGCAGGGTGCATTGGCCATCCTGCCACCCTCCCAGTCCTCCCCGTTGGCAGAATCCTCACTCCCCGGCACAGAAATGTCCTGCCTTGCAGTGCCAAACATGGGTGCTCAAACATCATGAGTCAGACCTTGCTTCTTGCCTCTGAAACACATGATACTGGTTTACAAATACAAGATTCACTAAAATGATAAAGGCAAAGAGGTTTTTTTATTATTATTCTTGCTTCCTTTAACTTGTCCTTCTGCTGCATGAGGCCTTTCAGGCTTGAGGTGTCTAGCTTTTCCCTGCAACCCACAAGATCAGAAACTTATTAGTTTAGCCAAGAGTGGAATTTCCCATCTCATCATTTGACAGCAGAAACCGGAGTTTTGTGAAATAGCATCGGATATCTACAGACCAGTGATAAAAATGCAAGAGCTGACAGTGCTGATTACAGTGAAGTTTTTTTGAGGGTGAAGCACTGGACTCCAGAGCCTTCCACCTCTATGGAGGAAGGGGAAGGATGTAACTGCTAAGTAAGGGCCCAAGCCCTGGGGCAAAGCCATGTAACCATGCACAGCTTGATGCATGGCTTTCTCTCTCAGTTGCACAGCAGAAAATGCACCTCAGCTAACCTTATGAGAAGCACCTCTATCTGAAGCCACAAAGGAAAATCCTGGGAGTGCTCAGGCCTGGGGTTTCAGCTCAGGCTGACTGCAAGGTGCGTAGTCCCAAACGCAGAGCTGACCCAGCTGTGATGCTGGAGCACGTTCCATCAGCATGATAATTTACCACCATGCTGCACTGAAGCTTTTACAACCTGACAGATGTCTGCCAAACCCCTCCAAAGTCCTGCTTCCAAAACCTCAGAGGCAGCTGTGCCAGGAGCATGAGGACCGCCAACACAAGGTGCTAGGGAAGTCAGCAACTCCCTTCACACATACCCAGAGTCTGCAGTGGCAGTGTGGAAGTTGTGGAGCAAAACCACATGTATTATAGTGCTCCTCCAACCCCACTGACACCAGGACAGAAAGACGGATCCCACCTGTGCCACTTCACAAGTGGCCAGTGCAGCATCTAACCTTTTATCTCCTGCTCTGCACCGAGTGCTGCCAGAGCAGGAGGTCAGGTTGACAAGACCAGTTTGTCTGACAGTGCTCAGAGACATCCTTTACTCCTCTATCCATCCCCTAGAGGCGCTTCTGCAGCTTAAATGAGTGAATAGAGTTCATTTATAAACAAGTCTAATACCGAAATTACTTTGTTGATGTTTTTCATTTATCTAAAATGTGCCTGGCTACAATGGGAGCTGCCTACACAATTTTCCATTGAAAATTTCACACGAGTGACTATAAACGTAGCGACACCCACTCGCCACTCATTTTAACTTGTGACAGAAACTGTCATGCCTGTATGAACACATTTGTACTGCAGATATGTCACACAGGTCTCCTTCCATGTGTCTGAAAACGCTCGCTAACATTCTCTCCTTCTGCAAAACAAATCAGACAGACGCCTGGCTCTGATGCCAGGAGATATGAATAAGACCCCCACGAAAAATTACAGAAACCGGGGGTGTTTCACCCCTTTGAAGATCCAGCCAGTAACACCAGCAAGCAGCAGCCAACTCGGAGCAGCCATTTTACAGATAAGCACGGGTGCTCACGAGGAGGAGTGTGCCTTTAAGCCTGGCTGATAAGGGGACAGTGTAAGAGTACAGCTTTAGGGGCACATTTGGAAAGGTCAGCTGCATGCTCAGTGCCTTTCCTTGGAAGTCCTCCCCACTGACTGCTTCTCTGGTAGATTCCACATGCTAGCAAATTAGACTATAATTAGTCCATCTGTAAATGTGAAACGTGAACTGATGTTAAATTCCCCTTGAAATGGATTCCAACACGTTGCCTTCTCTGAGGCTTCATTCAGCAAAGCTTTAACCTGAAGCAATTTTGCACAAGCCCTGGTTCATAGCCTCAGCACACACTCAGTGCCCTCCCAAATCAGGATCACTGACCATCACCAGTCACAAAACCAAAACGCCAGCAGCTAACCTTGGTCTCGAGGCATGTAGCACATTCCTCCAGCACTGCAGAGGGCCAAGAGAAAGTTCAACATCCTCCTCAGCCACCTTTTTCCTCTAATTCTTTAATTTTTTCTTCTTCATTCAGGGTCTATTAGCTGTCTACTATTAGTTACATTTGGGTGTGCCCTGCAGCACTGTCCACTTGGCCTGCACAGACCCTCAAACTGACAACCTCAACACAGGCAACATCTTGGGTCAATGCAGGTATGAACACACATGGGCAAGAAAAAAGCCAGACCAACTCTTCTGCACCCCTTCTCCCAGTGAAATGCCTGCCCTGGACCTGCAGCCCACAAAACCAAGTGACTAGTTACTCCTTCTGACTCAGCGTTGTAGGGAGCCTCCCTCCTGCTTAATGGAAAGCATGGCAGGCAGATAAGATGGGCATAGAGCCCAAATCCATCACCAGTGTCACTTGACTGAGGCCAGGACAGCAAGGGTAAGATTGCCTTGACTGTTCTACCTGACTAGACAACACAAAAAGCAATCAAAACAAAATTAAATAATGCAGGATTATAACAACATAGCAGGCTCCCCAGTCACAGGCTCCAGTTGTAATTAAAAAAACCACCCGTTCCAACTAAGAATGCAAAGCATCATCATTGTTCTCAAGCAGGGAATGTTGACAAATGAAGGCGGTATGCTAACAGGCAGTGCCAATACTCTTAATTTAAATATGTGAGAAACAAAGGTATGTACCATCCAAGACTGTCAGAAAGAACCTGCTTTAAACAACAACCAAAAAGAACTCTGAGGATTTAAAAATTACTTTCCTTACAAAAAACAGATACGAGAAAACCTTTTTCTCCCCTTCTCCCAGCCAAGTGAAGAAAGAACAAGAAAACAAAAAAATCACCAGCTCTCATCAAAGTTATTTATACAGGAGTTTTGAACTCGGGAACTAAAAACATTCCTGCATTGAACCTGTGGGTCCAGTGAGTCACAGCTTGGAAATCTGAATGGACCTTTTGTAAAAGCCACTGAGCCACGAACATGCTTTCTCACCGCTGCGATCACTTCTGTGAAAGCATCTTACCCATCTGCCACTGGAAATCCACGATGCAAGATAAGTGACTCCCCAACACCAGTGAAAAGGACAAAAGGATGACTAGCTACCTGCAGCTGGTTTCAATCGAAAAGCCGAGTAATAATTGCAGCCCTCTCCTGTGGCTCATATGGAGCACAGCATGGAGCTATAAAGCGTTATGCAAGTCTCATGTGCTGCCAGATCTCTCAGAGCAGGCAGCAGCCAAGTTGCTCCCTCCCACCATTGGCTCAGCTTCATTAACTTAATCAGGTAGTCATTCATTCATTCACTCACTCATTCAAAAAAAAAAAAAAATTACACTAAACCTGGCAAATAGCCAGTGCCATGCATGCACAGAGCATGCTCACATCAGTCACTGGGGCTGGAAGAAAAAGCATAATCTAACAATCCTCAAGCTTTGAGAGGGGCTTTAGTTTTGCAAGCAGCTCGGGTGCAAATGCATCTTTGCCGCAACCTCCTGAAAACCACAAAGGGCTTGGGAACTGTGGTGAGGTCGGACGCTGGAGCTGGTCGGACCACGGAATTGAGAGCAGCCTTGTAAGAGAGCACAGCCAGCAGGAAGCAGAGTAGAGAACTTCCCCAGAGCAATGACTAATTAATTAGTTGATTATGGGGGGGGGGGGGAAGGACTTGTGGCAGGATCAACTCAACTCATTTTGCTGCAAGATTGCTACGCTTTCTTTTGCAGATACCACATACGTTGCACAGCTTATTCCACACCAGAAGGGACCAAAGCAGAACAGGAGGGGGGGGGGGGCGGGGGGGGAGAAAAAAGAAGGGAAGCACTACACAGCCTATGTTAAAAGCAATTGGTAATGGAAATCTCTGTTTGACCCCTATATCTATAAACATAAGACTTTCTACAGGCATGTAGCACTCAGGCATCAGAGTCCCCTCCCTTACACAGTTCTTGCACTTTTTTTTCTTGGTCTTTACATGTAAGTTTGCAAAGAACATTATTACTTCCCTCTAGCTGTCATCAGAATGACTTTCACTGCATTTTTTTTTCCAGCACGCTACAAGAAAGCTGCTTTATGACTATTCCAAAAAGCAGGCCTTGAGAGTCAGCTCTGATTTTACTGTGCAGAATTTCATGCAGTGAGCCAGGCTGGGCATTAAGGAAAGGGGACAGGTGTCACATTTCCCACAGAGGAAGCTGAGCAACAGCATGGAAGCAGTCAGCATTTCTCCCCCCTTACCTCATTCTGCCCTGCGCGAAAAAAATACCAGATGGCAGGTTACTCAGAGCAAGTTCATAAAAGTAACATGGAAATACAAAGCATTTAAGATTTTTTCAATATAGTGTTTATGGTTCTATAATGAAAATTATACACCTTGGTGCAAATCCTCAGCCAAAGACATGGTTGACATGCCTCAAGATCATGTCACACTCTACCTTTCTCCAGTGATGCAAATCAGATCTTCTGTTATCATGGAGAACGCAAATATTTTCTGCCTCTTCTCCAGACAGCCTACAAGTCACTATTTCTCTTCAGACAAAAAAAAACTACCCTGAAATCTTCTACAGCCACTGCCACAAACCATGATACAAATCGCAAAACAGACAGGGAATTAATATAAAGCCAATACTTAGCGAAAGGTCTGCAGTTCAGATGCACTTAGCAAAAGCATTTAAAATACCCCAAATAAACACCTGTTACTCTGATCCCAGCTGTTCCTCTGACCATACCACAGAGGCCCATGGTTTAGTCCTGGATCCCCTCTTGAAGTTCTGTGTAGGTGAATGGCACTGAAAAGCACCCAAGTACCTAGCAGACAAGCAAACACACAGCTTCTGGGGAACCAGCTGTTGCCACATCTAAGGCTACAAGTGAAAATTACACATTGCAGTGACTGAACATTGCTCCTTTGTTACATGACAGCACATAGGATTTGTTGAGAAAAGAAAAACTACTCAAGATGCTTTTACTGCATTAACAGAATTTAAAAAGAGATGCAAAGGTGTCTGAAGGCAACATTTCTAAGTCCTTGGCTGCCTGTACTCTAAAGTGCATAGGACATCAGACAAGCAGTCTCGAAGAACTTTACACCGAAGTCAGCTTCCTTCACCAGAAGTTCAGTCTCGAGTTAAGGGCCTTTCAATTATCCAAGCACTTAAACACTGTGCCTCTTTCATTACCTTTGTCCTCATCTCTAACCCTTCTCTAAACGATGTCCAAAGCTTGGAGGCTCTTAATTTTTGCTCCACCTCCCCTCTCTTGCATCCCTAACACACGTACTTCATTCAGGACACAATGCAAACCCCTTCTTCTCTGCCTGTGCCTAACTTCCCCTCTCCTGCTTGAACAGCTGCTCAGGCCTTCTTCATGGCAGCAAACTCCTTTCTGGGCATTAGGGCAACAAATGACCCTGAAATTCCTCCTCCTCCATACATCATGCTCCATCCATGGGAACACCCAGCAAGATGTGATTTCTGATACCAGAAGTAGCTACAGGAGTTTTAAAGCAGGCTATTGGAAGAAGGTGGAGAACACAAAGGTACAGGAGAAGAAAACCAGCCAGGGAACACTATGAGAATTTTATCCCAAATGATCTAAACTTGGGCAGAAGTTCTAGTTTGGTCTAGTTAGAAAAAAGGGATGTGGTTTGAGCAATTCTGGTTCTTTATATGAATAATTTAATTTCCCTCCCTGAAAGAATCATTAGAAGAATGTGGGATTTCATGATTCAAGATAGGAGAATGAGAAGGCAATATTTCAGTACTGTGAAATGAGGCTTGCATGTCTAACCACACTACCAGCTCAGAGTTCACTTCTCATAAGTGTCAAGTATATTTTCCATTCTGTATTTCTGCAAGCCCCAGTTCTGTCTGTTGCCATCACTCATGGGGATTTACCTAATCCTTGAAAGGGCAGGAAAAGAAATCATCTTTTTTGCTAGAGAAACCGAATCACGTCTCGAGCACAGTAAGAAATTCAAATTGTACATATCATTTACTGTAGTTCCATTCATTCACCCTATGTTGACAGTATACAAATACAAATGATGCCCACAACAAAATGCTGAACTGAAGTCCAATGTATTAGTGGTATTTCTTAGAGATTTCCACTCACTTTTTCTGTTTCTCTGCTCACATTCCTCTCACCTCAACATATTCAAGCAGCTGCCTGTTTATATAAACACAGCCTAAAGAGAAATGTTGATTCTCCTTTTCATCAAAAGCTGGTGGCTTTAGCTGTATCCACTTGCAAAGGCAATCAAAAGTTAGTGGTTCATTTAAAATCTATTATCTTGCAACTCAGCTACAAAGGGAGACTTCACAACTTTCTAAGCACAGAAATTCACCTTCCTGGAGTTTTATTTTAAACTCTAGTGGACTGCAATGTTGACCTTTTAAATGCATTATTTCACATTATATACGGTTGGTACATCTTGCTGTACAGCTCCTTTCATACACAAATAAATGACAGTGCAGTTCCAGATTTTATTGGCACTCCTTGGACCAGCGCCAGTGAATCCAGCTCAGGACTATGTGTCCTCTACTGACAAAGCTCTCCTAGCAACTATGGCAGTCTCTTGCACAGCACCCAGCAAAACTGTGTTAGCCCTTTTGTAGTGAAACACACGTCCCACTGCGGTTGGCCAATGAGTTTCAGTGGGTACTATCTGTGGGGCTTTGAAGTGCTCCCCCCAAAGTGGGGCTAAACCAAGACCATTATGAAAGCTTGTTCTCTAACCAAGGATGCCTCACTAATGATAGGATTTCAGTTTCCACGTCAGCTAAGGACCTTTCAGAAGCTCTCTAACTGAATTAGGGAAAGGGAAAGAAACTCAGTCTGGGATTTGAGTACTCAAAACCTTTGTGTGTTCCTCTTCAAGCCAGCACTTAAGTGCTGTTCTGCCAGAGAAGAAAGTAGATAAATAGGCTTAGGTCCTCCCATTGCAGAGCAGAACCCAACAGGGAAACTTTCCTGGGAGAAGAAAGCTCCCAGGGGAGTCCCTCGCACCTGAGTGAGAGAACGCCTCATCTCACCAAGACGTCCACTCCAACCAGGTCAAACAAGGAACACCAACAGTGAGTCAGGTCTGCTCGCAGAAGCACCCTGTGTCTGATTTGTGAACTTCAGAGGCAGTAGTTGTGTTATAGGTGTGATGCATCCCACCGCTCCACAGCTTCCCCTACAGCTGCAATGGCATCACCCACCATCAACATTCATACAGCAAAAAAGAAAAGGGATTTTTTCCTAGTTTTATTTATACTTGTTTAGTTCTGGACCAAGTGATTCTCCAGCAACTAATCTGTTTACCACTCTCTCTCTCTCTGCCTACTCTGAGTTTTTTTCCTGAATGTATAATGATTTTACATCTGTTAATCTGGTTTAGTTTCTTTTTCATATGTGGTTAGTAATTTGCACACTCCTTATGGTAAATCTGAAATAAAATGTTTCTTCTGCCTTTTGTTCTTGTGTTTATGAATGAATGTTACATTTTCTTAGAAACATGAAATAACTGCTGCAACAGATGATACATAATCACTTTGGTACAATGGATATGTTAGAAAAATATGGAATAATCATGAGATCATACAACCAGGATGACTAAAACAACAACATAATTGGTCAGAATTTATTCAACTCCTAAGGAAGAAAAACCTTGACAACACTGCTATAAGGCTAGTGAAACTAAAACTGAAATAAGGTGCACAGTCACTGTTGCCCTTGGGGTAAAACTAAGTAAGAACTAATGGTGTCTAATAGACATATCGTTAATTCTTCAAGGAAAAATTTCATTGGGAAACATTTGTTTTGAAACCTGAATCTGTTGGAGGCAAAAATGTTTACATTTGGGGAAAACTTCTGGAACTTCTTTGTAAATATTTTCCCAGTAATATTAAAAAAAATAAAGCCTATTTGCTGGTCCCAAAATAAAATGTTTTAAACATTTAATGAAGATGTAATTAAAAAATGCTGTAACTACAAGAGAAATTTGGTTTGAAATGAAACCATCCTCTAGACAGAATACACAGCTATAGGCTTTGCTGTACAGTTTTGTGAACTATTTTTACCTATTATCTGATTTTCACGGTATCTCAGCTTTTTAAATTTTCCTCCCATTACAGCATGAAAAGTTTTTTGGAGATCTTGGAAATTTTCATGGGCAGAAATATAATTTCCTCTTAGCATTGATTTCTAATTATATTTAAATCTTTCCTAGCTGGGACAAGACCTACCCAAGCATTTTGAAACATTGCCAGGTTGATTACCCATACATATGAAAATTGTATGGGTAATTCACATGGTTGCTCTTGCCCGGCAAAAACTACGAGCTACACTGGAAAAAGAGTCTTTCCTCTTCTGTGGTGCCATCACTCAATTCACTATCCAAAGGTCCAACTCTCCCTGCAAAATCTTTCCTTTCAGCTCAAATTGCTGCCAGAACAGCACAGTATCTTCTTCTCTGATGTACAGTTGGGTTAAGGTGACAGCTACCACACTGGATTAATGACAGGGAAAAGAAGAGAGAGAAGGGAACTGCTGGCCTGTCTGGTGAATTGGGGCTGAAGGAGTTGCAGCATCTCAGCAGAAGCTAGAGTTGCTGGAGGGAAGGAAGGAGAGAGGAGACATCTCTTACACATATGTTGCCTGAGCTGCTGTTGAAAGATGCCTGCACAGCTAACACAAGGGGCATCGCAGAATGAGTTTATAATAATCTCTAAATAATAATCTTATAATAATGAGAGATAATAATCTCCCATGGGCTGCATTGCTACAGCTCTATCAGTGAAACCTTGTATGATTTCAGTTCACTAGTGGGTCCTTGGCAAGGATGGGAATATGCTTGTTACACCTATCCACTGAAGATGTTGGAATGTAGGAGCAGGAGCGCCACACTGGAAGACTCTCAAAACTTAAAGATTTTAGCAGGTGATTTTGACAGCTATGCTTTGTGTCATCACTCAGCACAATTGTGCTGAAACCATTCCAGTGAGGAGCTGCAAAGGTGGGGGCAACATAATTGAGTCATCTGTATCACTTAGGTCGAGACCTTGCCCAGGATCCCCACTGAGGTCCATGGTAGCTGCTACTCAAAGTGCACAATGTGTGAGAGCCCAGGGGGAGCAAAGCACTCTGAAAATGCTGTAAGTCACAGCATGGCCACACTGTACCAGCGTATAATGGCTCTTCCATGCAACTGCACTACCTACATCCATCAAAACCCCATAAGTGCCACAGATAAATTACCAGCTGACAGAAAAACAGCAAAAAAACACCTGCATACCACCTACTGCACAGACCTAATGCTCCAATTAGACTAGGTGCCTCCTCGCACAGCTCACTTCATTTAGGCAAATATTTCCAGTGGCACACTGACAAATCAGCCCTGGGATCACCAGCAGCAGCTGCTGCTTTCTGCATGCAGAGTGTTGAGCAAATCAACAGAGATGAGCGCCTGCTCACATCAAAAATCTCAAAGATATGGATGACAACCCTGGTTAATTAAAAGACACAGTATCAGACTAGAGGAAAACTGTCATTCAGCAGCCTAGATTGAAAATCAAGCTGGTCTAACAAGAAATAGCAGCTTTCCCATTTTTCAGTCTGGGGTCAAGTACTCTTTCTACAGTTCTGGTATAAAATTATTTCTCCCCACACTCTGTTCTTTTCTGAACTACCATTTTAGCATTTTTCTTCTTTATTCTCCTCATCTTAGCATTTCTGTCATTCTTGCTTGCTCTTAAATGTTATTTTCTGTCCTTGCTTCAATATCAGTTAAAATGCCACTATCACTAACAGCATGAGACTGAGTCAGAATTGAGACTGCGCAGTCACTCATTTCTGACTCTAGGAAATAATTACTAAAAGCCAAAAAAAGTACTGTGAATTACATCCCCTCTCACTGATGCCCAGAACAGAAGAACTGCACTAGTACAGTATGTCATTATAAATGTATATAACTGTTATGAAGCATTTATTGTGTCACACTCTATAAAAAAGTTTTGCTCTGTCCTGTCTATTCCCACCCCCCAACTTTAAGCCTAAGGAAAAAAACACTGAGAAGTTTGGCAGGCTCATATGGGCATTAATTTGTACCTTCAACATGTTCTTAAGGCTGGGTTTTTTTTCATCACTCCCATTTTAACAACATAAACCAGTGGTGCAGAAGCCTTCCTGAAGGGGCTTTCTGGTACCCTTGCAAGGAGGGTTTATTCTGTTCACATTCATTGCAGAGAATCCAGACTTCATAGGCAGGTGAGTACAAAATTTCTGTAAAAACTCAAACTACTGATCTCAAACAGGAGTTAAACAATGTTAAACATGCACGTGAATTGCCATTTGTTTAGGATTTAATGGCAAAGACTATAATCTTTAGAGAAAAGAGCTGATGTAAGAAAACCTCTCTGTTTTCCTCATTTCCTACCTGCAGAATGTGGCCTGAAGACACTGGATGCAGAGGAGGTAACACAATCAGGATCATTCTGGTCAGATAATAAAACTAATAGAACACGTTTTGATAGTTAATACCAAAAGTTTTGCTCCTTTACTGCTAGGATTTGTTTATGGTAATGAGAACAAGATCAGGCCTTTTGTATACTAGGAATTTATTAAGCCAAATCACAATTAAATTAGCAGAAACAAACTCCATCTATGAGCATAGGCTATATTCATGCAGTGGCAGCGCTTGCAAAACATATAAGACAAAGTCTGTCCTGTGACATCAAAAGGAATAAGTCAGTGAAGAACAACAGTCTTTAAAAATCACAGTTATAGGAGATTATCTAATTACCATAATATTTAACATTATATGGTTTTAATAATTCTGTTATCATCAAGCTGCTAGCACTAAAAGAAAATGGGAAACTGGCTCTGATACCAATTGATAATGAGAAGGGGAGGTTCTGCCCTCTGGGTCCTTGGTTTTGAGCCAGCTCAGGTTGGAAGTGAAAGTCATTCCTGCTGGGCACCTCTTTGAAGTGAGCTGATGTTGTTAGGCTTGGTCCAGTTCCACATTCATAGAATAAAAACCGTCATCACAGCAATGGCTGTGCTGGAGATGAGAATTTTTGAAAACGTTTTGTCTCTGCCTTCTTGTTAGCATGCAAATAGATCCTAGCCTGCAATGAGGATATTTATATAGGAATATTTACTCCAAAACAAATCTCACCAACAGTGACTGTATGAAGCTTGCATGCATTTTATATTGCTTTAAAACTAGAACGACTTGCCCTGCAATAACAGGAGTGTTTATTACCCCTGTGCAACCCCATTACTTTGGTGTGGGGTGGCAAACCTAGGGACCACAAGGTCTGCCAAGCCCCTAGTAACACTTGTGGCTGAGTGTGCATCTTCGTAGTATTACTGCTCACTTTTTAAATATCTGAGCAAGGCTCAGCTTCAAGGTGCATCCTGGGTCAGGCTGAGCCTGGAGGACCTATACTGCCTGAAAACCTTATAATGAGTCTGTGTTGCCCACCAGGCTACCTTAAATCTACGAACAGTTAAACGAACAGTTAAACCCAGTTAAATTAATGCAGGTGCAGGTCAATAAAGAGCTGAACGACTCCTTTTTTTTTGGAAGCTGGATGCTGTGAAGTGTAAGCTAATGCTGCATCCCTCTGGACTGCTCCTTTCTCAGCAAAAGCTGTAGCACATAAACAGTGCAGAGCAGCTTGCATTGTAACTGCTGTGACGGTTTGGTGGATTAATGAAGACTTTGTCCTCTGGGGCTGTCAGCCCCAAACCTTTCAGGAGAAATGAAATCTCTGAGAGGGAAAAAAAAAGAAAACCAGTAGTGGAATTACAAATAGGTGTCTTTCTGACTTTCAAATGAGACGTGAAGCATCTTCATTTACAATTTAATATTTCAGTAAGCACTTTATTGGAAAAGACTATGTAATGGGTTAATTTCCAAATGTCATTTATCTTTACTCACTGGGGATGACTTTCTGTAATTCACTTGAGGCTCCAACACTCATAGATTAATACATCACCCTCCAACTTGAGAAGATAAAAGCCTAACAAGCTCTAACCTGCTACACAGGCTATATTTAAGCAGTACAGGGTAATGATAAATATCTCCCATGAAATGTGTTCTCTTCACACTTCCTGCAAAAACTGCTGAGCGAGCCAGCTGGCGACATGGAGCCAACAGTCCTTGCTCACAGCCCCACCATCCTTACGCCATAACACTGGAGCGCTCCCTTCCCCAGCATCTCCCCCAGTCCCTGGCCTCCAGAGGTGAGGGTGCTTTTGTCACCAGCTGACAGTACTTGTGGCTCTGTCCACACCCCATCAGTGACTCTCCCTCATGCCTGGCAGGCAGGCAGGAAAAGACTACTGGGGGTTGTATGTGCAGTTTGGTTTTCCTTAAACGTGCTCCGCTTCCTAGGTTGGACTAAACATTTTGCAAAACAAAATGAAGACTGGGTGCCTCCCCAGTGGCAGGGGACGACTATGGTAGGCAGAGCTGGGGAAATGCAGGAACCAGGAGGAGGGGAGACCACACAGTTGCTCAGGCCATGTGTGGGGCCCTGATGCAAACTGAATCACTTCTTGCTTCCTTCTTTCATGTACAAATGGTGGATGCTGATAAGCATGCAGGGACCTCACACTCAGACGCACTCCTGCACCCGGAAGCTAGAGGAGGTCCAGGCCAGTCCAACCAGTCTTTGCAATTTGCATCATCTCCTGTTGACCAGATGTTACCCCAGTGCTTTCCAGGACTGCTTCAAACATCACAAAGATTTAACTGCAGACAAGTACAGTGACCTCCAGTTGGAACTTACCTTCCTGCCCAGGGCCCGAAGCCTGATCTAAACACAGCACCAGGATGTTAACCTAGCTCCTTACCCTATGTGGGAATAATCTGGTATCTCCAAGCAATGCTGATACTCAGCATCCTCCCAGCCCCACCCTCATCAAGTCCTCTCCTCACTTTCGTCACTGCATTACACACACTGATCTTTCACGTAACCAGTTTGGAGAAACAGAGAGCAGAGCAAGCAGCCTTTCCAACATGCTGAAGAGGAGTCCTTGGCTACAACTGTGTTTCCCAGCCATCAGACCCTGGATGTGTGCCACTGGGAACTGGAAGGGTAAACCATTATGATTAAAAATTATAGTTACCTTCTACAGACGTAGCATACATCCAACCACAAACTTCCTCATCTAATTAATGCAGGAAAATAAGCCATACTCCCATATAACTGGCCACTTTAGTGGCCTGAACACATCCACCATAAGACTGTTTCAAAACAGCCTCCTACAGTAAAAGGTTGTTTATTTAGTAGTGTTAAAAGCTCTCTAGGTCTTTACTAAGCCTGACTGTGCGGGAGTTGCAGAAGCCTCATTGTCCTCTCCCAGGGGCGTGTCTTCTTCCAGGGCAGTCAAGATCAAAGACTGATCTAGAAAAAAAGAGCTCAGGCTGGCCTTGTCCTAGGCCTCCAGGCTTTAACAGGTCCTGTTGCCGCAGCCGGCTGAGCACAATGCACTCACATTTACGCTTCCCTCTCTCTCATGAGTTAGGAGAGCATTAGAAACAATACAACTAGATAAGCCAATTCTATCTTTTCTTGCCAATTCTATCTACATTTGATTTAGACAGTATATTTGGATTCCCAAGGATATTTCTTTTCAGATCATCATGATCTCACTGTAGTTACTGTTTAAACATGTCCTGACAATGTACTGTTGACCAACCACTTTTTTTCCCGAAACATCTTTGCAGAGATTAATTCAGTTCTTCAGCAATTGCAGAAACATGATTAAATACTTGCTGCAATCATGAGATAGTAGCATTAACTACCCTTTTTTGTCTAAATTTTTAAACACAAAGAGATGTGGTAAGAAAAAAATGAAGGAATATTGATGCATGCAGTGAAGAAATCCTTAGTACCTGTCATGTATCTATTTCCACTTCCTGATTTTAAATGAAGAACTACTGAGACAAACAGTTTTTTTGCTGATTCTATAAATAGCTTTCTTTGAAGATGGAAGGAGACACTGGGCCACAAGTTTATGAACCCAGCATATTTTCCCTGCATCTTTATGTGTATCAGGTTTGGTTTCCTTTTATTGTTCTATCCCTTCAGACCACAAGCATTTGGTGAAATGATCTGGCAGTCACTCTGCACAACACCTCTAGCAAAAGCAAGCGAATGAATTCTTGGTCACTTCATTAAGTGCTCCCTCAATGATACCACATCTAGCTTCCCAGGCTGCTGGCAGTGGGCAACATCCAGTACCTCACAGAAAGCCAAAAACTATGAAAGCAGTCATAATAATCATAGAATCATAGAATCGATTGGGTTGGAAAAGACCTCTGAGATCATCGAGTCCAACCCTTGGTCCAAATCCAGTCCATTTACTAGATCATGGCACTCAGTGCCACGTCCAATCTGCGTTTAAAAATCTCCAGGGATGGTGAATCCACCACCTCTCTGGGCAGCCCATTCCAATGCCTGATTACTCTCTCTGTAAAGAATTTTCTCCTGATATCCAACTTAAATTTCCCCTGGCGGAGCTTAAGCCCGTGCCCCCTTGTCCTATTGCTGAGTGCCTGAGAGAAGAGACCAACCCCCACCTGGCTAGAACTTCCCTTCAGGTAGTTATAGACGGTGATGAGGTCACCTCTGAGCCTCCTCTTCTCCAGGCTAAACAACCCCAGCTCCCTCAGCCTCTCCCCATAGGACTTATGCTCCAGTCCCTTCACCAGCCTTGTTGCTCTTCTCTGGACCCGCTCCAGCACCTCAATATCCTTTCTGAACTGAGGGGCCCAGAACTGAACACAATACTCAAGGTGTGGCCTCACCAACGCAGAGTACAGGGGAAGGATCACTTCCCTGGTCCTGCTGGCCACGCTATTTTTGATACAGGACAAGATCCCATTGGCCTTCTTGGCCACCTGGGCACACTGTTGGCTCATGTTGAGCTTCCTGTCAATTAGTACCCCCAGGTCCCTTTCTGCCTGGCTGCTTTCCAACCACTCTGTGCCCAGCCTGTAGTACTGCATGGGGTTGTTGTGGCCAAAGTGCAGGACCCGGCACTTGGCTTTATTGAACTTCATCCCATTGGAATCAGCAACTAGGCACCCACAAACAGTGTAAAGCAACAGAAAAGCAGACTTCATCTGACCTCTGCAGTTTCTACTCGTGACTGCTGAGTTGCACTGCTGACATGAGTGACAGCTGATCAGCACCACTTAAGATCCATGCATGAACACAGTGGGGGTGAGGTGTATAATGTACACACAACTCTTGCTGAGGGAAAGGAACTCATTCTTGCTTACGACTTTCTTTATATGTCTGTTGTTTTTGTGGAATCATTTGCCTTATGCTACTGAATGCAAAACACTTCTGAGCAGTGGGATGGAGAACCAAGTTCAAACTCTTTTTCCAGTTATCCCTGTTTGCAGTTAGGGGAGACATACACTGGAAAACCAGAAGTTGCAGTCAGTCACCTTCCATAAGCAAGCTCCTATCCTCCCCAGGGCTGCATAGCTTTGTGGGATTTGGAAACATATATGAAATCCTGTCCCCAGAGGAAGGAAAGGTAAAACCTCTGTGAAATTTGTCTGGTTCAGGATTTTACTACATGCCATCTGGCTACTGCCACCAATACTGCTATGCAACTGGAAGTCATCTGCTGGTATCCTGGGAGGTTCTCCCCTCAGAAAAAGCTTGTTTAGGCACCGTATTAAGACATTACCGGTGCCAGCCCACTAATGTGGTTTTCCAGAAGAGTGTAACAGTTTTTACACATAAACTACATCTCTCTATCTTATGATCAGGATGCCATTTATGTTAGTCCTAGGAATAATATAACAGATGGAAACCCACTGTCCAAGAGGAAACTGCGTGGAATACAGTATCTTACAGAGAGAAACTTTAACTTCTGTTTCAGAAACAACTGTACAAGGAGGAAAGTTTGGGTGTTAATAGCACATGCAGGGGACAGTAATTCTGTGCCTCTTTAAAACTGTTCAAAACATGGTTTCTTAGCACTGGTTATGCTTGTTCCCTATATATGGCATAACTTACCACTACTTAAACTTTGGTGGAAAAGCACACACAATTTTCCACAGCTATGCCACCTCTTAAACTGCTCCACCCTGTCCTTTTTTTAAATTATTATTTCTCTTTTTAACAGCCCTAAGAAAAACTGCTAGGAATTTTTCTAGGGGAGTTCGTCAAGAGTTGGGTAGATTCATATGCAGTTGTTCTCAAAACTTGTATAAACAAATCTATAAAAGCAGCCTTAAGTGTATAAACACTCAATTTTAATTTTTACATATTTTCCTTTCCTAGTAATGATTTTTTTTCCCTAGTAGAAACCTTTGCCCATGCCTAAACATGATGTTTCTAATACAGATCCAGTCACTGGATATCTCCGTGCACAAAGTAACTGACCAAGTGACTTAAACTCACTGACCAGTGATCAAAGCCAGTGTTTCTTTAGGTCCGGACCTAAAAATCCACTTGAGTGTCTTTTAATGTGAAACGATGGGCAACCAGTCTGCTTAAAGTCCAGTCACTGAGAACATTTAGTGACTTTGCTGGAAAGACAGGCTTACATTCTCTGCTGAACTGGGCCACTGAGACTCCAGACGTATTTGCCGCTGTGCCAAGCCACAGCTATCTGAGGGAGAGTAGAGGCATAAATTGCATTTAAACGGACAGAGACTGTGAATCCAGTGCTTTGCACGGTGAGTAGGTTGAATGCAATGAACTGTGCTAACTGATCTTTGTGCAACCGAGCAACTTTATTTAAGCTGGAGCCCAAGTTAGGCTCACTGTGCATCACTACAGCAACAAAATGACAGGCCCACTTCCTGGGAAGCAAGTGAGATTGTGACTGATACATGCTGTAAACTTGCTGGAAAGAGTACACTTTGGTTAGGTTTTTTTATGTGAACAAACATACATAACAAATGCTTCTTTTCCTTAACACTAGTTCATACAATGCAGTACTGCAGATTGGGTTTTAAGAGAAAACCAACTTTTCCAGAGAAAGGGCAGAAATTAACAAAAAAGTTTACAGAATCTTGGTAGATCTAGGGGATAGTTTTTACTTTATTTGCTGGTATTTGCTATTGATATTTATCTGATCACCCACGTGTCGGTTTTTCTTTAATTTAATCGCACTTGAAATAATTTCTCTTTGGAAGGAATGACTCAGTGGTTAGACTCTGGACTCTCAAATCCTGTTTCCAACTCTCCATTTGCTCACAGGGTAACAACATGTATAGTTATCTTTAAATCACAAGGAACCTATTCCAAATTTTAATAATGTAACCTCGTTGCATCCCAGCAGAGTAAGAACTCTTTTTTATGACTTTCCCTTCACATATGGGAAATGTGTTGAGTTCTTCAGCGGATGCTGCAAACTGGCACTAGCAGCACTGGCACATGCATTAAGAGGTCATGATGAAAACTGTGGTGTTGAGGAAAAGACATGTATCCTCTTTGAAACACCAGCAAAATGGGCTGAGGGAATGGCAAGGAGGTCGGGTGTGGACAGCTGGCAGCTGCTACCATTTCAGTTACCAGCACTGAAGTCAATACCCTTATCACTACTCTTGCAAGCTTTTCAGTGCACTGGCATGACCCATCCAGAAAAAAAAGAAACAGAACCGCCTCCAAACCGCAAAAAACCCAAAACTCACCTTCAAGCCAAGTAACAGAAAGAGCTAAGTTTCATCCATCATCAAAAATCATAATTTATTTTAGAAAGAAAGTGTCCTTTTGCACATCATGCTATGTCATTTTTCAATGGACTTTTAACAGGGAAATTAGGTATTTTAAACCCCTCAAATTGAAGAATATTTTTTGATATTCTGTTTTCTCATAATAATACTGGTGATGATGTCACTCAGTAGAAAACTCTAGCAGTTTCTGACTGACTCAGTACTTTCAGGGCAAATCTGTCTTTCAGATTTGTTAACAACAGATTTACTCCTGAACCTTGTCCCCTGATGTTTGTGAAATTACCCCAATTGCAAGGGTTATCTCCCTAGTCCTGGCAAATCATTCCAGCTTTGGCTTGTTTTAACGCCGTGTTTTTCTCATCTTCCACTTCAGGTTCACTGTCCTTGTGTCACCCAAAAGAGCAAGTAAAGAATTAAGAGGAATTCTTGGAGAGGGCAGAGATAAAAGCGGAGGATAAAGGCAAGAAACTATTTGTCTGCAATCCTGTTAGCAGAGAAAATGCTTTACAAGGCTACCTTGTGGGGAACATGCCCTATCCAATAGCAAAAAATCCTCCACGTAGCTGTTTTGTAAAAATCCCAAAGTATAAAACACGTCTTTGAAGCCAAATTAATGATCCACAGCACGTTGGAAATCCTTCTGACTCTTCTGTAGACATAACGCTTTTTCACCCTTTTGACTTTGAGCTGAGCCTCAGGAACAGACTTGCTCAGATTGATGAAACTCGGGAATAGAAAACACCAGCAGGGATTTTCACAATGGTAACTACAATGAGGAATACAGGGCATATATTGTGCCCACAGCTATTCTTTCAAAGTTACTCCAGGCTGAACATTTTGGGATATAAAGGATGCATTTTGTGTCCATTCTAAGTGAGTTAAGAATAGAAATTATAAAGAATGTAATTCTCTTAATCTGATTTCTTAATGCTTTCTCTTGGGTTTACCTGGTTAGTTTCCCTTTTGTTTAGCAGCAAAGTTTTAATCTGTATAATCTGGTCTGTGGAGAACTAAAAGATGACCTGCATTTATAAATTGCTAAACATTATCATCAAAATTTTCTGCAGAGCTTGGATGATTACCTTAAAACAATGGAATTCCTGTAGGTCAAATCTTGTCCCTCCCAGTAAAATAAAATTAAGGAAAAACAAACAAACAGCTAGGAGAGATTATTCGGGAACCTGAGAGCTCTCAGCCCTTCAGGAGAAGCCCCTAAGTACAAGTGTAAGCTTGGGTCTCTCAGGAAATCTGCAGATCCTGAAGAAAATTTCCACTCTCTCAGCCTGTCGCCTTCCCTCCACTGGCCATGCCTTTCCCTCTGTGCACACCTGCAAAGACCAGGGTACCACTGATGACACTGCCAATAGGATCACCATAAATTTCAGTGTTAAATTCTCCAAAACTCTGTATGCATTAGCAGGTGGAGCACATCAACCAACTTGTTCTGTTTCTTCACAACTTACCTAGTACCTAAATAGACAGAGCTCCAAATATTGCTGTCCTGTGGAAAGAGGTTGGCTAAATATCCTGTTCTCCCTTTTCTATCTAGCCCTTTACAATTGCTTTGGCTTCTTTAGAGGGTGCATCACATTCAGGAAGCATGTATGAGGTTCCTTCTTAGTTATCATGTTTCAGATAGAAATGGCTTTCCAATTTACAGCTACTGTTTCTCTAAGGTGCCCAGGTTAAACACTCAGGACATTGCTCCTCTTCTTTTCTGCAAGGTCAACCCACAGCTGTTTCTCTAAGGGCTCTAGATTCTGCTCTGCAAAAAGGGAATCTGTGAAAGATACTGTATGTGAAACCTGAATCTAAGAGCACCTGAGATCCAAGGGACCCTATGGCCCAAATGCCATATAAATTGCTTAGATGTACTAAGGGTTTCTTCCAGCACCTCTTAATATTGGGCAAAGTTTGTTTCATGTACATGATGTAAAGCAAGGGCAGCCTTCGTGCCCTTGAGCTACTTGTCCAGTGACTGAGGATCTGATAATTTTTAAGTGATATCAGAGGAGCTTTAATTAAAATCCATTTCTAGCCTTTAAAATGGGTAAGAGTGACTACAACAGTGGCTTCAGACTTGCAGATACAGGGACCTATGGAACAAAACATATTTATCAGTGCATCTCGCAGGGGAGTGCCATACACACCACAGGACAAATGCTGACCTCAGTTGCTAGGAGACTTTCCATTTACCTTATCACAAATGCCAGATTTAGACTAAAACAGGTAACAACCTCAGCTCCTTGATTTGACCTCCTTCTTGGTCTGGGCATATGAATCTAGTGAGAGGACTTGCAATGTCTGGATGGTTCCCCACCTACAGCCCCTTTCAGCCTAAAAAAAACCAATCCCCTCCTCCTTTAACACATGCTGGAGCCTGCAGAAAAGGAGTAAAGCATCACTGCAGTGCTTGGTGACCCTGAACAACCTCAACAGGTGCCTTGCTCTTGTGGAAAACACATGTTGCTCTGTCACTATTAATACACAGGCAGTGTGAAAGGCATATGCATGTTTGTTTGCGTGGGGAGCATAAATTATGGAGATTCCAGGTTTGAAGCCATCACCTTTTGAATCTACAGAGCTGCTCCTGGGAACAGCCTAGGCACAGGACCACAGCTAAGCGCGGAGTGAAGCCCCACAGGTCAGGCAGTCATGGGGAGTGTGCAAGGGCAGACCCAGAACGCTGTACAGCTGAAGGTCTCAATGCTCTGGTGACTGAGAGGGTTCACAGATCAGGGAAGAAAATAAATTAATCACTCTGCCTCCAGATTGCCTGGCTGAAGTCATCCCTCTGTCGATAGCCTCCCTCATCACCACACAGACAAGCTGCTCGCTCCCCACACTGTTAAGTACAAGGCAGGAGCTGTTTATTGTTTCAGATTTAAGGATTCAAAATGGCAAGTCAAATTGATTTCCTGGGAAGTGAGGAAAAGTACTGTCAAATAGTCCCTCTACTCCTCATCAAGTGATGAGTAGTAAACACACATCCTGTAGAGATAACAGCCGTGGGGTGACATGTCCCAACAACTGCATTTTTCCTCTGGATAGCTCTGGAGCCACACATAGCAGAAAAATAAGGTCTACTTTTGTAGCAAGTTAAAAGGAGCACAGATCATGAACTCATGGGCAGAATCAAGGCTATATGCACAAGGCACAAAACCTTTCATCTCATAGCCTGACCACAGTTGCCACTTCCAAGTCATACAAAGTGAGAAAAGGGGAGAGATGATGGAAGTAAAATGTTCTATGCCCATTTATCTCAGGATCTCCCAGACAGAGGAGATAGAGGAAACTGTGCCCCTGAAACTTTTCCCTTATGGTTGGAAGATCTTTAGATGGTGAGAAAGGCATTGACTCAAACTTTGCTGAGATCTTATCCACACATATTTTCATTGATCAAACTCCACCACTCTGTCCACATGAAAGCCTTGACTGAGTAGTGCAGAATGAAAATGGACAACATGAGGAAGGTAGCACTATTTTTTCCCCCCTGAATTCACATAGCTGTGCTACAAACCTGTCCCTGCTCTAAATTACTGATGCAAGAGAAAGAGAACCAGACAACTTACACACACACCCCACACACCAAGTGTACAGAGACTAGAGTGGAGAAAGCCTGCATCCTCTACATTCATGAAGAAAACAATGATAAAGCAAACAAAGAAAAGGCCAACCCCACTGCTGACAGCTAAAGGGATGGAAGACTAGGTTTTTATTGCCTGTGAATGATGAAACCGTGGCCATTAGCAACAGAGGGCAGATGTAAGTAGTGTTACCACCCATGACATCCTTTGCAGACACTGGGGAGTCCAGACCTCACAAAGGAGTAACATTTTTTTCTGCAAAGTGCACTGCTGAGGAAAGCATTCCCACACCCCTGCCCATTCTTCCCCCTCCCTTTGTAAAGGGATATTCACACCACTTCAGGAAAACAAGGCAAGAATCAGCCTTGACCATAACCTCCCACCAATGAGATGACGCAAATACTATTGACCCTGATGTAAGGAGTCAGTGAAATTAGTTCTCTGTGCAGCCAACTGGCCCTTGGCTGATGAGACCACCTTCATACTCTCAAGGCAGTACTATATATCCCATCTCACCTTCTGTGTCCCCTAGCTAGGCCCCTTCCTCTTTGGCTCATGCAGACTGCACCTGATATCTGTGAAGCAGATCAGGGAAAACCTCTGCTATCTTCTGCTGCACCAGACCTCTTCCAGATTTGCCTCCCTCTCACATGTTTCCTATCAAAAACTTACCTTCCAAAGCCCAGCAGAAGGCAGATCTATGGATGTGCCCACCCTGCTGCTTGGAGCTACAACTGCCTAACGCCATCCCTCTTGTGGCTGTACAGGCCAAGACGAGCCTAGGAGGTCACAGCTCAAGCTGCTCCTCACCTAAATTGGTGGCACAAACCCAATTTTTTCTTTTCTAAAGCACAGATAATGATCAAGCAAAAATAAAACAGAACTCAATTTTTAATATGTATTTGGAAAAGTGACTATTAGATCAAACAAGGCAGGGACTTGACGTTGTGGGGGTAGGGCTCCCTGCCTCTCTACGTGCCTTCTTAGCTGGGTCTCCCATGGAAACAGTGTGGTCTATAAGCCCCAGAGTTACCATTTGACTCTGCGTGGCATCCATTGGCATGTTGATTCACAACCATGAGCTGTACCTGCTTCCCACAAGAAGATCCAGAGTGTAATTTGCAGGGAAGGCAAGATCCGATGGGCCCGAACAATATGCTAGAGCACAGTATCGATGCCTATCAATCGATCCATCCCCTACAGAAGAGGAAAGAAAAGTCAAAGCAAATGGTCTTTTGCAGGCACAACAGCTGTTACACCACTTTTTGGCACGAGCTGCAATTCATACTGCAGCCTTGTCACTCTCCACCCCTTTCTTGCAGCTCCTTTCTCTCACAGACCACCTCCACTAAGCAAGCAATGGGCTGATGGTAGTCCCAAGACATCTTGGGATGGCTGCACAGCATTGCTTCCCTGCTGCATTTTCCTGATGCCTTCTGCCTATTAGCCTCTTTTCTGAGCCACCTTTAAACAAGGACAATAAAAAAAAGGAAAGAATCTAGAAACACTGGACTGAGATATAGTCAGTCATTAACTGTTCATTAATGGCATTGCAATGGAAAGAGGCAACAGCTGTGTTTCTCCAGCCCTCATCATCCAGCTTCTATAGCTTACTCCCTGCTTTCACACAATCGATTAATTTGAAAAAAAGTTTATCACAAAAGCATTCATTTAATTTAACTATCCACAGAGGCCTCAGATAACATGCTTCACAGGTCCCATTCTCAGACGCATAATGATCAGCTCAATCCCCTGCAGCCTTAAATCCCTTATTTAACACGCACCTTTGGATCCCAGTACAGTATTACATAGCTGACAAAGCAGCAAATAAAGAGAAATATTTTTAAAAGGTATGGATGGTGAGAGAATAATCAGAGATACAATTGTCAGAGCCTTGTGTTAACTAAGGACACCAGGGAAGTATGGCTGATGCAGCCTCCTCACCACTTAATGTGAATAAACAGCTTACGAGTGGGAGAGGCTGAAAGGGGAGCAGCCTCCTTCCCTGTCACGGGAGAGGGAATGTGATGATCACCAAGTACCAAAAAAGCTCTCATTTGTGAAACCCATGAAGGGAAGGAGCCTGCTGCTCCTCCCTACAGCTTCCTAGCGGTGATCGTGAGCTCCTGGCACACAATGTCGCTCATCTCACCATCACATGGCAAGTCTCACGCCATCTTCTCAATGCAGAAACACAATTAGGTTAAAAGACAGAAGCTTTCTGATAGTCTTTTCTTTCATATGCCTCTGTTTCTGATGTATGACCAAAGTCCTTATGCTTTTGTCTTCTGAAAAGCAGCCTTGAATCTAAACCAGTGCCACCAGCCTTCCTCAGAGCCACACAGACAAGCTTTCATATTCTCAGAAAACACAAAATACGGTCCCTGCACCACCACAGAGCAGCACATCTCCCACAACGAGAGGATTCTGCAGCAAGCATGGGTGCTCAGCCAAGTCTGAGGTCTCCCGGCGCAGCAGCTCCCCTCTGGCCACCGGCCAAACATGTGCCGTCTGTGAGCACGGGGTCGATAGCCTTGGATGTACAGCAAACCGCTGGAAGGAAGGGCTGACCGACCGCGTACCCTTTACGCCGGTTGCCTCCCGGCTGGTGTCGCTTAAATTAAAACACTGACCATTAAGTTTGGTCCCTGGCAGGCTGCAGCGAGGCAAGGCTGTATCTTTCAGTTCGCTGAGAAGCAAAATAAACAGCACAGTCTTGACCTCACACTCCTCTTACCAATAAAGCCTAAGCAGGGAGCAAAAAGGACAAAAACCCAAGCACAGAAGAAATGTATCAGAGTGCAATCTTCTCCTTCCAGCATTCAAGGGGCTGGCTCCTCCCCTGCAGAAATGCTACCGTACACTTCCAACACCAAGCTTTCCATGACGCAAACAGATGCACAGCCACACATCTGCAATATAAAGGTCTGTACCTTACAACTACAGGGAAGAGCTGCACTGCTGTCCCTAGAGGTTCCTCCAAAAAGACAGTTTTACAAGAACTGGACACTGGAGAATGGCTTTGCCAGTTCAGCTGAACAATTTCTATTGCCTAGGTTTCACAATCAGTTTTCTTCTCAAAGAAGGGGCCTGGAAAACCTCTAAATGACTCCTGAATAATAGTTTTGAGGTAAACTGCTATCCTTATTATAAAAACAAATTGAAAGGAAACATATGACAACAGTACAAATACCTTATGCTAAATGACTCCAAAGCAGAAAAATCCAAGCTTTCCCAAAAAGAGCTCAAGACTGTACTGGGCTCTAGATCTGAAGACTGTAATAGCTTCCCTCTTCATTAGTGTAAGCACAGAGCATCACGGTCACTCAGCTCAGCCCTCCCACCGTGTTACTGGCCTGTGAATACAACCCTCCTTCAGGTTGGCATCAACCGCCCTAGCTTCTGTAAACAAACTTATCGCCTGTTTAAAAGTAAAACAGAAGGGAAATGGGCCAGGAAATTATCCAATATGGTTCTGAATGAGCATTTCAAGTGGCAGAGACCTCAGGAGTTCCATAGTTACCACTGCTGGGAAACAATTCCCAGCTAACAAAGACATAAAAAGACCCACCCAAGTAGGAGAAGGGCTGTAAAGCTAAGGAAATAGGAGAAGTCATGAAAGAAAATACATTATTGAGGAAAAAGGAAAAAAAAAATCAAAGCAAGAACACCAAAGGGGAAAGAAATAAGTCTCTAGGATTAGCAGGGAGAAGTACAGATTTAAGAAAGATCCATTGTGCGAGTACAGCTTTATAAAAGCTTACAACACAGCGACCTTTAAAAATAGCTTTATTTCTATTGCCAAAGCACCTCCACAACCTGCATCAAATAAAGCTACAATTTGTCAAGGAGCTGAATGCACTGGCTTTAATGGGATTTCATGGTTCTCAGTAACTTGCAGGATTATGTCCCTACCACAAAGTGCTAAATTGTCTAGGAAAACACACAGGAGGAAACAACAGTAAAACCACCCCAGAGCACAACCACCGTGCACAATCTTTTACATGTTACTGAACGATATCAGCTGTTACAATAACAGACACATTCAATATCCCAAGCTGGAACTCCTATGCAGGGTACTGAACACTTTTAGAAAATGCACTGTTTTCCTTAGTTGTTTCATGCTAGATTACAGCAAACGACCAGGCTTTCTTCTGTGCTTTGGAGTGGGGGCATTACTCTTTTTTTCAGTGACTTATTGCTTATGAAAGCAATTGATGGCAACAGTTAGGTTACCTCCTATCCCAAACCATTCTTTATCAATCACCACCTTGTAAAGCCTTCAAGTCCAAAGTTTAGGTTACTCCAAACTGCTGGGGGATGAGACTGGCAAGGTTATAGTTACATTCTTTGTTTCTTGGGCCACACTCAGATTTAAACTCATTGTTAAACTTGGGACTGTCAGCTTCTTAAGAATAAATGTTTGTCACTGAGTGAGACAGGCTGTGGTATGACCACAGCAGGGCTCATTCACTGGCAAAACTCAACCGGAGGAACAGCATTTCAATCATTTTGGTAAGAAAAGCACATTGGCACTCCAGGAGCAGGGAGATGCCATCAATGGCATTATCATGCTCTCCCTTCTTTCAGGGGTCAGGTTAGAGAGGTGATTTACACAAAACTAGCATAACATTTTTCGTTACTATAGTTTTTTAATGGTGTCTTCAAGGCACACAGTAGTAACCACAAAGGAAAGGACTTATGCTCCAAATATTCACCTGGAGAAACAACTGAGTGCACAACTTGCACAAAATCAGTGGAAGAGATGCCAGGATGTAGGGAACTGCCTATGGAGTGATCACACTGTAGTCACTGCAAAGCAGAGCGATGCTTTAGGTGTGGGTATTGCTGTTGGCAGAATATGAGGGTGACAGGAACAGGAAAAAAAAAGGAAAGAAAAAAGAAAAAAAAAAAGACAAAGTCTCAATAGAAGAAAAGACCCTGCAGGTTGCTTGCTGCTGCTCAGTAGTCTGCCCATAATAAAGCTAAGCCTGCAGTCCCACCAGTGAGGACTGTGAAGCCAAGTTGAGTTTAAACTCGTTGGCATTAAGGTTATACACGCAGATCAGCCTGGTAGCCTTGCCTGTGACAGTGTTCATCACAAGGCTGACAATCCCTGCTGAAGGCACTCGAGATCAGAACAAAAAGGGATGCTTGTAGGTCAGCTTTAAACCTCAAGAGACTGTGGGTGGGTGAACAAAGAAGGGGTGGGCATGTACGTAAAAATAAAAGACCACAAGACACCTGGTTTCTCAGTACTGCTACTAGCCTATTCCTTCCAACACCATTAATAGCATGCCAGACTTCACAGAAACAAAAGCAAGCAGCCAGGCTCTTCCTCCCTCGAACAATAAAACAGAATTGTAAAACAGAGGCAAAGATGGATTCAATTAGCGCAAGATCTTTTTTGATAAAGATTACTCAAATAAGCCACATACGGAAGTTCTCCACATCTACAACATTTCTGCACCATTATTTGTAATAACATGACACCTCACTTTGCAGAAGGTGCCACACTGGATACTAATAGCACACTTATTATTAGATTTTCTGCATGGTTACATAAGCCTGCAAAAGGGGAAAAATGTAAATGATTCAAGAAGATATTCTTCTTGTGGTTCTCACGAAGTCTTTAGTATCTGAAGATTGAAGACGATCCCTCCTGGCAAGAAACAATCAATTTTTATGCTTCATTAAAAGAGTTCTTTTAGTACTTTTAACAAAATGCTCAAAGGCAAGCCAAGCGAAGAATATATACTTTTTTTTTAATCTAAAAATTCTGTGCTAAATTTTACTCTCAGATCTTCCAAACTCTTCTCCTAAAATTAAAATGAAGCTGTGTATGCAACTTTGTGTTTATTTTTTCCTCATAATCTATGATCTGAGGACATTATACCCTGTCTAAACCCAGCTGTGTGAGCAGGCACAAATTTCAAAAAAGGACATAATAAGGGCAAAACCAAGGGAGATATGCACTATCTCTGGTAACACTGAGGGAAAAAGACTTCTGCCATAATACAAGGTCGTAAGTCCATGTCAGTGCCACCAGAATAACTTACCCATGTCAACACACTGGCAGTAGGTGCTCAAGAACCTGTTCAGCTGCGTGACCAAGAGCACTTCTCTTCCATTATTCAGAAACACACAGGTGATAGCAGTAATCTCTTAAGCACATGATGAGTTGTACAATCCTCAGAGGACCTTTCCCCTGAAATCAATCAGTGTCATACACTCATCCCCAAAGTCCATCTCTGCACTCACCAGATGTTTGCCTGCTGACCTGCCTCTGGAAATACTAACATGACACACACCCAAAGGAATGGTGGGCTAAGCCACTGCTTATTAACCAAATTTATCTGGTATGACTTAACAGGTCCCTTAGCCATAACACAACACTACACAGAGAATCCTACAATGCAGCAGATGCAGGAAGGGTTTACTACATTCTACAGCATCTGTCCTTACCTATCAATGAGCAGAACGCTAATTTAAATGTCATGTTGTCTCAGACTTCACTGCTGTGCAAATGGCATCTAAATGCTGCTGTCACTGGTGCATAGGGTTTGCTCAGAGATTAGATAAGTGCAATAAATCTAACACAAGTTCAGAGGGCTGGCTGACAAGCTGCATACAGGAATCGCTGTTCTATTCCCTTTAAACATAAACGTAAACTTACTTTTTGGAGGACTCAGCGATCTTGCCTTAATGCATATGGAACAGTCCCCAGCCCAGGGCAAGCCTCTGGCAGTAGCAGGGAACTAGGTGGACATCACCAACACAGCAGAAGGTTTTGCCATTGCACTACCAGATCTAACAACACATTTCTAGATCATGAAGACAGAACAACAGCTGGCTCACCTTGTTTCTGGCAAACGTGTTACTTCCACAGCTCATATGCAAATACATACAGTGCCTTCTGAGACACTCATTGAATTGCCCATGCGAGGGAAGTTTTAGGGTACTGTATCACTGTACCTTCATCTACTGAAAAAAAAAAAAAAGAAGGAAAAGAAAAAAAATCAGCTATTGCAAAATTGCTAAGCCTTTACAAATAGAGAAACTGTGGCAAGGATTTTTTAGATCCTGCATCCAGGTAGGATGGCCATTTGGTACAGAAGGCCAAATTTTAACCTGGTTTCTTCACCTGAACCACAACTGAACTAGCTATGTTCTTTCTGTACACCTCTGATAAGATGACCCACAGTACCCACAAGTAAGCCAAAATGCAAAAGGGTGTTTGTAAGAGGCAGTCAGCACGTTCTGGAGAAGCAAAACTCACTTTTTTAGTCTTCCATGACCAAACTTGCGGATTCTAACTCATGATCTCTGTTTGCAAGAGGCAAAATGATTTTGGGTACTGCAGGTCCTCAAATTCCCTGATGAATTTTCATAACTCTGTGCATTCAGCACTTTGAAGGCCTTTTCTAGGTCCTGCACTACTCCATGAAGGGCCTGCAGGTAGCTCTGCACAAACATCAGAGCACATCTGTGTCCCCACTCAGTTCATTGCCAAACACAGTCTTTGTGCGGACCAGCATTTTTGAACCTCGTATACTTTAATTAGGCTTCTAAATCCATTTTTAGGAACCTGAAAAAAACTTGATTTTTATCTGTGCCAAGCAGCTGCATCTACTTGTTACTTAAACAGAAGATGCAGTTGTTCAGCACCTTTGAGTATTGGACCAGCTTTATTTAGGTCCCTAACTTCAATCGTCCATAGAAGAGCAGAGTCAAGTGAGATTTGAATCCTTTTGAAAGTGTCATGCTTTTTATATAAGCAAGAGATAAAGCTGCCTGTATTAGTGAACACAAAACTGAACAGTGTACTTGGAGCCACTTGTACCAGCAACATCCCACATCTAAGTAATTCCATTCAAGTGTAAATGAGGCACATTGCAATTTCAGGATTATTTACTACATTTGTTTAGTACAATCACCTTGCAAGAAGCCTCAAAATGCTTTATTTGCAAAGAGTTGCAAAAATTGCCCCTAAGAATGTATATATAAGGTGTCGCATTTTTCTTTTTGGAAACACTGAAAAATATGAACAAAAAACCCCATAGAAAAACATGCTTGGAAAGCTGGAAGAGAGGTATAAGATCCTTTTGAAAACTCAGCCCTCAAACCAGAAGGAAAAATGCTTTCTTGTTCTTCAGGCAGGTGGAAGTTACCTGCATTCATGTAGCTACAGAAAGCAAAACAAGATAAAAAAAGAAGAGGACTAATCTGAAATGTCTTGACTAACTTAATATACCTAGATTGAATTTGTAAGGAGGTTATTATATTAATTATTTACAGTCTTGCCTTAAGAAGATGTAGATTTTTGTGTGTGTATGCACATTTGGATTTTTTAATACATTTATATCTGCTGATATGAAGAGTTTTCTTTGCCTCAGAAAAAATGATCTGATTCTGCCTTCATTTACACTGATCTAACTCTAAAATTCAACAGTTACATTGCTGTAAAATTACTATTATCAAGGGGAAGAACATTCTAAAATTATCCCTTCAGCAGAGAGCACAAAGCCTGAAACTCTCAGTGCTTTCAACACCATTTTATCAGGACTGTGATCTCGGTACGGCTGATAATGCAGCCAGCCGAAGCCATGAAAGGCAGCTTTGTGCCTGGCTACACACCAGGCCATGTAAGACTTCCAGCTTTTTGACTGGCCAACAGGGATGTTGCTCTTAGTAACACAGCAAGATTGATTAGGTACAGTAAAAAAAAGAAAAGGGTATTTAGAAAGATAGTGGTGAAATAAAGTTCCTCCTCTATGAAAGCTGCTACAGTGCATGCAAGCAAAAAATGCCAAGTAGTCAAAAAAAAGGCAAAGTGCTCAAATATTTCAGATACTCAACTAGTAAGGAGATTCAGAAGTTTGTTTACAATGGAGAAAACTCAGCCCTGTCTGATCCAGAATGAATGCAGTGTGATATCTCTGGTGAACCACACACAAACCTGCAACTGAATCTCCAATGCATCACCCCGTGAAGGAAAATCTAACTACTCTCACTGTTGTTGAGACATTTGCCTTCAAGATCTTATTCTGACTTCTGCTAGTACTTCACTCCAGTCGGTGGAGGCTGGCCAGCAGAAAGAGATGTTCCCTGGAGAGCTGCCCTCCTTCAGAAGGCTGCAACAGACACATCCTGGCTAGGATGCCAGGGAGCAGAGATGACTGCAGTGAACCAGCTTCCTCTCTGATGATCCTGTGTCCCATCTCTTCCCCTTCAGGGCATCTAGGATACAGCTTTTTTCCAGGAAGACAGGAGTAGAAGGGAGCAGTCTTGTTGGCCAACTGAAAACCACAGAGACAGCTCCTTCACAGAGTGCTCCCATGGCAGAAGGAATGGGTTAGGATCAACATTTCTGTTGTACACTGTATATGGGAATACTGCACACTCAAAAACATTTTGTGGACTTTCCCATCACTGACTTCTGCACCAGGTGATATCTAACCTGGATCCACAGACGTCTGTAAAATTTACCCTGACATATTACACTGTAGTAAAAATTTCACCCACAAATGTGCTAGTTGCAAAAGGCCCCAAACCTATCAGCTAATCTTTTCCCAAGATGATTAAGAACGAATAACACAGCACTGAAGTTTTAATCATCTGTCAAAAAGTATGACTCACCGTGGGCAGGTGGCGAGCACCGTACACCACAACTGGTGCACAGAAGGGCTTTCTAACTCCAAACAAGCACATGTCACTCTGCTACTTCCACTCTACGTCTCTGTGCAAAGGCCAAGCATAGTCAGTCCTGCTTTTCTCCTGGTTCCTGCCTGCTCTTCAAACTGGGCAGGTAGGTGCCTGCCACAGGAAGTGAGGAAAAAGATGCTGGTCCCAAGGAAGATATGAGATGGTAACAACTCAGTGCCCCCAGTGCTCTCTTAGCCTGTATGATGGCTTTTAGATGACCTCTTTCCACATTTCATTGCTCCATGTCACCTTCATGGGGTTCAAGTCAGATTTTGGGCTGGGTAACCCTCTTTTGTCCCTTGGACTTTTCCCCTTCATCTGTACTCCTAATCCACGTGCCTGTTTCTTAGCATATATATAGCTACCCATGAAGAGATACTCAAATTGCATACACAAAGAAATGAAGATCAGACCAGCTTTACTGCAAGTCCCTGCAGAGACAAGCCCAGTTAGTCTCTTCCAGAGCTATAAAGTTTGCAGAGCTGCTTTAAATATCTCTTCTCTTCAGAACACAGATTGGCTCGTTGAGGTGGTATATACACATTACTCTGTATACTCTGTATGTGTGAACATATGTTTGATAGCTAGATCACTCTATTCCAATACATAAAACCGCGCATACACTTGTTCTTTTAAAACGTTGCTGCTGCTGACTTTCGCAGAGGTTCCCTCCAGGAATCTCACTCCCCTCTGCCCAACTCGCCCCCGGGAATGTTTTCCTCCAGCCATCAGTAGGACTTGGGGACTGGCTCCAGAGCAGAGCAACGATGCTGCGAGCATCAGCCAGAGGGGGCTGCGAGAGTGTGTTGTGAGATGCAACAGCCTCGAAGGGCTGAGGCTGCTGACTGTGCTAGAGGCTTTTCTCGCTTGCGTAAACCATTTCTTGAAATAATAATGCTTAAAATAGTGCAGAAAGTCTTCAGGTTTCTTGCTTTTTTACGCATGCAGAATTAGGCAGCTAGGATTGAAGATGCAGATCTGCACGCTGGCCAGCTATTAGCACTGGATGTCTGTGTCTAAGACTCTGTAAAAGCAGTTGGATTCTGATGGCATCAAACTCATAGCGATGGTGCTGTCCGTTCGATCACCAAGCAGTTTGCTAGCATGGTCTCTGTCGTTCAGCATTCTTATGCAGCTAAATGTTAACAGTAAAGAAAGGGGCCAGACTTCTTGGGATAATGCATTTGATGGTGATAAAAATGTTTCTATGGAGCTTTACAGCAAAACAAGAATTGCTGCCCTTTATCTGATGCGCACACATTTCATACTTGCAATATGTCTAAAGTGATTTTATGACTAAATCCTGGGAAAAATGCAAAGAATGCTTGGCTAGAAGCATACTTTTCCAGTAAAAACACAACATGGCTTATTAACTGCGGCACTTGGAGGAGACTATTCAACATGAAGTGCATTTTTTTTAGCTCAAGATCAAAAACATGTGTTCGGGTATACGTTTTCTTTGGCTCCAGGCACCAATTTGACTGACTACATTAGAGGGGTCTCCAAACCCTTTTAAAGAACACTAGTTTCAGTACAAATGAAGTGGTATTCTATTAAACATGCCAGGGTACTGCAGCTGAAGGCAAGGTTAAAACCTCCTGACTTTTTCAGAATATATTAAGCAGAAATAATGGAAACAAAAAGCTCCATTAGGTACCTTGTTAAGATTTTTGTAGTTGCTGATCAGCAACCTTGTTATGGCAACACTTTTCAAAGTCACTGCAAGAAATGTTAATTGTGGCCATGGCGGGTGGGGACAACGCACAATGAACTGCGGGAGCAGTACTATTAGTGTTACCGTGAGAACAGATTATGCCATTTCCATTCTATCTTTGAATTCTGGTGGGTGTAGGGTGATGTGACTCTGAGTGATGTCAGATTACCCAGCCTACATTTTTCTTGGAAAGAAGCTCCTTCCTCCACTTCCCTAGCAGGAGGGCTTGTAAATACCGCGCTTAGGAAATCTCAGCTTCAGCAGACTCTGAAATGATCCCCGCACTATCTGGAATTTTTTTTAGTTGGACAACTGGAAGGCATACGCTTCTTGAATACCTGGAAACACCAGAATATTCTCACTTGGGCTTGTGAAATGGTGAGAACTGATAACAAGGGGTGGTTTTCTGGACTAATCCCCAGGAAACAGGACCTCACTCTCCCCAGTGTGGGCTGAAATCCAGACGATCTCAGCCACATTTGTTAGCAGGTCACAATGTCACTCCTCTTCTCTCCCATTAAAAAACTAATTGTAAAAGCTTTTGTCTCTAATCTGCAGCTAACAAACCAGCAACACTGAACAAAGGGGAAGAGTGCAACTCAGTCCAACACGCCTGAAGGAAACACTATCTCCACATCATGCAATATATGAAACTGCCCAGAATACAACCTGTCAGGAAATGCAATCGAATAGTGGGGTTTGTTTTGAAACAGATGTGGATTTGCACACATCTTCTCCCTGCTCCCTTTCCCAGTCTACCACAAAAGGCCGTGCAACAGAGGGGTGCACAGGGCAGTGGCGCCAGCTCAATATCACCATGCAGGGCTGCACACACAGCACCAGGTACCAACCCTCTGTTGTGCAGCAAGCAAATAGATGTCTCCCAAGCAGCTCCATTAAACACAGAAATTTCCACCCTCCCTGCTCCAACACACATGCACAGGCGGCCAAACCATGAGGATTACTCAGTTTGCATTTGAGCCAAAGATAAAAGATTTCAAACTCCAGTCATGCTCCCTCCTCTCAATCCTGAGGCGCTTTTCCCAACCACGTGGATAGGTCACGCTGGCACTGGCTCTGTTCAACCAGGTAATTTTTTTTTTTTTCTTTTTCTATCTGAAGGCTGCGGACTGTGCTCCTGTGAGAGAATAGATAGGGACAGATTTTTTTATTACTCTTTTATTACTCTGTGCTGTCACAGGTGGGAAACCAGAGATGCTGGTCTGGCTTAGTCTATCACAATATACCAAAAGCCTGACATTTCTCCTCACTTTGACAGCACATATGAAGGTGGGCATGCTCCTCATCCTTCCCCTTCCATATTGAGAAGCAACTCCAGTAATACTCAGACCAGCATAAATCATCTGGAAACAGACCCAGGATCAAGCCCAGAAAGGAACAGACATCAAACTGCTGATTTCTGCTGCTGCTGAACTCAGGCAAGACTGAGCTGGGAGGAACCACAAAGAACATCTACTTTCTTATGAAAATCACTAGCACAATTCTACTTTTCTCTTCATATTGCATCAAACAAGCTCCTAGTGATACTAAAAGGGGAGTGGAGATCTGCTGATGCCACAGCTACAAGATAGTGCCTACATGAATCATTTCACCTCCGGCTTTTTAAATGCTTGAAAAAGCCCCCCCTCACTATGAAAAAAGGAATTGCATGTGCCATGTTCAAAAGCATTTGTTTCTTTCCTGGAAGTAAATACAGGAACTGAATTATTCTCTTTCCTACAGAAAAATACGATGCAGTTGTTTTTTCAATTGTTTTAAGGCAAAAAAAACCAAAAACAAGGAAAACCACACCTGAAATCCACAATTTTTAAACTTCTTATTTTAGCAACTTTCCAATGTGCACTGAAGCTTTAGAAATTAATTCTGAAACTCAATGAAAAAGATGAAAAGAAAGTGTAATTTTCAGATTTGACAATTCTTCCTGCACACATACAACTCTTACATAAGAACACATGCAAACTTTTCTATTAGAAAAGTCTTTCAGACAGGGAAAGAAGTCTGTCCCCAGGTGTGCACAGAAATCCCAGTCTGGAAGGTGAAAGGATAGGGAGACTGGCTAAAGCAGTCTTCAGTACACAGTTGTGCCAGGAAATGCAGAAGACTTCTCAGCTCTTCTCACAAATAGGAATATCTAAATGTGATAGGAAAGTAAGAGTAACACCGTCTTCTTTGAGGTGAGTCTGCTGGTAATTACAGATGTGTTAATGTGTGTGCGTGTAAAAGGCAAAGATTGTTTATGATACACAGAAACATGTGTTTTTATTCATTTCAAGACTGGTGAGTGGGTTCTCCCCCTGCTGCATGATTCTATCCCTCATGATCATCCCTCAGCTTCTTATATTTCTGCCCGATTCTTCTATAACCTTTTGGTGCCTGCTCTTTACTCTTGAATACAGTTACTGCTGAATCATTTATATCTCATCCAAGATGCTTGTCTCACACTTGGCACACCTGATGAGCCCTAAAGGGAGCTGCTGCCGTGAGAAGCTGATTCGCTCTACACTTAGTGCCACCTCATCCGTATCGGTGTCCCATTTACCTTTACAGTTACAACCCAGACCCACCGATACACGGTCTGCAAATGTCAGGCTGAGCTCTGAGTTGTCTGTTGCTCACTTCCTCTGCCTCTTAGATCTGCAAGGGAATCTCTGAATATTCTGCTGACCTGCTGCAATTTTTCTGGTGCTTACCCTGATCTCTAAAACAATACTTTGCATATTATGGTTTGTTAGCAAAACATAAGCAATTTTTCTCCAAGCATCTTTCTCGCTCCTTTATTCCTTTCTATTTTAAGTAACTTTCCGCTGAGAGCTATGTCACATTGACAACTCTGGAGACCAAGGTATTTCAGGGAGAGGAGCCAAGCACAACCCCGTTCCTCTATCAAAATTTAAAGGTAAACTCTCTCTCCTCTTCACTGTTCCGTAAGAAATTGCATCCTCTTTCAGTCTGCCTTAGCTTCTGAAAAGTCCCCGTTCACCGAAATGATATTGTACTGTTGGGCAGACGCAAGACCAAACCTGTCCACACAAATCCCTTGGATGGACCAGGACTCAAATCCCTAAACTAAACGGGATGAGTTATACTGGTGAAGGAGTTGCTCTCTACTTCTATACAGTCCCATACCTCCACAGACGATAGACAGAGGCAGTCCCAGGCAATGTGCATGTATAGGAAGGCTTCAGCAGAGAGCCATAGGGAGCCTGGAAATACAAAGTCTTCTGGTCCTGGCCAGGGCCAAGTGGAGCCTTCCCAGCTGCCAGTCCAAGCAGTCACACCAGCAGAAGATCCCTGGCTGAACTGTGCCCACACAGCCAAGACAGCTGGTGAGAATGAGCATTTCACTTCTCACTCCCTCTCTGGAGGAGGACAAGACTCTCTGTTTAGCCATGAAATGGAAAAAATCAGGATTTGGCCTTCCAGTTCTGCTGTCAGCAATGCTGAATGCCAAAATCCTGATCTAATTACTTAGAAAGAAGAAAGTGGCACTAAAGGAGCGAGAAGAGCAGCACTAGCAGGTAGCTACTACCCTACAACCTTCCAGAACCACTCTTTCCAGTTAACTAATTTCTCCACTCGAGGAATTAGTTTCACTGAGCAAATAAAATATTGCCATACCCTAAAAAATTCACTTTTTAAGAAACAAACAGGCTGGCTTCCAAAGAGAAAGTTAGGCATGTACCACAGAAATGGTTGCTGAGGAAGGCAGCACTGCAATTGAGTCATTAGGTTAAAATTAGTTCACCAAAGGATGGGGAAGACAGGCATTTCATAGACTACTCTGTCATGATTTAACCCCAGCTGGCAACTAAGCACCATGCAGCTGCTCACTCACTTCCCCCCCTCCATGGGTAGGAAAGAAAATTGGAAGGATACAAGTGAGAAACTTGTGGATTGAGATACAGTTTAATAGCTAAAACAAAAGCCACACACACAAGCAAAGCAAAAAAAGGAACTCATTCACCACCATCAGCATGCAGGTGTTCAGCCAGGAAAGCAGGGCTTCATCACACGTAACAGTGACTTGGGAAGACAAAAGCTACCACACTCTGAATGTCCTCCCCTTCCTTCTTCTTCCCCTAGCCTTATTGCTGACTATGACACCACATCATCTGGAATATCCCTTGAGTAAGTTGGGGACAGCTCTCCTGGCTGTGTCACCTCCCAGCTACTTGGGCAACCCTAGCCGACTCACTGGTGGGATGGTGTGAGGAGTAGAAAAGGCCTTGACGCTGTGTAAGCCCTGCTCAGCAGTAATGAAAACATCTCTGTGTTATCAACCCTGTTTTCAGGACAAATCTGAAACATAACTCCATATGAGCTACTGTGAAGAAAATTAACTCTATTCCAGCCAAAACCAGCAGAATTCTTTTGAGATCTAACTGTAATGACAGACAGGTCCACTTAAAAAATATTTCACAATCTGAGTCTAGCAGGTCTGTTTACAGAAAAACTCAAGATAATATAAGGAGGATCAGAGTTTTTGTTGAATTCTACAGGACTTAGCAAAAACATAGCTCCTGTTTCTATCCTTCTTTACCACTGCTGTGATTCAGCTGCTTCTTGACCATACTGTGAAATTAAAAAAATAAACAAGAAGCAAAGAACACTTCACAAACATGGCAAAAAAAATCACTACTTTCCTCGCAGATCTGGAACATGGGCTTTAATTCAAAAGGTTCACAACCATTTTTGAACCATCTTTGTTTTCTACAAGCACACATTTAGGAAGATACAATGCTGTCTGGGAGATGACCCCGACTGCTCCTTTGAAACAGGCTTACAAACAATGAAAACAACAAAAGCACATTAACAAGCAGAAGCATGGTTCATTATTTGTAGGCATTACTCAGTGTTGATAAACGCTGACAAAAAAATGAGTAAGTCAGGCAACCAAAGCCCAGTGTATTACTAAGTGACAAAATAAACCTTTAAAACCTTGATTTGCAAGCTAAACCCTATTTTTGGGTTGTTGAAAGCAGCCAACCAGCCAGCAGCAGCAGATGATGTGCACAGTGACCAACTGTTACGGTGGTTCGCCAACATCCATCACACAAATTGATTAAATATAGTCTGTATCAGTCACTTAGTATAGGAGAAATAAAGCCATCATAATAGAATATAGTTTGCAGGATCAATGCTTCCTGCCAAGGAAATAAATATTTTGACAACACCTTGATATATATTTCTCTCTTGAACCCCATCCGTGTTCTGGAACTTAGGTGGCAGTGGGAAATCATTAACCTTGCTTTTCTGAGACTCAGAAAAGTACAAAAGCCAGTTGTAACATATAAGCCCGCATGAAGCCACATAATTACTCCTCCTCTCTCAAGGAGCTCTCAGAAAGAGAACACACAGTACTGAAGCACCAGGCAGCTACAGATGCAGGGTGCTGAGAGCCTGGTCCGCATGCCGCAGCAGAGCTCTGCATCGGGAACACCATGCAGGAGTGTGCACCCGTTCCCCTACCTCCTCAACACAGAGCATCTGAAGATGCAGTCTGTGCAAACTTCAGCTGAACAGCCATTTCAGCAGTAGACTTCTCTTTCTAAAATTTCATAGCAGGGACTTGATCTGAAGGAAGTGAAAGGTTTTTCTCCTTAGATTATCCATGGAGTGGCGAAGAGAGTAAAGAATCAGCAATACCAAATCCCACTGTCACAGCAGTCTGGGGAGGAGCAAGTAAAAACTGTGGAGGATATGGTGCTGCAAGCATAAGTGACAGAAAAAATTCCGTAGGCTTATTAAAAAAAAAACCCCAACACCTAGTTTTCATCATACACATTGTAGCTTTCTGGCCATGCACTGGAAAATTAACTTTGTGATCAAAAAAACAAGAGACATAACTATGGAGACCAAGCCCCTACATGAAAAATGGAATTTAAGAACTTATGACTTGCTTGGATACAGCAGAAAAGTGAATGAGTAAAACAGGCCTGTTCTGCTCAGTCATTCTCACTTGTAATGGCTCTATGCAGCTTGCCAACAGCTCTTCCTCAGCCTTGGAGAACAGCCTGATGAGCCTGTTCCAAGTGAAGTTTAAAAAAGTTTATCACTAGGTAGTTTTACAGTAAAGCAACTTCTGTTCTCTTTCTTTAGTTTTTGGGGGTTTAGTACAACAAGCAGAGACAGCTGCAGGGCAGAAAGCTGAACAGACAGGGATTTTTGTGTTTCTGCACGGAAATCCCTATTCAAATATATGCTTAAATACAGAGTTCTTAGAAATCCCCCTGTGATTTCCAGACATGGTCACTGTTGGCACCGCCCCCAGATAGCACAGGGAAGAAGGAGACATGTCTCAAAGGTGATACTCAGACCCCTGCCCAACACAGAACCCCTCCTGTGCCATATTAGAGAGCTCTGCCTTTGTTCGGTGTACATCAAATGACTAGAGTGATGTGGCTTCCACCCCTTCCCACTGGGGACTATTCCACAGTCTAATAGATCTTACTAGTTGGAAGTGTTTCTGGATTTCAGCCTACATTTTCTGCACTAAAATTTATCCTGTTACTCCTAGCCATACTGCTTGGACCACCCAAAACAATTCCTCAAATTCGGCTATTTATAACCCCTCAGGTGCAGCACTAGTAGTTCTAACATCACCCCGTTCCTTCACCCTCTTTGTCTCTCCTTCAGACAAACTCTATGTATTTAGTTCTTAATCTTTCTTCTTCTGTCTAGTCCATTAATCACTTTTGTTGCAGCTGTCTGAATCCCCTGCAATTTGCCAAAGTCTTTCTGGTAATGAAAGACCCACATACATATGAACTTTGTATCTCTTAAAGCGCTGTCTGATAAAAGACAGGGACTAATACACACACACACACAGAAACACACATGACATTTTCCAAATTCATTCTTTTTATGGAAAGAGCTTAACTTTTTTCAGGCAGGATGCAAAAGGCCTAACAGAGGTGGAAAAGTAACACACTGTAATTTTTTTTTCAGATAAGAAACTGCCTGACTCCCAACTGCTTTCTACAATTGCTCATTCTGCTTTGCAAAAGCAGTGTATTTATCAATGCCTTCCTCTTCCAGTTCTTTAAGGAAGTTCACATTAAAATGTCATGTTCTGTTTTTCAGAAATTGTTTGTCTCGCCTTCAAGGAACAGTTCAGTGAGCTGCTGAAAAGTAACCTGTACCCGTGCCTTGCTCTCTCCTTTGCCTCCTTTTTGCTATAAGAACTATTCAGGGAGACAGATTGCAGATATGAACAGTGAAATCCAATTTACTATTTCTTATGATTTTAGAACTTCATCTTGCTTATGAAGACCAAAACAATGCAGAGAAGGAAGAATTTCCTTTGGGGCCCAGGGTAAAACACCTGCCATCCTGATGCGGAAGTGCATCTTTGCTCCATCAGAGCTCTGGGACTGATTTGGGCAAGTATACCACTGACTTCTGTGCATCTGTCACCTTCTCCCAAAATGGGCTTTTATATAGAATATACACTTTAATGCATTTAACCCCAAATACTTTAAAGGCTATTCAGTAACTACCAACCATTGCAGAAGATTATCTATCTACAGTTTGGGATCAGATATACAATAAAGACTTCAATTTTTTCAGACAGACATGACTTCACGTGACTTCACATGACTTCAAGTTCTACTTAATTGCATAAGAATTCAAATAAACTGGGTAAGAGTGCATACAACATCCAAACACACTTTAAAAAATGAACATTCATCTACTGCAAGGCAGGGAAGAAGGGAGAGAAGTCTTTCCCCATTGATGCCACTTAACCCGCAGGCAAGTTCTTTCCTCTAGCAACACAACTGTGACTATTTAGCATAGAAGTAATTTTATTTCCTGCAAATATCTAGGCCATTTTCACAACAGAGAGTTGAAAAAGAAAAAAAAAATTGCTGAAATAGCCACTAAAAACCTATTTCCCTCTTCTAGTCTATTGGTAGGCTTACACTATTCAATACGCATTTTTATTTAGAAGTTAAAGACAACACCCAAAACTCTGCTCTACTCACTCACTTCATACCAACAAAACATGTACATGCAAATATCCTGAGCATAAAAAGAAACTCCTAAAGTCATTATGACATTATTTGTACCCTGCAGCAAGTCATAATTTGTATGTACCCTGCCAAGTACTTTCTGTCAAAGCTAAAGTAATTATTAGGAAGTATGAAAGCAGGTGTCACTTCTGGTAAGTTGTAAGATGGCTTTATATTCTCAGTTGCAATGGGATAAAAATGATCCCTAAAAAGAGCATAGCAGGCTATTACTTTACATCCAGTATATATGTGAAACATAACAGTTGCCGCCTGTACTTCTTTCCTCTTCGGTATTTTAATTAAAGATTCAAGCTCCTAAAAGACAAAACCTAAAAATATGTGCAAAATCAATCTCATTTTGCATAATTTCTATTTAGTTTCATAACCAACTGTCAAGCCATCTGACCCTCATTTGCATGTGCTATAAGGCAGGCAGCCGAGCTTGCTTCCACCGCAGTGAGACACATACTTTGTCCCTGCTCACTCCCACATGCTAACCTCCGGCTTCTCGGATGAATCTCTGCTACAGCACTTCAGGACAGAGGGGACAGTGGTTGTTTTAATTACAGGGTCAAGACCTTTCCAACTTGGGTGTCTAAATATAAATGCCTAACTCCATCTTTAGGCATCTGAATAAGCTGCTAGTTTTTCAAAGGTGCTGGGCACCCAGCATCTCCTACTTGTTTCTGTCAAACTTGCCAAAAAGAACATCTGCCTTTAATTTATTCTGAGAGCTGCAGGTACGCAGGACCTTTGAAAGCCATCCCACTTACTTCAGTCCCTAAATACAAACCCAGGTGCCTACCTCAAGGCAGTCAACTTGTAAAATGCTGAAAAAGCAAAAAAGATAGCATTATTAAATAAATAATAAATTCTTAAAAACCTCACGCACAGACGTTCTTAAGACCTTTGGAGTCTTGTTCCACAGTTGACATATGATGTGATGTAAAAGAAAGCAGATCTGACTTTGTTAGAAAGTAGCACTTTACGCTGTGACTGGAGTATGTACAGTGCTAGTAATTAACATAATTATAGTAAGGAAAGACATTCTGGGAAACAATCTTCAAAAGCTGCTCTTCTTCCTTGGATAAGCAACCAAGCAAACCAACCCCCCAAAGTGGTTGTATTTACGCTAAGAGTTTAGGGAAATTGCAAATTTACTAGTGTATTTATTATGCAAGTTTAGTTTATTTTTCTTTCATTCAGCCAGACACCCACATTCTTGACAGTGTAGAACTTGAAAAGATTTTTTTTTTATTTAAAAACTGCAAACGGAAGAAAAATACAGGCTACCACCTGCCTCTGCAAATCTTTCGCATGTGCATTTGAGCATCTGAGCACGAAGCAACTGACTACCCTGTTAAGAATAATATTCAAACACAGCGGCAATATTCCACCCTACAACAGGGCACCGACTCAAAAGGCAACATGACAACACATGTCTGCCTGTACTTAAAATGCTGTTCTGCATCAGGGACCTGGAATGTCATGCTGCAAGACCCAGAGATGCTCTCCTTGGAGCCGACCAAAGAAGCTCCTGGCTCTGGAAAGGAGTGCTGTTGGAGTCAATGAAGAGGTTCACTGCTCTGGGGCTTCCCTGTTTCTAATCGGGACATGCCAAGTAAGTGTACGCATGTATGTGCTTTCCTTGTGAGCATGCAGGAGCACGTCTATGCTTTGGATTAAAAAAAATGGAACAAACCAGGCCTAAGGTATATACACAACATGCAGTTAGTCTGTACCTGTGAGGGGGAAAGGCTGGTACTGCCACATCTGAATTCACACGGTTTCAGACACTGTACTATGTCCTGAACTGAGCCACCAGAGGCACTAAATTCTCAGAACAAAGAAAAAAAAATTACTGTTAGTACTTTATTTTCTAAAAAAAAAGTCTCAGATTCCAAGTAGGTTCAACCTCTAAGTAGGAAAGGGAGGGGGAAGGAAAGTATGCTCAGGGAAATCCAGAAATATATTTATGGAAGTTCTACATAAGCCTTGTATAACAACAAGGTATAGCACACTCCTTCACAAAGGTCTAGTTTCCTCCAGGACCAGGATGACACCTGGCCCTGCCCTACCTACAGCATCCTGAAGAAGCCGCAATTTGCTACATCAGGTGAGCTGTTACCATTGCTGTAATTTCAAAACTTCTCCTGTTGCAAGCCCCACTGGCACAGTGACCACGTGTGCCACCACTTCTCTGCCACACCGCATTCTCAGTGCTGGTGCTCACAGGACTTGGTGTGCGCTCTCTCCAGAGTCAGGATGACACTGGAGAACTCATCCCATCAGTCTTCAGTTTACAAACACCATTCTCAAATCTTATGCACAGCCTACCCACAGGCATGCAGGGGATCACCACCACCTCCTCACCCACAGGAGCTCCAGCAGGCTTCAGTCACATCTTGCTGCCACTCGCATCAAGGCAGGGAAGAAATGCCAGAGCTGCTGCCTAGACACTGCCACTGGGTGCAGCTGCACAGAAACCTGACTTGGTGAGGCAGCCAAAGCCATCAAGCTCCAGCAGCACAATGAACAGATGCTCCTTCTGTACCTCATGCCACATCTTGGTTCTTCTTGTGGTGCATGCAGGAACGGGAGCCAGGTACAAAGCATATTTTCCGTGCTTCCTCTGCACGCAGCAACAGGATCTGCCCTGCTGTCCCGTCCCACCCTTCCCACAGCACAAGTGACCTGTCTAAAGCATAAAGGAGCTAGAGAGGTGGTTTAGTGGTAAGAGAGACTGGTCTTTCCTTGATACACCAAGAAACTGCTTGACATGGTGCACACACAAGGGTTGTGCGTGGGATGATGTCTGCCCGTGCACGGAGGAGGGAATCCACCTCACCACAAGGGATGCCTCCTTCTCTTACTTTGGTTTGGACCTACAGCTACAGCTCTTGATGCTTCATGGGGACTGCAATATAGCACAATTAGATACTCTGTAACCTTACCAAATAATCTCTCTATGGGCATGCACATGTGCCAGGCAAAGGGCTGCAGATTGCCCACTTTGCTCAGGAGGAGGTAGCTGAGATGCTGGACAGCTGCTCTGCCCTGGCTCATCTCCACCACTGAGAGCCAAGTCACTCCTTACACACAGCTCTGCAGCCTTCAGCGCAGCTCTGTCTAGAGAGACTAGCCGAGGGGCTGTACCCACCTGAGTGACTTTTGGGTGAGGAAGCTGCACTCTGGATACATGTAGGAAGGCTGGAGAGCAGCCACATACCCTGCTTCCACCATAGCTCCCCCAGGCTCTGTGAGCTAGCCAGAAATGACAACACTATTTGTTTCTCTTTGAGATTCCCAAACTGAGGAAACAGAAAAAGCAGTCAAAAAATAGGAATAACTAGGAAAAGCCATTGCATATTTATTTGTCATAAATTATGCTTAAGAGAGCATTAGACCAAATAAATCATCACTCATCAAAACACGTTTCTGCTGCAATCAGAGCACTGCACTACACTTCATTAGAAACATTAACTGGACAGTGGCAAGAGAGGGGTCTCTGCTGTACCTACTCTTCACCCCCACTCCAATTTCATCAAAACATTCTCCTCACATTGACTGGTTATTTCTTGGAATGGAAAATATTTTTTTTACTACACAGGACAGTATGTCACTATAGGACTTAACAGGAAAGCCTCTACCCAAGATAAATGTGTTTCTGGTAAGAAACTTCCCTGCTAAATCTTGGATGAAGCACACAAGATCAAACGTGTATACCTCCTCAGTCTCTCTGTCAGAGAGAAAACACATTGGCAGTGGGATGTGCAAATGCAAACGCATGTGCTTTGGGTCCCGGCAGCAAAGGCTCACAGCTGCATCTCCTAGTGCTGGCCTCTGAAGACCTGTAATTCTGTCAGGAAGGCAGCAGCACTCTAAGAAAGTCTTGCATGTTATTCCTGAATGGTTTCCTTGAGGAGAAGTCTGCGTATGTGATGAGACCAACAAACATCCCTACAAGTGTCCCACTAATGGGCTGTTACTGGGAAGATGTGTTGCTCCTGTGAGATCAGGCTGATGGCAAGAGCCCAGATATATGGGGCTGGGCCATGCCATTAAAAGTGAGAAGACAGCATTTGGGTTTGATTTACTTTAGAGAAGGTGTTCTCCAACAAGGTTTGAGGTGGAAACAGGACTGCATTTTGTAGGTGGAGAGGCAGTAACACTTTAGGAAGAAGCGTTGATATCTGAAACTGAAATAAACCCAGCTACAAGCTGGCGATGCTAATTTGAAAGCCTTGACACCTAAAGCACAGACAACTAAATGTGCTCTTCTGGGAGCCTCTGCAAGTGCTGCTGCCCTGGTTTCTCACACCACAGGCTTGTGTCACACAGCCCTGCAATCAAAACACGTGTGTTTTGTGTTACAGTATCCTGTCACACAGGGACAGCCCTGAGAAATACTCTGTTTGCAGGGAGACTGAGGAGCATCACTCATCTTCCTTCTGGCGTCAGTAGAAAACAGCAGAGAGCTGCCGACAGAACAAGGGTATCACCCTTGTGGAGGGTATTCTCAAGGATGCATGCAAAAAAAAATCAAAGGCACGACCCTATTTTCTCTGCACCTTACCATCCCGGAAATACTCTTTGAAGGCTTAGTCCACCCACTGCAGCATTTCTGGTAATGACTCACAAAATCCCACATGAGTGTGATACCATTTGCTTGATAAAACCAGATGCCAAAATGAAACTATGCATTTGGTGCTTGAAAAAGAGGAGGGGGGAAAAAAAACAACAAAAAACGACAAAACCCTACTAACTAGTTGTAATTAGTAGCGAAGTGGTGGAACACGCAACTGACAGTGTGTGGTGCGAGAACAAAGCTGATGGCTATGCACAGACCCTCTGCAGACAAGGGGATGAAAGACAGGCTCTGCAGCCTGCTACCAAGAATTCGTCTCTTGAATGTTGCAACTTACACAGATGTTCGCATAATTTCTTGCATGTGGACAGCAAAAGGAGCATTAATTTCAAGAATGATGTGATTGTTTGTGTGGTAAGGATAAGAAAGGAAAACTTTTAACATGTATTCAGTGAAGCCAAACTGTTCCCAAACGCACTCAAAGGACTCTTCATGAAGCCAAAGACAAAATTCAGAAAAGACTTCACAGCACTCTTTTTTCCTCTAATTTAAAAACCCAAATTAAATTACACTCAAGAATCTTAGGAGATTCAGGAGCACGAAACATAGTGGCGCATCACAATGTTCACTCACCACTGCAAAACATTAACTAAACTTGCTCTGAAAAACGTTTTGACTATTTATAGAGAAGGCAAGGGAAAAAAAAAAAAGATGATTGCTGGGCTGTTGGGTTTTTTTGGTTGTGCTTTTTTTTTTGGCAGACTTTATTTGAAAGCAGCCAAACTCCTTTCTGCTTCTGTAAGGCAAACTAACTGAGCACTGAGGTCACAGGAAGAGAGTACTTAAGGTTGTGCTTGAATTCAGGACAGCCTTCTACCAGGTGCTTTGTCCAAAACGTATTGAACTCCTGCTTAAACCCTGCCTTAAGGAGAGATGTTGCTTAACTATTGCCTTAAAGAGAGATACTTCCCTCAGGCTGCTCTTGAGCAGCCCTTGTAGTACTCCAGCCCAAAACCTACTGCAGGTTAGCAGCTGACATTTCATTCACTTCAAGGGATGCAGGGTCATGGCACAGGAAATGAAAACACCCAGCACTTCTTCTGGGTGCCCAGCACCCCACAGGATGGAGCTGCCACACAGCTCCGATTAACTGGGAAGGGATGCTGCAGCAAATTCACTCTTGTGACAAGTAAAGCAGGTACAGAATTTTTTATTTGGTCTATTTTCACAGCAGAAAAGATAAAAAAATTGTGTTCAAATAGCTGGCTGGAGAGAACACACAGCATGTGAAGGCAGGTGCCAAAAAATTCCAAATAATTTGATTTAAGATTTTGGTTGGGCTTTTCCTCTCCCCCCAGTTTAACATATGAAATGAATTCCTGAAATGAAACAAAACTTACATGAGGAAAAAGGCAGGTAAGGTAATTTCAGAGGTACCTTCTAGCAACACTTAAAAAGCATGCATGTCTCTTCAGCATAAAACAGACTGCAAAGGGCTCTGAGAGTCCACTTGCACGTCATCCTCCCTAGAATAGCATTAGTATCATCAAAAACCTCAAGTATGCTCCCACCTTCCTTCTCAGCTGGGCAAAACAATGGGTCTTAAGAGCTACTATCAGTTCCATGAACTCAAAGGCTGCGAAACTGCACCATCAGCTGCTTGCAACATGTTGCCCCACTCTGTATATTCCCTTAATGATCTGAGCGCTCAGCCAGCAAGAACTCTATATCACCTCCAGGTCCTGACATTTCCTAAAGCAAAGAGTAACAAAGAAAAAAGTAATACGGCAGAAGGGAGTTACTTTGGAAAGCTGTGCAGCATCAAACAAAACTGCTAATGTTCTTTTGGCAAAGCAAGAGATTTGTATAACACTTTTTCCTCCTACTGAATGTATTTACTCTTAAAAATCGATTTCCTTGACAGTATTTATTGCTGCACATTGCTTGGTGGTTCTGAGAAACTGCATGGAAAATCACAACATCATGCTTGTTAAATTGACCCTACAGGGCCATACCACCAGTGCATGCATCATCCCAAGAGGCAAGCCTGCCAAAGCCATGCTGTGCATATCATCACTAAACCCAAGACAAAATGCAAATTTGGCTGTATCATAGCTGATTTGCATTGGGTTTGTACAACCTTTCTGCAAAATGCCAATTTACTCCACTTTCCTACAGCTTATTACCAGTGTGAGGTACTTACAGCTTTTATGCATGGCAGATTTAGTACTTAAAACATTAAAAGAGATCATCAAATGCCATTTGGAAATAGAACATAGCCTTCAACATGATGACATGAGGCACAGGACTTTGACTGGGACACAGAAAGGCTAATGCCCCCTTTTAAAGGTGCAGACCCTCCTCTCTAATGTGATCGAGAAGCTGCACAGCTTTTTTGGTTTTTTATCTGATCCGCATAAGCAGAAATATTTGCTTGCAAACTATGAAGGGCCTGAATCCAGTTACTGAGTACACATTTCACTCATACTGATATCAGAATGGATGGCTGCCAGTTTAGTGTCTTGGCTGGCATTCAAACACGTTGATTGCTGAGCCTCCTTGGATTCCCAGTTCATGATTTAAAAAAAAAAAAAAAAACCAACCAAAAAGAAGGAAAAAAAATCCCTGACCACGAAATAAATAACACTCCACAAACATTTCTGGGATGCTACTCGGCTAATTTTCCCCCTCTCCTCTTTTGTAAGCTCAGACTCTGGAAGCAAGCACATACAAGTAGCTCCCTGTCAAAAGAAGCAACTTGGGAGTTTAGACTTTATCTCCAAAGCTATGATACAAAGAGCATTAGATTCTTCCTAGCCAAGCAATTTTCACACGTGTGCCAGGGGCCAGCCCTCATTAAAGTCAGCAGCAGAGAAAAAGATCTGTTTATGCTTCCGTATCTTCACTTGAAAAACTGGAGGAAAAAAAAAGAGAATAAAAAGCTTGAAATGTTCTGAGAGAGATGTCACAGCCAAGTGACAGGGAAAGGAAAGGTTCTTTGCCTTACATGTACCTATTTTTTTCCTTCTTTTTTCCTCACTACTTACTACCAAAATCCACTAGGTCAAAAGGCAAGCCAAGAGCTCCTTGGAGCCCCCCTTTTGAGCTCCCAAACACCTCATCTCTGAGTGCGCTATTTGACGCGACTGGCGCGCTGTGCAAGCGCTGCTTTCTCTGGCACAGCAGCAGACACTGTAGATCAGACCACTTAGACATTTCAATTGAACTTGACAGGTGTTTGTTAATAGGCTCTACAATACGTTTGGGAAGGGCTGCCTGGAATTGCAAAATGGTTTATTATGACAGTTTAATAAGCCCAGTGCACGGAGTTCAGTGCCTTATTTTGTAAGGCTGTAAATGTAAGTGACCAAAATCTGAACTGTATGGCAATACACACATAACTTACAACTAACCCAATTAACGGCAAATGCAGTCGTACAGTAACTGTACAACTGGAACTGATCCTGCCAGGTCAGTCTGGGAGCCTCTGAGCTCCTTGCAGGATCTGTCCCCCATGTATTACCACAATTCATAGAAATCAGGTATATCTATTCGGTGATAACTGCTTGGACTAATTATTAGAAAATTCAATTTATGCTGATTTGCCTGAGGGGAGGGGAGCATAAAATTAACTTGGCACATTTATTTAACTTTTTACAGTATTATTATTACTTAAAATTTATGACAGCATTGTGCCCAGAGGCCCCAGTCCGGATCGGAATCCCACTGTGCTCAGCATCCCACTGTGTGTGCGTTCATGTCCTCACAGCATAATTTCAAGGCAAAGGCCCCATCCATGCAAATTGTTATGCAAGTGCTTGCCCTGAAGACTGGGAGCGAGGCCACGAGGCCACGGAAATAAAAGGCACAAGTGAAGTAAATGCATTAACCCACCACATCCTACCATGCACTGGCAGCCTACACCAAAAACATTCCTATTTTAGAAGTGACAGGTGAGTCACTTTGGTTTTTACTATTTAACACATAGACACAAACATCCCCTCTTACCTACTGCTCTGTTTTCTTGCTTCTATCTTATAAACAGGACCATCATTCAGTGAATGAAAAAAATCACATGTGGGGGGAAAGGCCCCATAAAAAAGATACATGTCAGAAACTGATCCAGGGAACTACCAAAATATCACCTTTTATTTCAGATATACAATGTGTTACAATGCATTTTTTCCTTGTAGTGAACTTCAAAATACCCTTTGAAGCATATCTGCCTGAGAAAAGTAGCTAGCTGTTCCACCTGCCTTTATATGTGGATGTACAAATGCCAAGCCCAAAAGGTCACCATTTGGATGATCATAACCACTGACTGTCCTTGACTAAATTGGTCTTTTTATTTATATTCAATATGCTTAACCTTATTAAACAACTGTACTGGTTAGACAATATTACAATATTAATCAATATGGTATCATTATTTTAATTGAAACAGGTTCAAGTATTTTCATCAGAAGTAGGGAAAATGGGAGCTTTTCTGGGTTAGGGCGTTAAAATTAAACTACTCAAGAGTACTGGCTGTACTGACATGAGGTACACAAAGGAGTGAAAAAAGAATTGCTGAGAAAGGGAATGGTGCCTTCAGGAGTCATTAGAAGACCGTCAGAATTAGGAGAATATTGGCATTAGAAGATTGTCTCTTCCTCTGGCTCTTTGACAGTGTTTTAGAAACAAGCCATCCATACTGTACACCTTTAGTGTTTGCTGGGGCTAAAGGGGACCACACAGAAGTCAGCATGGTCTAACTTTCAAGAAGCTTCAGAGGCCCCTCAACTCAGGGGCAGGGGAGATGTCAGCAAACACGCTCCGCTCCCCGATCTTCCTTACACCCCAAAAAGAGTTGAGATTAGTCTGTACAAGCAAAGAAAAAATAGAAACATCAGAAAAATATTCACTTGAGTGGACTGTCCTAACAGCCTTATTTCAGCCAGCATTTCAGATGGGATGAAAGCAAGCACACTGACCTTTAAGGCTGCTCCTCCACAGCTAACTTGTCTCTCCATGCCCAAACACTACAAAGACCTTGGAGCAAATTTAAACCAAACTCATACACTGGTGTAGCGAGTAGAGTTAGGCCTTCTCCAGAAATGCAGTGGTTCACTTCAGAGCGTAAGTTTGGTTAATGTATCTTCTGCTATCCTTCTACCTTCCTCTCCTTCTCTTTCTGCTGCCGTTCACTGGAGCTGTTTCAAGATTCAATTAAATATGTCAAGCTTTTCACATGCAACTGCAATCTTGCAGCACAAAGCAACATGGAGGCAGATGAAAGAAAAAGAATCTATGATTTAGCCACACACAAATTCTGGATATTTTGCATATCACTCCTGAAACTGACTGGCAGCCCACACCAAAAAGAGTTCTGTTTGGGAAGAAAGTGACATTTGAGTCACCTTTGTTTTTCTCATTAGATATGAAGACATCAAACATCACCTCCTACCTAATGCCTCCTTTTCTTACTTCTATAAGGGCACATATTTCTGTAGTCCTTTAGAGTACTGTCTGCTTGACTTAGCACTGTGACACTTTGTGGTGCATGTACATTGCCCCATACTGATGAAATGTGTGAGATGTCACCCATGGCTCTGCTGAGCTGCCATCCTGGCAGGATGCTGTACCACTCTGCTCATATCAGAAAGGTACATAAGGAATAGTTCTATGAAATATTGTTTCTGCCACCAGCAGAAAGTACTGGCTTTTCTTGCTGCTACCCATCCCCTTTTCATACTACCATTTTCTGCTGAAGAAGAGGCTTCTGAACTCTGTCGGTTATTGCCCTGCAGTCCATGCTGTGCCTTTGCTAGAATTGTGAGTGAGACACCTTTGGTTAGATTATGCAGCAAGACGAACTTCTTGGAAGTGGGAATTTAGTCCTTTTAACCTTTTACTCCTTTTAATGGTTGGTTCTGTACTTTTTAATTCCCAAACCAACAATAACAGCCATTCTTTGACAATGAGCCTTTATCAGGTTTGAAAAAAAAATATCAAATTAACCTGCTTACTTCAAAGCCATGCTCTCATAATTTTAGCTGGCACATCACAAACAAAATGGTCTAGAACTAACCTCAAACAGTCATCTGGAGAAAAACAACATATTTTCCCATGTCATCACCACTATAGCACATACTAACCACAGCTATTCAGCCTGTCAATTTTCAGTTTATATTATGATAACTTTACCTAAAAGTATTTTGTGGTTCAAAAACAGCAAGTGTAATGCCAAGGAAACATTTGCTGAACTGACGAGTGTGGCAGCACTGGTGTGAGGAATATGCTTTCTACAGAACGGGAAGCAGAGTAAAAAAGATGTTTCACTCGGGACAGCAGACTTCTCAGAAATTCCCCAAAACAGTACTTCAGGTTGGCTTAATCCCACAGTCTAGTCATAGTAGGTTATGAAGAAGGAGGTTTAATTTGGTTCTCAGGGGTGAATTTTCCACAAAAACCTCCAAGAACTGTGATGAATGGGAAAAGGAACACATGAATCTTTTTTGCTTGCATTGGCATCTCCACTGCCACACAGAAGAAGGTTTTTCACATCCACTGAGCATTTAAGAGAGGTAAAGAAGGTACAAATTCATGTGAGTCTGGACAGGGAACTATATGAACGGAACAAAAGCAATGCATTTTAAAAAGACTTCAGCAAATACACTTTTACCTGTGCAATCCCCATTATTCACAAGGCACCAAGCATTACACAGCCTTCGGTTACTGTCCTCATTTTAAGGGGGACAAAGGCAAATCTCTTGTTAATGAAGCAGTATGGCTCAAATTCTATAATAAAAACCCCTTGACTCCAACAATCATATGCCCACACTCAGGCTTCAAAAATATCCTCATGCTACAACACTGCCTGTGTCATCACTCCAGAAGCAAATGAGAAGTCACTGCATAACTTCCCGGTGATCCAGAGCAAGGAGGGGATTGTCTTGACAGTAAGAACTTTAACTATGATTAGGTAGGGGACAGCAAACCAAGTAAAAAAAACCTAAACCAAATGAAAACAAACAAAAAAACCTTGAAAAGCCTATGAAAACACTCCGCAGGCTATGGTGTTACTCTCTTCTTTGTACTGATTTGCCCAGAGTTGGGCCACAGCAGCACCATGCAGGTTTCTGTAATAAATTAATTGGTAGCTTTGCTTTTGTGGGTTGCAAGAGCAGTCTGAGCCACTTTGATTTGTACCTTCCCTGCTTCTTCTCCTCAGCAGCACTTTGACTTCCTACAGTGCAGCTTAGACACACCAGGGCAGCTTTACTCCTGGGGATGAACGGGAGTGCATTTCCCCGTCTTGATTATGGTGGGAGACACATGAAGGGTGAGGCATTCTCCCCAAGAACTGATGATTTCAATACCAGCTGGACCCTAAATGAGCCTCCTTTAAAGGGCCGATCTTAAGTCAGTAATTGTTCCCCACTCCTCACTTTTTACTAATTAGGAAGGATGTGTGTTCCTATGTATCCCATATGGATAGACCTTCTGCCTGGAAGGAAGAAAGAAACAGCAAGAAAGGGTCAAGGATGGGGGAAAACGTGTAGGACCCTGCAAGTGAGCTTGCATTTATTTCAGGAGTGAGTGAATCCGCAGTGCACCCAACACCCAGGGCTTACAGTCTGAGACACAAATTTGAGCAGATCTTCCATGATCTTACGGTGAGTCTGAATAGGCCACATCCAGCACTCACAAAATACACAGCCGCACTCCTCCATTGCTCTGACAGTGATTTATGTCAATGAATGTACTGCTGCTAATATGCACTGTGCTCCCACTCCAGAAGCCAAAGCTGTGCTCTGCACAAAGCCAGGACTGTGTGGTGTCCAGGCACAGCTGCTATTAGCTGTATTTTCCCCCTCATCTCATGGAAGCTTTAATGGAGCCACTAGGAGAAAAGCAGTAGCACTGCAAGTTCTGTCCACCCACTCAATAAACTAACATCCATTTTTTATGCAAGTATTGCAACTCAGCAGTTGTACTACAGAATTCCAGAAAGTATGAGACTTTCTTAATTTAGAACAACTACATACTATGTCAACCACTGAAAACCTTGGTGTGTAGCAGAAAATGTTTTGAGTCAACAGACTGAAAAGTGGATTTTTGTTTGATTGTACAGCATGTTTGATGTTTTCAAGGTAAGACTTAAGATTTGAAATCTCTATTGAATCATTTATTATTTTCAGATGGTGCAATATGTTTTAGTTGTATTTAAAAAAATTAAAATTAAAAAACATGTTTCACAGTTGAGGCTTTATTATATTCACAGTACTTAGACACATATATAACTTTAAATCAGTGAAGACAACTGCAATCAAAAGGATTAGGGGGTGTTAAAAAGTTAAGTGTGCCTTGAAGTGTTGTCCTGAACAAGAATTAGACACAAGTATGTATTAGGTGTCTCTAAAATAGGTCTTTCATGTCTAATAATAAGTACAGATCACAATATACCTTGTGTATCAAAGGGTAACAAAAGCTACATGTCTTGAGGAGGAAGACTGAACAGAGAAGAACTGAAAGCCTCTGGGCATAAGATGTGATTGTTTTATTAGAAGGAAGATTATCACATAGAGGCCAAGGATAAAGTTGAAACTTGAAAGGAATATGAGTCAGGGAAGTTGTTCCAGATGGCAGAGCCATGTGGGATGTGACTTCACCATCTACTGTGGAAATAAAAAGGAAGAAATGAAAATTTAAGTGTTGTGAGAGCATATAGGACTGACAGAAAGAACTGAGAGCAGTAGAAGGAAATTAAAGGCAGAGTGATGAAATGAGGCCTTCAGAAATTTTGAAGTGCAGCAACACCACTTCAATCAGCCAGTACTAAAAAGCCTCAGTCACAGTGCTTCAGATAAACCTGTTTCAGTGCCTGTCCAGAGCACATTTCCTTTCCTTTGGCGTTTGACATATCATGTGGACAGCATCGCAGAAGCATCTCTGAGCATGTATTGAAGGGACAGTCGATTTGCAGTATCCCATTACTGCTGATTCCACTCCTGGTGTTATATCCAACATCATAAATGAGTTAGACAGAATTATATCAGGTGCTGTCTTGGGCTACTTAAGACTAATGGGAATTTTTTAAAAGTGAAAATTAGGCTGAATATGATACAAGACTTATTAACAACTCCTTAAGGGAAGTGCGGGAAGCCATGAGATCTGGACACTGGGAACTTAATAGGGCAAACCACTTAAAAATGCATTGCAAAGACCTGTCCCATCCTGTCAGGAAAACAGACACGCATGATCTACATACACAGGTCTTCTGCACATCTTACTTCAGTGCAAAAAGGAGGTACATGAAAATAAAACAAAAATAATAATAAAGTACAAGGTAAAGACAAAGATCTGAAACAGATTCAGACGCTATTTGCAGGCTGCAAATTCTGTTTGTTTCTAAGATGGGATTTTCAGCCAGAAGCTAGAGGAGATCTTCCTGGACTAGTTAGTCCATTCACTGTACAACAATCAATGATACCATCCACAAAATGACTGCAAAGGTAGGTGGATTTGAAAGCCAAGGAACACACTGTCTAAAACCTCCCTTCTCCACGTACACATACACAGGCACATCATGACTTCTACGGTTTGGAGAGTCCTTTTGTTACCATTTATGTATTTAAATGCCCAGCCAAACTGGGCTTTGACTATGAACCTAATGCCAAAATACTAATAAGTTCAATATGAGAAATTCCTATTAAAATGGTAGAGAAGTATATATCACACATATAAATAATCCCTGAAAATTATTTCAGAGACATGTCTGGTCTTGACTTTCTGTACTGAAAGCCTAACCTGAAGTCTATCAACTCAATAAAAAGACTTGGAGTCTTCAAAGCTGACTTTAGGCTACAGTATTTTTCCATGACTGATGCTTTTGCAGTCATATTCCTTCCTGGCCACGGCTTCTCCATTTCAAAGCAACTGAACTTTTAACCTACCTAAACTAACATAGTAAAAAACAACTGACCTGAAGGTAGCTTAAGAGTTGCTCTTCATATAATTGCCTTTGAAGAAGCTATAGAGCCTGTGGTCAGGTGGATACTTGTTTACCTGTCCCTTCTTCCCAGTGAAAGGATGCTTATGTAAATATTCCTTAAAAAACAAAAACGAAACAAAAGCAGAAAAAAAACAACCTGAAAATCCCTTCTCTCTTGCAAAGAATAAACTTGTTCTTCCAGGACACAAGATTAATCTGATTGCTTTAAACTATTCTGGCTTTATCTGGGTGTGTAAATGAGACATATAACTGCTACAGCCATGTACGTCAGCCCACCAGACACAAAGCAGTGCTAAAAGCCAGACTGCAACTCTTGCATATCTTTCACGCTTATTCTTTCAGCCTCAAGGATGCTTTCTTGGTTAGTCAACTTTAAATCTATCTATTGTATATACAGTACTATTTAAAAACAGCACTCGAGCGTACAAGATAAACATGTGCCCCACTGAGTTACTAAATACCAGATAATAAATTTGCATCCCGGTGAATTTACTACTACCATGGTAGCTGTCTGCAATGCACAGAACTGTACAAAACCAGAGCGCTGTGCCAAGTAAGTGAGAGGCCTTGTGTAGAAAAACGCCAGTGCTCTGGAAGCACAAACAGAGCTGTGCAAGGGAGAAATTCAGCAGTCACTGAAAACAGGGCCTGTCAGACATTAAATGGGTATAATGAGGACAAAGATAGAATTTCTTCATGAAAACAGGAAGGCTCTTCCACTTGGTGTGTATGGGGAGAAGCCCCAGAGTTACAGAGAAAGAAGGCAGCTCTAAATCTGCATGCACTGCAGAAATAAAATGTGAGCACCATGAAGGGGAAGGAACACAAGAGCTTTGCTAAACATGCCAGGGAAGATTCAGAACTCCTTGCGGCAGAGGAACCCAGGTCTGCACAGAAGAGGAGTAAAAACATGCCAGGAACATGAGAAAGGCATGTTTAGAGCAGCCAGAAACAAGAACACCACTACCAGGGCTTCAAACAACAAATTCAGCCAGGGCCCTTCTACTAACATGTCCCATTCTACCAAAGAACAGAGAGAGCAGGATTTGTGCTCTGCCATCCCTCTGCATTCACCCATGTCTGCATCATCTTCCTTCTGGTATCCTCCAACAGCCCAGCCTAGCTTCACATCCTGCCATGCTGACCCGGCACTTGGGCAAGGGCTGCCAGAGCCCACTGCCAGCCACTGCTAAAGAGAGTTAGCAAGGGCGGAGCTTGGCTGCCTCTTTCCCCTCTATGTCAGTGCCAGCTCATGCCTCTCACCTCTCTTGACTTCTGAATTTAGCAAGAATCAAAAAAATTGTAGGAATTTAATTGTCTTTGAGACTTCTACTTCCTGCAGGATCTGGTAGGAATTAGCCAAGACGGTGTCATGGGAAGGGGGAAATGGGGATGGACAAACAGACAGACATCATCACCACCACACATACCTCATATCCTTGGAATCCAGGCTAAAAACACCCAGGCTCTGGAGCAGAAATACTCATGAAAGCATTTCATAATGCTTTACCAAGGAGTGATATCAGTATCATTATCTGCACTTTATGGCGGCAGCACTGACTGGTCATGACATGCCTCAAGTCACTCATCAGATAGCCGTTCCTTCTGACTCTGCCACTGTGTCTCCCGACTGCAAGTCAGTGCCCTACTAATGGAGTCATCCCAAACCACAGGCTGCATGAGAGGAAAGGGTTGCTGGAGTTAATATGTGAATATCTAAACACTAGCTATTCACTTTGCAGAGAGGACGGAGAAGGAAGAATTATAAAGTTATGATAAAAACCAAGAAATGTAATTCTCCTTTCAAAGGGCAAGACCTGCCTCTAACAGGTTCAGTGCACTCAGCATTGCAGATGCATTTAATGAAAAGGCAACACAGGACGGGACTGACTGGGTGTTTGCTTAAATTAAGAACCAAAGCAGAAATCCAGTGACTGAGCAAGAGAGAAGGTGGGATATGAGCTCCAGTTTTCTGATTCAAACTCCTGGGGGACCCACTCTAAGAAACCCATAATGTTTCCACTGCACTTCAAATCCAGCCATGCTAGTATTATTCAGCCAAACCTTACCAAGGCTGAATTTTAAGCATTTTCCTTTGTTCCCTTTGCATGTGAAAGGATAAAGTAATTGGTAATTGGTCACGAATCATTTAAATGATTCCTTGTTTATTAAAAAATGCAATTTCCCCTATATTATTCCTTAGGTTTCAAATTCTTCACATCACAATTATTTCTTATAAGGGAAGAATGTTCTTATCATTATAAATTGAATATAAAAAAATTAGAAAATAAGAAGACAGGAATTATTGAATTTATTTTTTAATGCAAGAAATGGTAGCGTGAATTGGTTTTTTATGCCTCTAATTGCATATCTTCCTCTGTATCTCCTCCTTTCTTATTGTTTTCAGGTAAAGATCAAGGATACAATTTCTTCCCTACTCCACCATAAAACAGAAACTAAGTAATGAGCCCAGCAAGTCCTGACCTCTGCCATCAGCTCCTACCTGCTGTCAGCCTGTTTGACATCAGCAGGGTGGAAATGCCTCTAACTAGATACCATAAGCTGTCTCACACTGCTGCTATTATTACTAGCCTTAAAACTGATGGCCAGCACAGGTAACTATATTTCTAGTGACAAGGACTAATATTTGTTTTGAGTTGCTGCATTGCTACTCAATATACAAGTTATTGCATATTAATGCAATGTCAAAAAAGTACCATGTGGTGATGTCAGGACAGAGCCTTGACCTCATTTTGTGATCTCCTTCATCAAAGTATCAAATCTTCTTTCCTGGACTACCTTTGAACTACATTAAAATAAACCAAGTGAAAGGATGCTATCAGAAAGGAAAGGCTTTTAAGAATACAGTAGTTTGATGCACAGGAACAGTTCCCCAGATGGGTGCTCCTTTCACTCTGCTACAAGCATGTCCATGTCGTCTGCTCTGACCAGGCAGGTAGACTGGGATTAGAGCAGTAGCATCTTCAAGGGTCACATACTGTTTAGATAAGGCACTGGTCTGACTAAGAGCCACGAGAAAGCCTCCTACAGTCTCTGTTCCAGTAAGACGGTTTACAGACAAACAATCATCAATCTGCAGCTCCTCGTCCCCCACACCATCTTCGCCAAAACAGAAACGGAAAGTACAAAAAAAAACCCCCACAGAACCAAAAAGAGATGCTTTAATATTGTAAATCTTTTCTGAACCAAATCACTTGGGCTTTCCAGCACAATACACACTCTGAGACTGAACTCATCTGAATGCAATTTCAGTTTCAGCTACACCGATACCATACCAGCTTTGCACAACCACAATCAAATAGTTTGCTGTGCTCTTTGCAGCATTTTGTAGTCCTGAAGGAACATGTAAATGGAAATGCCTTCACTGAGCTTAAATGCATTATGTCATAAGCCTTAAAATGCCAATCATAACTTAATTAAGGACCATTTATCCTACTTCCATTTGCTTTCCTGAAGAAGCAGTCACCACTGCTTTACATGTTACCGTTAGCACTGGTCTCATCAGACAATAGGCTGTGTTAGCATGGTGGTTTCCCTCTTTGACCACGGATAAACACCATTCCCTACTGCTTCGAGGCTCCAGCCCTGACATATCAGACAGCCTTCAGAGCTTGCATGGGTTCAACAAGCAGTCTCAGGGCTCAAGTTCATAAGAGAAAAAACAGCTACTACGGGCCTATGGGGGCCTTGGGGTGCAAACACCGGGATTTACACCCTGCCACTAGTGGTCCAGTGCTCTTTCACCTGCCACTCCCCACTTTCAAATGCAGTCATGTCAGTGAATAAAGCTTTTCCTGCCTCTTTCAAACCACTTTTATGCATTTAATTGGTGCAGATCTGAGAGCAAAACAGGAACTGCCAGTCCCAATCTGACCAAGGAGCAGCATTAAATCTGCAATTCTGATTCAGTTCTCCCGTTACGATGCTCCCAGAAAGATCTTACTAGGCAGTTTGACTGAAACCAATAACTAAGTCATGATTTAAAGCTGGTGAAATACCTGCATTACAGTGAAAAATTGTCTACTTATTGTTTTCATGTATGGTTTATACAAAACAGACTTCCTCTAGAAAATGTGGCTCGTTCTGCATCTAGCCTGTCTTACACATGCTCCAGGAGGTGCAGAGCCAGCACACATCTGCTTGCAAGAACAAAACACATCCCTCTGGCACTAGACACACTGAGCCAGTGTTTACACACTGATCTGCTAATAAGGAGACCCGGGAATTCCAGAACACAAGATTTATATTTATTGCTATTTTACATTACCATAGAACGTGCCAAGTTCGGGCACTTTAAATTATGAGGGCTGCTATTGCACATTCCCTTATCAGTCTTTCACACAACTGCGTTACTGAAGCATCCTGATAAGAATGTCTAAAATGTCTGCTATGTTTTAAAACAGCAAACTCTTCCTTTTCAGCTCTGACCCAGTCATTTCAGTCAACAAAGCTCTTTCTACTCTTTCAAAACACTTTCTACTTACTCAATGGTTGTGATCATACTGACTGTCTTGAAAACTGCTACTCCCAAAACCAACATGGTTATTTATTCATGGTACTGGCTTGGAATGATATTTTGAGGACTACTGTTTCAAAATATGTAATGAAACATGAACATCCATCTTTTGACAAGAGGTCTAAGTATCACACTTCAGAACATGATATACAGAACATTAATGCACCTTCTAAATGAAGAAAATCAGGAAACTGTGCAACTAAAATGACCAACTTGCCAAAACCAGCATATGTTTGTGCACTTGTTTTTACATCCCCAGGCTCACTAAGATCAATATATACAGATAGATAGGCATGTGTGTATGTGTGTATACATATGCATTTGTTCTCAACTGCATTTCCCAGGAAGGTGCCAGTTGAAGGAAGAACAGTGAGGAGAGTAAAAAGCCATTTCTACTACAACGAGCAAAAATAGTTTTATTTGTTGTCATTTTGGGGTTGTCAAGGGCTTTTTTGATTCTTTCTTGTAAAACCTGTCTTCCGTAAGCTCATTCAGTGTCTTTGAAACAATATTTGATAGCAAAACTAGCTATATTGCAAGAGTTACAGTTAGAATTGAATGTTAAAATACTAAATTATGAAAGTCATCTATCCCTGCACTCATTTCATTCTGCAAGAATCCCATCTGGGAAGGAAGAAGGGAGACGTGGAGTGGGGAATGCACAGCTAATTAGTAAGGTTTCACAGTCTTATTCAACCTGCCAACCTATTTTTCTGCCAGCCCTGCACACATAAATAGGATGAAAAGCAGAAAGTCCAAGTTTTTCACACTTCTATTCTTCAGTTTCACGATTTCTGATTGTCTGCCTGAGTACCTCTGTCCCCTAACACACCGCCTTCAACCCCCTCGGGGCTCCAGACCACCACCTCCAGAACCAGGGAAGTCATTCACATCCAACAAAGCAAACAAGACAGAAGACACCTAGCAGCACGTGTTTTTCTGCAAGCAAGGAGGCTACAGGCAGTTAGTTGTTCAAGATCTTCCCTAACGCTTAGTACCTTTCCTGCAGTCCCAGCAAGCCACCCAAGGCTGGATGACTCTTGATAACACGTGCAATAGAACTCCAGGCAATACCTGGGCTGGTAACAGAGCCACATGGCACAGACTTGGGGGCTTGTGCCGAGCGGGCTTAGACATTTATAGGTACACTGCAGGGCAGGGCTGCACAGACACACTTGTTTGACTCTTACCAACCAGTGTCAGGCAGCACCCTGCTCAGTCTGATTAGCATAATCAAAGATGTAAGAAGAGAAGCAGGGCTAATTAGCCTGAGCAAAGCACCTTGTCAGCTGGGGAATCTCTGCACGGGGCTCAGATGCACAAATAGATGTAGCCATCATGACTGAGCCTTTCTTACTCCCTGCAGTCAGCAGGTATCTCATTATGCCCAAGAACTACTTACTGTTGAAGCAACGTGTCTTGTCATGTGACAGCAGAGTGGGGTGATTCCTTAGTTCTTAATGCTGCTTTTTTGAAGCAAAGAGCTGCAGGGGTCTTACATATCAATGTATGACGCTTTCTCCCATTGCATGTGCTTAGACAGATACTCAACAGTCTTCCTTTGCATAATCTTTTTTGAGGGATGAGGATCCTATTGTGTTTATCATGTATTTGTTTTTTTTTTCTATTCCCTTGTATAGTATTCTAGGTAGTTGAAGAGGAGAGGAAGAAAACAATGCTGAGAATAGTTTTGCTACTTCACTGTACCTTCTCCATCTCAAAATACTCTCCAGATGGAAAGAGTTTATTTGTAAGTAGGCAAGCAGAAGGCTGACTGAAGAAAAGTGATAATTAAATTAGAATAATAATAACAACAAGAAAACCCGAAGCTAATGAAGACTGTCTGCTTCATTTAATTTAAGAAGAGACTTCATCCTATAATGAAGACATATAAAGCTCTACAGCTCACTCACCCTTTCTACGAATGTCATCAGGAGCAGCAGGACTGCTCACTAAGCCAAATCCCTTCAGTTGAACTGGTTTAACTGGTCAATGATAACAAGAAGGAAGTGCTTGTACTTACATTTCCTTGATTGCTCTGCAGGCTATCCCTCAGGTTGAATAAAGACTGTTATACAAACATTTTAATGGTTCTGGTAAAAGTAAAAAGGATTCTGGTAATTTGCACTGTGGAATTAACGGACATGTCTTAACTCAGAAATACGTTCTGAGGACCTTCCCACTTCAAACAGGAGCAGTACATGACTGAATGACAGAGACATTATTTTGCCTCTTTTCCCCATAAGAAGCTGATTCTTTAACAAAGTCACTTGCAGAGCACAGCTTTATAAGAAAACAAAAACCACGCCTTTCAAAAAATGTAGAATAGACCCAAAACACATTAACTGTGAACACGAAAAGTGTTAGCTCCTCCAGTGCTCTCCCTGTTGCTCCACCCTGAGTGTCAAACTCCCTTTTACTTCACCAGAGGTTCATGTTACCTGAAGTTTCTTTTTGTCAACTATTTGCATCCGAAATGCTAAATCAAGCTGTTGAGAAGACATGTTTTATCTTCCAGAGGGACAAACTCCTGGCAGCTGAAGGCTTAAATTTGCCCACTGTCTCCATTAAGGACACCTCTGTTGCAAGGAATCTCCATAGCTCTGTTCACAAATGCCCACCCATCCAGGAAGCCAACTCACATTTTGCCTGGGTTCCTTCAACTGGCGCAGCTTTAGTAACACTTCAGCAGGATTCACTGCAGCCCAAACACTGGAAGTGAGACCAAGGCAATTTATAAATCACTACCCTGATTCTGACTGAAGGTTGCCTGGCACAGAAAACCACAAATAACCTTCCTCCTCTCATCTAACGCAGCCCTCACTTCCCAAACAGATTTCTTCTATTACTAGGGCAATAACTTGGTAATAAGTTGCAATAGTGCCATAAACTTTATTTGCCATAGTGGGGAGGGTTTTTCTATTATTTAAAGAGCTGCTGGGAAAACCAATTAGAAATAAAAAAAAAAACAACAGCATTTCAGGTGTCCTTAGTCTGTCTCTAGTTCTGACACCTCAACAGGAAAAGAAGCTAAGAGCAATCCTGGCAACTTGCTTATCTTCTTCCTCTTGACCTTTATGCTATCAGGTGCCTCTGAAACATTCATCAGTGTCTGTAGCTGGAAACACCAAAGCTGATTAACAATCAGAAACATAAAACTCACTGAGAAGGAACACTGATAGCATCAATACTGCCAGTTTCAATAAGAGTATCTAATATTCCTTCCCAACATATGCATCCAGGGTCAACATGTCTGGCAGACTGCAAGCAAACTTGGAATAAATATGAATGAACAAGTTGTTAAGAACAGTATTTTGCTACAAAGGGCTAATGATCCCTTTTAACTAACCTACCAGTATCAGCAGCATTTCCTTTTGAATGCACATCCCGAACAGAAAATGGAAAAAAACCTCCTCTCTAGGAGAGCTTAATTTATATTCTCTTCCTGCTGCTGCTGCCACAGACATTATCAGCTTCGAGAGAAGCATTGGCAGGCTACGAGATACTGTTAGGGTCATTGTGGGCGCAGCAAACCAGCTCACCAGTGATGCTAACTATCACAGCAGCACAAGAAAGCAGCAGTGAAACACAGGAGAGCATTAAAAAAGCAGAAGAAACGTTCTCACAGGCATGAGACACCTGTGTTTTGATCAGCTTCACCCCAGACACAACCTACGAGTAGCAGAGCAGCTTTCACGCCATGCTATAAACCTGTGATGGCTGGGCTTGGTTCCCAATGCTTCTTCTTGGTTTCACTGGAAGTCTCTTGGACCAAGCAGTGCTGCAAGTAAGGACCAGAAATTTCTCCAGTCGACAGCACCAAGTTAAAAATAAGAGCAGCCATGAGCTACACTGCTGAACTATAGGAGACGCTTTGCTCTCATGGACCACACCGCAACCACACTGGTATTGTAATCATTAACAAGCGCATTCACCTGCCTGCCTTGCTGTGTTTACTCGCTCCAATGCACTAGTACCGCCTGGACTTCTCTAATGCCAAATCATGAAACAAAGCTGACAGCAAAAAGCTGGGGCAGCAGTTAAAGTGACTGCCAAAGAGAAATCTGTTTGCTCAGGCAAAAGCTGTTCTCAGTCCAAACATGGGAGTCATAATCTTACAGCCATTTGCTTGGAAGACAATGAAGGGAAGGCAGAACAGGCTGGGAAACTACAGCTTGCCATGGTAGAGAAGAGAACAATCTTTGTGCCCAGATTTCTTTGCTCTGCAGGGTAAGTTTTACAAAGCTGACAACCGGTAGCAACATGTAGTGGCCCCAGGCATCATGCCTGCCTATCAAAGACTTGGATTTTAGCCCTGGAGAAATTACAGCCTCTCAGTACTCTGGAAGCTGTACTGTCCGAGAAGAAAGCAAGAAAGTAATGAATGACCTAACTAAAAATTATTTTAATACACAGATTGCAAACTCTAAGCCATAAACTTAGAAGTGCAGGGAGAACTGGGAGAAGATGTGGAGGAAGAAAAAATATTTGTATTGACAGGAACACCATAGCCACAGATGACAAAGACAATCAGCTAGGGCTGCTATGATAGGAAAGTCATCTACTGGAGTGGTAGGGGCTGGCACACTGAATGCAAAGTATGGGTCCATGAATCCAAAGATAAGCCCTGGAGACAAAGGAGGAAGTTCAGCAGTTCAGGCTGGAAAAGACAGTGGGGGAAAGACAGCTTAGGAAGTCATGAGTTGAGGAGCCAGCCAGCAGGAATGTGGAGAAGAGAGAGGTAAATCCAAAGAAGCTGAACAGATGTGAATAAAAAGGCATTTGGCCCTGTGGCAGTCCCTGAATGCTGGAGGCTTACAGCTTCATTGCTGCACATCCTTCTGCAGGACTTGAAGCCACCCTGGCCACCTCTCTGCTGGGTGACAGGTGCAAGCAGGCACAGTCCAGCTCTCACCTGCTGTCCCTAGGCGCCCATGCACTGACTGTACAGGTGATCCCCCACTGCCAAAACAGCTTGGCTGCTGCACACTGCCAAGGCAAGTTTGCCACCCATGCAGTCTGAGGATGGTGGCTTCGGGGCCAGGAGAAGAGGTGAGCCGACCTGATGCGCAGAAACACGTACCACCACCCACTTCACATCTCCACAGACACAGCTGGTCTGCTGTATTTCTGCAACATCCATTTTAATCCAGTGTTCATCAGTGAAAACAAACTGTCAAACTGAAGGCCCAGAGTTACGGTCAGAGACTTTTTTTTGAAATCCCGCAAGAGACTCTCAGCTTCCTCTCCCAAACATCAGCCTTGAGCCATTCTTGCCTGGCTGGCGGAAGCCTGTGACATGAAATAAAAGCCAGGAAATATGACTTTCTGAATAAACATTTATTTGGTGAGAAATACTTCTGATTTTTTGGCAGAGAAATGGCAGAAACCTGAAGCCCTATGTATAGCATGCCTGCAGAGAGCAATTTCTATTTAAAGGGAAGCTGCAGCTGTCTGTAGCTCTTAATGAAGAATAATGCCTAGGAATAAATTACTGCCATTTCTGAGAGACATTTCTCAAATTAAAGCGATTCTTCCCTTCTTCCCTCTCACTATAAATACCAAGTGGCATGTACTGGGCAGTTGTTTGAAAGAACGGACACACGCAGCTCTGCTCTTTTATCAGAAGCCTCGTAATTTCCATAGAAATCCACGAAGTGGTTTAGCGTACGGATACCGAAGTGACACAAAAACAAAGACATCCAGAAACATTAAGTCTGCACGTGTCAAAGCTTCCCATCACTCTTCCAAGGTGTGTACAGCTCAGAACAGACATTGGCCATCACTTCCAATCATGCCACAAACCTGGCGTTGAGGCTCCAGGCGTGGGAGATGGCCACTCTCAGAAAACCACTGTAAAATGCTCACCAGCCTTCAATTTTCATCACTTGTACATGCCTCCTCCCTGAGGGACTGCCGCAGCAGCAGCAGCACAGGCAGCAGAAGGTGATGCTCTGGGGAGAGGGTGTGCCTGGGCTGCCGCCAGCCTGGCCAGGCAGCTCAGGAAGCAGCACTGACATCAGCTCCAGGAGCTGTGTCGCTCCCAGACCCGCCATAGGTCCATGTGCCAGGAAAAACAGTCCGCAGCCAGAGCGGGAGTATGGATGAGATAGGATCAGGGGAAAGGGAGCAAGGAGGGCCAAAGAGTGGAGAAAAGAGGCAGCAGCTCAAAAATGGGATGGAACCTGGGCTAAACCATGTGCAGCCACAGCCTCCAGGATCCTCTCTGGGATCATCCCTTACAGCAGCAGCTTCCCACTGAAGGTGGGGCATAGGAAGCCTGTCCCAGTGAGAAGCAGGGATGTTTACTATCCTACCATCTGCAGTTTGCCCAAAATAAATTAAAGATATGAGATCAACTAACCACATTTCTTTTTTTGACACATTCTGGATTTAGAGATTTATTTTCCATTTCCCACAAACCATGCCAGAGGTTTTCGCATAAGTGCAAAAAAAAAAATATTGCGAAGAAATGTCTGAGAGTGAGGAACGCGAAGAGTTTATTCATTGCTCCTGTTAAAATGTGTTTGTGCTTGTGCGGCTAGCACTCCAAAAAAGCTGTGCCATATGTTTTCAGGATAGAAAAAAAAAACCTCAGGATACCTAAATCCTACCAGAAAATTACAAAACTGTATGCTGGAATTCACAAGGTCCCCTCCTGCGAGAGCAAAGGAGCCTTGCCTTGCTTCATTTTCACCCCTTGCTAAGTGAAATAAACGTTCCTCCTTAACAAGCCCTCCTGACACCCCTTTTTCTCTCTTAAGAAGTGGAATATGGACTTGATTTGTACAAGCTCTGCTATTCCAGAAATGCGCTTCATCCAAATGAAGAGAGCAGTAAAAAGGAAGCGAGAAATTAGTACTGTTTAGTAAACAGGCAGTTTCTAGGTGGATACAACACACTGGTCCCAATTTACTGCACCCCTCCCTTCTCACACCCCACTTTCTCTGAAATTTGCCTGGGTGGAAGAAGGAGGCAGCAGAAGGGAAGAGAACAGCTACCACTTGCAGTGGGAAAGGTTTGATTGCTTTCTGCACATCTTAACATGACAACATCCTGCAAACTGGGAAGAGAGAGCAGTATTTTTCAGTAAAATCACTATATACTGGCATTTCCTTTCAGGATAAACACCATCCCTCCTCCTCTCTGGTATTCTTGCCTCCCTGAAAGGATAAAGGAAAGAGGAGAGGGGAGAGGAGGAGCCTGGCCAAGTGCCTCCTTCTTGCAGCAGTGTCCTCCGAGCAGAAGCCAGGTGACAGAATACACTCTCAAGGAACTTCTAAAAAGATCTCCATCACCTACAAATGACTCCCCAAAAAGGAACCAGTCTTGGATGCCAGGGTAAGAGCCACTCTCAAGAACACTTTTTCCCATCCATACCTGGAGAGAAGAGTGCTGCTTTTGCAGCACAGACCCAGGTCTTGTGTAATTCAGGGTTTTGGCATGGCAATAGCAGAACATCATGCTGTGCTTTAAGTGGGATCATTTTAAACCACTTAGGACAGGGCAGAATGTAATGATCACACTGACAGCATCTTCAATAGATATTCCATCCCCTGTAATGGCTGATGATTGCCTCCTTCTCTCATGCAGTTTGTCTGGCTGATCTGGCACGCCACATACCTTAGAGGACCTGGGGAATGCTCTTCTCCACATGAGGTGGTGATGCTGTTGCAATCAGTGGAGGTGATTGCAACATCTTGAACAAACATCTCCTGTTATCCCAACAGCTCTGCATGCTAGGACAGTTTATTATTATTATTATTATTTAAGGCTGTCCTCCTCTGTTCTAGGATGCCAGCATGCAAAGTAAGCTCTTGTGGTTTCAAAGAAGTCTTTCAAAGTGTGGGAATAGGCTGATATGGCTATGTCTGCTTGGATACATAGACAGTGAGAAGCTCCAGGTCTCAGAGGCCCCTTATTCATCTTAATGAGCTACCAACTTGGCAGCTTAGTGGTACTAGTAAGTAACAATTTCAAATGTCAGCCTTGTTAACTATTTCACTGTAGATCAAAGCATGCAGGAAAGGCAAAAGATGATGAAAATTTTTCAGTGTCTTCTCTAATATTTATTTTGCAAGTGATTCTTGGGACAGCAGCACCACTTAGACTCTGTCTCAATCTGCTTCCCAAAGCCTGAACCCAGAGGGAAAAGCAGAGCAAAGGGGGGCATCCAACTTTCAGGGAGCTGGAAGGCATGCCCAACAGTAAGAAAATATATTTATATCTATTGCATTTATGAAAAGTGCAAAACCTAATTTGTTAAAACTAGAAGAATCTGCAGCTTGTTTTATCACTACTAACATCTTGAAGGACCACTGCATACTTTAAATACTAGGGCATAAGGATTTAAATACTAACTTTGAAATCCCCACAGTTCCTTCTTAAGACAAAAATGAGGATTATTTTAAAACTGGTAGGCAGAGAATTCTTATCTTTCTCTTTTTGTGAGGATGTTTACATTTAAGCTGCACGTTTGTCCATTTCCACCCAGAAAAGCAGTGGGCTTCAAGAGAAAAACAATGAATATAAAAAATATTTATGCCTTCTCTTTAGCCATCCCTCACGGGAACATTTTCTTTTATTAAATACCACAGCTGGATCAAGATCTTAGTTGAGTGACTGTGTTTCCTTCTGAAAGGTGTGCTACTCCAATTCCCATGAACACAAACCTCTGAGAGGAGCATTTTTACTGAAAATACTCAAACTAATATGACAAACTGATGAATAGCAGACGCAAATAACTACATTTGCATTCCTCTAATCTGAAAGTGGTCAAATTAATTTCAACCATTGTATAAGCATGTATAAAACTCCTGAATCGGACCTGTAGATTGATGAACTGTTACCCATAATATTTTTCATTCTTGTTAGGCTACAGAGTCACATGGCCTTTCAATGCAGACTTACATATTTAAATAAAAAGTGACAGTAATGTGTTCAATAACTGTAGCAGTCCAAGCAAAAGAAACCCAGCATCTTTCTGTAGATAACACTAGTCTGCCCTTGAACACATTAAAAGAAAAAAAAGAAAGTAAGAGGGAGAGAAATTCAAGTCCGGCTTTGCAGCCCAACCAAAACACACCTGCCTTTTGTTTCAGCAGAGAAAAAAGATGCTCAGTGCACCACAGGAAAGGGAGCAAACACAAGGGCAGATACCACCTCCCAAAAGACACAATTGGAAGTATTTGTTATCATTAGTGGGAACTCACAACATTCACTATGTTCTTCTTCAGGGAATTCTGGATTATCCTTTTGCATGAAGATTTTTCAGAAATCACAGATCCTCACTGGCTTTTCTCTTTCAAATAAAGTAAGATCGAGCTGTAAAACAAAAGCAAAACCAAGTGAGAAAGGAAAGTAAGGAATACAAAGAGGAAAATCCATAGAACTGTTTAGCAAATGAACAATTGATTCCTACATCTCCTTAAAGCAAATGCATTTTTAATGAGCTCCCAGGACAGAGATTCCAGTACAGAGTGAGTGTGTAGCAAACACTGATCTAGGATAGGAAGAGTCATTTGCATTGTACTTCTTATTACCAACAATTAAAACCCAGTTCAGAGTTGCTAAAGCAGATACATAATTAAAATAATTCTTGGATACTTCTGTTGCTATAACAAGAGGACGAAAAAACTGCTTGGAGCTGTTGCTGTTTAGAAAAGAGTCTGCAAACAAAGTCTGCGGTGTGCAGAGAGATCCATGAAGATTTTTGTTCTCAGTGAACTCCTCTAAAGGAATGCAAACACCTATCTATTTCTGTGGTTATCTGTAATATTACAACAGAGGAGTACTGAAACCAAATATACACACACACTTGCTGTTCCTCGATAGGAAGTATTTTTCATATCTGAGATTTTTAATATTGCGTGGTTCTTTTTTTTTTTTTTTTGACAGAATTTCTTTGTGGACCAACTCTTCATTTTTTTTATCTACTAGACTATCCTCAGCCTTTTTACTGGGATCTGGGAAAACTGCTGGGCTTAATTTTTTTGTGAACCCAATACAGAATACTTAAAATAGAGCGTGTATTTCCACAAGCCCCAAATTGAACATTTTTTCCTTCAGCCAGGTTCCCATGGTCTACTTGTGCTTCCTGAATTCTTAGTTCCACTTTGTGCCACAAACCTTTCCTATCTCCTCAACATAAGGTTCCTCAAACACTTCACATGTAATTTCAGGATTCGTGCACATGAATCCCATCCTATCAGCCTTATAGTGGAATCCATGTCCTCAAACCAAAAACATGTGCAGGACAAAAGCCTTCACCTTAGACAGTGCAAGCTCTCTTCACTTTCAGTGGAGAAAACTAGGTAAACTAGAAAATTATTAATTTGACCTATCTTAAGCATCTGCTTTAGGACAGAATGAATCACTCTCTAGAAAGGTCTGTCTCTCTCCATAAAGTGAGTCTAGACACTGAGCTCAGATTAGATGGCTACAGATGAATACAGATGAATCTCACCCTATGTGAAGGCAGGAAACAAGTCAGACAGATGGACAAATGCAGTTCATGGGTGAAGAGCAGAGGGAAGGCAATGAAATCATAAAAAAGTTGGTCTTCAAAAAAAGTTTACACCTCTGAGACAGTTTGTTTTCATTTAACATACAAAGCAACAACAATAAAACCTTCCAAAGCCCAAACCAGTATCTGCCCAGCTGATTCAGCTTTGGCGTAAGACTACTCCTGGATTTACTGGCTGAGGCTAAGCCCTCACGGAGCAGTGTCCATAAATCAGCATCCAGCTGGTTGGGACTCTCCAAGGCACCTGGTAATGATGATGATGATGATGATGATAATTACGATCATGACAACCACTAGTCTCAGTTACATGCGTCTTTGTCCCCTCCCTGACCGATTGTAGCAATGTAAGATACCTGTTACAAAAATCTTCCCACTTAAGAACTACAGCTCCTGTGACAGAGGCACTGCTACCTCAAGAGCCTTTAGATATCCAGGCACTGGCTACACTTCCAAGGCTTTGGACAACAGCATCTCTCCTCTACTAAAGTGGAATTTCACTGCTTATCTAACAGAGAAGCACACCATCAGACATGATCTCACAAGATTTTTAACTTTAGAAAGCAGACCAAAGAGAGAAAAATAACCCAGACCTATTTTTAAGAAAACCCTAGAAATTTTACTTAAACCCAAGCCAATTTATTTTCAAGGCATTTATTTTTTCTTCAAATTATGTGAACCTCTTGACTGAAAAAACTCCACCCAAGCTCAAAATACTTAAACCACTTTGTTTCTAAGTGTTAAAATGAAGCATTTCAGCGTTTCAAAAATAATTTCTGAGTTTTTTCCCCAATAATTTGCCAACCCCAAAATGTCCTAAAAATGGCATTTCTTAATCTTTATGTCACGTCATTCAACATTCAGGGAAACCTGAAAATGGAGTCCAAAGGACTATGAGAAAATATTTAACATTTCTGCCAAAAACATACGGCTTCCAATTATTTTTAGTAAAAGCAGGGAAGTTGCAAGCTCCTGCTTGCATGGACTTCCAGGAGAGTCAACTGCATGTAAGTGCTGGGAGGACATGTACCCCACTCATGGAAAGTCCTTCCACTAACTTCAACAAGCAGGGTTAGAATTTTGATTCTGGTTCAAGTTAAACAAGGCTCCGATTGCCTGTACAGGGTTTTGATCACTGAAACCGGAGCTAGTGCTGCTTGCTAGCTATGCAGCTCTCTTGCTGTCAGCCTGGAATTTGTCTTGCAGAGCCCTGACAGTGCGTGGACATGGGAACAGGTCACAAGCAGCATCTGTGAGATACAGAGAAGCAGTGGTGCTCTGGGGCAGATACCCTTCTCCATACACTCTGATTTCACAGGAAAGATGACATGAAGCAAGGTACCCTACACCTCAGGCAAAAAAAGGGGCAAGAGACCTTGTATTTACCACAGAGTACCTTTGTACCATGGACACAGCCAGTTATTATGGAGCATGCTATAAATTCACAAACTAGTTTAATCTGCTACAACTTGCTCACTTCACCTTACCCGTAGGCACTTCATTCTGTGAGGGGCAAGGCATGTTTGCCTGCAAATGTTCCCAGGCAGCTTTATGATTAAGATGGCATAGCACAAAATTCAGGATAAACAGAGAAATACGCTGCTTCTTGAAGCACAGTCCTCACCTGAAGACCAAAGCACTCAGTCCCTAACTGGGATAATCTTTCTGCTATGCAGATCTGATGGGCTGCGACAACATGCTCCTCTTGGAACATGTGAAACAGTCACAACTTGGAGGGACCATCAAGGAAGGCTGGTTTGCAGTACAATTAGGTTTTAACCAGGCTTTGCAACTGAAGTTTCAATATGATCAACAAACCATTATCGCATACACAGTTACTGATCACATCTGTGCTATAAATGGGAAGCGTCACCAAGGAAGCTGGTTTTGATGGTCCCACTGCATTATAGTTACTCAAATATCACAGCATAGACCTGTCTTTGAGTGCTAAGGACTTTGAGTAGACAGATTAGAAGTGTAACTGAGATGTGAACAGACCTCAAATCAAAGGAATATTTGAAAACTAAAACTGGACCCCAGGCTAATCAGCAAATAAGGACTATAATACAAGTGAGCAATTGCAAATTGGCAAAAACTGAAACCCAGAAGTTGGCTATGTGCCATATCCTGTATTTATTCCAAGAGAAGGTCATGCTCTCAATTTTGCTTTGAAGATCAGGCAGTGAGAGATTACCGTTTTACTAGTCCTTTCCTGCATGTTTTTGTCATTTCTTGCTCTCTTGCATGACATAATTTGGTTTTCCTAATTCACAAATCAGCATAAGCTAATAAAACTGTTTAAGAGATGGCAGCGTTGCGCCCAAGTTGTTTCGTTGTTCTCTATTATCCCACAACTAATCCTTCAACTCAAATAAAACCATAACTCATTTCCTCCTTTATTCTCCCTCTTAGACAGGTTCAATCCTGCCTCACCACAAATGGGAAAGGCGAGGTTTTATCTTCCTGAAGCATGCGTGATTTCAATTACCTAATGTGTATATCATCTATGATGTCAGGAAAAAACTTCTAAATGATTTTCAAAAGTTTTAGCTACTTTACACAGACAGAAAAGATTCTAATGGAAATTGAAAACCAACCGACCAAACAAACAAACGAAACAAAAACCCAAACCAAGTCAAATCAATCAAACCACAAAAAACCCAATAATTTACTATCTTTTAGACTGCACTTTAATAAAAGCTTCTCTACAGCAGCCATAACAAGCTTTACCCATCTGAAAAGCTTGTGACATTTTGTGTAGTGTACAAAGGCTGCTCCTGATGGGGCCGAGTCATCCCTACACTAATTGTTCTGCTAGTGTAAAAATTACTTAAATTCCAATTATGCCTACTTTAATGCTCTGGTGAAGCAACATCACCTTATGACAAAAGAGGTTTCATTTGCATAAAACAGGCAGGCATAACTGATTTCTGTTTAGCATCCATTCCTCATGTGAAGCTTGATGCTCCACAGCTTTATAATGTAAACAAGCATTTCCCATGGGTTTGCATGTGGTCCACAGTAAAATGCCCAACTTCACAAGGTGTTACACCCACTTTGTGCAGGGCAAATAACTGTATCTGGGTGCACGGGAACAGTAAATCAAGTTGTCAGCAGTTTGCATATCCTGCAGGTCCTAAACCAGAAAAACAGCATGCAGATCTTGGGGCTCAGGCAAGGAAGCAATACATCCTGCCCTGAAATTTGTACCAAAGGGAAGAAGGTATCTTTCTCAGCTCTATGAACACATCCATGGGACATCTCAGCCCAGCACATCTTTCCTGTGTGAAAAGCATTTCCAACATGAGGGCTTACTCAGCAAGAAAATGAACTGCTGCAGGATGGGAACATCTATCTGTAAACTGTACACAGACAGGACCAGCACATGGGCCTGAAACGGCAAGTCTGCAGCTCATACCCTCCAGCGCATGAGCCACTACTGAAGATGACCACTGATCTTGCAACATTAACATCATCTAGAAATCAGCATCCCAAGATTTAATCTAAAAACCATTATTCACCATTGTTTCATCCACAGTAGGTATTTTTCACAAATTAAGGCTCAGGTAAACCACCCTTCATTTGAGGATCAACCTATGGGATTTTTCAGTCCTACTCACTGGACATCCGTCCTTCCAGATCCTTATCAGGAAACCATGAAAGCAACTTTGTTCCCAGAGTGGTCCCCACTGCTCTTGTTACCCCTTCCCTGACCCCAATACCTTTGAAAAAGTGATCAGAAAACAGATGAAAGTTTATCACCATAGGGGCAGTTGTACACGTGAAAAAACGCATGGCAGCTCAAACTCACATTCTCCATTTACATGATGCCTAATAACAATACAAGCACAAATATGACTAGAACCTCTGAGGCATCACCTTTGCACAAATAACAGCAATCACAACCATTTGTACTTCAGTAGTACCCAATTTTCCAAAAAAGACTTGAGGTTAGACTGTGCTTAGCCTTGTGCTATTAAAAGAGTAAGTAAAGAGTTAGGCAGTGCCACCAGGTGAAAAGAAAACTAACAGGAGCATGTCCAGGTTGTTTTGTCTAAGAAGCAACAGTACATCCAGAAGAAGAAAAATAGCTCACAAATACCTCCTACCAGATGTCAATGATGTATTTTTTAATAAAAATCCATCACCCCATTTACATCACCACCCCATATTTGCCACTTTTTCATGGCTATCAAAGCCATGAAATACTGGGAGGAAAGAGGGGAAATTTCAACACAGATTTACACTTCTCTTTACATTTCTCTTAGGATACCAGCTTTCTTCATTCTCATGCAGAGGTTTAATGTAAAAACAACTCTTCTGCCTGCGTGTTTGTAACACATTCATTCCTACAGGTCTTCTGAGTGAAAGAGACTGGGAAAAGAATATAAATGGTCCATAATAATTCAGGTTCAGAGCCAGTAATGTTTAGCAGATATAAGCAATAAAAATAACCACTCTGAATACTTCTGTTAAATGACATAAATATTTCTCTTTTTCTTTTATGGAAGCTATTTTGCAAAAAATGCAGCTCAGCCCTGAGTGGAGACAATGAGCTTCCTGCACATTTGAAGAACTGCAGCACCTATTAACTTGTTACAGATGAGAACAACCTCAAGGGCTCAGCCTTCATTAAACATACAGACACCTCTCATATGATGACCACATCTCTCCTGCAAACAGACAGTGTGGAAAGGAGAATCCAAATGCTGTGAGTTGCAAAGCGTAGCAACACCAAAACGAATGGCTGAGATTCTGTGTATTTGCAGTATTTTAACTAGTCGGAGATAAAACCACAGAACTAATACCAGCAAAAAAGTTTGATCTCTGGTGGCAGCAGCAATCCCAGCAGATTCTCACCATATCGACTCCCTGGTGCCAGTAAGATTTGAGTTTGGGCCGCAGCCTTTGCCTCAGTGGGTTCAGCCACAGGTTCTCACAGCTATTTGTCTGACAGCTTACACAAAGTTTTCAGGGAGCAGCTTCCCTGTATCCTCTACCTGTGCAGCACATTGGGTTGAGAAGGACCCAGATAACACGAGCTGCCAGGTTGGGGGGGCACACGCAGGTGCAGGCACAAACAATGCACCATGTGCGCTTCGCTTCCTTAGGAAACCAGCCCAGAACCCACCCTTAACCTTCCCCCTGTTTCCAGTGCAGCCCCGTCTTCTGCGCTGCTGATGCAACATGAAACAGTGCTGGAAAACAAAGGCACTATTGACTAACTTTTTTGCAGGATTAAGATGACTATGCTGGCTTGCAACAAAGATTTCAATGATTTCTACACCAAGCACTAAGTAACAGGAACACGGCTTGGCAGTAAATCCAGAGATTACCTGTTGAAACATTAATGACAAACATCTTTTGATGTGGGCTGCTTTATGTGGTGCAAAAGCCAGCACTGTAATTATGCATTTCCTCTCTATGATTCTCGTATTTAAAAGTAAAGTATTACTGGGGGCATGCGCACGTGTATGTTTGTGCATGTGTGTGTGTGCATGTCACAGGAAATACTCTACAGCTGAGCCTGCGATTTACCAGGGTAGCTGCACGTAGTAAATCTGCAACAGGGGAGCTCAGCCCTTTCATTCATCGTGCATCAAGCTGAGGGCTAAAACAATTGCCACACTTAAGACAAATGTCAGCATGAGTCATACCAGACGGAGTGCAAACATGTTTGCTGTCGGGTGAGTCAGAATATCACATCCTGAATTCACAAACCTTGCTATAAATAATAATTTCCAAAACTGCTGCATTTCTTAAATACAATGCAATTTTAAGTACGATGCCAAATCCATAATGGTTTTCCTGACTACAAAGAAAATGTTTTTCCATCTCTTCCCTTTTGTTTCTGATTATGTATATCTACCTACACTAGTAGGTCGTCTACAGTGCCTGAAGTGGTAATTGCATTGATTCATACTTAGGAAAATGCAGGCATTGCTCAAAAAAAGAAAAAAAAAGGGAGAGAACTAAATACAAGCAGTAGGACCTTCTACTTACTGTATATGCTTTCTAAATCAGCACTTCTTTGATGTTGTAATTCTGACAAGCTTTAGGGTGTTTAGCATTCAAAGGAAGGTCATGCTGGCATGGGACACAGACCAGCTGAGAAAAGGGGTGAGAAATGCCAGAGAACTGGTGAGAGAGAGGCCAGGGCAACATGCTGCATGTGAGCAAGGAGGGACTGGGCCTGCACCATGCTCGACAGCATATGCACACACAGCAAAAGCACCATCCCTGCCTCACGGAGCGCTCAGCCTCAGTACAGCTTGCAGTGATCGTTTCTCCCCAGGAATACTAACATACCTGGTAACAAAATTAATGCACTGTAATAATTGGCAATGATTACCCATGACTGCCTCTAATTCAGGAAAGCATCTGAATCAGAAGTTATGCAAGTGTCTTTTGAAACAGGGCTGAACTCAAGGATATGACCAAATTTATTCAGGAGAGTGCTGAAAAAGATGTGTGATGTCTCTGTGAGCAAGGGGGGAAAAGTGGTTTGTGTAATGTTGTGGGGCGGAGTTTCTAACTTGATTTTCAGTTGGGAATTTATTCTCATCTTACATGAAAGGGAATTCATACACATACAAACCTTCTTACATCAAATCAAGACAGTCTTGCTTTCTCCTAATTGTTTTGTGGAATAACCACTCAGAAGTTCATTTCTGTTATCTTTCTCAAGCAAAATAAAAGGTCTTTTAGAAAAATGTTATTGCTAAAACAATGAAATTCTCCTGGGAACAACTTCGTTATGGAAATGAAGTGACAGTTTCTTTTATCTAGCCAAGCAGCAAGTCTGCATTTATAAAAGGCATTCTGTGCACGAAGTACAGTGAGTGGGAGGACATGAAAATGCTATTTTTAAACCAGATTTCAGCGTTCCTCCCATACAGATTTCCTGGAATAATAACAGCAACAACAATAATGATAATTAATAATGCCAAAAAAGGAGTATCATCTTAGAGGTGAGGGGCATGCAAGAAAGCAAATTGTAGTTAAGGACTTGTATGATTTAGGGGCAAATGTAAGGTTCTTTCAAATAAACTGGCATTGTGCCATGAATTTCACAAGATTTGAGGTTTTCCCCCTAAATTTTATACTGCTTTTTTTTCCAAAAAAAGGCAGTAAATTAACATTATGTGCAACATATGCTGCAGCTCTACTATTTGTTTTCTTGCAGCAATTGTTATTTTCAGAAACATCACTAAATGAGAAGTTAACTATGGAGCTGAGGCTATCACTATATTTGGGTAAGTGACAATGACAGCTTTTAGACCCGGGGAAGAAAGCAAACCTCGAGAAAATCCAGGGTCAAGCAATGTTTCCAAATGCAACAAGAACAAGGGTAGGATGCAGACTTCGACCCAAAGCTTAAAAAAAAGCAATGGAAAGATCCTTTTCTGCTTTGCTGACCTTTGGACCTGTCTCTCAGGAAACTCACAGAGCAAAGACGTTGTGTTAGCACATACAGAAAAAGTGTAGGTCAAATCTTTCCTCCCTACCAGGAATGCACCTTCTCCAAACCTGGACTGTAATTATCCGAGGGCAGAAGTTAGCCCCGGTTACGAGAAGATTGTTATTCAATTGTGCTATCATCTACCAGTGGTAATTAGAACAAGCGCTCGCATTTCACACCTAATAAAAATTAACTAGAATGAGCAGGCAGTAACAAAATGCACGGGAGGCACACGCACACCGAGGTGTGAAACCTGCTGGTGTGATCACACCTGGGAGTAACCCCACCACTGGAAAGCCTCCATTTCACACAAAATTAGAGTAAGCTAAAGAAATCACACATGCTCTCTCCCTCTCTTATGCTCGGTAGCTCTAACACACTGGAGTCTGGCACTGACTCACGTTTCAAACTGGGGAGCATCCCCCAACACACGTGTGCACACAAACCCCCTGCACTCACACACCCTGCTCATCCCCTGTCTTATGCTGCTGACATGAGGTACCGATCTTGTCGAAGTGATTTCCATCCATGCTTTTAGTCCAATGCAAAACCCTCAGCAGCAGTAGCAGCAGACACTGAGGAACAGCATGCTACTCACCCAGTGCAAAATCAGCCACCTAACTATTCAGGTATGGTCTATTTCTGAAAGCTATTATTTAAGGACCATTCGGGGCATGCTTGGAGGCACTTTGACTCTCTCACTCTCCTACAAGACAAATTTTCCTGTCATTAACCTTTATTTGCCTTTTATACGGTAAATGTAAGTCTATTAAAATACAGAGTTCCAATTTCATATTTTGATCACCTCCATCTGCTCAATGGGAAATGTACAGCGGTAAGAGAGAAAAAAAATATATGTAGGACTGGACTAAGTTACCACCGTTTTCCTTTTTTGTCCATTTCTTGCTACCAAGCATGCTTGCTGCTGGTCACTTGCCTAGCTCACTGCCAGCATGGGCTCAGCTGGGCACGTCACCAATATTTAACCCTCAACAAAATTAAATCACAATAATGCTTTGCACTCATTTAGAGTTTTGCATACCATAAACACTGTGGGGAAAAAAAAAACAAAACTCCGCACTCTGTAACACTCCTGCAAGGTAAGTTGACTATTATTATTCATACCTTATGCAAAGGGGAATTTCACTGGAGATGGGATAATTGACCTGCCCAAAGCTATGCAACACAGGTGCTCCTGTTTCCTGGTTCTCTCCTTATGCCAATAGACCAGTTGCAGCCTTTCCTGAAATTCAGAAAGAGTTAGAGTTCTGTCTTCATTTCTGCCTCTTTCAGCTGCTGAAGGAGGGAGCAGGTCTCTGTACCCAGGGTTATGAGTGGTACATCAGTGGTATGGGAGTGGTCCCTGGCTGCATTGCCTGCGGTGGGACCAGAATCAACTAGAGCCACAGCACCCCCATTTCCACCTTCTTGTGGTAAGCGAGGATTAGCTAGAGAAAAATTTGTTCTGCGGGAACATTACAAGTCTTTTTCACAGAAGACAACCAAGTTTTAGTTTCTGCGAATGACTTCTAGCCATGCAAGGAGGACAGTAGAGGACTTGGTAGTGTATGTGCTGCACCACATTGCTCCTCATACTACCCCTCCACTCCCCTTCACCACAAAAAAGGGTAGGACTGAACAAATAAAGGTTTCATTCAAGATAAATGCTGGTAGAGCAGGAGCAGTGCTCACTGCCTGCTCCTGTGGGCTGCAGCCACCCCTGCTGATTGTCACGTGCCAGAAAAGGCCACACTGAGCTTGCCTGCAGCCAGCACAGGAGTGTCAGACGGACCTAAACTTTTCAACCACATCTTTGAGGTGAAAACACTCATGTCACAGGTTGGACAACAGAGTAATATAGTCAGAGATCCTATTACAACACCAGCTGTTTATCCTGCACCACCGCCAATAGCCACGGTGTAAGTGGGACCCAACCACGCTTACTACAACAGAAGTTCTTCTACCTTTAAAAGATCTGTACCTTTATGTGTAGTAACACGATAAAGCATTGCAGATGCAATTATCCTAGTTAAAAAGAGGGCTTTTACTGGCACAGCTCATCCCAGTTCACAGACGAAGTAAGCCCTATCTTTGATTAAAGCAGTTAGACTGGAGAAGCACTTGAACAAGTTGATCCGTTCCCAAGCTAAGACAAGGCTTAAGTAGAGGGGTTTATCTCACCCAACCGCTCACTTTTAACCACGTTTGGTTGGGTCATGGCCAACTTAGTGTAACCCGATCCTCAGCCCTAGATGCAGGTTTTGACTGCCTTGAAGCACTGGCTCGTGCCAAAGCCTCTTTAGCTATCACACCTAAGAGCACTGTTCCCCCTGCAGATCAGCAGATGAGCTCCACAGTTTAAGTGGATTAGCCGTGCTGAAAAACTCTGCTACATCCAGTTCTCATGTCGGCAGCACTTGAGCTTCAGTCAGCAATGATCTTGTATTCAGCTGCTCCAGGAGGTTTTCCTGCAGAGGACAGAGCTGGGCTAAGGACAAACCTGTGCTGTCCCTAGGCTCTGGGAGAAAGACAAGCTTACAGCTTGGCCTCAGTGAGCATCCCAAGATGCTCAGAGAGCCAGTAGTGTTCGTGAAGATCACCCCCTCCCACACCCTCTCTGGTACCAGAGCTTAGGGTTGGCTTTCCACTACAGTGTGCAACTAGAATGAAAAATATCAAGCTAACAAACCACACACCACCTTGCCATGACTTCTTGTGCAAAATCCTCAGCAGTGGCACACAGCAGAGCAGTGCACAAACTACTGCAGTAACAGGATGCCCTCCAGATACCACCTCTCTTAGTCTGGGAGAAACAGCCTCTGCCGTGTCTTAGCAGCTACAAACCTTGATTCCAGTAAACTTCACAATTTCCCAGGTACACTATATCCTTCTCTCAGCCACTCCTCCCAAAGGCAGCAGGCAGAAGCGTCACATAACACAATCAGTGTGAAGTTGTAACAGTGTGGGGGAATGTGGCAATTCACAAAAAATGCCATCGACCAAAATGCAATTAGCAGAGGGTCTAAATGCAGCAGTAGAAGGGAGTGGTTTCCTAACAAAACAAGTCTTGTTAAAAGAAAAAAAAAAAAAGAAAAGAAAAAACCAAACCACTCTAAAACTTGCTTTCCTCAAAAAAGCAGCATTCTCAGGAGATTGAAAGCATATGAAAAAATACTTCTGTGAAGCTTTCTGTAAAGATTATTCTTTACAGACACATTTGGCAGCCGTTTCTGCTCTGTCTCCTAATGCTATTGAGTATAACTATGCTAAGTCAATAAGCAAAGCCAATCAAAGGGGTTTTTTTTGAGGTTTTCTAGGCCAAGAGAGGAAGCAGTGCGATAGGAAAGTTTTCAGAAGTGGGAGTTGTGCCTGCCTTGCTTCTAATTGTAGTGAAACTGTCAACCTCTGCGTTGTGTTTCAAGACTTTACACTTCAAAATCATTCCCTCTGTGCTTTGAATTGCTATACTTTTAAGCTAACTACTTCTAAAAGTGCTGTTTAAGAAATGACATCTTCAACCACATTTAACACTGAGAATAAATCTGAATTTGCAAAGTCTCATTGGGTCCCTGCAAAAGTGCAATTTTTTTTATTGTACTTGACAGCTAATCTCTAGGAAAATATTTGTGCAGAAATTTAGTTTAAACATACTTCATACTAAGACATTTAAGAGAAAATGTGGGTTTTGCTATAAGTTAAAAATAATTACCTTCTTTTTACCTTAGATAAAAAACCTCCAACATTCAAGCAGCAAACAGCATCAAAACCAATTATTAACCTTACAACCTAAAATCTTACCTACATGCAGGCATGTATTAATTATATTTCCGAATGAGCTTCAAACGCACGTGGCTAAAAAAAACTGAACTGGGACGACTTGCTTTCTCCCCTGTAAACCTACCAAAAGAGAAGTCAGGTCCACAAACTACAGTGAGAATTAGAGGCACTCAGTCAGTGACTGTGGAAAGACATTCTCTGCCTCTGAGCACCTCTGGGAATCACCCCATCAGTGTCAGAAAGGTAAATTCACAGATAAGCCAATGTGCTAAATTTCTCTTCAGTGCCCAAACAAACCTAATCAAGTAAGGAGACAGATACCTGGCAAATTGCAGGGAGAGGGGGCCTTGCACTTTCCCTGTACACATTTGAATTTCAGAGTAATTAGGAGGCCATGCTCCTTTTATGCTGTCATGAAACAAAAAATATTTATGTTGCTTCAGCTTTAATGATTTTAAAATGTAGAAGTTCATTTTGGTAAAGGCAGATTCAGTAGCTCGGGTATATTTACGTTGGTTGCTCAGTGTGGTAAAACCAATTCTGGGTAAAGGTTTACTGCTAAATACTTAGGGAGATAGAGAATAGGCAAGTAAGCAGCTCAGAATGTGCAGGCTCAGAGTCAGCTCAGCCAGGAGCTATTTTCTACCTAGTGTGACAGTGCACAAGGAAGCCCCGAGAATGACTCCAGTTTCCGAGTAATACTTTCACCAAACAGAAAATTATACTGTACCTTGTGGGGCTGAACAACTTTGAAGTATTATCTCGAGGTCTGCCAAAGCTTGAGGTGTTCCAGGTGCCAGGTTTCAATTTAAGCTAATCGGTTTTTCATATCCTTCTCCCAGACTCTCATCTCCCTGGTTTAAAGGAGGAGCACACTATTTAACCCTGAGAAAAAGCCCCTACTGTTGGTCTCGAATGACTCTCCTCCATAGCATTTGGAGATGGCATTAATCACCTTGCATGGAAGTCCCACCCCACTCTTTGCTCACTGCACGATGGACGCTTGGCTGGGACAAGCTGAGGTGCCACAAACTAGCTCCCAAGTCGGCACTGGTTAGTTTTGCACTTGGGAATCAGGGGTATGTGGCCTTCCCTCTGCACTCTGCTCATAAGCATTTCTCCATGCATGGATATGATTCCTCTTCATCTCTTCCCAGATCAACATAAAAAAGCCTTAACCAGACAAGAGCAATGCTGGCAAAGAGCCTTCTACTCCAAACTCCAGCACCAGCTGGGGCAAGAAGTGAGAAAACACAGCCATGTCACATGCGAAACAGCTGAGCTATCACAAACAACACCCAGCAACCCTTTTGACTGACCAGAAAGTGCCCAACCCAATTCTAGTTTCCAAGTGGAAAGGCTGCCCTCCGCTTACCATGCAGACTCCAGCAGAGCTGGATCACTTTCTCAAATATCCCTTTTCTGCCACAGCAGTCCAGCAAACATTGCCATCTAATCATTCTCACAGTACATAAATCCCTTCCTGGCTTGATACAAGGTGATTACAAAGTTTCTGCTAATCTTGCATTTATATTAATTTCCCCTGCCACGTCATGTGAATCATTCCTGTTTCCAAGCATCAAAGAGTTAATGGAAGAAAGAACCACCCTAGCATATGCTTCATGCAAGTGTAAGTGGACTGGCCAGCTACCAAAGCAGATTGTTAAAGACTGCACCGAGCTCCTAATTTTTTTCCCTCAACTTCAATAAATGTAAGGATTGAATGTGGACATAAATGTAAACTTAGACCGCATCTGCTGATAAAGCAAAGTCTTTGTACTTGCACAACTGCCATTAGCTGTACACAAAATACTTAAATTTCATGAATTCTCCTACATTCAAAAGCTGACCTGCACTTCTGCCTGAGGCAGCCAGCGTGAACTGCATGGTCAGCAGAACTGTACATTAAAGACAGAAGGGAAACAGAATATGCTATAATACAAAATCAGACTGCTAGGAAAGTAAATCATTTGTGCAACTGTTAAATGCTCAGAGTGTTTTGGGCACGCTTTACCGCACCAGATTAAAACATGTCTATTGTGGTTCTCTTCTGAAAGGCACGGCTAAGTAACAGGTTCGTTTTATTTGTCCCTTTCATTACAGGCACAAACAAAACCAGTGCCTTCATGAGTCTGTCACAGTCTACCATTAAATTTTCATTTTTAATTAATTGAGGCTAGTCTGCTATTTGAAGATTTTTACCCTTCCGCAACTGCATTAAAGCTTGGAGCAGAGTGATGTGTGTATGCACATAATTTCTTTCCAAAAATCTCTTGTCAAACTTCAGCTGTAGATCTTTACGATCAGCATTTACGCTTCTTCTCAGAAAATAACTGAATTCTGATATAGTGTTCTAACTCTAAGTTATTTATTGGTAAGATATTCCTACCTTATGTGCGTACTTGTCAGACATGGATTGTGTTTTAGTAGAGTTCCCTTGGTTAACTATTACCAAATCACTTGAATCAGGTACAAGCAGCTAGGACCTACCTAGCAGGACTCCATCCCTAGAAAGTTTCATTTTGAATGGCATAAATGACCTTGGGCCAGCTTATTTACATGTTGGTTCACGCATGATCTGCTCTGCTGTGACCTCCCTTGAGTAACACAACTCAGGGATTCACCTGTCCCAAACCCACCTGTCTCCTGTTTTAGATACCTTCTCATTTCAAGTCTACCACAACTGACCTACAGGCATGAAATCCACCCAGGGATGTGACTAGTGACCCTTCCTACAGTTTGTATTAACATTATTATTTACGTAATCATTATTAACATTATTAACAAGAACAAAATATTTTAATTTACACTGCCAGCAAATTCAATTATGACATGTATGATCAACAGAATTATGCCTACAAATAGACATTTACATGCTGGGCTTGGAGACACAAAATATGAAATGTATTTCATAGTTGTCCCCATGACTTCTACACTTAATACTGTAACCTCAAGTTTAGCAGAAGTCTGTGGTAACCCAGATATATATATAGATAGATAGATATAGATATATTTCTAGTTCATTAATAGTCTAATTAAAAAAAAAAGCTTATGATAAAAATTCATACTCAGATTTCAAAGACCTAACAGTGTTGCAACTTGCACAGCACATCATGCTCAGAGTACTTCATGCAGAAGTATCAATCAAGAATTTTGTGTGCTTATGCTTAGGGTTGCTTAATTTTGTGATTCATGTGGAGGGCCACCTCTAACAACAACAACCACAACAATAAAAAAAGATGCTCTGCAGCAAAAATGTAAAAACTAAAGCTGGATCTTTGAGCTGCGAAGTACAGTGATTTCGCACAGGAATTGCACACACCCCATCTACTGGCTTTTTGGAAGACTGAGAATTGTAACGGTGGGAAAGCGCATTTACCTTGCATTGGAGTTATTTACTGAGCAATACTGGTAAGTTTAGCGCTTGATGAAGATACCAGAGACAACCATGTGAGCCACAAAGCAATCTAGAACTGACAAAAGTGTTCAGAGCCTACAATGGTAGAAATGCAGGTCGTAGGCTAAAAAAAGCAACCTAAATTGTCACAGCATCTTGTACATTGTGACAGAAACCTAGTAGAAGAATAAGAGAAAATATTTCAGCTGACAAAGGTGTTGAATGTGCTGCGTGCCTGCTGTGAGGCCTGCCTTGCTGCCCTTAGAGGAGAGGCAGGAGTAACATCCAGCAGAGCAGATAAAGGCAGCAGACATGCACCCACAGCAGAGACTTCAGTCAGTGTTGCTGTTGTGCCACCACTGCAGCACTCAGGGAGCACAGCCACTGTAATTTTTAATTCAAGAAGGTTGCATGCCATATCATTAGAAGAATTCACAGCAAACTTCAGTTGCCGAGTCAAAAAGGGAACTCAAGTTCCGCTCTGTCAATCAGGATGTTTGATCACAGCAAATCAAAGAATCTGCTCAGCTCTGCTGAAAGCTTCCCAAAGCCAATGCAATTTTCCACTCCTCTAGTAGTCTGCAATGCTTTTATAGCAGATGGCAAAAGTACTGAGATTAAATCCAGTGCTAACAGCAGCTGAGAACACTGATAGTTTTGCCATTGGAGGGTCAAATAGTGACTTCTTTTCCAACAAATTAGTAAAGCTAATATACCCCAACTGCCGTACCAATGATACTGGCCAGAGTTTACCTGTTCATTTCTAACTCCATAGTTGCAGGCAAGGGCTCACAGAAGTGGCTGACAACAACAGGTAGGCTGTTACTGACAGTTGAAATATATAGTGGTCCATGAGATGGATTAGGTGGATTCTCTACACCCTTTTACTTTCCACCCTGGATTTCAAATGAGTTTCTTTAAGAAGCATTTGGTACTAATATGCCAGTGCTTTGTCATAAAGAGGCATAACAGATATGATTTCTAGCAAAAGCTGAAATTATAAAAATTTTATTTGCATATAGGGTCAGAGATGTTTTGAAAACAGACTTTTCAGTTGTCTATGACATTCGAAGGAACTCACTGTTGCAGAAAGAAAATAATGTCTTTTCTTCATTTGCTACTGTCCTCATCATGGACCCCGGTCTGTTCTTGCATCCAGTGTGACTTCAGCACAGTGGCCTGGGGTCAGGGTGATGTAATGCACTAAATGTCCAGTTTTCAAACAACAGATAAAACTTCATTTTAAAATTCATTTCTGTCATTACTCGAAGCATTTTAAACCAACCATTTGGTAAGAGGCTACTGTTGCTGCTGACCCTTTCTTTCCATTTTCTGTGCCAAAGTTGTGAAGGTATAGTACTGTTTTAAGATGTACACCAGCCAAGGAGAGCACAGTGATGCGAAACTGGTATTTGCGTTTTGTCAGTACCAGCAAAGGTGTGTCTGCACAAAGCTGTGAAAACTATCAGCAGCTCAAAGCAATTTAGATCTTCACTTGTTTGTGTGCCAGGCAATCTTTAAGACCTGCAGATCTCTCTCTTCTAAGCGTTAATATCTCAGTACCTGCAGCTATATAAAATCCACAAGTTAAAATAGCATATTCATCAATTTCTAGGAATACACCACAGTTTGGATGACACATTATTCCAGTGCTTGGTTTCTTCTGGACCTGAAGGCATCCTAGAGGTCTTAAAATTCAGCCTTTCTTCAGCTCCAACTGGAGCTGGACCAAGTGTTCAGTGCTGGCACCAGACCCACTGCAGTGCCAGAACATTTTAGAAACTAAGCCAATAGCTGGGGAGGTGTTTTCAGGAACCCTATGCAGAAGGCACCTCTGCCAACAAGGTTCAGTGAGGTTTCTGCTGGTGACTTGAGAAGACATATTGAATATCAACTGGTATGTTTATCTTCTTTAAACACTGAACTTCCTTTCAAATAACATCTAATAGGGCAGATTACTGTTTTAATACTAATGGAAACTGATCAAAAGACCCTGGATTATTTATTTGGCTGGCTTACCTTAAAACCTTTTCCTGCTTCAGTTTCCATGCAAAATATATCAAAACAGTATTCCTATGAATGGAGAGCCTACAAACTAACCATTGAAGGAGATGAGGAAAACTGGGTTATGGATAAAAATGACAGAAATCTCTCAGACCAACTTATAGACTTTCTCCACAAATTTTTACAAGAGTTACTTAGGAAAATAAAACTTATGGAATCATGCTATATAAGGACATTTGAAAATTCTATTCCTTATCTAAAAAAGGCAGTTTCTTCTCAGTTGCCATCATGGTTCATTTGTTTAAGGACAAAAGTGGGTAGCAAACTAGCATAAAAAAAAAAAAAGGAACAATTAAATACTGGCATTTTAAGCACTGTCTATAAGCAAAGATAGACAGCAGTGGTCAAATGACAACTGGCCAGCTCTCCCTCTGTGTCTGTTTGAAGGGATGATGGCTGGATGATGGCTGGATCAAGGTTATCGATTCATTTAAATGCAGAAATACTTTTATGATTTCAAGGCACAACAAATATTTCTTTTTGTCTGCACACTTTCTAGAAAACATGAACAGTAACTAGATGCAGAACATAGATGCCTAATAACAACAATTACTTTTATGTCTAAGAATTGACAAAAAAACCACCAGTGTATTCCAAAGGCATTCGCTCACAAAGCAAACTCACTCCATGCAAGCCCAAGCACAGAAACATGATAGTATCTCATTTATGTCCTCTCAGCAGGTTGTACTGGGTCCTCCAGATTCTGGGTTTGCCTTTGAGAGCAATTAAGTTTCTGGGAGCAACAAAAGCTCTCACTATGAAAACCTGCACGCTGCACTCACGCTGAGTCTGCAGCTTGGCAAACTGAAACAACAGCACCAAGAGGGGTGTGAACTTCCCCCATTTAACTCATCTGGGAGCATTAGTATGTGAAGGGCCATCTCTAAAACTTTGAAGCTATTTCCAAATCATGTCTTTGTCCAGTGCCCAAACAGCCAGTTGCTGCTGTGATTTGGAGAACATTTCAAAAGCCCCTCTCAGCCTGGAAAAAAAAAGAAATCCCTTTTCTCACTGGCGTGCACATAGGAAACTCTACAAGTTCAGCTAATGTGAACTGTTCTAATTGCTCAGCAAGACGGAGTACTCTTACTTACATAACAGCATGTCCAGAAACCACGATGAAACCTAGGTCCTGCTGTGCTATGCACTGTGCAAACATTTGCTCCATGGAGTTTACAACTTGCACAGAGTAAACTGTACCTAAGGGAAGACAAGGGCAAGAAGCACATGTAGAGAAGTTAAGCAACAGGTGTTTCACACAACTAGTGGGTGAATGCTGCTTCTGAATTATTATAGTACAGGAATGCTGCCTAATCAAAAAATAGATCTGTGATATGTCGCTAGCTGCATAAAACAAACAGAATAGCAGCAAAGTCAAATTACTAAACATTCCAACCTCTGCAACAAAAGCCCTAACACTGTTCAAACAACAGTGCCTGGACAAGGCACAACATCTTTTACCTCCTCAAGAAAATAAAAATCCAAAGCCATTTTCCATCACTGTGCTTATTCTACCCATACTACAGAGAGAGATGATCTTGTGAAGCTACAGCAAGAGTGGCAAGACGGTCTGACAAAGGAGGCAGTTGGGTGCACAGAAGGGTGTATGCCAACAGGCAGCCCAAGTAAACACAGAAGGGCAGGGTGGTGAGTCACCTCTTGTTTACCACAAGGCACCCTGTCCTAAGAGCATGGCCAAGGGGAGTTACTAAGGGGTGGCTCTTACACATGGGGTTCACATGGCATTTACTCTGTGGCAAACAAACTTGCCAAGACCAAAATTGTTTCACGTCAACTTATTTTTGTGCCTTAGAATCTGCGTGCTTGGTTTTCAAGGTTGCTGAATCCTCGTAACTCCAAATGAAATCTGCTGGAGAGATGCATACTCAGCACCCAGTACTCTGCTAATTTTATTTTTTTACTTATCAGTGTACCTGTTTCCTCTGTCATACAGTAAGACACCCAACTCCTTGAACACTGTGCAATTATGTTAATTTCAAAGAGTGTAATTTTCAAAATAATTTAAGCCTAGTTATGAGAGTTAATCCAGCTGTTTTCTTGCTGACAACATCTGTGGATTCATAGCCATTTTTTTTTGTACCTCCCACTCACCTGTTACAATGCAAATGGTGAAAATGGTTTATCAGGGAGATTTGCAAAAAATAACCAATCATGATTTTTTATCAGATTTAGAAGAACATTTCCCCTCTCACCTCCTTCACTTAAAGCTATAATCATTTTTAAAAACCAAAAGTAAGCACTTTTGGAGAGAGAAATGTGTTTAAAGACACATAGTGGCAGAAGTGTAAGATGCTTGAATGTCCTTTAAGCCCTCTTAAAGTGCTTAACACCTTGGAACAGAAAGTACTAAGCAACTATGAACTTGGTCGCAAATAGTTCATTACACATACAAACACATACAGACACGTCAAAAATGTTAAGCCAAGAACTAAAAGACAAGGAAATACCAGAAATATGGCCAATTGCACAATATTTCATCTTAGTTTTTAATTTTGTGATCACACAGGGTTTTTTTTCCACAGGAAATGGTGCCATTCATGTTATAGTAGAGCTGGTATTACTGAACAAGCAAAACTCAGTAGTTTGCTTCATTCTCACTATTAAAAATGGCCCTAAACACTATGCTTTGAAGACAGAACAACTATTTCCTTATAGTTTATTTTCTGGCTGTCACCATATTACCTAACTGCCTGATTTACTAAAATTAGCACATTTTCACAACGCCCCTGGGAGAAGGTTTTTTTCCCCATTGCAGAGACAGAACTGAGACTCAGAGAGACTGAGACTGTGGACAAAGGTCCTTTCCAAACCCAGCTACGCTGCTTGATGAGGTTTTCCTCCCACACATGTGCTCAGCACCAGCTGCCCCTCTTCCTGTGCTGACTGTCTCCCTTCAGAAGTGCTAGCAGTCTGGTGTAAAAGTGTTTTGTAATCCATTATGGTGAAAATAAACTGGAGCAGCTACAAACTACTCTTTACACTCTTTCATGCTAACCCAGTTTTGCCTCCAACCAGCTGGGGAACACTCACCAAAGAAAGTCCTTTCCAAGGAGAGGTACAGTGAGCACATGGGAAGCTTGTGCTGACACAGGCAGACCCAAAAGAGAACATCTGCACGTAGCTACAGGTCAAAGTCATTATCAGGGCTGAAACTTTTAAATGCAGACAGATTTATTCTATTTGAGGAACTGAGATAACTGCAAGCTATCAAGGATCTCATGTATGAGAAAAAAGCTGTAGCGTTAAGACACCCAATTTGCATTCACAGATTCATGCTGACAGCACAGGGACAGCAAGATTAAGGTGTACAAACAGGTGGAAAGAGATGCATTCACACAAGGTACTACTGCCAGCAAGACACTTGTTGCATTCTCTTTTTGGAGATTGTTTCTCCACCACTGAGCTGCACAAACAAACTGTATGAATGTTCGCCCACTTCAAGTGTGAACAGACTCAGCAGCAGTTTAAGCTAAACTGTGTGTTTTCACACCAGGGTTTTTGCACTGGTGCAGAGGGACAGCATCCACATAATTCAGTCTGCTGTCTCAGTAGGGCTACAAGGCTGTATCAAGCGCTTGGACTCAAACAAACAACCATAAGTGGAATCGTCTTGTATCTTCACACCAGACAGGACAAGCAGCATCCAAGTGCAGCCCCAGGAATCAAAAAATCCATACCAATGTGCAGAACAGAGAATTCCCATCTCTTCTATGGCTTCAGTCCTGCTGCTTCCTTCCTCAGACTCTTAACACCAGTTTCCTCCCGGTTCCTCATCTTAATCCCAATTGCATCACACAATCCACCCCTGACAGTCACACCAACTCCAGAATGCTGTCCCCACACTTGGTGTTTGTAGCCATAACCGCCCCTGAGTCTCCTGGTTCAGATAGTACCATATTCCCCACCACTTCCCCTGAGCACATCCTCCATAGCTTGTGTTCTCTCTCCATCCCCTCCTTCTGCTCCACCCTGCCTGGGCAACCAATAGCTTTGCTGGAAGCAAGGGAGGACAATCTCCTTCTTCTGCCTCCTATATGCCTAGGACCACAGCACTCCTCAGGAGACAGACGCAGAAATATCAGAGCAAGTCCTTCAGCTTTAAAATACAGCATACTCTGTGCTACCTAACAAGCTCCTGCTGTGTGGGTACAAAATGAGAGATGTCAAGAGTTTATACATTGATTGATTATGGACAAGTTTTCCTGCAAATGAAAAGGCAAATTCCTAGTACCGGGGCAAGTCTACATCCAAATTTCAAATATCCACCCCCAAATGTGAAGGTGCTACACAGCTACTCAATGAAACAGCTGGCCTATTTCTAAAAAAGGTACAATAATGCAGGGTTTTGTACCTTGTTCTCAAGACAACCTGAATCATTCATGCTGAAATGTAAAAAGGAAGAAAAATCAACACTAAACTGCCACTGCGTTTGAAAAAAAGTAACTCTGAAAGGTTATCCTGGAAAAATACTGAATGCTGTGCAATGCGGATTATAGGCTGTTCAACCTGCTTTTCTTACATTGCTTGCTATTTTCTACAGCTATTACTGAGAAAGTCCCCCAAACAAATCCACGATGTAGAATAAAAATGAAAGACTATAGTCTCCAGTGATACCTGGACATATCTCAACAGAAGAAATACAGAGCATAATAAAGATGGTGCCCATTAGTGAGGCAATAGATGGCTAACACAGAAGACAAGACATCATTGTCTGCAGAGATTTTTTGATTCAGATATGCAAGAGACAGGAAATCCAAGTGCCACAGTCACAGCCTATTTACAAAAATTAGGAGGAAATGTTGATTAGTTTCTATAGACACAAACATTGATATTCACATTCAAGTCAAACAATTGTTATTATGACTGCAAGCAACATCAAACTCTGATCACTGTAGTGCAGCAGACACAGAAACACAGCAAGAAAATCTTGTGGATACATAACCTTCACCAACTAAGATGACTCGGCTACAAGAAAGCAAATAAAATTACTTTAAAGTAAACATTTAGTTCTTTCTTCATAAAAATATGCAGCTTTTCAGCAGATGACTCAAATGTGAAAGTTTGTGGTCTTTGCTCCGGCAGCCATGCAGGCTGGATTCTGATCCACTATGCAAATGACTCAAGTGTTTTTCATTTTCTAGGATGCCAGTTGCACTCCTGAACCCTCTGCAAAGGGAACCACCACTGCTGCTGAGCCTCACAAGAAAAGAGCATCGGGGTATGAAACGTTTTTTCCTCAAAGATGACTACCACCCAGTTTTATAGCATGACAGAGAGGAGTTGTAAAGTCACACTTTTGAAACAGAGGCAAAAGGTCCAACTTTCTAAATTTATTGAAAGAGGCAGGCAGATTCTTCCATGGAAAATTCCAAAATTGTGCTTTGCAGAGCATCCTTTCAAGACCAATGCTAAACCTCTCAGATTTTAAGAAAGATGTATAAGCAGGGGAAGGAAAAAAACTGCAAAATGAGTCTCACTTACACGGGATCTTTCCCTTTGTTGGCTGGATCCTTCCTGTAAGGATAAACTTCACTTGCAGGCCTTGGTGCTTACTACTTGCTTACTACTTACTCTCCCCCCCCCAAAGCTAGAGGCTAAGCATGTGTTTGCAGGAGTGATTTAAAAAACAGAAGAGTCTCACAGAGCAGCAGGTGGGCAGCCTCCAAATGCAGGGGTGGAGTGAAACTACAGATGGGCTGGTCTCTCAGGTGCACCACTGGAAACCAGGGAGCTGGGAACAGGTCTTCAAAGGGTCTTATGGCACTGCTGAGACTTTCTGAAAGCCTCATAAGATAAAGGTCAGGGATCTAAGCCCCATCGTACTGTATGACACAAACTTTGTCCTGTTCAGGTGTCTTCAAACATCGCAAAACCCACATATTTCTAGCAGTAAATATAGAAACACTTGACTTTTACTGCCCATCATGGACTACATCTACACTGGAAGAATACGAAGCAATACTCTTGTATCTTTGTAACCACGATGAGAGCTGTAGTATAAAGCAAGCCTGTGTATTTTTTTTTTAGCCCATATAGAGCTCTAAGTTGCTGACTACTGTATTAAGTTGGACTTCCTGGCTCTCAGCTATCTGAATCAAACAAACAAACTCTGCCAACATTATTGTCTTGTCTCGTCTTCTGCATTCATGTTACATAGGTCTAATATGTGAACCAAGTTGAATTTTTTTTCCACTGGACAGGAAAATATATGTGAGAAGAACCAAAATGCATGTAGAACAGGTTATCAGGCTTTCATGGCAATCCTAAAGAGTTAGGCAAGACCAAAGACACAGAAAGGAAAATTGAAACCTTCCTCCAAGTGGAGATGAAATGAAACTAAGCCAAACCAAGTGTTCTATCACTCTCATGGTGAGCACTCTGGCTGGAGAGCTCCATTCCTCCATCTGGTGAATGTATCTTGACTAGAGAAAGAGTAACACAGTACAAGGGAATGCAGTTGCAACCTGGTGTGAGTGCCAGGCTGAGCAACGGGTTCAGCCAAATTCTCTCATTTCCAAGCTGAACTGCTGCAAGAAAGAAGAAATCAAGTCCAAATATATATTATTTTCTGAAAAAGAGTAACTGCTCAGATCACAAGAGAAGACATAGATGTGTATGGCCTGACTTTTATTTCATGGGGCATACAGGAGTTAATTCTGATTCACGTGAGTTTTGGATATCCAACCTAATAACATCTACATCCCTTAGTGTCAGGCACTTAAATCAAGAGGTTGAGGCAGGTAAGCAATAACAACTCACTCTTCATGTCCTAAAAATCATCCTGATTTTCCTTTGAGTCTTCCAGGAAAATCAGATATACAGATCTCTCATGCTCACAATTCATCAGTCTCTAGACTACGTAACAAGTTCCCATAATGTTCCACTTTGGCAGTGAACAGCAGTGGAAAAAAATACACTGACTAGTGAAGAAATTCAGGGCAAGAAAATAACCCCGAACTACCTGGACTGTGTCCAGGTCTCTTTACAGTTTTATGAAGAAGAATGTTAGGAAGCAGAGGATACATGCTTTGATTTAAGAGACCCAGTTTCCCAATTGCAACATGAAAAATGTGGTCTACCAAGGGGTGTGAGGAAGACTTCCATCCCTATAACTCACCTGATAGTGCTTTGGTACAAACCTACAGGAGTTTTTCTAGGTTGAAAAGCTATAACAATTTATGTCAGATAAGAAAGTGCCACCCTGTATCTTAAGTAGCACAATTATTTAAGGTTCTGATGGTTATGGACTTGCCACAACAGACATTCTAAAGCATTAGCGAGTTTGGAACAGGAAATCTCAGGGAACAGCCTACCCAGCATATGTGAGACAGGCACAGGGCAGGGAAGCAAAGGGCTCTGAAGAGAGGGTTCCTGGAGCACGAGTGAGTATCTGGAAAAAGCATCCTTGAGCTTGAGATCGCACTGGATGTGATACAGTACAGGTCTGGGCTCTTCCGCTCTCCGAGGTAACTCAGAGCAACCTTGAACAAGGAGAACAGGGCTGCTGCTCATACATGGAACACAGGTGAGAAGAGCCACGTACAAATCCCTGGTCAGGAAAAACAGCCCAGGGTTTAACCTCTGCTTCCATGCTGTAAAAGAGCTTTTAAAAGCTGTGGAGAGAAGAGAGGATTTGGGGACAAATGGTTTGATTTATTAGCCATATTTTTGCTAGAGATTTGGGGTTTTTCAGACATCCTAGCCAGCAAAGACAGAGAAAAAGAGAGTAAAATAGTTAAAGGGTCATCTGAAGGCCTGACTCTCCTGACAACTGTTATCTAAACTTGGAAGGCAAGGCAGCAGCTGACAGAGAAATGAGAAAATAAAAGGAATTTGTGTCAAGTGGAAGCTTCATCGACTAGCACTGTCACTTTGTTTTGAAACAACACAGCAATTCAACTAAGTGCAGAAGTAAAATGCAGAGGGTGCACTGCAAGTTAGACAGTTGGACTTTAGGAGCTGATACACAGTCTGAAGTCTGCTCCACAGCCCCAAGGCACATTTCACTCTCTGAAGTAGTACCATAGAGGTAGAAACTGTTCAGTGACATGCTACTGTCTCAGAGTGTGTAAAGGCTCTAAGTCAAGGATGTGAGTTAGCTGAGGTAACTGAGCTGTGAACACACTGGAAAAACGAGAGCAGAGAGCAACTGAATGACACCAGCACCAAACAAAAACAATGGGGAAGGATTCAAGCAGAAGGATAGGATAGTTGCAAAGGATTTGGCAAATTTATGAAGTCAGCCCTCAGAATCACTGAGCTCCTATAAGCCTGTCCTTCAGCCTTTCTGTACCTTGTCTGCAAAATTATTCCACTACCAGCCAGCAGAACTGAGAACAGCTGTAGGAGGTGTGCCCAAGTAAAGCAACTCCTCCACTTTGTGAGAAAGCTCAAGGAGGAGGTGAGTAGGTTGAGGAGCTTCAGCGAGAGAGAGAGATAGAATACTGGAACTGCACCCTACCTTCCCTGGGACAGGCCCAACAGGCAGACATGATACAGGATATGCTGTCTTCTCTCTGCCTGGCTGAACACAGTGACAGAAGAGATAGGGGGCAATGGTGACAAGTTCCTGCACGGTGCATTTCCTATGTCACTGCTTCACCTCCCCACATGCCTGGCATAAAAGGTATGAGCCTAAGCAAGTGAAACTGAACAACAACAAGGATAATAATGGTTCATCTTTGGAGGCCAGTTCTGTTTAATATATTTATTGACGATCTGGACAAGGCAACCGAGTGCACTCTCCATCAGTTTGAAAATGAAACCAAGTTGGGTGGGAATGTTAATCTGCTGGAGGGTAGGAAGGCTCTACAGAGAGAGCTGGACAACCGGCTGAGGCCAGTTTATGAGGTTCAACAAGCGAAATGCCAGGTCCTGCACTTGGGTCACAACAACCCTAAGCAAAATTACAGGCTTGGGGCAGAGCGCCTGGAAAGCTGCCCAGCAGAAAAGGACCTGCGGGTGCTGGTTGGCAGCTGGATGAACATGAGCCAGCAGTGTGCCCAGGTGACCAAGAAGGCCAATGGCATCCTGGCCTGGATCAGCAATACTGCGGCCAGCAGGACCAGGGCAGTGATCACCCCCCGGACTCAGCACTGGTGAGGCCGCAACTCGAATTCTGTGTTCAGTTTTGCCTCCTCACTACAGGAAAGACATTGAGGTGCTGAAGCATGTCTAGAGAAGGGAAACAGAGCTGGTGAAGGGTCTGGAGCACAAGTCTGATGAGGAGATTCGAAGTGAGCTGGGGGCGTTTAGCCTGGAAAAAAGGAGGCTCATGGGGACATTATCGGTTTCTACAACTACCTGATAGGAGGTTGTAGCCAGGTGGAGACCAGTCTCTTCTCCCAGGTAACAAGCAATGGGACAAGAGGAAATGGACTCAAGCTGTGCCAGAGGAGGTTTAGATTGGATATTAGGAAAACTTTCTTCATGGAAATGGTTGTCAAGCATTGGAAACGACTGCCTAGGGAAGTGGCTGAGTCACTATCCCTGGAGGTATTTAAAAACACATAGATGTGGCACTTAAGGTCATGGTCTAGTGGTGGACTTGGCAGTAGTTGGACTCAAAGATCTTAAAGGTCCTTTCCAACCTTAAGGACTCTATAGTCCTGAAACAGGAGTAAGAGCAGTTGCCTAGCTCATGCAAAGCTGTGGGAATGAAACCACAAGGGAGAGGAGAGCACTCGGAAGCTGGTCTCACAGATCAGTGAAGAGTGGTTCCCCACACAAGTAGAACCTCTGCCTGCCAAAGAAACTTAATTTTTGAAGTGCTTACATCTCTCTACAGAAACTTACCTAAAAATTAAGACCCATACTTAATCCCTGGGCAGAGAGTGTGTGTGAGAGGTTTTCTGGTTCTTTTGACATTACAGGATTAAAGTAATTTCCTTCTTTTCATGACTTTCTCACAATTTCAACTATCCACATCTAGATTTATTGCCCACTTAGAAAAGAAATACTATTGAAGGGACCACATCCATCAAAGTTCTTATTTCATCACTCTGAAACCTGAAATTCTTACTAAGACACAGCATTAACGGTTTCTAAGCACAAGGTCCTTTGCACATAAAGAACTCAACAGACTTTAACATCTTAACTGCTTTTAACAGATTGTGAGATCTTACACATTAGGAGTTCCCTAGACATTAGGCAATATTATCCATAAGCAAATACTGCAGGAAAAGAGAAGACCTGAAAAGTTCATAAAACAGGGAAGTGTATTTCAACAATAGAAAGTACATGCTCACAGAACTCAGAAAAACAAATTTTTGCCCATAATTTTCATTAGTTTCAAACACAAGCCACCAGAGAAACGTCTGGCTGAAAGAAAATTGGAAAATTTCGAATCTGACTCAGCTATGTCTCTATGATTTCCTAAGATCAATTCACTGCAGCAATTAATTAGTCAGATCACTCTTTTGTAATCTTCTTCATTAGGTCACAAATTCCTGCAAATTATTCTTTTCTTTCACTACTTTCAATAATGATCTGATTGAGAAGTCATCTTTGGTAAGTTCTTCAGTTTTAATACTTACCTTAAAAACATGTCAGTTTATTATGAAGAGCGGAACAAAAAATAAAAAAAAATTCTGACATGAAACAGTAAATGTTAGGCCAGAGCGCATTGGCTGTTAAGAAGAAAATACCAACAGTAAAACAAAAAACAGCTCCTCAAGCACTTGTCTTTTCAAACCTCTCTGGTTTTTCTTCTTAGGATCCACACTACTCATAACTGAATGTTTCTCATGCTTGTACTGGGGTCTCTCAGAGCCTCTTTCCACTGAGATAAAAATACGTCCTTTTCTCAACCATGTTATTAGCAATCATGGCAAGTGGTTTCATTTCTTTTTTTCTCCATGACCTTTCTCAGGTTTTGCCTACTGTTTATCTAAATGCAAAAGCTGCTGATCAATGCTTATCACTTTTCTCTTTTATTAAGTATTCAAATGAAAAGGGATGTTACTTCTTATTCAAATGTATATTCAAGCCATCTCAACTTGCACAGGGAGGAACTAGGCTTTCCCACTGGCAAAACTCTGTCATGTATTTTCCTCCCATCTACCAGAATTTCTCGTATAGCACACAACTTTACTTTTTCTTTTTTTAAAATGTGCGACTGGTTATTAGAAACAAATGTTTTCCTCAGATTCATGAAAGTCAGGTTTTATGCTATCCCAATGTTAATTGAAATGATGGCCAAAACAGCAAAACCATCAAAAGTCACCTGTCAAAACAGGAATATGCAACTGCTGCTAAAAGTCAATAGATGCTGTATCTTTTGTGACATGCTGCCATTTGGTTGTAGTTATTCCTCCCCAATAATTAACAGATGACAGTTTAGTTTTAAAACAAGGGTGTTTTATAATCAGTGACCCATCTATGCTGCTCAACCATCTGATCTGTCTCAAGGTCACTGTCTTCAGTAACTGGGGAAGAATTACATCATCTGTCCTACTATAGGATGGCAATTACATCATTGATCAATACTTGAGATCTTAGTGTGACCAACAGATTCATATTAGGGATGAGTTGAAACCAGGCTGATACCACAAAGTGAAACTCCTGTTTGGTTCAGCCCACATCCCTATTAAGACTAAATTATAAAACTATGAACTGTACTACTATTATTTGTAGTACAGTGCAAACAGAGCTAAGCGAAGATGGGGTAGGGAAGATGCCACAGTGGTATGCCTTTTGTAAAGACAGAGAAGACGGTCTTTGCTTTGAAGAGCTTAGATCAGCCTGAAGTGACAAGAGCAATGGAGGGTGGAGGGAAGAGGTGTAAGCAGATGGCAGTAGACCATGTTATTTTTGTAAGCCTTTGGTGGCGATGCAGTTTGAGGCAGTCACATGTTCACCTTCAACAGCAATAAGTGCTTTAAGCTATTTTAGTTTCCTCTGCCTTGAAACAGACATGGAGTTAGCAAGCAGCAAGCTACCCTTTCTCAGTGGAAGATGAGCAAACGGGCAGCCCTTAGGTCTTCTGCTCCCCTGCAGCTGGTTTAGAAGTGAAACATGAGGTTGTGCATTCAGTGAGGAAGAGATCAGGTGAATAAAAGGAGAGTGAAGGAAGGTTCAGGTAAAAGAGTATACAGAAGAGTGAAGTTGAAAAAAAGAGGCTCAGGGAAGAGAGAGAAGCTGGACCAAACAAAAAATTAGCTTAGAATAGAGGAAACTTATACACAGCTTGGATCCACAGTTTGTCTTCTGGTTGAAGTCTTCAGGAAGGGGCAACTCCCTCGATCCCCCTTACAGGAACCTGTTGAGGAGATCAAGCTTGCTTTGCTCACCTGTATTTGTCCAGGGCTCAAGCAGCCCTCAGGACCAGGATAACCTGAGCAGAGCCCCACTAAAATGTTTCAGCAAAAGCACCTACAGTAAAATTCAACAGAGGGTGGTAACTCACCTATGGGGGGGAGAGAAATACATTACATAGCAGTACCTAGAGGCACTGACCTACTTGGCTTCAGTACAGGCATACAGTGAATGACAGCTTCTGTCTCAAATACAAAGAGCAATACATGAAATAGCAGTCCTAGGGAGAGAGAATACTAAACCAGCATTTTCACCCCTGAATACACTGAATTAGGTACCAATCCATATTTCGGGACCTACATAGCTGGCCTCCTTCACAGTACACTGTGCACACCCAGAGGCTCACTAAAGTGAAGTCAAGGGTTGCAGGCAACTTGCCTGCTCTGGAAATCAGGCCAGGCCTAACCAGATTTGATAGCTCTGACCTTAATAAATATAGTTGTGAAATGCAGACAAAACTAGCACCAGCAGGAAAATTATATGAGGTTTCTAAAACACAAATTAAATGTTGAATCTTGCAAATACATACACAGCAGCTACACATCCTAAAATGCCTCTAAGGGCAAAAACTGATTTGGCCATTTAAAATGTTGGCTTTTAAATGCTTGATTTTGCAGGGTGTAGAAGGTTGCCTGAAGGACAGGCAACCTTCTCTGTCTTCTACTGCCAGATACACACAGTGGATATTTAGTGACTTTCACTCCGTCTTCTCCCTATAAACACAGACACACAGTGTGGCTTAACACAAGAAGTCAATAAAAGCAACAAATCAAAGAAGAGACCACAATGAACTCACCTTAAAGAAGAGTTTTTTTATTTCAGGTTAGGTCAAGGTAGTTAATAACTGCGTTTTTCTGACAGGGCTTACTCCTGTATATCTCTCACCAAGAGGCAGGCAAACTCACTGGCTCTGGAGTAAATAGCGAGGCAAGATTTGCCCCTCTGGGGTCATTACAGGGTAAGGGCATTAGACTCTTTTTCTTGTAGTACATCCTTAGTGCATTTGCAGTAAAAAAAAAATTACTTTCAAAGTTTTGTTCGAAGTACTTAAAGTTCAATGTTCAAAGCCTCAGATCCCATTTGCAGTAGATTTAATAGGGCAGTACTGCTTGCCTCCAGAAGGTACTTCTTACCCTTGCAGATGAGAGAATAATTACACACTCTGCCATCCCTTGTGCCAGGTTTATGCTGAAATAACTCCACCGATGGGTGAAATTAAGATGGAATGAGACTGCAATAATCTAATACTGAATCAGGCCATAAAAAAATAAAATCTGCTTTGTCAGAAATGTAGTTGACTCAAGAGATTCTTTTTCCTTGTTCCCTACACAGAAACACTTTTTTTTTTCACATAAGAAATTTTGAAAAAGTAATGCCTGTAGGATTCTGCACTCATCACAAAGTTAAGTGCAAATTCCTCACAGGTAACAGGAAATTAAAAGACAACAGGAAAATAACCTGCCCATACAGCTTACCATGTATCTTACCAAGCAGATAAATATGAAATTAAATAAAAAGTTAAATGCTGTTTCAGTTTCATGACTACTAGATCTTTATCCCTGTCTCAGAACCAACTGTGTTCTGTGGAGGAGGAAACATGTCAGTGCAACAAATTTCACCTGCAATGAAAAGTAATTTATTGTGCCTAACTGTGAAAAGCAAATTGATATCATCATCTAGGAGTTTCTATCTTGCAAGGGTTGCTTCTGTAATTTGCCCTTATTTTGGAAAGAACTAAGATTAGAATAACTATGCAAAAGCACGCAACTAATATTAAATTAAGCTTGAAATCATGAAAAGTTGATAGATGATAAAGGCTGGAAGGAGATGGACGTATGGTACAAAAAGAAATTCAATATGGTTACGAAAAGTAAAGCTATTTCTCAATTACTAGTGAGATGCCTTAGTTTCAGCTATCACAAAAAAATCCAAAAAAAATAACCTTTTCCTCTCAAAATGTGTTTTGAGTGAGCCAGTTTGTTAATTTAAGAAATAAAGCAGGAAAGAGCAAAAGAACTGTCATTATTTCTTCTGTGTTACTGAAAGACAATCTGCACAAGCACAACTGAGGAGGAATAAACTGAAAACCTGAACAACCAAACTAAGAACTAAACCTTTACCCTGAAGCACCTTTCCACCAGAGTCCCTTCAACACTCTTAAAAATACCATCACTTTTCCTAACAGCACTGATGATAGTATTTGTATTTTGCCACTGGAGCATTAGCTAGCTACGCTTAAGAAAACTCAAAAGGACAGGTGGGACAAGGGTTAGGACAGGAATTGCATACATCTCTGAGTGTTCACATTGCTTTACAAGTCTCTTGACTGCATAAGAAGGACAGAAGACGAGACCTTTCCAACGGCTGGTTTGTGTCTGCTGCGACAGATCTGTTCACTGTGCAGCGACTCGGTTTCCAAAGAGGCAAGATATAAAAGCCCAAGCTCTTATTAGCCCATCAACAAGAATAAACTCCAGCCTTTTACACTGCTGAAGTATTATACACAATGAATATATAATGCTTCACAAATTCAGTGCTAGCACTTTCCAACACACTTGCTTTCCACCCTCTCCCCTTTCACTCTTTCCTGACATCTTCAGCTATCCTGTACACACTTTACTAATTCTCCAGCTCCCATCTCAAGTATCTTCCCAAGCCAGCCCTCAACCTGTAGCTCCTTCCCATGTTATTCAGCTTTTCCATTTCTCTTCCAGACACTTGTTACTATCCCTCTGCTCTGTTTTTAATAATGGGCCTTCGTTGTGTTTTTTTTAATAAACACAACCGAAACCTCAAAAAACTCTAACAGGAATCTATGGAACTGATATCAGATCAAAGCACAGCCTTTGCCTTTACTTCCTTTAGAAGGCAGGACATGAAAATATCACAAAAGGCACAGATCAACCGGAATCAGTTTTCAGGACAGATGGCTTGATACTCCATCTCACCCAGTTCAGTGTTGGGTTCACAGAACCTCATTATATTACATGATTTCACAAACAAGGCATCTTCATCAGCATAAAACTGGGAGATCTTCACCTGTGATGCTCAGAATGAAGCATGGAAAATGGCACCCAGCTGAGTCTTGCAAGCAGCTTCTCCATATGTAAAGGGAAGAGATTTAAACCCCACAGCATAAGGAAAAGAGCTACAGACACACCAAGTATAATGCCCCCAAATGAGACGGCAAGTGACAGCAATAACACAACTATGGAGAATTCAGGGCTTCTTGGATCTCTATGTCAAGCTGTGTTGCCTAAAAGAGGAAAGCTTTTCTCCTTCCTTGGTTGTGAAGTATGACAAAGCTGTAGAAGGCAGCTCTTCTTTCTGACTTAACCTTGGTTAAAGAAAAACCAAAAACACATCACACCAGAGCCAAAGGAACTGTTCTCTGTGTATGTGTTTCCTACTGAGGCTGGGGAGTTGGGCTACTCTGACCACCACTTTTAAATCAGTGCATCTTGACAAATTGCAATCTCCTCTCCCCAGATAACCTTCATCACCAAATGCTGAACACACTGATGAAGCTGATGCACAGTAAAGTGGTATAACAGTTTAACCAATGGCTGATACAGTAAGTGTGTTGCATCACTTCAATGATAGCAGCTTAGAGCATGAAAATTGCTTTTTTCACCCTCCCTCCCTGCCAAATGAGCACCTTCCAACATGGCAAGAGTGACTTTCAAAGGGAAGGACCTTGGACAAAGCAGAACTTCACACTGGCAGAAGTGAGCAGAAAAGACATTTGCCTTGCAAAATGGCTGGGCCTCCAACATCCCAAGCGTGGCAGGGCGCAGACAGAAATACTACAACCAGGTTCAACAGCACAGAAAGGTGCATCGTGCAGGCTGCTCTAATGGCAATGGAGAACTCACATATGGTCAAATAACGCCGTGAAAGCCTTCGTGCAATGGGTAGGGGTCTGGAAAAGGCCTTTTTTTTAAAGAAAGAGCAGGGGAAAGAGCCCTTAGCAGGGAAATGAAGATGAGCAAAGCAGAATCCTCTTTCAAAAAAGACTTTGATGCTCACTGTTGCCAGAGAACAAGATCTGTACCTGTGTTCTACACACAGGATGCCCAGTTTTGGGATCCAGCCTGCTCTCATCAACAGCTCTTTCTAGCTGCCAACAGCACACTGCAGCAGAACAAGTACTTGTGCTTTCTAGCACTGAAAGCAGGACCAGCAGTATATTCAAATAGGTACTGATGCTACATACTCTCAGTTTTACTCTTGAACAGCAGAAACTGGTGGTAGTCAGTAAAGGCTTGCTAAGCACACATAAATGAAGACAGAATATTTCTACATGCAATTAATCATGATTTATTTGAAGATACTCTGTTAGCACTCCCATTTTCTGCTTCCTGAAACTCCAAATAATGAGGGCTAAGCCTCAGTCTAAAAATGTTTTCTCTCCTGTGTTGAACAAAAGTGATGGGAAAAAAAGTGTTATTACCTAAACAAACAAAGTGTTCTGGCAAAAAGTTCTTTGCATCTTTGAGCAGAAAAAATGTCTTAAAAAGAGAGGTTGGGCAAGCCAGATTAAATAACTATAGCAATTTAAGAATTTGGAAGCGAAAAAGTTTTTATTTAATAAGCAGCTAAGTGGTGTTTCTGCTATCACGGCTGTTAGTTCTCTGCTTTCTATTTTTTCAATATCTGCATGTTATGGTCTCAGAAAACAAGCTAAGTTACAGTGTCTCTGAAGCAAATTAGTCAGGAAATAAACATGCCTTGTCTGTGATAAATTTGCTACACATATTTTTGAATCTATAGTTTGCCTGTCTAAATATATTTCCAATGGCTTTTTTTGCACTTAGAAGAAAGAAAATCCACTTTTATTTTCTGTAATATTTCAAGTGCTTAGGTATGAGAAAAACTCAGGTTATTTCTTAAAATATTTTTGTTTGATTTAGCAGAAGATGGGGCTGGAGATACTGCATGGCTTTCACCCATCGTATCTCACCTGCTGAAATCTGTCTTCCCTGAGGAACTTCATACCATTACTAAGGGTGGACCTTCTGCACCAAATCCTGGTGAACAGACCATACTCATGGACTGTCCTTTGTAGTCCAACATCAACACAGAGCGAAAGCAACTGATCATAACGGCCTTCAGGCCACAGGTATCCCCAAAAACTGAGAGGGAAGCTGGTTTTATCAATATAGGCTTTCATGGTGAGATTTCTAAGCACTGTAATTTGACACGGAATAAAAATCTGTAGATATTTGAAATACTTTCCAAATACCTTTTCCTTAGGTCAGTCAAATAAAACATATATATACATAACTTGTGTTGTATAAGCATGTTCCTTTCATAATATTGTAAGTGCTTTGATACGATGCTGGTTGCTACTTCAGACCCTAAGCCAGGTTTGTTAAAATCTGTCCAAATATCACATAAAAAACATGCGAAAGATGAAGGAGCTGTGCTACAAATAGAGCAACTGCAGAGGCTACGGCCCTGCCCACATTCACTCTAGTGTATTTTTACACAAAGCCTAGCACTGCATGATGCGGGTGCCAGCTATAACTTCTACCATACTGCCAGCAAAATAGGATCCAAAAACAGATAACAAGGAAAATTCTAGGGCAATTTCTGTGTACTATGAGGAACAGAATTTGTTGGGTTTTTCAAAATCACCATTGTAACACGTTTAGACACAGAGACATAGAAAGCACAGATGCAAACAGCACTACAAGCATCAGTCAGAAATTATTTCAAATTCATTGCCACCCAGACAGGAGATTTTTCCAGTAAGGTTCAGCTTCAGCTCCTGCCTGCACTACAGACAGTATTGTATCACAATACAATGATGTCATGACAGGTTTATAAAGCAAGTTGGACTTGACTGTAAGAACAAGGTCATTTTACAGTTATGGAGAAGCACTCCGTTCCAGCGCTGCTACAATGCCCAGTTCCAGCACATATAAGCTTAGCACACTACATGCAGCGTCACAGAAAAGCTTTTGGGGTTCATGGACACTTGGAAAAGGGTTTATGAACACTTTGCAGCAGCAAGTTTAACTTACTTCTTTCCTCCTTCCAGGCTTTCTGAACCTGGAGAAACACTGCCTGGCTGTTCTCTTCATGCCAGAACAACAAACCGTGTTCTCTGCCACTTGGACTTACCACAGTAAACTTTTGGATACTGACACAAGAAGACAGAAAAGAAAACAAAAAATGCGGCACAATCTTGTGGAAGAAAAACATCTGAATTGTTTGCAATTTAAAGCCTTGGCTTTCTATTTCATTAAACAATAACTAGATTTTATGTCAGAACAGGAAATTACAGCTTGAGCTGCACATCCCTGCTGAAGCAGCAGTAGACTTGCACAATCATTTACTTTTGTAGGGGTTTGAAAGAGTCAACAGTTCTGCAATCCTGCAAACATTTTTGCCTTTTATTTCCCTTTATTCCAGCTGAATGACAGTGCTCTGTAGTAAGTTCTGCTTGGCAGATACAAGAAGAAGTCTTTTGTTGTTGTTCCACGCGTATGCCCAGGAATCACCTCAAGAACAACACAACATACCCCTCCCAGACCCCTGTGGTTGATGGTGCCACCCCTGCAGCTGCCAGTGCCCCCCTGAGCTCACAGTGACCCCAGGCTCCTCCAAGTGCCACTGGAGCAGCTGCAGTGCCAGCTGGCACCTGACAAAATGTAGGAACATGAAAAATCAAAATGAGGGTTTGAGAAGAACATGCAGTGCTCACAAAGCAGCTGGTCTGAGGTTGGCTCTGGGCAAACTAAGGATCAGAGCATGGGGTCATGCTAGAGAACACCATCTCAGCAGCAAGAAGTGGTTCAGATGCAACGCTTTGGGTTATAAAGGGTACAGCAGATTCCTGTGAAAAAAAAGAACACCCAGGCAAACTGCAGATTTTTACCATGGTATTTATGTGCAGATTTTTACATTATTCACGTGTGTGTTCATTAATATAAAGCACAAATTATGATGTGCCTAGGACGTTATTAATCCCCTCAACGATGCAGTGTAATTCCATAGCCCTTCGGACCCTGAAGTACTACATGCAGTACTGCTACTTAAGCCTCCACGTTACAGTGCAAAATGGAGGGTGGTTAATGGAAAGGAACATCCAACGCTTTCATAGCAGATTTTAATACTGTGGGTTACAGGCCAAAGAAATTGGCAATTCAACTCCTCTCCTCAACCTGCTGCCAGAGGGTCACCGAGGAAACTTGCCCTCACTCTTCTGCTTCACCACTTTGCACACACACATGGCACAGCAACCAACATTGACATTCAGGCCCACCAAAAGTAACAATCTCTCCAGTGAGTCATAAAGCATATTGCCATTTATTATCTAAGATAGTTGCTTTAATAGTGCTACACTGGGAAGTTAACTCACCCCACAGATTGGATTCCAATGATATTTAAGTTTGAGAGACTTGGTGTTTTTTCTTTTTAAAGCCACACAAGAAATTTCACTTTATAAAATTTATGACTAGCCCAATGGCCAGCCTGGGGCTGGTATGTAAGTTTCCTGCCAACCTGACTTCTTTGAAAAAAATAAAGAAAAATTAAGACATTGCAGAGTAAAAATATTCCTAGCAGAGATGAGAAGTAACTTTCTCCAGTGATCAGGTCTACCATGTTTTTCTGTATACTGAATTGTTGGGTGGTTTTAACTGGAAAGATATCAGACAAAACTTCTTGGTCTTTTTTTTTTTTTTTGCTTTCTATGGATTTCTTTTTTGCTTTTCACTGATTTTTAAAGACTCTGGGTGATAAATACTATCAATTTCAGTTAGTAGCTTAGTCCTAATCAGGTCATATCACAGTTCACTGCCTGGGGTCTTACCCAACAAGCAATCCTCCGTCCCTCAGTTGCCATAGATACTTCTTGGTGACCTTCTGACACATTTATTTGGCTGGCAAACAGAAACTGTCATCACATCAAGCGCTGGTCTCTCTTCTCACTGTTACTAATACCACTCTTTTGCCTAGTGGCACCAAGGAGATCGCTGCATTCATATTCACTCCCTGAAATTGCCATACAGCTTCACAGAGAAGGTCTGAATGCTTCTAACATGCCTCTTGCAACTGATTCATGAATTGAAACCACCCATAGTAACCCTGAAATACACACCGAAACCTCTTAGAAGACATCATGCTAGTGGAATGCTCCAAACTAGAAATGGAATTTCAAGACCAAACCCCAATCACAAATGAGTTTTATTAAGTTTGAGATTTATTACATTAGTGTTTCAAATTTCTTTTTTAAATTATTCTTCCCAGCAGGTTAACTTTCTTTTTACACTGTTTTCCTTCCCTTCTAAGGAATATCTTTACTTTTACTGTAATCTGGATAATAAAAGAGGTCAATAATACCTTTACTTGTTTTGTAGAGTTGGAGAACATCTGGATCCCAAAATGACAGAAAAGAAGAGAAATTTTAAAAATTCCCACAATACTTATACAAAATCTCATAAGAAATCAAGGTTTACTTTTCCCAAGAATATTTAAATTGCATCAAGGGAAATTACAGAATATCAGAGTCTTCCACAGAATAAGTAATTCAATTTTAAAACATGGAAAAATAACTATATTTAGAAAGACATAATACGTTACTTTTTCTGGTAAATTTAGCGGAATTAGGAGAACCAGATGGCCATGTATCTACGGAGTATTCATATCTATCACCCTGATGCAGAGATACTAGAGAGGAAGAAATCCTACATGTCTTGAAAGTAGCCTGTTCAGACCACATAATAACAAATGAGATCATTATGCGCAGCCTCGAAGCAAACGGTCTTCTGACTTTCAACAATTTATGTATGCCATGGAACGTCGAGTTATTACCATCATTTTTTTTATATTAAAAAAATTCCTGAAGCACTATCCTTCCAATTTAACACCAAGATAATACAATGAAAAACTTCTACTCCCAATAAATAATCGTTTGGCAACTTCGGTGATCACAGGGTTTGAAAATGCTGGTGTTATGAAACATTTACTATTTAAGTGCAAGTGAACAGTGAAAAGCACAGCTCTGAATACCAGCCTGAAAAAAGGAACACACCCACCAAAGCATCACTGATTCACACAGCAAAAAAAAGAAAAACACCCCAGCAAAGGGAAAACATTATCACCACTTAAAGAAAACTTCCTGGACAAGTTGTGTCAGCAGCTCCACAGCATCCTCTCATAAGCTTCACTCATGCAAGTTGACGGTGTTGAAAAGCACATTTACAACCTTCGCTCAGTATTAAACAGGTCTTCAAACTGCAGAACAGAGGAAGGACGATGCAGCGCCAAGAGTCCTTGGATGGCACTTGGGAGACACAGACTCAGCTCTCTGCCACGCCACCCTCCAGGCCCACAAGCCTACCTCTGGGCTTGATTCTGCGATCTGAGCAGAGAGGGCACCACAGCTTCCCCATTTGAGGGGAGCACAATCGAGACAGACACAGGGAAGCCTGAGATGCTCAGGTATTTACTGATGTGCTGCACGCAGACTCCCTAGATGGTTTCTGGAAAGCGTATTCTGTGTTTCTGTGTTCTGCATTTCACCAAACAGGTAAGTAAAACTGGAGGAATTGGAAGAAAGAAGCAAGTAACTCTGATTTTGACATGCACAATGAAATTCTGCCAGCCTTTCCACTTGAATAATTACTGGTTTAAACACACTCCAAAAATAATAGCAGCTCTGTTCTAACTTTACGGCTGTAGTTATAGTAACATTTTCAGTACCACTATGTTTCTGAAATACAATCAATGATTATTAAAAAGTTTTCTTAAAATAGTTTTGAGGTGAAATCCAATGTTCTGTTTTCTTAGGCTGCAAACAAATGTGATCAGCGCTGACACGAAAAGCATTTGAACTGTGCAAACACTATTTTCTTCTATAAACACTAATAGGAAAGCACTATTCATGACTTGGTCTAGCTGATTACAAACTCTTTCAAGCCTTGTCTCTATACATTGTGTTAAAAACAATTTAATGCTCTGTTTTATAACAGAGAACTGAAAAAATATGAAGACAACTGAAGAACCATGTGAAACACAAGCTCTGATTTTAAAATATGTTCATGGTGTGGAGGATCATGAGCAGATATTCTAGTAGTACTTTTCTTACCCCCCTTGAAAAAAATTTTAGCATGAGAATGTCCTACAGTTGACACATCCCCTCAAAGGATTTCCCTGTTGCTTGCCCACAAACTGTCCAGCCCCCACAAAACTGAAGGGATTGCACATCAACCCAACTAATTAATTCAAGCTTACAAATAGCTACCCAATCATTGAAGGCTATGTACCTACACAGTGTTTTCCCACACACATTTTACTTGTGTATTTTATGTTTAGACAGCCTAATATATTAATCAGTACGAAAAGAGGAAGAAGGCAATATTAATTGTATGATTTATATCTGGTTCAAGATCTTTTTACTTGCCTCAAGAGTGTAAAGTGGACTTTATGTGTATGAAGATCAAACCCTGTGCTATACTGGTGGGTTTGACTTTAGCAATTACAGTCCTCAAGAACTAGTCCCAAAGACCGCACAGTTCTTCAATCATTAGAGATCTCATTCTAGAAGACACTGAATATGCATTGAACTCTCTAAGCCCTGAATAACTCTCCCAAGAACACTACTTGACTGGGCCTTAAACACAGAAACAGTCTGAGGATGATTTCAAACATGGTCTTTCTGCTCTGCCCCCTGCCCTTTTTTTGGCCTCTCTTTTTCCTTCACAGTTTACATTTCACTAAATTGAAGTTTGTAGCAAGAAAACACAGTCATTAAACCCAGTTGTGATTAACTGGTAGTAACATCACAATTATAGCCAGGAAAAAGAAAAAAAAAAAAAAACACACTGCTGAAAACTCAGTATATTTTTATCTACACATATGTGATTACAAACAACTTTTTTGACACCAGATATGCCATACGTTCTGTGCCCACCACTGCAGCTTCAACCATGAACTTATCTTTGCTTAACCCTTTCAAACACAAACTTATCTCTGCTTAACCCTTTCAAACACAGGTAAGCTGTTATACTAACAAATAAACGAAAACCAAAACCCAGAAATGAACCTCCTTGTGGTTTCCCTAACTTAACTACAGCATCTTTCTCTTCCAGGGGAAACCTCAGTGTTTGTGTACCTGTGAATTGATTTTTATACTTCTGCAGTTAATTTGGGCATTTTCCCCATTCACATCAATCAAGGTGTTGCAGACCAGGCATGCCAATGGCTCACACAGGGACAGCATAATAACCATCTTCTCTACAAGCCTATGCATCCCTACACAAATGACGTGCAGTTTAGTTAATTAAGAGGGTCCTTTAGTACACCTATAGGAGGAACCTCTAAATTCCTGTCTCCGTGACACAGTATATCAAGTGCTGTACCACATGCACTCTGTATACCTGACACTAAAGCTGGCTGGAAAATAACTGTCAGCACTACCCTTAACTCCATGTTTCGATGGTCAGCAACCTCTTGCAGCTGAAGCCATGTGTTCCTCCTCAGAAGCACGTGACACATCACCCAAAGTATCTGCCTGCAAGGGGAAGGATCAGCATCAGCAAGACAAGGTTGAGGTTTTTTGGTTGGGTGTTGTTTTGTTAGGTTGGTTTGGTTTTGGGGGGGTGGGGGCAGGTGTGATGTTGAGTTCAGCCATATTACGATGCTAAAGCAACATCATCAACATTAGTGAGGCCAGTGCAAAACAGTGTTGTCAGCTTTGGTGCTTTCCTTCTAGGAGGATGAGAATCTCTTAACTTGATATCCAAAACATTAAATCTACTTTAAGTAATGAGCAGAAAATTACTTTTAAGCAGAAGGCCTAAGTAACAGCTCTTTATCTCAATTACAGGCACAGCACAAACAGCCACGGCTCACAGTGCCTGTATTATGTGCTACCAGTACCTTGCAGGCTTGGAGAGGAGAGCTAAGGTGTCATTCTCACCCACTCCCCTGTCAAATTTCAGTTTGTCAACAGAGGAAAATTCTGCTAGGAAACAAAGGGATTAGCAATCTCATTCCATCAAATCACTGCACAATAATAATAAAAAGGGGTTCGTTTTAAAACAGCTTACCTATATAAGCACGAATTAGGGTAACATCCATAATTTCAGAGGTGTAATAGAAAAAGGAGATTTGTCCTTTAACTATAATCAATGAAGATCAAACATAAATCTGCAGTTAGGCATGAAAAGGCCTCAATCACTGGGGGAGAGGTCTTTAGTTAGTGTTGCCCAGTTCAACAACAGATGAATTAGGCTGACAGTGTCCACGTTTTGAACTTTTTTGTATAAAGGATAAATATAAACAGTCACATAGAGCAGACGGACAGTCAGACAGCTATTATAAGCTCCACAGATAACCCTCTGGCAGTATCACCCACATAAAACACAGATACTGAAGAAATTTCATACGCAATAGTTCTCAAACTCAGATACTGTAACACAGTTAAGATCCAAATAATACGTTTTTTAAGTCACATAGATGATTGTCCGTTTATTTTATAAGAGAAGGCCAGCCTCATTCAACAACACACTTCTTGAACATTAACATAGCGGAATTCACTTTTTGCTTCTTATTCTCAGTATACACATAGAAAAGGAATTAATAAGTATTATTGATTGGAGCAATACCAGCTTGCTAAATAGTGATCCATTTAATTTCAAAATACTGCTCTTGCTAAAATTGCCCAGTTGACCAAAAATATTGTCCCTCCTGATTGCTTCTCAAAAGAGTCACGGTAGCACCGCAAAGCCGGGCAGAGGTAGCTCAACTGACACAAACTGTGGCACTGTGTGCTTTTTAGCACCACTTTTGGAAGTAGCAATTGAAAAGAAACAATTTTTAAGCACATTTCACTGAGCCGCTCACAAGAAAAAGGCTGCAATCCCAGACTTTTACAGATGTTTAAATCTGCAATGCTTCACTCCCACTATTGTTCTAAATGCTGAGTACACACCCTCCACTCCACACGCACTCACACACGGACACACATGCACGCTCACACGCACTCAAGTGTCACACCATGTACTTCACTTCTAATAGTAAACCTGACAGAAAGGAATTTTATTTTTACACTTTCACACTACCCACTCCTAATTAATGTCAATCAGTGTCTTCTACATAGTACACACTGCAAATATACATGGCCTTATCTCTGCTCTGTGCAGGGTGGGGGCAAAAATTTCCACTGTGGCTAAAAACTGAGTCGGCGCCACGTGATGGGTTCACACAGGAAGAATCTAGAGATGCACAACCCTCCTTTAATGACTCTCCTGAGGAGTCAACTTTTAGTTGCTCTGACTTTTTGGGGGACATTTCTGTTGTTCTGTTTGTGCTTTCCCCCCCACAGCTATGAATAAGAAGCAATTCTCCAGTTCAGAAGAGCTGTTGCAGACTTCCTGAGGTGCCAGAGGGCCAGTTCATCTTGACAGCTGCCAGGAACAGTGGCAGCAGTGGGAGGGACAGCAAAGGAATTTTGCTGGTGATTTCAGCAGAGCCAGTCCACACTGTTTATACAATCATGGACCAGAGCCAGACAATTAAAAACACTGGCAGTTACCGGGTATGCACCTATACTTGCACTCCCCAGCTGTCCCCATAACCATCACAGTAGCAGAAGTGAGGGTGGGAAAATCTTGCTCCCCAAATCCAAAGCAGACAAACTTGGTTTCCCAGCAAACACACCACTCACTTCTTTTTATAGACTGCCTTTCTCTCAAACGCAAAAGTAAATCCAGCTCGGATGATTTCCCTGCCTTAACTTTTGTACAAGAGGAAGACAGAAAGCTAAAAAAAGAAAATTAGACACTTCATGAAATCCGTGATTAAGACACAGAAACTATCAAGACAGATGGGCTGAAACATTCAGAGAGCTTCAGTTCAACAACCCATGTTTTTCAGAGATCTACAGTACACTATTGTCTTCCCTATTTTAAGTTTTTAAATCCCATTTTTCACTGAAGTAATTTAACAGCATTTCTAAACTTGGAGTACCTTTATTGGGTAGCCCAAAATAAACACCAATATTTACTCAACTGGCACATGGTCCTAGCTACCAAGTTTTCTCCCCTTTCCTTGGCTTTTTTTTGGGGGGGTGCAGGTAACAGCCACTGCTGCTGGCTCGGAGAAGGTGAACTTGTTGGGGAGGCAGAGTGGGTGGCTGTGAACGAGGGGGAAGTACAAGGCAGGACCCAGCTGCAACGCCCTCTGCTCTGCTGTAGGCTTTGCTCCCTTGGGTGCATCCACCGGAGGAGCTGCCATTACTGGCCTTAGCCGGCTAATTGCTGTGCAGGCAGAAACACGAGGCCAGCTATACAGTGAACTCCCACTTACAAACGTTTGTTTCCCAAGGGTGAGAAGCAGAAGCCAGTATTTCACACTCTGAAATGAGGGGCTGATTGCTTTCTAGCAAGGGTGATCTGCCCCTCCACAAGCTCCTTGCTCACAGCAAGGACTCAGGCTGGTTCATTCCCTCTGCGACCTCTTTTCCATCAGCAATTAAGTCCTCTTTTCTGCGAGGTGCACAAAGCCCTCGCTAGCCCAGGAAAAAAAAAAAAGAGGGGGCAGGGAGAAGAAGAAGGAAAAAAAAAAGGAAATCTGTGACTCCACGCTTGGCAAAAGTCAGTGATCAGCAACAACTGCCGAACGCTGAGTCACTTCTTTCCCTTCCACCTGGCGAGTGGCTGCCCCAATCCATTCAGCAGAAAGCTCTTTTCACCGAAACAGTATTTACGGCAGCGTGACACAACAAGCAGAATCCCGGCCGGCTGCTAAGAGTTACAAGCCCAGGTTTTCCTGCAGGAGACCATGCTGCTTTGCCCTTGCAGGCCGTGATTCTAACCATGCAACAGAACTGATGCCACAGCTCCTTTCTTTCCTGTTGCTGTCATCTCCAGCAGATGCTCTGCAAGCAGGACCTTTGGAGAAGGTCCTCTTTCACACACTGCAGGAGAATTTTGACAATCTATGACCAGAATAACATTTATTAGCTTGAATTAATTATTTTTTCAGATTTCATTTTTTTTTCCCCAGATTTCATTTAATGCTCTAATTTGGTCTTGCAAAGATATATAAATTATTATTTTTTAACATCTCACTGGACTGTGTGAAACAGAGTTCAGAAGGCAACAGAAATATCTTCTGTGCAGATGATGTGTGAATAAGCAAGGGACGAGATCAAGATTTAAGGAATACCAATCAGCTTTACCAGACAATAATCTACTCTATTTATTTTCTCAGCTGAAGAAAAAGCATTGCTAGAGGATTTATACATGCACCGGAAGGTTTCTATAAGCAGGGAAAGACCCTGAAAAACTACATAATACTCCCCCCTCAGCATGCAATGCTCTGGCAACTAGAATAACAGATGGCAAATGAACACAAAACTCAACCTTTGAAACAGGACTATGCCAATGGAGAAGAATTTCAGCTTTACAGTAGACACACCACCTATGTAAAAAAATGCATTCACACATATACCAAGGGACTGACAGGGTTTTTCTAAACAAAGGCAGTGAGTCCTGTCTGTCCTGATTAAGTACATTTACAACATTCAAGAATAGGATGTAACTGCCTAGAAACCGCAGTGTTCATGTAGTCCTTTCAATATGTGGAACACAGTGTGCTATACAAATATTAATTTAGCCTGAACAACCAGTGAGGTATGCAAATATTACTCCCAGCTTCAACTGGGATTGATTTGAGCACAGAGGAACAGCAAGGGGTATTTTCAGCACTGCTTCAAGGAGCCAGCTCACAGTCAGGGAAAGCTGGAATCTTGCATGCCTGCAAGTGCTTTCAATAGCCCTGCCCTTATCGACTTTCTAGACCTGCTTGTTCTGTTCAGAAGACCCAGGTGAGCACACATTTTCTGTATCCTGACTGGTTATGGTGCCAAATTCAACAAGGCAGTTGTGCAGACATGGGTGCACCCTCCCAGGTCCAGACTGCCCCAATCACGAGGCATACTACCATTCTTTCCCCATCCCTATGCTGGAGCTCCCTACCCATACAGGACCTTGACCCCTCAATCTGAAAGCAAGAGGCTTGGTGTTTTTGACATGGTACAAGAAAAGCCACCACAGCCACTTAGCCTAGCAAGAGGGACTGCAAACAGACCCCTGTTGGGTATAGCTACTTCTACAACTGTCCAAAAAGCACCGATATGGTAAAAGCAGAGAAATGCAGCAGGAACTTCAGCAGCTGACAGTGGCTTCTTGTTTACTGAGTAAGGACAATGTTGCAGAACCCCTGGGGCTCAAATGATGAGTCTAGCAGGTCTCGCTGTGTATTTCACCTTTTTCAAGTTCCACCACTAATCCAAAGGGAGGAAAGAAACATTTGTGAAGTCAAAGAAGCAGACAAGAAAAGGAGAGCTGAAACAATGCAGATCTAAGTGACCTGAAAAGAATGATCTCCTGGACCATTTTCTTTTTACCATTCCACTGAACAGCAGCAGAGGAAAGTGAAAGGCAGAGAAATGAGTATCTCAAGGACAGGGTATATAGTGTTGCAACTGAACACAACACCTTTAGACCAGCAGCCAAAAGAAGGCAATTCTCACAGCAACCATGACACTGAAGACTATTCAACCCTGTCCCTCAAGAGCCTTGGTTTTAGCTTCTTGCAACTCTGGGAAATAATTTCATTAAAAATACTTAATATAAATATAAAATATATTTTAAAATATTTTAATTAAAATCTTCTAATATCTGCCACAGACTGATCTTTTGAGGGAAAGCTTCAGAAAAAAATTTCAGCCAGTTTGAAGAAAGAGAGCACGTAAATAAATATGTATCATTGACTGTGTTAAATTTACTTCTGCTGCTTCTGTTGTTTTTACTAATTTACTGAAATATAAAAATGGTTTCAGGCTCCGGAGCAAGTCTGAAAATGTGGCAGAAGGATTATGCTGATCAGACAGGTGTTCTTAGCTATTCCTGTGAAAAATCACCTATATTTGGTTAATTTTAAACACGGGGAGGGGAATGGGGGAAGATCAGCAGCTAAGTAAGACCCTTAATCAATTTAAACTTCACACCTCAGACTCTGACATAGCTCCCTACAGTCCACAGCATCTATGAAAGGGTGCATATCTGTCTGCATAGGGTTCACTGCAGAACAAAAGACTGAGCTCTAAGCAGCTTTGGGACTTTTGAAGTTAAGATATTACAGATAGTAAAGAAAGACATAATTATTTCAATGTATTATTCCTTACCTGCATATGTACAGAAACAAGGAAGAGGTACAGAAAAGCAAAGAAACACTTGGCACGTCTTGTTATTTGATTTTTTTTTTCTTTTTAGAAAGTAAATCCATACAAGCAGTAAAGTACAAGCACTTAAAATATCCTCACCACAGAACTTACCAAAGTAAATGTTTTCTGGTAGCCCAGCATGCCTGCATAGAAGAATCATGGTCTGGTGTCCTTTGAACTATCCTTCTCTAGGAGCCATATTCAGAGAGGGTGACAGTGCAATGCCAAGTCACTCTCCTCTATATTCCAAGGCATCTCCACTCAAATGCCCCCAAATGCCATTTCTTCCCTGTCAGAAATCTTTGTTAACAAATTTTCCCTTTTCATTTATTTTGTGAACTGTGCTTTTCCTTTTTTGTTTGTAAACAAGGAAACAAACAAAAAGCCAGAATGTAGTAAGGCTCTGCCAGAACTCAATTAATAAATAATGAGCATCGAGTGGTTTTGATCATTTCCTTCTGTCTGAGCCTCAAAAAACTGACAGTAAAACAGCATATGACCCTTTACAGAACAATTTTACTATCACATTACATCCTCATTGGAAATTAAGAGCACAAATTTGACATTTTGAATGGGATAGCTGACCCAATTTGGTACAGTGTTATCCACTGGGAAGTCCAGAGCCAGCTGTGAGCCAGCACAGCAGGATTTGCCAAACATCCATGTAGTCACACAGCACACCCTAGCACAACCTGTGCTAACTTTGTCAATCACTCTGCACTATAGAAATGTGACTAACACTTTTCAACTCACAGAGATGTACTGTTTTGCTGGGCTTTTTACAAGACAAGCTTGAGTTCAAGCAGTTCCTCAGGATGTGTGAATCCAGAGTAATGGATGCAAAAAAGCAGGATAGAAGACATCCTATTCTGCTGCTACAACTGGAAACACAGGTATGCAAGAAGTTATTTTCATATTCAAAATTGGAAAATGGAAAAAACAGAAATAAAAGGAGATTAAAGAAGGGGAAGAAGGTGAATCTGCTGGAAAATTGTTTGGTCATGGGAAAAAAAACCCAAAAGATGACTAGAGAACACCTTTTGCCACAGAGATGGGGTAAGAGAATAAAAGAAACACACATACAAAGAAAACTACACAAACATTTGTTGAAAAATAGTGGCCAAGAGAACAGATTCCCACTCCATCTTTGTTGGTATAACTTTACTTGATTGGAATATGCTAATTTATACCATTTATAAAGAGACAAAACCAGTATTAGTAATATTTCCTATGTCTTGGTGTTCAGGAGCACACCATCTGTTTACATGTGGAAACTGCAGTGACCAAGGTACCCTCCATACATGCTAAACTGTCAAGATGCATGAACTGAGTGAAAAGTCAAGATTTCTATGACTTCAGCCCTAATTTGACTAACACCAACACCAAGTGATCTCTATCCAAAGGATAAACATATTCCTTATAAACTTGTTAAATGCCAGTACTTTAAAGGCACAACTGTTCATGTGTTGTAATCTCTCTAATGAACAAAATTCAGTCACATCCACAAAAAAAAGGAATCTGTTTGTTGACATATCACTGAAAGGAAGAAAATAATGGCTCACACTACTAAGAAACCTGATGAAAATGGAAGAGAAATTACCATTTGAATAATTTGTGCATGACCCATAAGTTTTACTGGGCTATAGGAAATATGAACTCAACAGTTCCATTTTGCTCTCATACAGATACTATAATTTTTATATATACATATTTTTTTAATGCATATTGACTCTCTTTTTTAAACTTTCTCAAAAAACCCATGTGGATAACAAAATAAACAAACAAACAAAAAAAGGAGGACAACTTCCCTTCCCTGACTCTTTAAGATACTGATGCCTTTCAGTCAGACAGTGAATGCATCATTCAGATAACAGAACACGGACTTCTCTTAGTAACTGCAGCTATAATTGTAGTAACTGCTTATACTGCTTCCATCCTGTTAGTGTTGCAATCGTCGGGAGAAGAACACTCAAGTAAATTGCCTTAATTTCTGATAAACATATAATTTCTTATTTGTAACAAACAAAAAAGAACTAACACCTTCAAAATGTTACCCCTTTCCTCTGTTACCTTATTCTGCTTCTTTGGCGCCAAGAGCATGAAAAAACAGTACTGCTTTCCCTGTCTTTGATGTCTGGCAGCCGTTTCTTAAACCAAAACACTCTGATTCAGTGGATGCTCTGCCCATTATTACAGATAACATGGCTTTTCCAAAAATGAGTATCCTAAGGACAATGAGGGGTAGCTTTATTTGCAATCATTCACCAACTAGTATTCCATTTAGTATCTACTAAGAATTGGCTTTGAGCATCTTCCTCTGCTGTATATGGTATTTCCACGCAGTTACTGCAAATTATACAAAATAGTGATCAAAATAAATGCCCTTTGTTGTTGTTTTTACTCATACACAGAGTTCATATCTTTGGCAAGGACACATTTTGCCTCTTGTGTACTCTCATTATGACAAATAAGGCAGAGGCATGAAGAATCTGTCTCTTTGCAGGGAAATAGCATGTTGGGCAGAGCAGCAGCAATAAGAAACCCAACTTTACTGACTCTTATCTGACAAGAAGAAAAAACTCTGCAGAGTCAAAATGCTAGACAAATGGTATCATTTAAAGCAGTTACTACTCCTCGGTTTCAGTGTGTTTCACAGGAAAGCAATTTTTTAATAGCATTATTAAGGTAGCATACCATGATTTATTCTTAGTTGGTTTTCAGCTAAAAGTATTTTTGCCTCTTGCATTTCCTTTTCTTGCTTAAAGGAAGGATGGCCTAATAATAATTTAATTTAAAAAAAAACCAAACCAGCACAAAATACAACCGCTCTGATTTATAGGTTCAGATAAAGAGATTTGAAATGTCCATTAAATCCAAACACTACTTCCAATCTTCCTTCTTCATTGCTTACTATTTTGCATAATTTTCCTTTATACCCTTGAATAACATATGGATAGGCCAACCATATCACTGTCACTTGCTCTTTACATAACAGATTCCTGCTATATTATCATTCCATACTTCAATAGCTGCGTGTGTTCTTGTTACCCATCACAATAAACTGTCAGAACAAGGAAACAGACTTCAGTATGTGGCTCTGCAGCATTTTGGCAAGTTGAAGAAAGACAGTAAAAGAGAAAGATGGGGAAGAAAGAGTGGAGAACAGGAGGGAAAGACTAAGAGCAGCACTTACTCTTTTGTATGAGAAGATATGCCAAGATGACAACCACGGTGCTTCACAATAAAGCTCAAAGTGATCCAGAAGGTCTGCAAAGAGCAGTGTGCTCTGCACTGGTCTGGAGTGCTGGGTGCCTGCTGTTACCACTGCAGCTACAGAAAGCAGACCACTGCCTCACTCAGGATTGAGCCTTCTGGGTCACAGACCATCGCACTTCCTGCAGCACCCAGCGCAAGACATGCACTGGTTGTCTTCCACAGGTGCTTCCAAGCCCTTTCATCACCACCATTGTATGCAGACACCCACCTCAGCACGATGGGGAAGTGACCACAGAGACACTGGGAAAACATCATGATGTCACTCTTTGACCCTGACACAAAGGTCAAACACAGCAGCAATACAGAACCATTGGTTTAGTGCTACAATGCTAAGAAAGTCTAGAGAAAGTATAAACTTAATCACCTAATGAAACAAAACTCGAGTAATCTTCCCTCTCCAAACACTCTGAATGAGCACTAAGTACCCTCAGTCACTTAAATGAAAGAAGTTCTCTATGAATTTACTTCCCAGTTCTTGTAAAATATTCCTGGAAGTTTTTCAAGCTTCATGGGAACACCTGAATGCACATGTAAAACTGCACATCTAATAAGCCTGCTTCTTGTCTCACTGAAATCAGATGCCCTTAATTTGAACAGTAGGAGACCTGGGCCTTTTCCACTGCCATGTTCCTTATCAGAGGTCTATAAATGTCACATCTTTATTTTATTAGTGAAAGACGTATATTATAAATCAACAATAAAAGCATTCTTGTATGTGAGTTTTCTAGCCCCTGTTGAGACTCTGAATTCTTGAAGGTCAAATAGGAAGAGAGAGAAGAAAATGTTCTGCAGTATCCTTTTAAAGAGACTCCACAGTAAAGAGACAATAAATAGCTGATTTGTTACATGGCACAAACGCTAAGACCACAGGTAAATGAATCTGGCCATGAAAAAAGCAACAGCTTGTCCAGTACTGTATCTACATTAGTTAACTCCCTTTGTGATTCAAGTCCAAGACTTTGCATTGTTCAATTTCCGCCTATTCCTCTGCTCTAGATTCCCTTTGTGACACTTTTATCAATGGAAAATCGAGGGAGGGATTTCCAGCTGGGAGCTCAACAAAAAAACAGGAGGTTCAGTCTGATTTTCTCACTTGCGCTGCAAGAACCATTTTAGCACTGGTAATAAAAGCAAAACTACACAAAGAAAAAAAAGACATGACCTGAAATTATTTTACCATCGTAAATGCTGCATCGCTCTTTATTCTCCAGTATTGTTAGTGTCACACATCAGCACAATAATTTGCTAACTTAAACAGAGCTCCTTGCAAGTAACGATATCAGCCAGAATTCCAGAGAAACGCTAAGAAAAAGTTAACAGTGCCAGTGGTCAGACCTACTCTTTGTTATGCCCTTGCAATTTTGACAGACTTACAGCTGCAATTTCACAATTTAAAAAGAAATAAAATAGCCTGATTGTCTCTTTTGCTAGTGGTGGGGAAAATACACACAAACAACAACAGAAGGTAACCACCACTCTGGGAGCCTTGCAAAATGGGTTTTGCACAGGGACATCTACATGGCTACACCTGGGGGTGTCACTACAGCTGCCATGGTGTAGGTACAACCACAGCCAGTTTGGTGCTTACTTTAGTTGTAACCTGAGGAGGTGGTTTTGAAAATGAGATCTTTTACACTAAGGGGATTTCCAAGATAATTTTCAATTGATAGATGTGGTCTCATTTAAGAGTAGAAAAGGCTAACAATCGTACTTTGAAACATTATGGCAGTACAGACCATTCATCTCGGGAGACACCTCATATAGTAACAACGGAGTAACAACTGCCATACATTTACACGAGCACTGCTCAACATGGACAACAAGCTCCCTGAACTCTGGAGCTATTTTCATACACCACCAAGGAGCCCTGGCTACCACCTTCTCAAACAAAAGGACAGATGCCTCAAGGTCTTTCTTAGTCAATTATCCAGCCACTGCAGGCTCTGCAAGTGTCCCAAAGACAAGTAAAATCTCTTTCTCACACACATTTGGGGCAATGTGGCTCTAATGGCTCTGCTGAGAGAAGCACCTTTATATATAATAGAAATCAAGGCAGCTATCACCTTAATTGCATAAGCTTGGTAAAGCTGCAAAAAGACAAGAGCAGCAAAGTTGAAAGGGAAATACATGGGTGGAGAATCAGATGCAAAGGCTATCTGCTTAGAGAGAGAAAATACTTAAAGATGTGTCTCATGATGAAAGAAAACTGGCAGTCACCATCATCAAATAGGCCCGAAGTTCAGAAGGCATCTGAGAGAGCATGGTATGGCACCCCAACTCCCCTATAGTATATTTTTTTTATGCCTGTTGGAAAACTTAATATTTTCAAAAGGTCACATGGATATCAGACACATAAATCATAACAAATAGTAAACTAGTAAACCTTGAGAACTTGACTGATAGCATTCTCTGAATCTGTACTGCAGACCTATTACAAGGAACAAGAGTTAAAGGTAATCAATTACCAGATACCTGCCATGTAGATACCCCTATCAAGGGAGCAGACCAAGCAAGAGAGGATAAAACATTTGCAATATTTTGAGGAGACTGCTGAGGAAGGGCCTGCCTTCCTAATGCCACAAAATGCAAAGTTTTTTAAACAGGTTACTATTTAAGCCCAGTACCAGCTCTGTTTTACACTGAACTTTCTTATTATTGGTTATGTCCTCCCTAAATAAATGCATAACCCATGGATCTGGGTTATGTCTCCAGCTCCAATCATTTACTTTGTCTTTCACAACATACAGAGCAATTCTCGTTAAGTATCTGAATGTCAAGCAGCTCAGTAGAAAGTTAAGGAAATGCCTAATGCAAAATTAATCTAAGGGGAAAACCATGTGTAGAGAAAGTTAATTTAACTTGTGTGAAGTCACACAAAGTAACTGAAGGAAGTCTGTGTGATCCTAGCAGACACAACCTATACTATGTCACAGACAAATGGAACAGGAGGAAATGTACTTAAAAATATGTATTCTCTGCTCCAACTCTAGACACCAGCACATGAGAAGGCCATATTAATTAGATCCATCAAGAAAATCTCCATATCATTTCTCATCACTGTCTACGGTCTGATCTTTCACTGTGGCCAATCTCTAAGAAAGACATTACAAAACAAAACAAAAAAAACCCAGAAAACAACAAAAACCCCACAACACTAAAAAACCCAAAGGAAAATCACCACACCCTCAACTCAGACTTAATAATTACAAGCCAAAAAATGAAGTGGGGGAAGAAATAATTTCCTGTCCCTACAGGTAAGATAAGGTTGGAGTTCTATAGCACTAAATTGGAGAATAATTAATACAAGACCAACAAGTTAAACAGCCTAACGGGGTCTTTTTAATTTATTAAATATATTTTGCTTTAATCACATTAATTTTTCAGAAATGCACAATAATCTTTGTGGTTTAAAATTACTTTGTATTCATTTTTTAATGGAGAATATTTTTATTCATCTAATACATTATCCTTTCAAGAAAATTATCATACTTGACTACAAGTACTTAATGAGGCACTAATTAATACTCCTATTTCTCCCCATTTAAAAATCCTTTGAGAAATGAGGTCAGAAACCTGGTTTAACACACAAGACACTTCTCAGAGGCTAATGGGGAAGGGACACAAAAGGCACTTGACACCCTTCTCCATGGAGGACATCCCTTTTGAACACTCAAGTCCAACATGACGGCGATCCCTGTGGCTGAGCCATGGGGGCTTGCTGACCCAGCAGTACATCCCTCTTCTCCACACCTCACAAATGACAAGAAGTAATTCTCCCAGTTTTTTGTTTTAATAGGGTGAATTTTACTTTTCCCACTCCTGTTAGCTGCTTGCAGCAGGCAACCTGCCCACCTCTCCCTGGGAACACAGCTGAAGGGCTTGTCCTACTACAGCAAGCTCCTGAAGCCACTTATTCCCCACGCTGCTTCTGACAAGTGAGCGTTGTAACACAATGACAGGCAGCTCCACCTTCCTTCACACAGAATCCCTGGCTGAGCCCTGGCACCCTGCCAGAGGCTTCAGCAGTCACTGGGTCTCACCAGGGGCACAGTAGGCAACCGTGAATTACTCACGGAACACCTCCCAGAGCAGAAGCGGCTGTTTCAGACTCAAGGAACTGGTGCAGGGTTAAAGGGCAAAAGCGGAGACCAATTGCAAGAGTTTCTGAAGCTCTCCAGAAACGTGCAGACACTCACCCATGAACTTCACTTTTGGGTTTGTGCTCTGCATTGTGTTTAATTGCAATTATCTAAGAGCGGCTCCATGATGGGAGGAGGGGTGGAGAAGAAGGCTTCCTTTTGGCACAGCTTGTTCAGAGTTCAAAGGACACATATGGCCTGCAAATACAGTGCAGGGAATAATGTAAAATTAAAGGAGGGATGAGAGGAAAATGAGAACACAGCAGGGACAAGCAGTGTTCTGGATCTGCTTGACTGGAATTTTAAATAAAGGAACAGGAAGGGGGGGGCAAATCAACAAAACCCCCACACTTATTTTAATTCCACATCTGAACAGAAGGAGGGATCACAGGAGGGCCTGCCATTTGAAGGGAAGACCTCTGGGAAGTAAGACCTGAGCACTCCTGCTAGGGACCGAGACCCCACCCCTGGTGCCTTGGCTAGGCAGCAGGACCCAGAGGACTGCCCAGAAAGCAGGACTCAGGAAGCTGCCAGAGGTACAAGGGCTTCAGGAAATGTACTGCCAACACCTCCAAAGAGACAGGAAGGGTTTATTTCAAAATAAACATGTGTATGGTACCAAACCTGCAGGGAGGGACAGCATATCTGCCCATAGAGGAAGGCAAGAACAAATAAAAAGGTGTTCAAATAGCACAGGTTCTGATTTCCCCTGCAGTACTCATCTTGCCATGAAAAGAGAGCCACATAAAAGTCAGCAGCCTGCTAGATGGTGCCTGTGCCCATACCAAATCCTGACACCTGCTTGTGGCCTTGTCTTTTGTTAGGGCAGAAACCAAAGCCTGCTCTTCCCATTGCAGGACATGTCATGCACAAAAATAAATAAATACACACACAAAAAAAATCCACAACAATCCTTGGTTGTAATTTCTACATAATTATTGCACAATAACCACCCATAATGAGGGAATGAATTTATAACCACACACAAGCTATATTTACCAGTGGACTGGTTACAAAGCAAAACAGCAGGAAACCACAATGTGTGTCTTCATATTAGCTCCTCAGCAGTGGTGCAGGACAGGGCTGTCGTTGCAGCAGTGCAAGCTGGGCAGGTGAAACCCAGGTACGCCCACCAGAGAGGAGCACAGCCCCATGGGGATGGAAGCTGGACTGAGCAAGACACAAAGATGCCACAAGATATTCAAGCGAAGCTATGTAGAGGTGGGGCTAGAAAGACCTGCTTGGCTTCAGGGTTTAACAGTTGGCCACCCAAACAAAACCTGAAGGGAGTGTTGCCTCCCAACTCTCCCAGCTTCAGAAATTTCAATTCCTAGTGGGAAATGAAAAAAAAAAAAAAGGCAACACAGAAAACCAATCAAAAAAACACCCCACAACTGGAAGTGCAGTTCCCCAGGCAGTCAGGACCCAGGAGGTAAACTGTCCATGTCCCTTGAAATGAACAGTCATTCCCAGAGAGCACTTAGTGCTCTTCTCCCATCAGCTGTTAACAGTTGACCCCACTGCAAAATCGGCGCAATTCAACCCAAACTGGCACAGTAGGACTGTGACTCAAGAGGAGGCCTGGTGAGGTCAACTAGCTGGGACCCAGCTGACAACTTTCAATCACTGGAGAGAGTTGATCTGGCTCAGTCTACCAGCCACCAAGCGGTGCTGAGCTCAGGGGGCTTTCATACCTTTTAACGCTGCTTTTCAGGCAAATATGGCTAAACTGCATCACAACTTCAGAAGTTACTGGAAATGTAGCTGGGCCAATACAGTTAAGGCAAGATAGGCAGCACACTCACGAGAGCCCCATTTCCTCAGGCTGACTTCATAGAAGCAGGCAGCATCCCTGCTGTCAGCAGTACTCCTGACCACCTTGCCCCAGCTGCTCATCCTCACTTTCCCCTGTGCCAGTACAAACCCTCATGCTTTCCAAGCCAGTGTGAGAATGATGGCAAGCTAGATCCAGGAACAGATCCTGCTGAAAACATACCTTTTTTTTTTTTTAGGGATTATTTTTGACTTGGATCCTTTCCCAGACCTGGCTCAGAGCATGACTACACAACACTTATGTCAGCACAAGGAAGCCATCTAATGAGCACCCTTGGGGGGGGGGGGGGGGGCAGGATCGCTGCCATCGCTATCCTGGCCACCTTAATGAGCTTGTAAAACAACGGCCTACAGACAGCAGGTTAAAAAGTCACAGAGCTTCAGTAAATTGAGGATGGCAGATTAAAAAAAGAAACAAACAAAAACCAAACAAAACCACATACACACAGGTTACCAAGCCACAGCCATGTCAAGTTGCCAAAACACAGCAAAAGCACAGGGCCTTCTACCTTCCACAGGAAAAGCAACTCTGAGTTCAGCTCCACCACACTGTCAGTTCCTGACACACACCCAGGGAAAATCTTGCTCTTTACTACTTCTGAGGCAGGATACGCAGAAAAAAATCCACACCTTGCAAACCACTGGTATTCAAAATGACCTACTCTCTTATCTTTTTGGCTAAGCATGCTCTCCCTGCCCTGCTCTATCACTGGAAAGACAACAAACAGCCCAGCCTCCAACTCAAGCTGGAAGCCTAAGAACAAAAGAGAGAGGAAGGTGAACAGGGACAACAACTCTCCTTCCTCATGAACTACAGGTGCAAACCCATCAAAACAAAAAGTGTAATCTTAAATACATCTAAGATGGAGACAGAAATCCATGATAACTGCTTCTGGTATTTATGCTGACCAGTGCACTATTATTGCTGTGGTGGCAATCAGAGAATCTGTCATGAAAAGAAAGGATGTGTCGGGTTTGCTATCGATCCTTGTAATTCCTGCCTGAGTACAATCATACCATCTTGAAATGTAGCCCAAAAGGGCACTGTTATTCCGGAATTGAGCTGCTTTTGGAAGATGAGTCAAAAGAAGTTCCACGTACTTAAATCTCTTCTTGAGGTTGCTGACAATTTTTCCTGGCTTTACAGCCACATTTTCTGATCCTTAATGTATTTTCTTTCCCCTATTGCTGAAAGAGCTACACAAATAAAGAGAAACCTGGCTTTCCCAGGAAATCACACAACTGACTATACACAGAGAGCTGTCAGATATGCACAAAGTAAACTAACTGAAATAATATCATTTTTTCCTCTCTAATAGCCTTCATTTATAGTCACTGTTGGTGTTATATCTAATAACAGTAAGTAGAATGATTTCATGCAATGCTTTCCATATTGAGACAGTTATTCTACATCCCCTTGTGCAGCAGACAGTTTCTGTAGTTTGCTTTTTATTATGGCAACAGAGGAAGGCACCTCAAATTAAGCCTGAAGAGGTAACCATTCCCTAGAATCAGGGCTGAAACCTAGTCTAACAACTGGCCATGTCTATAGCCAGAGCAAGTGTTTCTCCTCAGTGAAGTCTGGACATTGCCAGTGGATGGCAGGCAGAAGCACAAGCCTCTGATGGCCCACCCCTTGCCTCTCAACACCAGCAGCCAACAGCACGAGCAACGCATGGGGCCACCTCCCGCCCCAAACAAAACCTTGGTTTGGGACAGCACAGATGAAGGAGAGCTTCCAGACACTACAAGGGCTGAGTTCCTGTTTGCAAAAATGCTAAATAAGAAGTAAGTGCATATTGCTATTAGCACAAGGCCCATGCGGATAAGCAGAGGCCTTGACTGACAGCACTGCTCCCCCCCTCCCTTGTTCATCAATGGGAAAATTGCTGAAAAAACCCCTGGGAAACACACCCAACTCACACCATATCCAAACTAAACAAAGGGACAAAAAAATAAATGCATCCTGAGCATTCACTGTATTTTATGCTCTTTTTGTAATGGATTACAATTCCTGTGATGTCAATAATGTGTACAATGACAAGTAAACTCAGAGTACACAGGAAGATGCATAAGGAGCAGAAAGTCAATCCATACCATCAGACACAACATGTCACACATGAAAGATAACACAACCCGGTGGATTAAGTCTTATTCAGTATCATATTATATTATAATCATCATATTATTGCATCCAAAACTGGGCCCAAAAATACATATGAAAACACATATTCCAAACATGGCTAGAACAACAGTACCAAACAAAATATATGATACTAATTCAAGTATTTGTAATTCAAGACAATTTTACAAATTGTCCATTGTAGCTGGAAAACAGAGAAACACAGCCCTGAAAAAGGACTGGAACAATACTGACCCAAAAATTGTTACATGATCATGTTTAGCATGCATTTAAGTATATTCATAAAACTGGGATTTTTGAAGGTAGGAAAAAATGTAACAAAAACATTTAATTAACGAATTAAATGTAAAAAATAAGGAAAAATCAAAAATATAAATCAGAAGAAATATGAGCTAAGAACTATGAAAATATTTTGTGTGCACATTTGTGTGAAATTCAATACAATTCCCGGTATCTTGGATCACACCTGTCTATGTTTTCCAGACCTCGGTTTCAGAAGCTTACTACCTTTTTTTCTGCATGGTTTCAGAAGGACTGCAGTCTCTTTAACAGTGAAGTTCTGTCCTCCAATACACACATGTTCCCACTGACTCCAACCAGCTTAAGGTTAACTATAAATACAATGGAAAATCTGAGGTAGCTTGTTGCCTAATTTTTCCATTTTTTCTGATGTGTATAATGAATATAAAATGAATATTTGAATTAACAATGAGGACAAACAAAGGTTCTAATATTTTACAAATATTTGATGCAAAATAGTAGATATGTGTTCTAGGTCTCTGTTTTTCAGACCTTTATTGCCAAATTCTGAATTCTTTTCGTTCCATTATCACTTTCAACAGTCTATTAACACAAAGCAGAGCCCTACTAATTTGCAGTAATGTTTAGGATACCTACTCTAAATTTATGGAAGAAATCAATAAAGTAATCAATCAACAAAAAGGAAGAGAAAAGTGACAAAACACATTCTGTTCTATTACTGTGGCAATTCTAAATGGTGTTTTAATTACTCATAAAAATATCTCTAATGTATTAGTAAATGTGATGTATCACATATCCTATTATCATTATTATTGTTGTTATTATTATTATTATTATTATTATTATTATTATTATCATTATTGGGTCCTAGTTCAGGAACATGGTTCCTTTCAGGAATACAGAGAAGGCATCTGAATACTTTTTTTGTATTTGATTCTACCTAGTCAGATGTTGCCCTGCTTTGGATCTGGAACACCACAAGAGTACTCCACAGCACTCTGCTGAGAGCAGACCCATAGAGAAAGTCATGTAATGTCACGCAGCCTTGTAACAGACCGCACAACACAACCACGGGGCAGAAGCACCTCTCCACCACTCCTTCCTTAGCTCCAACAAGCAGCTGCTAGGACTGCAGCTTGAAAGGGGAGGCAACCAATATCCTATACCTTGACATCCCACTGAGAAAATGAGGATAAAACAACGAGCTAGTGAATATCTTTGGGAAGAGAAGTCAGGGTCTGCCTTGCCAAGCTCCTCCTCCCTTTTCCTCGACATGTGAAACTCTGTGCATCTTCTGTGCACAAGCACCCCAGGCAATGCCATTCTCACTCATCACAGCCACGTTCACTCCACCCACCCAGTAGCTATGTTCAACCAGTAACTAACATTCTTGTCCCTGGAGAGACCCCAACAGCACAAAGAAAGCTACGAAACCCATGAGTGAAATTCTGCATTTTCAAATGATGACAATGAGCTTCAAAGGAGAGACTTTAGTACACACAGCCCCACAAATACAGCCCCTTTTTATCTCAGCACATAAAGGGTTAACTAACCTCTACTGCTTATATTAAGTACTAATCTCACCCCTCCCTTATTTAGTAATTTCCTCTTTAAGCCCTGGCATCTCTTCTTCATTTCCCCCACAATCTTGGGTCCTTTTCCTCCTCAGATTATCATCTACTGGAAGTTCCCCCTCCCTGACCACTGCCCACATCCCAGTCTTTGTTCTGGCTCCCTACAGTGCTCTGTGTCTCGATGGGCTTCACATTCACTCCAAATCTATTGCTCTTCTGGTCTTCAAAGCTTGTGAAGCAGGTTTTCACTCAGCTGCCCTCACCTTCCAGGTCGGGGAGTAGCACATGGAAGCTGGAAGGAAGAGCTCATGATCACCAGGCACCATGAGAGCAGGGTTTTGCAACTGAAACCCAAGGTGGAAATGCACGCTGTGTCTTATTTAGTTCAAAGTCGAAATGTTTCTGTCTAGGATGTCTGTTTGTATCTCAAGTCACAAAGAAGCCATTAGTACCAATAATGTGTCATTATGGGGGCGTCAGTAGAGACTCCACAGCTAAGGTTAATTTGAGATGCATAATTTAATGCAGAACTAAAATCCCTCCATTTCACACTTTAATGACTGAATTCAAATCATTCTTCCAAATTTGACACAGCAGCTCTTAAGGGGACACTTGAATTTTTTTTATTTTATTTTTATTTTTTTTATTTTCCCTTTTTTGGGGGGGTCAATTTTAAGTAAAATACAAGTTACCTATTGCAGAAGAAAAATGTACAGATCCTCCATTTACAACCACTTTAATCTGTGTTCCCCCTCACATTTCTTTTCTGCAGCTTCATAAGGCTTCATACTTCACACATTCATTCTGACACATTAGAATATGCGCGATACAGGCCACTTCCACAAGTTAAAACAAAACCAAACCTGCTCAGAGTTAAAATTTCACTCATCATAACCCCAGTGACTTTGCCAAGAACAGCTGACAACACTGCTTATCATAAACATACCACATCGCTTAGGTAACAGTAGTACCCACACAATTCTCTTAGTATTTCTTGGTATTTCTAGTCTCAACGTCCTGCTAAAATACATTAAATACATAAACCTTGCTTTTCACACAGAAAACTGAGGCAAAGACAGAAGGATGCTGTGATTCGACAAGTGTTTCAAGATGGTCCAAGTCTCCCAAATCCACTGATAATTTGTTTTGTCAGGCAACTTCTCTGAGAACAGCTGATAAAACACAGAAATAATTAAGCAAAAACTCATCACAACATAAAAAAGCAGCATGATAGTGAGATCTCCATGCCGCTGAAGCAAAGATGCTATCAAACATCTCCTGCCTGTTACTGTGGATTCTTCAGTAAAGCTCACATAATGCTACAAAAATGCATAGAAATGTTTAATGATTTTTGTCAGCTGACACAACTAGATTTTTGCTCTGAACTTTCAAGAAATCAAAGTTCAAGCACACAGACATTCTTTGGAGAGCTGCCCTCAATGCTAAAAATGGCAATGGAATTGCAAAAGGGGCGGAGGGAAGAAAATTCCAAGAAATCTTTGACTCATCCATTGTAATTCATCAGGTTTTTGGAGCAGAGAATGGAATGCCGTCAAGCTAAAACTGACAGAGCTATTTTCTGATCTCTAAGTGATGTCAATACTTCACAAAGCCACAAGTGCTCTGCAAAATTCTAAGAATGACTCTTAAATTTTGTTAGATTGGGGAGGGGGGGAACCCAGAGCTAAAAGAGGCAATTGAAATTAAACTCCTACGTAGGTGTGCTTTTGAATACTGAGAGCATTAGGCTTCACAGTTTTGTGCTATCTGTGACTCAGACTTGCTTCCACAGGTGTCAAGAGACAGGGGACATAACTGGAGCTCTGCAGAAACCTGCTGCTTTGTGATCATTTTTTTAACTATATATTAAAAATATTATCCTCAAAGACAGACAAAAGCAGGTTTTTCCACTCAGCACAGACTTGAATCTTTTCAGTCGACAGATTTTACTGTCCTGTTAACTTTCATCTAGTGAAGCAGACTTTTCTGCTGTTTAATTCTTAAGGTTTTCAGAACAACATGATGTCAACCAAGTCTAACTGGCAAAATGGCTTCAAGAAAAGTTCTGAGAATAACATATCTACTCTGGCATTTCAACACACTATTTTTAATTGCAGCTCATTAAAAATTTAATAGAAGAAAAATTATATTCACTTCCAGCACTGTTCCGTCAATGTAGTGAGATAATCGTGCTGCTGCATCGTACATAAAGCAATATTTATGAGTAGTGGTTTAGGTAATTTAATGGAAAGGCAGAAAGCAATGATTCATTCCTTGTTCTATCTGTTGCTGAAACATGACTTTTGCCAACTGCAGAGTCCAAGCAGGCACGCAGAGAGATTGGTTTCAAATGCTAGTAAAACAGAGACTGGGAAAATGAAGAGACAAGTCAGTTGAAATGCCAACCAAAAAGAAAAAAAATCTGGATTGCAGATAAGAAGTACTTTACAGAGCAGCATACAAATACAGGCCTCTGAGGTAATTTAAACCAAATGTAGATTGAAACTGAAGTCGTTTAGTGAGTCAGCACAGTAAAAGGACACCAAAATTACATCCGAGAAAAGTGCAATTCTTTTTGTATAAAATGCTGTATTTTACTCCAAATTTACCAGAAAACAAATTAATTGTCTCTTCTGTGTTGAACCTCTTTCGTTTTCTTTGCACTCAACCTCTATCTTCCAGAAACAAACTGCATACAGGCTAACTAGTGAATTCTGATGTCTAGGACTTGAATTTTCCTTTCACAAAAGTTTCATCTCCAGACCATGAAATATTAATAAACAATCACTGGCATGAACACTACTGACCATCTTCCAAGTTATGATTACTTTCCTCTGGAAATATTTTTTTTTTTTTACATTAATAGTTAAAACCAAAACTACAGAGAATCATTACAGGCTCTGCCTTCCAGATTCTGTCATCCCAGAGGTTTCAGTCACCTACAGCTCAGAGCAGACCAGGACTTCAGTGCTAAGTATGCTCAACATCAGTCAAAGAAAGGCTTAGCCTTGTATCTGCCTTAAACATTTTTAAAACCATAACCATTTTTAAACTTACAAAGCAATTTTCATCTCACTCTTGCCTCATACTTTCACAAAAACGTAATTCTGTGAAAGCCACAACAATTGCTTGTTCAACAGAGACTGCTACTCTCTGAAGTGCTTTCTGAGATAGACTTGTACGGACAGACGTGGGTAGAAATGAATACTCCAAAAATATCCACAATAGATAATGAGCAGTGTCTAGAAACAAAACAGAAAAAAAAAATGTACTGCAAATGCAGCCCAAATTGGAACGAATGCCTACAGTAGCAACAGTACAGGAAGAGCAGAATGTTATTGTACATTACTGGCATGCAGCCCATAATTACAAAAAATACTGCAGTATTCCACGGTAACAGCATAAAATATTATCATTTCAAACAAGCAGCTGCAGCACCCTGACCACAGCAACCAGAGAGCAGAGAGCCAGGGGAGGAGAGGGCGGCCAGCTGCCAAAGGATCCCCACTGCAGAGGGTGAGCAGGCCACAGGGCTGGTGGCCTCAGGACAGCTTCTCCTCATACCCATGGCTCCACTCCATCAGGGCACAAAGGGCCACTGCTCGGCAGCAAAGGGCTCTCACATGGGCTCCAGCTGCCGAGCCCTCTAGCAGAGGGGAAGCATGATGGTCACTCTGCGTTCTGCCTCTCGCTATAGTGTGCCCTCTGCCAAATTTGCATTTTCACATTGTCTTGGATTCAATAAAATCTTTCACCATTCCAGCTCCCCTGCACTAACTAACCCCTGTGTTACCCAGCCCCCTCTAACACCCAGCCAAGAGGTTTTAGCAGTGGCCTAGCAAGAGGCTCCCAAAGCATGGGTTGGCATATGCTGCCATTATGATGGCTATCATTCGCCTCCCCAGATGGCTCAGTTGCTCCACCATATATCAGCAAAATGGGAGAAAACATGCCCACAAGTTCATCAGCCACGCTCTTCTCAACTGCTCTACTCAAGGACTGCCAGCGCAGACTGCAGTCCCACCATGGCAAACAGAAAAAACCCAAAAAGCTACAATTAAGTCCGTCTGCTCACTGGCATGCACTGCATACAAATGAATAGTCCTAGCTCAGCATTTGTAGAAATAACATCTATCACATTTAGTCTCTACATGGATCATAAAAAAAGACCATCTAAGAATCATAGAATCAACTAGTTTAGAAAAGACCTCCAAGATCATCAAGTCCAACCCTTGATCCAACACTGCTGTGGTTACTAGACCACGGCACTAAATGCCACATCCAGTCTCATCTTAAAAACCTCCAGGGACAGTGAATTCACCACCTCCCTGGGCAACCCATTCCAATGTCTGATTACTTTCTCTGCAAAAAATTTCTTCCTAATATCCAACCTAAACCTCCCCTGCCACAGCTTTAGATTATGCCCTTTTGTCCTACTGCTGGTTGCCTGGGAGAAGAGACTGACTCCCACCTGGCTACAATCTCCTTTCAGGTAGTTGTAGAGAGTGATGAGGTCTCCCCTGAGCCTCCTCTTCTCCAGGCTAAACATCCCCAGCTCCCTCAGCCTCTTCTCATAGGACTTGTGCTCCAGACCCTTCACCAGCCTTGTTGCTCTTCTCTGGACCTGCTCCAGCACCTCAATATCCTTCCTGAACTGAGGGGCCCAGAACTGAATACAGTACTCAAGGTGTGGCCTCACCAGTGCTGAGTACAGGGGAAGAATCACTTCCCTGGTCCTGCTGGCCACACTGTTCCTGAGACAGGCCAGGATGCCATTGGCCTTCTTGGCCACCTGGGCACACTGCTGGCTCATGTTGAGCTTCCTGTCAGTCCAAACTCCCAGGTCCCTTTCTGTCTGGCTGCTCTCCAGCCACTCTGTCCCCAGCCTGTAGCGCTGCAGGGGGTGGTTGTGGCCAAAGTGCAGGACTCGGCACTTGGCCTTGTTGAACCTCATCCCGTTGGAATCAAACCATTTCTTCAGCTTGCCCAGATCCCTCTGCAGAGCCCACCTGCCTTCCAGCTGATCCACACTCCCCCCCAACTTGGTGTCATCTGCAGATTTGCTAACGGTGGACTCAATCCCCTCATCTAAATCATCGATAAAGATATTAACCAGAACTGAGCCCAACACTGATCCCTGGGGGACACCACTAATGACCGGGCGCCAACTGGATGCAGCCCCGTTCACCACCACTCTCTGGGCTCAGTCAGCCAGCCAGTTCCTCACCCAGCACAGAGTGGCCCTGTCCAAGCCATGGGCTGCCAGTTTTTTCAGGAGAATGCTATGGGAGATGGTGCCAAAGGCTTTGCTGAAGCCCAGATAGACCACATCCACAGCCTTCCCCTCATCCACCAGGTAGGTGACCTGATCATAAAAGGAGATCAGGTTGGTCAGACAGGACCTGCCCTTCCTAAACCCATGCTGGCTGGGTCTGATTCCTTGTCCATCCTGTAGGTGCTGTGTGATTGCACTTAGGATGATTTGCTCCATAACCTTGCCAGGCACTGAGGTCAGGCTGACCTGTCGTTTCCCAGGTCCTCCCTACAGCCCTTTTTGTGGATCGTTGTGACATTCACCAACGTCCAATCATCTGGGACCTCCCCAATGAGCCAGGACTGTTGGTAAATGATGGAGAGTGGCTTGGTGAGCTCTTCTGCCAGCTCCCTCATCATGTCTCAGTCATATGTTTTCTGCAGACTTTATGCACTTGCAGAACTAGCAAGAGGAAAAGAAAAGCAGAGACCCGAACAATGAGGTTAGCAGAGAAGGAAACACTGTTCAAATGAATGTTACTTATTTGTAATGCACTATCCTGGTTTCAGCTGGGATACAGTTCATTTTCTTCCTAGTAGCTGGTAAATGTTGTGGGGTTTTGATTTAGTATGCGAATAATGTTGATAATACACTGATGTTTTAGTTGTTGCTCAGTAGTCAAGGACTTACCCTAAGTCAAGGACTTTCCTGTTTCCCATGCTCTGCTAGCAAGGAGGTGCACAAGAAGCTGGGCTGGAGCATGGCCAGGACAGCTGAGCCAAACTGGCCAAAGGGATATTCTATACACTAGAACATCCTACTCAATATATAAAGTGAGTGAGTTGCCCAGGAGGGGCTGATCACTCGAGAACAGGCTGGGTATTGGTCAGCAGGTGGTGAGCAACTGTGTTGTGCACTACTTGTTTTTCTTGGATTTTATTTCTCTTCTGGTTATCTCCCTTTTTGTTACAGCTTCATCATCATTATCATCATCATTAGTAATATTACATTTTATTAAACACCTCTTATCTCAACACAAGGGTTTTACCTACTTTTTTCCAGTTCTCTTCCCCATTCCACTGCAGGAGTGCAGGGAGCGAGTGGCTGCATAGTACTTGGTTGTCATTTGTGGTTAAACCACAACACTCATGCTTCCTATGTAGGCTGCAAACAGTACAGATTATCCAGACAGAACTGCAAAGCCTGAGCTTTGCCTTAGCTACCAATGCTGCCTCAGGTATTTGGCCTCTCCCCACAGACCAAGAACTCTGAAGTTTAGTTTGAAATACACGAACACTGTTAGGACAGTACCTTTTAGAGATATTCAAATCATGATGAAAACTGTTTCTCATGCTGCCAACCAGAGATATGCTGTTTTTAGGAGAGAGCAAATTAACTGCCATACCTAAATACCTGCCAGTTCACCCGCACTTTTCATCTTTCCCACACCAGATTTTCTCTGCCAAACACAAAAGGGACTATAGTATATATTTGTAATATATATGCAACAAACTGCAGTAATATATGCAGTAGATTGAAATACTGCATTTTTGTATCCTCGTAGCCAATTCACTGGCTTAAGGATTCGAAGTCCCACAGGGAATATTGCAAATACACATAAAGTCTCTGGGTGCTGGATTTGACTCTCTGATGTATGTAACAGATGTGTAAAGTAACACATAACCAGATGCCTCTCTAGTAAATGCACAGCTACAGACTGGACAGACTAAAAATGTTGTGTCCAAGGGCAAGGGAGAAGGGGAAGAACAAGAACAGTCACATATATAGCAAGGAAAGAAAAATTTAGGCTTTATGGATTTCTTGTCTACAATGCTGTAATTTTTCATGTCTGTAATTCAGCTATGGTATCACAAGAGAGGACTTTTTAGGAGGTGGGAGTCCAGCCATTGTGGCCCGGTTTGTACCATGTCAGGCTGATCAACTGTTTCTGGATGTCTTTGAAATTCCAGCGTCCTACCTCCAAAGCCTCCACTGTGACTTCAAAGACATTCATCCAGAAGAGAAGTCTAACTTCTTTAGAAGAAAAAAATCCTCTGGAAAAATAACATACGGCTGTATAATGGTAAACACCACAGAGGCCTTTCTCCATTCCCTGAGTTGGTGTGTCCTGGCAACAGTGGCCTGGAGAAAACAGCTGGTGTGCTTTCACAATGAGCTTATAAGGCAGAGGAGAACATTGGGTGAGAAAGTCAAAAACTTGTTTAAAAGCCCCAGCTTCAAATTTCTGGCTACTCTCATTTCATGAAATACGTTAAAACAACTCTCTACTATAAAGTATGTGAACCACTGACTTCAGATCTGGATCCTGCCTTTTGCAAAGCTGCTGGTGGGCTTGGATCCAAGGCTTTGGTTCAAGCTCTCAGGTACTCCACACTAAAATGACTTATACCATACATCCTTTACAATAAATAGCCTCACAGTGAGGAGCATTGGCATGGTTCACTTTTACATCACTCTCTTGAAAGTTTAAGGAAAGTACTGAAAACATTACAGCTTTTGAATATTTTGCCTTATGTGGTTTACAGTGAGCACAGCCAATGGCTGCATAAGCTTCACCCATTTCCATGTGACATCCTATGTGGTGTGAGTACCAGGTAATACCCACCAGAGCCCAGCAGAACACACATGGGAGCAGTGACACAGGCACGGCCGCATCTCACCACAGTGGTGCCCTGCATGGTGCCACTATGCTCTCCTGGCTGCCTTGCAGTGAAGGTCTCTATTCTCTGTTCCTACCACCTCCTCTTTACAAAGGCTCACAAACACATATTGAAACAAATGAATAATTCCATTATGTGCCTGGCAGTATGCACTTTCCTTCTGATTCATAAGAGCAGTGCCCTATTGAAAAGATCTATATATAGGGTGTGAAAAAAAATAATCTAAAGAAGTCTCCAACAAGCACACATATTGTCAAAGCCTCATTTCCGCTTAACACAAGTTACTTTGGGATCTAATGCAGCTGATTTGAGAGGAAAATACAAACAAACAAACAAAGTCTTCTTCTATTAGCTGGGGCAGGGGGTGGGGAAATCGAACTAGTGCCATCTTTGTTGAAGAGCTCCACAAAACTAATCGTTTAGAAGAGCTAAGGAACATGGACAGGGGACAATTTGTGACTGATCACTGCCATCTGAACATGGCATGCTGACAGCTGAATGAAGAGCAGAGAAAGGCAAAACAAAACAGCCATGTGTTTAATCTGGGCAGGCTCGGTCCCCTGTGTTCACTCCCAGTGAAAAATACAAAGCAGGAGAGAGTCGGTCTATCTGCCCGCTCAGCTCAGCACCCATGTAACTCTCTGGCACACATCACAGGACCTTCTCTAGGCACACAAATGGGGGTATTATTTCTTCACATGCTGACAAAAATAATCAAGAAAGGACAAGAGTAGCGGTACAATTTAAAATATCCTAAAATACATCTTTTGGCACCAAAGAACTTCCCTCCAATACTCTGACAATGAGCTCCTGCACTCTCTGATACAAAGAAAGCTAAAAACGACTTCAGTGATTTTCTGAGTGCAACATAGGGCTGATTAAATGGTTATAAAGGCCACACAGATGCTAGGAAGATACCTTTTCCTGAACTTGAATGCACGCTTCCTCAGAGAGCAACAAGAAGGCAGTTGTGAAAGAAAAATCGTGCATGTTGTCCTGGCCTGATGTCAATGAAAGAAAAACAGCAATAAAAGCATTTTGATTTATGTTCTGCCCAGCCAAGAAGTAATGCTTGCCTTTGGGAGAGTGGGACAGAGAGAAAGATTGGCTGAGAGTGATCACATGAACGTCACTGCAGTGCACTTCCCTCTCACCGATTTCACCAGGACTGTCACCCTACACCTCAAAGAGAGCAAGGCATTTCCCCACCTGAGCCTTCAAACAGATTTGCATTAATATCTCATTTCACCACTACAAAAATCTCCTCAGACTCCTAATGAAAGAGTGCTGTATTGCTGTTTGGGCTCACAGTCCATAGCGCAAGACCTGCAAGTAAAAAGGAGTTGGCTAGACCAATTTGCAAAAATTTGAACTTTTTGGATAAATCAGTACAAATACCTACAGGACTATTACAATTTCCCAAGCAATAGCTCTTGTCTACTGACCAGAAAGGAAATGTTTAGCTCCCTGCAGTGGGCCTGTTGATTTCAAAAGAACCTTAATAGCTCAATTCCTACAAAGCAAATACAGAGCCATCTCCAGGGGTCAGCTATGCTCTCCTCTTTTCTGAAATCTGGTAAGCAACATATGTCTGCAAATGCCACTTGCCAAAGGGTTTTGATATTCTGCACATTTGTGGGAATGTATACCCTGTTTCTTCCATGTTATGTGTGTCTTTTTGGTTCTGCAGGTTTCTTACAGGAAGTTTGTCCCTTTCAGCAAACTTGTGGGGCAGAACAGAGTAAATAACTTGAAATTTTTATTAAAGAAAGATGTTTTTTAGTGTTCATTTATGCAACATTATCAGTGGTTGAAAGTTTTACAACTGTAATATTTTCTCTTTACTAGACTCAGATATGATTCTATGCCAATGAGAAATAAAAAAAAAAAAAAAAAAAGATGACCAGAGGGAAAAGGTGAGCTTTTCCCTGCACCTCATCATTGTCCTTATCAAAAAAATTATTCAATCTGGACAACACAATTCAGCCTCAGTCAGGGAACTCTGCTATTCAAATATCCAAGTGCAATTTGCAACTCTAGTTATGAAAGGGGACATTATTTTCTTTATACATTTATCTCTACTTGTTCAAAGACACACTGATGAAGCAATTAAGGCAGACGCATTATTAAAGCTGGCGTAGAATTCACGGGCTCTGCTAAGAAGTTTGATATTTCAATGAGGTGTTTAAACATAAAAATGAGAAATATGTACTTAATACAAAAATATCACTTAATGCTGTAAAATCAGATTACTCATGACATTATCTGAAACAGTAAGAGAATTGTATATGCATTTTTCTGGCTGTGTGTTGTATGTTTTTCAATAGCTTCTTCTGCCGAGTTCCCATATGACATAGATTCCAAACTAGGAAATATTTAGGCACATGCCTAACTTTCAGGGAGAATAGTCTCATTGATTTAAACAGAGTTTAACCCTTATAAATGTCAGAATGATTGCCTGTTTGTGAGACTGGACCTCATGGGGTCCATTTTTAAAAAGATAAATGCATTACATATTTTTACTGCTGTTTCTGGGTTTGACATTACAGTTCTCTCCCTCCCTCTCCTGGTTGTTTTTATTGCCTTAGACAGAAATATCACGACACTCTGAGGCAAATAATGATTAATTTAATTACAAACTAACTAACTTATGACAAGACCCTCCAAGCACTTACCTCAAATCATGAGTGTTTCAAGATGCAATTGTAAATATTCTTTCTTTCCTCCTCTCACAGGAGATGTTGCAGACTTTTTTTTCTGTGTTTTGCATTAAAACTCTTTCCCTGTGCTCCAGGATCTTAAATAAAAACAAAACAAAAAAACCCACTCAGAATGAAAATGTCATTTCAAGTGACTGGTGGATGGCTCAGGGGAAATCCCTGACCTTTTTTCTATGTATATTTCATTATCTAAAGCAAGTGTGGTAACTTCCCCCAGCAGCAGCTCTTCTATGGGCTGAACTTTAAAAAAAACTCAAATAAAAAAACACCAAACACAACCCCCTCACACTCTTTTAGGCCACTCAAAACCATGCCATTTTTAAAATCTAGAAGATAGTACACTACAAAATATTGATTTAAAGCACAATCCAGTATATATCAGACTCCATAAATTTATGACAGAGAAAAAGGAAGAAAGCCCAGAATGTAAACCAGAAGAAAAATCATTATGTAAAGTATTCAAGTGCTACAGTTTTATTATTACTACCACTGTTATTATCACTAATAATACATATATGGCCAACTCCCTAAACCTTCACTGAGTTACTGTAGTATTTCTGTAGTAGCAGCATGGGGGAAGTAGTAGCCCTGCTGGAGAAGTAATGCAGCATTAGCACTACAAAACCCAGCCCAGCTGACGAGAGAGGAAGGAAGGGAGGAGGAGCGACAAAGCAAATGAGTAAGAGTAACTGGCAGGTCCCTAATACAATCAATTTTGATATTCTCCACCATCACCAAAAAAGGTCTGAAGGGTTTTGAATTTTCAGTAATTGCTGTTACCAGAGCACTGTCTCACCACCACCACCACCCCCCCGTTTCACCCCGCTTCCTCTCTCATACCTGCAGAGCAAGGCTTGGCCAGGAGCCAGCTGGGTACGTAAGAGTCCAAAGCAGGCTCTGTCAGCAAGAAAATCCCCTGGCTACAAGGAGCAAACGCTGCCAGTCAGTGCAGAGTTCACTTTCCTTCTGAGAGCATGGTCTTGCATTTGCATGGTCCCTCTGGATTACAGGCATCCCAGTTATTTCTCTACAAACAATTTTTAGGACCAACAACCACATTCATCTTTGCTCTGTAAAAAGCCTGAAAGGCAAACTGTTCCCAGGGTTACACCTGTAGCAATCCCCATTGAAGCCAATGAACTCGTACAACACAACAACAAGGAGGATTTGACCTTGCGTGCTTGTAAGCCAGACCACTTTGATTTTCTTCCTCAGCTAGGACAGACAGGCAGCCCGAATAACTTTTTCTCTTGCCTTTAATTAAGAAACAAAGACATTATCCACATGCTTTCTGTGGCTGAATATACTTCAGAAAATACAACTTTTCCAAAAGTGGTCAAAAATTCAAAAAGTACAGCTTTATACATCAGTTTATTCCCCTACATACCCTGGAGGAAAACAACCCAAAACTCCAAGCAGATCAACACACAAACAAGGGGGAAGGTGGGCTTCCCTTGACAGAGGCTGTGTATCTGTCACCATTCCCCAAAAACTGCTCATGGCACAAAAAAAGACAAAATACTCTGTTTAAATTTCTCTGCTCCCCTACTCTGTTGTGCTTATTCTTGCTTACGTGGTGTTATCTCTTTCTTCAAGGAGCCTGCTCGCATTCAGCACAAGTAAAGGCTGCAACAGCCAAGCCTAAAGACTTGCAGGAAGCAGACAAAGCCCTCTAAAGCTGTGACACAAATCCAGAGAAGGCTGGAAGTTCAAAGCGAAACGAGGACAGTTTGTCCATGACTTATGCCACCTAGAAACCATTCTTAATTTAAGAAAAAGTGTTAAAGGGATTATCTTACAGAGTGTCACCCTGCCGAATCAACTAGGTTCTGCCTCTCAATTTTTTCCCTGATTCATATACGAGATGGCTAGGGATTCTATTTTAAGATCAAAATCAGCATAAAATCCTCCTGTTCTCACTTACATACTTACATTTTTAATGCTCTGTTTAAAGAGTCAAAAAAGTTGTTTGATGGACAGATTCCCAGCTATCCTCCAGACTTTTCTGCGTGACCTATGGGCACATGCTATGTGACACTTCCTGAAGGGCTGAAATAGCTCTGAATGACACTTGAGCTCTTACAGTGTAACTGAAGTATTAGAGTTTGGCTCCTAAAGCACACTGTCACTTAACCCCAATTTCTCCGTGCCTCAGTTTCCCCTTCCTTTACAACAAAGATAACAGTATTTTCCCATCTCAGAAGGCTGATGCAAGGAACACAACATCCATGCTGATTTACTGGGTAATATGGGCAAAGTTATAGATGCATCAGGATGAATCTTCACATACACAGAAAAAGACCAAAATGAGGAGTGAGTCATCAGCCTGTCCCTCTGAAACTGTTTTGCTGGACAGTCATTCAGTATACAACTCGCTTCTCCAGGGTGCTCCCAGAAAGCGTGGGGGACACTGAATGGATTCACTGTAGTCACACAACAGCTTTACAGCTGCTGAAAAAAGGCCTATTATAGGCCTGCATTTTACTATCTTGAGTAGCATACATAAAGTTGCTGTACAGCTTCCATTACCCATCTGATCCTTTCAGAAACAGGAGAAACAAATCAGGGCTTGTCAAAAGAAAATAGATTTAACTGTGATGGAGGAAATGTCTGGTTTTCAAAAAAAAGTAACAATTTATATAGCAGATGATAAAACACTAAAAATTCAATGTAACAAAAATACTTTAATTCATTCTGCCTTCCCTTTTTTGCTATGTCATAATACTATAAGCCAACTTCAAGCTCCACCATCAGAAAGAAGCAGCAGACCTCCCATACACGTGTGCTCTTCCTGCAGTCAGTCTGCTCATGGTTTGCACCTCTACACATTGATATTTGCTCAGTAACTGAAATGGTATCAAAACCCACAGTGAACTCTTAACACATAACTATTGGGTCACACATACGAGGACTCACTCGACAGTCAGATAATGCTGGACTTTGCCAAACATGTGAGTAGATTTGACAGTCTTTTCTGAATGTCTTGATTTTTCTCTGTAGTGTCTGCCGAGTTAGGGAGGAAGGACAGTCCTGAATTAGGCACATTCCTCCCAGCATTCAAATACTCCACTCTCCCCCTTCTGGAGAAATGAATGCAGCTTCAAACAAATTAAAGGAGTATTATGTCAGCTCTTTCATTTTTCCTGGTGCACTAAATGAGGCAGTGCTCGGCTTCTCTAGCCCCCAGCAGAGGCAAATGAAGGCTCGTTCTGAGGTAAAACTCCTCCTTTCTCCTCCCATACACAAAGCATTGACCCTGCCAGCTGCAAAGAAGCTGAATTCAACCAGGGCCATTCAGCAGCCTATCACACCTGCAGCATGTTGTACTGCTAACCCCCAAGAATTTAATGATGGTCAATCAGCACTCATCTCCCCAAAATGTAGTACTTCTCTCAAAAGCAGTGAGATTGGACAAAAATGACAGGGTCTTTTTTTCTACCTTCTGGCTTCAGAGTCACATGAATGCAACAGGTGCTGTGCTGCTCTGCACTCAGAAGGCAGAAATATTTTGCTTTTCACTGAAAGCTGAGACAGGCACCACCGCTTGCTTTGGCTGCTTGGAATCTTAAGAAAACATCAAATATCAAGAGAGTAGCAGCCTGATAAAATGCCAGCAGTGGCATTTTTCCCCAGCCTTCCTTCATTTCACAGTGGTGCCTCTCTCAAAAGGCCAATGGAGCTGAACGGACTGAGACGATTTTCCATTCTAGGTAACTTGCACGTTTGCTATGTTAGCATGACTTGACTCTGATCAAAACTGATGAAAAACCACAGCAGTGGAAACAAAGACTCAAGTGAAGAGAGAAATGAAACCCCAGGACAACCTACAGAGAAAGACTCAGCTCTTATTTTTGGATTTGGGCAAGCTTGCCTACCTCAAAGCCTGGGCAGCAGACAGGACTGCCAGCCTTCCTTGCCATTCTCAGGGTAAACAGTTCTGGGGTGGGTCTGGGCAAAACCACTGTGGTACTTATTGCATGTGACAGGACAGAGCCAAGGGCAGTTAATAATAAAGTGGATTCCCAAAATACGATTCCATTTTGGGATTAGCTATGAGGGCAGAGATATGGCATCACTAAGCTCTCTGCACACCACTTTTCCCCAGATTTCACAGGAACAGGCCTACTGCCCTCCCTTGCTTCTGCTGAAGATCTATCAGGCTCAGGCACATGTTCCTACATGGTATTTACTCTTTCTCTTGCCTTCTGCTCGTAAGCACAAACACCATAAACTCCGCTCTTTCCTTAACAGCTGAGAGTGACTTTATTGCATGATTTTTGGAGCAAGGACTACCAGCCCACGTTCACTGCTCCCATGTCCTAATGCCACCTGTTGATTACTACAAGCTGACACAGAGACATGCTCTCCCACTTACCCAGAGGGGTGTCATATCTTTCCAAATCATAAACCCTCCAGCCTCACCAGACACTGACCTCAGGCTCTGCCTGGTACCCTCTTAAGTGCCTCCTTATCCCAGCACCTTAGCACAGCATGAAGGTCTGACAGACACGGACTGCATCACAAGTCAATGGCTTCATCCCATGGCAGGCGGCCCTGCCATACAACTGCCTGCACCAAGGAGCAGCCCCCCCGGCTCACAACCCCTGAAAACCAGGAGTACCAGTGGATGAAGAGCTGAATACTCATGGCATGATTTTCAATGTCCACATACATTCTGGGTTCTTCAAATGAAGAAAAATTCTCTAGAAAAACAATGGAAATTATATGTTGTTTGGGACAGATGAGTCTGGTACCTTCTTCCTATTGCCTTCTGCTTTACTTACTCATCTCACCTACCTTCTAGCTATATGAGGTTGGTTTTTGAGATCTAGTTGTTCGCTGCTATATAGAAAGACCTGAACAATCAATATTTCTTATACATTTATGTATCTCCAATGACACAGAGTACAGGACACCTCAGAAGAAACCTGTGGTGACCTTTGTTGCAGGAAACTTTGGAGGCCTGACTATAAGCTGTTTTTAGAACAGAAATTTGACTAAGCTACAACCAGCTCAGCACCACAGTAGTTTGGTCTTACTTTTTGAGAGTAGCAGGACTATGCCAGCAGCTTGGCAACTAAAATCTTCCAGGCAGAGGAAGAAATGTTGTCCTCTGCCTGGATTCAGTGAGTTGTTTGGCTACAAAAATTGGTTGGTTTTTGTAGTCAAACCTACTCTTTTAATCAAGAAGAGACAGGACATTGAGAAAGATAAAGTTTTCAGTAAATCTACTTGTCCAAACTTGTATTTTCTTTAAAAAAAATCCCAAACATTGTACAACTACTTCTATCATCTCTACTTCTTCTTTTTCTTCAGCACAAAGTGTAACAACAGTATTTTAGCAAATACCAGGTTTGGTCGTAGGCTCTCCGGGCTGCCAACTGTCAGATCCAGAAAGAAGGACTGTCACATCTGCCAGACTGGCTCTCACAGCTACTCCTTCAGAGAACATCATATATTTTCCCAAGTCATGCTAGCAATAATATGACATTTCACCTTCTCTGCCTCAGGACACATCAAAAAGAACCTATACACCTTTAAATAAAGGATGCCCAGCCAGTGTCTTATGATGACCGACAGCCTCAGTTCAGAGCAGTATCTAAGCACCCTTTTTAATTTAAGAGTGTCAGCACTATCCCCATGTGAGCACACACTCACATCAGTAGGTCAAGTACAAACCGCTAGACATGGGTCATTACTGGTTAAGCATCTAACGTGCACTCGGCATTGTATAAGTTCCTTAAAGGAGATATGATCCTTCTTTCAGTAGAAGATCTCTTCTTTCTAACTTCTCAAGACAGCCTTCCTTCTCAGAGGCCTACTCACGTCAACCTTCCCTTTTCAGTAATAATTACAAAGAAAAGGGAAGAAAGAATACTAAGAAGGAAAAATGATTAAATGAGTTTTACTAACTGTTATAACGATCAGATAACTGAAATACATCTTTCTTTCCATGCTTTCATCACACTACGTCCCTATAGGGCAAAGATAGATACCCTCTGCTTTTGTTAGATCAGGCATGCAGCTTTTGAAGCTACTCTCCAGATAATCTATCCAACCTGGGTTTTTGGTTGCATTGTGAGGTGGTCCTGGATTCCGTGAACAAAACCCAGTTCTTGGGAGGAACTGAACTGGAAGCATCATGTTCCCCAGAGCAGGCAGCCAGCAGCACCAGACTGCTCAGAAGAAAAAGCAACCCTGAGACATGCCTGGTGTGAACCTCAGGATCCCAGAAGCTTTTACAGATAATATCTCCAGTCAGTCCACACTACTTACTAATGTAGGCATAATCATAAAACCCAAATATTCTGTTGTCGTTCATCTTTATGCCACCAAATAAGAAGATATTATTATTTTCTGTTATAATAATGGAATAGTGTAATACTGACAGCAGCAAGAGCATCTTGAAGTGAACAATATAAAGAATAGATCAAAGTAGTTTCAACTACAATAACTAACTTAATTTCTGTAGTTTTACAATAAGTTCTTCCATTCTTTAAAATATTTTCTCTTCGTCCTGCACCAAAATAGTAAAGAACAATAACAGAACAGAAAAAGTAAAACAAATCTTGCAACAAAATAGTAAAGAATTATTATGGAAGTTAAAAAGTAAAACAAACTAGATGACCAAAAAAAAAGTACTACCTAAATCTCATAAAAATAATAAACTTTAGGCATGATAATAAACTTTAGGCACTAGTTGTAAAAGCACCTAGCAGAAAATTTTAGGCAGCAGTGCTTTTTTAAAGTGACTATATTCTCATCTGAGCTTATGTCAAATGTCCTCTGGTATTTTTTACTCACAGTCAATCTTATGTTCTCTTTCAAAATGTCATTAAATAGACCCTCAAAATCTTGAAATTTATCATAACTAATTCAATTAATAAGGCAGTCATCACACTTTCAGTGCATGCAAGGCTAAGAATCCTCTGACATGATGACTAGCTTTCTCAGTTTCTTTTTGTCCCCTGTTAAAAAGTACCTATTACAAAGTCTGTGGAGATATGCAGGCCACATGGAGGTCTGCAGGCCACTGGCTAAAAGCCACCTGTCTACACAATCCACCATATTTGTTGAAAACATTATCAGGAAAGAGAAAAGGATCTTGTCCTCATAAGCTGTTAGTTCCTAGCAGTAACAAGAGCATAACAGCGTAGAGTTTCACTGGAAGATACTAAGAAACACCTTGTGATGGAAACCTCCTTTCACTCCTGGTGCAGGAAACCAACTGAACCTCACTGATCCACTTGCTTAACTTTCCTTAAACAGTTCCGGACCTTGCAGCAAATTTGTGAGCAAGAGCAACGCTGTGCTGAGGCCCTGGTTGAGGCAAAGTGAAATGCTCTCCTAGTACTCAAATACTTCTTGAAAGCTTCTTTCTTCCTTCACATGCCTTTCACACAGGAGACAGGTCTGAGCTTGGAAGCCCAAGCATGGAGGAAGTATGTGTAAAATCCACAGTCTCACTTCACCACCACTGTCCATTTTCATGACTGAAAGAGGCAGTGTTAGTAGGGGAAGCTGTGCCCTGTCATGACTGCTACCATGTCCTCTCCCTTCAAAGCATTGTGTATTGTGGTGGGGAAAAAAGTGGTTTTCCCCCTGGAGTTAAAAGAATGGTAACCCCCAAGGGGGTGGTTTCTCTCTTGGTGTTGACCCAATCAGTGCCTCTACAAAATTTAAACATATCACACCAGACTGGAAAAGAAGGGATGATGAGGTAGTTGTTGGAGAGAAGTGGTCATGTTTTAGGCCATGAGGGAAGAAGAGCCAGGAGCCCCGCTGGGGGCTGGGCCCCCCCAGCCCCCAGCTGGGGGCTGCAGGAACTTGGAACAGTGTTAGACTGGGCCAAGCATCTGTAGCTAAGAGCTGGGGGAAGTTTCCCTGCTGTGAGTGGACAGCCAGAGATAATGAAAGCGGTGGCAGAGCAGCAGTGAACGGAGAACTGTGGCAGAAAGCCAAGAAGATAAGAAACAAGCAGCAAAGATGGCATGCAGCTAAGCAAAGAGACATAGAGAGGTCTGATGGAGAAAGAGAGAGAGGACTAAGCTCAACAAAGACAGTTTTGGGGTAAGAAGTGAATCAACTCTCCCCAGAACCCCTTAGAGACCCCTTCTAGGAGGACGAGGTGGACTCCTACTGGATGGAAGTCCTGAAATGCAGCATGCAGCAGAGAAAGAGGAGCTGAAAAGCTCATAGACATCCTGGAAGCTGGACCGGGACGGCTGGACGGAATGCGGGGGAAGTGGCCTTGTCCGCCCCCGCTGCTGCCACACTGGCAGTTTTGAGACAGAGCAGAGGAGCTCTGATAGAACACTTAGGGCAAAGACTAAACTGAAAGCTGCCCTAAACGTTCTGACTCAGGGAGTAAATCCCCTGAAGAAGGGACTGTCACAAAGACCCCTGCACTTCGTGATATGACGTGGTGAGGCAAGCTTTGTCCCTGCTTCACAGTCCACAGGACAGAGACCTTCATTTGGAGCCGAAGGGCTGAGAGAGGTGAGAGAAGACCCCCTTGTGTGTAAGGGAGAGAGATCCAGCTACAACAATCGAGCTATGACTGCTGCATTGAAGAGTGAGACACTGCTGCCCTAAACGTGGAAAGGATCTTTCCTTCTTCCCTTCTGGACTTTTATTGGAGGGAGAGGAGATTTGATCCAATGTAAATACTGCTTTATCATAGGAGAGATAGTTAAGATTGTGTATATAATGTATTATAATATTTATTTGTGTAATAATTGTAATATAATTCCCTTCCCCCCCTATTGAGTCTTGTGTTGTGTCTGGAAAACCCCTCTCACACTGGGGTGAGTTGTGGGAGGGGGGCTTGGACTTGGGAATTGGATTTTTGGGAGTCTCAAACCACCACATGTATCCATATTAGTTTCCTTCAAAGATAAATGTTTCTATATATTAAACCAGCCAGAGACACTGTTTCTAATATGGTTAATTTTTAACAAAGAGCAGAGCAGCTTTGTGCCTTACTCCTCATCTTGCTTTTTTCAAGAGCAGTCTGAGAAAGTTTGGGACATTTAATAACTGTGTGTTTAAACCATATTCAGTAGTGACTCTATGCACAGGACAGAAAAGGTGAGAGGTTGGGCTCTAACCTCCCAGCTCAGCTGCGCAGGCCAGTGCTGTGTTACATCACCCATATAGCCCTGGTCACAGCGCTCTGTCCCTCTGCCTCAGGCTCCATTTGTCTCCCACAGAACATGTGAAAAAAGAATGACGGTGCTGTTGATTTAGAGGAAAGCTGGAAACTTAAAATACAACATTTACTAAATAAAACGTGGGAGAATTAAAAGGATTTAAGATATTCTCCCTCCTTAAAAGATCAAGCAATCCCACAAGCAGTGGAGTCCGTGAAGGCTGGTTTCTTGTGGCTTTGCCTCTCATGGGCACGTGACCCCATGCACAGTAAGACACATGTTCTGAGGAAAGCTAGCCCTGTGCTGGGAGCACTAGCAACGGCTCTCACACCAGTGCACTCTTGTATTTGCGATAACACAAGCAAGCCTTTCCTTCAGAAAGGTCACCAATTTCTGCCATTGTCCTATACCCAACTGATTGTTTCATCAAACTGCTAGAGCTCAAGGACTTTGTGATCTCAACCTGTCTTTTAAATTTAGCTGGAGGTGCCCAGTGGATTCCAGCCTCATTGCAGAGACTCAGAGAGACAGCAAGACAGTGTTACTCCAGAAAGAAAACAAACTAAAATATCCATCTTGGCCCATGAAAAATGACGATGAATTGGTAAGAATGGTAAACAAATGGATCTGATGTTAAAACTTAGAATTGCAGTGTCAGTTCTGCAAGATTCATCAGGTACAAAACCAGGCATAGCCTTGCCCAGGGAGGTTTATTTTACTTATGCTGGTTTGAAACACAGCTTTCCTTTTACTTACTGCGAATTGCATTTATGAACAATATTAAATCTATCTTCTGGGGAATTAAATTGCAATCTTTCCTCTGTTCCATTTCTTTAACACATTCAGTTTACTACTGTAACTTATTTGTGATTTACTAAATTGCAATTACAGAAAATAGGACAACATTTTGTTCCTATGCAAGACAGGAAAAGTGCATCTGTAGATTTTGGTACAGATAACAGATTCAAATCTGCTTCAGATGACAGAGGACAAGTAGGTGTCTGGGGTTTTGGGGGAGAGGTGAGATAGACAAAGGGTTTTTCCCCTGGAGGATCAAAACAAAGTATTTTTTCCTTAACATGATTCATAATATAAGACAGATAATGACATCTTCAGGAAGAAAAATAAGTTTATGGAACATTCACAGTGTTGCATATGGCTACATATGCCTTATTAATTTTGGTGAACAGACTTCGTAAGCAGAAAAAAATTACTTACAGTCTAATTTAGTTTGGATATTGTATCTCTTTACATACATACACATGTACTAATAAGGGCTGCAGTGCAGTCTAATATCTCCAGCATTTATTTAGACCGAGGACAAAACTGCTTTCAACCCGCAAATATTCATCATGACAAAGCTAGCACTTAAGAGTTTTGTTTTCCGGCATCAACCTGCGTCAATTTTAACATTATACTGTCTCTGCCACCATTCCTTGATCTTACATCTAGGGTTTCTCTTTTATAGTTAGTAACTACACCACTACATAACTTTCCTATCACCCCAGTCCTGGAGAAAATGAAAGCAACCCTTCAGCCAGTCTCTGCAGGATGACTAACATTTGCAAGGAAACCAACTGCTCAATTTTCTTTCAAATTAGCAAAATAGACAACATTTTGCTTTCAGTAACTGGTAATATTACTAAAAAAGCCAGTAATTATTACATAATTGCTTTAAAAATCTACAAACACACCTCTTTGTACTAGTCCCCTGACTCATTTTTTATGCTAAAATATACATGCCTCGACATATAGGTATATATTTAAATGTAATCTACACTACATTAATCAATTTAAGGCTTATAGAAAAAATCATGAGATTTTGAAAGTCAGCAAGGACCATTTTGTTCCTTTAGGGTTATGCTAACCATATGACATATGACAATTTCAGCTTAGAATCCCCTCCACAGTGGCAATCATCCTTCCATTTCATGCAAGTGAGAAAACTTGCATGAAATGCAAGCTCAGAAATTTGCTGCGTAGTATTTTCAAAAGGACATCCAAACTCTACAGAAATATTTCATCTACCTATGAATGTACTATTTTCCTAGGCCTTTTCACGGAGAATCTTCTCATTATTATTAAAAACAAACTGTTCTTCATTGAGAAAGAGTGAACTGTTTCCCCTGTTCTCCCAAGTTCCAGCGAGCAGGATTTTCCACAAGCATTGACACATTTGTACTATAGAAAAATGTTTCATTAAAAAAAAAAAAAAATCCTTCACTCTCATTTGAGTATTTTTTCAGGACTGTTTTCCACATATGTTAAAAACTTTCTTAAATTAACAGTTGCTATTTAAAATCCATGTCTTTGAAAAATAACAGCAGCTGATCAGCACACAAAACCATAATATTTTCATTTGTTGCATCTTTTTGGAGCATTGAAGATTATTGGCATACATGAACAAATGGACATGCATTCCCTCCACTTCATATCCCACCGACATCATGAGCCACCCGCCAGAAGCAGGAAAAGACCTGTGATTTGGGGGTCATCCTGTATCATATGGTTTTGAAGCAAACTCTCCAGAATGAGCCAAGGAGACTTGTTCAAGTCCCAAAACATTTAGGTGAATAACTTTAGGGGCTCCAGAAAGTGAGCAGGACTACTCCAATTTGCAAGTTAAACGCCCACCTAGCCAGAATTGTAATCCAAGCCAGTCAGTGGTACCGCTGTTAACTGTCTGGAGCAGTTGAACTTGTTCCCTCTGCTCCCCCAGCTTTTCCCTTCCTTTTATTTCCAGAAGCAAGATGAAGGGTATTTGTACTAATCACCCATTAGTCATAGGAGTCTGAAAGGTAAACTGACACATCCAGTCGTTTTTACTGTTTCCAGTATTTACAGTATTATTTCTCCAGGACTGTGAAGCAGCTGCCAGTGATTACTAGAATCTGGCACATAGAAGTTCACGTATATGATAAAACATGATCAAACAATATGCACCTCATTAAAGGAAGTTTGTAACTCTGTTCCCTGCCCTAATACTTTGTTTTTATCTCCTGGAAATATTTACCACATACCTGATTAGACTGAGCTGCTTATGTAGTTTGAAAATACAAATTATGCCATCAGTCATTTGTTGTATGACAGTAAACTTGCAATTATACAACTCTGCGAGCTCATGCAGAGCACCAAGGCAGACACAACCCAGCCCCAAGTGTCAGTACAGTACAACTAGGCTACCCAGTCTTTATTGATCTTTGAAGAAAACTTGGGCAATAAAACAGCCTACACTCTGAAGAACAAAGCTTGGACCGGCTCTGACCCTGAGCCAGAGTAAGCAGAGTCATGTTTTTCCAGTTCACCTCTGCAGGCAAGGTGAGAGGGAAGCGCTTGCAGAGGAAGGATTGGCTGGCACACTTTCCTAGATGTATAACAACCCTATCAAAGACTCATTTCTCAGAGTTGGACGTTTATGCCAAGAATTTAATGGACCTCAATCCTATGTCAAAACCTACTGACATTCTTTCTTCTCCCTCTCCTCCAGTTTTCTTCTGAGTTTTTATGGTCCTCCATGTGAAGATTCAGTCCTTTGCATGTGTGCAGAACTTTACATCCAGGGAGTCACCTGTGGCTTCCAGGAGAAGGATCCAACTCTTTTGGACTGTGATGGCTCAACAGAATATGCTCTACAGCCACCTGGATTGACAGCTAGCTTAAGGACTTTGAGAAATCTACCCTTCGATTTTTATATTCATCCTCCTTTCTACGTGTCCTAGCACACTTAGAATAAAGCCTCTCCCTACACAAAACTGGCAATAATATTTATGGTGAACTAGCAAGTCAAAAAGTAAGAAATTATAGTGTATGTACAAAATTCATGCTGCTGTATTTATTTCCCCTCTCATGTATCTATCATAGCACAATTAAACTCCCCCAACGCTAAACAGCTGGTTTCCTCTCTGTTGATGTGATACACTATCTTGATTCACAGGATACTGGATTCGCCCAAGGTTGCAACTCATTCAGAAAGCCAGCACAAATGCCATGTCCCATTTAAAATCCAAATGAGGCTTTAAAACATCAGCCTAAATCTACATAAGCCTCATCCCTGACTCCTTCAGAGCAGAGAGCATCATCCGAGCAAGCCTTTCTGCCCTCGGAAGGCCCAACCTAACTGGTCAGTATGAGTGGCATGACACAGGTAGCCACAGAGGACTGCTCTCTGCATCTCCTTGAGACGTAGAAGGGAACAGCGCTTGGTCCCGCACAGATCTGCACAGCACCAGCGATCTATTTATACAGCTCTAGCAGGCTGAAACTCTGCATAGAAACTGCAGCCATCTCTTCAGCTTTCAAACTGAAGAGGGGTGGATGTCTCTAACTCTGATTTCCATGGTGTTCCCTGCAAAAATGACAATCATTTTAATTTAGCGTGGGGGAGAGCTGCTGGCATGTTTTGTACGTCTTTCCCTACACCAGCTTCAAGATTCTTACATCTCAAGGATTATCAGCTTTGTCACTGGGTTTTAGATTCCACATCTGTGATTTATAATATGGCCACCCAAATTAAATTGAGGGTAACACTTCCCCTCTATGTTCACCTAATCAGTAGGCACTGCAACTTTCTTTTTCTTTCCTTAAACAGTAATAAAACAACCCTCCGAAAAAAGTAATTTAGAGTCATACTATACCCAACTGTCATTTGTAAGACTTTACTGTATCATTAGTCAGAGCTTCGGGTGACAATATAACCCACAAGACTGAAACTTGAGTGGCTTACACATGTCATCAGAGCCTTAGATAAAAATGCCACTTTAGAAAGTGGGAGTATTTAATTTTTTATAATACTTTTGTACTAGTATAAAGCATTCACTTAATTTAAATCAGTGACTTCTTTTCTTAAGGTATTTGTATCTGTTTGATCTTTTCCAAATATCTAGCTCTTTTTTTCAGATCTAATAATGCTGAATATTTCGAAGACAATTTGGTAACGCTTATTAATTAGAATTTCTACAAACCTTTAGGATTTGGGTTTGGTGAGGGTTGTTGGTTTGGGCTTTTTTGCGTTTTTGTTTTGCTTTTTATTTTTCCTCCAAACTAGAGAATAGCATTGCAAATGCAAAATTGCAAATCCCCTTCCCCAAACACCAAGTGGCAGATTTTTGAAGTGGCAGTTAGTTATGTCTCATAACTTCTGCCTGGTATAATGACTAGGTTTGCATGAACACATATCCACAGGCTAGAAAACACCACGAGCCAAATTCTCAGCTACTGTAGAAAGGCTAAACCGAAATGAAAACTGGCTGTGAAAGAATGCTGTGGCTCAAATTCATCACAGCCATCACTGTGGACGTTATAACTACTTACACAGTACTAAGAATTACATATCAGAACTTCATTATTGACTTTCCTAGTATTGAAAATGCTTATAAAAATGGAAGCAAACAAAAAATGGAAGCAAAACACATTAAGAAAAAAAAGTCACTGCAATGAAATCTGGAAGAATCACTTAATTTTATGGCAATTTTCCATTAGCTCATATTGCTCCACGGCAGCTTCACTGTATTCATGGAAATGTGCATGGGCATGCATTCACACATATGCACACACAATTTTGGGAAGTGGAGGGCAAAGAAAGAAATAGATTTGATGAACAACCAAAGAAGTAGAAATTAAAGAACTGATTCAGTAGACCAATAAAGCACATGATTCATTTCCGTTATCTTCAGTGGAGCTTGACTACAGTTACAGTGCTTTGATGAATGAGGGTCCCAAAAACACAGTGCTTCTCAATCCATTTATCTGATCATGGCTTTACGTGAGGCAAAACATTTGAAAGGGACTAAAGGTAAGGAAACAATCCGGTTTAGCAAATAAAGGTTTGTAGGAATTCTTCTGGTTAGGAAAAAAATAAGAGTGGCTTCCTAAATGTTCATCACCTCTAGTAGTTTTTGAATAATTCAATGGTCTTTCTGGCAGCTTCATAAAGCTGTACGTAATCCGCACAAGAAGTTCTACAATGTCTCAGCATTTCCCAGGGACTTGGAGCAGTAGGATAGCCTTGCAACACAAGCAGAGATTAATCATTTTCTAATGCACAGTAATAAATAATGTATCCCCCATAGTACATAAATTAAAGCTGTAATTCCATCCCCATACTGTGATGACACCAGAAGCCCAAGATGGAATTTCAGCCTCATTATGAATAGTCAGGATACACATTATTCCTAAAATTATGTTCTGAGAGTTGATGATGAACTGAGAAGGCATTACCAAAAAAAGAAGGATGTGTAATTACAAGCAGAAAGCAAAACTATTAAGTCAGATATTGTTTGCAGAACTTCCTAAAATAAGCGGCAAATCTCATCCCTCAAAAGCCCACTCAGCGTATTTGTAGCAAGGCAAGCAAAGATCACTACTACTGTCAAAAAACTGAAAGTTGTTCTACTACCACAGGGCAATGCCTTCATCACAGCGAACAGTAAGAAACTACACGTTGAAAATCAGGTTTATACGTTACACAGTCCTTAAAATGCTGAATATAAGTCCTCCTACAACCACACACAGTATTTAATTCAGAAGTCACACAAGTATTGTACAGGTGCATGACAGGCATAAAATATCAGGATAAAGTCACAGTATGTCTCAAAACCACATTCCTATCTGAGAAGAAAGCTATTGAGAAAAGCAAAATACTCATGACAAGAAGTATACATATTCTGGTGAATATATATATATACACAGTTTACACACTGTAAAGGATCTAAAAAATTTTCATTAAGAACATGGTCCTAATATTCTTCTTGCAGATAACTTCAAGAAATCTTACAAAGACTCTAAAGACATTTTACAAGTCTAACAACAAGCATTTTGATGGAAATAAAGTTAGAAGTATGAAGACTGAGAGCCAAAACAATCATGTATCTAGAGTTAACTGCTATATTCACCCTGACTTTTGTTACCAATTCCCATGATTTTTTGCAAATCCCACAAGATTTCAAGGAGGTCTGGAGCCAGCTGTCTTTCAGAGACAAGAAGAAAATAACTTTCTGACCATCTTCCACAAACAAGGCATGAAACTTTACAGGATCACCCATGGCCTGGAGTGGTTCCATGTTCTGAACTTTTTTGCACAGTATTATTCACAGATTTATCTCCCCTCCCTGTCACCACATTCTTGATAATGTGAGACTCCTAAGTCACGCTCACTCTCTTGTGCTTTCTCTCCCCCTTCCCTAAGGTTTCTAGCTTACAGAGCTGTAAAGAGAAGTAAAGAAGGGGAAATCTGGAGATTATGACAAAAAGTCAAATAAACTGGTGCAGGAAGTTGATATTTTTAAAAGCTGAAAATCTTTAAGCCTAGAGCAACTGTTTTTGAATATCTGATGTTTTCCCACACGCCACTGCATTATTTGTTCCTTGCCTCCCAACTCTTCCTCTTTCCACTTCCCCTTTTTATAAAGTCTTCAAACTTGAACACCTGAACTTATATTTTCTACACTCATATTTGAGCACCTTAACAATAATGGTCTCATATTCAAGGGGCCACTCATCTGGAGAAGCCTACTGATTTTTCTGTTCTCTTTTAATCAATCATTCTGATAACCAGTAAAACTTAAAATCTAAATATAACTATTTATGTGCCTACATTTACATTTAAGGACACATGTTTTCCAAGAACCAGGCCTTTCATGACTATTCAGACAACAAAAAGTACCAAAAATAATGAGAAAAGGACAATGAAAGCAAGACAATCAATGTCTAAAGCTCCTTGCCTCCAAGGTATCTCCACAAGAAGCATTTCATCACCTCTAAATAGCAACCTGAAACACTCAAGAGATTTACGTAAGTCATGAGTCAAGAACTAAAGCAGTGAGTGTCAAAACATTCAAAGACACAGTACCCTCTGCTCCTAGTAGTAAAGGAGTACTGAGAATATGCAAAGTAGATCCTTGCACGGACAAAAATCTCAAGAGATCGATGAATGGTTTGGGTTGGAAGGGACATCTAAAGATCTATGCCAACCCCTCCCCTGCTATGTGCATAGACATCTTTCACTGGATTATGTTGCTGAAAGCCAACCATTCAAAAATCATCCATGCAAACTAAGTTACATGCTTCAGCAACAGTAGTACGCTACCAGAAAACCTTCAACCTGGTGTGATCTTGGAGGCTTATTATGTCTCAAATAACAATATAAGCTCCCACAGAAGTGTTAACATAATGCCCAAAGCATGCATAAATCTGTTTTTTACAGGGGACTCAGAGAAAGAAATGGCTTTCTATGGGATCTCTTAGCTAGTAGGTTATGTTGCTTATGAAATATTGTTAATGTGGCATGGCAATCCAACACAGAGACTAAAAGGTGACCCTGTAAATAAATGCCAGCTGCAAAATAAAATACCTATCCTGAATAAACACAGTGATATTGATAATGTAAACAAAATGCTGAGAAGAGATAAATCCCCAATGAAAAATGAAAGAAGGAAAAAACCCCTAGAAGTAAGCAAGAGGGAATGTGAGACGGAAGGGCACATGGCAAACTTAGGTTATTAGAACTCTGACCGATGCAGGTTCTTCCCATTCTCATCACCACACCATCTGTGCTTAAGTATAAAAGGGTTACCTATCATGTTTGCTTTCCTTGTGCAAATATCATTTTCACTTTTATAAATTCTGAGGACTATATGACTTATTAATTAAGAAATTAATCTAAAATGTTGCCTATATAATGCACATCATATTGATTCACAATCTCACTGCACTGGTCACGCAAACACATATTAGAAATTTTTGTTCAGAACATTTTTCTCCTTTCTGGGAATTACAGCACTTCCACTCTAAATTTAAAGGCATTTGTACACTAAAGTCTGAGCACTAGTCTGTTAATTGGTTTTCTTTCCTTGGTCATTAGATCAACACACAAGATGCATGGGTGAGGACTCAGTAACAGTGAAAATTTCAGTGCTTGCAACCCAAGGAGAGGAGTAGGACTTCAGAACAGTGTAATTAAAAGAACTAAGAAAAAGCACAGTTGAAAGAGTCCCTATTTCTGACACAGCACATCTCAGAAGAAACAGCAGCACTTGTCACAATAAAGCATGTGGCTAAGACTTCCCCCCAAACACCATAACCAGAGATGTGGACTTTTCATCATAGAGAATTCCAATTTTGCTACTGGTAAAAAGGAAGGAGACAGGTGGCCCTCAGGACAACTGGCCTCTAGAGCAGATAGACAGAGACAGAGAGCTGAATAGCCCTCCTGTATTCCAGGAGGATGTAGTTAGCGACTTACTGAGCCAGCTGGATCCTAACAAGTCTATGGGACCAGTCGGGATCCATCCCAGGGTGATGAGGGAGCTGGCAGAAGAGCTTGCCAAACCACTCTCCATCATCTTCCAACAGTCCTGGCTCTCTGGGAAGGTCCCAGATGATTGGAGGTTGGCGAATGTCACCCCAATCCACAAAAAAGGCTGCAAGCAGGACCCTGGCAACTACAGGCCTGTCAGCCTGACCTCAGTGCCTGGCAGGGTTATGGAGCAGATCATCCTGAATGCAATCACATAGCACCTTCAGGATGGACAAGGGATTAGACCCAGCCAGCATGGGTTTAGGAGGGGCAGGTCCTGTCTGACCAACCTGATCTCCTTTTACGATCAGGTGACCCACCTGGTGGATGAGGGGAAGGCTGTGGATGTGGTCTATCTAGACTTCAGCAAGGCCTTTGACACTGTCTCCCATAATATACTCCTGGAAAAGCTGGTAGCCCATGGCTTGGACAAGTGTACCCTCTCCTGGATTAGGAGCTGGCTGGAGGGTCGGGCCCAGAGAGTGCTGGTGAATGGAGCTGCATCCAGCTGGCGGCCGGTCACCAGTGGTGTTCCCCAGGGGTCTGTGTTGGGTCCAGTCCTGTTTAATATCTTTATTGATGATTTAGATGAGGGGATTGAGTCCATCATCAGCAAATTTGCTGATGACACCAAACTGGGAGGGAGTGTCGACCTGCTGGAAGGCAGGAGGGCTCTGCAGAGGGATCTGGATAGACTTGAGAGATGGGCTGATTCCAATGGGATGAAGTTCAATAAAGCCAAGTGCCGGGTCCTGCACTTTGGCCACAACAACCCCCTGCAGCGCTACAGGCTGGGCACAGAGTGGCTGGAAAGCAGCCAGGCAGAAAGGGACCTGGGGGTACTAATTGACAGGAAGCTCAACATGAGCCAACAGTGTGCCCAGGTGGCCAAGAAGGCCAATGGGATCTTGTCCTGTATCAAAAATAGCGTGGCCAGCAGGAGCAGGGAAGTGATCCTTCCCCTGTACTCTGCGTTGGTGAGGCCACACCTTGAGTATTGTGTTCAGTTCTGGGCCCCTCAGTTCAGAAAGGATATTGAGGTGCTGGAGCGGGTCCAGAGAAGAGCAACAAGGCTGGTGAAGGGACTGGAGCATAAGTCCTATGGGGAGAGGCTGAGGGAGCTGGGGTTGTTTAGCCTGGAGAAGAGGAGGCTCAGAGGTGACCTCATCACCGTCTATAACTACCTGAAGGGAAGTTCTAGCCAGGTGGGGGTTGGTCTCTTCTCTCAGGCACTCAGCAATAGGACAAGGGGGCACGGGCTTAAGCTCCGCCAGGGGAAATTTAAGTTGGATATCAGGAGAAAATTCTTTACAGAGAGAGTAATCAGGCATTGGAATGGGCTGCCCAGAGAGGTGGTGGATTCACCACCTGGAGATTTTTAAACGCAGATTGGACGTGGCACTGAGTGCCATGATCTAGTAAATGGACTGGATTTGGACCAAGGGTTGGACTCGATGATCTCGGAGGTCTTTTCCAACCCAATCGATTCTATGATTCTAAGAAGGAATTAAGTATTTTTTCACAACATTTATAAATTATTTAAAGCTACTAACTGAAAAAGACTCATTAGCAATGAGTTACTGAGTTGTTGCAATACAGGCATTAAGAATCCAAAAGCAGAAGCTCTTGCTGTCCATACAATTATTGGTGCTGATTTGTTCCTGACAAAATATAGGACAAATGAACATACTGCTAATGCACCCTGTGTTAATTATTCTGTGGTGCCATGTAGCAACCCTGATGGAAGTTCAAAGAAGTTGTGACAGATACAGATAGAAACAGTATTATATATAGTTGAAATTTGCATTCAGTCAAGTTTGCAGCTATAGCACAGGAGAATTGAGTTGCAAAGCTGCACTACTGCCTAAATGATCTCACACTATGCTACCAGATTAAATACTCCTGTGAGCTAAAATACTGTAGAGGGTTGAAGTTCAGAAAATCAATTTCAACGCTATTTTGTAAACTTCAGTATAGCTCCAAGTCTCTGTTATTGATACCAATTCAATGGACCACATTTACATTGCAAGTGCACACCAGGCTTAAAAAGTCAACTAGTTACTGCACCTTAGGAACGTAGACACTTACAGACAACACATTGCCAAAACAAAGCTTTAATTTTGAGGAAAAAATACCGGCCTCTGGAGCTGTAAGAATCATGCAGAGATAGGAACTGGGAGTACACAGATAGGCAGAAGCAATGTTATGAGTCTACACAGAGCAATTCCAAAACTCACCCTCCCACAGTTTTACCAAAAAGCAGCCAGGTAACCTGAGCAGCAGTAGCCAGTTGTTATTGGGGACCCCTATATGGCCCTGAAACCAGGCAAATCCCCATTCCCTGCTCAGCCCAGATACCCAGGACACCCATGCTCAGCCTACAGCCTATGGGCCACAACGCTGACTCCCAAAATGCCCAATCCAGCCTGCCACCTGCTCACACCCACCCACCCTCCAACATCCTTTGCCCCTGGGAAAACATGGCAGGTGCTGCCTCACCCCAAGGGCACCTCTACTTCAGTTCACGCAAACCCACAGCAAATTGTGGGGTGCGGTTTAAGAAGTGTTTGATACTGATCCTCTCTGAACACAGCAGATCTCCTGGCAAACTCCACCTGTCAGAGGAGAGTAGGCACCAAATCACTGCAGCTGACACAATGCACACCTAAACACAGACACAACTAAATATATCAACCCTAAGTACAAGCTTTCTTAGTAAAGACAGATTTGCGTCTATTTACAACATACAGTCTTATGTCTTGATGTTGAAGTGTTGTTACCTCCCCCATACTCCCCTAAATAAATAAATAAATAAATAAATAAATAAATAAATAAATAAATAAAGGAAAGTCCCTTTGGCTTTCTTCAGTCATTAATCATATTCCACTAATAAATAATCTGACAGTGACACTGTTCAAACAATCTTCTCTTCATCCAAAATCCACTGGCAAATATTGTCATAAATAAGCTGACCATCCCACAACCCTGCTTTTGAATGCTAATCAAAACTAAGTTCCCCCAGCCAGCACAGTAAAGAGCTACTCTTTGGGAAGTGGAGTGCAGAAAAGAAACAAGAGAGGGGCCTTTGAGAGGAAATAAAAATAGGATCCCTTGATCCCACCATGACACAGCCCAGACATTCTCTCTGTGGGTGAAGAAAATGTATTTACTGCAGTAAGTTTTTATAACACTTTCTTCTTTTTTTTTCCCCTGTGCAACTTTGCTTCCTGAAGAATGCTTTATGTAAAAGACATGACATTTGGCAACCCAGCTCTGCTGCTTTGTGAAATTCTTTGGCAAGTACCCCACGTGCTGACTGCATTAAGTACATCAGTTTATTTATTTATTTAGGCAGAAGTCAGAGGGAGCAAGTCATACATTTAACACATAGCACAGTATTGCTTCATCCAAAAAAAAGCAGGAGGAGCTGTGGAGGGTGTGGCTTTTGGGAAACCTCATCATGGGAGGAAAGATGGTTCTCCAACCTGCAAGTGTTGTTACCGCTCTGAGGCATATGCAGTGATTCTTGGATCTCAAGGCATTTAGGGAACATCAATTACTTAATTAATTAAGACTCAATTCCACAACAAAGGCAGGTATCATTACACACTTATTTTGCATACGGGTAAAACGAGCCACAAAGTAAACCTAAGCCTGTCCCCCGAGGCAGGAGGTACACTACCTTGCTCTTGCTGAGCGAGAGCCACTCTGCACTAGCAGGCAGGAGGGTACTGGCCACCTGCAGAACCACGCTTCCTCCCTCACACTACAAGTGAAAACAGAAAGCAGAGACATTTCTACATGCCACCATCTTCCCAAGGGTGCAGCCACAGGGCGTGACTGTGAGGCACAAGAATTCCCTGTCAATAAATACTGATCTGCTTTGCTCCACATCGTGTGCCCATGACATACCTCAGTGCCATTAGCAGCAAGTCAGGGACAGCACCATGTGTATGTACCATCTGTGGTCATGTTCTCACAAAGGCAAAATCTCCAAGTGTCGAGAACTCAAACGAGCAATGCCCATCTCATAGTCAGACATCACAGTCTGAGCAGGAGGGCCCTACATTTGTGGTTTGGAGTTATGGAGTGTATTAGTTTAGGCTTACAAGAGAAAAAGATGCTTCTCAGAAACAATGGAATATTTTTGCTTGTGACCATGATTAGCCTCATTTATTCACACCAGAGGCCAACAAAGCTTGGCAGCACATGCCCAGAGACACCCAGCAACAGCAAATTCACAGAATCATGAAGTTTTCAAGCTAAACAGGAAGGAGAGATGGGAAGAGGAGAGGACATGACATACCTGCCCAGAGACAGAAGCCAGTCCCACAAGCTTGGAAAGGTAAAGTTTCTGCCCTTACCACATATCCCCTGATATTTTCAGGGCAAATGGCTAGCAGTAAAGGCTCCAATCTATCCAAGGCATTGTTTAGTACACACGTCATGAGGGAAATGCTGAAACATGGTCTGGTGCCTTCCAGGGGAAGGAGCTACCAAGTCAGCTACCCTGCAGATTGCAGAGGGATGAGATGGGACTGGAGAGTTTGCCTGATCAAGCGGTGCTGCTTCAAAGGCTATGTCCAAGGACAAAGATAAATCACATAGCCTTTAGAAAAGTTTTAAACAGCTTGGTCTAAAACAAATGTTACATGTTTAACACTAAAAGGTATTTTCTACACACAAGTCTAAAAGAGACAGCCGTGAGTTCTCATCTGTTGTGCAATGAAAAAAAAAGAAGTCTAACTTTGTTCCTAGAAAAGAACATTGACACAGCAGTCTAAAGCTGCCTAATGTTTGCTAGAAAAATATGAGGGCAACTTTTTTTCTTTTACATGAAAAAAATCTTGCATTACACTCCCTTTCCATTTTAAAACTTTTTCCAAGAATTTATCTCCTTCGTTTCTAGGCTAGTTTTTATGATATTTTAGTTATCACAACAGCAATATAAAAGCCCAACTCTTCAAGGTTTATTCAAGGCAAATAGACCTCAACCAGACTGCCAGTTTTAGCAGAAGTTTGGTGTGACCAAGAACTCAGGACAGTAAGATACAGCATCAGTTAAACTGTACAGCAACCTCTGCCAATCATCTGTCCTCAATGAAGGATGTACCAGGCTCTCCATTGAAAAATATTTAGGGATCTCAGGACTGAAAAGGGCCAAATGGACACAAACCTGTCCATAAAGAAATCACTGGCAAAATTCCCCTCACCCGAGGCAAGGAAATACCAAGCCCTCAGTAGCACAACTCAGTTGTCCTCTTCAACCTGGAAACAATGCACTAGCACTTCAAGTGGGGATTTCAAGCTTGCTGTAACAAGTTACTGACTGCCACACAGGATGCACACCTTGGTCTACAAGCTGATTCTGAAAGTACAGGCCAAAAGCAAGCAAGGGAAACCTCAGTAAAAGTTGTCTGAAGCTACGGTCTCTCTAGTCCAACACAAGGGCTTGAAAGTGCACACAAAATTTGAAGTCAAGTGTTTTCATATCTGTGTGCCTACATTACATATCAAGACATGAAAAATGCACATGTTGTCCCCATGCAAAATTTCACACCAAAACATTAATAAACACACTTTTTCTTTAAATAGAGGAAATAATTAAAAAATATTCCGCACGAAACGTATCTGTGAAGGCAAGTAAGAGGAACTAAGATATTTTAGCACAGACTGCCAATCTCACTAGCCTGAGGTGCACAGTGCAGAGATGCTATGAAAGAAGAAATTATACAGCTTAAAACCTAATTACAGATGTTTTACTTGGGGGAAGGAGTAGATTATGACAGAGGGTCAAAACTTGGAGGGAAAGGGTAGGAACAGGACACAACACATGAGAGGGGGGCAAGACCGGGTTGTTTTTGGCTTAACACTTGCCAAGTGAAAAAGTAAGTGTGAGTCATAGTAAAGGTAACTCAAAGTGTGATGTGACTGCAATGGAGAGCTGAGCAGACCACACTGCATGAGTCAGCAGCACAGATAAAAAGGGTGATAAGAAGCAGCAGATGGGACATGTCTTTACTGAAACAACCCCGCAGGACACAGGCCTCCTTTGCTCTAATGAAACAGTTTTGCCAAGCTGCCCTGCGCTGGCTCGTGCACTTGCAATCCTGTGAATCAAAGAACACCACGCATGGTTAGAAAAGCAACAAGGCAAACAGCTGCAGACAGATCCACATGCAAAAAAAAAAAAAGCACAGAAAAGCAAAGCAACAGCACCACCCCAACACTCACACACCCTGTCAAGTGCTCTGGGACACCACCCTCCAAACCACTCAGGCAGAGGGGTGGGGAGGAAGAGAAGAAGGGAAGGAAGCTGTCACTGGGATCATGGCATTCAACCTGGCCGACAGCCAGCTCTTCCGTTCCAGCTAGTCAGACTCTGCCTTCCTGGTGGGTGCTGAGGGCAGGCGGCTGCAGTTCCCCCAGCCCCTTTCTGGCTCCCCAGCGCGCACCTGCAGAGCCTGGGAGCAGCTGCAGCCGCACAGCTCATACGTGTCTCGAGAAGCCAAAAGGGCAGCTGGGGCTATTTGTGGAGCTATGCTCCAGTACACCTGCAGCTCAGGTGGCTTTGGAAAACTCAGGTTTAAAGCTCCATCTTTTTGTTCAGGGTTGCAAACCCTGTTTTGCTGCAAGAGCAGAACATTTACCCCCAAGAGACCAAGAAGCACGTTATTGGGTAGCAGAAGCCATACAGTCATAGGCAAGGCCACATTACCTGCAAAATGCAAATGCAGCCCTGACCGCACAAACCACCTGCAATGGTGGTTCCTCACTGTCAGAATCCCTACTCTCTGCACTTCTGGACCAGGTCAGGAAAGACAAAGGTCCTCTGTCATAAGCTCAAGAGAGGATAGAGACATAAGACAAATCTCAAATCACCTTTCATCTCACTTCTTGGATGAGGTAAAATTATACCCTGCTTGCGAGGGGCAAGATGGAAAGTAAAATGCTCTATTTTTAGACACAAGATCCTGCTTCATCAGGTTCATCTAATTTCTAAGAAACAAACTTTGGCAAAGGTCTGCAGCTGAAGGGGATGAAAGATGACTTATTTCATTTTCTTTTAGTGTAAATCATAGCATGACTAGCATAAATCTAAGGAAACCTGCTTTAGCCCTATATACATGCCAGCTGTTTTATTTGGGACAGACAGTCCCTATATTTTAGCAAAGCACATTATGTCCAAGCATTTCAATGGAGTTAGGTGTGTCTATTCCCCCTGCTCCAAACATCCTTATTTATAGATTTCAAAAGTTGGCAGGTATGCCAAGGAAGAGCAGTTGCTGAGCCTAACACACTCTGCACAGCAACAGATCTGTTGTAACAGATTACAGGGAGAGAGAGAGACAAGAAAGTGATGTACTTTCCTTCTTTACACATGTCCTTGCTTTCAAATGCAGCTTTATGGAGATAACGACAGCAACGGCGTGTCTAAAACAAAGCTGGACTGAGAGCCAAGGCTCATGCAGCCGCACTGACAGCAGAGCTTTGCACTTTGGTCATGCACTTTTCTAACCCAAGTGTGTCTGTTCCAAGAAGTAGGTAGAGGAACTGCTATCCTACAGTTATCAGGAGCATAAGTGAAGGGGGAGGCGGTCAGCCTGTATGAAAAACAGTGAAGCTAGTTTTCATTTCCTGTCAGTTTTAATCTTGTCTAAAGGCTTCACTAGCTGATATTTTCTGACCTGCGTGCAGTGGAACTCCTTTCTTTACTCACTCACAGAAGGTCCCCCTTAGCTGCCTGCAGTTAGTGTCTCTCGTGCTCCTGGAATCCCCACCACCACCACCATTTGTGGGCTACAGCAGCAGTCAATCAGTCTGCAACCACAAATCGCTGTGTTGGCTTCTCCCTTGTAATTCTACAAACAAACATACTCCTGATTATAGTGTCCACTGGCAAGTTATTAAAAATAAATAAATAAATTAATGCACAAGATTCATGGAAGCTGATGCACCATTTTATTTTTCCCCAGTCTAATCTTTCCATTACTCCTTGAAGGGTCTTGGCCATGCAGAAATACCCTTATACCCATTTTACTGCTTAGTTTCACACTTTCTGATTTTCTTTGAACTCAAGATGCAAGTGTGTCTATTTATTCTGCAGATGATTCCTGAAATCACTGCGCAATTTGCATATGGACATACAGCGTCGACTAACCTGAACACAGTTAATGACAAACTGTGATCAGAACTCAGACTCAAGCTCAGTGAGGACTCTCTTGTCCTCAGCCTGGAGACAGTGCTGCACCTACATAACTCCCACTACAGGGCTCTCAGGCCTTCAGCGTGGAAACCACTAAACAGTGACAAATGGATGACAAAACATGACTGCAGAAAGGTTCCTACATCTCTCAGTCACAGTCCCCTGGCAATATACACACTTCTGAGCATCACCTTTCAAAAGGACCCATCAGATGCACTCATCCATCCAACCCAAGGTGGAAGACACAGCTAGACAAGAGTGACATCCTGCATCAAAAGTGGCTGAGGATGGGTATCAAGCTAGGAGAAGAGAAAGGAGCAAGTGATGAAGCACAGAGCTCATGATGCAAAGAGTTAACCAGCACAGTACATGCCAGGAGCAATAACTCCTTCCCATCTGTGAACTCTGACCAGGAGCAATGCCAGCAAGGGTGTGCAAAAAAAGTCATGGCTAAGAGAGATGGAAGACGGGGAATCATCTGATCCTCCATTCATGCCCTTCTCTGAAGATTTATCTCAGCACCACATCCTTAATCCCTTTCCCAGTTTCCAAGAACTAGCCTTCATAGACTCGGTAAAGAAAATTAGTTTGTCCAGTATCTTTACTTCCAGCTCATGTTTGCAAAGCTCTCAGGGAAGAAAACTGCCAGACTCCACAAGTGATCAGTGTTATTGCACTTGATCTGTATGTGCCTTGAGCTTGCTGGCCCCCATGGGACCAACAGCCATCACTGCCTTTTCCTGGGAGAGATTATGTAGCGTATCAGAAATCAAAATTGCTAACTTTATTCCTAAAATCTCTCAACAGTCCTCTGCCTCAGTTCCTCATTTACAGCTGGATGAATCTGAAAGACAGAGTCACTTCTGCAAGATCCAAGAACGTGACTGGGAACACAACAGCAAAGCTCCAAACCCTACTCCTCACACAACCCACTTCTCTCCCTCTGGGTAGAGACGGATCACCACCTTTTGCATACAGGCTAATATATAAGTGACTTCTTTCTCATGCATCTATATATGTAAATTAAGACATATTTTAAAGTATGTTGTGACAATTCATATTACATTCAAATGCTGTATCTAGTGAAACCATTCAAATTCAGGGTTTTTCTTTGAGCAACATTTAGGGAAGGTTGTGTTTGCTGCTGTAGTCATGAAGAAAATTAAACCTCAAAACTGCTAGCAGTTACTGACTACAATTCTTAAACCAGGACTGACTGACAATCTACACCAGCTTGCAGCAGCAGATCCTTCTTCCAGGCCAGAGAGGGTATCTTTCATGCCAGTGCATTTAGCAGGTTGAGTTAATACTTGGCTCAAACAGAAAAAACAAACTGGAAGTTGTAGAAGTAAGAAAATAGGAGTTAAAATAACTTAACAGAAGTGATGTGCAAGAGTTCAGGATCTATTATTCCCATACTCTAATCTAAGATACTGTGACCAAAACTCAAATTTGACTTAATAACTACAATTAACTGTTCCTTTTAAAAATGGCTTAATTTTAATGCAAAACAAGCTGATTTTTTTTTCCTTTTCTCCCCGCCTATTTTTCAGCTCCTATTTTAAGGAAGCATTTAGTTACGTGACAGAAGTGTTTCAGAATCTCCTTTTTGGGCATTTTTGCTGAATGTTTATTTTCATGTGAATATAGCCTGAAACACGTCACATGCAAAACTGTAATCTAGTAAACAGTGAACAGAAAACACACCACTGATTAAAATAAAAGATACAAAAACTGGAGACCCACTGAAGTCTGTGTTGGACCAGATTATTGACAGAACATCTGCAGAAATATAATGTAATCTAAGTTTAAAAAAAGATATATGAAATTATTTCAAATACTGAAAGCATTCTCTTCACTAAGGACTATATCTAAAACGAGTAAATGTAAAACAATATTTAGAAGCAAACTATTTCAATAAAGTTTTTCTGCTTGCTGATTTTAGTCAATTGAAGTCAGTCATTTAAAATCTCCTGAAGAACCTCCACAGGAGGAGCAGTGCTGATTTATTTCTCATGACATGGGACACTCAAGATCATGAAGAATGCCAGTTTTCTGATGCATAGCAGATACACTGGGACAGAGACAAGTGCATGCAACTATTCCAAATTTTAAAAAGGCAACAGACTAAAACATATGCACATATGTACACGTGTGACTTCGTGTCCTCATTTTGTTATCACACTCAATCTGGACACTGACCTGCATAGCAGCAGATCAGGAAGAGGAAGCTCCTGCAAAAAGGTAATGGCCATCAACTCTTGAGCACTCAGGGCATCTCCTTCAGATGCAGAAGCACCAGGACTGGCTCAGCAGTAGGTTTCTTGACGTAAGCACAGCACTGAGAGGCGAGAGGTGCAGGGCCGGGGACATGAACGCATGATGATGTGTGACTGCTAGGGGGTTAGTGTGGATACGGCCAGGATTACGATAAGCCTTGCTAAATCTGTGCCGGGCACATGGTGACTCTGCACCATCCTTCCCCAGTGCTCCTAGTCTCAGGATGAGGGTGACAAAACATCCCTCAGGGCTGTCAAGCCAGAGGCTGAGCTAAGCAGGACACAAGGCTGCTCTCACCTGGACCCAAACTGCCTGGCCCTATCTACTCAGGGGCCTCTCCTATGGGTGTCCTGTAGCACCTCCACCACCCAGCTTGTTCTCATGGGCTATACAGCAACACAGACCTCCTCTTCCCTGGCATGCACAGCAACAAGAACAGGAGAAGCTGTGTTTCGAAAAGAAAAGTACTTTTTTGTTTTATAACAGAAACTTAGCTAAAAGGCTTCAAGGGACCTGCAGAAACTCGCAAAGTCATGGAGGTGATCCTCCAGTGAGAAAAAAAAGGAAGAAAGTATCCATAGGGACACCGCAAGACATTTCTCAAGGCATCAGGTTACTCTATGGGGAAGTACCTCTCCCCTTCCTCTGTGCTGCCCCCATACACTGAACAGCAAATGCATGGGGAGCTGCAATCAGTGGCTGCAGGAGATGCCGAAGAGCTTCTTGATTTAAGAAGCAAAGGACAAGTTTGAGGTTTGTTCTTCAATTGCTGCCTCATGCACTTAATGTAGCAAGACAATGGAAAAGAATAACTCATGTATATAGATAGCAATGAGGTAATTGAAGCTTAGTTCTTCTCAGCCTGCTCCCTGTCTCCACATAAAAGAAGCACACAAGTGCACAAACATTTAGGCTGAAAATACAACATCATGCTCCCGTGCCTCATGGAGTACTGCTGGCTTTACTACGGCCACACTGTGTACAATCAGTAATGGGTACTGATAGTGTCTGCACAATATTTCAATAAGCAAAGCCAACCAAATCACTTCCTCTATTTCAGTATAGAGTAAGATATTTACAGGAACAGCTTTTTGAAATGTTCCAGTAAAATTAGCTTACTCAGATTTTTTTTTAACTAGAACAGAGAGCAGAAGGATAATATCATCATTGGGGTTTGTGCATAAATCAGCTGTCTATTTACCACTGGTATGTTGCAATAACGAATTGCCACTATCTCCCGAGTTATTTGCTGGGTTATTAGATTATCTAAATTCACAGGATTAAAAAAAAAAATTCTTCATTATTTCCTGGGAAACGACCTTCAGATGCATGTATTCCACCTCCTTCCCCAAAGCAATGCCCAAAATATTCCTGTAGGAAGTTTGTCTGTTTTATAAAAACCTCCAGTAATGATGCTTCCAACAGCTTTCTCAAAGGCAAATAACTGCAGCACCAAAATACCCTCACCACTTGAAAGCTTTCTTAAATGTTTACCTAAGTCTTGCCACCTTCATATTGAGTCCATTTCTTTTAGTTCTAACCCCAAGCAGTCATGCAGTACAGTTTACTACCTTCCTCCCTGTAGGAACCTTCCACATACTTGAACACTGCTATCATGTCTATTACTGGCCTTCTGCGCTGTAGACTAAACAATCCCCATTCTTTCATCTTTCCCAGGTCGTGTTTTCCAGATCTTTGATCATTTTCCCTGCATCCTCCCTGGACACCATCCAGTTGGCACTTGACTATATTATGCCCCAAAGTAGATGTTAAGCCATTTTGAACACTGAATGGAGTGGATGGGCTATGTCTTTTCTTTACACACCCCCAAAACAGTGCTTTTTTGAGGGAAATGGATGGCAAAACCTTGTTCCTTGTATGACTGTATGACACACCCACAGTCTCAGGTCTGTGATCGCTCCCCCTCCCTCTCAGATGCGCTATCCTGAGCACACGGATCAGGCCTGGGAGGAGTTGGGCTGGGGCACTTCCCTGCAGGCACTCATGATGGAGCTACATGGTCACCAGCTCCAGGGTCAGAACCAAAGCAGGCCCACTCAGCAGAGCACTGGCAGCCCAGGTCCCAGGGGAGAAAAGAGATGGACACAACATAGACTGGTTTTCTCTGGTGGTCTGGGAACCAGATGTTATTTTTTACCATTTTATTCAACTAAACCAGGCCAAATTGCCTCCAACACAGCCCAACTCCAGGTCACAGGAGGACCACTACCGAGTCAATCATTCCCCATCCTGTCCCATGTAACTGAGTATTTCTATCCCTGTACAGTGCTTCTAAGCTTGTGTCCTGGTTGGTTGGGTTTTTTGGCTTTTTTTTTTCCCCCAAACCATTCCTCCAGTTAGTCAAGGCAGCTCTGAACTTTAATCCTGCCCTCCAAGAAGCCTGCAGCCCCCCTTCATGCTTCTTATCCTATGTAAATTTAACTGTTGCTCTCTCTGCTCCATCAATCATTTCAATAATGAAAACAATGAGTATTACCAAAGCAAGGGCAGACCCCTGGGGAATCTCACTCACTCCAGTCTTGCAGCTTTAACAGCAAATCATGAATAACTACTTTGACTAGTGTTTGGTGAAATTCTGTGCACCCACATTTACAGACCAGCTGACTAGACACCCAGCCTGCTTCAAAGAAAGCTGTGTTAGAAAGCATCCAGAACTCCTCCTTTACAGAGGGAGTAATTTCTGTCAGATAGGGAGGTCCAATTACACTGTCATAGGCGCTGTTGGAAAGTCTTTGCTAAACACTGCCATAAAAATGTAATGCATGCTGATAAGAGGAACAGGAGGGTTGATAACCAAGCTTTAGGATGACAGGAAGAACTTTAGCTGAACTGAGACAGCAGGAGTCTGACTTTGCATCTAGCAAAAGAGAGCCTTGGAAGAAGCAAACTGAAACACAGAATAAAAATTACAGGAATTTTATACTTTCCATCAACTGCTGCTGACTTAGCAGTTAAAGAAGATACTATCACACAGGTGTGGGTTTGTTTGGCTTTTTTTAATAAAATCAAAATATTTTCTTAGTTCTTCCAGATGTTTTTTGAATTGGTTTCCTTACTACATCCTAACAGCCAGTTCTGCTCAGGGATCACAAACAAACCAGACAGATAGCAAAGACCACGGCTCCCAAAACCCTGAAAAATGCTTTAATCAATCACTGAAAATACCCCCAGCCCCACATCACCACTAGGAGAAGCAAGTGGCAGTGGCTGGTGCCTGAAAGAGGGAGAAAGGGTAAGTTCCATGGAAAGTGAAAGGTGAGGCAGCTTTCCAATGCTGGCTCCCTCTGCTTGCCAAAATAGCAATGCCCTGCCCACGCCTCACTCCTACTTCTGTGGAAGATGCGCTTGCTTCCCAAGAGAGTTTACTCTTGCAATGCAGATGTGCTTCACTGAGGCAATCGCACTATGTTGTGTAATGCAACACAGAATTAAACAGTATATGCTATTTGGTGCATTTTTAAAATGTAAACCACAAGTTACTGTGGAGCTCAGTGAGCTGCCAAGAATGTTAACGCTATGATTTTAGCAGGGAAGAATACATCATATCCTCCTCCTCCCACAGGTTACTCCAGTCGTAATTTTGCAAGATCCTTTTGTACTTGTCAGTAAAATACAAAGTCTACGTGACTTTCATTTTGATTCTTGGTGACTTCGGGTATCATAACCTCAGGACATAACACAGCCACACCAGTGGCAGAAGCAAGGCAGCTCTGGGAAGAACCTGACAGGTGACTACACCAAGGTCCAGAGAGTTGAATCCTTCACCCCACATGCTACAAAAGAGGGTTAAAAAAATAAATAAATAAAATCATAAACAGAACCTGCAACCAATCACTTTCAGTCCCCTACGTGAACACTGCAGATGCTGAGGCATACTTTGAATAAGAATATACATATATTTAGATTCTTCTTAGTTTTCAGGAGTTGCACAGTGCCATTCCTCTTTAGAGGCATACAGGTCTTTTCTAAATTATATTATGCATAACCTAGTTTTCCACAGCAGAAAACTCGCCAAGGGAATACTGTTTGCTCATACCAGAAATGTATCCCAAAATTACAGTAATTTATAGCCTCATTTTCATTGACAAAAGAAATAATATCATTCTCTTCTGACAAATATCAGTACACTGAAAAAGTAATGAATAAATGCCTATAAACAGGTATCAAATAAAGCAACTATCAATCACTGCAACAAAACTTTAATTAAATCATGTGTTAAACAAAAAAAGACTGAAGTAAAAACAAGCCATATAATCTGAGATCAAAACAAAAATCTGTCTATCATGCCAAAGCACAATTCAGAGCACTAAAATACCATACCCTGTTATGCAATCAGTCATCTAATTGTTAATTGTAAAGCTCCAAGTTTGCAAAATGAAGACAAACATAGAGATTCAGCAAAGAACTTCAGCATATAGTACTTTTTTTATACATAAAATACATGTGTATTTTAGAAACATATTTTAGATGACTGAGTTCAAAACTACGGAACTGATCATGTACACCTCTACAGTGATTTCTTCTTAAGAGACAGAAAGCGATCTGCACTGTTCACATTTTAGTTTTACAAATCAAATCAGCATTCAGCCTAAGCTGAATACATATTTCTGGAGACACATCAGAAAGAACCCTGAGGATTAGTCCTAACACAAAAGGATGAGGGAGTTGCTTGCTGTCATCCTGCCAGTTTTTCAGAACAGAAGAGTTAGCAAATGAGGCATAAAAAGATGTGAGCAAAGAAACTCACACCTGCTAAAAATGCAGGAATATCAGGTGTGCAAGAAAATGATAGTAAGTAGTATCAGGCCAATTCACAAGAACTGCTGACCAGCTGAAAGTCCTTTTGGCCTTATCTGGAAATATTTAGCACTCTTAAGGCTAGTTAGACTTAAAAGCCATCATAATTTAATGCTATAAATTAAATTTGAATATTCTGCACTTAACTTTTTTAGCCTCTGACCTTCTTTTGGAATCAGCAGAAAGGCACCAGCACTAGCTGAACCTCTAGTTACATTAAGAAAATCTTCCTGTGTGCCTCTGTTTCCATCGGTTATCATAAAGAAACGGATACAGTTCTCTCTTTTTCTGTTGCTTACAGTGATAGTGATAGCAGTATCAAACACACCTATCTTACTGCTGTAGGAGAAGCCCAAAAGCTCCCATTCTAGGCTCTGAAAATCATTAATGCAGCTGGTGGCTTTCAGAGTGCATCAACAAAGGGAGAGCATTGTTCAAGTGTGTGGGTACACACACACACATGGGCCGGGAAAGTGACAAAGAAAGAGCCAGACAATATATACTGTAATTCTCTGAACATGAATGCAGCAACCAGCCACATTTAGGGCAGATAGACAGTCATGTCACAGTAGTGTGGAGTCAACTGTGTTAGTTCCGTATCTAGCAAGGTGGGGTAACAGGTTTCATATAGCAAAAACTACCTCTGGGGAAAAGGAAAGCAAAGGTGAGGATGAGGAGTTTTGCACCTGCCTGGAGATACCTTAAAAGTAATTTTAATTAATCTGATATATAAGATATTTTTAAAAATACCGAAATCAGGAAAATAAATAAATTAACTGAAGAACAAAAGGCTTAACTTACTGAATAAGACAGCACTTTAAGAGGTTTCTCCACTTTCCCTACTGTAAAGCACTTCAGAAAAATTCAGCCACTGAGCTAGTGCTTTTCTTGACCTTTTTGCTGAAAGAGAGCAGAGTAAAAACAGGAAACAGCTAAAATGATACGCATTAAAGATGCTTCATGTTAGGAAAGTCTTTTGAGTCACTCTTGCAAATTCATTCTGTGTCAGATTTGCCAATATAATGCTTGCTAAAGACTATCGATTAACAGGAGCCCCAGTTAAAGCAAGCGTATTGCCTCTCAGCTGTTGCAGCAACACCATACACACCATACAATTCAGCTACGTAGCATTTGCATTTGTTGCTGGTTTTCCACACCCAAAAGCTCACTGCATGTCTTATGATTAATTTATAATGCCCTGAGTCCCAAGCAGATTCGCTCTGCTGATTGCCCTTTTCTTAACAATAACACAAATAAACATTGAAATAAATCTATTGTCTAAAGAATCCTTCCACTAATTCTGTTCTTTGATGGTTTGGTTGATTTAGTATAGCTAGGAATCAAGAGTGAAGTGGATCATAGCTTAATATAGAGTGTGGTTAATCTTCCCTTTGCATAATGCTGGTACACTATGGCCCAAATACCAGAGATTTATTTGATGTGTACATGCTTTCAAGCATTAGTAAACAAGTTGCAGCCCATTATGAAAGAAGAGCAGATCCAAACAGTTGTGAAGCTCTTTATGTACTAGATAGACACAGGCAGTGCAATATACTTACATCTGCTTGTATACTAGCTTTAAAATTTTGGACACTATTTCATCATGAAATATCACTCTAAAAATATGACTAAAAGTATGGCTGAGATCACTTCCTATGTCCTGATGCACTGTTGTCTGAATCACAACAAAACTGAGCAAGAGGCACAGTCTTCTTTTTCTCTTTTTCTTCCTTTAATTGATTTTATTCCTCGTAACATAGGCAAAAAGAGGAAGAACATATACTAGAGCCTCAGAAATATACAAACACATTCATTGCCATGGAAAAACAAAAGGGTTCTCTCACTTCTCATTTCTTATTCTTCCATTACTTTGAAGAATGTTACAGAACATACAGAAGTACTCTATCAAACATCACTTAATTTTTTACTACTTTACAAGACCTATTGAATAAATTACTACTGTACAGTCTCTTAACTAAAACATTTTTGTTGTTGTTAATGTACAAATTAAAACAAATTGGTCCTTTAGAGGCTGGATGTAAGAGCAAAATATTAACTGCAATAAAAATTATTTTTAATAATGAAGTTCCAAGCAATGGTACAGTGGAAGCACTTAAAGTGCACAAAAGTTACTTGCATGTGGCAATGCTCCCTGGATAAAAGACCCAGTGTGAGTCTACTTTTTTTTAACACACACAGGCAAAACTTACCCAAGGTGTACTGTTAGGTATCAATAAACCATTCTCACAATACAGTGCACTTTTCCTGCCTAGGAGAAGAACCATGATTCCATGCTCAGGCACTAGCTTTAGAGAATAGTACCTAACTCTTAGCACTGTCATGTACATATAGGATTTTCAGCAAGTCTCCCAGTGTTTATACTACACTCACTGGCCCCCTACACAGGCTACAAGTGCGTATCATCCATCACTTGCTGTCTCTGGCCTAGATTTTATCCTGGTCTGTCCTCAACACTAACTTGGGATGACTCAGGAACAGTTGCCTCTGATTTTTCCCCCCTTATAAATAAAGAAGCCACAAGAGAGACAAAGTTGGGGCGGGAAGCAGGAAAGACTCTTCAGACAGCAATTCAACTCTCATCTATAAAGGTATAGAAAACATACACTTCTGGAGCAAGCTGTTCAGATAAAGCCCTAAATCATGGTGGCAACTATCAAATGGACACGAAAGTATATGCCTGTGAAAGAGGTGCTGTGAGAACAAACATATCAGTGACTGAGAGACGCCAGGATACCACAAAAAAGTAACACAGTAAAAACAGAGGATGCCAATGTCTCAGATAAGCAGTTATGGCCATGTTTACTTAAACTGTTCTGCTGAGCTGTTCCCATTTCAGGCAGAAAACTTTGATTTAAGGAAGAGACTTGCAGTTCTGTCTTGATTTTTTTCCTCCTTCAAAGCATGAAAGAACTTCCTTTTTCAAAACTGATTTAACAAAGTTTACATCCAAGCCCTCTCAGTCCCAAAAATGTCAGATCTGAACTCTATTAAAAGCAGCAGTTAGTGCAGTAAAATGTTCCAACAGTAGGTTTAATAGCCTATAATATTTCTAATGCCCTACTGCATGAAGTCTATGATCTGGAAAACCAGCCAAGCACACCCACCCAAGAGCAATGTTACAGGGAAGACTCTTGTCTCCCTTGGCTATGGCCCTCTGCCACCACTTGCATGAGCAGACCAAGGACTCTCCAGCTGCAGAAAGCAGGCACACAGACCACCTCTCTGGCAAGAGGAAGCCTGAAGGAAGCAGACAAATTAGAAATGGAATTTGTGCCAAGCATGCAAGCATAGAGCTACTGTTTCAAACTTCAGGTCCTGCAGATGTGTTTTATTACTTGATTTTACTGGATCGTCCTTCTCCTAGCCCACTGATTCTCTCATATCTCTTACAGTTCCTCTCATCCATTTCTACCTCACATCCTTCAGGCTGGAAGATTGCTCAGATCAGTTTCCCTAGTTCAACCACTAACTCTCTTGCTGTCAGTGAGGACCAGAGCAGGCATCTGCCCTGAGCTCAGGTATGAGCAGCCTGCACACCAATATGTATTTTTCCCTAGATGGCCTAAAGGATGCTTGGGAAAAACATTTTGATGCAGATTTCACAGTTGCTGGTTGTGGCACTGGAAAACAGAGTTTATGCTGTCTCCTGACAAAACACCACACCGCATGTTCTTCTCTGTAAGGTGTACATGTAGGAAAGTAAAATACTTTTTTTAGTATCAGTATTAGCAAAGCAGAAACAGCTTCCTGGTACCTATTACAGCCGACTGGAAGCTAAAGTGATACTAATTATACAGTTCATTTGAATTCTAGCAAGGCTGCATGAGTCCTAGCATGAAGAGCACTGCCTGAGCAAACCCCCTGGCATGCACCTCCCTGCCACCACATGCGGGAAAGGCCCATGCCAGGGGTACACAGCTAGGAAGGGCAGGCAGCTTTCCTGCCTGCCCCATGGACACAGCCCACTGCTCCTCCTCCATCACCCTGCACCACAGCACCAACAAGCACAGGACAGGAGCAAGGCCGTCCTCATCCGAGCAAGAATTTACTCCCATCTCAGCAGATTTCTAAGCATCAAACCTTATGCTGAAGAGCATCCTCCACTCCCTTGCCAGACTGACTGCTCAAGGTTAAGCAAAGGTATGGATGACTCTGCAGCTCATTCTACGTTATCATGCCAGTGGGTTGATGTGGATTTGCAACGAAGCAAGAGAGGCAGCACACTCAGATATGAACCAGGTTGAACCTTCAGGAATGGTTTCTCCTGTTTCAGGGCCATCTACTAGCACTGCAGTGGAATTTTTAAAGAACAGTCAGAGATAGTGCAAAAAAAAGGATTATTTGCATGTATCTAAATAATGAAATGAGGTGGTTTTCACTTCCATGCTTCAGTATCTCAAAAATGGCCAGGAGAGTATTATCATTTACTACAAGGTATGACAAATGGATGGATTCCCACAAATACTAACACTAACAGTTTATTCTCTTTTATAACGAAAAAAAGCAGAAAATATTTTATTCCAAAGGATGATTTCTCCAGCAAACTCTCAAGTTCTGTGAAAACAGCCATAACTACAACACTACTCACAGAATGTTTGGTAACTTTACAGAAGATGCTGTATGTTAAACATTAGTTTTTAAATAAATTCACTAAGCTACCCTACTGTGTTTTAGAAGTCACCCCATTTAACTACTATATTAGATCAATAAAGAATTTTGGATAAGAAAAATTGCACATGTAGTCAAAAAGAAGGACAGAGATGTTAATTGACTCAAAATGGATGGGAGAAAAGCAGAAAAAATTACATGAAAATGAAAATGTTTAATTAATATTCTAAAAAAAATGAGCATACCAAAAAGATAACTTTCATGATCTCTTTTCACCTCAGAAAGGCTGAGCAGGCTTTCAATCTTTTTCCATTTGCAAGCTCCCTAAGGTAATTTCCCCGATAAAAGTGAAGCATACCACAGAGCAACTGCACCAGCTGACAGCTAGCTTTGTTTCTTGAGTCCCTGCTCTTCAGAGGTAGGCTCCAACCAACAGGCTCACAGACCAGAGTCACTGGTCCCTATTGCCACCACAAACTAAAAATCACCATTATCCTGCAAACCAATTAACCCATGCAGCCAGGAACACGCTGCTGCTCACAACCTCGAGCGAGAGCTGTTATGCACGTGCGGTGGAACACTGTTGTATCCAGTTAGCCTAAAGGGGCAGCATTCCTAAAGGGTAGAAAAATTTAGTTAATAGATATTATGCAACATTTGGGGTGTATTTAAACAAACTCCAGGCTTAGCAATTAATTGCCTTAAAATTTTCCGGGTATCCTGAAACCATGCATAAGGTGAGCAGGCTCACAGGCAGCCTTGGCATCGCTCGTTCCTCTTTCAACCACATCCCAGCTGCACCACTGGCATCGAGAACCAACAAGCTCCCAAGAAAAACCTGACCCTGCAGCAGCACAGAGCAGCAGAAAAATCCCTGTGAGGAGCAGCTGCTGCTCCAGCACAGTAGGATCACGGTGGTCCCACAAACAGGGAACACCTTGCCCACTGCATGTCCATGTGCCATCACTCCAGGAGTGGCACACCGAGGCGTGGCTGGGACTCAGAAGGGCAGATAGGGCAGGGCAGGGGCAAGCAGCCAGCCTTGAGCCCATGGATGCTTGGGAAGACATGGGTGGTGGAGTTCCTCCAGAAGCTCTGCAGCCAGGGGCAACCCCAGGGCCTTCTCTGACCCCAGGGGCTTCAGGAAAGACTCAACAGGCCCCGTCACCAGCAGCTCATGGAAGAGTACAGCGAGGGCAGGAGATACCCCTGCACCACCACCCCCAGGGGAGTCAAATGCCCAAAATGCAGTGGATTGGCTGAAGTTGGGGAATGAATTTATCACAGAAGCTACTGGAATTCCTGCAGGAGTAAGATACAGCTGTAATGAATACATCGCTATACTCTTTCTCACATAAAAATTCCCCAAAATACCACATACAAAACAGCCTCATCAAATGCAACAGCAAAGGGCAGGCAGGAGCAGGTGGGAAAAATTAAAATCTGGTCATCTGCACCCAGGCAGTTTCTAGTCTCTGAGTAGCAAACAGGCACATGAGGCCCCAGTTTTCACAGTGTAACGTGAAAGAGCCTTAATACTCCCATAACGCACCCTCAGAGTCTCCAAAATGTACCCCCGGGAAGGACATCTCCCATAGTTTGAATCCCCTACTCCCTAGGGTTCACATATAATCAGGCAGCTCTGACCAGAGTCATGAGCAAGTTATCTCTCCTCAGCCAAGTGATGTCAGGTAAAACATTTCCAGATCGAATTGCATGAGGCTCTCTGGCCTTGCATGCACCTCTTCCTAGCTGTTTCTCCATTTTTCTGAGAGGCTTCAGTACTTCACACATATTAATGAACAGTACCGCTGTAATGCCAAAAAAACAATTTCTGGGTCACAGTTCTGACTATAAGGTTTTAAAATCACTAGCTGTCAAACTCACTCCCAAGCTGGCTAAAGATTCAACTTTGAAAGCAAATACTAATAACTATTTAGAAGAGGAAGGCTGTGGACAGTTACACCTCGGGGTATTTCCAGAAATGACAAATATTTTAAAAGGCAAATTCACAAATTCTGCAGCATATATAATTTGAATACCTAGTGTACATCCTGGCCATATACTATATTGCAAATACCACAGTGCAAACAATTTTTTCAAGACTACATATATCCCCAGTGACACACTAGAATGTAGTTTTAAACAATAATACAAAGATAAAAGCATGTTGTATACGGCATGCTTTGGAGCAGTTACCATATGCTCTGTCAATAATCTATGGATTAATAGGGCCCTGATGCACAATAACACATTGGCCACTCAGAGTTCCATGGAAGATTACTCCATTCACCACAACAATTAGCTGAGGTTTAGGCATATGTCACAATTTTTCATTCACATTTTTAACTTGGTCAGCTCTAAGACACTACTGTTGGAGTTTAGAGTTTTTTTCTGTAATTCTTAATTCCTTTAAGGTCTGATCCTAATTCCACTAATTTGCACTAACATCAAGGAAGCAGGTTCAGACACTAAATCAGAAGGTTAACAATCTACTTCTATGTTCCTTTGAGAACCTATAGTATGGAATTTTGAAAAAACATATATTTATTTAACCTATTATCCTACCACTGATAGTAGATGTAGCTGATACTCTGGGAAACAGTTGTAGAGATAGAGGAAGTACAGGATATAAAAAAAAGCAATTTGTTTCAGTATGATTACTCCCAGTTTGGGCTGTGTTTCTGGGCAGTTAAAAAATCAAGACACTTTTCTAAATCTTGGCATTAGGAACAGGCAGTAAAATAGATCTATATAATCATCTGCAGCAGCAACCCATCTTGTAACAGGCCAAAGTCTCACAAGTATTTTATTTTCTTGATTTTTATTTAGAACAGGTCTAGATTGTTGGGTGAATAGCTGGCCACAAAATAAAATGTTATTTACTAGCTACAGCCTAACCTAGGATGTAGGAGGTTCACCTTCCACTCTTTGTAGCTCTAGGGGCTCCCTGTACAATCACCAGCATTTGTACATGAGGAAAATTACTTCAAAATAACAACATACTGGAAAGCTTCCAAGACAACATTTTCCATTCCTTCTGTACATGCTGTGAATCACCTTACAAACAGCACAGCCCCAGAGAATAAGATCTCCAATGAGTTACTATCTTATCCAGGTCTCCTTTGTGAAAATGAGATCGTGCCTAACAAATTTAAGAACTCATTGGGGCAGGCTAAAATGCCATTGGCATCACCCCAGGGTCAGGAGTCTGCCCAGTTTTTACATGGCAGCAGGGGATTTGCATTTCTTAATATAAGTGCTGTTGTTTCACCCTTTGTACAGGAATGCCAACGACTGCCAGGGACGTGTGATTCCCCATAATCCCCCTGCAAAATGTACCTCAGAGGGGTTGTTCCTGTGTAGGTTACCACCACCGAGACACAAAGGCTTTGCCATGGTTCTAGTGAAATGCCTGACTTTTTCTACCTACAGCAGCAACACGCAGCTAAAGGGAGCTGCTCACACTTGGCAAAGCAGAATAGTGTCACTTTGGCATAAATATGTTGCAGCTATGAGTATACAAATATTTCAGAAGGTAAACTGCACTTTGGTTTTGGTTGGTTGGTTTTTAAATACATACCTATCTTTTTAATTTGTCTGGTAAGCAGTTTGTGCAGAGAGAAGCATTATACAGTGCAAAAGTATGCTAAAATTGCATTTGCATTCTAAAGATAAAAATTACCATTAATCACGTCTGAAAATAAGAGAGTCTGAAAGCACAAGATATATTTTTGAAGGGAAAAAGCGGTCACAACTACCAAAACACTTTCAGAAAGGAGGCTGACAAATTTTTCCTTCCTGTCCTCAAAAAAATAAAACTCCTTTAACTAGCTTGCACACAGCTAAACAGCTAAAACCAAACTGGTGCAACCTATATTAACAGTACAAAGTCAAAAATGTGCTCTATGTACTCCATTGACAAGGAATTTTGGAAAGAAATGTACCTATCAGCGCTACCACCAGCTGAATGACTTACCTAATCATCTACATAACAACATGATTGCCAAAAGCCACCAAGAGATTTCTCAACAGGGGGGACCATCCACATCAGCACTGCACTGCAGTGACTCACAGAACAGAAACATTCCTGTTTCTTTGCATGGGCTTGGCTTGGGCTGGCCTCTTCTACTTGCAAAGTATCATCAGTAATTTTCACCAATCTCTATCTTTATTTTGTATCCTCTTTGAAGGAAGTTTGTTACAGTATGAATACAAAGAGGACACAGTCCTTGGACTCCATCATGTAGGTAGGCTGAAACTTGCTGTGTATTTGTATGTGAAGTGATGTATTCTGATTTCACCACACATTGCTGTAAGAACCAAGAAAGTCTTAACAAACTAATAGTAAGGGATTGTGCACACACTCATATGCACACAGACGTGGAGAGAGCAAGCTTGCTTGTTAAAAAGAAAGGGAAAGTTAGCCCTACTTTACGTTTAGAAAAGAAAGGTCTCCCTTTAATAAAGCAACCCATAGCCAAATCACAACCTTACAGAAGATAACTTACAGTGCACCTCAAGCAAGTTGGCAAATGGATATCAAAGACTCCCACGCTCTTTTCTTGAACCCACATCCACTCATGCATTTGTACAAGTGAATCCAAAACACTTTGTAGCCCAGTGCTATCAGCCTTTTTTGAAACAGTCTTCATCAAACTGCAAGCGGGGGAGGAAGGGGGAAGACAAAAATGACAGAGACATCTCTTCGCTTCCAACAATACCTGCACAGATATTCCCAAAACTGGATATAAAATATCCAATCTTGAAAGGTAATTTTGCCCCAGTTTTCAAAAGGTCTTTTTTCAACCTATCAGAAGAGCTTTAAAATTCTTCTGTCTTTACCTGATCAAAATGCTGTCCTACCTCCTGCAGTCCTGGCATTCTTTGTGGTGAAACTGTTTCAGTATCAGTATTAATATTCAAATGTCAAGTTTGTGACACTACATTTCCTGTGCTATTTAAAACAGTCAGAACAATTATTATCCATGAAATATGAAACAGTAAATTTTTGCTACCTGCTTACAATCTCAGCAGCCCTAACTGGGGCAGAACAGCACTTACACCAGTCACATGCCATTTTACATAGAAATGTACTGTTCAGCTTTTCTAGCAGTACTCATGCATTTCCCCAAATTTGATTTTGTTCTTTCTAGCAAAGCTACACATTTATTCTTTTTCTGAAGTGCACCAGCGCAAATAGATATTTTCTGAATATCTATCAAATTTATAGCATCTAGTATTTCAGACTTTCGTTCCAAATATATTCCCTATCTGATAGCAACTTTTACATATAGTAAACCACTGAGCTTTTTTGTTTGTTTGTTTTTAATATTTATAGAATAGTAATTCTGTCCTTTGTAGATTCTACTGCTCTTAAAAATATTTTGTTGTTTTTTTTTTTCCTGTTTCAGTACTTAGTTGAGTCTCTGTCTTTTGTCATTACCTAGACTGTGGTCACACATCTTTGGCTATAAGGGGTATTTTTATTGTAACATGTAGGTGTCTTTAAAAGCAACATATGTTAGAGCTGCACAGCTGAGAATGCACCAAACTGTCACTCCTTTCTGTCAAGTTGCCAAAGTTTTGGAGAAGCTTCTATATAATAGTACAAACTTAAAATAATGAATTAATAATAATACATACACAGAAAGGCACATGTTAAGGCCTTTTTCTCTGTGACAGAGAACAGCTTTATGAGGAAAACTACACAGAGCCTTACACTAACAGGGAACACTATAAAGTGTAAATCAAAATGAAATATCCAAAATATCTTAAGGAAAGCTTTATTTTCAGTGTATGGCCTGATGATGCCATAAAGTACTTCAGTATCACTGTACAGGTCAGTTATTTCCACTATTCTCCCTTCCAAAACTAGAGGGTGATTTCAGAACATGTACACTCAGTCTTAATTCACTCCAAATTTGAGCCAAAGGGGTCTGATTCTAATACTCCAAAAGTCAACAGGAGGAAGCCAGTGGGAATGGGGCCTAAAACAACATGTCTACAGTAGTCAACAATTCTGAGTTATATAAATACTTGCTAATATATCTATATTGACTGGTCATCAACATTTCCATTATAATCCTTGTACTTAGGGATGTCTGTATGTTGGATGCTATCCATGTTTCTCGCCAGCAAGCTGAATTATTTTTGAGTGATACAAGGCACTCCCTCTCCTCTGGAGACCTGCAGACAACTAACAGAACCCTCATTTTTCACACAAATTAATAAGATACTACCATCTTCGGCTGAATTCCAGTTTACCTGCTTTGCTACAATGTGCTTTTGCAGGGCCATAAAAGGAAGCTTTGGGTTTGTTTCAGGAAATCAAGGGCTACCAGATTTTTCACGTAGTATGTCATCACGTGAAATCATCAGGGCTAGAAATGCAACAATGAAGTTTAAACAACAGCTTGTGAATAATGTGTCCTGCAATTCTTCTTCATTCTGTTTACACTGCATTGAGAGTTATAAATGAAGTAATAAACAGCAAAACCTAGTCTGCCAAAATAAGGAGCCTCTCACAAATGCTTTTAGAAAAAACAGATGGGGTAATACTAACATCACAACAGGTATCCTTCCCACTCCTATCAGCAAAACCATCCCTGAATTTGATCTCCTGTTGCACTCGGAAAGACAGTTATGTTTGTCTACAGAGCCTCAGCACTATTATAGCTGAACTCATTATTTTAAAGTGTTTGAAGTACCTTGAGCATAACAGAAGACACAGAAAAACAAATTCCATTAGACAATATGCAATTCATACTAATGTTATTTAATTCACATCCACAACATAAACTGAAGCTGTTCCAAAAACCAAAATTGGTATATTTTGAGAAAAAATACTGGGAGCAAAACATAAAGCTTGACTTAGTTTAATCAACCTACCAACACAACTTCATGTATCATTCTAAAATGATCCCAAGTCTTCCTTCTCCCTTCTGCTCCTGGAATGATGCTAATATTAGGTCCACCAAACTACACGGATCAAGAATCAGCCCTAGAAGTAATTCTTATTTCTGCAGAAATCAATTGTTAGGGGGTCCAATAGCAACAGTTTTTAAGAGCATTGTGATGTGAGTGGAACTGCTTCATGCACTACTTGAGCAGTCTAGCCGAAAGAATGGGCGTACATGTTACCCTTAGCTTTTACAGTGAAATATGACTGTTCCTTCTCTTGCCCTTCCAGGATTCCTCTGTACCTGCTAATTTAGCTTTGGCCCCGCTGGGTGCCTAGAAACCGAACCATGCAATGTACAGGCACTTGCAAAATGGTCCTACCAATACCCCCCTGAATTTCCAACAATTTGCCCACATAAGATACAACCCTGCTGAGGAGAACTTGCTTTGAGACCACAGAGCACTCTGCTCTGTAGAAGCTGGGCCAGAAACAGCATGACAGACACCAGCAGGTAACACAGGACTAGCTAAGTGAGGTGAGGTGAACCCTGTGTGGAGGTTCATGACAGGCCTTCTCCATGGCCGAGGCTTCTCAGTATTTTTTCTGAGGTACAAACACACAGAGTTTATGCACTTATGTTGTCAAGTTAGCAGCTTTGCTCTCAGTAGTAACCACAACTTCTTTTGAAGTCTTCAACTGAAGTTAAGAGATGACCCAGGTCAGTATTCATACATCACACACCACCGTGTTTCTCAAACACAAGAAAAAAAAAAACAAACCAGCAACAAAAAGCCTAGCTACAGAGTAAACACCACTTACACACACCACAAAAGCTCTTATTTTCCATGCCCATCCAAGAACACAGATTGTCCAAAGACTGAATACTGGCTTTCCACAAAGGACCTCTGAGCCCATATGAGTGTCTCAGCTCCCTGCCAACCTGCCTGCTCCTAACAACCAGGCACTTGCACATAACAGAACTGTCCTCAGCCAGCTACAGCAATGCACTTAGCATCCAGACAGTGGCTTCTTTTCATTCCATACCTTCTTGTGCAGGCCTTTGTAAAAACACACACACAGAAACTTTACTAGCATGGAGGGAAATCAGTGCCTACATCTGCAAAGCGCCGTGTTGCTAGCCAGAGACAAGGAGCGCACAATTTGACGCTGAATGACTGCCAGCAAGGAGGAGTCCCAGCTTAAGGCCTCGAAACCGCTTGGAAAGCTGTTGCCTGGCTGATTGCATCCCCACTGAAAGGGTAAGGCTTCGGACCAGTGTGCACAGCAGATTAGACGCATGGCTCCCATCACCGCCAACAGAAGCTGCAGAGCTGAGCCGACACACGTACTCTGCAAGTACACCCTGGTGCGTACTCGCACTGTAACGCGCCTCCGAGCGACACTGCTATGAAAATAACTGCCATTACCACTGAAACTGTAGCCCACGGGCAGGGACCATAAATACAAGCTAAACTCCCTCTGAAACGAACTGGTCCTTAAGAAAATTTTAACACCAAGTGAGAGTTGTGGTAAAACTCCCATCAAAAAAAAAAAAAACAAAAAACAAAACAGTAAGGGCAGCGTCTCTCTGAAAAAAGGGACAATTTGGCATTTGCAGCGTGTTCAAGCTGATTCCTTGCCAGTAACTATTCAAAAAAGACCACTTAACAAGCAAACAGGTCTTCAGCACAACAAATAATAAAAAAGAGAGCAAAGCTTGTGCTATTTAAATATCATGAAACATTCTGCTAATCATGCACAGATGGAAGTACAGACGCTTCTGCCAGACGCCTTGTTCAGAAACTTTGCTCTATTTTTAATTATTTGATGCACAGAGGACCTGTTTGCTGATTAAAAGGGCACTGCCTTAAAAAGGACTCCATCAATATGGAGTCTAGCCTTGTTTTTAACAGAGGACTTTAAAAGTAGTAACTCATGCCTCCGAGCTCCCTGCACCAGTTTTTATAATCTTATAAGCATGTGGTTGGGGTTTTTTTCAGATGTTTCTCTCACCTTGGGAAACTGCCTATATAAAGAAAAAGTGAAACTAACTATATTCAAGTTACTGTTATATTCACTGAGTAAAACAACTTAGAAAATGTGTATTTTCCTCTAATATTCCTTAGTCTGTATCTTTTTATTGTTACTTATAATAAGAAGGGTTATCAATTTCCAGATAAAAGCATTATTTTTGATGGTTTTCTCTTTTGTCAAAAGCCTACTTTTTTGAGAAAACGTATAAATTCGAGAATTATCAACCAAATATTTACCATTGTTTTTTTTTAAATCTGCCATAGCCACAATATTATTCCAACTGTCAGTTCGTGCCAAAAGCACACTGATACACCCACACACAAAAAGCAAAAAACCCTCACATATTTTCACTTCACACCTTAAGTGAACCTCACTCATTCAGTGGTTGCTTCATTCCAGTACTTCTCCATAGCAGCCCAGGAATTTTTCCTTCTCTGAAGAACCTCACTCAAAATGCATACTATGTCAAATTTATTTTCTTTTTCTGAATGAAGTCCTTTTCAAAAATTCTTTTTTTTATTTAACTTACATTTTATCTTGGAAGTTTCCTTACACATTACTACAGAACTTTACCACTGGATCAGAGTCATCATATGAATAGAAATGGAAGCCCAAAGAAGAGTGCCCAAGCTGCTACTTTTGCCCCATCAGTATGATACGTGAAAAGGGTATTATATTTTTTTAAATTTACATTAACAGTTTGAACTATTGCTATTACACAGTAAAAGAATCCTTCCATTAGCAGATCACATGATAACAAAGTAATAGTGACCCCATTATTTTATGAACAAATGACCCAAAGAGAGTGGCTCCTGTCTCATGCTCAGGTACAGAGAAAATAACTGAATGAGTTTTGGGTTTGTGGGTTTTTGTTTGGTTTGGTTTTGTTGGGTTTTTTTTACAATGCCAGCATGTAATACTATACAAACAAATATATGCTACTGATTTGTTAGAGATCAGCAGAAAAGCTGTATAAGCAAGATGTCTGCTGAAGAGACACTGCAGCAGAAGCCAGGGAAGACTGGCAGGGGCATACGGACTGAAAATCCAATGTTCAGCCAGGGAAACAGGCACCCACAGAGAAGCTTCAGAGAAGAAATAAAGGGTCTTTACCCGTGAGGAGAAGAGGAAGGCTGCATGGAGTGAAAGGCTTGTTCAGGCAGGTCATTGGGGTTGCAAAGCTCAAAATCCAGCAATTACTAACTAGGAATGGAAGTAAATGAAATAACACTCAAATTTGTGTTTCTGAAGAAAACTACTGAGGTATTGAAACACTCTAAGCAGAAATACATTTTAGACACATAGAAACACACACACAAAAAATCAAACTAAAGAAAAGGCCAACACACAGTCTAAGTATCATGCAGGTAACACACCCAGCAACGGAGCTGTACAAGTAGGTCAGATATGCAGCAGCAAGAATTGCTGAGCATGGGAGAATCTTGGTAGAGAAGGCAGTAAGGAGAAAAATTAATTGGTCAGCAATAAGAGAATGAAGTCTGGAAATGGTTAAAACAGGACAGAAAGATAAAAAGGCAAAACACTGCTTGAGCTATATAAAGAAAAATTAGTCTAATTCACCAACACATCCACCTGAACCATGACAAGAAAAGAAGATTGATGACACTTGACTAAGAAACAGCTTTCACTCCCTTTCCACTTGGAGGAAAAGCCAAGCGAATGCTCTACTGCTGCCAAACAAGCAGTGTCTGATCAGAAATGCTGACCTGCCAGCAACAGCTCTGAGTCCAGAGGGCCCTGACACACCCTGGCGACCCTAAGCTCCATCACACAGCATTTACACCCTCATGGCTCCATTTAAACCATCCAAGTAACTAACAGAGGTGGAAACCTGACCTCTTCTTTCACCTAGCCTTTGGCTGAGCACCTCAGTGCAATGTGGAACACATGCAGTTCACGTTTAATAAGATGAGGAGCATAAAACCCCCGGCTGCTGCAGCACTACAGGTTTCATAGAGACACTCTGGCTGAGCTGTGTGAACAGCACCAAACACTGCAGCCAGCCAGCTGACAGCTCAGATAAACGCTCTTCATAGCAGAGCTGCACACATAGCAGAAGTGTGTCTTAGTTTGCATTTCTCCCATTCCATACAGCCAACATGACATTCAACAAGTTTGACTCCTTAGGTAACGGGTGTACTTGATTGCTGATGTTTAATGCAGTTCTGATGTTTACTATAAACCTTCTACCCACTTCAATTTTCCTTAGGGCTCCTTCTAGCTGTAAGCTAACAGATAACAACATCTGGACAATACCATCACGTAATGTCATATTTTCACTCAGGAATTACTTTAATTTCCTCAGTCACTACACACCATATTTCCTCTGAATCTGCTACTGTGAAGCAACCAAAACAAACTAGTGGTGATCAAAAAATGGTAGGATGCACCCATGCTGGTTTGTATCACTCTCACAGCTGAAGACCAGGCAACAAGACTTAGTTATTCTGTCATCTAGTGCAAATATTCAGTCCTTTCGTTATTGCAGTATCACATGTATTTTAAGACAGTATGTAACATACTTGCGAGCTATCCAAACACATACACAGTGCAATTTTAAACTACAGATCTATGGTAGAGGTCTATAAACTTCACCATCATCCTCTTTCTCCATAAAATAGAACACAGATGTGTTACACATACTGACATGTCACTTATCTCCCCACAATTTAATTAAGCAACTGTCAAGTTCACAAAGGAAATCACAAGGGATTTTCAAGACTGTCATTAACAACAGAAATATCAGGCCAGATCACAGCAGAGATCCAAGAAAGTTTAGCAAGCCTGCTAAGTAGGAAACCTGAAACTCTAACCCTAATTCAAAGAGGACACAGGCAAGTCCAATGTAAAGAGGTGAACCAGCTCCTCAGTTCTGCAAACAAGGAGATGCAAAGGCAAATAATTTGACCAGATGTATACCAGGTCATCTTTGGCTAGTCCATCAGCCAGTGTTGCTCACAGAGGACTCATTATAGTATGGCCCAGGGCAGCTGTGGAAAAAGGGAAAGAGAATCCAGATGAAAGAAACACAGTATCTAGGATGTATCAGTCTCTCATTTGTAATAAAGTAAGAGGAAGGTACCATTGAGTGCCAGGGAGAGAACAGCAGCTGTCAACAGAAAAACCGTCTCCGTACGTTAATCGTTGGGTTTTCTTTGTTTTCAACCAGATGCCCAAATCTTAAGACATTAATATGTAATTAAAATCTTGTGTTAAATGAAGATCACGTTCACAATATTCATATGTTACTGTTTTATTAATAGAAATAGTATTGGTGCATTCACTTAAGAGTTGGACTTGATGATCCTTGTGAGTCCTTTCCAACTCGGAATATTCTGTGATTCTGTGTATTGGTGTTTCTAGGGTCGAACATTTTAGTCTAAAATTCAATCTCAGTAACAAGCAACACTGCCTCCCCTTGCTGAGGGAAGAAAATACCCCGGGCCAAATATGTAGTCTTTTAGTACAACCTCTTCTGAAATCATAGGCAGTGCTGTCCAAGCGGAGTCTCAGCCTTTGGGGAAATGCTGCTAAGCCTGGAGAGAGTGTTTCACAGGTGGACAGACCATCTCTGAGTAGGCAGTTGAAGACTGGCCTGAATCACCATCTAATAACTCTTTGGCTGCCTCTGGAAAATGAATGTGACATCACAGCTCGGGATGTAGGGCCCTTCACAACAGCTATAATGGTTCGTAGAAGGATTTGTCAAGGGACAACTCCCAGCAGTGTAAGCAAACCTTCATATCACAGATGGGGCATTTTGCTCACAGTCATATTTCTTTTCTGATTCTTACAGAGGATTTCAGTTTTCAGCAATGCCTATACAGCACTACCTGAGACACCTTGACTCATTAAAAAATTAAATAGGATAAAACCTAAAATGGTTCAATGACCTTCTGTGGGGCTTCAATTGCTTGTGTTGTTATGCTCTCTACTTACTGCATTTTACAAAATCTGAAATTTTATATGTTTTGCCCTCTTGTATCTTTGCTTTTAAAACACGACACACTCTCTTAAAAAAAAAAAAAAATCCAAAAAGGAAAATGGGACACTTTTCTGTATTAAAAATTAAAAAAAAAAAACCAAACCCAAGCTACAGCAAACATACAGATAGATAGAAAGTAAATGTGTTCATATTTGAATTTTGTACTTCAAGCCACCTTTGATCAACTTGATTAGTAATCCTTTCAAAAAGATTTTATAGCTGGTGTACTTCAAGAACACAATTAAAGTAGATTAATCTGCTCTGCATTATGTGTTTCATAAAATTACTGTTCCTCTGATCAATTTTGCTAAAAAACACATGTAACTATCTACCATTTTTCTCATTGATAAAACAAGCTTGTGACACAGCTTTCAGTACTGGCCAAGCAACAGCATTGTGAATATCTAATAAATCAGCAAGCCCGATGATGCAATGTCATGTGAGCTAATACACAAACTACTACACTTTTTATTCATGGGAAAAAAAAAATAGCCCAATTCTCAGCTTATAGCACCGACCTGGAAATCTACAGGTATCAGTATCTGTGAAATAATGCCACCAGCTAGTCAAAGTGACTGTAGCTGATCCATAAACCCTTCTCTACTGAAATCAGTAAAAAAGTCTTATTCAAATTCAACAGTATGGTTTTGCATGGCTGAATTTCAGAGATACTGTAATAAACAGGACCCATCTGATTCCTGATCTGCAAAAGAGACTCACTTTGACCTTACCATGACTGCCATGAGCAGGCTGATGTCACTTCACCCCATAAATCCCCTCGCCTGGCGCTGTAGCTAAGCACTGTTGAACTCAGGTACCCTCTAGAAACACTGTGATGTTGTAATTAGCAGTGAGACTCCCAATGCATTCCCCAGCCAGATACAACAGTTGCTGTGGCCACTAGAGTAAAAGAATGTGAAAAGGGATTGGGGAAGAATGAAAAAGACAGGTAACGGCAGAGAAAACACGGTAAAAACTTATCTGTCTCATATTAAAAGAACACAATAATCACCAGGAATCAGCTGAACTGTCAGATAAGTATTACAAGAAACAGTAGGTTTTTTAAAAGAAAAAAAATTCCATTAAATTGATTATTTCAGTGGAGAGGAGCAATGATACACAGAAGATATAAGCTTTTGCTTCTTGATGTCTAAATTACATTAGGTTTAGTTTTGTCTTTTTTTGAGAAATTATGTATTTAAGATTCTGTTCGCAGTGTAACAGTAATCTAAACCCTTCCTTTATTTTTTGGCAAAAGCTGTGCATCACTCACGTTCAGCTGTTAACTGTGAACTGTTCACATCTTAGTGGTGTTTCAATGTTCCTATGGCAAGGCTAAATAGCATTTCTAAAACAATGATATCCCCAGGCCTGCACTGTAGTTTCTGAAGCACAGATTAAGCACAGTATTCTGCCCAACAAGCTCATCACTGTTAAGTAACTCATCAGAAAATAAAGAGGGAATTATCAAATGGGAATTGCCAAGTAATTAGTTCTCTGAAGCAGATGACATACAACTGTTAAAGGGAGGGGCTTCCCTGTTAGTCATATGTCAGAGTAGAGCCTACTAATCTGTAAATAAAAATGCAGTACATATGATTAGTGCCAAGGGGTTTCTAACAGCTAGTGGTACATGGAGAATAAAGTTACAACTTCTTGTACTGTAATAACCTACTAGGATTTTTTTTTTCTCTTGTATACAGTGAATTTTCAAACCATTCTGGATCTGCTTGTTGTCAGACTACTTTGGAAAAGCTATGAATACAGCACAGTATCAAGAAGGGAATGTGTTCAGGGGCTACGGAAAAGAAGAAATGCCTTTACTATCATATACATTAGAAAATATCACTTTCTATTCAACTGCTACACATGGCACTGAAAAGGAACTGCACGAAGAAGAAAATATTCACAAGTACGAAATATCTGAGCACAGTAAGGGATTAGGCCTGTTAAGACTTTCTTTTAAGTAGCTGGCCTCACAGAAATGTTAAACATACAAAACTGCAATGGCCTTCATGCCTTTGGGTATGTGACAAACAAAAATATGGTAACAGTCACAACCACACTCCAATATGAGTGAGAAACACTTTAACATTTGTACTTTTTTACAGTGCAAGAAGTGACCCAAAAAATCCTAAAGTCAGGTTTACAGCTAGTTCTAAATAAGTAATTGATGAGAAAATAAAAAAGCAATTATCAAATTTAGGGTTTGCCTCTATCACTGTCTCACTATGAGAAACCCCTTAGTCAACACATTTAAATCCAGATGCTGCCACCGGGGCTAACTTTTGACCAAAACTATACCCGCTGATACAGAAGGCTAACTTTCACCCAAAACCATACCCAAAACCATGCCCAGGAGGGGGGCACACACACAGACTCAGGCGTATACACAACTTCATGTCACATCTAGTCACCTCACCACTTTTCGGCCCCCAGGACACAGAAGCTCTCCAACTCTCTCATACTTACACTAACATCCAAAAGCCTACACCTTGAAAGTAATGCTAACAAGTTGCAGAGCATGGGACAGCAAGTTTCTTATTCCATTTGATACACCTTCTTAAAACACCAAGGTGGAAGGTGAATCAAACCTCAGATTGTGGCTTGTATCACATTATGAACATGTGTCTTGTATTTTTATGTAGACAGACCACTACACACAACTGCATTTACACTTCGGACTGTGTATGAAACTTTCTATCAGTCAGACACCAGACCTTCAGTATCTGCTGAAGGAACAACAGAGCAAAAACATGAAAGGTTACAGCTGAGGTGAGGAGACCACAAAGCCTCACATCTCAATGCCTGCACTCACAGCATTTCATTTAATTTACCTTTGAGTTACCCACGCACAAAACAAACAATTTGAAAAAATAAAATTATTTCTAATTACTATCCTATTATACCTAGTTCACAGCTCCATTTCACCTGTGCTCTTTACATGCTAAAAATCTCCACTGCCTATCTTCTTTTAACCCTACAGCTACTGTAGACCTTCATAAAGAGCATGAGAGGGAAGAAATAAAACCAGCTATGATAAAAGGACACTGAAATGATAACCAAAAAGCTACCATTGCACACAGTAATATAGAGACAGATTGGCTCTTTTTGTGGTCACTATTAAGTATTTTAAAAGGGCAGATTGTTGTCTGTTTACAGAGAGCAGTAGCCAGAAGCCTGCGTAAAACAGAAATTATGTCTTATGTACAAAATAAGCTACAATAGATAGTGTACAGACACACTTATTGAAAATTCCGCCCCAAAAAATTTTTTACAAATGGGCTGCAGCTGTAAATTCAACCCAGCACTATAATATGATTCATAAATATCAAGTGACTTGACAGTGGAAAAGATTAAAAAGAACTCTTTAATTGTTAAAATGTCCAGTGTATCATGCAAAATCCACTCAAGACAACTGTTTAAAAGAAAGCATTGAGTCATTTGCCTACGTGGAAGGAGGCAGTGCATACTGTGAACAAATAACAATAGAGACAATAACAAAACAAATAACAGTAGAGAAGGCTAAAATTAACTAAAAAAAAAAAAAGCTAAACTGTATCTATTTATTTTTATTTCATTTTATTTTTACTAAACCCCATTTTCTTATCCAGGCAAGATGCTTAGCAGGCTCTGGAAAAAATGCTGCTGCTTGATTTGGAAGGGTAAGCACACTGGAGCTCACACACGGCAGCGACATTACTCCCTGAAAGCCACACAAATCCTCAGGTGAGTAAAGCCATGAACGCACATGTAGGGATATTAGGTCTCAAGAACAGTTTCTGAGATCTCATTTTTGGATGTGTTCAAATGCATCCAATGTTCAGTCTCTCTGCCAGACACCATGGTAATAACTCAGGTCTGCCTGAAACAAGAGCAGACCTGTCACTACCTTCACCCCAAAATAAATGCAAATGCCACAAAGACAACGGGCCTGAGTATGAGATATTCTGTCTTAAGCTGTGAATCTTACCTGTGGCTGCTCACTGCATGGTGCCAGGTCACGTTTCTTTCATGTGTTACTACTGTGAGCTCCTGCCTGTTTCTCCCAGTGAGAGAGAGAACACTTGTAAGCAGGCAGTGTCTATCTCAACAACTTTTATCTCACTTATTTAGTTATACAGTGGGCCTGATTTTGATTGCTCCATAGAGAAGATGAGAACTAAATAATGAGGTCAACAGAAATACCCCAAATTCAGTGACTAAAAAGTCCAACAAGAAAAGAAGCTAAACTAAATCTAATCTAAGATCCCCAAATACAACACTATACTTCAAGTTGAGCTGGTACAGAAAAAACAGCAGTTTAGAACTATATTCCTGTCGTGCCTCTGCATCAGACTTCACTGGGTTACATTTTTTATCCAAAATGTTTGCTTAACATCTAATATATTCTCTCTTCTGCAACTGCAGAAAATGCCAGATGCTAAAATATTCAAGGTGACTTAGCAATACATTGTGGGTAACACAATCTGATTATTCATAGGATTTGACCAATACGCTATAAACTATTATTTTTTCTAATTAAGAAATACAAGCCTTTCCTTGAGTAATCACTTTTTCAAATAAATACATTTTCATACAACCCAAGCTTACCCTGAAAAAAAATGAAAAGCTTTGTGGAAATGATAATGTCTTAACAAAAAGCTTCCTTCTATCTCCCAAGTCAATAGCTAGTCACTACTATAGCTGCTACCAAGCCAGTTTTCTTCCAAAATAGAAAGACGAAGTGTGTCAGTGCACAGGGCACTTTGTGTGGTTTTTCACTCTCAAGAAATTCTTATTGATCTGAAGAGATACAGTGGTTAAAATCTACCCTCACCATTCAAGATCATTTGTAAACCATAACAGACATGTCTTTGCACATAAGTACTTGCTTAGGCAACTTCCCTTTAAAACACAGCACCCTTCCCCACAGCCACAATAAAATGTAAATTATAGGCTGCATACTTGGCTATGACATGCTGTATACATTAAAAAGTTATTCTGCAATGGAGACTTTCTGATCAACCTCACATACATAAATGCTACAGTAATTAAGTTTTCTGGTAGTAAATTAAAAAAAAAAATCTTTGATTTTCTGCAAGTAATCACTATATTTAATTTTCTTTCATTTAAAGACACAAGCAATTTTATTATGACCCTTTATCTTTTTTTTTTTTTAAAGCATTAGCAGTATTGCCAATCCCAAGCACTTAAAAATCATAGAACAGGTCCAAAAAACCAGGCTGGCTTAATGACAATCAGATTAAAGAAATAAAATAAAAATTTATGTTCTTTTTATTGGCAGTACGATTGTTGAGTCTTGGGACTTGGTTTTTTAGAAGTATTCTCCACAACCACATGGGAAGAAGAGAGAGAGGAAAGGGTGAGCAGACTGATATATGTGCACTATTATAACCTGTCTGACTATGATATTTCAGGGAACAAAATCAGAAGAATCTAAAAGATTCCTCAAACCAGAATAAAAGACACCTAGACACATCAGTAGTGACTAGTCATCCTAGGAAGTATTCTTATGCCAGATAAAGTTCAATGCACAGGAGGAACTGGGGACAGTGGAAAAGGCAAGTAGGTGGCAAGCAACAGGAACCACTGAAAATGTTCATAAAAGTGCAGGAAGGATTTATATCATTTTACACATGGCATTTTACAACAAAAATCGAAGTCTGTCAACTTTTCCGTTCATACTATCATCTTTTAGTAACCCAATGTGCTCTGATCTGAGGTGAGCATAAAACCACTCATCTGGAACCCACTTGTCCTGTAAGTCACTGAACTGAGTCACTAGAGTTAATGGAATTTTTCTGAGTAGAGTTTCTCAAGGACCTCTACTGCCAGGCAAGGGAAGTACAAATGTATCCCGGGTAGGTAATCACACAGACAGCAGGAAGGTGTGCACGCTTCTTAAAGCCCAGAGCAGACAGTGTATACTTGTTATAGGAAAATAAAAGCATTGCATTCTCACCTTATTGGCAGTGCATAACTGTATGGTGAAGACAAAAATGAAGGTCGTCACTGTCCTACAGGGTCAAGAATAAATTCACAGCTTGTATTGCTTGCCCATCTGGTTTGGCCCACGATGTGACTGTTGATCCAGGAGTTGAAGAGATGGAAACCAAAATAAGAAGAAACAAAAGCACAGTTAAGAGTCAAGCAATTTACAACATGCCAAGACATTCCAGTGAAGACTGAGAGAGGCTGCATTTGCTATTACTCAAGCACAAATAAACTATAGATTTAATCCTGCAGACAGAGAACATACAGTAGAGAGTAGAGCCCATTTATTCAAACTGAGTGCTCTTTTCCTAAATGTGATCTTAATGAGGTGAAGAATCATAAGCGAGTTGAGATGACTGCCTTCACTGCCAAGAGAACATATTTTATTTGAGAAGCAGCCGCATCCTGAAAACACACTGCTGCAACTACTACTATTAGGTGAAAAATAATCACCTTTTGGACCGTGACTTTATCTTGTACACTATTTTGTCATTAATGGTGGCATGCTAGAGTCAATGCCTACTACTGCAAAGTCCCAAATAATATAAACAAAGCAAAACTCTACCAATGTGATTTTTTTAAAAATTTCTGTAATTTTGCTCAGTGAAATTATAAAGAGCCAGCACTGAATTTCTGCTGACATCACGTATTAAACAAAATACATTTGGGTTTTTCACTTGGAATCTCACCAAATATTTTTATCACTCTTGGTACAATAAAAGGATTTAGTGGGACCATTTCTCCCTCACTGAGAAGCATTTCTGTTGTTTCAGTTACGAGCATACTTACTAGTTCCTATTTATGGAAGGATTTACATGCATATTTAACTCTAGATGGGTTCTTCAATCAATTCTTATTCAGCAAAACCCTTACTGGGACGTGTACTAAAGTAACTTTGCAGACTGGGACCAATGAATGCATACAGATCTGCACATGTTGTACAACCACCTCAGACTACAGTATTATGAGGAAAAAAACCCACGAAGAATTACATTCTCAATACATGCACTGAGATCAGAAAGGAATTATGGTCATCAATCTGGTTTTTGTCTTTTTGTAAAAGTCAGGAGTCTACAAAGTTTCTTACATTTTAAAATATTAGTCATGCATCACCTCAGTCAAAACAGAGTAAAAATCTTAAACTTTCTTATATAAAGAATGTGAAACACTGAATAAAACTCCAAAATACAGTGCCTTCATCCAAATACCTATTTATTTATTTATCACACTTGCATAAAAGTAAAATGAAAGGATGAGGTCAGGATTTTCACTTTGCAAAGCTTAGGTTATTGAAGTCATCAGAATATAGCATGTCAGTTCTTCGCAATGAAATATTTACCTGTACCAAGCCTGCCATACTTTTGTTTCTTGTGCTAATCATGTTTTTATCTGTTAACGTAGAGTTGGTTACAGCAGTCTCAGAAGATAACTACAACTAAATCTGTTATCTGCACTCCCTGCATTGTACACACCGTACCCGTACGGTTCTCCAAAACAGGCAGATCATTCACAGCCTGCATGCTTATAGCTGAGGCTGTCACACAGCCTGACTTCTCTCAAGCAGCATCAGAGTGAGCTGCCTCACATGCTGGAGTAGGTTTGCAGCCAACCAGTGCTTTCAGACCACCTATGCAATTCTGACACGCATTTCCTTTACAGCCTGCCATACTTCTTTATTGCATTTCTCCTTCAATTAGTACACCAAAACAAAAGAAGTGCATTGTATGAACAATGACGATGATAATCCTGACTGCCACTTACTAAGATGTGCTGCTAAGCTTCAGCAAGGGGAAAAATAGGGCTTGATTTTGTTTTACTAGCTATGTTACTAAAACAATTGTTTTTAAATTCTAACGTTGAAATCCTTAGTTGATTTTCAGGTGACTGCATCCAAGTGTCTATTTTCTTAATTAATGGGAAACTAGGCCACTGGATCTATTATATAAAAAATGTTGTTAAGTGAAATTCCAGGCCTCTTGTAAATGTCTTTTAAAACAAGACTATTTTTCTCAACTTTTCTAAATAAATTCAAGCAGGTCAGAAAGGCAAAGAAGAAAAGTTGCACTGTTTATTTTCAAAAAGTCTTTTAACTATGTATATATGGCCTTTTTGAAAGCAATTACTTTCTAACACTCTTAGTCACACAGGTAATTTGTCTTACAATAAAATATGTATAAGCAGCATGCGGCACACAAAGACTCACACTACAGGAGTCATCCTGCGCGCGACTATTCCACTTTCTCCAGCCAGTCCTCCTAACAAGCTCTTCTATTTCAAGCCACCTCCTCAGTATGGAAGCCCAAACAGAAGCAGACACACCGAGCAGAGGATATTCTCTCCTAACCAGAAGGGCAAGTTAGCTGAGGCACTGAAAAGCTGCACTTTGGGTGCAGAAAACTGCCCGCAAACGCCCTTTCCCCTTGTCCCTCTGAGAAGAAACACCTCTGTTCAGCAAGCAGGCTGCGACCTGCAAACTCATCACACCAAACCCAAGACCACCAGCTGCCTGTTACCACAAAGCTGAACCACCAACAGGCATTTCTCATTACCTCTTCCTTCAGCTCCAATGTTTTAGCACCAGAGAGATTAAAATATCTATTTTAGAGCTATTTCTAGATTGCTTTATGCTCCAGTCTGATACTTACAAATGCTCAGGAGCTGTGGGTGCTGATGATTTCTCATCACTGAAACACGAAATCCTCCAGGCCAAGTTCAATATTAGTGTAAGTCCACACAAGATTAGTGACTGGAATAGGGGTGTTACCCACTTCTACAGACACTTAATGCAGCTTCTTAATCAGGCAAAAATCCTATTTAAGCCCACAGTGCTTTTTGCCATGAAAAGTAATATAGAGAAAATAACAGTAATACGCACCAGATCACTTTCTGAGCTTGGTTACTCTACTACATGCCTGGATTAAGTCCAATAAACGGAGTTATTCTAGATATACACCCATGTAAGTGGCTCACAATCCCGTCCCCTGGAGTTGCTCCAGATTTATGACATTAGAACACAGTGCCAAATTTGGTGCTTTTAAAAAATTATACCTACATTTGTGGAAAAGTGGCTTAAAAGAGTGATGTTTAAACACGGAGAATGAAGACAAATATACGTTGCTTGATGAAACATGTTTTTAAGAGCAGCATGCAGTTTGAAGCTAATTCTTTGCATATTCTTTCAAGGTATTATAAACTGCGGCAAAAAGTCTCCTGCTCTGTGGCTATAATATTTTGATGAGCACAAACACAAAAAAATTAAAATGAAAGAAATACTACTACTGGAAATGAAGTGATTGCTGAGGAGAAAATTGCTTTTAGTAGCATATACTTAGGATTTTATCAAGAGAAACTGCAGTCAGCTTTAACCTAGAACACAAAACCTTGCTAAGAACTATGACAAGGCTTAGCAAACCTAGAGTGACAACAGTGATATCAAGTATCACTGATTTTCATTTTACCAGGCAGAGGGTGTAAAGTACAGTACACGAGTGAAGAATAACAAACCTGTGGCCTAAAATGTGAATGCTGGAATGGGAACTGTTCCAAACAACATGACAGCCACCAAACAGTTAATCCAGACAAACAGGAGGGGGGAAAAAAAAAAAAAAAGGAAAACTCTGAAGAAACTTTTATGCAAGCTTTTATAAGCCAAAAGCATTTTTACAAAGTACCCCACCTTCGTTAATTTGCTAGTAATACACGCAAGCGGAGCTGACGATTTGGCTAACCTGCTAAGCGTGCCATGTACGGTCCCATCTGCCTGACACTACCGCAGGCAAAGAACACTCTTCCCAAGAAGTTCAGCCATTAGGAACCCACCACTGGCATCCTTCAATTTTCAGCAAGCCCGAAGCGGTGCCCACGGCACACACAGAGCCGGCGGTAGCCCTCTGGGTCGCCTGCCAGCCACACACACACACCTGGCTGGACGGTGAATACGGCGAATCCCGTCTGTTACCATGGCAGCCTGATCTAATTACATGACTGATCAGGGCTGGAGTAAGCACACTGAAAGCCTGCACCGCTGACATGTCGCTACATGATGAGAGAGACAGACAGACAGACAGCCGAACACGAAGGAAAACCTATCGACCTCTGCCTTATGTAAAAAGTGAGATTACAGCCACCCTTTCAAAATAACTGCTGTCTGTAAAATACCGGGCCGGTTTTATGAACAAATTAGGTGCAATAACGTACAGTTACTACTATTATCTCACATCACAAAAATAACTACAGCATAATATTTTCACTGGCCATTCTCAATTTCCCTCTCCCCCATTCATAACCCTTGCTCCTTATGATAAAATTGCACCGTCTCCATCACCCAGAACAGAAATAGATTAACACGAAGCCGGGATTTTCCTTTAGGGGAAGGCTTCATTCGAAACTGAAATTAAAAGTCCTTGACTTCTCGGTGTGTCAGCACAGTAACTCACTATTCCTGACCATATCCGACGCGTAAAGTAACCATTACTGCATGATATACATAACCATGAGTGTTAAAGGTTAAAGTGTAAGCTGTGTTACAAAATATGAATTTCTTTACCATATGAAAGGGAAAAGGTCTCCAGCAAAGGTCATCTACCTGCACACCCCTGCCAATCTGTACACAGAAATCATTTGTAAAGAGGAAGGTTTTACAAACACGGATTTCTTTGTCTGGGCATAACAGGAATGCTTAAAATTTTTCCCCAATTCTATCTGAAGTTTGGGCTCACGGGGGAGAGATGCTGCTCGGAGGAGTCCCTATTACACAGCATACGGTAAACAAAATAAAAATAGCCTGTCGCTCTCGTTGTCTACACAGTGCATTATATAACGGGCTTCCGACTTGTTTTCTTTTCTATTATTACTCTTCAGTAATTCCTCCTCTTCAATAATATGTAAATCGCTCCCAATTCTGTCATTTTATTATTACAGCTATTACTATTACAGTAGGAGCTAATGCTTTTCCAGCACGCTTTAATTTAGACTTTAATATTCTCAGGAATCGCATTGACGGATTCAGCACCCACAACCGTACACGGGGTCATTTATTTGTTTTTCTGCCAGTAAATTAGGATGCCTCAGGAATAAAAAAAAATAACATTAAAAAATAATTAAAAAAAAAAAAAAAAAAAAAAAAAAAAAGCCGAACCACCACCAACCAACCCCAAACTCCCGCAACCGAATCACCCCCCACCCGACCCAAGCAAACCCGGAGGTGGCGGGGCATCGGTGAGCGGCAGGAGGGCAGCGGCCGCCGCTGGCGCCGAGCTGAGCCCCGGGGCGGCGGCGGCGGTGGGGGGAGCCCCGGTCCCGCTCCCCCTCGGGGCTCCGCCGGCCGGATCCCCTGGCCGCAGACGGGCAGCGGGGCGGCGGCCCTCCGGCGCTCCCCTTCCCCCATCCCTCCCGCCCCGTCCCTCCCGGCAGTACCGGGTGGCGTCTGCAGCCGGCCTGGGCCCTGAGTGAAGTGGAGCGGGGCTGCTGCCGGGCACATCCCAGCGCCAGCGCCGCCTCCTCCACCGCCTCCTCCTCGCTTCATTCACCCTCCGGCAGCCGCCCAGCCCCGTACTACATACGCCGTGCGGCGGCGGCGACCGGCCCTGCCGGCGACCGGCCCCGCGCTGCGCCCCGCCGGGTCCGCCCGGCGTACGCGCCCCGCACGGCCCCCCCGCACCGCGCTGACACACACGCGCGCACACACATCCACCGCACCGGCACGGCACCCCCCGCACTCTCACACACACGGCACTGCACCGCACCGCACGTACCGGCACCCTCCGCGCACACACACACACACACGCATCGCACCCCCCGCAAACACATACACACAAATACACGCACGGCACCGCACACACACACACCGCACCGCAACCCCCGCATACGGGCACCGCACACATGCACCGCATCCCGCACGTATATATTTATATATATATACACACACACTCACACTCACGCACAGCACCCCCCCCCCCCCCCGCACACACAGTCTCACAGCGCAGTCTCACACACCCCGAGTCCGCCGCCGCACCGGGGGCAGCCGCGGCTCGCAAAATGTCCACCGTCCCCGCGGCCACCCACACCCCGCCCGGGCCGGGGGGAAGCAGGAGGGAGGGAGGGAGGGAGAGGGGGGGTGAGGAAGAAGGAAGGAGCCGGCGCGGGGGGGGGGCAGGGCTGTACGAGCGGCTCCCGCTACGGGGCCGCCCCGTCCCCTCGCTCCCTCCCGTGTCCCCGCATCTCCACTCCGCTTCCTCCGCGGCGCCCTCGGTCATTTCGCGGCCGCCCCCTCTCCCTCGCTCCCTCCCTCTCTCCCCAAGGCCGGGCCCGCGGCGGCAGCGCCTGCGGGCCAGGCCGGGGGCGGCCGCAGTGAGGCGGCTGCAGCCCCGCGGCAGGGTGGACACTGCGCTCCCCTTCCCCCCCCACCCCCAGCCCCGTGTTTTTCCAGCTGGAAATCGACGGAGGTTTGCAGCCTAAACAAGGGAAGAAGCCGGGGGTAGGGGGTGGGGGAGGGAGGCAGAAAGCAGAGGAGGAAGAAAAAGCCACTTACTGTAAAGTGTCAGTGGAGGTGGGGTTGGCGGGGGTGGGGGGGTCAGAGAGAGACTCGCACACAAATGTCTTCCTAGCTGATCACGGGGGGTGGGTCTGCTTTTTTGTTTGTTTGGCTTTTTTTCTTCCCCCTGCAGTGACACAGGTCCGGGATGTCTCCACCGCTGTAGTAGAAATGATGTCTGCGGTACAGCGCTCGCTCCCTCTCCTCTCTCCAGCATGTAAATGGGTAATAGAAGCCAAATATGGAGCAGTTGGCTGCCTCTGCAACAGCTCAAGGATCCTACTTCATGCAAAAGGCGGGGGGGGGGGGAGGGGGGAGAAGGGAGGAGGAGGTGGAGGAGGAGGAGGAGGAGGCAAGGCAACACTCTGGCAGGCGGCCAAGAGAGCCACACAGATTATTGCATACGCACGGCACCGCCGGGCCAAGGCGGCCTTAACCCTTTGCGGGGCCGCCGCACGCTGCCCGGGGGCGGGGAAGGGGGCTGGGGGGCTCGTCTCGACACTTACCTCCTCCTTCCCCTTGTAACACTTCAAAGGCCAGGCTGGCTTTCTACGGTGGGCTTAAACCCTGCGCACACCAGTGTTCCCGAGAAGTCCCCGCTCCTGTGGCAGGCTGCGTTGCGCGGATCTCAAACCACTTTGCAGGCGGAAAGAAATGAGATGGGGAGGGGAAAAAAAAAAAACAACACCACACCAAAAAAAAAACCAACCCCAAACCTATATTGTTTAAGGGGGAAGAAACAGGCAGCTAGCGACGCGTGCTGTCCTTCAGAAATGGCAGGGAATGCTGGTTTAAAGGATGCATGAAAATCGGTTGCTCAGTCAAGGCTGGTCTGTCTCTCTAAGGGAGGAAATAAAACTGTGCTGGAAGCCAGGGAATGCTCTGAAGCAGCCTCTGCGAGAGTCAGAAGAGGGTGATTTTATTTAAGATGCCATATTGCATTTCGCTGTGGAGAACTGTGAAGTGATTTAGAGCAAGAGCCTGCATCCCACTCCCTTTTTCTGAATTAGTTTTATTTATCTGGATCCTTGGCATATGCTTGAGTTGCTTTGTAGAAAGTACCTTCCACTTCATTCAGACCAAAGAGGCTCTGACTCATACCGTCACTGAACTACAAGACAGGCAGGGCTGAACCACGCATGTTTGGGTACTGACTCCCTCTGGATTCCTCAGCACTGGTTTTATCAAAGATCTCTTCGCATCTCTCCCAGCTGTATGCAGACCACTATGAGCCTCTCCCCCCGCCCACTATGGCAACTTACACTTCCCTGGCACTCCAGCGCAGCTTGTTACTCTCTTACTTCTCTCAACACAGGTCTCTGCTCTGCAAGTGCCATAAACTGCAGTGATGGGCAAGTAACAAGCACAGATGCATAACAGAGACCAGAGAAAATACCCTCCTTCTGGACTGTCTCAGTCTGCTATTCAAGTGGAAAAAAAAAACAAACTCAACTTATTAAGGGAGGTACAACTTAGAGAAAAAAAACAACTTATGGAAGCAATGAATGCAGCCCAGAGTAAGGAAAGGACAGCAGGCTGCTATACTTGCATGCAACCTGACAGTGGTACATAAGAAGCCAGTCACTGATTTGGCATCAGAAAAAGTAGTAGAGCACAGAGAAGGCTTCTCCCCACCCCAAGGACATTGCAAAAAGTGTTGTATAAATACCAAAGGCTGTTCAGCTTCCATGGAGCTGGATGCTGTGCGGTCACAGGCCTCAGAAAGGCCTGAGATGTGCACTCCATGTGACATGGCCATCCCGACCAGGCCATTTATTGCAGCTTGTATGAATTTACCACAACAGTATGCTCCAAGCTACCTGGTTTCTAGTGCAGGTATACCTCCTATGTGTCCATTATCTACTAGCATTAGGTTTTAGCATTAAATCTAGCATTAGAGTCTAGATGCAAAGTACCCTAGGACTCAGCCTGTCACTGTGCAGATCAGCAAAGTAGTCCTTTCTATAAATGACTGTACTAGTCACCGTAATTGCTAAAGAACATAGTAATAACATTGTAAATGCAGTGCTCTTGCTTTACAGTTGATATTGTAATACAGACTAGCTTTATGAAATGTAAGGATCTTTTACTACAGCACCTTCTGCATCTTTAGTTCAGGTTCACTATGAAAACCAGCAGGATATTCTGCTCTAGGAGTGGTCTGGGGACAGAAGAAGCAACAGGCTAAGATGTCTGGACAAACGTGCCACTCAGCACTACAAGACAGTGAATCTACAGCAGCAAAGCAGATGGCAAAATTATATTCACCCAGCTAATGTAAGGTTCATTGATTTAATAAAAGGAACCAAGGGAGAGAGACAAAGACTGGAGATTACTGAAAATCAAGTGAAAGCCCTGGAGAAATTCAAACCTATCATCAAGGTTCAGTTCTGAGTACACGGCATTCTCCTGTCTGCCACCTTTTTTATTCCAGTAGTACAGAGTGTTACCTCAGGAGAAAGGAATCTTTCCTTCTCAAACGTTCACCTTGCCAAGAGGTGTGGCACACGCAGAGAAAGAGAAGCCACATTCATGCTGAAGCAAGCTTTGGGCAACTTTCCCTTCTGCAGCAGGCTCATGTAAGAGGCTTGTGTGTTCCTCCACTCTGTGGCCATGGTGTTTGCCTCAGGACCCTCATTTTTTGCCACAGTCCAGGCTCTAGGCTTTTACATCTTTGTCTGTGTTTCTGCTTCAGAGTAGTAAATAGATTCCCAAAATGTAGGTCCACTGTAAGTCAAAGCAATAGTTTTCCTGAGCCAGCAGGCAGCCTTAGCCCATTGGCTCTGGAAAGTGCCACAACCGCCACCAGCCACGTCAGGTGAATAAGCCATTCTCAGCTCCTTTTTGACTTGATATATAACAGGTGAGGGATGAGGGTACTATGCCTCTGCAAACATTGACTGACCTATGGGACATACAACTGTGTCATAAGATGTCCTTGTGCCTCTGCATCTCCCCTGCTGAGGGCCTACACTGGGCCTCAATATATTCCCTCCACAGAGAATTCCACAAAATGTGGAGGTGCTGATGAAAGCAGTGAGTGGGACACAAGAACCCACATCAACTCGAGCATTTTTATTTACTGCTGGTGATATGCTGAAACTGATATGACCCCCAGTGGAATACGGTATTTACCAAAAGACATTAAACAATTTTACATGCAAGATGCACACTGTGTAGAAGAAACTATGTTTCAATTGACTAGTTGTAGTGTGTCATCTACACTGCACACTTTATACCATTAATAGTACTTACGGAAAATGAAAGAATAAGAGGTTGGAATTATTTTTTTGTTAAACATTCATATTCAGGGAAATCCAGGGATTGACAATGTATTGAGCATGAAAAGTAATTTCGCAATTATTGATCGTTACAGTCCAAGTCTCCAATCTGTCATAAAATGACATTGTTGGTCTCATTACAGCCTCTAGTGGACAGCAGTAATCCACTTCACAGACCTGTCATACCATTTGCTCAAATGACAAGCGTTATCAAGGCAGAGGTTACTCCAAGAGAGCATGAGCATACAAGTCATTCTCATCCCCTGGCAAAGAGGATTTTTGAATACAATCAAAGGTTTGATGTCATTGCTCGTAAGGTGCCTTGCTTTACTCTTCAGGTATTAGCATTGGCCTGTAAATAAACAGGGAACTTCTGCTATTCATTTCAGCTTCTGACAGCTTTCATAAAAACTAAATTCATCTCAAATATTTTTATAACAGAAAATATTGGTTGCCATGTTTTTGGCTTAAGTAAGATGTTTTTATTCCAACTCAGAATCTGCCGACTGTCCAATTCACCTCCTATCTATTTATAGCCCTCTTGCATTCAGATAAGTTTTGCTAATGCAGTTATTTTCATTATTATTTCAGACATATGCAGCTGATTTAAGGTATTTTAACAGCTTTAACAAATGAGAAACTATAATTTGGATTGCAGCTGGCTAATTAAGGTATGCTTTCCTCAGGAAAGTTAAAAATGTACACAATCTGAAGAATAATGTATTTGGACTGCATTCTTTAAGTGCCACTTGTGTGAACATAATAAAATATGACTAACATCTTTATTTTTTGTGTATTCACTTAGAAATGAGTGTACCTCCTGTCAAAACAGAGATGTCAAGGATGTTCTCCAGAACGCTGTGATTGTTTTCAGATGCAAGGAAATTAGATTGGTAGACACAGAGCGCTACTGCTGTCTCTTTAAAGCCACAACTATCTCATGCAAATTAACATTTAGTGAAATGAGAGCAAAGCATTCATGAAGACTAAGCAAGTATGTAGTACTACACTGTGACTCAAAGAGAAAAATCTTATGATCTAAAATGCTGTGGTCCTTTGCAAGTGAATTCAAAGGAAAGGCTGCCCTTAAATGCTTTATTTTACCACATTGTGGCTAGGTAGGGATTGTAGGGTACTGAACAAATCATTATTTGTCATGCCTTTGAGTATAGGTAATGGGATATTTAGGTACAGAAATATTTACCATATCATTGTCTTGATTTTTTAAAAGGAGCAATCAAGTTCCTCTTCTAATAACAATAGCTTCAATAGCTTTAAAATAACAATTGGTCCTTAGATGCAGATCTTTTGCTTTTTCTGAAGTAGGTAAAGCGATTCATTGGGGAATTAAGAAAACTGAGGAATCCTCTGAAGTCTTAAAATCAAGTCTGATTTAGTCTTCTGAATAAGCTTTCAGTCAGTTATAGGTCTCTGATCTGGAAGGAAGAACAGCTAACCTACTAGTGACCACCCCAGGAAGGACCACAGCCACAGTCAGTCCCATAAGCTGTTCCAACAGTGACCAGTGGGAAATAAAAGTGTTTGGCCCTTCTCTAGAGGTGCTTAACTGGTCTAGGCACCTCTCAAGTAATAACTAATATGGCCTGTCATGTGCTTTATGGCTGGTGGTCTGAGGTTTCCACCCATGTCCTGGTCTCCACATATCTCCCCTGCAGTTACCCCTATGGCTGGTGTGAGAAGAAGGACCAAGCACAGATGGACACTAAACAGCTATCTTATTCCTAGAAGTGATCACTTCATCTTGGGGTCAAAGTACACCAGCAGGGCACAGAAGGGAAGCTGTACTCTGTGGAAAATGCTTGGTTTCCAGGGATGTCAAGGCAGTGCTGTTAACGAGGATTAACATTCAACCAACGGTGCAGACCTCAGGAGAATTCACCGGCCACTTTCTAGGAGGGGACCCTCAGATGCTAGCAGGGAGCAGACAAGAGGCCACAAGTCCTCGTAAGAGACATGTGTTGTCCCTTTAAATCAGACCTGGTACAGAGACTTATCTGGGAGTTCACTTACACCAGTTTTTTTTCTGTCTGTTAAGGGCGTTATGGTCTAGACAGATTAGATTAGCATCTATCGTGTAAACACTTAGGGTTGGGAAATAACTCTTGACCTTTCTTAAAGCTTCTTACCCACATATAAGGCAGTGTGGTTTCCAAAACCTGCCACAGTCTCTCTGATCAATGCTATACATACTTTGATAAGTGCAATGAGTTTTAAGGGGAGAAGGGGAATGGGCTAGAATGGACTGGTTACCTGTTTGAACAGACATAGGGATTGAAAACATGGATTTTTGACTCCTAAGTCCTTTAATGGTCCCAACTGAGCTGTTCTGGTCTATTGAACAAATCCTTCCTACCTCACGGATCACTGACCTACCAGACCTCCAGAGCCAATGTGCTCAATCCTACTGCTAAGTCTGCTCATTTTGTTCACACTCTAAAAATCATTATGTTTCGTTGAGAAAAAGCACATCTTATGAATAACAGCTATTTTCTACTCTCCCTGTCTCTACTTCCTCACAAAATATGATATACATGGGCCTTGGCCCCAAAGGTGTCATGCAAATTCAGAACTCAGGTTTACCAAATCCATTCAATATGGGTAAATCTGGGGCTCATGCCTTGGTTTCAAGACAGAGACAAGTGCAAGTTGCTTTATGTCCAAGACAGAATTTATTTTGTATCTATATTTTCTTCAAAAAGAAAATTAATAACTAGTACAGTATTAACCAGAAAGTCAGTAACAGTTCTGAATGTAGGTATCTTTTACACAGAAAAGAGCTGTATTTCTTTGTTTTCAAAAGGTATCATATAGCACAAAACAGCAGTCACCTGATGCACAGGAATGGTGACTTGGAATGGTTCATAAACATCAAGCAAAAATTTAAATTTAATAATTTTGGTATGAAGGAGTTGCTAAATCCCCTTCGATTTGATTCATAGTCATAGTCGGCTGGAAAATCCCCGGGCAGAGATAGACCACAGGCATGACAGTGTATTGCCTGGAGGGTAAGAAGTCCTCAGCCTGCAAGGCTTTGACCAATAACCTAGGTGAGCATGGTAAACATTTACCTTCAATTTATCCAATTACAAGCTGAGTGGGCATTTTTCCCATTTATTCTGCAAGGTCACAGGGATATGCTCAAAGAACCCTGAAACTCTGTAGTTTAAAAAAAAAAAAAAGGCCTGGGAAAAGTGACAGGAGGTGTGAGGTAGGATATTACGTTAAATCAGAGTTATTTCTGCTTGTGCAGACCATATTGTAACTACACTGGTATCACTTTGACTTCTTACTGGACAAAGGCAGCATCTTTCCCTCAGAGATTTGCCAGATCCTCATGTTCTGTCTTTACCCTTCAGCAGAGGCCTTTCTACTACTAGGCAATAATTGTTCTCATATTGACTGTCATATTATGTCTCTCTCTTTCACCCTGTCCACTTTTTCCGCATGAGAGCTTCCATTTATACTTGCCTACCTCTGCTTGATCTGTCCTTGATCTGCTCTCATATTATCCTCATATGATTATATTCATTTATTTATACTTAAGGTAATGAAAGATACTTATTCAAAGCTCTAGAAGCCCTGACACAGATATTACAAGCAAAACACAACAGTGCGAAAGAAGTTTTATTAAAAGGAACTTAGCTGGGCAACAGGTACACCAAAGACACTTGCCTTCTGACAGCCTATTTTTAACCTTCTCCCAAAGCACCCTCAGGGCCTCTTCAAAAATCATAAAATTCAAACTCTTGTGAAGTGTAGGTTCTATCACATGGATAGACTTGCTCATGTGTGGATTGTTCTGTCATGGAGTCAAGTATATCCAAGAGAGTGGAGTGGACACCTGAGGGCAGGACCATCTCACTACTGGTTGTTCCTACTCAAGAGAAGCCAGTTTGGAAAGGTTTCTAACTATAGATTTTTCACAGTTTATATTCTCACAGAATCATAGAATTGTTAAGGTTGGAAAAGACCTTTAAGATCATCAAGTCCAAATTGTCAGTCCAGTACCACCACTATGTTCACCATTAAACCATGTCTTCAAGTGTCATTAGCCACATGGTTCTTGAACACTGCCAAGGACAGTGATTGTACCACTTCACTGTGAAGTCTCTTCCAATGCTTTACAATCCTTTCCATGAAAGTTTTTTTCCTAATATCTAGTCTAAACCTCCCCTGGTGCAACTTGAGGCCATTTCCTCTTGTCTTGAAAGTCCTCTTATCTTCTTTGTGCATGAGGACAAAAAATGGCCACACAGTGGCTGTAGGACAACAGTGGTCATACGCAGATGCTTAAGGAGACATGGGCATTGTATGCTACTTCCTCTACATACTCTCCATCCTCTCACTGTTTTCAGCTTAAGGGACTTTCTGATCAGGATGTGGTTTCTGGCTATTTAGTGATCCTCAATGGATTATGTCCCAAGACTTGCGCTGTCTCCTCCATCAGCACGTGTAAACTGTAGATATGTGCTATGTCACAATGCACAGATTGAGTCCCTGATGCAAGAAGAATCACCTCATCCTTCCTGCTTCATTCAGTGTTCCTAGCTCTTGCTTGACAGAGAATGGCCAGTTCCTACCCAAACTCTCCAAGCGATCCAGATCTTTACAGCCATCTATCATATTGCCTCTAAAGTATCATTCTTCCAGGCTGGAAAGGTTGTTACACAAACCAGTCTGTTAAAGACTTCACTGCTTCTGCCTCAATTCTTACCTGGTTTTAAGTCCCTTTGTCTTGGTCTTACTCCTTTGACATCTTCACTCCCTCTGTTCTTCTGCCTGAAGAAAAGACAGTAAAAATTATCCTTTGCTTTCATGGAACAGTAGTGACACAGTGAAGTACAAGTATTATTACTATGAAAGCAATACAGAATGCTCTCTTTTCCCAAGGCTTAGTCAAGGACTCAGAAAAGCAACAATTCCATATATCAAGGACAAGACAGAACAGTATTAATGTAAACAAAAATAAACCCATGGTTCTATCTACATTTTTTTCATACTTGTTTAGCAACACAAACTGACTAAAACCCTTCATATTTCACAAACTACCTCTGTCAATCAGTCCACTCTGGTGTTAAAAATCAGAAGTGATGGGACATCTCCCACCAATTTCAGGAAATTATTTCATACACTAGTATGCATAACAGGTCTGGAAAATATGACATGCTACAAAGGTGAGATTGCCACATGTTTTTCCTGCCTTTTAATCTGTCTCTTCCCTTTCCATGATACATCTCATTTCTTAGGATATATATTAAGTCATTTCTCTCCCTTACTTGGCCCATCTTCAGCTAGGTGTGTAAACTTGGTGTCTGATATAAGGTGTACAAGTTGTCCCGTTGTCTTAATGATTCTGAATCATACATTTAAAGTTAGCTTTGTGCTTGAGGGTATGGCCTTGTGAACATGTTACAGTGAGGCATTCAAGGGTGTGGATTTATAGGACACCAGCTACTCTGCAATAACTGCACAGATAAACACCCTTTGCTTGCTGGTAAATGCAAAGCAGGTTAGCCCAGAGTCTCAGCCAAGATCACCTCTGCCCCCCACTACAATTGCTTCTGCTGCTATTCCCTGAACACTTGTCCTATTAACAGTCTGTCCTCAACAGCAACACTATGCCCAGAAATAAGCATGATAGTTGCACATAGAGGCGTTGCCACCTCCCTCACCTCCAACGTGATTCACCGCCAAACACAGTTCAAAGTGTACTTTTTTTTTAATACACCCCAAAATCTTGCAAACAGAAGTCATATTTAAGAGACTTTCTCTCCCTTGTTGCATTACAGCTTCAGCTGGGTTTTTTTTAAACGTTTATATAATAGGATATATTCTTTGCCGAGTCTTTGTTATGTATCACACATATATAAGTCCTCTAATTCTTGAACCCCTCTGTTTCCCTCTGCTGGTTAAAAATGTGTAGCTGTGGGGAGCAGGGAGGGTGGGAAAGGGCAGGAAATGCCTCAAATAATTCTCAGAGTCAAATCAGGTACCCAGTGTGGGAGGAGGGGGCAGAGGGGACAGACCTCACAAGTACTGTATACGAGTGGTTGCTGCCCTAGTATATGTATATAAATTTATATATATATAAAATGTATAATATATAATATTTAAATAATATATTTATACATATTATTATATATAAAATAAAAATAAATACATTTCGGAGAGCCTATAGGTATTGTTACAGCGTGTATATACTTCATAGGGTCCTGAGAAGAGTTTATCAGCTGTACAGAAATTCCTGCATGCTTTATCATCTGGGCAAGCATCCCAGTGCCAGTGTTGTCTCTTGCTAGAGTCTCTTTGGAGTATCAGAGGTTCCCAGGAACATTCCCAGAAGCTTTTAGCTCAGCATGAGTCACTGCCAAGTTGAGCAGTTTCTTCGAGTCCCTTGTAGCAATCCTCCTGAAAACTGCAGAAGAGGAGCTTGCAGGCTCTACAACAGTCCCTAAAAGGCTGAACTTGTACAGGAGTCATTGTCTGGCCTCTCAAAACATTTATGCAAATGAAGACACATTTATCTCAACCTTGCACACATTTAAGGTCTCTCCAATGAGATTGCAAAATCTGCATGTAGCTGGAAATGAAAGACTTCTCATGGAAGTTTTTCCTTTGGTGATTTCCTAAAATCTTTTTTTATATTCTAATAATCCCTCAATGATGATCAGCACCCCTTTCCTGTTTGAACTAGATGCTCAAGTCAGTTATATGAGGCCAAGTTTCCTCCCCAGGCAGTTTATAATGTCAGCACACAGGTTATGTTGTCTGCAGTAACTGATGCAGTGAATTACTCCATTATTTGACATATCTCTCAGAACAGTTACCCTCTGAGAAAAAACTGCATTTTTGAGGCCAGCTGATTTTTCAGAAATAGCAAACCATCAGTGGGGTAAAAGGGTAGATTTCACCAAAGGTGAAATAATATTGTTTTCTTATTTTAGCCTACAAAAATTATAATTTCCCAAAAACAAAATGAAAGAAAAAATTCCAACAACCACCAAGCCCTTTTTATTCCTGAAGAACCCGCTATTCCCCACTTACTTTGCTGTGTAAGAATTTGCCTATGTTTTATGTTAGCATTTGAAATGCTTCTTACTAGCCAAAATGCTAATTGTGTGACTTAAGTTCCAGTATATTGCTTCCTTTGAACCTGCTACTCTTGTATTTCCCTTAATAGCACATTGAATTCATGCAGTTTATGGTCATCAGTTCCTAAATTCCCTGTAGTACTCAAATCTTCAATGAACAGAAAGATGAGCATGAAGCATTTGCCAGCTTGAAATCCCTGCTATCTGGACAACAGACTGAAAATTGGCTTTTAATTATTTCAAGATTCTAAACACTGAATGTGTGGCTAGATAATTAAAATTGGGATTGGTAAAATATACTGAAAATACATTTACCATTAAAATGTATCACCTGTTAGTTGTTCTGCTTCGAACTCTGTAACTTTGCAGTGTTACTATTTTCTTTTCTTTGATGTTTGTTCCTTTTAAGCTAACACTGAAGAATTTCACTCTCACCCATCGTGGTTATCAAGCTGTGGTTTGTCAGCATTGTCAGTATTTATGATATACAACTCTCTTCTTCTGCTCTTCCCAGCTTTGGGGAATTAATACCTTGTATGCGTTGATTAATAGCCCTTCTGTATTGATATTCCTTTTAGGAGAGTTAGGAATGTCCACCACATAATCATCTCCATCACTTAGTAACACTGCTCCTGGTCTGTTTTATAACTCTTGTATAGGGACACTTGGTATGTAAATACTCTCCTTAATTTTCATCTTTTGTTTCAAGGATAAAACAAACAAAACGATAACAAAACCTCCTTTATTTTGCATGCTGGAAGCATATGCCATTAATATTAATTAATTTATTTATTTAAAGTTGGTAAAAGAATTTGCTCTTAGGCTGGGAATGTGACTGCCAAGTTTCCTGTCTGCAATTTGTTACGGCTCAGTAGTAAACTCCTGAAAATAGGAATTTGAAATGGAAATAGTGACAGGCCTTTTAACTACGCTATAATAAGCAGGGTGTTTTATCCTGCATACTGTATGTCGTTACACAATGGCAGCCTATCATAAGGTGCACGGAAAACAAACAGGGTCTCTTTAGATCACTCTCCTGGCTAAAACTGGGCAGACAGAGGAAGCAAAACAGGCTGAAAAGACAAAAGACTAGAAGGTCAAGAACACCACACCCAGACCTAAGCCCTTCTGTTACACAGCAGAGCAGAAGAATCTTAGAGAACTTGCGCTTGAATAAATTGACTTTGATCAGCTTGCCATAAAAAAAGAGGTGTAGTCTGCCATATTGCTAAAGGAGGTAAAGAAGGAAATTTCCCTCTAAGTCTTAAGCTGCAAATTAACATACCCAGGCCTGCCCTGTTATGCAGAGCAAAGCTCAAAAAAGTATGTTTCTTGTAAATGTTTCTTATCTGCCTATAGCAGTATTTTCTATGTAATTCTGCACACATAAAACACAGGAACATTAAAGCTGGTTTGCATACTAGCTTTCAAGTGACAGTTGTAAAATGTAATTTTTCAGAGATGCTGAACATCTGGAGTCCTAACAAGTCAGCTGAGTTCCTCCAGATTTACACCTGTGTAAATGCCAGCAGTACTGCATCTTTGTGAAAACAAAATACTACTACTGCTTTTAACTAGGTATTTGGCAAACAGGAGAAGAACTGAATCATATGTGCAAAACAGAACAGAGTTATCTGGGACTTGAACTGAGCCCTTCTGGTTTGTAGCACACATGCTTAAATGCCACATATTGAACTGCCACATCATGTCTATTTTTACTAATTGAGTTTACTTGTGTTTGGGCACTGTACCAGCTACTCGGCAAGTCCAGGAGATTAACGTAAAAGCCTCTCTGCATTTAGAAAGTATAGGCATTCTAGATTTACAGCTGCTTATTCTGAGGGTGGCTGACTGCTGATCCTGATGTCTTTGAGTAACAGATGGTTTTCTGAGCTGCACTGATAATGAAAATTATGTAATTTGCCTCTTAGTAAAATAAAGCAGAGAGGCGGAATAAAAGAAAAAGCAATATATTCACCTTCTACAAATAGCATATCTTACTTCACAGTGGGATGGGGGGGGAGAAGTCCAGTCAAAACTCAAGGCTATCAATAGTATTGGAAATTCACACAAGTTAAAACTTGCATAAAATAACCCTTCCTGATCTGGACTGGGAAAGCATTTGCTCCTGTAATGTTAGAATTTATAGCTTTAATCTTCTTAAAAGCTGCATGGTTCTTCTCACATGTGGGGAAAACAGATTTGATGTTTCTGAGATTAAAACTACTGAGCTGAACTTTGCTTGTTATTGGCCAGAAGCACTTGGAAACCTAATAAAGCATTCCATTAAAATCTTGGCATTTTAGTAACACAAAAGAAATAGGCTTCTCAAAATGTGAGTCCAAGGCAAAAGGACACTTTTGTGAGGGGGAGGGAAGATTATGGAATTTGGATTTTAACGAAGTTTGCAATGACTTAAAAATACATCAAGGGAAATGCAAGGTAGAATGGAACAATAAATGCTTGATGTAACCAGCAATGTGAACTCTTTGTTATTTAAACTTTATTACATTTGAAGACACTTTTTCATGTTCCTTTAAAGCTCATAATTTTTTGAGTCTATGAGTAGCTGGAAAAAGTACAACAAGCATCACTGACTAGCTCTGTGGTCTCTAACAGGTAACGTTAGGCCTGATTTCTTAAAATTATGAGGATCCACAACCACAGCTGAGATCAACATGGGCTACTAGTATTCTGGGCTTTAAATGATCAGCTTTACTCCAAAAAAAAAAGCTTCTTAAGGCTGGCTAGGCTACAACTTCAGGTGCACAGGCAGCCTATAGTGAACACAGTTATGCACTTATAATACATGATTTGATTTGATCTATGATGAAGCAATTAATATTTCTTTAGAAAGAGGCATAATACTGGTGGTGATGGTAAGATCTATGAGTTCAAAGCTGTAGCATGACTGAACAAGGTTTATGATGTTATCAGTAGTGGTAAAACCTTGTACAATACCATCTGGACAAATGGGATGAGAAATGCCTAGTGCCAGCTGCATTGTCGAGAACCCTTGCTTGCCTTCACCGAGGTACAGTGAAAAGAAGACTCATAAACTACTGCTTTTACTGTTCTCTGCAGGCTAACAAACAGACAGAAATAAAGACTTATAATCAAATATAAAAGAAGTAAAGCTCCATAACGAGCACTAAATATGACAGGTCTCTTGCTAGGGTTCATTGAAGAGGTTTGGGGTTTTGTCAAAAGGCAAACAACATTAATTCCAATGTGCTATGAAACTACTTGGTCCTCTCTATACTGGCAAAGACAACCATGAAAGTTATGCTAGAATTTGCCTGCATACGGTTATAGCTAAATCAGATCTTCTAGTGACAGTCTACTTATAAATTGCCTTGTAGAATCAGAAAGTATGTAGGCTATCTTCTGGAAAACTTGTGGTTAAAATCCTGGGAAGCCTGTAGTGATAATCAGGTAACAATCAAATACCTACAGATTTTAGCCTGGATTTTACCTCACCCAGAAATTCAGAGTGTTGAACCTGGATCCTACAGCTGATGTCAATGAGTTCTACTCAAGTTCATCTGTAGGTGACAGTTGCACAGAGTTCACTTATGCAATTCTATTTTCTGCCCTTTCCAAAGAAATTCACCTTTACACAGCTCAACATTACTGGGTGCTCATAAACTGGCTGCTAACATGGCTGGTGTTCTTTAGTTTTAGTGGCACTAACATATAAAGAGCTATCTACTGTAACAGATGCTCTTTCATAGTGCAAAATAACAGCACTCAGACTTAAACTGTAAATTACAAACAATCTCTCTCTAACTACAAAATGAATATGCTGAATGGGGAGCCTTGTCAACTAAGATATTAGTAAATCAGGTTGAGGAAGACAAATTATTCACTAAAGCTAAGTAACTAAAATTTTATTCAGTTAATGTTACTGTCATTAGAGTTCTCCTATTCTTTGCCATAATTGGTAGATACGAAAGAGAGTAATTATAAGCAACACACAGAAAATCAGTTATGTGTTTCCTTGCTATGTTAAAGCGACAGAAAATGTTTCTGTTCTTTCTTTTTATTAATTTTTATCAGTAGAAAAGATGTTATATAAATACTTATTACTGGCAAGTGCCTGGACACATCAAGATAGACCTTTCCCAAAGATTTTATGATTATTTTTTCCACATCAAACCACAGACAGGGCCCAGTGGTGCAGCTGCCATGTACTTGATTACAAATTTACTGATAGTAATGCCAAGGAGGGGAGTTACAACAGAAGATGAAAATGAGTTGAAGCATAGCTTTCTGCGCAGAATGTCCCTGGTAACCTGGCTGCAAAAAGCATTCAATGCACAAAGATGATTTTTTTTTTTTTAATCTTTTTTTTTTTTTAACCCATCTCTTCATGAAATCCCAATGCCGAGTTCACCAGAAGGATATGCTCAGGGCAAATACCCTAGATTACAAGGTTTGCAGCTACATCTGGAGTCCTCGTGACATCTCAAATCTAAAACTTCTTCAGAAAGGACATGGAGAACTTAGAGGGAGCATAGTAAAGGGATGGACACAGCACAGTGGTTCCTGCCCCATAGTGGCAGCCTTTCAGGAATTCCTGAACATGATGGCAAGGATGGTGAGCACAAAGCTGGCCTTACCAAATGCATGCAACTGCCCATGACCTGCATGAGGGGTAAAATGAACTAGCCATTCATCGTTTTCTTCAGCATGCACTGGGAGACATTGTTGTGTCCCTCAGTTCAGGATCAGGTTTGACAAGGCCTGATTATTATGACTCTGGAAGAAACAGGTATGCTCAAGAAAAGACCTTGGCAGCTGTCTGCAGGCAGGATTTAATACCCTTGCCTTTCATGGGGCTCCTGGGCAGAAGTCTCAAACTCCTCTGCATGACAAATGCAGCCAGGTTTTATCTCATGCATTTGCACTGCCTGCATCTCCTTCAATACCTGGCACCAGACCCCAAATGCCACTAAATAAAGGTACACACGGGTAAAGTTGCCTTATCTAGGTCTTGACCGCACTTGTTAAAGAACAGGACTAGCTGAATGGCTCTGCTCTGAGAGCCAAATTTGCCTTCTTTCTCCTTCCCAGATTAAGCAGAGAAGCAGGCAACAACCCCAACAGTTTTGCCGATACCAGCTCAGGACACACCCAGAGACATATTTTTTGTGCTTAAAGAACTTTACAGAGTTGAAAGACTTAGCTCAGGAAATGCAAAGGGTCAGGGCCTGACCTCCAGAGCCTGACAAAAGAGTGTATGCATATACTGAGGAAGGAGGCTCCCTCTGTTGCACAGAGCTGGCTCCATTGCTCTTTCCCATTTCCCTAGATATCCAAGGTATTTGTCTACAAGTTAGAAGGAAGCCAGTAGACTAGTTGGTGTGCAAGGGGACTTGGTGGTCTCAGTGAAGATTGCTTTAGGTAACGCAGCAAAAGGATGTCCTAACGTGGGACCCAACCCAGCCGCAGTTTGGGTGGTGGGAAAGCCCCTCAGTCTCCACTTGCTATAGCTGACAAGTGAAATTAATCCATTAGTCTCATTGTAATGCACACAACAAAATCACTGTGCAAATATGCCATGACGGGTAGTTTGTGCCCATGATGCAAGCTATACCCAAACCAGTGGAAGGGTCATAAAATAAGGATTAAAGTTCAACAAGGAAGCTGATAATGAAGAAGCCTGCCCAGACTATGCCCTATTCTGGCCAGTGTTACGTTATCTTCTAATTTTAGAACAGCTGACAACTTTTCCCAGACCAGAAGTTGACAAGAGGCTGAGCAACGCCAATGTCGTTAAATCTTTGTTTTCAGGCAGAGTGTTGTCTCCACACTGCAAGAAATTGTTTCAGCTTGTGAAATTTTGCAGGAAGGCACACACTGTCGCTGGATGCCCATACAGGGAGCTGTGTAATATGTTGAAACCATCTGGCATTTTGTGGTTTTGCAGTATCAGTCAGACACACTGTCTGGAAACACAGGGCTCAAACCCAGAGTCCTTGATTCAGGTCAGATACCTACAGATGCCTGTGGTCATTTGGCTGGACTAGAAGCTGCAGAATAAAGCACTTAATTAGGTGGCTGAAGTTTATGACTGATTCTACGGGCAGCTGAGCTAGAAGCCTATTATCGCTCAGGAAGGTTTAGTAAATGTAATTATTATGGCATGCTTGATATAATACACAGTCTTCGTGAAATGCTCCAAAATATCATTTTAAAGACTCCTTTTGTTGCTGTTATGCTTTGTACCTTTTGACTAAGGAATAGGCCAGATAATGTGAATCCCAATGTGAAGCTTACTGAAAACTACTACTAAAATTAATAGAGCACAGTTACGGAAGAGTATTTTGTATAGAATTACCTTGTCTGGAGTGTGAATAACACTACCAAAAGCAGGCTCTGGGTTACATTAATCCAGTGATCCAAAGTTTTTTAACCAGCTGATGTCACTAGGGAGATTTGAAGTCTTTATAATTACCGCTCAAGGCCTAGAAGAAAGGGGGAGGAAAGACAATGAAATTATGTTTCATATGTTGATTCAGAGAGTAACCTGCAGTGGTCTGTTAACTCGTTTCATCTATCAAGAAAAGCAAATTAATTCTATATCAAGTCGGTTTTATAAGTGGCAGCTCAATTTGCTTTCCCAGTTAACCAAGGAAGAAAGTGCCCTTTTGTCACAAACAATTGCTTCCTGCAATGCTGCAGAATAAGATGTAAAATAGGCAAAGAGCTTTGGATACAGCTTCCAACGTCCTACTAAGAAGTAAAATTTCTTTCTTTCATCTTCCCTTAGAGAAGGAATTCAGGTTATGCTCTGCACTAAATTAAAGTGTTCTGCTCAGTTATGTACATGTACAGCTTTGAAAACTGTTCCTGCTTCTAGGTCAAGGGCTCTCCCTGTGGCCGGGTGCCAGCTTTATCCCTGGACTCCCATAATCCCTTGAAATAAATCAACTTTCCATTGAAATCCTCTGCCAGTTCCACTGCAGACTAAAATGTGCTGTCTGTTGCATGACGCTCTTTTATACTTTTGTGGAAACAAAAAAAAACCAAAACATAAAAAAACCCAGAGAAACAATGTGTCCATTGTGTACTGGATACAGTTGGAGGTAACACACATTGTGTGTATTAAAGTCTATCTTTGTATCTTTCACTAACCCAAGATTTCAGCATTTATTATTAGAACTAAGAAAAATACCCTTGACCAAAGGAATAATTCAACTGATTGAAAAGGATCCCAGCTTGTGTGCGTGTGTGTGTGAGTGTGTATCCCATTACTACTCTGCTCACGTGGACTGAAGTGTGTGGATGCATTATACTACTTCCCTGAGCAGATGAAGCCCTCAAAGATTTTTTTCTCTTTCCTCTTTTTTTTTTTTTCCTTTCCCCCCTAATATCAATTTCTTCTCTGTGTGTTATAAATGAACCTGAATACATTCACACGTTCATGTGGAAGACTAAAAGCTGTCACTTCATTTCAGGGAACAAGGAGGCTTTAAAGTCAGCTGCAAGAAAGCCCAGATGCTACTACATCTCCAGGGGAAACTTATCTACTCAGAAATAGCAAAACTTCTGAACAATAATAACAAAATCTAGCTTAAAGATGCTGCTGCCGTTCTCCTGTCGGTGCTGAGGTCAGTACTTTGGAGAGTGGGTGCCAGTCAGAAACTGCAGCACTCAGAAGACTGACATTTCTAAAAAGCTCTGCTTCTCCCCAAATCTCAGTAACTTTAAATGGTCTGCCAGTTAAATCAGAACAGCCTGGTATAAAGCCTCCAATTTTCTGACAACCTTTATAGTCTCTTGGCTCCTACAAGGCCCTAAAGCTGATCGTGTATAATCCTGAGCTGAATGTAAAATAAATATGAAAACCTGTCATGATTTTACAGTTTTTCAAAGGATATTTCACTAAATAAAAAGAGCTGCATTTTTGGCACACAAATGCTCCATATAAAAATCACAGTTAGTTCTTTGAAATAAAGTTACACTACACGGTGCCAGACTCTGCCCTCTGAAGTTTCTCCCTGAGTGCTGGGGAGCAGCTGTCTACATCCTTATGAGCTGGCGGGCCCTGAAGGTCCCGTGCTCCTTTCCCCTGCACAATGACTGTGCGAATCAGGGTGGTGACACTGGCTTGAGCCAGTCTAGCCCCTGAGGGTTCCTCCAGCATGGGAGCCTAGGGGGACATACCTGGGTCTCATATGAGCTAGGGCACTGCCCATGGTAGCCAGCTAAATCTAGCACTGGCAATTGCTTCCATGCTTGTGGTGCAAACATAGCCTGAGCAAATTGTGACCCAGAGCTCACCCAGCATTCATGTCCTTGAAGTCTGTTGCCTAAGAAAATAAAAATTGTTTGCTGAAACCTCTTCCGCTAAGCCTGCGTTATTCAGCTATCTACATTAACTATGTGCCAAGGCATGGGCTATAAGCTGGAGCGTCCACAGCACTAGAGCTCAGAAATTAGTTTAAATCACTGACAAACTATAGCTGATTTCAGGCTCCACTGGCTTTACAGACCCTCAAAAAGATCTACAGGTCCAGAGCACAGCTACAAGGCCAGAGAGAGATGCATAGGTCTAGCAAAGTAGGACCCAAACACAGCAACATTGACAATGGACATGAGGTGCATTTTGAGTGAAGCTGTGATCAGACTGAAGAAGTATCTATTTACCACCCTGCAGGAAATCTAAAAGACCTGTCCTGCAAGTCCTGGGGTGGTAGCTCACTGTTAAAATCACAAGTTACATTTGCACAGTGCTGTTCAGATGGTTGGCAGGGAGGATACAGAGGCAAGGCAAGGCATCTGTGATGTCACTCACAAGGTTTCCAGGTTTGTCTGCAGAGCTCTTTCATCATGCAGGTTTTAAACGTGCATGCACCTGTGTCTCATATTCTCCTTCTGGAACAGGGTACAGGCAATTGCACTGAATATAAAAACCTCAGTAAACTATACACCTAGAGCTTTAATTTTAAATCAGACTAAGTGAAACTATCTGGTTTTTTTCCTAGAAGCCCTCAGTGCACAGTTTCTTCACTTAGCTCCACCACCTTCAGTCCTTCCTTTTAAGTGAGGAGTGCAGCTGAACCTAAAAATTCAAAGCAAAACTCAGCTGAAACCATTATGTTTCATCTGGTTACGTGTCAAAACCTCAAACCTTGTGTACACAGGGCTCAAATTATAAACCCATCAGGCATAACCCCAGAGTTGGACGCAGGTTTGCCTGGAGAGCCCACAAATCTTTTAGAGAAGCTGATATGAGTTTTGAGTTCATAATGACTTGAAAACCCAAAGTGGCCAGGAGACTTTTCCAAGGTCAAACAGTGAGTTAGAAGGGGAGCTAAGAAGAGGACTGCAGCCCTGGCCACTTCACACACTTTCCTACCAACAGAGGCAGAAACTCACTCTGCTTGAATTTCACTCTGCATAGCCTTTGTCAAACCACTTAAAATAACCACTTTTCTTGCCTGTTAATTGTCTTAATAAGTCACGTGGCAATGAATGACTAAAAACTACATCATCCCTCTAAGGATTCAGCTGTGGAAAAAGCATCCATTTAGCTGCAGGGTAGTTATTACTGCATAGCTTTGATTTTGCTACACAGTTTATTGAAATGCTTACATGCTGCTGTGGGTGAAATCATGATGACTTACAGGTATATTCTGACACTAAAGGAATGAACTCAGATCCACTCATCTAGACTGAAAATGAGCCCTGTCCACTTATCTGGGTCTCCATAATGCTCTCAGAATTTGGCTAATGTCTCTTTGGACGTTTTTGAATGCTACCCAAATCTCTGCATCTAAAACATGAACATAAAATTTCAAGGTGAGAAAACACACTTGCAGTTAGAATATCTGCCCCTCCTGCTGGCTCTGCCATGGCACGTGTCTCACCAGAGAGAACTGAGATAATTTCAAATTCACAGCATAGGTAATGTAGTAGTAACTTTCAAATCTAGACCATCATGCAGTAGTCACTCATTTGCCTGTTCCACATCCATTCTACCAAAACTTTAAGACATTCTGCAATATAGTAAGCAACTGTTCTGGGACCAAGGCTTAATGCTGAAATACCATCAGGGCTGAGGATTGCTACATATTGCTTTCTAACAGTCCCTGCTGTTTGACACCTGGAATGGCATTAAGGAGCTCTGGCACTGCATCCAGAGTTCTCTACCAATAATTTCAAGTGCTTCTACAATATGAGAAAAAGAAAGGGGGTTTCAGCATTCAAGGATTGGGTCTGTTTAAGGTTTTGAAAACATTTTTGTGGAGTGAAGGGTCAGCATTTGAAAAGTAAGGTATGGTTTATATACACATGCAGTAAAAACCTGAGACATACCTTTTCCAGTTTGAGTTAATTAGGAGTTTGCTTTACTCCCTGCTAGTTTTGCTTGCAGGCAAATTTTTTTGAGCTCAGCAGCCAGGACTGTATCTAGGGCTAAGCGCTCCCACCATATCATTCCAATATTGAAAGAATTTTTCTGGCTTCCTGTTAAACCATGCACTGATTACAAAATTCTTTTGCTTACTTAGGGCCAGATTCAATAAAAATTCTGTCGAGCTTCCGCATCATGGAAGGCCACAAAAGCCCTGAAATATTTTGGTTTTGAAGCCTGTGTGGGCTTCCATGGTTTGGATGCTGGGTAAGTGTTCCAGTGAATGTGGTCCTCATAAAGCTTTTCAAGGTCCTGCTCCATATGGACCTAGTGATTTCTCTTTATTCTCTCCAGTGTGGATTACAATCCACTTCAGAGAATCTTTGATTTATGCCTCTAGCTACAAGCTAAATCCTAGAGGAATAGGTCCTTTTCATACCAGGTCACATCCTCTGCAGAACACTGACAGAAAAATTAGAGTTTCTGAAAAGCAAGCACCACTTACAAAAAACTGGTATGTTTTGCATGCTTTATATGAATATAAGTGAATGGTAAAAATCTAAAAAGAAATTCAATAAACTACTCATTATCTATATTCATATGACTAAGCTACACGTGGAACGTAGCTTTTATCCTCCATAAAAAATGTACAGATGTTCTATAGAAAACTGTATGAACAAACTTTAACCTCACGACTGCTATTATTTTGTAATAAAAGGCTTACAGCATAATGTGAGCTTTTTTTAGAATGTAAGTTCCATGTGAGTAGTGTGTTGTTAATTTAATATTAATGCAATGCACCAGGAAAAACTCTGCACAGAATCTCAAAGAGAGAGAATCACAATGCTGCAGACAGGAGATTTGTGGCATGGATTTTATTTGTTTCAGCACTCAGAACAAAAATCATTGACCAGGATTCCCATTGCCATAGGGCAGTGGATTCGTCTACAGATGTTTTCACATGCCTTGGCATGAGGATTTTGCTGCAGCATTCCTGCTACTGTTCCTGAGAATCATGTGGTTAAGTCACCTTGCGCTGCACAGAAAATTTACCTCTCACTGTCAAGTGCATATGAATGAGCTTCTTTTTTGGGAACAGCAAAAGAAAAAAAGAATCCACTGAATAAACTTTTGAATTTCTTTTGCTGAACTGTCCTTCAGGTAGCAGGTGTGAAGGCTTTCACTAAACTTGCAGATTGCAAATGGGGTGTCTGCTTTGCTTGTACCACGAACAAATTAAAGCGGGGGAGCAGAACAGAAATCCAGTTTCATCCACACAGTTTCCATTTCTTACTGCCTGAGCCCTCTCCTCTGCAGCGTCTGCCATTCAGGATACATATCCTGTATTCCTCCAAGAATCAGTTCACTGTCTCATCTCCAAATGCACTGGTGAAGTAATTTATGACTCCCATTATTATAATCGCTTAGCAGCTCCCAAGCATGTAAAAATAGCAACAATAATCTCTCCCACTTTTCCTTCCTTAGCACCCCATAGGAGAAAGCTTGATTAATCCTGTAGGGGTTACACATGCACTTGTGTTTTTCTGTAACTTACAGAGAGAGTTTGACATTTTCTGAAAGAGATGATGTCTACAGACATCTTATTCACTGCAGAAATTCCTCAGTCTAGATACAACTTCTAGGAAAGTCCTGTATCCAGAAGCTTCCCTCTTTTGCTTGACAGTTTCAATGTTTCTGTGAAATGCACTCACCTACTATCATGATAGTAAAGGACGGCCCAATCTCAGAAATGTGAAGGCCATTTCCTTGGAAGCCTTCCAGGGTCAAATTTGAAAACCTACCCAGGACTCCGTGCAATGAAGCAGAACTTCCACGCATAGCAGGGAGAAAAAAAAAAGGGGAGACATTTATGAACAACAGACCTATGGCAATGTGTGTGTGGTAAAATGACAGACTGCTCCCTTTTGTTCCAGTTTTCCAAGCATGTGATTGCAAACGCAGTTATCATTTTATGTGGACCATCGCAGCTGCACTGCACCCATCACAGCGAAGACAACAGTCTGGTCCTTGTGAAATGGAGATGGAGCTTTCCTATTTCTGTGCATGTTCTGTGGGCAAGTACTAAAGCTCAAAAGTTAACAGAGGTGCAACAAACGTCAAACAAATGCCCTCAGCACTTGGAATAGTTATAAAAGGAAGAATTTCAAAGCGCTCCTCTGCTTCTACAGTCATCATCTAGGTCTAAACTGCTAGGAAAAAGTACACTGGTTTTTCTAAAGGCATAATTTAAAATCCATTTTGGTCAAACTGGTGTAGAAGACAGAGTGGGCATCCTCATATTTCAGTGTTAAACCATGTCTGTTTTGGTTTAAGCTTAAATCTATTTAGGAGCCAATTTTGTATTTGCAAATAAGATGGTCTTAAGCTAGCACAGTCAATTGGGTTTATATGTGATTTTTGAGCTGACACACTGAAACAGTTGTTTAACACAACTGATAACTTGGACTTGTCTGGTTCACTTCTGGCCACTTGCTCTGCAGTGCAATGTCAATTTCAGGTAGTCACTAAGATAATTAGGGGAAGACAGTAATTACACTTGCAATAAGGAATATGAAAACCGAGATAACATCTACAGAAAAGCAGGCACTGTAGCTCACTATGTGATCTCCTCAATCCCGTAGTGGTTTCACATGTGTATGGAAGAAGCCTTGTCAGCTTCCAGAGATGAGGAGTTTGGAAACATGAAAACAACTGCTGCTTGTGATTCCTCTGGCTCCATCTTAGGAGAAGGAACAGAATGCTTTCAAGGAGCTTCCACTGAAATGCACGGCTTCTCCACACAGGTTAGAAGCATTTGACAATCAACAGTGTCAAATATCACTACCATTTTTCACTGGCCGAAGTTACAAAGGCAGCTTCAGTACCCTGTGCTATCCCTCACTTACAGGGATCAAGTTACTGGCTGCCTAATAGTTGATGTCAGAGATTAATTTTTGTCAACCTGATTAGCAGAGGACAGTTAAAATTTGGGTGGAAGCCTGTAGGATCTCACTCTTCAAAAGACCAATCCATGAACAAATCTCATGTAGTGGTTTGAACCTTGTTTTCCCCAGAGGCTAACAGAAGTGGTAGACCCTAAGGGGTGGAAACCCCTGGAAGTTTTGAAGTTCTGCCCAATGGGCGCTCCTGCAGAAATGTAAACATACCACAACCAGACCGGAAAAGAAGAGTTGTTTTTTGGTTGTTGGAGAGGTGGCCATGTTGTAGAGCCACGAGGAAGGGGCTCTGAGCCCCTTGGGGCCTCTGGCCCCCTCCCAGCCCCTGGCTGGGGGGCTGCAGGGACCTGGAACAGCATAAAGCTGGGCTAGGTGCCTGTAGTATGCCGGGAGATGTTTTCTCCATGGGCACAGAGCAGCAGCCGATGCTGACCAGAGAAACAGTGGCAGAGAGCCAGAGATAAGAACCTGAACTGAAGAAGCAGCAGAAGCAACATGCAGCACTGCAGAGGAGACTCCTGGAAGGAGAGTCGAGGAAAGGAGAGCCAGCAGCTGAGAGCTACAGAGTTCTTGGGGGTAAGACTGATACCAGATCCCCAAAACTCCTTTGAGACCTCCTGGAAGGAGGAAGATGATGGACTCTTACTTGAAAGAGCCCTGAAGTGCGACATGCACTGTAGAAAGGAGCTAGAGAGCTCCGAGAGGAATGCAGGGGGAGTTGACCTTGGCTTCCCCCCCCTCGCACTGCTGCCACGGTGGCAGCCTGAGAGACAGGGCACAGAGGCCCTGCAAGAGATACCAGACCGTCACGAAGACCCCCCTGTGTCTTCGTGATATGACGTGGTGAAACGACCTTGTCTGGGGTTACGAAGACCACGGAAGACCCCTCGGTTGTGAGGCGATGGGGCCGAGAGAGAGGCTTGGATACCTCCCTCGTGGATGCTGGCAGAAAAGCCAGCCACAGCTGCTGCATGCATGAGAAGAAACCTGCTGCCTTAGAAGATGCTGCTGTTCAGAGACTGGAAGGGATCTGTCCTTCTTTCCCTCCTGGACTTTTATTTGGAGGGGAGAAGAGATCTGATCCATTGTAAATACATATGTCATGGTAGAGATAGTTATGATCATGTGTATAATGTGATATGGTATTTATTTGTACAGTCATTGTAATATATTCCCTTTCCCCCACTTTGAGTCTGGTGTGTTTTGTCTGGAAAAACCCATCTCACATTAGGTTGAGATGTGGGAGGGGGAATGGAGCTAGGGAATTGGATTTTGGGACTATCTCAAACCATGACACTCACCAGACCAAACATTAGCTGTGATGGAAGATTCAGGTCAAAGGGGGAGATCATACCCTCCATTTACTTAAGCCCAAAATACTGTTTCCATGCCCATTTGCTCAAACCTTGAAAATAGTGTTACATTTCTTCTCCTGATTTAGCTTGAGTGCCTGGGGTGTTTCGGCAGTGGCTGTGAAATAAGATACCTCATACAAGATAGGTGACAAGGTGAGTAGTGTCGACTGAGGTTTATAAAGCAACATTAGGCTCCTTCTGTAACGTCAGAGGAGTAGGCATCTGGCAGTGGCAAGGTATGTTGTAGTACTTTGTGTAGTACTGTTGTATCAGGCAACATTTCTGTCACTGGTACTCACAGGCTGTCTTTCGGTTCTTCTGCTCAAGTCTCCATTTCTGGGAGAGAATGGGGGCAGACAGAAGAGCAGGAGCTGAAGGTTGAGCATGCCTGGAAGTGGCTGCATCTCTGTCTCCCTGATCTGTTCAGTTACTCTGAAACATTTTCTAGAACCATAGGCCACACAAAAGAAACATTGGGTTGGCCTGCTTTGTACTGTTCCAACTATGTTCCTTTTACTATCTGCTCCTTCAACAGAATGGCGGATTGCTTAGAGAGCAAAGCCTGCCGAGTTGACGCATCAGATATTTCCATCAGAGTAACAAGACTTATTGGGGTGGGAAGGATTCTCCTCTTCCCTGCATCAGTGACCATTTCTTCCTTTACAATTAATTGTGAAAACATCTCGAGGAGAAATTTTTCCTGTTCATTTGATGCTCTCATCTGCAATAACCTGGGTCCCCTTGAGGTAGGCTGAAAACTCTTCTTTGCCGGCAGCCCTATCACAGGGACCAGAAACAAACCCCCCACTTTGGCTCCAGTTTCCACTGTTTCCATCGTACATTGCACAGCACACAGAATGATGAAAATGACGAGGACACTACACATTTTTCAGAGTCCTGTCCCCACTTTTTAGGTGAGGAGCACCGCCACATCCCCCCAAAAGCTCCACGTATTCTATTAAAAGAAAACAACCGTCACTAAAAACAACCCAGTGCTTTCTTTGGTAGAAGTAACAATTCATGGGCAAACTATTAATCTATTAACATTTTTCATTAAATAATTGCTCCCAGCTGAGTCTTATGAAAGACCCTGCCAGGCCAAAATGTCAGCTCAGTTATAGGATTTATTATTACAACTGTTAGGCCAGAAGGGTTTGACGCAGCAGATCCATCAGGCATGCTCAGGCAGGAGCTCCTGCCTTTGGGCCAGCTGCTTCACAAACAGGAACAACTAATGTCAGATGTTAAGTTCTGGAACTGCTGTGGAATAATGGATCATTTTAGCTGTTTAGCAACTGGCAAAGACCACATCAGGTAGGGTAAGCATCAGTGCTATCCTGCTTTTAGAGCTGATAGAGGCCTTTGTCTCAGCTTTCCCTATTTTTAAACTACTATAGCATAGCTTTAAGGACTCATGACTCAATCAGCAGGGGAGAGACAAGCTGGAGGATGAGGTGTACTTTCCTCAAGGTGGTGGCTGCTCTCCGTAGCCACGTGCCTCAGCCGAGGTGGCTGAGGGCATCCATAAGCTGTAGGTCTGTGTTCAGGAGTCACAGGCTGGTCCTGGTGCAAAGAGAGGATTGTACTTGGGTTTCATAATGGAGTTCATGGAAGTCAGTGGAAATTGAACTGCAGCCAAGGTGGAGAGCCATGTAGAACAGATGTCTTTACAGAGGATAAAACAAACAAAAAAAATATACTCAGAGCCTGAGTTAGAACTCTTGGCCCACATTAAATCTGTAAAAAGCCCCAAAGTGCTCTAGTATGGCTGTCCGAAATACTTAAATTCCACATGTATAAAGTGAAACACATTTGCATTGCTAATTTATTAAAGGCCTTCTTGACCCAAAGTCAAATACTATGCAAGTCTTCTGCACAGAAAAGCTGCGACAAGCACGCTCTAACTCTCTCTGTGAACATTCAGTAATGCTCCTTTTAAAAGTACATGTGCTTCTTCTGCTGTCTGATGCTAATTATCTTATCAGATAACAGGCAGCCCTGTGCTGAGTAGGTATGTAATATATTAGCCTTGGGGAGGGGAAAAAAAAAAAGCCTTATCTTTCAAGAAGATTTGAAACTGCATATGATCTTTCTGAGTCTGTGGAAACTTTCCTCTGCAGCAAAGAGCTTATATAAGGAAGACAAAGAAGAAAAAAAAGGAAAAGGAAAAAAAAATCACAGACCCATACAGCGCTCACACTGCAATTCTCCAGGCTGTTCCTTTCTGCTGAATTTTCTCCTCTATCAGTACTTTGGAATGACATACAGGTTAAACTGTTCATCTGGCAGGGAAAGCAGCTTTGGTAATTGCAAGTTTACATTACACTATAAACGAGTGGATTAGAGTAAACAGATGAACTGTGTAAATAAAATGTCACTGCTTAGCTCTCCTTTGTGACTTGTATTCTGATACCACTACTACTGCTTTTACTACAACTACTACTACTACTACTGCTAGGCTTCAGCTGACAGCTCAGCCTGAAACCCTTTATTCATCTTTATTACTACTTCAGCTGCTTTGAGAGCAAAAAGGCATGGAGGACTTATTGGCTAGAGGCTCTCTAACCTAGCAGGCCTGCATGGGAAATCAATATGCCGCACTCAAGAGCACAAAGATGGATTGTGAAGCCGGGGCTGGCAAAGGAACGCATGCTGCATCTGGAAGGACATGGAGACAGCCAGTTCTGCTCTGCCAGAAGCCTCCCCAGACCGCGCATGTTTGCACACCAACCTCATGGCACCCTTCCAAGTCAATTTGTGAACCTTGGTTCACACTATTTTCAAAGTAGGTCATACGCAGTAATCTCAGCCGAGGAGAGATACACTGTCAGCAGCAGCAGTCGCTGCGAGGAGGGCGATAGCTACGACCAATGAGGGAGCTGGTGCAAGCGAGGAGATGAGCGCTAGGAAAGCGCTCGGGATGGGTCCAGCTGCATCCAAGGTGCTCGCCGGGCTCAAACAGCTGACAGGCGAGCTCGTACAGACCCAGCCTGTTACCATTTATAGCTGTAAAAAGCGCCCACTGTTCTCCTGGACACAACACCAGCACAGCTTAAATATTAACCTGAATGAAAATAGAGTAGGAGAAGAAATCTAACCTTTACTTAGCTGTGTGGTCCTGACAGCAGGAATCACAGCTAATTTTGAACCATGGGATTTAAATTTACTACGAACTTCAGATTATTGCTTCCTAACGTGCTTCCCTTACCTGCCCCTGCTCTGACAGATAAAACACAGCCTTGAAGGTAGCTGTGTTTCTGGCAGAGAGGATTCCTAAAGCACTTACAGTTTCCTGCATTTTCCTGTATCCCTTGCTTGGGCTGTTTTAGGGGTACGGAATTCAAAACAGGCACATTTAAAGCTATGTTTTTGAAAAATAGTGTCCAGGAAAATAAATGCAGAAATGAGTGCACATACTTGTTTCTGCACTACAACAATAGAGAGATCATCAGAGAATTACCAGTTTAAAGCAACAGAACAGAACTTCACAGGCATAGGAACTGTTGGGACTATGTTGCCTTTAAATGCAGCCTGCACACCATCAGAGATGACTTGATGCTAGAAAGCTGAAGGATTGCCTGAAGAGTGCTACTGCGTTATGCAATTTTTTCTTTAAATGGGTTAATTTTTAAACAGGCTCAATTTAACCTTGTGTCTGGTCAATAGTTACATGAATCTGAATGAAAATATGCTCTCTGGAGAAATCTACTTCAATACAACGGGCAGGCATCATTTTTAGCACTGAAATCGACACTGAAAGAGCAAAGCTGGGAAAGCATTGCTTTTTTTTTTTTTTTAATCTGACAAGTAAGAGGACTGACTTTCCTCCATTTGAAAAGCTGTGCTTTTTCCTCCTTTTCTTTCTTTCCCTGTGACGTGTCAGACTAGAAATCTTAATCAGAAAGAAGCAAGTGATTTCTGAAGTTACCATGCTCTATGCCAAGAGAGAGGGGAGATGACACCTTGTAGACTAGTGAAAAGGTATCCAAGAAAGAGCTCATAGAATGACTGTCTGCTTCATTGGAAGTGACCTACCAGATCAATAGCTTGTCCAGGCAGTTGTAGGACACGCAGAAACATGCAACAGTGTGTAACTGTTATCAGCTGAAAGGGTGCTGTAATGACTTTCTATGCAAATATACAGAAAAATCCATAAATCCAAAAAGGGTTATCCCTCAGTACATCATCAAGGGAACAATTTATTCTCTAACGTGCATGTGATACTTTCTTGCCAAATTCACATTGCTTGTTTGTTATCACTGAGCTTCGGAAAAAAAGTAACCAACAAAAATCCCTTCTGCCGCTGCCTCCTGAAAAGAAAATCTCTTTCTTTGTAACAAAGAAAACCCCCAGACACTTCACTATTTTTTCCAGAATGACAAATAATTCTAGCCGTGGTTACAAATGGTCTCAGTATTGTACAATTTCAGATCATGTGAGTTTTATTACTTTTTAGGCTAACTTTTGCTTTTTCCCAGCCAGCTGCTGGCAGTTGTCATTTTAGGATAGAGAGCAAACGACTTTGAAAACAAATTTGTTCAGAAATCTTTCTAAAGTGATACAGAAAAAAAATCTTTTGTGTTTTTAATTTCAGCTTGGATATAACCTCTTTTTTCCTCTAGTCTTTGAAAGGAATGAGTCTCAAATGCTAAACAGGTCACAGAGTAATTATGCATCTACCTGAAAATTAAACACATATTCAAAGGCTTAACTAACAGCATATGCTAATTCATAACAGTTATATGTCACTCATCTTTTTTGTGGTTGATCATTAGGGTGTAAGCAAAACCAGATCACATCAAACCCAGAGAAGAAATGCTGTAATCTTTCTGCAGGGTTAAAAGGAAATAGAGACAGCAAGGTAATAGTGTTCATGAAGCTGATCTGATACTGCAGGGCAGCTACAGCAAGTTCTGTGTGTCTGAAATCCTAGTGTCAAGGTTGGAGGTGTCTCTGGGTTTACTGAGAGAAAAGTCAATCCTGAGGCCTGGCCAAGCTTCTCTGCTTGGGCAGGTCAGCAGAGTCACTCCTTGTTTGGGCCAACCTGAGATCAAATTTAGACAGCTACTGTCAATGTTGTACACTTGTGTCTCAACTGAAAAGACAGACAAAAACTTAGGCAACCCCTTTTATGTTCAGTGCAGAACCAAATTTATTATCTGGGACAAGCGCATCTTCTTGCTCTGGTGTTATCAATTATTTTTTGCTAGCTTCCTATGTTTTCCTTGACCTTTCATAGCCCAGGTTTGGCAGCAGCATTTCAAATGCACAAAAGGAATTGAATCTACATTTCCTTCATAGAGTGGAGGTGTTTGAGTTAGTAAAATCTCTCTTATAGATTTCCTTTGTGGTAAAAACATTTTTCTTTGACCTGGAGAGAGAAATGCACAGTGTTGGCAGAGATCAAAGGCCCAGTGAAGAAGCTGAAAGGACTTCAGCATGGCTTTCACACAAGTGCACAGTGGCACATCAGAACTGTGAATTAACATAACTGGTTTGTACACTACCTGCCTGCCTTCAGCTGAGCACTTGCTGTGACTCAGTTTCAGATTTTTTGGACCAAGCACTGCAGAAGTCTAATAAACTGGGACTGGTTGAAGGAGATCTTTGGCCAATGCTAAGATTGAAGATGGATTAAAGGTGACTTTGGTCAACCTTTGCTTCCTTATCCCAAGTCTCCCAAGATCAGCACAGGTAAGACTGAGTGCTAAGCTATTATATATTGCCTTTTGCATCTGTTGCTGCAATAAGTTTGAAGAGTAGCATGATCTGCTCTTTCCAACTACCTTTGCACTTGGCAAAAGCTCTGGCCTCACAGCATGCCAGATAGCCACTGTGTCAGGGACAGGAACCCCACACATCACCTCCCAGACAATTTTTAAACTGAGCTGAAGTTTTTCTCCCATTTTACTACTTTTTTTCTTTTTCTTTTTTTTTTTTTTTTTCTTTTCCCCAGTGCTATGGTCTCTAGAATAGTCTAGTTAGGCTTGGAGGATTTCACATGGTCTCTTCTGGCTATGATCAGCAGATAGCTAGATAAGAGAAGGGTGGAGATAAAAAATGGGATTGCTACTATTGCCTGTTCAGCAGCATGCACATAATTGCATACTAGAGAAGGTTTTCCATGTCAGCATCTCTATTGCACTCATGCTCCTGCAGAAGTGCTACTGATTGTTCATTGTGGCTTCATAGCTCTTAGTGGTCAGAAAGAACATAGTCTACTAGGCCAAACAGTTTAAAATGTGGATAGTAAAATCGCAGAGCACAATTTTGTTCCATTCGCCTCTTCCTCCTTCCTTCTGTCACCTCAACTCTGCTCTTGGGAGCACTGGTATAGGAATCTAGGCAAGTCAATAACTGTATTCATGATGCAACTGAAAGCAGAAGGTAGCTTAGAGGCTCAAAGGTATGTGCCTGTGTGTTACTCCTGATAGTTTCTGACCAAACTGCTTAGCTGACCACCATTGGATTAGCAATCTTGATTTAGTGTTTCACACCTCCTGCAGTCAGAATGTCAGCTCTCTTGTGAGCTGAAAGAGCCTGCTCCTCCACCCTATTCATTCCTGACAGGTAGCACAATAGCTGGCTAGGCCTGAAGTGCTCCATGACCCAGGGCCATGAGCATACCGGGGCTTTTAACACAGTGACTGCCATCACTTCAGCTTAGCACCACCCAAGCAAATGTAACCCTTCAGTTTAAAGTGCATGAGGTTTTCTTGTGTTGGCATCAAACAAAATAGGATGCTAATTCTTCTGGTATTAGTCAAATGGGGTTTAAAAATCCACTCATATGCTTTGCAATTGCAAGACTTCCCTGGCAAGTCTCAGTCACAACTTCCCACAGAATCTAAGCTTTTGTTAAGAAAAATAAAAAAAAAACAAGCTTCATGGCAGCAAAAACCACCTTTCCAAGCTCAAACTGACCACGAACTGTAGCAACACTGGCTTCCTGAATCTGCAGAGAAAGAGCTTCAGTGCTTATGCTGCTCCTCCATCCAAGTGCTGCTAGCCAGCAGCCACTGAGGGCAATCTCAACCTACCCTCCAGCAGGGCCCCATGCTGTGCAACAAAACCCAACAGCTCCCTAAGCTGAAGCTTGCAAAAGCTAGAGTTAGGAGCAGGAATGGGCACTGGAATGATTCACAAGAAAGAAAGATCCTGAAGAAAGGATGAGTAAAGAAATAGCTTGCTTGCTCCATCTTCCAGAGAAGCACAGAGGAGGGTGAGGGATGCTGAAATGAGAACACAACTTCTTTTTTCCTCACATGACTGAATATCAGGAAGTTGACAGGAAAAAAAAGACTTGCTCTGGTTCAACAGATAGAAAGGAGAGCTTCCCACTGAACAAATACTTACTAGCTCTAAAGGAAAAATTGCACTTCAAGCAGGCTCCTGCAGTAACTTCCTTGCAGAAATCCCCCAAATCCCACGTGCTGGTGGAAGCAAGGGACTGAGCTTCTCAGGAAGACACCAAGAGCAGCTTATGATAGAGGTTCGCTCACCTTCATCTAGTGTGTTTACTCACATGAGACTTGTTGGTTTCTTGAGAACATTTTACTGATCTAAAATTGTACCAATTCCCTTTTATTTTCTTCAGTGAAATGTGAACATCAGCTTGGTGATTATTTTTAATTCTACCATGTTATGTTTTCTTAAGAGAGTAAACATTATAAAATAATAATAAAATGTTTGTTGGGATGCATTTTTATATTTTTGTTATCATAACCTGAATACCACACATTTTACTAATCCAGGGTACTCTTCTCTTGACTGTTATCTTATTCATGTGGTTAAGTCAACAGTAAAGGCACAGCCCTGGTAGTATCTCATCAGTGGTCAGTGGGACTCACACAATCACTGAAACTGAGACTTTTCTCAATGTAAATAACACAATTTTTTTTTTGCACTCTGTTTGATTTGGCTTAAGCTACATAATGCAGAGTTATGTCCAATGGTGCCACTTAATTATAATGATTGCAGAACCTAAATTTGCTTCCAAACATCCTTAATTAATGTTATACTTACAGATTGAGTGGGTAAGGGGAGGAACTCCTATTTCTGATTCCTAAAAACCCCCAGTCAAACCAAAACAAGGTCTGGAAGATTTTACATTACATTTTCAGTGTCAGTTATTATTTTAATAACCACAGAATGTGCTCCATGGTCTTTAATAATTTCATATCATGAGCAAACATTGTTTGCTGGCAAACAATTTGCTAAAATATTTTAACTTGAGTTTTTCTCTCTGTGCCAACATATGATAGATTTGCTCCACATAGTAAAATTTACATCACAGGATATATATGCCCTGCATGCTGTATGTAAATAGAAAGTTATGACTGAAGTGTTACAAATATCTGAATTCAGCTGTAAGTTATATCATTTTAGATAGGTTACATTCGGTTGATTTCAACTGCTCTAATCAAGTGGCAGGCGGGGGGAGAAAAGCCATCTAGTGGACAAAAATGTAATTAGATACCAGAAAATATTTTCAGGCACGAAGCTTTTACTGGAGAACTCTTTTCTTATTTCGTTATTCATCTGCAGTACCGCTTATCTAGGAATACTCTAGAAGACTCCAGGAAATCGAGGTTTGCTGGAGGGCAACAGTATAGATCTCTAAGCCCAGGTTTTTGGCAGATTTTTTGATTAGCAATTGTTATAAAAGGTAGAAGACACTTTGTCCCTCTTATCCCTTACACAGAATTAATCAGCATAATTCTTACAATGCTGCGTGGGTCATCAGTTGACCAAATATCTTATCACTGGGTTCAACGCTATGTGCCAAGCAGACTGGCATTGCCACAGGGTTTAAATAACTGAGCTAATATTTAAACTTTTGTCCCCTCTGATCCCTGAAAAATAATGAGAAGAGACTTTGTGACTTTGTAAACAGATGAGCCAAAGGGCATCCAGAACAGCCTTTTACTAAAATTATCTTTGAGATTCTCTGGGACACGAGATCAGGGAGGGCTGGGGAGTGCAAGGCACAGCAGCTGAACCGCCGCCCGCACAAACCTGCATGTGCAACTCATTCAGCATGTAACATAAAAAGTGGGGAGAAGGGAACAAAAACTCTCCTCCCAATATTATTTGCAACACTCTGGCCTTTGCTGAAGTGCTGCCTGCCTACTGTGGTTGTAGTGGCCTGTGCCATGAGTTAAGTAACTGAATATATCCCAAGCACACAGGCTTGGGATAAAAGCACTGCTCTCCTTGTCTTCCATTTATGCTGGGGAGAACAGGGAGACAAACACAGCAGCCTTTTTTTGTGCAGCATTTTCACAGACCTGGCCCTCAGATTCATTCTCTTCTGCCACTAAGTTCAGAGCATTTAGCTAAGCACTTTCAGCTAATCTTGAAGAGAAGATAATGATCAGTCATGCCCAGACAGGCCATAGTACTGAAGCCAAAGTATAATTTCTGTGGGATTACAAAAACAAAAACCACCATCATCAGAGACTATATTGTCATGATGCAATCAAACATCTGTAACTCCTGCTGCTCCCGGCAAAATACTGAAGCAGGATTAGTGACCCGCCACTTAGGGACTGCTGAACAGGTTTTGTTCCCTCTCCTGTACCCCTTTTGTTTGAGATAATAGGTAACCCCAGGTATTGTGTGCTCCCATTAAAAAATAAAATCTCCCAATTAATCTTTTGAAACAGTTGGTTTCAGGACCATTCCGTGCAATGATTTCCACCCAAGTTATCTTTGCAGGGGCATGCAGGGCCATGGGTCTTCATGGCCTCCCTTTCCCTTTAACCCTGCACATACATATCACATCAGCAGCAGGCATCTCCTTACATCGCTCCTCGGTTTGTCCCAGCATAGGGACTATTTAATGCATTACTTCTGACAGAGCCATCATTCGCTGTGCTCAGACAACCCTTTTGTTTCTGGGTTATGAGACAAGGGAACTGAAGCTTTTGAGCTACCTTGCATAGACCTCTGCAGCCTCTTATTCATCCCCCTCCTAATGAATCACAGCCTTTTCTCTGTCTTTTCATAATAACCAAATAAGGATTTCAGGGTTTGGCCCATTCACTACATTCTGTGTTTTAATACAGACAAGAATGGAATACAAAAATATTGCCAAAAGTTTAGCAGCAGGGGCAACCTTTTGGCTATTTTCATGTCTACAGTTCCCAACTCAACAATGCCGACTTGCTGTTCTGCACGACCGCAAGGCAAGGAATTCATAAACAATAATAATAATAACTGTCCAACAAGGCCTCATCTCACCATGCATAAGTGCAGGACTGGCACAGAGCAGAAAGACGCTGCTTTGCCGCTTGCAATATAAACTTTGCACCGTCAGTTTAAAACTTTGGCATCCGTGTCTGCAAATGGGGAGGAACCCATTTTCAGACACTTGTGAAATATAAACTTAATCTGTTGCCAAGCTCAGAGATACATTTGCTCCTTTTTATTTTTAAAAGTTTCCTGAATATGTGAAGAAACCCACAAAGCCATTTTAGAGACGTGTAGCTACGAAAAATGTACATGCTTTTGGTTTTTTTAAGAAGCATTCTCAATCATTGTAATTATTCCTTGAGAATGCTTTTTAAAAAACAGAACTGTGGCTATTTTTCACAGCTACAAACCCCTAAAACAGCTCTAGAGCTTTCTGTTAAACTTAACAAAAAAATTGCCTTTCAGCTAAGAACAGTAAAAATAGATCAAAAACCAATTAGCTGGCCCACATGGCAGAAGACAGGTGTGCTTTGGATGTGGTATTTATACAGAATCAGGATAAGCATTTTTTCACTTTTACACATATTCCTGAAGACTATAAATATCACAAAGCTCTTCTCGCCAATGCCCATCCCATCCATTTAAAACACGGGCCACTCAAAGAATAACCTTAGGATACAGTCTAAAACATTTCATCTTGCGTCCTACCAAGTTATAAAAGTGAATTAACATGAAAAGCAGCCAATTGATGGGTGAATTATGGTAATAACAAAACTTCAAAAGCAAAACCAAGCAAACTCCTTTGGAAACTGCAGCCAGAGAGAAGGCTGGGAACACTGAAACCAATTATGACTGCTTTAGTGTTACACCTGTTTAAATGAATGCCAAATCTAGTACAGAATTATTTACATTATGTTATTAAGAAAGGGACATATAAGTAATGGGAAAATAGACATGGTTTATGCAAAACAGGCTCTACTGAAACCAGCTAAGAACTTCAGATATTTGTGTCAGAAAGCAAAGGCTGTGGTCAGATGTGCTGCTCTGGGTGCCCTTGAGTTGGGCAAAGAGGCTCCTGCTCTCTGAGCCCTCTATAGCTGCTGGTCACTGTCCCCAACCTGCCTAACTGATGCCAGAACAAATACTCGTGTAATTGCCCCTTATGCAATTCAGTCAATGATCTTCCCTCCTTTCAATACTTTGGGGTTATTTTTTTAAAACTATATTGCTCAAGCAGAAACAGATTTATGGACAAGAAACAGCCAGGAGATCATAAGGATAGTCTTCTGCAAATACATGGCAGGCAACAAGCAAATAGGAAGAATCTGAGAGCATCAGCTTCTTTCCCAAGCCATAGTGTCAGTAAAAAAGGAGAGATCAGGTGCATACAATTCTCTTTCTCTCCTTCTTCCTTCCAATTTTTGAGTATTTAAGTACCTACATAAAAGATAGTTCCCCACTGTGTAAGACACTTCATGTATTAAAGCATGTGACAGACAAGAAAATAAGTATTTCTAAAGAGACCAAATGCAAGGCTGGGAGCTGGAAGTGACTGAAGGAGCCTGGCAAAGCTACCCAGGGGCAGGGATACCCATGAAGCCCAGGTCCCAGCTCCCTCTCCATGGCATTTCTTCTTGAATATCCTGTCTTCCTCTCACCTTGAAGACCTTGTCCAATTCCTGATGATTTGGGCAGGTGACCATTGATGGAAATTGACCCATCATTTGCAGAAGAAGGTTTCCAAAACCAAGCAACCGTCCTCACTAATCTCATCCTCTCGCTGAAAAATGCCAGGCCATCTCAGGCAGATGGCTGTGGTCAGGCTTCCCAGACACTGGCTTGAAGCTAAAATCCTTTTCTCTCAATTCAGCCTTTTAAGATGCGTCTACTTTAACTAGTTCAGAAATGGTTTCTCAAGCCAGCGGAAAAATCAAGCTGTCTCTTTTACTTCCAGCAAGCACATTCGATGTTTTTGACCTTGTGATAACTATTGTCCATTCTTGTCACAGCCAGGATACACATAACTCACTTTGATCATTTGTTTAACTCAGCAATATGACAGAAAAAGACATCTCTCTCTTTTATACCATAGAAACCTTACAAAAGGGCTTATTCTATACAAAGATGGTACATTAAGACCAGCGAGTTTTCACAATTCAAGTTTCACTGGAGTAAAAAAATGGCTCTCTTCCATTCTCATACTTAACACAAGCACTACACAGACAAGAAAACAGAGCTTTTACAATGAACTGGACAGCCTGCTGCACCTCAGCAAAGCTCCAGGGAAATTAAGAACGGAAATAAACATTGTATAACAAGCTGCACAACACAGAACAAAAAAAAGGCAGAATTCAATGTTATATTCAATGCACATCTCAGAGGACTTTGCCAGATCCTCACTGTCTCATGAAGAAACATTCATTCTAAGAGTGGTTGAACACTACAGAGTGACCATGGGCTCCAATAGAAGTCTGTGAATCTGTTCCCAAGAAGCTCCCAACTGTGCTTCAAAATCCAGGATGACTGCCATTTAAGGTTCTCAAGAGCTGAAAGAGCTTATACATAAGATTTTCCTCTCACAACCAAGAACACCAGGACCCAGAAAGAGTTCCAGCTGATTTTCCAAGCAGTGAGTGACTGGCTTTCTCAAATACAGCTGCTTTCTTCATTAGGAGACTAAAAATAGTTTTGCTCCTAGCAGGCTGACTTCCTTTTAAGCCTTCTGCCATATCCATGTGTGTATTTCATTCAGAGTTTCTGCATGTCTGTGCCACTGTGATTCTATTTCAGCCTTTAAGTACATTCAAGAAATTTTTCATTTCCCTCTCCCATATTCACTCCAGATGTCCTGAACTGTCCAAAACTGTTTCATGTTACAAGAATTTGTAGGGATATTCTGGCATTCACACAGCTCCCATCTGCTTCAGCATTTTCAGGAAAGATCAACTTTCTTCCCCAACCGTTAGAGAATATGGACAACGAGCTTATGGTTTTAAAACATCCATGATTAATGGTTGATGTTTTGCTTGTACCTTGTACAATAACTGAATACTGCCATATCAGGCTTTCACTTTTTCCTCTTGAAGAGATGCTGAGGTGAGAAATCTCAGAGAACATATTGCAACAGCAGTAAACACTTTATGATGCTGCGTCAACATGCAAGAACCTCACTGTGAAAAGTCAGACTGAATGTGAGGTGGAGGACTGTGGGAGCACATGCTGCAGTGTTCCTTTCAGGCCCAGTCACCCTGTTTTCCAGATCAGGGGAAACTGAGCACTGCCACCCTCTTCTGGCTCACATGGTGGGTGTGAAAATCAACGTGCAAAAGGGATGTAGGAAAGGAGGAACCAGGGCAGGGATATACACCTTGACTCCCCTTAATGGGAAGTTAGCATATACTTGGATCCATATAGCTCCAGAGTGTTCTAGATGTCCCAGTTTAGATCTGAAGTAAAAATCTGGGTATATTCAGTCCTGAGTGAAATGTTTAGTTGGACAAGTGATGTATTAAAAATTTGACAGACACACTCAACAGATAAAAGCATTTGCTTCTACCCCAGCAAGACTTCAAACTAGAGACATCATACCCAACCTCTGCCAAGTATTGCCACTAATGTCAATGGAAAAAATATTCAGGCTTTGGTAATCATTCCTACCACCACAAGAAGTTCTTGGATCTTCCACTGATACAAAAGGATGCAGCCCTTCAGATAGCACATTAAAAAATCACTTCACTGGAAAGATCAGCAAAAAGGCCATTTGGGATCAGCTCCATAGTGTTTGAGGAACAAAGTTCATCAGAGTTGAACTTCCCAGCTTCAGCAAGGGTAAAACAACTTCAGCATATCCCATCTCTTTGTCATTCAAACCTTTCAGCAGAATTCTCTGCATCACTTGACAACTCCAAGCAGTATACTTTGTGATGATGGGAACACCAGTTGAAACAAACAGTTTAACTCCTAAAATTCTAACCTGAGGCACAATTGCATTTTCAAAGTTTAGGTCTTAAGTATGATGTGCTTTACTAAATCTGTCCAGGATGATGCTGTGAAGCAACAGGGATCCTAGTGCTCAGGATATTTCTGGATGAAAAGTATTTACATAAGCATTATGAAATTCTGGTAGCATTTCTGCTCCTCCCTAATCTTCTTGCAAGTGTAGGTGTGTTATCTAATAAATTTAAAGATGTACAACCTCTCTAATACAGATCAACTGGTTGCAAAATTTTTATTCCAGGAAAGATAATTAAAAGAGAACTCCTGGTCTTTTTTTTTAATCTGGCGTTTCAGTGATGTGAATTGCTAAATGTGCCTAAGAATGCAAAGGTATCCACAAACCTTTCTAACCCTATTTACTTCTAGAAAAGTTGATGTTCGTTGTAACCGCATAGTCTCGAGTCGAAAATTGTTCTAAGAATAGTATTGCTTTGGACTTTTTGAAAAGAGGAAAGAGAGAAGGGAAATATACTAATATAGAGGTAGCATTATTTAAAATCAAATATGACAAGCGGCGTACCTCCTCCCTCGAATGTATAATAGATAGGTCCCTTCAGGGTAAATAGTCTAAACCATTTTCAATGATGCTAAAAAGTGTAGGTTTCAGCTCTTCCTTCTGTATAGATAGGAAATATAACTGACAAGAATGCCAACGTAAGTAGAAAGCAAATGAATCTAGCCATGGTTTGCTCTGAACAATGCTGTTGCACTCCTATGATAACCCCAACTGGGAATAAAATTTGGCTTGCTCTATCTTCTCCCTCTAAATGTCTCATTCTGACCATACAACCATTCTATTTTCTGGTTAAACATTACATGGAGTGCGTTCACTTCTGCTTCAGCTAATTTAGCTATGCTAAATGCAAATGCTTCCTGTACTTATGAATACAATCTGTTCATAGTGAATAGTTTTGAAGATTTGGATGAGTTAAAACAGCAACAGTATCCATGTGGGACCAATCTTCCCTGGACAACCCTTATGCCTTGATTCATAAATTCTTTCCATAGGAAATATCTGTGGAAAATCTCCAACACATCCAGAAATGCACAACTCAGTTGCTTTAGTTATTAGGAGTTCTTAGTACTTATTGCTTCTCCCCTTTTTTCTCACTCTTATAACAGCATTGGCTCTTGGGTTCACATGAAACCCCTTTTATATTTATTTTCCATTATTCTAGAACGTGTGTTTTTAATAATTGCAACAACATCCGTCATTAGTGCTACCACATTAATCTACTGAAAAGCAACCTCCAACTCTGAAATATCTGATTTCTGCATCTAATGGGTGTGCTACGGCACCTCTTTCCCTGCTGTTACCATTCTGTATGTTGGACTTACAGTGTGGAATTAAGACCCAGTTGCTTGATTATGAAAAAAGCATACCATTATCTGACTTACTTTATAGAATTTCAGGAAATCTTGAAAAAACACTCAGCTCTGTGAGATGTAAGGGTGACAGAGGTGGGAGCACAATGGAAAACCTGCAAGTGAACTTCTGAGACCTGTGGCATTCATGATCCACAAAAAATGAAGCAAAGCAGGCTGCTAGAATGTCAGAATGTGCTCAGATTGTCACAGACATTGGAGGCTGAAGGATAATTTTCCTCTCCAACAGTACATTTTGGAAGCATGAGCACTGTGCTCAGTTGCATAGAGTGGAGAGCTTAAACATACCTGGGTAGTTCTCTTCTCATCTCTGGCAATTTGTCACGGACTTCTACCAAAGGAGTTCAGCTCTTTACACTAGATTTTGCAGGCTCCATTCAGCCATTGGTACAGCAGTGCCAGGTGTTGCCCTAACATGAGGAGTTGTTCTCCTATAGCTGAGTCTATTTTTATCAACCTTGCTTGGGATGTGGTCCCACCAATGGAGTCCGAATCTTTCCTAAATTAAAATTTATATAAATTATAAGAACCTCAGGCAACACTCAGCAAATTGCAGCTAGTCAAGGAGAAAGATTAAGAAACTAGCACTTCTGGTCCATGTGAGTCCAAGAATAAAGTTTTTAAGTCATGATGGCACCTCGTCAGTCATAGAAAAGAGTAACAGCTTAACACCTTTTCACAAAGCATTTGTCTTCTCATGCTTGCATTTGACTCACTCTAGATTATTCAGTATTCCCTCTCTCTTTTTTATTTTGTGTCTTCTTCAAATGGTGTCTCTTCCTCATGATTCCACTGCTCAACATTCAGACAAGTTCAGGGGTACAAGTGAGTGTTGAAGGTCTCATTTCTGAGCAGCACTTCTCTCATGCTCTGTACAATTCTTGACTGGCCATTCTGCTCCAGGTTAGACCAATAATTGCAAACACCATCAGATTTCTCACCTCCCAGACCAAGACAAGACCATAGCTCAGTCTTCCTCTTAGCAGGAATGCTGTGGCAGTAGAATTCTTTTGGTAAGCATTCTGTGGGTTTCTTTTAAAAAACAAATTAGTCATATGCAGAGTATGTCTAGAGTGGACAAAAGCCAAAGATAGAAGTCCTTTTACAGACCTAGCTATGCCAGCTGAAGATGATGATCTTCCCAGCTGCCTCCCACTCTCGCCAGAGGTTACAGCAAGCTGACCTCCTAGTGTGCAAGTGTGCTTCAGGCAAAATGAGTGAAGTTGACTGAAAATGCTTAAATATTTAGTCTTTGTTCACTTTTTTTTTTTCTGATGTGAACAGGTTTATGAGACTTCTGTTGGTTTATGAGTGGTGCCCCTGACACTGAGCCACAGGTCAGAGGGGACAGTAATCTCTAGTGTGGGTAAAATGTTTCCAGGTAGGAGAGGGATATTAGTAGTAACCTTTTCAGCTGGCAGGGGAGGATGCAAGACAGAACATATTTACACAGTTCTGGACTAACTTAAATAACTTAAATATTCCCTGTCATCATTTTCTTCCATTCCCTCATTGGATTGCCCTAGCAGTATAAGCAACTTCACACAGTATCATCACATTTGCAGGCCCTGATCCTCACAAGGGAACTACAACCACCCCGATGTCTGCTGGAGGGACGACACAGTCCCTCACAGCAATCCAGGAGGTTCTTGGAGAGCATGAATGACAATGAGGAGAAATGCTCTGCTAGACCTCATACCCACCAAGAAGGAAAGGTTCACTGTGGATGTGAAGATCAAAGTCAGCCTTGGCTGAAGAGACTATGAAATGATGGAGTTCAGGATCCTGAGGTCAGGGAAGAGGATGAAAAGCAAGCTCTTAACACTAGACTAGACAAACTCAAACATAAAAATGAAGCATACAGGGGGTGGAGGTAAGGATTGATAACCTGGGAAGAATGTGGAGACATTGTCTGAGCACCCAGGGACAAAATTAGGAAAGCCAAAGCTCAAATGTAACTGAATCTGGTGAAGGATGTCAAAGACAACAAGAAGGGCTTCTGTAAGTACATGGGTGACAAAAGGAAGGCTAGGGAAAATGTTTAACAAGACTGGGGACCTGGTGACACAGGACATGGAAAAGGCCAAAGTACAGAATGCCTTTTTTGCCTCATAGCAAGACTGGCCTTTAGGAATCCTGGGTCCTGGAGACTATGGAGAAAGGCTGGAAAAACAAAAATACACCCTTAGCAGAGGAAGATCAGGTCAGGGAATACTTAAGGAAACTGGACATAAAAACTGTTCCATTGACCATGACAGGATGCACACGAGTGCTGAGGGAGCTGGCAGGTGTCATTGCAAGGTCACTTTCAGTAACCATCTTTGATCAATCACAGCCATTGGGAGACGTGCCTGAAGACTGGGGGAAAGCAAATGTCATTCCTGTCTTCAAGAAGAAGGATACAAGAAACTACTTGCGCCACGGAAGATGTTGGAGCAGCTAATCCTGCAAATCATTTCCAGGTACATTAAGGACAAGAAAATCATCAGTAGTCAGCATGACTTCACCGAGGGGGATATGTAGAAGGCTGAACTTTAATTTCTTCCAGATTACAAATGAGTAAGAAAAAAAAATTAAATGCCTTTGTAAGAAATGGCTTCTGTGCTTAGTTCACAGGGTATTTTCCTCAAACTCTCAGTAGATCCCGAGTAATTTTACAATACTAGTAGCTTTAATTTCAAGGGCAAAGGAAACTGTTAAGAAATGTCAAAGTTTACCTTCCATTAAGCTTGCCAGTTTGTAAACATGAAAGGAAACACACACTGCATTTGACTATGTCCTGATACTTGTTGATTAGTCCAAGCAAAAAGCAGGTATGACAAGTGTTCTCATTTAAGTTGTAGTCATTACCTCGCGCTTCATCCCTTCTGTTGATAGCAACCTTGTCACGCAGCCAAACAAACAACAACCAGCATAAACAAAATCGATCATTCTCTTTCTTATAGTACAGAAACGTACATAATAAATCCCATCAATTCCCACAGAGATACACTTTAAAACAGTTAAGTTGCCGCTATGAAAAGAGACATAAAACAAAAATAGGCTAACAGCATCTAAAGGTATTCTGTTGAGATGTCGGCAGCTGTAAATGGGTTAGTTTGGCTTTTTGAGTTACAGTTTGCAAACACATCTCTACAAGATTATCGCTATGAGTTACTGTTGTGTACGTTTAATGGATTTTCCCACTCTCTGGTACTGCAGGTTCCTAGTCTGAAGTTTTGCCTCTTGCCAGATCTAATCAGCTAGCACTATGTTTTACAATATTTACTTATTAGCTGCTAAATTTTGGATTCTCAGGCCAGGGAATGAAGGACTGAGTGCTACACATTTGATTATGCAAAAACTGTCTCTATTTTCATCTGTTTGTGGTTTTTGATATATTTGCCTTGTGAAAGTCAAGAGGCTTATGTTTCTCCTGCATCTCAGATAAATATTTTATATCTCTATTTAGATGTAATTTAAAGTACAGCTGACTGTGTTGTCTGAATTTTACATACTAATGCTTTCTTAGTAGCCCTCACACAGCTTCTGTTAGCCTATAGCCACTCCAGGACCCTATCTTTCAACCCTCTTTCATGCAAATAACCATGATCAAATGCTAATACATGTGAATTCTTCCTCAGTCAGTAACCAGTAACCACAGCAGTGTTGGATCAAGGGTTGGACTTGATGATCTCTGAGGTCTTTTCCAACCCGATTGATTCTATGATTCTGTGATTACCTTAATTGACAGAGACATTATGAAAAAATCTGAAACACCACCTTTGAATAGTGTCTGCTTGTATTTTTATTTTTTAATTCTCTGCCACTCTTATTAAATATATGGCTACGGCCTTATAGGATCTATAAGCAGTTCGGTGGAAAGTACCTTTTTAGTTTTCATCAGACTGGATTTTCAGTGGCACCAAGAAAGTGAATGAATAAGGTATCTTTGCTATGGCTCTGCTTAGCCACTCCCAGGCAGCTCTCAAAAAGCCATCACTAATTTAAACTAAGATTTGAGATAGTACAACAATGAACATCAGACACAGAAATCTCCTGGGTAAGTTTCCTGTAAGAGAGTTCACAAGATCATGCCTAATTTGAGAAAGACTATTTATATTGCACCATAAATTTAAATAAATAATACCTATGCCATCAAAACAGCAGTCCACTTACACCACCACTGTTTAACAATGGCACTACTAGAGCAAACTGAAAAAGTCTGATTTTCAGCCTATGAGTAGCACAAAAATCTATAAGGTCAATAAACAGAGCTTTTGTGTGGCACAAGGGACTGCTGGAAAAATTACTGTGCAGGTAAAGGATGAAATTTCTAATGGAAGTCAAGCAGCTTTTAGTGCAGACTGCAGATGAACAGCACAATGATAGTTTGATGTGGTTTTGCTGGCAGTAACCAAAGACAGCGCTGTGACAATTTTATCCATCTTAGAGTCTCAGTTCCTCTTTGTACTGCTTGTCTCTCAAAAGCACGTATTAAAGTACCGCAAAATGCAACACATGACACCAATCAGCTTCAAACATCTGTTGTGTAGCACACATGGAAAAGCACGCTACAGAATTTCTAAGGAAAGCTGTCTTGTAAATACGCAGCAAAGCTTTACTGATTCTCTTCTGTAAGGAACTAAATTCAATTTAAACCAAAATTTTTAAAAATTAGGAAAAGTATATGTGGAAAACAAGAAATGGTAGAAGCTTTGTGGGCACACACGCACACCGCCCCATGCCTTCTTCACACAAGAATAATAGCAAAGAGCTGCCTTTTCCATTGGCCCATCAATCATCCAACAAGGCCTGATGAGGATATTTCAGTGACTGCTTTATGAACACAGAACCCAGGAGCGCTTCCCAGCTCTGGGGTCCAGCTGTACACACTAGTGGTGGTTGTCAGTGTGTTAAGACAAAGCATGGTTGTGTACCACGTCCTCCTACTCAGCCTCACTGCCTGATCCCCACAGGAAGGCAATTCAGGTGTGAGGTCAGAAAGACTGGGATGAGGGGTGCGGTGAGCACAGCTGAGCTGCGGCCGCTACCACTGGCAGTCAGCTGTAGCTCTACTACAGGTTTCACCAGTCAGTGTGTCAAGTAACAGCATGATTCAGATATGTGGGACAAAGCAAACCCAGGATATGTTCTAAGCCAGCTAAGACTGGAAAGGTGATCAGCCCTGTCACTGCTACAAATTGAAACCGTGATGTAACAGGAGGAGGGGATGACTGCATTATTAATCAATGACAGGGTAGCATCTGCCGAGCAGAAAAATCCTACCAGTCAAAGTCACGCTGTGTCTGCTGGCCTTATCGCTCGAGTAAAACAGCCAGAGTGTATAATCCCTTCTGACATTGCTTCCCTGCTCAGATTACCAGGGCAGGCCCTAAATACAAGCAAAACAGATGCCTATTCTGGGCAGCTGGTATTTTTCAAAGGCGCTTGATAGGAACATCTGTAAATCCCTTGATCACCTCATCAACTCGGAGGTCGGCCGGGCCGTGGGCAGCACAGCTGGGTGTCAAGGGTAACCTCACTGCTCCCTTCAGCCTGCACCATCACACCTGACTGGCCACGCAGCTCAAAGCCTGTCATTCACTGAATCCCAAGGGGCATTTCTGATGTCCGAACTCAACTTTTACACCCGTATCATCTGTAATGCAACAATTTATTTCACGATAAGTGTTTGATATTTATATAACCGGAGATGAGAGAGGGGGGGAAAAAATCTGTCAGAAATAGCTTTATAGATGAGTCTTCTCATTGTCTAACAAGCTTTTCATTGTTTTTAATTTTCATTTCTCTCCATGGTTCAGGGCACTTTGAAAAAAAAAAATAAAATCTATTCAGCAGTTTCCCACTCATAATTCAAGGAAGAGAGTCATGTATTATAATAGAGATAATTAGCTTTGACTGAAAATAATGAGCTTGGCACCAAATATCCCCCACTACTGCACAGAATAACCATTTATCGTCTTATATACTCTCCATCAAGCCTAATTACCTCAACCGTAATTACTAACCTGTTGAAAGAACAAAAGAAAATGCAACTAGCTCTGCACTAAAATAAGGAGAACAGTGCTGATTCTAATAAGAAGCTCTTGGTTGCCCTCTCCTAGAACACATTTACTTGCCACTTAGACCCTTTATCAACACATACGCTTGTAAGCCCCAGAAAAGAAAATACATCCACAAATAGTCTGATTACAATTGTTAGGTTCCACCCATTTAGGCCAATTGTTACTTTGGACTGAAGGAATGGCACTGATTTTTGGATTTCTGGGAAGTTAAGAGAGCAGTGCCTGTCCCAGGCTGTGTGCTGCAACATTCAGACTTCCTTATGCTGGACAGATTTGCTTGCCTGCTTTTCTGACCCACCAAACCCCTCCCTGGCCATTATTCTGTCTTGCCTCAATAGATATGCTGCCAATCATGTCAAAGGAAAAAAATTAACAAATGCAGCCCTCTATGTTCAAAGAATAACATGTGCTTAAAGGGTTTGAAGTCTAATCTTTATCTGCAGAAATGTACTGTGTTCATGGTAGTGTTTCTCCCTAGTTCCACTGCATTCCACCATTGCTTCTGCTTAAATTCAGTCACAGAGCTTCAACTCTCACAGCTGAGTAAGCTCTGGAAAAAAAGCAATGACTGGCAGCACCAATCCCTTCTGCGGCTCAAGGTATTCCTCCAGCCATAAAAGAACCTATATTTAGGAGAGTTTTACAGCTACCTGAGAAAGTAGAGGGAAGTGTCAGTGGTATCCTTATGTCCTGTTCCATCCAGGTCCCTGAATGGGACCTATCACTCTCTCTGTCTTTGCCAATGGGATTTCAAGAAAACTGGTGCCTTCCAGACACCGTAAGTACTTTTCAAAATTTGGACTGCCAAAGTTGTTATGCTCATTGAATTTAGGAACTGGAACAAAGCCACACAGCATATGCAAGCATTCACAGCTAATCAACCCAGCTGAAATTTCGGATATTGAATATTCTCTGGGAAACTGTTCGCAATCAATCCGCAGCATGTAAACAACACAACTCTCCCACCTCTAAAAACCCCAACAAGCTATGAAGTAATTCGTAGCATAAATACAACCAAAAAATACAATCTAGAAAACCTCAGAACCAGTAACCTGAAGCACTCAATAAGCATGAGTTACATTCTTCCTCAGATAACAAGACTGGTATAAATCAGAAGAGGTTTGGGGCTTTTTTCGAGTTCTTAATTTCCCCCCCCCCCTGCATTTTGAAGCATTAGGGTCATTAAGTTTCAGGGATTTTTCACCAGAATCATGAGGCCTAAAAAATGCCTTCCCCCCCCCAGTTTTTTACAGCCTTTACTTGCCTACAAACACTATATCAATATATTTTAAAACAAAAATAGACACATTTTTCCTCCCCAAAACCCCATTACCTAAATGTAATTTGATACCATGTTTTAAGGTGTCATTAATGACATTTAAGAGATGCTTATATCAGGATTAGAGCCTTGCAGCTACTTAAGTTGTAAATGAAAATTTAAAATATCACCAATATTTTCTTGATGAAACAATTGAGAGATGGATCTGATCACGACCTAACAATTAAAAGATCCAAGAAACGTTTTTATATGGCAGTCACCATTTAGAATAACACAAAATCAAGACAAGGCATCAGAAGCTAATGGAATGACTCAATTCTCCATTTTGTCCAGCATTAAAATGTTCAGTTACGGGCTCATTTTGAATGCCACCATAAATTTCCCCTACTAGCTGAAAAAAACCCCAACAAAATAATTTCAATGGGGTTATTAAAGAATTTCCAGTTTTCCCACCTTCCTGATTCATTTATTGTTTAAATACTGAACTGTATTTCTCTCAGTTCTTTTCCAAGCAGCTCTTCTCTGCAATGCTCAATACACGCTTTAATGGGACCCCGAAAGAAAAAAAAAATCAATTTTAAGTTGTAGGCATTGCTCCATCCAGAGGATGTCTATATGGGTTTTCAAAGACAACAGGCTTTTCGTATGTCTAGGATTTACATACTTGGACTTGGTACTCTTCCGGAAGCTTGCTTTCACACACTCTAAACTTGTTTGCTTTATCCTGCATGAGTCACAGTGAAAAAGCCCACTCGGGAAAAATATCCAAAGAAAACATGAGCAAACTACTTAGTTGGAAGTAGGACAGGCCTATGCCAAAAACAGAGACTCAAACATATCTGAACTTTGGGAATATAGACTTTAACTTCATATATATTCCCCATGTCTATAATAGGTCTCAGAAGATTAATTCGTGTAATTAGTTCTACTTGTAATTATGCTGTTTGGTCACTATTGCCTTTTGGCTGTTTTGATGCTTTCAGGAAAGGAAGTGGTTTCTGGAGACAAAAAAAAAATGAAGCAGAATTCATTCCATTTGGAATTGCTGCTTTCCTTTCTAACAAATGCTTCTTTAAGCACTTTGGAGAATCTCATCACCCTGATTCCCAGAGACATTCCAAAGAAGTCAGAAAAATTATTCTAACCTACTATTCTGACCATGCACGTATCAATCTGACATTGTGTTGGACAGAAGCTGCAAGACTCAAGATGATAAACTTATGAAAAATCTTCAGTTTTGCATGCATCCAAACTTTTGGTCAAATCTGAAATAGATAGATAAAAAATACAGGTTTTGTTTTCAACATGAGTGCTCTCAGCATCTGATGACCTTTTGCCTGAATTTTCTCTTCAAGACTCATACCAATATCTCTGTTAAAAATCTCACAGTAACTCATTTCAGAATAAGTAGATTATCAAATTATCTGATGCAAACAGTTTTTACCACAGTTCTATTTTACAGGATGAACCACACACTGAGAGTATATTATATATCTGTTCTTATACAAAAAAGGTTGTTATATACTTTTAGTCTGAGTAGCACTTTGACTTCATCACAAATTCTCCTTTTCCCTTTAGATACCTTCATTAAGGATATAAGATTGGCTGCAAAGAGTTTTGTAAAGAGTTCTTTACAAAAAATTTCTCCAAGTTATAACTGCCTACATAGCAGATTCAACAGGACATACAGAATTGGATATCAAGAATAATGTACACATCCTTATAGATGGAAATGAAAGTTCTTGCATTCTGTTAACACGGATCCTTTTCCAGAATATTTTTATACCTAGGCTCTTTATTTATTTTGGAATGTCTTGAAAATTTCACCCTCTTCTGGCTTTACAACATACCCCACATGGATAATGTAATGACTGGACATCATGTCTCTAGGATTTTATGTGCATTCTTTTACAAAAACTTTAAATGTGGTCAGAGGTATTGTAAAACTCTCTCTGTGAACAAAGCCATCAGCTAGTCTGGAACTTCTTAGTCATAATAAAAAAAAATAACTAAGTGAATTAATATTTGCCTTAGAAAGATTCTCTGCTGCGTACAAATAGTGCTCTAGAGTCTTCATCAGGTAGATCCCTGGTGTATGTAATTTGGCTTTGACAAAGCTTGGGTACTGCTTGGCCACCTGATCTATATTGACTCCTCTCTGGTAGGAAAGGTCAAATGATAGTGTCCTTGATCAGGTATTCAGACTGGTGCATCTTTCTTGACTTAATGCTGCAGCCCTCTACTCTAAGTGCTGGCATTTTAAGACAAAACCTGGACAGGAATGGATCACTACATAAGGAAACTATGGCATCAGTTTCTCCAAAGAGTAGCATACAGGTTTCTTCCATTCTGCTTTGCTGTTTTAACCACAAAGTATTATAATTTTTGCTGGAAGCACCGAAGAAGAAACAATTGCTGCTGGAAATACTCAGCCCACACATTTGCTGGACTATGAAAGCCCTACCTCTGCTGTAATCCACACAGGACTCTCAGGCTCCCTCTTCTTCCTAGTTCTGCAATCATCTCATCCTACGTCCTTTTTCAGTCTCTTTGCCCAGATAGCTCTACTTAGCCAAAATCTTGAAATCACTGCCTGCTCCTTGGCACTAAAAGCATCTCCCACACAGAACGTCCCAGAGATTAACGTCAAGAGTATATAGATACAACAAGGTCTTTATGTTTCCCTGCTCTAAACAATACCACAGTGGTCTGACAGAGGTACAAGGGTTTCCATTGTCCTCTGTGAAAAACATTTAATGCTATCCCTTCCTCCTCCACATGAGAAATCATGTGTTACTTGATGTTTGACTGGTCATGCCCTAAAGCAAACACATCTTCCTCAATTAATGCACCTGTATCAGCCAAGAAAGCCTGGCTCCTTTCACTGGCACTCCATGGCTTCCAAGTGTCCTGAATGAATCACCTTTTTTTATTTCACATCTTATGGGTCTGCAGCTCCTACACCTTCAGCTGTCACTTCAGACATATGGTCAGCCCTGCACAAAACGACCAAAACTCCTGTGTCCATCAGGTTCACTGAAATACTTTAAAAACTCACATATCTGGGTCCTTTTCTCAGTCACCAATTAACTTTTGCCTTTACAAGTCTGTATTATCTAAACTAGATAATAATTAAAAAAACAAAACAAAATCACTGTCTATAGTATAACATCTAATTACAAGCCTGTAAATTTCCACAGTCCAGTGTACACAGTGTCTTTGTTCAAAGCCCGGACTGCTGTGGCACAGAAAGGGAATTAACACCTCTTCTCCCATGACAGAGTGGTTGCTTCAGGCTACACTAACACAGTAGTGTAGCTTGTAAAGCGTAAATAACTTCAGTGCTGCCAGTCCTATAACTTTCCTATATAGGAACATCCAGGAAAACTGTTGTTTACCTCCTGCATACCTTCACATGGTATTTGTATCACAGTTGTGCCAGGATATCCTAGTCGTACAGCAACAAGTCCTGCTGCTCCACAGACCTTTTCACAGCTACATGAAGGGTAGCTGAATTTAGTGTCTTAATACATACTAAGAACTGACCGTGTGAAGCACAAATCAAAGAGAAAGACTCTGGGATCCAGAGGTGAGGGAGCCATAGCTGGTTTGTTGCACATGGTATGTGTATGACTTTCCATAGGGATCCCTACAGCTAAAGTTATTGGAGCTATGTATTGTGTGTGCACCATTCTTTAAAAATCAGATCTGTTATAACAACAGGGATAAAGATTTAGTCTACGTCTCTCTGTCAGCAGGTCTTGAGCTCCAGCATGCCTAAGACTTCTCTGAAGAAAACAATTTGGAATCCAAGGCATATGAATATGTCAGAAAACTTTTCCATGAGATCACCAGAGTTAGACGGAATGATTTAAGATTCCCACACACGGATTCAGGCCAAAATGATGCCCACCTTGCCCTGGTTATATTTCCTTTCCTGTGCTTTTGTCACTTGGGTGAAAGGGAACAAAATGTGTGCTATGGCCTCCTTTCCTGCCACCTCACCACCTTTTGCAAGTTTCTTTCAGTGAGAAAGAATACCACTGTACCCACCAGAAAAAGGACCACATGCTTGGAGAGACAGCAACCCAAAGCATAGACCACCTTCTGGCTGTGCTCACCCCTGTGGTGTGCTAATCCAGAGCCCACCCAGAAGTCTCTTGATGGAACAAACTCTGCCTGTCCCTCTCTGAGCCAAGCATAAATACTAGTTCTAAACAGGGCTTTTTCCACCCGTGAAATTGAAACGAACAGCATTACAAAACAGGTCCATCTGGAACTGAGAACCCTGAAACATTGGTTTTGTACTTTCTTGATGTCCAGAGTAGCTGTGACTTCTGATGCATCAAGAAATATACTGGGTATTTTAAGTACGCTTTTAACCCACTGGCTAGATGGGACGGGGGGGGGGCAAAGGGGTCAAAATACAAGCTGCCTAAGAACAAAATCTGTGAGCTCTGACCTTCTGTCTGAAGATGAAAGCTGAGTTAGGCGATTTTTCTATAGATGTCATTAAGGCAGCTTTTAAGGCTATCCTTCTTTAACTCTCTGTTGCACTTCAGTATTGTAAACAACCGCCGGAGGGAGAGTTGAGTGAGTGGAAGTCCAAAAAAGTAAGAAGTGTTTTCAGCAGTGGAGAATATTGATCACAGTGAGAAACCATTTGTGCCCCAAAGGGCATCAGCTGTCACTATTTCCCTGGCTCTGGAGCCATATTTAGGTGCCCAATAGGAGTTAATTAACATTTTCATTAATAGGTAGGTGGAGCTGTGTCAGTCTCTACAGACAGGGAACACTGACATCAAAATAGACTAAACATAATTTGAAACTGTCCAAGTTCACAATTGATAGCAAACACGGAAAATGCAGCATCATAGCAGACAACTGGCATAAAATCTATTCCACTTGGTGTGCTTCCAATGAGTGGCCAGAAACAAGTATGTAGTATTACCTGACATGGCCAGTTAATGAATAATTGGTGCATAAGAACAGCAGCTAATCAATGAAAGGCTTACTCCATTTTGAACTCCCTGAACAGTTTAAATCTTATCTAAGGCAATTCTGGATGGATGATCTCTATCTCCTCAGAAGCATTTGTAGATAGCTCACGGCAATGTCTTCCACAGGCTTAATAGGTATTATACAACACTGCGTCACTTGAATCAACTTCAGGTTTCCTGCATTCAATCTTTTCCTCATGTGATTAGAAAAAAAATGAATAGTTCCAATTCACAATTTCATATCATTCATTAATTCATCATCCAAAAGCTGAAATTTAGTTGTAGACATGGCCTAAATTCAGAGAGATTCCAAGTACTCGGCTCAGAGGTAGATCCACCTCTTCCCTTCTACTGAACTCCCAACTGACTGATACTGCCTCAAGGAATGGCAGGTCTTACTAGATCATTTTGTTACAGCAGATACTGCATAATTTCATCTTGTAAGTCCACTGTTAGGATGAACACTTAAAAAAAAGAGTTCTGTCCAAACCCAGCAATTAAAACAAAAAAAGCTACCAGCATCAGACATTGTGAGGGAGCAGTGCAAAGGAAAGGAGAGAGAAAATGGGTTCAAAGTGAGATCCTAGCAAGTGGGAATGAAATCTCACTTGCTGGCATGCACTTCAGTAAACAGGTTGCATACTATACTCTGCTTCCCCACCACATTCCAATTCAAACGCAGCTCACATACGGAGTGTGAATGTTCTTGTTCAAATCCCATAAGGTTTTTATTTCCTTTGCTTATTGACAAAACAGTAAAAACACTACGTCGAACAATTTTGCTACAAGAAAACAGCAGTTTGTCAGAACAACCGAATAAGGCATCTCTCAATGGAAAAAACCACAATGTTATTAGGCAGTGGAATGTAACAGAGAGATTTCATTATATGGATACTGAGAGATTGCATTATTTTCTCTTAAAAGGTAGCATTTATACAAGTTATACAGTATTACAGGCACACGAAAATTACTTGAAAAGGGAGCAGAGAATGATGTTGAGAGGTTAAATGGGGTGTTCCCCTTTATCTCCTCAGACAATACAAAGTAAGTTGATACTCAAGGAAACTGAAAGGCAGTGAATTTACCAACAACAAAAGGAATTTTTTTATTCAGCGCATGATAAATAAGCTAGGAAACCTGCAGTTTTGAGACATTATTAAAGCTAAGAACTTATCAAGATTCAAAATGAGATTTTTGTATATGCACACAATAGGAAAACTGGCAGTAGCTCTGAGAGGTAGGTTCTTTTGAAAATTTCTGACGAGACCTAGAAGCTGAAGTTCCACCTTCAAAACTGATTTAAGCCCACTGCAATTACATCCGCATGAATAAACCCTGCTTCTGTAATTGATTTCATCATTCAAGACTGCTCTGGTGCTAAGAGCCTCTTAACTCAAACTTACCCTACTCTTGTCTGGCTCCTCAGGGTGGCAAACCCAGCTAGCATTCATCTGTCTGCTCCTGGGTGTCTGTGAAGACATAATTTGTGGTGCCAATACCTGTTGCCACCTGAGGGGGCATGACTGAGGTGGTTATTCACTGGTAAATTCTATTCCAAGATACAAGTCCAAGACTCCTTTAGAGGTCAATAAAAAGCTGGTTAAAGGCAGAACTTGGCTTCCAAGATGCACTGGCAATAGGTTCTCCATGTATGAAGGGCTTTAAAGGCCATTCTGGATTCTTGCTTTCATTTTTAAACTGCTTTGACAGAAAAGAGCAAAATGCTACCATGCACAAAATTGCCACAAAGTGAGATGGGACCTGAATTAGGCAGGGAATTCAGCAAGTAGCAAATTCACTGATGAACGCAGCTTGGATTATTCCTAAGTATATGCAAACGTATGCTGAGCTCACCCACTAGTTTCATCTAGCAATGGGTATCCTATTTCAGAAAACTGTTCACAAAACTGTTACTTACAATTACCCCATTTATAAAAAAGCAATCAGGATAATTCATTTTTCTGCCTAAGGACAACAGACTCCTTGTTTGGGAGCATCCCTTTGCCACTATGCTACCAGCTGGGTAGCATCCCTTTGCCATTGTGCTGGGCCACCCTCAAACTCTCTACTTTGCACAAATATGCATTCACTAGCAGGGGAACACAGGAGCTTCCACTTGCAGAGAAGAGCCCCAACCATCAGGTTGGTTTAGTCTCTCACCAGTTCAATTTTCTGCCTCTGCTCTAAATAGCAGAATCTGGAGCTCTAGTGCTTGTAAACATTTAACGTCTTCCCGGGCTAGAGTGTACACAGAGAATGACAACTTAGCCAGTGGCCAGAGTATGTGCATTTAAGTTCCTGGTTTTGCTCCATTAAAGGTTGTTTATCAAATTTGAAAAAGATAATGAATGTACCATTTCATCTAGCAATGCCTAATAGCATGGTAGAATACGTAAAAAGGTATGAATTCTAAGCCTTTCACACAGAATCGAGGAAAATCTGAAATTCAGTCTGTGATGAGATCCTGATTTGGAAAAAGCTTTGAGGTGGATGTGCCTAGGTCTTCTCCGGCAGCAAGATCCCCAACAAAGCCCAAAAGAATTTCAACTGAAAAAAATAAGACGTATTTTTTGAGATTACAAACTACAGAAGTTTTATAAACAGAGAAAATTCAAAGCAACTTATATATCTCCCCATAGCCAGCCCACTGTGCACATACACACAGGTCCTTAGTTACACTTAATGCTGGGACTTGTGCTTTTCCAGGCCTAGGACTGGAGCTTGGTGTGAGGTATCCCTAGACAACACTGTTAAATTCACTGCTTGCCTGAATCTGTATCATGTAGTTAGGGTCAAAAAAACCATGTCCATCTGCTGTTGCTGCAGAAATGGATATGTGTTCCTTTGCAATTGGCCATAAAAGAACTTATTTTCCTATTACAGAGCCTTTCATCCAGAAATAGGAAGTGGTTTCTTGCTGTAACCACTGATTCCCTCTGAAACGTCAACTGGGTCAAAAAGGGAAGTGTAACAAGCAAGTTTCTCCCTCTCACCTTTTTCTTGAATAACTGTACCACAATTTTCACCTAAGGAGAGGAAATTACCTTTGCTCCTCCATACTCACTGCAATATGTTCATGGTCATACAAAAATGGCCATGAATGCTCATGGTTCTTCCATCATACAGTTTACAGAGACAAAAAGAAAACTCAACTTCACAAAAAGATAGAAGTAGCAGTAAGATGATAGAGATGCTTCTCTAAGAGCATTAGTTCAGGATCACCTTCTTACCACTAAAAAGGGAGTTGTCAGAACACTTACACAAAGAAGTAGTCCATACAGCTAATGTGCTATCAGTTTCCATCTGAGCATCATGCACACTAGCTTTTTTATGTAGACAACACCACTGCAAAGACAATTCTCTGACCATCCCTTGAACAAACAGAGAAATGAAGTTTATTTACTCAAATAAGAAGCCACTGGCTCTACTGAAGTTAAAGCTGAGACTTATCTCTTTGTGCTGAGATTAAGCTGGGGGTCTTTTCTCTGTGTAAGTGACTACAGAAAACAGATTAATGTTACTTTATGCACATCCCAGTGCTGCTAATGGGTTTGATCAATTACTGTTCATGCATTGTTTTGAGGATATTAGTATTCTTCCGAAAGTTTGTATCCATCTCTCTTTGCAGACTATTTTCATCACTGAGATCCCTACAAAGTAGCTATACAACATTCAATGCAACAAGGCTAGAGAAAAGTGATTATCTGCTGAGTATACACATAAGGACAGTAAGTGTTTACAGATCGGTACTTTATGAGACAGATCCTGTTTGCTGCTCAGAAAACGTTTTGGCAAAATACGGAGATTTGCCAGAAAGGGTAGCAGCAATACTGTATTGTTTGGCATTTTTATAATTTGCCTTGTCCCCATGCCTTCTCCACCCTCAAAACATGCTTGCCGTGATTGAATAACTCTCATCTGCATTTATATTCTTGTATCTTTATCTATTATGCATTACGTGCACATGAAGCCAAGTCTCTGATCATATGCTATTTAGAGTACACAAAACTTCCCTGGAGGGTTTCCATTTAGAGAAAGAAGCAGATTATTATAAGTCTCATGCAGTGGTGATAAATACAAAAGGCTCAGCTATTTCCACTGCAGAGTATCAATGTCATTCATGTGTCCCTAGTTTAATATATTTGAGTATAGCAGCAGTCCTCCACAAAGGACTGGGAACAGGTTTCCAAGAACATCAGGTAGGAAATAGCTTTTGTTCTCTCTCCTGCTGTTGTCCAATTTATACAGCAAAGAACTTCAGACCAAAATTTACAATAGTCTGTTATTCAACTCACCTGCAGTACTACAATTAGTGACTTCAGAAGGTTACATGCTGCCTTTCATTTTCAGCATGCTTGGTCTGCACTGAGGGATAAAAAAGGGCAATGTAGTCAAACAATACAGTAATAATTGTACAGAGCAAAACAAAGGGGAGAAACGCAGCTAAAGGAAAAACATAAAAACCATTTTTTCCATGTAAACTCATGCTGAATTTCCCTCAGAACAGAACAGCAAATTGTAACAAAACACAGGTAACAGAGTCATGCCAAAGCACTTGTGACCGGGTTTTGGCAAGGGATGGGCAGCAGAAGGGAAATGTGTGTGGGACAGTTTCTGAATGCTGCTGAGTCTTACCCTTTGACAATTAATGCTGGGTCATTTGTGGGAATGCACTTGCATGTTGGGTTCTCCCTATGGACTAGATGGGAATCACTCCAAGGGGATTTTTGTTCCAGTAAGAACAACGCTTAGACCAAGTACCTCTGTACATAGCCAGCTGGAAGACCAACTCTTGAGACTGCGGGGTTGAAATTCATTCCTCTGGGATTCCATTAGTACCCCTGGAGTGACACCAAAGATATTTCTTATGGAAAAAAAAAAAAGAAAAAAGAGTTAACTGGTTTGCCTTAATACCCTTAAAAGACATACCACATTAGCTTTCTCTTCTGCATTTTCATTGTGTGCTGCTTTCTTTTCTTCAAGGAGCTTGCATCCAGTTAGACACAATGTGTAAAACTGATCCACTCCTATCACTGATTCGTAAGATACGTAAATAAGCATTCTTTATTGATCTCTCTTGGCCAGTCTCTTACCAAAAGAGGTTACCAGACATGTCTCATTCAAGTGCTGACATTAAAGCAAGCTTGTTAGTCCAACTGGTAGGGATAAAATCTCTGCCTCACAACTACCTAGTCTGTGACTATCTTTGCTAGTCATTCCACTGGAGGTCAAAGGCTGATGACACTAGACTAGGACTGTTCAGATAGCAAGAAGCTGGCCAAGTATAAATTTGCAGATAGGATGAAGTAAAGTAAACAAAAGACTGAACTGTCTTCTGACCCTCTAGTTGATTCCTTCTCAGTTAAAGCAAAGCACTTATGTCCACGCAAAGAGTCAGGACAAATAGTGTTCAGCTAAAGGTCTTGTGCCCATATGTTTATGAAAGAGCAAATGGTTTGTGTCTTTCCTCAACACTGACAAAGGGCGAGAGCAACTGGAAGCCTTATTTTTCCCAGCCCCATTGAAATGTCTTGTCCTTCACTGAGCTAATGGATATAAACAAGGAAGAGGAGAGAGGCCTGTGCCAAGGCAGTTATTCACTTCTGCTGTTTCACCAGGCTTGTCCCAACAAGGTGCAAGCCCCCTAAGTTAGGAGAGTACATTTTGTCATCTCAGCTTGTGCAGACAGTGCAGCCATAATAATTGGTCTGTACATGTACATGTGCCAAGGGATGAGAGTAACTATGTTCTTACAGGCAAGTAGGAAAGAAAAAAAAAGGTATTTTGAGAGATTATGGGGCAGTGCTGAGTGCTGCAATCACATATGTTATGACTGGCCATCAGCAACACAGACAATTAGATTTATTGTAATGTGAAGTGACACTGGCTCCTAGTCCTTTGCAAACAAAAAGGTTTGTGACTCTCTTTCAGTATATTGACCATGGTTCACTTTCTGCAATATGAAACAGGGAGTTTCCATGACTACTTCTTTCCCTTAAGGCCCAAAATTTAATTGCTTAATTCTGGCTGCCCGGTACTCCTTACAATATCATTCACATCAAAGTCCACTTGCCTTTGCTTCTCTCCAGTCACCCTTCCATGAGGAGGAGATGAAACTTTAGGACACCCACAAGCACTGTAGTATGCTAGAAAGACAGTCTTTGTTGCTCACTCATTTCATGGCTTCTCCATGGCCTGGAAGGAAAGGTAGGGCAGGATGCTCTGACCTATGAAAAGTATCCCATCCATTGGGTCCTTGTCTGCCTCTATCACTGAAGTGATGGAGAAGGACATCTGGGTCTTGGGTCCTCATCCCTGACTGCAGAGTCACAGGTGATGAGAAGCTTGCTGTTTGCAACCCTGCCGAAGGAGTTATACAGCTGCAGGAAACACTGACGTGCCTTTTGAGATGGCCCAGCAGGTCAGTTCTGTCTCTTTAATGTACACAGCTTTTGATATTTTTAGAAGTTTAAACTAGCATCATATAGCAGCTGGCATAAACCCAGCCTCTTCAAGTTTTGCTGTTATCTGCTCATATTTCTAGTAGGAATTTCTCCCAGTAGTAAAGCCACAGAGCAGGACACAGTCATCACAAGTACATGAAGACCTTTGTCCCCAACTAAGCCCTGCCTGCACCCCTCTGTGCTGATACCTTGCACACTAAGTACGTGTTTCTAGAGCGTTGCCTTGGTGGTGTGGCTTGGACACATCAGGCCTGATAAGATACTTTTGGAGGCATTTTTTAATGGTTGGGAAGTAGAACCTCAGTGGGAGGTGGAGGGTGTACTGGTACAACAGCACCAGAAAACTCTACTTTGGAAGGGTTTCTTTCCATTTCCAGAGACTATCTAAGCTATCATAGGCACTTGTATAAAGAGGTGACCAAAATGAGAGGCTCCAAATAACCTCACTGTCTCAGTGCTAAAGAACATGTGTCAGGACAATTTATCCTAAAACTTAGAAACAATTTCTCCATTTTCTCCTCCCCATTTTCCTTCATTCTCCTTCCCATCACACCCCTGCGAAATGGAGGGTTTGCCAACATTTCAGACATAGAAATCACGAAAGATTACTCATGAATCATGTGATTTCCCTTAATTCTTCGAAACTATTGTATAGTTGGGAAGAGAATCCTGACATTTGGACTTCAGATCTAATACCTTAAACATACAAAAAAATTTTCTCTCCTTATTTAAAAAAGCAGAGACAAAAAAAACATTAGAGATCCAATTCTCTGCTGCACAGCTGTACGAGCGCGGGCTATCAAGTAACTGGTCTAGAACAGTCAGTGTGAAATGGTGGAAAAGGAAACACCTGGTACCTAATGAGATGTTACAAGCTTGTATTTGCAATGAAAGTATACAAATTCAAGAGGAAAATGGACTCATGCAGCCTGAAGCCAGGAAAATCCAATGAGCAATGGATTGATCTTTAGGCCTTCAACATCAATAGGACTATTCATGCACTTAAATGTTACATGTGTATTTTAGCACCTGGCTGAATTAAAGCCTCGGATAGCAAATCAGGAGATGGCTGCTTGTTTTCAGCCCGCAGAAAAGCCAACCCTTTTTGAGAACTGCACTCATTACCCTAGTTTATAATCTCCTTAATATCAAAAGTTCCACAAAGATACATTTTGTTCCCTAGAGCTCCTCAGAAATCAGCTAAACATATGGACTGCTTGCTCACACCTACTACAGAAGGCTCAGTATTGAGGATTTATATATTTTAGTCTATGTGGTGTAAATATGTATAAATTTATATTGTGTTAATTTATGGCATACACTACAGAAGGTTTTGCGTGAGCTACATTGCATTCCTTCCCACGTTTGTGCTGAAATATTCATCTTCGGGTCTTTTTCTCCATGTTTTCCTTAGTCTCGCCACAGATGTTTGGGCAGCTTGCGTTAGAAGGGAGTGTGCCTTAGAAGTACATTTAGGAATTTAGGTGATGAGAATACCAAACTCAACTGTGTGGCTACAGCCTGACATGATTAACAGGCTTGGTGAGCACTCACCAGTGTCTGAGACCTGTCTTCTGATACCCAGGCAAGCATTGCAACATAGGTTGCGAATTAGCACCACCAAGACAGACACCCAGTGCACAAAGAACTTCTGTCTCCGGAACTGCCAAACAAGTGCCTGACAAACATTGTGTTCGCACACAAAATACGGATACATAAAGCTGCCGTGCCAAAAGAAGGACTGATTCGCGCAAGAACAGGCACCTGCGTATCAACAAACTGCACTCAGCGTCAGCACCAGCAGTCCCTCCCATCTGCATGCATGCAGCTCTCCAGAATGAAAATGCATTAATGTGTCCCAATCACTTTGAAATTGATAGGACTCTTGCTGTTGGATCAACAAGAGCAAGGTCAAGCCATTGGGCCAAAACATAGCCCTTATCTCCCCCTGAGCCCTTATCGCAATTCTATCAACAGTCTTTGTGTACAAGGACTGGAGGTAACCCAGGAGTCCCAGTGCCAAATCGTGGCAGCATTAAGAGCCTGCTGCCTGCCCAAATGTCCAGCAAGAGATATGAAAACATACAGAAAACTTAATTAAGGCATGACCTAACCAACAATAGTGGGGCCCAACACACTCTTTAATTGCTTAACATTCCCGTTGTACATCAACACATTGCATTTTACTGACTTACTGGAATATGAAAATGCACAACTACATAAATAGTACCAGAGGGAGTTACCTGAATAAATAAATCATATCCAGCTAAATAAATCTTTCAGCTCTCACAGAGTCCCAAATGCAACACTTAGCACTAACAGAGAGGAATAAGTAAGAGAACGCGTCTGCAAGCTGTGAACTACTTTACATTTTTGACCCTTTCTCCCATTCATTGCCCAAAACCATTTCTGTGTTCTGTGTTTATGGCAGCATACTGCAAGATCGGGGTTCAAAGTCCAATGCTACTTCAGATTCTCTAGTTAATTCTGGAAAAGTGACTTTCTCCTTTGAGGCCCTCTGGGAAGGACACAGTTACAGATATTTTTCTCCAGTCTTCTTTGCTTTTCTCGTCTAAGATCAGGGACAGGTTTTAAAAGGTATTATGATTGCTAAAGCTGCAACCAGTGCTCTTGCAAATCCCATCAGTCACTTCATTTTGCCCTTGAGAACAACAGCAAATATCTCCCATCTTCAAGTGCCCACAGATCCTCATCAGATTGTCCCTGTGCTCTGGGATGGTGAATGCCCACCAGTGTGTGTGTTACCTAATACAGGAGTGCTGGTATTTCACAGGGCAGTGTTAGAAGAATAAAACATAGAGTGTTAAGTAGACACAGATTTCAGTAGAGTTTAATTTAGTTTTTCTGGATAGCTTTTCCATAACTACTACTACAGCTACACCACACAATAGTAGATGCATCAAAAATGCTGAAAAAGCATTTTTGCATAGAGAGGGTGAATAATTCTAATTTAGCAGGCAAAATTCACAGTAATTCAATGAGGGCGCAGATTACATTACCCTGCTATGTTGTTGTACAAAGGTTTAAATAGATTGTACATTTTGCTGGGTTTATTTCATAAACAGGCCAACTAAAGCCTCACATATAAAATAATCCACAACCAAAAATACAACTCTCAGACTACTGCCACTCTTCTACCTCACCCTTGTTTGCCCAACTCTTTCCCACCTATTGCCCTGGCCCTTCTTGTCTCTCCTGCTGAAAGGATTCCACGGTGGAGTCTAAAGTTGCACAATCCAGGGAAAAGTCACTAGGGCTGAGCATGGAAATGAGTGCTCCCTGGTCCCCCACGTGCTGCTTCCTAACTGACCCTAACCCCCTCCAATACCAAAGAGTTACGCAGCACTGGGAAGATGCTGTTTGGCCCTCTTTTCCTGGAGCAATAGAGCCACATTCTTAGCTAGGGTCCTGAAGCAGTCCTCAAAGGTGAAATAAACAATAATACAGTTTGGAGTTCTCATGCGGCTGATTTTCCTATTCTCCTGGTTTCCTCCCACTTTCTTCCTTCTCCTAGGATTTAAATAATGACTGAAAGATTAAAAACAACAGAAGTTAGTAATCATCCTATCATGCCTTAGAAACAACAGAACACACTCAATGAGTGTTGATGGTTTGAATACTTCTGTAGGCTGAAATATATTCAGAGAGCACTTCAGTGAACTTAGGTAAATGGGAAAAGTTGTTTAAAAAAAAGCCCAAAACAATAAAATTCCAAAAAGCAAAATCTGATCTTGGATAATTAACAGCAGAAACAGGGCTAAATTGAAATAAATTATTCAGTGCAAGTACTTCAGACAGCTCTTACGAATAACACATGGATCTGTGGCACTCTTTAGGGGACTTTGTGCCTATAAACTAATTAATAGATCTGACTTCTCCATATGTAGTTTTTCCATCTGTAACAGATAAAGTATGGATAGGTTTCTTCATGTAACAGGAAAAATTAAAACTAAAGTTATTTTTGTAAGTTGTAGAATATTCTCTAACTTATTCAGAATGCGAATGTGTGAAATACCATGACAGAATGGAAATTGATTTTGTAAAATGTGAGAGTGAACGACCGCGCTCTGAAACATGTGGTGCAAAGTCAGAGACAGGGCGCTCGGCTTCCTTCCCCTCCAACCACCACCCAGGGATGTTGCAACCCAAACGGCAGAGTGCAGAAAGGAGGGCAGCTCATAACCTACTCCTCACTATGGTCAGCGAGCAAGACAGCAATATCAGAAGTATTTTTATTCTAAAGCCAAAATGCTCCAAGTTTTTGCCATCCTGATAAATTATACAACAAGGCTTCGCTTAAAGCCTTTGCAAAACATTGGACCCTTTGGCTTAATCAACACAGAAGCTTCCAGTCACTCCTTGAGGCAGCTACCATGCTGCCTGCATGTGTAGGAAAACACTGTACAGCCTCCCAGGGTAAGCAGAGCAGGGCAAGCAGGGCATGCATGAGTTTGTCCAGCCTTTTCAACTAGTTAGAAATCCGTCTGCAGTCATTTCATCCAGCTCAGGTTGTGAACACTGCTAGAACTCAGCTGAGAAATAGCTCACTTCTGTTTTTACAGATACCTCATATTTCACAGGATTAACCTTGACACTTGGATTTCAGAGGTAGCTTCCAAAGTTTTCGCCAAACTAAGGTATCTCTGTTAGGGTCACCCGCATACATTAACCAAATCCGATGAGTGAGAACCAACAGTTTCTCCCATGCTTCCCTCTCCCTAACCAGAGAGCTAGTCAGTACTCTGACAACATATATTAGTATACTTATTTATTCGTAAAGATTACTTAACAGAACGTATTAGCAGAAAGGGACACAGTCTTACATTTCAGTTTTCCAAAAGCAAGAACTGTTGTACAGCCAAGTCACCATCAACATTTATAAAACCCCCAAACCTATTCAGAGCTCAGAAACATGTGGGCAGTTTTTTACCTGACATCTTTTCTCCCAACATGCTTCATAACTCCCATCAACAAGTTGTCCCAACAGTGGTGCCATGTCTAACCACTATCTGTGCCAATAATTAACACCTCTTAGTTGCCTCCCCTCTTCTTATCCCACATCCATCTCCGGCCGACACCTCATCACCCAGCCCAAACACCTGGCCACCTTCACTAGAAACTGCCTCTTATGCAGCCTAATTGCTACAGCCTGATGTCCAGCAATGTTCCTGCCCTAGTCTCTATATGCAGCATTTGCTTGAGTGTGTTGACATCAGCTCTCATTATTGACTTTAAGGAGAGCATCGAGAAGAGTTTCCTTCACTTCATCTTCTGTTGATGAATACAGACAACAAGTCCTGACATCTACCTTTAATTAGTATGAAAAATGGTAAACTTTGGGAGACAACCTGGAGTTTCACCCAATTTGACGTTAAGCCTAAACCTAAACTAAATACTCCTCAGCATTTTTGGAGGCTGTACTTGGATGCAGGGGTTTGGTTTCACTTCCTGTCTAAACTGATTCTGCACACAAGAGTGCTAAGATAGTTTTTCTTTTTATTCTAGTAATTTCTGCCTCAGATTTCACTCCTTACAGAGCACTCTCTGCAGAATTGTCAGTCAAAAATACAAAAAACCCAACCATACACATCTACATTATTCTTTTGTTTGTGTTAGGGTTTGGTTGTGGTTTGTTGGTTAGGTTTCTGGGGTTTTTTTAAAACTTACATGTCTTTTTAACATAGCTGGGATTCACCTGCTCCTGCCCTTTCTTTGTAGTTACGTGCATCTTCCTTTTGTCATTCCCAACACGCTTTTCATTTCAGCAAGCTAAGAAAAGAGTCTTATATGCAAGAGATCCAAACTTATGCTAGAAAAAGACAACAAGAACATTTCAAAAGGAAAAGCAGACAGGATAGCAAAAGACCCTATTGCTCTCCACCATCAGTCCCCAACTATCTGACAGGATGTCACATATGCAGAATTGGCATGGTCTTTCACATCAGCTTATATCAAAAGAATAAGTTAATTTGACAATTAATAAATCCTTTCATTGTTTCACTTACCCTTCTGCTTAAGGAAAAAAAAGTTTCCTTGGCAGTCTCTCCAATCTGTATTCAATACACCAGTTAAAGAATAAAATATAAGACTGAACAAAGCTGGTGGTGTGTGACTGCTCCCCCAGGTGTCAGCACTCTGGTGGCTGAGGTGAGGGCAAATGGAGGCAAGCAGTGATCCCATTTTCTCGGCAGTTTTCCTGTGTAGGAAAACGCTCTTATCAGGCAATCACTGTGCATCAAGGCAAACGCTGCTCAACAAAACAATCCGTTTCCCCCAGCACCACGAGGATATCTCATTTCCACTTACACCTGTGCACTTGCTTTGATACTGCATACTTTGCTGTTTGTAAACGTGCAGTCAGGTCAGTTGGAATGTACATGAATGCAGCCCAAGAGCCTGTTTCCAGCTGCAGCCCCTATTCACTGGCCACACAAGGGATAAAAAAGAAAAGAGGGAAAAAACCAACCAAACAAAAAAACCCCTGCTCTCCCTGGGGACTGAGCTTGTTTCCTATATAGTAGTTTAACAGAGGTGAATCTTCCACTAACCTGGTTGGCTGACACAAATTGTACAGGGAACAACAGGAGGCTTGTCAGCACTGCTCCAGCATACAAATGAACATAACAGACAGGTAGCAATAAACTCACCTAAAGATAAAATTATGATCTTCAGTCATTGAGAAAGATGATAACTTAACCACAGGATGTACCGCAATTAGCTTCCTCAGCAGCCTACAGAAGCAATATATACAAATTACAAGATAATCTTCCGCAATTTGAAACCATTTAGGATCTTTAGCATCATATACTTGGATCAATTTAAATCTTAAAGTTGCTATCATCTTTCCTTCTTACTCAGAGATAAATATCTCCTCGTTTTCTAGTGAAATACAGTAGATGCTGTTTTCATCTGACCTTAACTGTATTCACTTCTTTCTTTCAAGGTAGCTGGTTGAGCTATCATGAGCTCCCCAGGACTGTGGCTGCAAAGCACAGGCAGCGTTGGCCACCACAATACCTGTGTTGGATTGCCCCCAGTGGCAAGGAACTGTAAAAGGCTTTGGCAAAGAGAGAAATGAAAATTTTTGGATTGAGAAACAGGTCTGCTGCTGGTGAGGAAATAAATAAATAAATAAATAAACATCTGCATGTAGAAATCTTCAAGCTTTCATCCATTTCTAGGAAACTGGAATGGGAGGAGCATGCCTCCTACTCCTAAAGACATCTGTACTGTGCGGATACAGGGAAACTACTGCAGCACAAGCAAGGTTTTGGCAAATTAAAGCCTGTCAGAATCACAGTGAGTTTCCCGTTGGTCTGGGTCTACTTATACTTCCATTACAATTCTGTGCTTTTTTCTGCTATTCCCCTCTGGACATATAATATTTAAAAACTAGCACAAGAACTTGATTCTCTTCAGAGTCTAGAAGTAGCCAAAATGTTTCTTTCTCTAGCCTTCTCCTTCCTCCTCCTGCCTTGTTTTTGACTTAGCATCTGGCAAAACTGGAAAAACCTTGGGACATAAAAATTCCCTTAACTGTGAGTAAGCCCTCATTATTATGTCTTTCATTATAAAATAGCCTGTTTGATTAAAGCCTGTTTGCATGGAAAATTCTCTCCTCTCCTTTGCTCTCTCCTGCAATTGCTTTGTGTTTTAGTGTCTGCTTTGGCAAATGGAAAAAGCTGGATGCTGGGTTAAATCATGGCCTCTTTCTGAGATCTGTGGGACTTTTGTTGTTCATTTCCATGGCAGCAGGATTTTACCCTTATTCTTAACTACTACAGCCTCCAACAGTGGCCTACCGCACCACTTTAAGTCTCTGGAGCAAATGACCCAGTCCAAAGTTGCTATTTAAAATACCAGTGATTTTTCAAAAGCCTGTTTAATTCATTAGGCTTTATCCAGTCCACTTAGCCTTGTTTAGATGAATCCAGTAAGCTGTGTTCCCTTGTGCTCTCTTGCCTTTTAAGTGGCAGCACTTTTAACTTTGCACAGAGTAAGAACTTACCCCAAACAAGTTTAAAAATTAAAAATCCTTCAGCTTGAAATATGAGGCTGATACTTGCACGCGTGACAATTTTAGATAGACTGAATCTTTGCCATAGAAAGATGTCTGTTTAAAATCTAAACAGGAGACTAACTTTTTTACAAATCAGGTTTACTTAAGTTTATGAAAACCAGTAATAGACCTGCAAACATTTATGTACTTGGCAATTACGGGCAGCTGTCTGGACTCACAGCCAATGGAGTTAAACATCTGAGAGATTGTGATTCTATGATATAATATGGTTATGAAGCTAATTACACCCCTTGTCATTGTTGACAATGTATGATTATGGACAAAAATCTTGGTTCTGCTAGTCAAATCCATGGAGGGGTATAGAGATAGAGAAAGAAAGGAAAGAAAACAGAAGAAATCAAAACAACTTTCTTCTCATTTAATAAGCGACTACCCAAACCCAGAAAAAGAACAAAAAAGAAAAAAAGAATCACACCCAACAAGAACACTGAAGTTCCCTTAAAATGCTAAAGGAGATGATATATGGGTAAAAAGTATAAAAGGTTATTTTCAATTCATCTGTAAATAACTATGTAAAGGCAAAGTTGAAACTTCTAGAAACCTAGAATAGAAAAAAATTATGAAATAAAACCTTGAACATAACACAGTTACAGCTTTGCAAGTAAGGCGATACATTCCAGTACATCATGCAGATGCCAGGGATTTTCTCAGACAAAAGCACATCTCTTCTGAGAATCAGAAGTCCTCACTACCCCTTGTGATCTGCAGTCTCCTAGTTCCACATGTGCAGTAGCTAATACAGAACTGAAATTGTAAGCCTTCCATATTTTCCATAGTGTTTCTTAGGCTTTATGCTCATCCCTTAGTTGCTGATTTTAAACATCATTGGAAGGAAGACAAGTTAATTTCTCAAGCTATTAAACCATAAAATCATGTATGACCAGAAAGGTATGGCATATTTTAACAATGAAATTTAAAAGAAAACCAATTAGGATCAAACGTATTTCCAAAACACTAATTGAATTTTAGATTTTTTTTCTGACAACATTAAGACCCAAAGTTTAAGGAGTCTGTTTCTTGCAAAACTGAAATTTTAAACAAGTCTAAATTTTTTCAAGATCATAAGTTACCATGCTCATGGAAAAAATTCAGTGACCTTACTGAAAAAGAAATTTCGATTATTTATGTTTGCCAGATGTATTGAACAATAAAACAGGTAACTTTATAACACACACACACACACACAGACACAGACGAGAATCTGAGAAATTTAGTAGACTGTGGAAAATATCATGATTTTGTTTGGCAAACTGCTATAAAATGAAAGACGAAGAAGTGTCTGCACAGAGATTCTTTCATGGTTTTAGAATTAATATTCTATGCTGGCCCCAAAAACCCTGTAGGTCATGCTACAGAGTTTACCTAGTTGCCCTGACTCATACATGCTTATGGGTCTCTGGCAAAAAGTAAGGATAATGACACAGCTTGTTTCTATTGCTGTTTAAGTACTGCATTTTTTTTTCATTTTTTTTATTTAAAAGAGACACGGACCCTTGTCTTGACTTCTATATGCCCCAGAAATGAAAAAGGCACTTTAGTTTCTCTTGGTATAATTCTCCTTTATCACTAGTAATTTCTTCTAGCCCACTGCAGATGGAATGGATAGTCAAGGTAGAAAGAAATAAGAAGAGTAGATTGCTCTGTTCCAAATAACAGTATAATAATAATAATAGTATTTCCTCAATTTTTTACTTCATACTGCTGCTAACATTTTGTTTCCAGAGCCACAGGTGAAGCTAGTAGCTACAAAGAGTAAGATGAAAACAGCACTTAGAAATAGTATTTAACTCTCCTGATCAGAAACCAGTCAGCCCATATAAATTGCACTTGTACTTTTGAATTTAAAATGTAACTGTACTCAGTCTCCCAGAAAGCATAATTGAATTTGGAATTCACAAAGCAGAAGGGAAAAAATGGTATGTTAATATTCTAACCTCTCTCAATGTTTTCAGTCTGGAAACTGCTATTCTTTTAAGCAAGACTAGTAGTTTTGGAAGCAATACAGGTAGAGTGTACTTCAACTAAATTCTGTATGAGTCATATTCTGTTCACTCAGAAATTCAAAGTAAATGTTAGAAACTTTAGGGAAAAGAGAGCAGAAAGGTGCTGAAGGATGCTTATGACCATCAGGTTTTGGAAGAAAGAAGTTTATTGCATGCAAACACGAGCCACTTACTTTCATACCCACAAGACCACAAAGCCTAACTGGTTAGTGCTGGGAGCAAACTTCTGATGAGCATTTAAAGTGTGATAGGAGATAAATCAATAATTTTTTCTATTAATAATCTTATACTCTAACCATAGAAATGCGAGCTGCCAACAGCCAGGCACATATACAGCCCAGAAAATGCCATTCTCTTTCATGGTTGTAAAGCAAAACAATAAATCATTTCAATAAGATCATTTTCTGTCTTCTGCTTGTTCCTACAAATAAAGAGGGCCTATCCCATTTTCAAACAACAACAACAAAAATAATTTAGGGATTTAACAATAATTTAATGCGTATTAACCATGGCACAACATAAACATTTCCTCAAAGCTGAAGCACAAACAGCTTACGCACATTTTCCATGTGTGATTTTTTTTGTGTCTATGAGCTGCTGAGACTGCTTTCATTAAAACAAAGGAAAAAACTCACTTCCCATATGAATCAGAGTTTCATATTTAAACTGCAAGATTTCTCATTTAATGGTTTACTTGTTGATTGAATTAATATGGATGTTTAACAAAGGCAGATCAACCAGGAAAACTGAGTAAGAGGACAGGGAATAACATTACATAACAGTAACAGGGAAAAGTGAGATTAAATTAGCATAATGACAGAGTAAAGAAATATGACACGAGAATTTATACTTTTTTGTCCCTTTATTTCCATCAAAATGAATTTGTGACATGCTTCCATGGCCTGTGAAGTAAACACAAGCTTTGAAGTAGGACAACAATCTCGCATTGAATCAATGTCAGAAAGTGATAAAAGACAAAGTACACAAGCTAGTGGCTGATCTTGGCACTGTCAGGGCACCTCGTTCAAATATCTGTGTTAGTGAAGTCCAGTGTTCACTTAAAATGTCCTTGCAGTTGATATTGCAGCTTTTTTGTCTGTGAGCTACTCAGTAGACACCTCTTTGAAAGGTGGCAGGAGGGTGGGAAACTGGGTGGTAAGGCTGGTGCTGCAAAACAAGCTACTTGCTGTATCTGGGTCACAAGGACCAAGAGAGGTCCTCATCAAGTGACACTGGAAAACCTGTGGGACTCTCAAAAAACACCACAGGAGGGTACAGATAGCAGATCTGACACCCAGATCATGGATTCAGCATCCCTACATGTAGAGCAGAAAAGCTGAATGGCAGCTTTAGACTCTATCCCATCCCAAAGCTATAACAAGCTCCACATATCAAGGCCTCACTTGAAGGAGTCCAAGGTTTGCTGGAAACCCAGGAGGTTAAGGCACTTTTGAAAACAAGATAGTGGTCTCTCAATCGGGATCTTTTAGTAGACAATCTTTGTCTTAGGTGTGAGCTTGGTATGACTGTTACATCTGAATGTTTCTCCTATTGTATTAGAAATCAGCCTACTGACTCAAGTTAATAGGATTTGAACTCGCTGCTGTTTTCTGCCAAGAAAGCAGAATCTTCTAGCTTTCTGCGCACAGGAACAGAGATGTTAAAATTAGCCACAAGCATTACATTGCTTTCTAAATACAAGAGAAAGGTACTGCAATTTCCCGCACAAAGGAAATTAGTTAAAAAATTAACCCAAAAGTAACAGATTTAAACAGAGTGTTCTGTGGTTTGCCAAGACAACCACTATGCACACAAACATCACACAAATAGCAAAATGTGTACGTTTCAGTTTTGTTTGATCAAATGAGAACCTCTGAGAGGTCACTGCAGATACTACTGTTACTTATTTCAGTGTCTTACAACCAGTGTTGAGACGCTTTTTAAGCCAAGCACAGAGCACATGGAAACCCAGGTCACTTTCTGCATCTCTTATTGCTACTACTGGTAGAATAGCCATTTCTGCTGTTAGTACTTCAGTAAATCCCTGCAACATTTCTGAGGCCAGTGGAGGAGCTAAGGAATTTCCATGACCTCAGGTTTTCCCTTGTTCCCCACAGCGCAGCAGACTCTAGCAATTGTAAAAGGATGAGCAGGTAGCAAAGAAAATGCCCTCAGAGCTCCTGCTCAGTTGGATTCTGTTCAAACAACCGTGAGACAGAGCTGCAGAACCAGACCCTATTATATCCCAATAGGTTGTTTATGCTTCCCATTCCTAGGCCAGCAGAGGGGCCTGAGCTAGTGTCCAAGTGTCTTACCATGCTAAGGATTGGAGACAGACTCCAGGACACTTGAAGTGTGCCGTGGTCACATTGACTCCTATCTCTGTATGCTGGTTCAACTCACTAGCCTGTAGAAAAATGAGCCCAGCTAAAAAGAAGAGGTTGGAAAGGTGTTGAGGGCTAGGGCTCACAGGAAAATAGTTTGGTGGAGTGAGGATGGGGGTGGGAAAGAAGCAGAGGGAAGACTGGGAGAGTTCCCATTATGGATAACACAGTGTTAAGGTCAGCTCTGACATTTAGAAAACTGTAGCACTGGTGTGTGCAAAGTCCTAGGCATTCTCTCTCTCTCTCACACACACACACATACACACACAGAAAGCAGTAGATATTTTTGAAATGTGAAAGTATTTAGAACCATGAGCAGAAGTAGAATTTATCCAGACTGGTAAGCACTTTTTGTCTTCCTTAGAGAAAAATAGCTCTGTGAGCAGGAGATTCCATGAGCACCTGCATCTCAGGGCTTCCTTCCACCACAGGCACTCTGATATCTGATAGCCCTGGAAACCTTGCTGCCTTCTTGCTTCAACCTGACCACTTGCTTTTGAGAACACCAGACACTTAATATACTCTAGGCCACTGTCAAATTTGGTTGAAACAGACTATGAGTTCATAAAAGATTGGTTTCATCATGTGCAAGGAGAGACTAATAATTCATACAGTGTGTCCTGATGCATAATGACTTTTTTCATTAGGAAGCACGTCTAAGAAAAAGATATAGACGTGTTCCTGCTCTATTAAGAACCACTTACAGGCCACCTTTTACTTCTGGGTTTATAGCTATAAGCCCAGAATCACTCTGATTCACCAGCTAACTTTAGTGACAGTGAAGAATAACCCAAAGCACTTAACCAGACTGACATATACACACCACCTAACTACTGCAGTTCTCTGACTATCAGGTAATAGTGCATGTTTATCAGAAACTATGGGGGTGGGGGCAGCATGTATGTCTTTGAAGACTTCCTTGCTTGTGTTTGGTAAATTAAAACATCTGAAAAAGCAGGTTAGAATTAGGAGTATTGTATGGCATGTTTTAATTTTTCCTTTTTAGCAGCACACAAGAAATAAGAATATTTAAACACATCCTGGAAAAAGCTGTACTTTGCTGTCTGAGGTACAGTATTTTCGCAGGACGTTGCTAATCCAGCAAACATGTCAAAGTAAACAAAGCAAAATTAATTTCCTTTGTTACTGACTACTGCTACCTTATAATAAAAGAATTATAAATCTGAGTTCGTTTTGTTCTGCCATTGTTTTATGCCTACTTTCGTATTCTATTGGATTAGAACAGATTAATGTGTTTGAGTTTTCTTTCTAGACACTTTTCATGTCCTGGCTCAGTAACAAGGCTCCATTCTTAAAAAAGAACAAAGTCTCAACATCATCTAATTTTTTCCTTCGTGCTACAGTTGCTTAAGAAAAAAGAAAAGTCTTAACAACTTTAATATTTGGACTTAGACTAGCTGGCAAAGTAAATTTCTCAGTAAGTGACAACACTTCTTCAGATAGTTGTCTTCAGCCCATTTTTTAACACTTTATACCACTGCTTTGCTTCAGGCCCCAGATCATTTATTCTAGCTAGCTAGCAGAATTCGTGCTTTTACCTCAGCATTGACTGCTTTGGCAGGAAAATCTCTGTTATTGCCAATGGAAAAACAAAATGTGGTTTAATGTTTAAAAAAAAGCCTTACAAGCCCTGCCCTCACACATCAGATTGTACCTCCACTTGCCCTGAAAGCCACCTTGCTGTGAAAGCAGGGAAGCCAGTCCCAGACATGCAGCTTCTCCCAGCTGTGAACTGAAGGAACTCACCCCAGCAGGTCCCCTCTCTGTGAGGCAGGGCTCAGCTGCTGGGGCAAGCCAGTACCCTCTCCTTGTCTGACCCAAGGGCTCCTAAGAACACAAAGCTCCCCCAGGCTGCCTGCTCATCTTCTGTCCTTAGCCAAGTGGACTGCTGGCCTTTCATTCCACCAGCTGGAACCCAGTAGGTAAGTCACGGGAAGTTTCCTCCCCAGCAGGTCCCAGCTTGTGTTGTTCCAGTCCTAGATGGCTGTAGCCGGAAGAGGGAAATGGCTGAAACTCTGAAACTAAGGAAAAGCAGGGATGGGTTCCCCTGCAGGTAATCTCAGGCAAACCATCTATCCTACCTTCCAGCTGCAGACTAGAGAAAAGATGACTGCTTTTATCTGCTGTTTCAATCACAAAACTCTTCCAGTGGTCTGCGAGACCTGGCACAATGGAGCCATGCTATTGTTTGGAGTCTTCCCCCCCCATCCTCCTACAGACAGAGATAACAACTGGAAACAAAGGCATTCTTATGCTGGGTCACTTTAAAATCTGTGCACAGAATGCGTGTTCTCCAGTAGATTCAGCATGATTTCCTGCAGCACACACAGCAGTGAGCTTTTACCCATGGTAACTGGCACTTGCACTAGTCTGGTTTCCATGAAGATCAATCTGATTCCTTCCTAATAACAACAGTCAGTCATCTTGGATGACAGATATTAGCCGATAATTTAATGGATCATACTGATAGAGATTTTGGGAAATACTGTTCTAGGATAGCAACATAAATCAAACTGGACAAGCAGACCCAGAGAAAAGTGAGTGACTTTCCCAGAAATGTGTTTTTATAACATTTAAGAGTAGTGAATGTTACTCTGATACAGCACAAGGAAAGGAAATTGTAAGAATTATACACTAAGTCTAGAAAACACAACAACCGTGCCCTGTTACCATTTCTTAAACTCATTAGCTCCTCTTCCTCTCTTCACGCTCTAGGGCAGTAATGGCAGCAATTCCTTGGCATCTTGTTCATGGGTCACTGTCAACTTTCTGAATGCACTCTGGGCTACGCACACTCCCTTGTAACACCAACCTTTTAAGGCAGCATGGCTTTGCAGGCCGCTAGCGATCTGTGAAGCATAACCGAGAATCACTGCTCATGATAATGTGACTTCAACAAATCTCAAGTGAACTAATGACAGAGCTGCCCATATCCAAGGTTGAGTTGTTCTGCTGGCAACAGTTTTGGTATTTGATTTCTAAAGATGAGGCAAGTGTGGAATGGTGACAAATCCAGTACCTCTTCACTTAGAGGTCACTTGCTTAAATATCAAACCACTAACTTCTGCTCTAACTCCTAGGATTTGACTTGGTGGTTCAATCTGGGGTGCACTGCTGTAGCAGTGGTAGCCTCAAGGAAAGTGATGAGGCTTATCCTAAGCCTTCTCCTGGAATCAGATTGCACAGTAACAAGGAATTCCTGGCACTGTGGTACAGTAAACAGTTCTCCCATGTCCAGGATATAACACCAGAACAGATGATAATAAATAAGCCACTTCAACAGGGCTGTGAAAAATGATCCGTGACATATCTGTAGCACAGCAAATGTCAACTCGGAACGGGCTTGTCTGGATGCCTACAGGAGAGCACCAACCGTCTGGCTCAAATTCACAGTCTACTACCAGTGCAGCACTGTGAGCATATTGGTGACTGACTAATTCTGCACAGCGGTTCCCTACCTACTGAGCGCTCTTCCCAGCTATTAGCGTCACAGTATATCCAACGAGCTGTCACAAACCTGTTTATCACCCTTTCCCAAACTCAGGCAGGTATCCAGCAGCAACTATTCAGCATGGATATATGCACACATCAAGCGTTAGCTCTCTAGCACACTGGGCCAGTGCATCTAATTCAGAGCAGAATTACAGCCCTTATGTATTCTGAGATCACTTCAGACACGTGGGATCAGAAGTGCAGCTCCGTTACATTAAAAGCCTCTCTTCATGTTCACTTGAAGAGCAATTCACAAAAGCTAACTTCAGCCTGGTGAGACCATGTTTCTTTCTACAATCAGGGGAGAAATGACCCTAATGGAGAACAAGGTTATCCAGAACAGAAGCCCCACCCAGCTGTTCCGGTGGCCTTCTCTCTGTTCACTGCTAAGGAGCCTTTGCAAATACTCCCTTATTTTATGCTGTCAATTCCTAAGACTTTATTGTGAATCTCATAGTATTTGATGTTTCTCTTGAAGGCCCTTTTTCAGAAGTCATTTAGTTTTACAGTATCTTACCTTTTGCCAAATATATACATACATATGTAATTATTATAAAAAACATATGCCTTGTTGTGGAGGAGAAAACTTGAAAGTGTGAAATCCAGAGATTTAAAAAAAATAAAAAGGCAGAGAAATCAAAAGGAAAAAAAAAGGGAATCAGAAATTACCACACCTTTTTTAAAGTCAAAAGGTGTGACATGTCATGCCTTGACACTAGCAATACTCAACTCTGTCTCATGGCAGCAGTCTAAGAAGTCACTTGAAATTTGCAAAAAGAAATACCTACATTTGCCTTCTGTCTTTTTCCAAGTTTATTTTTTTTTTATAATATGTGCAATGTTTGGTTTTCTCAAATTCCCACATACATTAGAATTCCATTCTATTTGCCATCTTAAGACAAAATTAGCTTTTTACAGCAAATTAGGAAAAACTTTGCCTCTTTTTAATATCCAACACATAAGAATTGTAATCAGATTTCCTAAAACATCATAAGTATTGTTATGACTGACAGTCATAGTTGCTTTAAGTAAAAGGGACTTCCAAAAGGTGTAAAAATATGTTCATTCTCAACAACTATCCAGTAAAATGACCATTTCAGAAGCCATTTCAATATCTTTAAGGCTATGTCTAAAAGTCTGGATGTTGTTCAGAGAAAAAGCAATCTTAAGTACAAGCTGCCTTGTTAGCTGATGATTTATCCAGCATTACATGAATATTTTAGGTCAGTTCCTATTCCCCTTCACCTGGATAATAATCATGGAATTCCTCTTGTGTTCTGGTTATGATCATTAGTTGAAAATAGGGGAGATGCTCCAACAATTTAGAATAATTCAGTTTTCCAAATGAATTGATAATTCAATACCTGAAGTTTACCCTAAAACCACTAAATCTCAGGTGAAGAAGACTTTATTTTATTTGTGTTAGAGTTCTTTTAACTGCTTGAGACTGGATTTTTAAAAATTAAGAAACATAACTAGTTAAACCCCGTGTTCTCTAGTAAGAATGAATTAATGGAATTTATATTTAGTTCTCAGAAGAAACTTCACAAGGGGATCACCATACTACACGCTGGCTTTCAACCAGTAGCAGTAACTTGCACAGCATGTGGACAGGTCTCCAGCTCATGATCTGCAGACAAGGAATCAGCACTTCAGGGAATGCCATACTTTGCCCAGGTAGGCAAGCCCTAGACTCTCTCAGCTACAGTCTCCTCTTTGTTTGGTAGAGCTTCAGGTTACAACATCGAGAGTTTTCTAACTTTCTGTATCATCAGAGGAGGGGAACAAAGGGATAATTAGTACATATAGGTGTTCATTACCTGTTTTCCTGACCCCATGTGTTATGTATCTTAACCGTCATACAGGAAAGGACCAAAGAGCATGGACCACAGAACATGGAGGAGATGATTATATAATACAAGCTCTCTCTTCTGCTCTGTACCCTTCACATATAACTTCCATAGTATTTTGAGAAATAAAAAGAAATAGCTATTTTATTTGACATCCTCTGTGCACCACAGGAGTCTGTTCTGCATAGCAGTGGATATTTCTTATAGGAAATTACTCAACACACATTCAGTCTACATTTTCTTACATTGAGCTATTTGGTCTTCCTCCTAGTCCCAACCTCTGGTTCATACTAACCACAGCCTTATGGGTTTTGGCATCAAAATGTGAGGATGATTAGCAGAGCATTGATGTAATCAACTTTCAGCTATTCAAAATGTATACAGGGACATTTTGTTTTCTGTTACTTTTTCTAGACTTATTGTTATGGTGAATAGCATTCTTTATTTACCCTTGAAAGGAAGATGAAGAGTCTCCCTAAGGGAAGAAAGAACTTTCTAATACAAAAATAAAGTACTAGAGAATACAGGCCTGGCCCATGTATAGACAGATAGACATGACATGTAAGAAACAATGGAAAAATGCTTTTCCACTTGTTAAGTAAAGGTCACCAACAGTGGAGTCTACTAGTCCATTTTTTTCCCCATTTCCAAGGGGAAAACAGAGGAAGCTTATATGTGCAGTCAAGTCCCCAAACATATCCTTTGATCTTATTGTACTACCTGAACCCTACTGCAATTTGCTTACTACACATAATACAGTTTTCATGCATTTATACACACTCAGCAGCAAGAACTTCTTGAGTGTCATGTAACCTAAATTGGTATTCTTCATACCACTGGCTAATATATAAACCTGACACACAAATACACAGAGAATGATCTGAAATAATTGGTAAATACTTGGTCTACTTATCCACAGTGAGCTCTGGGCTGCCACAGCTGTAGGACTGTCTGTATCCAAGTTAAAGATGCCTGAAAGGTTAAAGTATGTATATATACCATGTCAGACAGCCCTGCTATGAAAGAAAACATGGTAGCTTCATATATGTGGGAACATGAGTTTCAGGAAAGGCTATAATCCCAGTGGGTAAGTCCTCCAAATGGGCAGAGTTACTTAAGCAGCTGGCTGCAAGGGTGGGATTTGGTTCAAGACTAAGGCACTTAATATGCAGTAAGTGCCTGAATTCCTATTATGGTCAAAGGAAACCTACTTAATACAGTCAATGAAGCTTATAGAATCATTCTGCTGACAGATGAGAGGTGTCTACTCCAAGGTAAACTAAATCACTTGGTTCCATAAACTGTAGTCAGCTTCCACTGACTACAACAGGAACTGAATGGGAGCATGACTTTGGTTCTACAAATTTACACTTAAGTATCTACAGTTACACTAGCTCTCTAAAAATCTCATTTAGTGGTTTGATCTGGAGCCAAATTCTGCTCTAAATGGCAGGAGGAACTCTGCATGGAAGATGACTTGTGGAACCAAAGGCTGTGTTTGGATTGTGAGACTTAACATTTGCATGCACATAGTAACGTGTACCTGTGCATACATGTTACATGTATGGATCACTAGTGAACAACTTGCTGTAGATGTTGGCTGCACCACTCCAAGGGACATAGACATTGGAAGCTGCTCACTATTGAACAGACCTTCCAGAAGACTCCAGTAAAGAGGAGCTCACGAGTGACTTCATTTAAAGCAGAGTTCTGGAACATTGCTGTATTTGCTGTGTTTGGCCATGCTGACTTAGACTGACAGTCTGGTTAGAAAAAGGATGATCACATGAACCCCTTTGGATACACACAGCTGTGGGAATGTTAACTTGGTATCAGGTCCAGTGAACTGCTGGAGGCAGCCTCAAGGACAACATCCTTTCGACCTTCCCAACAATAGAGCAGCACAATGTGTATAGGCCTGCGATGTGTGAACACACCAGCTCTGCACCTTGCTCACAGCTGTACCTACACCTCCTGCTATGTGACAGTAACAGTGCTCCTGACCAGAGGTCTTAGCTGCTGAATTCATAGTGCTACCCACAGATGCAGTCTCACTGAAGCACCAGGACCAATATCTAAAGCATAGGTTCTCAGGGCAATCCAGGGACTAGACCTAGAAATGTAGAGAAAAAGATCTGAAGATGTATTTGAATTAACTGGTTCCTCCTATTCCTTTCCTTGCCAATCCCCTTCTTACACTAGAACATGTCATCAGCCTGATAATTACAACACCCACATCTCTATTACCATAAGAAAAAAAGCAAGGTAGATGCCCTTTATGTGCCCTTCTGAAGTCTTCTGCACATTTCTTGCTGCTTCCCTAGACATAAGGGGCCAGAGTCAACCTGTTTCATCACCTGACAACTCCATGACAGCTCTCTGAAGACACTGTCTGCAAAAGCCTTTTTCCTGCAACACGGCAGAGCCAGCCTGCAACAGTTCTATTCATAGAGCAAGAGAGAAAAACCTTCTCGGGATTGGAGGCTCCTAGGTGAGCAGCTACAGTAACCGATCCAAATGTGTCCCTTGTATTATATGATCATATGAGAATTATATTATATGAGAATGTGTGTTTTCATTTGCATTTTCATCCTTTGGTTTTCTGCATCTGGTAAATACTGGAAAAGTAAATGTTAAGATGTCAGCTCTCTCTCCTAGGAAGTGATTGACAGTCCCTGAGTGCTCTGGGCTTTTTATAACCAACGTGACTGACAGCTTTTAAGTGGAAGCAGTTCGTGCAAGTTTCAAATGTTAGTTGTCTGCACGAATAACGCAGAATATTGGCTTTTCTTGTATCTATCTAATGGTATTTCCTCCTGCGCCGGCAGCCGCTCTAAACCCTCCGTTGTTAAAAGGAAAAAAGGGGGGGAAAAAAGAGTCTGTGTTCTCTGCTCTGCACATTTCTAAAGCTCTCAGTCTAACAAAGGGCAGAATAAACCAATGCCTGTATTTCAACTTCTTGCATTTCAAGGCAGTGCAGCAAATAACTAATTTCACTTCATATCAGGCTCAGCTAAAAGATGATGGTATCTTGTACAGTAGTATTTCTACTTAATAATTTTCAAGCATTCTTCTCTGAAAACACTTTCAAGAAATCCAGTAGTATTGTTACCCCATCAATGCACCCAATCAAAGCATTAGCAACCATCTCTTGTCCTGCCCCTCTAATAATTAAGATAAACAGATGCACTATATATTGGACATAAAATTTAATGTAAATACCAGAAATGTACATGCTACTTCACAAATAAATGTGTCAAAATTAGCTTGTTGTACAGTTCTTCATTTCAAATCCAAGCACAGGTGAAAGTCAAAATAGGGCATTTAGTACCCTATTAAATGAACATTCATTCATTTAAATGCACCTATTTTACTTTGCAAGAGACAAGCAGTTAAAGTGCTGGTGTTAGTTAGCACATTTCACCTGTGAGATAGGAACTTGTAAAAATGTTGCTGGCCCTTCTACCTAGAAAAGAGACTGAGGGATCTAACAGTGTTCACTCACTGAAAAAGTTTCCCAGAATGGATTTGAAGTAGATGGAGTTGAAGGGCAATCTGGTTTCCAAAGTTGCAGAAATATCCATCACTTCATGCATACTTTTACACTGAAGGACTTAAATTTTGTACTTCTTCCATGCTGTGTAACTCTGGAAATGTTTTCAGTGTGAACACTTCAGTGAGAATCAATCAAAAAATGTCTTATGCTTTCTGAATTAAGCAAGAGGATAGAGGCTTTACCTAGAGGTGGGCCACTCAAGTTTAAAAAGCCCATTACTACAGAAGAATCAAAGGTCCCTTTGTCCTTAGCCACCATGACAAAGATCAGGTGGAGGCGCACTCCCTTGACTTTTCCATTTTCCAGCACTTGCTTCTCAGTATCACTGTCACCCATCCTCCAGGAGAAAAAGTCCAGGTGCCGCCCAACATTAGGGAAGGCACAGTCTGAGGCATCAGGCCACCAGCCAGCAAGGCAGACATAGATTTTGCATCAATGCAGTGCCTTCTCCCCTGGGTGATGCAGCCCTGCAGCCTACGTGGGTACAAGTAGCATGGTAGAGAAAAAGAGACTTGCTCTTCCAGTTCCCTAACAATTTCTCTTTTCTAAAATGCACGTCCACCTAGAAATAACCTTGGATGCTCAGAAAAGTGAAGCTGCAAGTCAGAGAAAACAATGGGGCACTATTTAGATTTTGTCATGCCATCAACATAAAAGGATTACTGTTAGGATATGGAACAGACCTTTCCAAACCTGTAAATAACATATTCCTGTTAGTGGAGAGCCTCTGGCTTCCTACAAAAGAGAAACCAATTGTATACTAAGTGATATTGTCCTCACTTTCTTGGATACAGTGGAAGATTTTTATTGTTCAGTTACATGACTTCAGCAATTTATTTTTTTTAAGGAATGTAAGTGACTCTAATTTGTTAACTGTACAACATAATCTACCTCAGGGAGTAATACAATTTCCTCTTCAGCTTCTCATTTTTCTCAACTTTAATGCAGTTGTGTAAGATTTTCCCCTCTCCAGAGGGCAGGCAATAATCAGGTTAGGTTGGTATCTCTATGACACTGACCTTAAAGTTCACCTAATTTTCTCTCCCATCCTCCCCCCTCCCCAGCCTTTCTTAAGTCCTTTCCAATTCATTTTTCACTGTTGAATATACCTAAAAAGAGAAAGTGGACACAGATTAATACTTTTACCTCAAAAATCGATCAGTGTGAAAAATAAACAAATTGCTGCCCAGCAAATGTAGAAAGTTACTTGATCTTTCGTATCATCTGTGTTCATTCATTGTCTTTCTCTTTATATAGGACAAATTTCACCTTGAAAAAGATTAGAAAAGGGACAGAACAGTAGGTTTGTTTCCTATTAAAAAAAACCAAGTGAACTCACTTAATCCTTTCAAGATAAAAACTTCTCCAAGCTTTGGAGAGCAGTACTTAATTTATATTGCATTTAGGTACTATAAACAGTTAAGAAGTTTTGTGTTCCCTCTGAGTAATTGATTTGAACACATGCAGCAACATTGATTAATCTAAGCCACCTTATTTCCTGGAAGTGTTTTCTTTATATCTATATCTTTCAGGCTGCAAATTATAGCCCAAACAGATCTAAGTGAAAGTTCTACAGAACTGCAAGTTACTTTCTCAAATTTCCAAAACCTCATGCTCTCCAAAAACAAATGGTAGTAAAAAAGGAATAAATATGTCTGCATTAGAGTGATTATAAAAAAAAAAAAAAAGGAAAAAGGAAACTTTTCCCAATGTATATCAGCATTTCAAGTATCTACATCAAGTAAGCATTCAGATTCAGGATACTATAAGTTCCTTCCTCCTCCAACTGTTCACTTAATCACTAATATGCACCACCTGCATTTTTAGAGGCTGGAAACCCAGAATAAGGATCTGACAATATGCATTTGCTAAAATAACACATTCATATATTTTACTTGCTATATTAGCAAAGATTTAGCTGGAGATGATTTATTCCAGAACATTGTACTTGGCATCTGCTAGACATGCTGGATACTGCCAAGGTTAGCTAAATGGGAGTTTTCCCTGACTCGCAACCTACACTCCAGGATAATATTATTAAGATGAGGAATATATACTTTGTAATAGGCCTATGATGATTACAACGCACACAGCAAATCAGATGCTCTTCTGAGATTACTTCATTATCTCTCCAGTACAATTCTCAAAGAAGCCCCAGAAAATATATAATGTGAAAAAGGAAAGATAATTCTAGATTTTCACAGCATTCTTCAACTCACCATAACAAAACTTCAGTTAGAGGAAAGTCAGTGAGCTGGTCAGTAAGAGCATGAACTCCTGAGCCATGAGATGGGAGAAGACAATGCTTTTCAAATTCAGCGATGCCGGTTTCTAAAGCTGAGACTTTCACCTTCACATAATGAAGCTGGAACAACAGGTTCCATCTACTGCACTTGGCAAGAGGAGAGCATCCAAAGAGATGTGCTATATACAGACACGGAGTAAAGAAATTTGTCCTTGTTTTGTGGTGTGGCCATGCACTGCTGTGCAGGATGGTTCCATATACCGCAAAGTATGTGACTTTGGAGGAATGTAGGTTTATATACCCAGTTATCTGTCAGGTATTCTGGATAGAGCATGTTATCATTTAGTTTTATTCTGGTTTTGAATTATGAAATTACCCTCATTCTTCAAACTGGGCTTTACCTCGTCTAATCTGGTATCGTTCCTAGACAGTGACATATCTGTATGATAGTGGGTTTATGCAAAGGCTCTGTGTCCTTCCTGACTCAGCTAGGAATATGTTGGTAGGACTGGAATGAGTCGGCCGTATTTGGAGCTGCTCAGGGACCGCAAGATTACGTGAAGAATATCTGTAGTGATTCAGAGATGCTGTGCTTGCAAAGGGAGTTGGGACTAACCTTTCTTCGGTGAATGCCTAGTGATGTGTTTAAGGTGCAGCAGGGATTAGGGAAAATAATCTTAGGTTGACAAGGGATTATCTGGAAAGTTCAGTAATGAACACTGGCAGCTTACAACCTTAACAGGAAGGATTTTTTTTTTTTTGCCAACCAGCTATGTTATGTAAGAGAGAGAACATATATATAATTTAAGAAGGTATTAGAAAGTTAGGATTTCAAACCACTGTTTTGGTTTTTTTAAATGTCCTTGCTTCCCTGTTCTCTTCTGTTGTACGTATCCCAGATCTGCTATATCAGTAAAAAAGGAAGTGAGCATAAAAAATTCCTATCCTTTGGGAAAAATTGATTTAGTGTAATGTAATATTCTCTAGCTCACCGTCAACAGCCATAACAACTGCTTAGCTGTAACAGCTTCCTGATCTACTTTTTGAGGAACTCATTCTTGAGCTGACATATTCTAATGACAATACCTATGCTCAGGGCCTCTAGGACCTAGTTTTAAAGTGGTAGATAACTTAAGGTCTGACAGGACTATTTCATACAATTAGACCCCAGTAACTGGATGCAGCGATTACTACAAGAGCAAGCTGTCCCTGTAGAGTTACATTTTCTTTAGTGTGCATCTCCATTGAAGATCAAGGGATTTTTTTTAAAGGAATATTCCTGTGGAGCTCTCAATCCCCTGCTGATATGAACAAGACTAGGTACACACCTCCAAGTTATAGCTTAAAGAGGCCTGCAAGTCACGGAAGTTATTACTGCACTTAGCTCACATCTTCAAATTTGCATTCAAAACCATAAATGCTAAGAACAATGTTTTATTCATGTATTTTTCTTGTTGCTCAAGGCATGGCAGTGGATCTAAGAACAGGGAAAACTGCTTATTTTGTTAGAAGGGCCTATGTTGCCAGAAGCTAACTACGTTTCCCAGGTACCGAAGCTGGTCTAGTAGACAACATCATATCCAAAACTCCTCTACCAGAAAACAAATGGTAGGTGCAAAGTGCCTATTTAAGTAGGATATCAAAGCAAAGGGATAAGAACTGAGCCAGCAGGGCAGGATAGAGTTAATAAAACCCATCTAGGATTACCAGAAGAGAATCACATGCTATTCATGATTAGGAGGAAGACCACAGTCTCACTAGGTAAAAGGCTAAGGAAAGTTTGGGTCAGAACAAATGTGGTCAACTAGGTAACAGAAAATGGTTCCTTGTCCCGAGTGTGGAAAGGAAGAAACATTAACTGAAAATGCCTTCTTTGGTTAGACAGGCTAACTGATGTTTAGAAACCAAGCTAAGGAAGCATTTTGGTCTCAGCTTAACACCATCCCTGTGGCTAGCTCCATTTGTTTATTTTGCCTTGAACCTTCCAACATCCCCTTTGCACAAATCATCCGGCCTTCAAACTCTTGGGCACTGTCCTCTCTCCAACCACAGCTTTCTGGCTCCTTCACAAAGCTCCACGCCTATTATATTTCAACCTGCTTGTCATAAAGCCTAACAAGCTCTTTCAATAGCTTCCTAACACTCGAGAGTTACTGAGCTTTAAAAGCTTCCTCAACCTTACTTAAAAGAGGCTGGTACTGGAAAACCTAATATATTCAATGTGACAGGGCTGGGTTTACAAATCTATTTGTCTGGTTTCTATTGACATTTAAAAACAATGTTAGTGACAAAAATGTAATTATTCCTAAATGATGGAAACAAGGAGCCAGGCGTACTGAATGAACTTTTTTTGAACCTCTATTCATTTCACTTCAGATTTTGGCAGGGAGTTTTGCTGGTTTCTATTTTATCCTAACCAGTTTATCCATGTTCCAGACTTTATATGCTTTGCGGCTGTAAAGCTTTCCTGCGGAATTCGCCCATTGCCACAGAACCGCACTGGAGAAACCCAGCTCGCCTCTGAAAAATGAGAGAATTTTCTTGCATTCACATGTACAGATAAAGCTGAGAACATGCACTGAGCATATGCTGACATAGCTCATTCTCCATCATGTTTCAGGCTGCCTTAATCTGCAATTCTGAAAGATGTGAACTACCTCATCTATTTCAGTTGGAGCTGGAAGGATTTCCCTCTTCCAGTCTGTAGAATCTGCTGATTTGTAGTGTGCCACAGTCATTCGGCATTTTTGCTACTGAATTCCCTGTTTTACAGCAGTCTAATGGTTTGTTTCCTTTCTCCCAACTTTGCTAAAATCCACCTACACAACATCCTCTTCTTTTCTAGTTGCAGTGAGCACAAATTAAAATATGGTGAACTCCATTTAAATGCCCTTTTAAGATGGAACTTTTACTGCCAGTATGATTGGACACTGGCACAGGTTGACTAGCGAGGGTGTGGAGTCTCCATCCTTGCAGGTACACAGACCATGACTGGTCAAACTACCTGGGCAGAGTTGTCCCTGCTTTGAGCAGCAGGTATAGGCTATTTCCAGTGGTCTCTTCTCCCCTCAGCCCTTCCGCAACTGGGTGAATTTCTTCACAGAGGAAGACGTTTGTTGTATTTTAGCATTTGTTCTGCCTGCGCTATTCCACAGTCCTCTCCAGCAACCACCCAGAGACCTAACGATTGTACACAGGCTGAGACCACAGGTGTCAGCTTACAAATAGATGCTCTGCCCTACTGGAGCTGGAAAATGATACAGCAGCAAAGCCCTAGGAAACCATGAAAGAAATGTTCCTGTCTGTATGGAAAGGTGCTAAGGGTTCAGCAGAATTGTCTGGGTAGGAGACAGAGAGCTGCCTTGATGAATACCTGCCATCCCTCCAGCTGAATGAATTCGCAGAGAGGAAAAAACTAAAGGAACAAAGATGGTGCAAAAAGACTAGAGAAGACTCGCAGATGTATGAACAGTGATGTTTTGACAAGGTTTTATGAGTCAACAAGTTGTGTTGATAGCATACCATGACCTCCACAAACAGCTGTGTTGACTGCATTACTTTGTAGTTCTTCCTACCACTCAGTATGGCAAAGCAAGGCAGACACTTGTGTAAAATAGCATAAGGCATTTTGTTGCCCCCTTTCAACTGCACGATGCCCATTCTCAATGTATTTATTCTACCACTGTAACATTTTTTCTTTAAGTGAGGTGAGATTTTGGTTGGACAGATTTAGCTGTCTCAAATTTAGGTGCTTAGTGTCAGCTACTCATCACCCAGGTTCCCCTTAGAACAAATCAAAAAAAAGCAGAAAACCAAGATTTCACTTCCCAGAATAAGTATCTGAGACAGGTGAAAAAAACAGGGGTGCAGAGAAGGTTATTGTGCACCTAGGTTTCCTTTAACATCAGTGGAGAACAACTTTTAGGTACCAAAAATAGGTTCATGAGCTTCCTGTGATGGGCACTCACCTTAGTGTCATCACAGCACAAACAAACAAGGCGCTCCAAGTTTAGTTAACTACCACAATAAATGTTTTTAAGCTACCCCACAACACTGGTCATCTGGACTAGAATAATGCAAACTGAAAAGCCTACTAGCAAATAAACATTTAAGTCCATCTAAGAAGAGCCCAAACAAATGTTCTGATATCTCCTGTTGGTTGTATCTGGTAAAACGAGAGTAAGAGCCGGTCAGTTTCTACTGACATTCTCTGTCATTCCCTAAGAACAAGCAGGTAGGGGTCAGAAAGTACTTTAGAGTCACCATCATAAGCTTCACAGTGGACCAAAGAAAATTCAAGATATACTTCATTAACAACTGAAAATTAACTAGGAGTGGGAGTGGTGAAAATCAATCTTCAAAACCATTAAGGAATGAAAGCTACCTGCAAGATACAGAGACAACAAAAGTTCCAAAATTGAAAAAAGCATGAAAATTGCTGGAAGAGTAGGACACAGGTGGGAGTCAGAAATCTTTTTGCCTAATTTTGTCTCTGATGCACTGAAATGACGCCAGCAGATATTTTATACCCTTTGTGCCTTTGCTTCCATATCTGTAATTCCAATCACAGCTAGCCTATAATGTTTACCTGACAAGGACATAGAAAGGCTTGGAGGTTTTTTGAGATCCAAGATGTGGCTTAGGAAACACAATTACTAAAAACATGAGCATTTGGGAGATGATCAATAACACCTCTGAACAGTATTTAAAAATCAGGAAGGGCAGTCTGCAGGTAGGAGCTCAAAGAGCTGGAACTGAAGCAGTGTGTTCACAGGTTAATCGCTTCCCAGAGCCTGGGATCTCTGTTCACTTCCAGAAGCACACACACTGACTGCCCGCAATGTTGTGCTATTAATCAATGCCTGAGCACAATCCAAAAACAAACAAAACCAAACTGTGCCTGGACTTTACACAGCTGCGACTTCCTGCACCTAAACCACAAAGGTCCAATAATACCTTTCTTCGGTGGGAACAAGTGTTCTGGGAGTAACTAATCCATAGACTAATAAACTGCAAGAGTACCAAACTGCCCACAAACACTCAGACAACAACATAGGTAAGAAGTCACTCTCAGGATGCAGCCTCACTGAGAGATGATGCACCATGAGCAAACCAGTCCCAGCGAGCACTGAAGGTGATGCAAGGAAATGCATATTACTGCAAGATCAATTTACATTCCCACCCCTTCAAACCTCATCTGTACACAAAAAAAAAGTGAAAAATAAGGTAATTCAATTACCATCATAAAACACTACAATGTGAAATGACAGGTAATGGTGCCCTTAAACTAGACTTCAAGATTCATTTCCTAAAAGACTCTGTTCAAGTGCAAAGCTGTCAGTTGCATTAGTATTAACTAATGACAGCAGGAATTTTGTCCCATTTATAACAGGCTGTTATGTTTTCATTATCTGTGAAAAGTTGATGTAGTTAAGCCATGGGAAATAGAAGAAAGTTACTGGAATTAGCAAGGGTGCATATGTTTCTGGATTTCTAGGAAGGCTGAAGTATGAGAACTTCACAAATGTGTGGAAACTTTTGATAGCATTCCAGTTGAAACAAACTTGTAACAAACCCTGTGGAGAGGTTCATTCAACAGGATGAGCTAACCAAGAAAACAGTCAGTTCTGGCTAGTTGCACGGATATTAGCAGCAGCTGTGAACTCAGTAAACAGCCCTGTTTTCTGGTTGTCAAAGAGCTGCTAAAGCAGATGTAAAACACATCAAAAATAGGTCACAAACAGAAAACATGCAAGGGAATGCATCAATATCAGAGTGATCTGAAAACAAGTACCACTGGAACGCTTCAGTAGCGTTTATAACCCTGAAGAGTACCTGGCTCAGAGCTGCACCCAACAATAGGTTACTTCACTCGATTCTTACGACAGGACCTTCTGCAGACTGCACTGTCTGTGTGAAAAAGGGTGCGGCGCACTCAGCAGCTGAAGCGTCAGACAGAAGAAAAGGTACTGAATTGAACTCTGCTTTCCTTTGAATTGAGTTTTCTGAGAGAGGCTTTCATTTCTGTCTTCCCTCCCCTCCACCCCCCCAAACTCTATAATTAACTCAGACTGAGATATCACAAGGAGCCAAGCATGGAATTTGCCACTACAAACAGATTACAAACTCACTCTGTCTGATAGGCAGCCCTCCCGCAATAGCCATTCCTCCACGGACAGGAATCATGGCCAACATGGCAATTACAACCTCCCTTTTTTTTTCTTCCCATTTTAAGAGCCCACGGGACCCAATTCCTCGTAATTCTCTGATATGGAGATTCACTTGGACCTACTTCTAGGACTCTTGCGGTACTTAAAACACTTAAGTTCCTTTATTACTAGGTATATAAAGGAGCAAGATTTAACTCTAAAGGGTGCAGGTTAAGAAAAATAATGTACTTAGGCTATAACAGGACTAAACAAGGAACCTACATGTCTTGTCATTCCCCTAGTAAGCCTTTGTGGCCAGCCTTCACACCGCAGGTGTGAGATTGTCTTTGGCCAAATGCCTTCAACAAGCTGAGCCCAAGCACCATAGCCTGAAGCAGGCTCAAATACTTCCCACGTCAGTCAGCCACAAGGTGAGGACAGACACTCTCCCTTGTCTGGTTGCTTTTACTTCCATTACCTGAAGACATTGTATAATCAAGCACTAGTAAGAAGAGATTACTAAGACAAAGGAAAAAAAGGAAGTTGTTGATATAGTCCATATGTGATAAGGTTAACTCTTATGTTTAAGTATGAAAACAGGTCTTAGGTAAGTATTCAGCAACTAAATCCCTTCATTTAAGTAGCAGTGGCTCTAAAGCAGTGTTTAACACAGAAACACTGAAGAGATTTCACATTATTAGGGTTTTAAACCAGCAACCAGGCTTCCAGAACTTGTTTTCTGTCCTTCAGAGGAAGGGAGGAGGCAAAAAAAAAAACCACAACAAAAAACTCTGCTCATATCCAACTTAAGAGAAACCCTTTGTGGCTTACATTCAGCTTGAAGCCTTTGCTGAAGCAAATGTTCATTTTAGCATGGATTTCTTAGAGTCCAGAATCCAGGGTGAAACGTGGTAGTTGATTACCAGGTTAAAACTAGCAAAATAAACACAATAAACGTCACTATTAGTAGTTATGTGATAATGCTTGAAGGTACCTTTTTTTTTTTTAAGGTCATGGGCTTTTATTATTATTGTTTATCTAAGGCAATAACCCAAAAGTGAATCTTGGAGGCTGAAGCACACTGCTGCACCATGCTCTTCTGAACAACAGTTTTATAGAAAAGGAGGCTGCAGAGCAAGAACAGAAAGCTGTTACTTTCCTACAAGGACATAAAAGGATCGTTTCATTCTTTCAGAAGAAATTGGGCTACATATTTGTACTCAGTTCTTGGCCAGCTTGTTCCCTCCCCTCCTCGTGGGGCAGCACGTTAAACACATTTGGCCGCTGTTCTCCGACTGCTGGGAGTACTTTCGTTCCGGTAGTGATGTGAGTTTGTGAAGTAGCATGGGTGGATAGGGACAGGAGCCGAGTTTAACTTTTGCTGACAAGCCATTTAAGAACATACTTTCTGTCCCTCCAGGTTGCAGTTCGCGGGTAAGCTCTCACTTCCAAAAACAGAGCAATATGCGTTTTTACCAAGTAAATATCATGCAGACAAATCAGATGGTAACTACTTCAGAAAACTTGGCAAAAGTTCCGTTTACGCAATGCTTTCCAAATGTTCCATATTTGCAGAATAAAGATGAAAACTCTGATCTTTGTAGTCTGAACTTGTCTACTTGGTTTGCTGTTCCTTTTTGGCCTGAACAGAACTTTCATGTATATGAATCTTGATTTAATCCAGTAAACCTAAATAAAACTCAGTGCAAACATGGGACTGTCAGCTATCGAGGTTTGGCTCAGAATTTGGGGCTTCTGACACTGGAACTCTATTTTCTCAATTTGCTTTGAAATGCACTTGGGCTGGACTGAAAATTAGTTCCACAAACTTCTTCTCTGGATTTTTATTGACTTAGTGACAGAGAAATCCTTCCTCAAAGACAACTCATAAACTGTTTGTCATCAAATCCTGTTACAGTCAGACACTGAGTTACCTTTTGTGCTGTGATCTGTTGACAGAACGTGTAAACTGGTGCTTACCCCAAATTTCCACTAGCTGCAGCATGTTTTGAAAATCTGAAATGGCTTACTTCAACTTGCCTGCAATGATCTGCGTCTGCCTAGTAGGAAGCATAAGGAAGTGAATGATTAATTACATTCTTCCCAGTAATTTAGAAGCGTTGATGAACGCCGGGAAACATCATAATGAGTACTAAAAAAAAAAATGAAGGCAATACCTTGGAAGCCTTACTGTTGCTTTCAATAGAGGCAAAACAATTAAGTCTGCTAATTAGACATTACCTCTAAATAACAACAGAACACATTTCATGCACTGTCCACATTTTTGTGCAAAAATCCTAAGCTGAGCACATACGATTGTAGCTGACAATCCTTCATCGTCACAGAAACCCTGCAGTTTTATCTTAAAATTGGCAATGTACATAAACATACACACAGTCAAATAATCTCTCCTCAGTAGACATCTTTCAGTCTGTCATTTACTAAGCATCTCTGTGCTTCGAATGCATACTTTGGTGAAACAAGCAGAAAGTATATTTTTCATGGTCATTTGAACTAGAAGATCGCGTAAGGCACTACCTTTATTCTGTCATGTGGTTCACACAGTCTTTTGCACAGATGAGAGGGGCAAGTTGCACATTAGGGGAAAAAAAGGCATATTACACAGTTCATTCTGCACAGGATCTGTAATGTTGAAGATTTTCCCTGACACAACTCACAGAGATTTTATTGCTCAATTCACACTATATTAATCTCAACCCTGTATTTTATATAACTGCTTGGCTTAATAACTGTACAGTCTTGTATCCAATGTGGATTGCAGATTTCCATGAATTTGAACAAACTGAGTTTTAGAGTATATGCTTCAGAGAGCTAACAGGAAAACTGAAAAGTTAGAGCCTCAGAAGAAAACAGGGTTTTTTCCTTACCCAATGCTCAAAACTAAGTAGGAAAGCTCTGCTGTCACCCTCTCCGCTGTTTGTGGTCTTGTATTGGGGTAGTGTTAAAAAAACAATAAATAGAGACTTAACAAAACCATTCTTCAGGGCAAATCTCTATCTTATTTAAGGCTTTCACCAACACATTTAGAAACTGGTATCATTTCTCTTCAAAATTCTGGAAAGTGGGAAAAAAATATCAGGGGGGCAATTATACTATTATTTTAATTCTAAATTGTCCCTAACTGGAAGTACCACTAAAAACATTCATGCTGACAAAAGGAAGTTCAGCATGCTCAACTGCATTGGTTGCAGAATTGAAGCCTACTAAGCCTAAAGCTGAAACACAGTTTTCATGAATGATGAAATTCCCTTAGGGCTCACCTTTAGGGGCAAACACCAAAGCAATTTATAACCACAGTGTTGAAAGGCATTCAGCTTGAGATATCTGCACCTGCCCTGTGCAGGTAGTCACACAGCAAGTTAAGTGTCTGAGGGTTAAGTATACCTTTAAAATACCAACTAGTAAATCTGCTATTGCCTCAGAAGTGGAAAACAGAAAAGAATCAAAGAAATAATCTTTCTTAACTGGAAACTACAAGTTTATGCTAATTTTACTTGAAGTTATAAGTTAAACTGTTGAGAGTTCTGTCAAATTTATTGCTGTTTATGAATTAGGTACCAAGATCCTACAAAACCAAAACAGTTTGAAATAGATTTAACATCAAAGCCATGAGGTCCATGTCAAGACCACAGCCAGAATACGGGAGCATTTTCAGAGGAGTATACATTGAGATAAAAATAAAAACAAAAGCCAAATTAGGTTGCATTAAAAATACCCCCACCAAGCACACCATCCACACTCCAGCATCACTATTCATTCTATTCAGAGGCAAATGCTCCCTTTGTCAGAACAAAAAACACTCACAGGCTGTTCGCATGGATTACAATAACTTAAAAAATATTCCTGATTAAATAAAGAAAAACAAGCGGCCAGGACACAAGTCTGATATTTGAGATGGCTCCTGACTCCTCGATAAATTGTTCCAACTCTTTTGTTTCCCTTCCATGTCATGACCTGTGGGTAGCAGGGCTGCCTGTGTCACATTAGCAACTGTCCCTGACACTGAGCTGTGTCCTGCCCTACCAGACAGTGTGTGCATGTGTGTGTCCATCCCTGCATGAGTCTGCAAAGCGTGAGAGAAACCTTAAAGAGTAAAGGGGAAAAACCCCCACCCCCTTCTTTGTATAACGACAACAGACTAATAGACACACGCGCATATATATACACATTCGTATCTTTCTTACCCCTCTTGATTACTTACACTGTGGTTGAGGAACATGACCAGGTGAAAAAGTGATGTTATGAGGAAACAATTCTATTTGGGAACTATCAAGCACCCATTTCTTTCTGTGCCGTCCTCCCCCCTCTTCCCCTGCACTACACTGCAGCTCTGAAGCAGCACCTTTACGGGCAAGTTCCTACATTTTTACTCAGAGATAAAGCAAAAAAAACCCAAGCAGTTGCAGTGTCTGAATAAAATCCAAGGATACTAGCAAGCCATTTCCCCATTTCAGCGTCTGCATTTGCTAAAATAAGTTACTAAAATCCATTCAAAGTAAAGGTAAAAGCAGTAACAGAGAGAGAATATAACAGGCAGATGTGTCGCTACTCTCAATGTCTACACAGACAAAAGAAGGTTTTCAAGCTTCAGAGAAAGATGAAGTGTTGTGCCTGCTGGGTTACACAGCAACATGCTACAGGAAAAATAAACCATTATCCAAATGTCTGGGATGCTACAAACATCAGTGCAGGGCTTAGCATGTGGCAAGAGGATATGCTAACCAAAATTCCCAGAAAAATGTATAGAGACACATCCAATCCACTTCAGAGAAAGAATCTTAGCTCTGTACATGAATCACCAGCAGTCCAAAGAGGATCTTGGCTCCTTTGAGTACAGAGTGATCAGAGGCGCTGCCTGCGCCCTCTAGCAGGATCAGCTCAGGCCCTATGGCAGAGGAATGGCAGAGGTGGCTGAAGCAGCACAAAGTGCCAGCAGGGGACCCACAGGAAAAGCACAGTTATGGTCTGTGTGCATGTTCCTGCGTGATCCCTTAAGCACACGTGGAGGCTGATTGTGCACATTGCTTCATACCCATCCTGCCATAAGGCTCTCACAGCCACAGAACTGAGGTGACAGACCAGGCAGCACATTTTCCATTACCCCATGAAACGTTTAACCCAGCCTGGGGCTGCTTCATATCTTCCCACCTCCTCTGGCTTCAGCAACAGTCTAATGCAAATATACTTCCATATTGCACATCCTTAAGAGCTCCCCAGGGATCAAGGGACTCTGCCTGAGCTGAGCTGAAGGGAGCAGCTAGCAAATGAGGTCCACTCTCCCACAGAGACCGAGCACTGCAGGGCAGCCAAGAGCAGGAGAAACCAAGAAGTGACAGATTATCATCTGTAGCTGTCAGCCTCCCCTTCTCAGCACCAGTAACTTACAGGTTTACACAGACTTCTTGTCCGAAAGAGCAGGAGTGACTTGTCCGAGCTCTCTAAGCCCATTTACAACCCAATTAACATTCCAGTGCTGCCGCTGTGCAACACAAGGCAGACCTTCGAGGCGGACCCACCAATTCACACTGGTGGTGCCCACAGACCCTGACCGAGGTCACACCCTCACAGCACGTGGATGCTTCCACTTTATGAGAGACATGATCAATGGAAGCAACTGAAGGATGTGTAAATGGCATTTGGAATACTCAGCCTGGAGAGTGGGGGAACAACCTGGAGCAACCCACTAGGACCCAAGGCTCACATGGTCACATGGCTCACACTTCACAAGGGAAGTGAATTGCAAAGAAAGAGGCACCTTAAAGATACGTGTTGTAGTAACCTTCACTATGAGAAATCTTTGTGAAACTTATATTAATGCAGAAGGAAAAAAAAATATAGTATTTCCTTTTTAACATGCTAGAGTCTAATTGAACAGAGACATCCTCGTTCAAGCCCTAAGCAACACTTCACAGCACATGAAGGATACAGAATCACTTTAATTTTATTAGGTAGTTACTTGAAATAAGGTGATTGAGGAAGAGGCTTTATCTAGGGATAAAAGCTCAGCTATTTTTCCTCCAGTATAAAACGTTGCTGCAAGCATGCCAGCCTGAAAAAAACCCCTACGCTATAATAAATGTAGAAATGCTCTCAGTGATTTCATAAGTGCATGCTGCAGGCACTCTGAGTAGACGTGATCACTGTATGTCACATTGGCAACTCTGTGGTACTTCCATTCGCTTTGGTGTGGCACACTGTGGAACCTGGAGCTGGATGCGAGTGAATACAGAGAGGGGCAGTAACAGTGAAAGGGTTCAGAAAACATTAATGAAGAGGAAAGGCTAAAGTAATTGTTTGTTTAGGCAGAGAAAGAAGAGATGAGAGATGATAACAGGTTTCCAAGATGTAAAAGGTCAAGCTTTTAGACAATAAAAGACTTTACATGACCCTTTGTGCACATATTATCTTGAACACAATTCTCAGTACAGAAGACAGAGTTAGAGGCTTTCCAGCCTCTATATATATACCACGTAGGTATAATTACACAGTAGAACCCAGGGGGTCGTGGTATCCTCCTTGTTGGAGGGGCTGAAGTTAGAAACTCATTTGTCATGAGAGTTTGAGTGCAGACCCTGCACACATACAAGATGAATTTCTGAGGGGCACTCCAGTCTTGCCTTTCAGCTGTGCTTCAGAGTCAAACAGGCAATTACCACCCGGGTTCTCATTTCTGCTCTTCAGCAATCCGGCACTGGGGCTGCGTGGGCTGCGCTGCACCGTCGGGGCGCTAAGAGAAGGGTAAATGATATTTAAAAAAAAACAAACACAAAAATTGGGGAAATAAAACCAAAAAAAGCCCAAATCCCAAAGTCCCTCTAGAATTACTGGCAGGACATGACGCGCGGGACGTGACCACTGCCGTGCCGGGAGCCCCTCACAGCCCCGAGACCCCGCGGGGAGCCGCGGGTGGGTGGCGAGGGCACCGCGCCCCCTGGCGGCCGCCACCATTACCGCCAGCACCGCGCGCGAGGCCCGCTGCGCGACAGTGCGCGAGATCCAGCCGCGTGACGGGGCGCGAGCATCGGCACGAGACATAGCACGCGATACCCGGCGCGCGAGCCGTCACGAGACCCGGCGCGAGACGGTGCGCGAGATTCCGCCGCGCGACCGGGCACGCGACAGCACGCGAGACCCGAGCACGCGACAGGGCGCGAGACAGGGCACGCGCGAACCTCCGCGAGACACGGCACGCGACCCGGCACGCGACACAGCGCGCGACAGGGCGCGAGCACCAGCGCGCGACAATGCGCGAGACAGGGCACGCGCGAACCTCCGCGAGACACGGCACGCGACCCGGCACGCGACCCTCAGCGCGCGACCGGCCGCGAGACAATGCGCGAGACACGGCACGCGACCCAGCGCGCGAGCAGCAGCGCGCGACCCGAGCGCGAGACAGGGCACGCGCGAACGTTCCTCCGCGAGACAATGCGCGCGACCGGCCGCGAGACAATGCGCGAGACTCGAGCACGCGACAGGGCGCGAGCACCGGCGCGAGATTCGGCCGCGCGACACGGCACGCGAGAGGGCGCGCGATATTGGGGCACGCGGCAGTGCGCGAGCCCAGGCGGTAGCGCCGAAACGCCGTCGCGGCCCCAGCGCAGCCAAAGCCCTGCTCGCGGGGGGAAATCCCGCTGTGCCTCCCAGCATCGGGGAACACCGACCGCCCGGCGAACGCACAGAAAGCCCGCACTGCCCAAGGGCAGTCAAGGGAGAGGAGTAGGTCAAAGAGCAAACGGTGGTGTGAACCCCTCCCAAAAACCATGGAAACCTGCTTCGAGCTTTTCGGCTCTCTCCCGAGTCCGAACCTCGACAAAGACGAACAGGGGTGGGGGTTGGCGGGGTTGGTCAGGAGGGAAGGGAAGCAGAACGTGCTGTGAGCGCAGAGGAGCAGAGAAGGCAAGTCTGATGGCTCCAACTCACACCCAGGAAGGGGGGATTCATGTATTTTTTGAGGTTGCAGCTGTAGCCCCAGCAGGGTTTGCGCTGTCCTGAGTTTTTGTTGCCACTCCAAGTCACAGACTGGCAGTGAACACACCACAAACCCGTGTCTCCACTGCCCACCACCTGCCACGGCTATGAGGTACTTGCCAGTCCTTTTCCATTGGGAACCAACAGCTCATCTTCCCCACTTCCAGGCTCCTGGAAGAGTGATTTTCAAACCATATCCTGCTACTGTAAACCTTTAATTTAACAGACTAAATATTACAAGATGTTATTATAATCTACTGGGACCTGTTGCTGTAAAGTGATTTTGACAATATCAAAACACAAGGAAAACTCATGTATCACAGATGAAACCAGGTAGTCAAAATGAATATTTCAATCTTAAGCTTCAATGCTATTTTAAGTTATATCTTGTGATAATTGAAATTCAGCTCAAACTGTTTTTTAATTTTCATTTAAGAGTTACACATACTTGAAATCCATCAGGTGCTTGATTCTGCTCTGGAAACATTCCCACACCTCCCTGTGCTTCTCCTCAGTAAGAACTAGCACTGCTTGACTTCTTCATTGAAAGCCTCCATGTGGAACTGTGGAAGGGGGGAAGTTTGGTCAGGTTGGTGTTCCCCCCTCCTACCCTGAGGTCACTTTGCACACCAGTCCACGATCTTACAGCTCCATGTTTTCCATTAAAGACTCCTGTGGGGCTGGAGACATGAGCCCACCACTACCATCCTAACATGATCATCATATACATGAGCAACTACAGCTTCCTCACAATTTAATTTAGCAGTTTAAATGAGCACAAACCTCACAGAATGTTTGCCCTCTGATTACCCTAGAGGTGGTTCAGTGAAACCAAATTCCTAAAACAGATTTGAGGACAGTGGAATAAAGCAATACAAGAAGTTCTATTGATTTCCAAATTCCAGCCCCTCAGGAGACCGCTTACCTGAAGAAATAGTTACTTGTTACCAGCCCTACATGAGGAGAAAGGCACACACACTTTACCTCCTCCCCCAAAAAAACCCTGAGTCTACTCCAACTGGCAGAGGGAACTTCAAGAACCAAATAGTTTCTGCTTCCTGCAGAAGCAAGCCAAGTTCCCCTCATCATTCTCACTCCCATAGGTCTGGGATTCAAGAAAACGTATCTGGAATATCTGGTTGTATTTATTTGGTTTAGAAAGGAGAACGATCCTTTGAAACAGCTCGTATTTCCAGTTTCATTTTTTTAGTTAAAACAGTCCCTTTTCATGGTCACAACCATACCAGAGCTGCCCTCACAACCCCTGTGCAACCAATTCTGAAGGGGCACAGGGTGGTCCTGCTTCACCTCAGGAGGATCCCACGAGAACGAAGGAGCTGCGAGGTCAGAGATTTCAGCCTGCATTTCATGCTGCCTGCCATGAAGCCAGCCAAAGGCTGTTTACAGACAAAACTTTTGGGCAAGTTAGATATGCCAAAAAGTGGTAATAACTTTGACAAATAATTTTAATATATATAAGTAATAAGATGCAGGGAAAAAATTCTGATGCTGTATTGCACAGCCTGGATCTGTGTATTTCTTATGCTTCCAAGAGACTGGTTCTAGTCTATAGATTTACTTGCTTTCACTACTGTTTGTCTACCAAGTACTGTAAATACAGTGTTGCCACCTCCTTGTAGCTCTGAGGGAACTTGCACTTGAGCGACTACATCAGCACTACCCTTGGGAGCCTAAAAAGCCTGAAGAACTGTCCATCCAGGGAAAAACTAGACTTGTAGCCTGCTCAGATGTGGGAAGTTAAAAAATACAATGGCACGATACATGAAACTGAACGATGGCAGCCTGCTCAGCACCCACACAGGAGCAACTCCACCAAGACTTTGATGGGAAAACAAATGATGGCACATGAATCACCAGGAGATCTTTTTTTTACTAATCAAAGTCCCACCAATGTCCATGTGACATAGAAAAAGCAGAGCTATCTTGGCATCAAGTGCCAGAGACCCTACAGCATTCCTGAACTTTTCAATAAACAAGAAAACATAGCTATGAACTTTTTACAATTTACAGACCTCAGCATTTTTTAACAGTGGTGCTGACTCCTGCAGAGTAGATTTAAATCCCAGGACAAGAGTCTTTCTCCTCTTATTTACATTTACATTTCCTTCAGAAATCATCCTAGGTCTCCAGAAGTCCACGGATCACAAGTTAAATACTTTCTCAGACACTAGTATATGCTTCATAGCCTGGAAAACCTAGCACAACTGGGCAGGCAGCCAGAGTCCGTCTTCAGATTTTTTTTGACTGGCATGACTTAACTGCATCTCTTTTATTTATTTATATGAGATACTCTTGTGACAGAACAGGAAGGATTTACAGGGAGATGTCAAGTATCTGCTCAGCTCTTCCCCATCATCTGTATCATGCTGGCACAGTGCCCTTGCAGAAAGCACCAGAGCCTATCCATTTCCATCCTTGGCTAGCAGTGGATTGCCAGACAGTGCAGAATATACCCTCAGGATATTAATGTGAGCCTCATAGGTGATGCTCAGGGGATGCTGTACTATGATCCTATAAAAACACTCTTGTGATGTCATGCATGCTATTAGTGCATCAGTATTTATGCTTGCGTGCCTGAATATGAAATGCAGACAGATGTATGTAATACTTACTGAAGTACCTACCCCTTTAGGAGAGATATAAACAGAAAAGTGACTGAAACAATTTAAAATTTTAAAAGTTCACCTATATCTCTTAGGCTGCTCACTTAAGGACGATGTTGTGAGAAGCGATTATGCAGACTGAAGTGCACACCTCATCGTTTTAACTGGAGTTCAGCCTGTACTTGTGCTCACTCCAGTGCCCTGCAGAACTTGTTCATTCTCCTGCTTCACAGGCACATATTGGAACTGTTTCCAAACTCTCTATTGCAGGGACTCATGTGACAAGGGACTGGAGAAGAGAGAAGGAAGGGACAGACAAACCAGGCTGGTTCTACGGTCTTCATAATACAGAACAGCAACTGGTGGATTTTTTTTTTTTCCCCAGACAGATAGAATAACTCCTGTGATGGAATTAAAATATCATGTCCTACATGTGAAACAAGCAAGCCTGAGTTAGAAAGAGTGCAGTGTAGAAAGATGTATGAGATCAGGGGAATTCCTTCTTAAACAAATTGAAAGAAGAGCAGCCCACAGGTGTGTGAACTCTGGAAGAAGCATGTGTCAGGGAGAAACTTTCTCACTCATAATACCTCATAGAAGGGATAGTAAAGCAACCAATAAAAAAATGCTATTTAACATGATATGAAATTATAAACTATAATCTGAAATTATCTGAGCTCTACTCATTTTTCTTTTAACTTTGTTTTCAGTTTTGTAATTAGCACTTCATTGTGTGCTATGCTAGAATCACAGTGTTTTCACTTTCAGCCTGAACAGCGTTAGCAGTGACCCAGGCAAGCAGCACCTCTAAATAGCAGAGTGCCATAGACAAACTCCTTGGGTACTTAAAGGCCACACTCCTGGTCACACTGATGGTGTCAAGTGTGCAAATACTGATAGATTTTCCTCTGCTGGGTGTTAGCCAACACCCTCTTCTCCCCCAGCCCTTGAGCAGGAATGACACTGCTCCCAGCCTCCCATCATCACAGATACTCTGCCTGCCATCTAATTTTCAGGAAGCAAACAAAGGCTAACTCTGCCTTCCTCTGGGTAAAAAATGGGATGTGATGCACACACACATTAAATACCTTGTATAAAATCAGATCCTTTGCCACAAGAATGTTTCTCTTAATGACATTTTGTGTCAGACACCACCACCATAGACTACTTCCTGGAAGAGATCAGCTATAAGAAACATTTGCCCCTAGTTTTCAGACAAGCAGCCTGTCCCAGTGCTATCACAGTCTCTCCAGAGCTTCAAGATAGTGATAGAGAGAGGGAAAAAAAACCCCACCTCTAAGTCTCCCACACTGATTTAATACACATTATGCTAACTGGAAGACTAGGCTTTTGTATCAGGGGAGATTAACCAGGATCTGCAGTAGCACAGACAAGGATGTGCATGTGTTCTGCCACCTATAAATAGGCTCTCCACTTAACAAAAACACAACCCAAACAGCCAGTTGTTAAAAATTAGACCACAGAGTCTAGGCAGCAACTGTCGCTTGCTGAATAAAAAAATCTGTGCAACCTACTCATGCTTCAACTGGCAAATGATGTACAGATTAATGTTTGATGAGAGGTGATAATATTAACATGATCTCTGAAGAGGCAGGAGAGAAACATGCTAAGCATGAAAACAATCTTTGAACTGCTGTTCAGCGGGGCTGTGAGTGGGGCTTTCCAGAAGTGAGCATTTTTAACTCACAGCTGCCACAGGCAGGTTTGGCAAGGACAGCAAGGACTGGCAAAGAGAGGAAGGCCACCTCCACATCTATGGGCTTATATTTGGCCTTGAGGCTTACCTCTATCACATGTTTCTTTTGTGATTAATTGCCCGGCTCTGTTCTAGATTCACCAGTTGCCTGGAATTACCTACAGGGGAATTCCAAGGATCAATGTACTGAAAACAGGAGAAGCCTAGCCCTCAGTATGGTCATTGCAGAGCAGACTTGAGTCAGGGAACAGGAATGCAGACAGAAGTTTGCATTATGCTAAGCTCAGCTGAGTCAAACAGTTTTAAAGGACCAGCCCCCAGAAAGCTATACTGCAGGTGCTCTACAGCAAAAGTAAAGTTTGATTGGGTCATGGAAGCACCAGTGCTTCTGAAAAACACCATTTCTGCATGGTGCAGACTACTTGCCAGCAGCCCTGTACCTTTGTGCCATTCCAAGTCTCACATGTTGACCTGACTGTTTATAAATCAGGACAAAGATTCACAAAGGCCAACCTGGTTTGATTTCCCAATTTAAAAAACCAATCAAAGAAAAAACCACCGTATCAAAAAAAAAAAAAAAACAAAAACAAAACAAACAAACAAAGCAACAACAAAAATCCCAACCCCTTTCTATCGGTCAAACATCTGAATCTTGTCTCAGGGGCTGATTTTGTTGATCATTTAGCCCAAAAGGATAAGCAAGATTACCCCTACACCACTGGGCTAGGGCCTCTCTGATACAAAACACTGCCCTTCTGCAAGGCTGTGCCATGCCTTGTGCCCTGTGTCATAAAGGTGGTTGATTTGCTGACTTGATCTCAGTTCTGTGATTGAGCTGGAGTTGAAGCTGCTGATTCATCTAGCTTGTATCACCTGTGTCTGAATGCCTGCACCCCTGCCAGGCAAGTCTACTTTAAAGGGTTTGAACCAGCCATACAACAGAGGTCCTTCATCACATAAAACAGCAGCTTTGACACCAGAATACCCATGTAAATAAAATACAGCACAACCTTCCCAATGTCTTGCTCTTCTCTTTTTCTTTTTTATCTCTCTTTTATGTTGTTTTTAATTAGGGTGAATAACAAGAAGGAAGACCTTTTACAGCTTAGTTATTTAAGCCCTGAGATATTTTCCATTATGCATGCCAATATGGATTCCGGATTCAGGCGAGTCTTACACTGCAACGACTTCCCAGACTTCAGAAGCAAGATTCCACTTTAGGTAAGCAAAAGCGGAATTATGCTGAGAATTTGGAAACAGCAGCTGTTACAGAAACAAACCAAAAAATTCATCCACATCCAGAATGACCCAACGAAAAGCTTACAAATCCCTTAAACAGGCACTGCAGAATTTAGCCAGGGTAAATCCAAACTGCACCATCTTCCTTCTCCGCCTTGCTTTCAGCAAGAGGTTACTGCTCCTGTAACAGGAATGGCAAAATACTGCTCTTTTATGTAGTCTTCACATGCAGCTTATGACAAGATGTTGGCTGTATGCAAGAATATAAGGCTATAAAAGATCACAGCCAAACCTGCCACATCTTACTTGTCAGAGCTCTCAGAGAAAACTACTAAGGCCACACTTTGAAATTTATTCTAGCACTAATATTTTAAAGGCTCTTGTAAACTTTATGAAGGACAGAGTGCTTGCTCTTTCACCACCCAGCGTGGACACCCTTTAACTAAGGGCAAACTGTGTTGAAAAGGTATGCATAAAACAACAAACTGCATTAAAAGCTTGAAATTCCTTTCTGAGGAAGCTAAATATAAGTCAATATATCTTAGAAGAAGACCATGAGGGTAGGGGAGGTAATTGACAGTGGAAGGCCAGAGGGCACTTTTTACTCCTTTCTGGCTGTGAAGCTCTCACCTGGGAACTGTTTTTGGCATCTAAAGATATTTTTCTTTCTCAGTGCTCCAGAGTGCATGTCAGATACCTGTCAGTTCTAGAATAGGCGCAGTGTGAAATACTTTGAGAAGCAGACATTGTATCAGTAAGCCATATGTTCTGCTTTAATGGCCACAATGGGAGTCCCGTGTAAACAACAGGAGAAATTATCGTGGATATTTAAAGGCTGAACATTTGCTTAATTTACACTGAAGAGAAGCATTACTAGTACCACTATGTTAGTCATATATTAAACTATATACAGCATTGAAGATCTATGATGACAGGTATATAAACCAAATCACAGTCCCAAATAGTCTGAAATCCATTTGTAGTCTTCCTTTATAGGAATGAAAATTTCAGAGCTTGAAATATGACTGAATGACTTTATCAGTGTATTTTTCATCTTTATAAAGTAATTACAACTGAAACTCCTTGCTCACAAATGCACAGTGAAACATGATTCCCATTCCCAATATCACCACTATGCCTTGTTATAAATGCACCAGGACAAACTGCTAAAACATTCCCCCAAGGCTTTATAAAAGTTATAAAGGCTAGTTCTTTACAGGTATTCAAACTGCATTGAAATCCCTAATTTTTGAACATGTTTTTGTGTGTATATTTCAGTTTCCATGAAGAAAAACAGGTAAACAGAATAACCTGCAATTATGCTTTGTTTTTACAGTAACTCTGGCAGGAAAATGCAGATCATGGATGTGCTTGCCAGGTTTAGACAGTTCTACAGTTTTACATTTTACATATCTCTTCTCTGAAAACTGCTGAAATAATGTCCTTTAGTAACTAACTCACCAACTTCCAAATGTTACCACCTTCAACAACAGTAGGTTCTTGGGCACATTACCTTCTTTTACACAATAACGAAGCTAGTCTGAAGTGGAAGGAATACCCAAATGTGCACTAGGAAAAGGTATAAAATCATTCCACCAAACATCAGCCACACCAGTTTTAAAAAAATGACCAATCAGAATACAAGAGGCAGGCTTTTGACTGTGTGTTTGCATTTTGCATTTTTCATTTTTCATTTACTGCAGTAACAGACTGTTCTGTTGCACTTAAACGGCTTTTCACCAGTAACACTTGCAAAACCAAAAGTCATTTGCACAGGAAAATCAGCAGAGCAGCTGTCAGCAGAAGAGTGAATGTAACGGTGCTAGTATCATTGCCCAAGTAAAATGCTGACTTTGAAACTCCAGCAACCTGAAAAGGCTCCGTAAGCCCACCGCAACCTTTTATTGTAAGGTTTCATGTTAGGATTTCATCTCCAATTGACCACATATGTCAGAAAAGCATGGGAGTGTTGTTACCTCTAAGGAATGCAGCATACATCTCAGGCATACATAGAGGCAGTACCTGGTGTAAGAATCAGTTAAATCTTCAGAAAAGGGGTTTGAGCAGGAGTTAAGATGCAAGTGTCTTGCTGTCTCTTTTCACAGGGGACATTTTGCATCCTGACAACCAGCTTCTTACAATTCAGTGCCCACTGTTCTGGGCACCTGACAGAAACATCCCAGGCTTTGTACTGTAATGTTGTTTTCTGAAGCTGATATCGCAAGTGTTTACAGTTACAGGGCATAGCATTATGAGCTCTTCTCCAATGAAATAACTTTGGTTGTCTTGTTTTACACTGCTCGCCAGCAGAGCCTTGCTGACTTCTTTCAAAAAAGCGTGAAGCTGTGTCTGTGCTCATCGGGTCGTACTGGTTTGTCATCAGTCCTCCCTTAGTAAATTAGCAAAGTCATCCATGAAGTGAGTTGGGGAAACAGCATCATCCTGTGCTCTCCTGTGCAATGCAGCAGCACGCTACTAAAAATAGCTGCTGCCTTCTACTCCAGAGATGGAAGCTTCCTGAAAGTAAGATTTTTCTATAGTGAGGGTATATGCATGATACACAGCACACTGATATATCACCACTTGTCCCTATGTGAAGTGAATAGATTTGCAGTATTTCCCCAACCAAAAAGCTGTCCTAGCCACACAGCAAGTATGTTTCTAGTAAACATTCTTCGGCCTCCGCCCCCCCAAGCTTGAGCAGTAGCATTTTAGCTCATGTTTTTTTAATTTTATCTCCACAACTGCCAAAGCAGTTCCATGTTTCTGCTAATCTTTTTTGAAATAGAAGAGAGTGAAAAATGTTTCAGGAGACATTTTGGAACCTCTTCAGATTATTTTTTTAAAAAACATATTTTGTTTAAATAGAAGCAAACAACAAGTTTTTGATCTCAGCTTTCACTTATAAATCTGGATTATTCCACATTTAGACAGAAAAATGAAATCAATCTATTGCTGAACAGAACTGGCTCTGGGCAAGGATAGGCAAAGCATGAAGGTCCCTCACTCAGAAGAGGGCAGAAGCTGGAAGAATGTTCCCTGACAAAGGGAAGGGACGCACTGAAACAAGGGATGGAAGAAGGAATCACAAAAGGTTAAAATACACAGAACTATGAACCAGTCACAGATAAAAGAGGCTGGGAATCTGAAGGAATTTGTTTCTGAGCAGAGGAGCAAAGCTGTGGTACAGCTTCCTTAGAAGCTCTGACAATTTTGCATTAAACATCTGCTAAAATGGTATTTGATCACTGTGCAAAAAGTACATCTATGATGTGTTGCTCCCAGTAAGGCTGGACTGCATTTGGCAACGCAGTAAGCCCCATGCTCCTACCAGACCCAGGAAAAGAGTGCTGGCTCCTCCACCTCATTGCACAGTCACTCTCCCAGCAGCACAGAAATGCCACCAGGAACAAGTAGCTCCTTACATCACCCCTTCTGCCTGCCAAGGAAGCGTGAGAGCCCAGTGCTTTGCCTGTTCAAATTGAGGAAAAAGGTGTTTGAAGAGCTTTGCTCAGCAGAGACAGCATTCTGTGAACAGTGGCAGAGATCTAATTAACCACACAGACTTCATCTCAGCAAACTGTTTTAAAAGAAATTTTAAAAGTACATGAATGCTCCAAGCTAATCCATAAGGCAAAGAGCTGAATCACAGACTCTGACAAGGCAGTCCCTGGAAAGCAGATAGATATGTCATACACTCCGTTTCTCATTCCAGGAGCATCCCAAGTTCAATGTGTAGCAGTTCTATATACATATAAGCTGAAAGGAGAATGCCGGTTTCTAACACCCATGAGGAAAGTTCAAATCTGGAGTCTAATTAACTTCACAAATCTCCTTCACTCCTAGTATAGGAAAGCTGTAGTCAAGTCAGACAGTCTCCCTTTGTATTTCTGCCAGATATGTAGATTCCAGACAATGGCATTTCTCCTGAGCCCTTCCACAAAGCCCAAACTGCAGGCAGGAACAAGCAAGGACAGCAGTTCACCCAGGCTTGAGTGCTGTCCACTATCCTGGGTCACTTCAGAGCCAGATGGTGCTCTTGGGACAGCACTTTTCCAGAGGCAGAGCTGTCCTGTACCACAAAAGGACCTCTAGCATCACTTCACAACAAAGCAAGGCTGATGCCTAGAATATTCCCAGTCTGCCCCCAACTAGAAGTGCATGGGATCACAGGATTATTTCATTCCCTGTAGAGTAACTTGCCCCTAACCACAGTCTTATCCCAGTGATGCACAGAATCTCAAGGTGGGACTATCTGTACATGCACACTTCCTTCTCTGGTAGCACAGCGTCTCACATAGCTTGTACCCAGGGCTGGAGAAATATTGACAAGAGATCCTTACTGATGCATATCCTTCTGACCATCCATACCTGTAGGCACTTCTACCAGTTGGGTGGAGAAGTGATTGGGAGCAGCCCTGTGGAGAAAGTCTTGGGGTGATGGTTGATGAAAAACTCAACATTTGAGCTCAGAGCCCAGAAAGCCAATGGAATCCTGGGCTGCATCAAAAGGAACGAGGCCAGCAGGTGAAGGGAAGGGATTCTGCCCCTCTACTCCGCTCTGGTGAGACCCCGCCTGGAATACTGTTTACAGTTCTGGTGTCCCCAACATAAGAAGGACATGGAACTGTTGTAACAAATCCACAAATTTGATAAGAGGACTGAAGCACCTCCCCTATGAAGATGGGCTGAGAAAGTTGGAGCAGTTCAGCCTGGAGAAGAGAAGGTTGCATGGAAACCTCATAGCAACTTTTCAATATCTGAAGAGGGCCTACAAGGAAGCCAAAGAGGGTCTCTTTATCAGGAACTGTAGTGATAGACAAGGATTAATGGGCACAAATTGAAAGAGGGGAAACTTGGGTTAGATATTGGGAAGAAATTCTTTACTGTGAGGGTGGTGAGGCACTTCAACAGGTTGCCCAGGGAGGTTGTGGATGCCCCAATCCTGGCAGTGTTCAAGGCCAGGTTGGATAAGGCCTTGGGCAACCTGGTCTAGTGGGAGGTGTCCCTGCAGAGGGGGGTTGGGGCTAGATGATCTTTAAGGTCCCTTCCAACCCTTAACTTTCTATGATTCTATGAGTGCTCTCTATTCTGATAGGGCTTTGGTTTGCCCCTGTGCATGGGTTTGCATTTCCATGTTCCTTTATTCCCTTAGGAAAGTGTAGTTCAGCTTAGGTCAACAGCTTAGGAGGAGAAGCCTGGCAATTTCCACTGTATGGTATGGTAAAATGGTATGGGTCTGAAAAGGCCTGAGGAAAAGGCAAACTCAGCCCAAACTGATGCGAGACTTCTGAACTATTCCCAAACCATCCAATTCATCTGCATTAAATATTTTGGACGAACAAATGTCACTACGAGTTATTTCATATCTACTTGGTATGCAAGTCTTCAAAGACACTTTAGTGGCAGAAATACAAGTTCTCAGAAGACCAAAACATCGATCAATTCAAATAGGATCCCACTGAGACCAAGAGATACACTCAAAACATTCATAAGCAGTTTCAGCAAGACAGAAAAGGCTGGTATGTTTTGGCTGAGAACAAAAGCACCTAAGGTAGACATGAGAAGCTTTCATAGAGAGCAACTTAAGTAAGGAGCAGGAAGTTTTTGCTGTTGCTTGGGAAGGGGAAAAAAGAACAAAGAGGGATACAGACAAAAGACATACTTCAGATAAGCACCATCCTTCAGCTTCATGAAGTTTTTCTCGTTGGATAGAAAAGAAAAAGCTCTTATATCTCCTAGGCAAGCTATGTTCTGCACAGAATTGGATGTAGAGGTGGGACACAATGGAGAGGTTCTGAACACCGTGAAGATCTGTCCTTCAAAAAACTCTCCTACAATCAAATACCTATGCCCCCCCACCTACACACACACAATTAGTACTTCAACTAAAATTATGAAAAGCCAGCCTGAATCCTTGTTCAAGAGAGCACCATGCAAAAGCTGCTTTGAACATTACAGTAAGAGAACATACTGGCACACCCTGCTCTCAACTAAGTAGCACAGTACTTGACTCTACTAGTAATTGGCAGAATTGACTTGTTCTTACTGGAGAAGAAGGAAGACACCAAGTTTTAACAGAAATTCCCATTTCCTATTTGTCAGACATTCCTTAAACTATGCCATGCTCATGAGAAACCTGCAACCCCAAAGAGAGAGTATAAGCACCCCTACTCCTAAAACTAATTCAAGCAGGGTTTCAGTGCTATTTACTTGAATAGCATTCAGTCAGTCAAGGAAACTGAAACAATAACATATGTGAAACAGCTTGAATCTTGAGGATATGATCTATACAGAATTAGTTAACAAAATTTTTTTCTTTAAACCCACACACTCACCATAACATTCATTTAGTAAATCTGAATAAGAAATGCATTCAATAGCAACACAATCTGCGTGTGAACATTCTGTGAACAGAAAGACTGAATTCCATGAATCAGTAATTTGGTTCAATTGTCTTGGTTCTGTTTACTATCTACACTATGTAGGATGAGTCTTAAGTTATTAATATTGGACATCTTCTGTTTTAAATCTCTGTATAAGGCTCTGAGTGAACAAGGCCTGTGTTTACTTTGACTTCAAAGGTAATTAAGCATCTGCAGAAGTGTTTTCCAGACTGAGCTAGACTTTATTAGCTCTGCTGTCATAAGTTCAGAAAAAAATAAATCTCTACATCACTTAAATTTGAGGCAAGAGGCCCTTCATTCAGTATTTTTCATATTTTGCAAAACAATACTATTTACATAATGTTGGTATCCTATATAGTACTGTAGTTAACATTAGCATAATAATGATGACATATGTGCTATTACCATTACAATGTTGGCATGTTAATTTTTAGTATTGACAGAGCTGCCTGAAATATCTACTGTTTACAACATTTGTTCTAGCTAAAGAGATTTGGTAGAATTTGCTAATCAGCTGCAACCTCTTCCCACCCATAAAACTGATGCAAAGAGGGGAAAAAAACAGCTAGTGGGATCCAAAGACATAAACACTTTTACTTATAACTCCGCGAAGAGAAATCCCTCTCTCTCTCCATATGGTTTTCTCTTGGCTCTTAATCATCTTTGCATTGGCTTCCAGCTGGCTGTCTCACTATCATCTAGCAGTATCACTAGCAAGACCAACTTGTTATGCCAAAGTCAGCCTCAGAAAGATGAGAGCTGCAAAGTAGCATGACTGGATGCAGCAATCTTTACTAGGGGCAAATCTGCCATAAAGGATGCCTAGCAGGGTCACTTCTCTTGCCTCAGCAGCAGGTCCATGTTTGCACTTTTTAGTAGTGGGAGTGAAGAACGACTACTACAATTGAAGCTACAGGGAATTTCTGCAGGCAGAAGTGTAATTACCTGAGTGGGAATTCTGGCAGAAAACCCAAACCTCTTTCTCTCCTTAAATAGAAACAAATACATTGCAGTCACCATGGAGAGATTACGTACAGCATTTGGATCACATACAGCACTGAAATACAACACACATAGAGAAGAGCCAGCCATGGAGCTGGTTCAGCAAAGCACAACCAACAGCCAGTCCACTGCCTACAGCCAGCACTTTAGCCATCATCCGCTTCCCAGTTTTACAAATAGTAAGCCGTATGTCAAAACTCAGGCTCCGTATTGAAGGCCAGCTCAGGAAGCTGTTTAGTCCATCTGGGGCCTGACATGAAAGAAACAGAGATGGAAGTACTGACAAATCCATCTACTACCATCCAGGTAAGATTTTGAGTTGGGAATTGAAGAAAACTGCAGGGAAAGAAACATCATATAGTGCGCCTGTGTGTGAAATCTCACTTGGATTTAGCTAAGCAGCCAGTCATTGAAGTGCAGCAGTTCTTGTACAAACTGTAGAGGCTTTGACTTCAATTGCAAAAATTCTCAGTTTCAGTCTATGTCCAACCTCTTTGGTTTTCAGTCACCTTATGCCTCCAAGCTCACCTCCTCATCTCTCCTCCTATCCTTTCCTTCTTCCTATTCCACAACCCAGCTCATTTTTTTTGCCTTCTGCCCACACCAGCCTCTAGACTCAATCCCAGCTGCAGCCCCCATTTCCTAGGGTGCATTTTCCCCCTCTACTCCATCACCCATGTCTCTAGTGGACACATTCCTCCTTGGGGCTGCAGCGAGTCATCAGAGCACAGGCACCCTTTTCCCTCTTCAGGCACAGTATGGGCTGCAGTTTTTCAGTCCCTTTGGCCTCACACTCTCCCCCAGATGGCTACTTGTGCTCACTAGTAGTCAGGGCACTTCCTCTTTAGCCACCTGACTATTCAGTCCTAGTTTCAAAGAGAAATATGGCTGCTCAGAGTCCCTGAAAAATCCAACCTGTTGCTTTCTATCGTTTGAAGTCAGCAGGACTGTTGTCAGACTAAAAAACGCCAGAAATTTGCCTCTCCCCTCCAAATCAGCCAAGCTTTGCCTTGTTAATAACTTCAGCCAGCCTCCAAGACTAGGAGAGTGCTTTTTATCTATATACATGTCAAGCTAGTGATACTACATGGGAATCTTTCACTTAGCAGGACCAGCAAAGCCTTGCTGTGTATCAGGAATGCCATTCCATGGATAGTAATTTTCTTGCCTCTCTGCAGTAGCACATTAATTTAGGTGCATAAATCAAAGACAGCTGATAAGGTTGCTGACACCAAGATGTACTGCCTCTCATTCAGTTTTCCTTGCAAGCCACCAAATAGCTTCAGATTTGATAGTATTGAAAAAAGCAACTCTCCTCATTTTAAAATATACATACATTTCAATTTCCTCCACATAACACCAGCAATTATAGAAACAGCTGTTTCTGATTGGGTACTGATTATTCCCCAGCATGCACATCCCTGTGACTGGCTTTTGTTTTCATTCTCACAAGACAAGGCATATAGAGACCTGCACTTTTTTCCCCACATCCTGGTGCCTTGACTGTACTGAAACTTGCTTATTTTTAATTTTACATTTTAATGGAAAGCTGCTAAAATGAAAGATTTTTCTGTCATCAGTCATCAGCAGCATGAGAGCAGTCTGCTCTTGAAAGCCTGTAGCCCAATTGTTCCAAACCATACTATTCACCATGTCAATTTGATCATGTGTGTCGGATATGAAAAGATCAGGCTCTAAGTGTACAAATCCTGTTGAGATCTGAGAAAGTTCTTTTCCATAAATATGAATGAGGGTGCAAAATTCATGCCACTTGATATATGCCACGTACTCTTATTTCTTCAAACTATCACTTGTCTTGACTTTTATGTGCCAGTAATCAATTTGTAAAGCATAAATCATAAAGCTTACCTAGTTTTTGATTATGCTACAACCTATGATTTTACATTTAATCGATTTTCTTACTTTTATAACTGACATTGTTTCCGTTTTATCACCTTATCTGTGTTTGAAGGAGCAAATAAAAATCACCTTTTTGAAAAGGATTAAAATTTCACCTATTATGTACTTAAAAACTAGTTTAAGAACTGCACCATCACAGCAGGCATTTAACCAGAAATGCAAACAAGAAGCTGAGCCTGTACATCATCTTCTGCCATACATCAAGCAGCAATCACATTTCAGCATTATCACATGCAACCTGCAAACATCTGCTAAAGAGAGAAAAAGCAGAACAGCAACAGCAACAAAACACCCACACACCAAAAGGTTATTTGACTTGCATTCTGCATGAATTCAAGCTGGACACAAGAATCAGGTCCCCTTCCAAGAACAAAATTTCTTGGAAGACATTTTTTTCTCAAGAGATGCACATTTCAGAGTTCCTTGCACAGGCAGGTACAGCCACATGCATGTGCTCCGAGCTGGGTAGAGACACAAGCTGGAGAGAACCTGGAAACCCTGCAGAACCTTAGGGCAGTGCTTTGCACAGTCAAGTAAGGCACACTGGGGCAGGGAAGATCACTTTAGGCTCACTGCCATGCAAATGAGTTTATTCAGCTTTCCAACCCGACCAGCTGAGGGTTTGGACTGAAGACAAGGGGAACACATAAGGCTGCCTGCAGCCAGCCGTCCAGAGTGATCTCTGAGGCTGGAGTCACACTGTCTCAGTACTGGGGTTCATTTGATCCTGAAAGTCCACTGGCTTTACTACTTAAAAGAGGCATTAGTCATGTAAATATCTCCATTTCTGATATACAGAAAAAAAAATCACAAGTTTTTAAATAAAGTTTTCCACTACGAAACAGAGTAAGGTCACAAGCTGACATTCATTTGTTACCAGGGTCTCAGGAAGTTAAAAAAAAAAAAATTAAAAAAAAAAAATCCTCATAGTTATTAGCAATTATTTGAGGGTTTTGAATCCTTATTTCATACAAAGAGTCTGTTTCATGTAAATATTTGTGGAAAAATATGTCTATTTCTTATAACAGATGATGATCTCAGCGCAAGTGACCCAAGATATGATCTTCAGCTGACAGCACTGACTTAACATTTCTGTACTATCTTTTATAACAACCTCTTGGAAGTATAAACCATGGGTGCTTTTTTCTTTTTTTAAATCTGCCACAGACATCTAGTTCTAAGGATGTGAACAGACTCAAACAGTAATCAAAAAATTGTACAATGATCTCAAAGGATGCTTAAAACATTTTCCCTAGTTACAGCCTGTCCCTGTCTCCTGATGACATTTTCTCCCATTTAAAAACTTGCCTTGCTGCTTGGAATTCCAGATTTGGAACTGATCTTTTCCAATGGCTAATGGTTTTGAAGAGTACTTAACAAATGCAACCAGAGGCTGAAATATGTGTGTATTTTACATGACAGTATCTTGTTCATTTAATAGCTTGAGTTCCCACAGGAGGTTCACTAACACCCTGAATGACCTGAACAGATTTGCTGCTCCCAGACCAACATCCCAGCTGTGCAGAAGAAACATGTTCCCTCTCAGCTTCTGAGCAGGGTGCCTGGACAAGGACAATGAGGTCTGTATGCCAGGACATAACAAGAAAGCCTTCTGTGGTGTTATTTATTGTAGTAACAGGCCCTGGCAACAGGTAGGCTCCATGGTGATAATAAATAACCAAACTCTCAAGGAAGATACTAGGGCATTCCTACTCCCTGGACTTGCAGCAAGGAGAAGCAGATGGTCACAGTTTCACCACGAGCTGCAATGTTTCTAACCAGGTCACAGTCACAGAGCTGTCTTCTGAGGAGCCACAGAAAAACCAGGAAGTCAAAAGCCAGGTAGTGACTTCTTTTCCACAGACTCTGTATAAAGTATGTTAGGAGACGTCTTAGCACGCAAGTGTGCAAGGACATATGCATACAGAGCGATGGTTTTGCTGATGTTAGTGGTAGCTCTGACTCTCTCAGGGAGCTCTTTAAGAGAAGGGCCATCACTCACTCAGCTTAATACAATCCTTATGCTACAGTGGAAGCAGACTCACCATTTGCCCACGAGCACGATCTGATTTTACAGCACCTGAAAAGTTGCTTTTCACAGTCTGTCCTGCTTGTCTCATTAAAGATACAATTATAGGCACTTATGTCCCACACGAGCGATGAATTACAACACTGCAGCAAGGTGGATTTTGCCTCAAAAAGTTATTTTAAGGCAGGGAGCTTGTATACATGCAAATACTATATATGCAAGATATATATAGATATAGATATATATATAGCCACTTTGTGAAGCTTAGAAAGTTGAGTTGGCTCAAGTCCAAACATACAGAGAAGACAAGAATACATCTAGGCTCTAATCCTGCATTATTTGGAGGTTCAAAGCTGTTGTTTAGAAGGGGCAAATGTTAACACCTTTTGAAGTGCTAATTTAAAACTGAGATTTAAATTTCTAACTAATGTTCCGCATACAGAAGGCACTTAAAGTACTGAAACAATACTCCAATAGAGTCAGTTAGATTATGGACACATTTAGGCTTAAGGTTATTGATTCCTTTTGAAAATAGTCCAAGAGACCTTCACTCACCATCAACATCCACCTGTGACAGAACATGGATAAGTATATCAGGAATGCCTCTGTTTTCCACTGCACTCTGAACCTGCCAATTCTATGGGACTACTCTAGATAGCCCTTTAAATGTTTAGAAGCCTGAGGAGCTTTTCCCATTTGTTTCTTCATTTTTGTGTAGACTAAAAATGACAGCACTGATGGAACAGAGACAGTTCTCTCACAGGCTGGGGCAGCTTAGCCAACAGGCGCTTCAAAGGATCGTGCCAAACCTGAAGATGAGATTAGTGAGGAAAACTTCCCCAAGGAACCACCAGAAAGATTTACATTTTTTCAGATAAACAGAGATTCCCAAAGCACAGGTAAACAGTAACTGAAGTTCATACCAGCCCCACAGAGACCTAGGAGGAAATAATCTTGAAGGTCTATTGCTAAAGCCAACTTCTGTACCCAAAAACATTCATGCTGTGACACCACACAGATTGAGCTCTTAGCACTGGTTTAAAACCATGCAATAGTAGCAGAGAGTAGCTGATGATTATGTTCTGCAGCATGACTCAACCCTCACTACCAGAACAGACAGCAGGGTAGATACTTTTCTTGGCAGATGCCTGGAACAGACCAAGAGAACAAATTCAGCCTTGTCCCCAGGGGTAACCCTCTCTAACTGTCAGTCTGGTGTTACAATGAGCTCGTTTTTACAAAAGAATGGTCAATACAAATGCCCCAACTATCAGCAGGTAAAGACAGTAAGTAGATACCCTGTTATTTCTTAAAGTTTGCAACTAAAAGTTGCAGGGCCAGTTATGATGTGGAAAAAACTATAAAAATTCCAGAAATCATCATGACAATAAGCAAAGGTGTGCTAAAACTTTTTTTTCTTTTAAGTGCAAGTGAACTCTTAAACCCAAACTTTTCTATAATCTTAGGGTGCCATTGCAATAAGAGTTACTAATGGAAAATCAGCACTATTTTTTGGTGCATTTAACCACCCTAATTTTGCAGTTTAACTCTTCTATTTTTCAAGTGCTATGAAGCTTACATTTCACAAACACGCTAAATGGAGAATCTACAGTTGTTGTTTACTCTTTATAATAAACAAGTTGTAATAAAATATTTCGGATTGAACACAAAAGGAATAATTAGTGGTGTTTGCTATTCATTAAAGAGGACTTAACTCCCAATGCGACAGAAGGATTTGATGAAAGGATTTCATTTCATATTGAACGAAATTATTTGCTTGCTCTGAAATGGTTTCATCTAATTTTAAGCTCCTCTTCCTCCCACTTGCTAAAAGATAACTTCACAGGAAATTTCTAAACAGAAAGTTTTTGAAATCATGCTTCAATCTTCTTTTCCAGACCAAAAAAAACCCCAACCCATACCATACCAAGATACTTCAACTACATTTTTCTCCTGAATGGATTAGTAGAACCAATACAAATTGATATCACTTGTCAGTGTTGCCCACTCATCCTGCTTTTATTTTTTTGCCAAGATGTGTTTTGCTGTATACTGGCTTCTGACATTTACATGTTCTGACTGACAGCTGAACGCCAGTGCTTTTTGGTTCGGTTATTTTAGGAGAGGTACGGAGTCAGCTTCTACAAGGTGGTAGATGTTCTGTATTTTTGTTTTACAACTGAAAAATAAGACGATGTTGTCATAATCACTCCGCTTATAAAGACTGGAAGATGTCAAATAACTGCAATTTTGATTTGGTCCAAGCATTTTTCATACAAAAGCTCTCACTTCTGCCAATAGAGGTTGAGCAGATGGTAGAACTGTCAGCTGAGGGCTGAAAAACCTGATGGCTCTTGGCAATAAAGTTGCTCGTTGTTTATTCATGTCTAATATGTGGAAACTAAACAGCCACTAAGAAGGGTTATCAAAATAATTTGGGTTTTAGTTCTAATTGCTGATTATAAACATATAATTGTTGGAATGCTTATGATCCGACACAAACGTATCAACGCTGTTACAACAAAAATCATAGACCACAAAAGCACATGAAAGTTTGGGTTTGTTTAACAGAAGAACATGGTGATCTTTACAATACGGTTCATTAGTAGGCTTGTGCTATCCCATCCCAGCCTGGATTTCTTCAACCAGATCACAGAACCCTTAAGAACTCAAATTATGAAGAGTTCCCTATGGACCTTCTTTTGGAACTTGCTCAAAAATGGGCTTCAAACATCTTCAGCGTATGCTTCCATGCTTTCCTGAATGTTCCCTCTGCGCATAACCGACTACAGTGAGAAACTGGACTAGGTGCCTGCACCATTTTCCAAGCAACTAAAAAGCTTACTGCAAAGTTTAAGCAGGGAATAGAGCCTCCAGCAGGGCTTTTCCACTGGACAGTCTCAGCATGCAACCTCTTAAATAAAAGCTCTGGCATTGGAAATACACCATGAAGCTTTGTTTGAATGCCAAGTGCTCTACAAGTGTAAAGTTTTAACATTTTCATCTTTTGAAGGCACACTGTTCACCAGCAAGTTCATCAGTAAATCACCCGTAGAGGAAACAGAGAGGCAAAAATCATCAAACCTTCTTGAACAGCTGAAGATACAAGGAATAATTAAGAGCCAAAGTACCACTGCCAGAATTGGAGAAGCATATGAGAACAATGTAAGTGTTATTATATGAAACAGGACCCTGCTACAGCTCTGACCATGCTGTGAGCACCTTGAGATTCAGTTTCTACGCACACGAAGCAAATTGTTAAACAACGGAGAACTGCATTGTAGGGGTGTTAATACAACAGACGCTGGCAGTAGTTTCCAGTTGTTTACAGCTTCTGGGCTTGTTTCAAATGGCAGCAAAGGAGATAACAGTACTAAGAACTTGCTCTTTGAAAAACTCACCAGCAGTTACATACCACAAACTTGGTTCTCAGGTCCATGAAACTAGAAGAAATACTGCTGTCAGGGCTTATAATTACACTTAAATTAAGATGTCAGAAGTCACACTTCTGAGAAATCTACAATTCATATTTGATCTCAGACTAAAGAACTGCTAAAAAATTGATTTAAAAAAAATTATAAACCTGATATTTGACTAAGAAGCTAGTGTCCATTTTCTTTTCATTTTGAATAATAACCCGAGATTTATTTTGGCTTCTGAACTCAATTTTATTCTTTTTCGTTAAGAATCAGATGCTTCTTCCAGATAGGGTTTCGAGTACAGATTGCAGGAGGGAGAAGGTTTGCAGGACATCTGTAGGAAGTTTAACATATTTATGAATATGTGTTGTCCAAAGCACGATCCCACCACTGCCTGAACACAGGAACAATTCAAACTCAAACCAAAGATGATTCTGAATAGCTTTTTCATCTGAGGCAAGTCACTCACACATCTCTAACCTCAGCCTCACATTATTGAAAAATCAAACAGAAACTTTCATATTTTGTGATAAGAAGGACTAAAGCAAGTGCCACCTTACAGTATGGTCACTGGTGCTGCCTAACACATTTCCTGTTGTCAGCACTTTAGAAAATGGGGATGGAGGGTCTCCAGCTTCCCTATAGCTTTTACTTACTTCCTTCAGACAGAATTTTGAGCATCCAAGAGGATTATTCCCTCTGTGGATAAATTTAGGTAACATACTGCAGGCAGGTTTTTGTATTTTTCCCCTTCATAAGATAGGGAAAAAAAAAGAGCAGACACTTGCCTATTGTATTAAAAAGCTGTCTGGTATTAAATTACACAGATTCTTTTATTGACAGAAACTCAGTCTGTGCTGTTTCTCCTTAGAGAATTTCTATCCTCTGAACAGGAGAAAGGCACTTTTTTTTGGTTTTAAAATCAGTACAGCTTTTAAAAATGAACTTCATACTTTTTGCTAACAAAGCCACCTTTTCCAAGTGATCTTTTACATTTGAGCTGGGCCCACTGCTGGGTAGCCTACAAGTGAAAACATAAATCTGTCACTAGCTGTTAACTATTAGCTCTCCCTTAGCAGCAATAGAAAACTCAGCCTGTGCTACCTCCCATAAGTACAACTTATTCCATTAAAGCTCAAATCCAGCAGATTATCTATGAATAAATGGACTAAATGCTCTGAACACAGATGCAGTAGAAAAGACATATTGCGAGTTACAATGTGCAGCTCTGGATTTTGTGCATTAACACACAGGTAAATTCACATCTGAAATATTGCAATTGACCATGAATAAGTATGACTATCTTTATGCCAAGTTTCAATCCAGCACTAGTTTCAATGAAGAAATGAACTCATAGCCCTTATAACACCATAAAAAACAAGTACAACCAGGTTTTAGATTATTTTTACAGTCATACTGGAGATAAAGATAACCTTGCTAGAGTTTCATGTCCATAATTCTGCTCCCTGTATCTGCATCCCTTAAGCCTTGACAGCATTACCTGTGAAACAGCTGTGCTAGAAGTCTTCAGTCTTTTGACCATCTCTTACTTTACTGGGAACAAAGGAACTCTAAGCAGTACAGGTTAGGATGCCTTGTTACACTTGTTTCTAAGCAAGTGTAACATTTTTGAGAGCAACACTGTGAGGGTCTAGCATAACAAAGCCAAGGAAGAGACACACACACACCATGGGATAAACCAGCCTCTACAATTTTAATAGTGGCTCTAATAAAAATGCTAGCAGAGACAGAGCTTTCATCTAAGACACAGGTATCTAGGCTTCTCTGCATTATTACATTTCAGCACTTGCTCCTCACAGGACTACCTAAAACTAAACCATATGACTAAGTGTCATTCAGATGCTTCTTGAACTCTGACAGGCTTAATGCCGTGCCCACTTCCCTGGGGTGCCTGTTCCAGTGCCTGACCACCCCCTCAATGAGGAACCCTTTCCTAATATCCAAAGAATCATAGCTGATGGCAAATGTGAAAATGTTTCATTCTCACCCCTGAAGAGTTAGATTAAGCTCTTAAACATTCCTTCTCCCAAGAAGTGGCAGGACTGGAATTATAGGCAGAACTGAACACTTTAGTTCATTAGTGCACCAACAGCTGTAGGATGTCATCTATCGGGTACCTTTTTTTCCAAGTCTACCTTTAAAGGCACTCCTGTTTGTGTGAGCCAGAGGGTAAGCAAAAGGACCAAAAGCTGTCTTTTCAAATGGAACGGTCTCTGGGAATTTTATCTCCTTATCATGACTTATCATTTACAAGGAACATGGATAGGTTATTTTAGTGTTTCCACTGCTGTTAGCTTTCACTGTGGGTTCACTGATGCTATGAGGACTATTGATCTCCAAAAACTGTTTAGCTCAAAGATAAGTTCTTTTCTTAGCTTATGTAGACCCAGAACAATCTGGAAAGCAACCTGCTTGCTGAATACTCTGCTTTGTTTGGACATTTTGGGAAGAATTTTCCATCCCTCTCTTCCCAAGCAGTCCACAGTTTATCTTGGGTAAGGAATAACATGGCCAGTATGCAATACCTTCTCGCTTTGGGCTTTCACTACAACGGCCTTTCTCATTAAACAGAAGTTTGAGGTTTTTTCTTTTGAAAAAAAAAAACAAACAACCTTTTGATTCATTTTTATGATGATTGAAGATTGCTTTGTTCAGATTTTTTGTGTCATCTGCATTCAGGATGTCTCCGTTGTATATCAGTTTTCTTCCTACTGATTCATGCTCCACCTTCATCTCACTACATGAGTCATCTTCTATACTATTTGCAGCACTTAACACTTCTAGCATAGAGGCCTGACTTCCAGAGTTATTTATGGCAATAAAAGTCTGAGGAGCAGATAACTGAGGAAACTTGTAACAGGATAGTGATTATTTCAACTCTAGGTCCTCGGTGAGGGTTTAACACTGCTAAACCGCACACAGAAAATGGTGGAATTCAGCCTCCTGGCTAATCACATAATCACTGCATCTTTCCAGGACTGAGTGCTACCCTCAGCAGCAGAGCTCTAGGATTGGGCAGCTCATTTGAATGCAGCAGAGGCCAGCAGTATTATGATTACCAAGCTCTAACAAAATCATTCTTAAATCTCTTCAGCAGTAAAAAAGTAACTTCCCTAAATCCTTAGGACCTCATTACCAAATCCCCACATCTGCTGGGTGTACAGCAACATTGCAAGTTTCGCAGACACATCATTCAGCAGCAAAGGGGAATTCTCACTGCAGACAACACTCCCTCGTGAGTGAGCAATAAGGTTATTAGCACATCATTATTTCTAGGCTTTCAGGGGTATAGGAGTCCATGGGCTCCATGCATGAAAAAAAAAAAGCAGAAGGCAAGCAGCAAAGTGTCACCCCAACAACAAAATATACTCTGCCGAAAGCTTTTAATGTCTCTCCAGGGAGATGCCCTGGAAAAGACACTGAGGAAACCCCCAGCTAGGCTGGAAACAAGGAGGCAGGTGATTTTACAGTGAAGGACACGAAGACTTCTGTTGCAGCAAAGAAACAGGTCATCTAATTCTGCTGTGTATTTTTTCCAGTGTTTGCTTTATCACTTGAAACCCTCTATTTTTTTATAAATCAAGGTAACACAGACAGTTTATGTACAACCTGCTACCAAAACCTGATTAACTGCAGTACAGTGGGTCCTATATCCATCTCATAGATGTTGCAAGTCCAGGTTTATTTTTGCTGAAAGCCTGGAAGATTACTCTAAAAATATTCACAAGAGAGGAAACTTCTGGACCAGTCTTTTTTAGTTCCTATAGCAAAAGATGCATCTTCCACAGACACTAGAATAAATTAACTAAATTCTGTGCTAACTGGAATAACCTTCTGATCACATTTGGGTAGAAAGAAAGAACTGCTGCATGTTCTTGACACATATCTACTTCATCCCTCATTAGAGAGCATTGCTGGTTTTGTTCTAGGTTAAGGAAAAAGAACTGAACAAAATGCCACAACACATTAGATAATTTTTTTCCCCCAGCAACTGCTCACCAAACCACAAGGAAACAGACTGAAAAGGACTGTCCAAGTTTTGAAAGTCAAGGAGGTACAAGCACCCTCAGTCCTCACCTTCAGATGGTGAGCCAGGGCTACTGCTGAAGGAAGTAAGTGCAGTAGAAGCCACAAACAATTATACTGAGGACTCTGTCATTGAGTCTGGTAACTTAAAGCTGTGTCAATGAATCAATATGGATCTAAGCTCTCTTGCAAAAATGAACAACCCCTCTGTACCCCACAACTGTCTTTTTTGACAGCATAAGTAAGTGGTCTGTCATGGGCCACAGCTGAGTCTTGGTGCTACTTATCTCATCTGGGAAAATGGCATCTAATCTTAATTGTTACACACTAATTGGAAGTAAAAAATGAAAAGAACCAGGAAGAGGAAAATTAGTAACAAGCCAGTCACTATGTTCAAGCACACACATATTACCATGATTCTATCAAATTTAATTTATTGTATTATTAAATCTAGCTGACTTCTTTAATGGCTCCAGGAAAAGATTCCCTTTCCCTAGGGAGCAGAAGGTTGGAAAGACCTTGTATACACACAGGAAGACACAAAAGCAGGAGCACGAAGGGAAAAAGCTGTGACCAGCAGGGATTTGGGGCAGTAGAAGAGCACGGTGGGACCCTAAGAATTTTAACTTATTGCACAGAGAGACTGGCAAAGAGGTGATACCTTCAGACAGTAAGGTGACAACAGGCCCCAAGAACATCTCTTTGACAAGCATTGAGCATACGAGGGAAAGACAGAACAAGTACCAAAATTACAGTGGAGAAAACAATGGAGATATACAAAGTGCGTGTCAGTTGGAAGGAGATGACTGTTTCTATTATAGAGTTATCTGTTTGGTCAGTAAGTTTCTTGATTTTGGAGTCCTCCAAGCCCTACCTCCATTGGGCACAAAACATTTACTACAGCCAGCTCTTCCAAAAAACAAGTAAAGCACTTGTGCCATTCACAGTCTCCCTGCTATCAGCCCTGCCACCGCCTTCTGATCCAGCTCTAAACACTTTCATCCCCCCTTCCATTTGAGTCACTGGCTCTGCTCACCTCCCTCTCTCATCAATCCCACACCGTGCTCACCTCTGCTCCTACCCAGGCATTTTACTTTCTTACCTTCAGCCACAGATGACACATTCTTCCTTTCCACTTTCCAAGCCAAGGAATTTCAGCTGCAGCACAGGACTGCTCTTCTCTCAAATCATAGACCAGGCACTGCAGAATAGATGAAAAGGTAGCCCCTGTTTTTACAGTCTCATGGCAGTTCTACTATCACTCTTAGGAATAAAAAAAGCTTTCCTGCTGTCTCTTCTCTTGACAGACTTGCACTAAATCACTAAGGGGAGGAGTAAGAGCTCGTCATTTCCTGAGCAGCTGGGATCCCACCTGAGAAGCTGAGAAAGGCAGCCCATCAGAAAGAGCCTATTTTTTTCAGGCCTACCTCCAGGCCTGCAGCAATTGGCAGGTTTTGTGAAAAAATTCTATTAGCAATAGAGAAGAAAACGTAAAAATCACCCTGTTGTTGCTGGGAAAGAACAATGGAGAAATAGGGAAAAGAGAAAAAAAATCTTAGGAAATAGAGAAACTTTACTCGGTTCAAAATTATCCAACAAACTGACAAATAGGAGAAGTAGAAGATCTGCAGGTACATTCTCACCACACAGCTAACCCAAGCTATTCCCTGAATTTTGTTTCTTAGGTACTTACAGATAAGGCTACCTGGCCAGGTGTGGAATAAAAACTGGTGTATGTATGCATCTATACAGACTGTTCCACCAAGTTAGCGTAATTTGCCTCCCCTTGCAGTGAAGTTACTCAAGTGCTAATAGTCTCCCAGCACCTTCCCATAGTTTCAGAAGGACAAACGATGGTCTGTCTGCAGTCAGTGTCATTTCTTCCACTGTTTTTTTGGGTGAGAATCTCAGCTCCCTGCAGCTCAAAGCCCAGTAAACCCTGTGATACAGAGAGAGATGCCCAGCATCAGGAAAGGTGCCTTTCTGTAACAGGACCATTCATGCGGTTCTGCCTGGCTCATCTGTGTGTCACGTGTGATTGTTAGTCTCTGAAATCAACTAGGCAGCAAAGATACTCTGAAAAAAGCAACAAGAAACAAAAGCTCCTCTGCAAGTGTAAGACTAATAGTAGTCTACCTCAGAAAAACTTCCGGGAACCAAAGATTTGAGATGAAGCTGTGGCACAGTGTAGTTCAACTGATAGGCTAAGTCACTAAGAAGACAAGCTTCCTAGCTTGTCAGCTTTACTTGGGGAGAGCATAGACTTATTTCAGAAGTGAAACACACAGTTCTTCCTCCTGTGCACCTCCAAGAGCTTAAGCCCAGAGCAGGTAGTAACTTTTGGCAGGGTGGGTATGAAAGGTAGGTAGCCTGGTGTATGCTTCATTGTTTTGTTGCCTGCCTGACACCATTAGACCAGTGGGAGGAACATTCTGAGTCTTTCTAGGATGTTTGTTGGAAGAGGCTGAAACTGTGTACAAGCAGCAGAAGGCAATCTCAGAAAAAAAAGCATGGATTTCTCATTATACAATATTCATAACAACTTTAATTATTGCCTCTGTTTGGAGGATCTGCTGAAACCCACTATTTTGTACTTTTTGGCACAGTAAGTTTTTGAGCCTTTTCCTACAATAGAAGATATAAACTCTTGGCTGGGCACACAGCTTAAATATTTTCTGAATTTGGAAATCATTTAAAAATAAAGACCAAATCTCTCTGTTGAGTAAACTAATTTTTGTGTTATTAATAAGAAAAGCAGTTAAAGCCTGCCTTACTGAATTGTGTATTTAACTGAACACTGATCTAACTCCCACTGAAAACCAACCACATCTTTCCATTACCTTCAGTGGACGTTGTACTTGTCTCTTGATGCTTAAGAGAATAGCTAAGCAGGGAGAACAAAGCTACATTTCTGAGCAAAGAAACAGCTTGCTGTTTCAACTGAGTTCAAAGGAACAGCACATTGTGTATATTCCTGGGTATAAAATTACACTGAGATATAGCTGACAACTGCAGGGCTCCTAGCCATGGCTAACTGCTTGCACAAAAAAAGCAGGACAGCAAATAGGTGCCAGGTGCCTGCTTTTAAAATTCCTTCAGGTATTAAATTTTCTACTGTTTGACTGATAGGTCTCTTACCAAAGACCTTAGGGCACAGTTCAACAGCACCCATGACTAAGCACCATGGACTTATGTCACACCATATTTGCACTAATCCCTGTCATTTGACGGGTCAAAAAGCCAACAGGTAGGCAGTAGGAGCCCACAGCACCATAGCAACTGAGCAAGAAAGCACTAATGTCCCTGTCAGTGCTGATGGCTCACTGCTAGTCATGAATGGAGAGAGACACACAAGTCTAGGCAAGGGTGACTTGAGCAAAGATGCCTTTTCTCCCATGCTAGGATTGAGATATGGGGAGGCAGAAGCATCTCAGTAGGTCAGACCAGCCAGGACTTGCCCTCCTCAGACACAACCTGTTTCCATAGGAGTGGTTTGCCTGAATTTGCTCCCTTGAGCTTCGCCGGAGGGCAGCCCCTTTCTGAAACTGAACTCAAACTGAAAGAGCTACAGACATTTGAGTGTGACAAGTATCAGCATCACCAGTGCTCAGCTTACATGCAGACCAGAGGATTCCTGCCCTTGCTGTTTGAAGATGACTTTTCAGTCTCTGCTCTAAACCACAGATGCCTTGTGAGAGTCATCCAACCCTTATCTCAGGTACTGTGTGTGGGGAGGCCTTTTGGAGCCTCCTGCTCACATGATGAAGAAATGGTCGGTGCATGATGATGTAACACGTAGTCAAGCTCCTCTGAGCAGAGGGTTCGGTGCAACTTGCCTGCTGCTCCTGCACAGGGATTTTCTCTGGAATACCAGTACAAGGTGCCCCAGCAGAGGTCACCCTGCCCCACGGAACTCCCTCCTGGCCCCGGACGTGCTCTCCACCCCGGCACTGCCAGTGGGGAGGTGTTTGTTCTTGCTTTTATTTTTTTTCCTATGAGTTTTTGAACTGGAAGGGGAGAATATACCGTGTGCACAGTATTTATACCACCGTGACTTTCAGTCACAGTTTCCTAAGATACTCAGCTAAAAGAAAGATGTGAATAACTATTCGTTCATGCTGTCACTAGGAAGAAAAAAGAGGGGGAAAAAATAGAGTTCTGAGAATACAGAAAGACAAGTTCAAGGGAAGTAAAATTATGCATGTACTATGAGTTTGCTTTTTCTCTTACTCCAAAGGCAACTCTGCCACAGGAAGCAATACCAGCCACCTCTCTCCCAGCTTTTTCTCTATTGAAGGGAAATGCTCCATGTGATGGTGAGATGAAAAGTTCAAGGGAAGGGCCAGAAATATTCAATCCGTGAAACAGGGGCAGGTTTTGCTCTGATGGGTGTTTGCCTCTGTCTGAAGGAGAAGTGATAGCAAGGATCCTATGATGATGAGAATGCGCAGGGTTCTCTCCCTTTGCCTGGGGCTGATGCCGGTGTTTGTCCATCAAGCTTGTTCCTGCGCAAGTGCAAGTGCAAGTGCTGCTGGAGGTCCCTGTGGGACGTGGTCGGAGTTCCTCCCTTCATGAGTCTGTGTTTCTTCTCCTTTCACATTTGATTTTGTGTCTTTCTCTTCCCTTCCTCATTTTATTCATCTGTTCCTCTGACGTTGTTCTTTCTGACCCAGTTTGCCTTCTCTCCAGTATGCAGGGGAGTCACTAGTCTTTTCCCTGTCCTTGCTGCACTGCAGTTCTCTATCCACCAAAGAAGAATTATCCACTTAAAATATCAGCCCTTGCTGCTGGACCACCAGAATGTCTCTGGGACAAACATTTTTCCTTACAAAAAGCAAGACATGTTAATCACTATGCCCTACATCTTTGGGGAGAAACAAAATACGCATCTAGACCAAGAGCAGCATTCTCAAATAAGCCCCTAATATTCAATAGACAGGAGTACCTGGAAGTAATTGAGATGTCTCTGATTTTGAGTTGTTTGAACTCAATATCCAAATGGTTATATGTTGCATAAGTCTCTGTTTTATAAACAGCCTGTAGTGCTGAGCCAGTTCACTGCAGCAGCTCTTGGGAGCTCTCTCTTGTGAATCTGCACTGTTTCCTAACTTGCTCTGTGCTTACTTTTAATATTATCCAGAATGATGGAACTAAATTAGAGCTTTATTTAAGCTTTGCTTTAGCTGCCTGCCTCTGTCTGTGTACCTCTGAACAAGCCAAATTACTGAATGGTGGGGATGCAATTGTGCTACAGAGTGTGATGCTTTGGCATGAGTTAAGGAAGCTTAATGCCAGGAAGGGTCAATAAATAGTGTCATCTGACCTCCTGTATATAAAGAACATTATATTTAATTACTGACTCTAGTACTAAGGGTATAGAGGGACTGTAAATGAAAAAACTGAACCAGGAGCCTTCAACCTGCCTTTGTTTTTCAATGTTAATTTTACATTTCACAACAACTCCGCTGCTTTTCAACTGCTATTAGAAGTGCTGGTTTCCTTTGAGGAGCCAATAAGTTCTTATTTCAGGCAGCACATCAAGAGAAACCACGTTTTCCCAGTGCAGAGTCAGTAAGTTCTGAAATGTGACTTCTGTGACTGTAGAAGCAACTACTGAAGATATCCCAATTGGTGTAAGACTCCCAGGTCTAATGCACAGGGGAAGGTTTGGGGGCAGAGGGCAGAGGGAAAGGGCAGGATTATTGAGGAGAGAGGGCTAGATACCAGGATGCTTTAGGATAAAAAAGTTTCTGCTGTGCAACCCCTCCCAGAATGGTAGTAACAGAAATATTTCCCTCCTCCTTTTGAAAAACAAAACAAAGCAAACCAAAACAAAACATGAAGCATTTGATAAAACAAAGAGGCAACTTTTACAAAGCAAAACCAGTATCAATCACACACAGCAGGAACTCAGTGCACAGTGAATTCCCTGTGTTTTCCTGTCAGCTTCCAGATTAGGAAGGCACAGGATAAAGACATCTTGTCAGGGATACTAACGGAGCTCTTCTGCAAAGATACCATATATAAGCTCTGGTCCCAGGCTCTCCTTACCATGAAGCAGCCAGCTCTGGAGATGTGTTTCCAGCTGATTGACACTATCTTGGAGAGGGTGAGGACAGAGCTAAGTTAGAATGTCCTACTCGGGTGTGTGACCCCTGTGTGCCCTCACTCACAGCTACCCCATTAACCCTTCTGCCTGAGATTTTATTCTGTGGAGTGATTTGTTCTGAAATAAAGACCTGACTGACATGTAAAGAAGAGAATAAACTTGCCCTCTACCAGCACTTTTCCACTCCCCTTATATTCTATTTTCTCTCATTCTTTTTGGGTTTTATGTTTAACAGGCAATCTCTTATTTTTAATATTTGAACACCTCTGGCAGGTGCTAGATCCATTCTTCCTGTCTGGCAGTTTTAGCATAAGAATTGTTTTGGTTTAGAGGAGAGGAAGGGGGGGACAGAAAATGAATAAGGTAAACATAAACTATTTCAGAAAAATATTTGCAAAGACAGCACTGGGAAAATTCTCTCTCCTCCACATGAGAATATTCAGTGTGCTGTGGCACTACATAGTGCCTGGCAACTATAGTATACTGATAAGACTGCTTCCATTATTTTGAGTCTATTTATATTCTGGAAGACACTAAAACCAGCTAGTGATATTGGTGATGGCATCTCTTAGACCAGAGTCATATTTTAAAAAAATCAAATGAGTAAGGTCCTGCTGCAGAACTGCAAACTGTAGAAAGTCCTGCCGACACTAAAAACTTCCTTCTGAAGTTGTACTCTCACTTAATTGTGAGAGCCATTACCTTTCCTGTTACACTCCCTGGATGCCTAGAGCTAGAAACATTAGCTATTACAGTTGGAATTACAGAGCCAAAGGTCTCAGGCTAGGACTACACAGGATCAAGATTCTCAGTAGCACATTGTGTTACACTGTGACTTCCTCTACAATAGGAAATTAAACATGCCTGCGGTCAAGTGGTATGCTGGCCAATGTAACAACTATCAGAGGCTGTTCTGACAAGTGAACTCATGACAAGTTTGTTTACACTCAGAAATCTTCCTTGACACTTTAAATTACTAGAGTGGACACAGTCTTTCTGAAACTATGTTTTTCTCACATTTCTGACCAATGTAATATTCCATCCTCTATCCTTTATATTATATGCATTTTCATATACTACCAAAATACTTAAAATTTTCCCATTATTTGATACTTACCTGCTAGAAATGAGCTACTTTAGTTAACAAACAGTCATATTAAATACCAAATTCATTAAACTGTACCCAGGCTGCTTGACAAAAATAGTGTGTTTTTATCATGAGCTCTAGCAATCTATAAGCCTCATGCTTTATGATATTCCTTTTCCCATAAGAGTTCCTGGAAGATCACCCCTTTGCAAAGGCAATTGATCCGTTCTTTGACAGCACTTGTTCACTACAGCAGGCTGACAGGCAAAAAAAAAAAAAAAAAAGAGAGGCCAGTAAAGAGAAAACTTTCTGATAGATAGCCCTCATGAGCTAGGAAGTCAGTGGACTACAAGTACTCTCGAGCAATTAAGCTGCTCCTTGGCATATTTGCGCCTCTCCTAGGATATCAGCCTTCAAAAGAAAAAGATATTTCATGGTCCTATAGGATACTGAACACAAGCACTAGATGGAGCAGCGGGCAAACTTCTTGACTCTTTCTGTGCTTATATTCAATCCATGAAGTTACCAGATAGCCCTCTTGGAATCCGAGCTGACAAGCTGATGCCAGGTCAGTGCTTTGTGAAGATGTGGGTGTGCCTTATGTAGGGCAGAAACATTAGGCTTTATTACATGACATTTTGCATTCAGTGCAATTAATGCTGATAATAATGATAACAATGGCCACTTTCTTAGATACATTCTTAGATGTTCATACATACTTCTTTGTCTAATGGTTTAAAACAATACATATTCTTTTTGAAGATTTTTACTAGGAATCTCTTAAGTCCACAGTATCCCACTAGTCAAAATAAGACCTTTCTTGTTAACTATGGATAATGCATTGCACCTTGTCTGTCTTACAGAAACACCACAGCTTTGTCACCGCTGACAGTCCACAGAGTCTCTGGGCTTCCTTGGTGGTTGAAGATTTCCAATGATGTAAATGATCCCTAACTTTAGAAAACTCACAATGTGTCCAAAGGGGAGAAATTTTCTTAAGGCAGCTGGTTTGGGTTCTAGACATTTTTCCAGTTGGAGAAAAAGTTACCTTGTTACAGGGACAAAATCATATTGTTAGGAAACAGCCTCATGATTCTTAGAGTAACTTGGAGGGAGAGGGGAATGCTGAAGTATAGCTTTCAAGAATTTGGGAATGCCAGTGTGAACTTCAGCTTTCTTTAAGGAACAAAAATAGAAAAGGAGAGGGAATATTTTTACCTCTTCCCTTGACAAAAACAATCTTTGTAATGTCAACGAACAGCTAGTGCTGAGCTTATCACTCCCTTCACTCTGCCCTGCTCTCCCATCTCAGTAACCTGCTCTGGCTTCTGAAACTCACACCCTTTGGAACTGATTGAATAATGGACTTTTCACTTCAGGCTCTGCATCAAATAAGAGAAAAAAAATCCTATGGGTTGCATACGGAGTTATTTAATCTAGCTTCAAGAACCTACATTTTAAATTTAATTGTAAAAATGAAAGAGAGTCACTTCTAAAATGAAAAGTTAAACCGTACTGTTTCGAAAATGACAGTTGTTCTAAGGCCTCACCCTTCCTTGTTTTTCCCTGTCTGGTCTATTTATCAAGACCTACCCTATTTTGCTAGTTTCATGGCAAATGGCTTCAGTTTTCCAGAAACTGCAGATTTCCCTCACCGGATTACTAAGAAAATAACTGTAGAGTATATAATGTTTGCATGAGAGATATTTGAAGAATTATTCATGTCAGCAGTTAGTCATAAACCTTTATGCAAACATCTATATCACCAGAAAGCTGATGACAACCCCAAATTCTTCTCTGAATTTTTCCCCCACTCTTCCCTTTTCTAACATGCTTTCTAAGTTCATCCAATGATTTGCCCAGTATTCATCAGTCTGACTTTATCCCTAGCGTATGCTCCAAGGAGGCAGGAACAGCTTGGTTATAAAGACTCAAAAAATGGTTTCATTTACTCATGTAAAGCTGGCACTTAGCTGAACTCAAGTATCAGCAGGCTAATGGTTGTCATCTAGCTTCAAAAACAATTTAACTTACATTTTAAAACTCAATGTAGCATCATGCTACATCTCTCAATAGCCCCAGCAGCACCTCTCAAGAGAGGCATCAGTGACTTGGGCTGCAAGGAAGAGCCATTCCCAGCCCTCACAACAGTAATTATTGCTTTGTTCACCTTGTACCCTTTCCTGCCCTGACACCTTCAGTCACCAGTAACAAGAATTGATGCTGACACAGCACAGAGTGGCAAATAGCTCATTCTCACCTCCTCCAGCACAGGTACTGTAGGCGGTCACTGAGGAGGACAGACTACTGGGCACAGGAGATTGCCTTCTTTATCTGTGCCTGAAGCTGGTCCTGATTCAAGGTGTGATGGCAGTACATGTTAACATGTGACAGACAGCAGCCTTTTTTTCAAAGGGTATGCAAGATGTCTGCCAGGGAAAGGCTGAAAATAAGCAAAGGAATGCTGATATCACACCTTAAATTTTACTCCAGAGAAATGCAAAATAGCACTATTAACCTCAGCCAAAAGCACTTTCTGTTGGAAGAAAATCCCAAGGAAGAGTGGCTAAATTGACAGAAAAGGACCACAAGTTATGCAAATCTGAATGACAATATTGATCAAGAACAAGAACATCACTGTCACATAATGGGAAAAAGTAATTTGCACATGACAATATCTGCTGGCAGTATTGCTGTGAATAATTACTCTGAGGTTCAATTTAGTAATGAGTATCACCGAGACCATTTTAAAAAAGAGAAGAGCACAGGATATTAGCAGAGAAAAGTTTTAAGTTTGTTACTTTATTAATAATGATTTGTATCATGCCTTATTAGTCATCATTTTTATTTGTGTAGAGGCTTTCATTAAAAAGTTACTCTACAGAGAGATCTAATTGATTCTATGGAGAGAAACACGCTAATTTTGAGGACATGCACAATCAATATTATATCGCTTTCACCTGCTTTTCCACTGGCTATTCAGGAGACAAATCCTATTTCCATGATACACTCTTTCTTGCAAAACCGTAGACCCAGATGTTATCAAAACTATGCTAAAACAGTGACAAGACACACATACTGTGCATTTACTTACATATACATATTATTGCAGTATGCTCCTATTTCAAGCAACAATTGCTCTGAATTATGATAAGGTACTTTAACTACAGATTTTAACGTTTAAAAACATTTCTTGAACTTGAAAGTCATGCACTTATTTATCAGCATCTTACTTCACTTAATGGAATAATGAAGAGTAGAAGCAAAACCAGGCAACCTGCACTTTTTGGCATCCTATGTAGCACTATCATCGAAGTGATGCTGTGGCAAGGAGAATATCTCAAGCGTGTCACTAAGCTCTGAAACAAGCTATGCCATTATGTGAAAGTTCCCATGAAGCCCCAGTGACTGTTAAATTATTGAATGTGAATTGCTTGAAAAATGCAGTATTTCCAGTAATTCCTTTGCAAAAGACTGAAATTTTGTTCACTATGAGATGTCTCAAGCAATAATAAAACCAAAGCATGAAATCCCTATGCAACAGCAGATTAAGAGAGTCAGGAGAGCATAAAGTATTACTGAAAAATAAAATTAAGGATAATCTTGTATTAAGTGTTGGGATTCAGTCTTCATCCAGAAAGAAGAAGAAAATCCTAAAATAAGTACCTATGGGTTCATCTGATAGCATGAAATGTCACTTGTTTTCCCCCATTTTCACTATGACCATCAACTCAGTGGAATCAAAATTATTTGGCTCATTGCTGTGAACTCTCTGTTCTGTTATTGTCAGGAGGCAACACTCCTTTTCTGCCAAAGGGCTGGGATGTGTGCAAAGCAGGAAGATTTGGGCCCTTTCTCTTTCCTTTCCTTTCCCTTCCCCTTCCCCTTCCCCTTCCCCTTTCCCTTTCTCTTTCCTTCCTTTATCCCTTTCCCTCTCCTTCCCTTTTCTTTTATTAACTGTGCTTTGCTTTGGGACAACAAAACAGCTTTTTTATTAGTGTGATCCTGGAGCACTCATACTGAAGGTGTATCAGTTTATACCTAGTGACGTGCATACACAGCATTCCGTATTAGGCAGTTTAATGTGATTACAGGACTTTTTTTCTTGCTGGTAGAGTGTATCTTTTATTTAATAAGAGAGGAGCATAGGTATTGTTGTTCTGCCTAGATGCCTCTTGGGACCTTTCTTTAACTTCTAAAGCCTTTTTCTGGCAACAAATTTGTTCTCTAACAACAACAGGCTGGGAGTTGTGATAGATCCCATTTAGTCTTTTGAGAAACAACTAAATTCTGTGAGTTAACTTGTCTTCTTTTACCATCTAAGGAATATTGGCAGGCTGCAACCATTTTCTTCTGTTAGCCCTTGAAATGATTCTTCATGCTTTTGTCACATAATTAAAATTAGATTATTGCAACTCCCTGCTGGCTGGCCTTAGAGTTTTGTAAACACTCCAGTTGGCCCCTAGGTTCATAGTGAAAGGGATGCTCTAAGCATATTCTTTCTTTGTCCTCTCTTCTCTCATCTGTGTTGAAATCACTGCACTTGCTCACTGCCAGCAGAATGCATTTGGTTATTGCTTTCTAAGGGCAGTGAACATAATGTTAGAGACATTATGTGCCAAAGTCTCTCTCAAGCTTTGCTTGAAAGAGCCTGGATGCAAGAGCTTTCAATCTATTTTCTCTTTGTTGGTGAGGTCTCTTTTTGCTGAAAAGAAGGAAAAGAAGGGGGAGGGAGTGGAGGAGCACAGGCTCTCCTAATACAGCATTCAAATAGAAAATGCACACAGCTACATGATTTCAAAACCAGGGACTGTCTTTCATTGACCAGTGTGTAAATACCATGGACGTTATGCAGTTGCTTCTTCTCCTATGACAAAATTACTCCCTTCCACCCTAAAAAGATGCGAGCCCTTTTGAAATAACAGCATCTTCCACTACAGGCAGGCTTTCTGAGTTCAATAGGCTGCTTTCCTGGCCGACTTCTTTTTATGTTACATTTGCTTATGGACCGTTACTCCCACATTCACATCCAGCCAGTTCCGCCTTATAAATCTTGCATGGAACATCACAACCGTGTGAGATTTGCCTGATGAGCTTGTAGGGATTATCGTATTAAAGTTCTTAAGGGCCTGAATGACTAATTGTTAATGAGAGAGAACAATGCAGGGATAATGGCACTTTAAAAGTAAGTAATACTAATGGCATGGTTTGTGTTTGGACGTGATTGCTCATCTTACTGTCACATGTAGAGATTATCTCTCAGTGTCCTCTGTTTTTATGGGCCTATAACCTCAGCTTTGTAATCAGCTAGTCAGTAAGCCCTTATTCTGCTGAAGGAGAATTATAGTGGTGAAGAAGCACAAACAGGCAGTAAAGCTGACTATATTGAATTCTCCATAACTATCACCTTCACTGAGCCAAGAGGACGTTTGTTTGGGTTGAGTTTTTACATAGTCTTGGCCAGCCAGTGTTATGAGACGGTGACTATGGCTGCAGAACCACAGTAGTAATACTGTAGAATAGGAATGTTCCCAGTATTGGTGCTTCACTTTATCACTTATATTAATGATTTATGCTCCAGCATAGTCACCTCTCTGCCCAGTCACTTTTTCTCTGCTTTTTCTGTTCTATCTCTTCCTCACCAGTATTTAGTGATACAGTACTGTTACTAGCCAGGGGCTTGATTTTAAATCCCTTGGACAGATTTCCAGAATGACTAGTCCCCCATCCAGCTGAAAGTATGAGTACTGCGGGACTTTGGCAGCTCTGCAAATCAAGACTGCAGCTCCTAGACGAAGTCTGAAAACACAGTTGATTCTTACACTCAGCTTCCTGCCACAGTGCAGTTTGTGACTGCTGGCAGCCACAACATAACATAAGCTCCATTTCTTTTTTCCTCATCTCATTGGAGCTTTTGCTAATGTAAATACGTTACCACATGTGAGCAAGTGCACAACGCCATGGCTAATGCAGAGAACATCATCTCCCATGACAGAGATGATATTTGCCATGCTCCGCTGCCTTCCCAGTGCAAACATCTCCGCTGGGGACCTCACCACTGTGGTGCTGGCATGCCACTGCCTTTGAACAGGGACAGTGCCAACCTCCCAGACAGCCATAAGCATGCGAAGCCAAGACACCATGTATCAGGGCCTGCGCATGTGTCAAGGACAGGTTTCCCAGCCTGAAATGTCAAAGCAACTGTTTTTCCCTCAGGAGGTGCATTTGTCTCTATGGTGAAGAAAATGTATTATCACAAGCGTTGCCTTTGAGCTCAGAGCTGGATAAAGACCAAACAGACACTGAATCCAGCAAAATTTCAGCATCGCTGTCTTCAGAAACATTCACATCCTCTGACAACTTTTTTCTTCCAAGAACCAGTCTGCTTCCAAAAAGAGAGAGCTGAATAGTGACCAACACACTCTTTGCTTCCAGACTTGACATGGCAACTGCTTGGAAAGCAACACTTCTGTTCTACTGAGGTCTACTCTTAAACCTAGTGCCCTTGTTCGCCAAATTGTGACTCTACTTCTGGTGAGCCCGTGACCCCAAATACTGGCACAGATAAATGGCCTCTAACTGGGCCCTCTATTTTGCTCCTAACATTACAGACCCCACACAGAGAGACACAATCCCTATTTCAGACCTGGGGGCTTGCAGAGGGCTGTGCAGTGATGCTGTCACTGCCAAGTCCCAGAGGCGTGAAGGAGGCCAACTGATTTCAGCATGCCGGCAACCCAGTGGGGATCCCTGCTCCTGACCACACCCCAGCTTCGTTCTGGGTCTCAGCTGCTGGCTGTCACCGAGTTAGTTAGTGCTGCGAGCCAAAGGAGCCAGGACCCACAGGGTATTTAACACTTCAAGCATCTTGCAATGCTGCAGAAATGCAGGCTTGTGGAATAAAACAGACGGTTAAGCAGAAGGAGATGGATACTTTATCACTTGACTAAAATGGGCAAGAGGAAAATCCCCAGTTGTCTTTCGCAAGTGATTTCACGTTATTTCTCCTATGTTGCTGTGATCATGGTTTTCTCTTTCAAAGTAACACGAGGGAGGGTGGTATGGAGTTTTGTTTCTTTCTTTATTTTTAATTAGCACATCTGGGCAGTGACCCAATCAAAGCCTCATCTCCCTAATAGAAGCCTGTCTGACCATAACTTGCATATTCCAATTTTCATTCACAGGCAAAGACTATCTGTTGTCCAAGTATTTTTACTCTGCCATAATCAAAATACAAATTGTAGCTTAACTTAAAATAGACATGTCAGAAACACTTGACATGACCTGCATACCTGTCAACAAGTGATAATCAAATTCCCTTGCCATACTAAAGTTAGGCAGAAGACATTTATTTAAAAAAAAAAAAACCAAACCAACCTATCTGGTTTCCATATCATATTGAATTTCGGAGACACAATGGGATTTTTTCTTTTATGCAAAGGAGTCTAAAAGGAGTACAAGCAGTTAAAGGGATGTCTGCCAAAGCTGGCATGAGGGTAGAACTTCTCTTTGAAACAGCCTAAATGCAGTGTTACTGAAACTTAAAGAGCAGAGAGGGGATTATTTCTCCTTTTTCTGTTTATTTATTATGTAAATGCAGTTTCCCTTGTATAAATATTTAGCTTCTCCCTTTCTCTCTGAAAATCAAACAACAGCAGGGGTAGAAAAGCAGGGGATACAATTGTAGAATTGGCATTACAGTGGATTTGTGAAAGTTTGAAAGCAGAAACAAGTTGTAGTGCACTTGTTATGAAGGTAAAATCCAACCTGACACTGTCTCTTACAAAATTAGTGGGGAAAAAAATGACACAGTACCAAAAGGAAATTTTATACAGAGAAGTTTCTTTTAAAAGAGTACAGTGAAAACATGGCAATGTTTAGCAGAAGAATAAGATAAAGGTGCAAGGAAAGAGAAGTTATTCCAGCTCTTTTCTGCACAGACTTCCTCTGGAAGTGTTTGCCAGAAACAAAAAGCATGTCCCAGGAATACAAACAAATAGACCTGTACAGTACACAGTTAAAATTATCAACATCTCACTAACTTGTAATCCAGACTAAGCAGGGCATTAAAAAATCCAAAAGAGCACAGCATCTTCTATTCCTGAAGAGATCGAAAGGGTACACTGACATAACAGTTTCCAACAGCTGTGATAACAGCTTGCGCAGGGTCATGCTGGAGCTGATGGACAACAGCCCCTTGCACACAGAGCGCTGGAGCTTCATGGGCCTGCGTGTTGCCAGGTTCAGCTCTGGTTACCTTGTACAGTATATCACAGACTAATCCCTCTGTGATTGTCTGGGTCCTCCTCCGAGGGGTTCTCCTGCATATCCTTTTCTAGTTTTGACAAGGCAGAGGAATGCCTGTCCCTGACTCCTTGATCTCATTTTGCCTGTTTCAGCTCCTGACAAATGGCCCTCCTTACCCAGAGGTGTCATGAAATGCATAGAAGAGGGCTTTTCCTTTCACTAATTGCATTGTTTTGGGATGTAAAAGTTCCAAATCTCTGATAAATACAGCATCAGAACAAAAGCCTTTGTTCGAGGTGACATCACTGCTCTAAGACATGAACTTACAGGGTTAAAATCTGAGACATTTCTTATTTATTTGAACAATCTCCCAAAAAGCAGCTGTACTGAGAGGAAACTACAGTGGGGACTGCTGAACAGAAAAGCTCACAATTACCAAATAATTATTCCAGAAAGCTTACTGCTGTGGGAGACACTGTTGCCCCTGTTCCCATAAGACAGGAGGACCAGGACACAGAGACCTTTGGCACTCCTCCTTGCCTAGCTTTAACCTCAGCTCTGGGAAGACTGCTGTTCCTCACTGAAAAGCCCCTCCATGGAAGAGTATTATAGCAACACATCCTAGAATACTTCAGCAGGGTACAGTGGAGGGCAAGCTGCCCACAAACACGCATGGCAAAGCAAGGAAAGTAGATACCAGGCCTCCTTAGCTCATGAATATTCCAAAATAAGTGTTCCAGGAAGAGACCTTGCTCCTGTCCAGTGGCACAGCTTCAAGAGGGATGCTTGCAGATACAGGTGTTCCCATGGGATGCTTTCAGATATAGCCTCAGGATGTCTTGACTGTTTCCTGTGGATTCACAGAGCACGTGAAAGAGTGAATTCTGAAGACCTTGTCCTCTCTTTATTTGTAGTCTGAGGTACCTGGAGTCCAAGGGCTAAGTCTAAGAAAATAGCAAAGACCATGTAATTTCTGGGGGGAAAAGTGAGACTGGCCCCCCAGGGAAGCTGAGCATTAAAAAAACCCCAAACCTCAACTTTTTCTGCAGACATGTCACCTGGATTCTGAGGCAGACAAAAACAGATTTACAATGCAAATGCCATATTTTAGGAAAGTCTGTGTGCAGAAGGCTAGGAAAGGTGTCAAATGCCTGATACAAACTACGGTCTGAATTCTAATTATTTGTCTTTACAGATGGCAATTTGTGTCAGTGTAATTTTTAAGCTGCTTCTGGACTTTTCCCTTTCTGTTCCTCCAGTTTAACCTCTCCCTTGCTATCCTGTTGCTGGACTACATGCTAATGCCCCCTGATGTGCCACATGTGGAGAGAACCAGTTGCATAATGCCATGCTTTACTGAAGGGGATAAAACATCTGAAAAGCAGCAGAGATGGTCAATTTTTAACCTTTTCTTCTTTCCTCTTTCTCCTCCAAACTGACCATGTGATTGCATTTTTAAGCAGAATTAATACTTGGGACAAAACAGAGTCAAAGGATGAGGAATTCATATTCTAAGCAAACAATGAAGAGTAGCTGCAAGAGTTTTGGCACCTGACTATGATAAAGCTTTCGAGAGAATTTCCTTCTGAAGTGATCCAAACTATTGGAGATTACACATGCTGCATACTCAATCTGCACACTTAGGCAATTGTAAAATGCATGTGTTTCAACCATTTCCTTAGCACTAGTATAAACAAAAATAAGGAGAAGAGGGCTGCAGAGGAGGACTAACAAAGGCTGGGGATTAGTGGAAGGAACATGAAACCATGAAAGGTGTATATGCTCGTATTTTCTCTAATGCTCACAGCAACAGCCAAGTAAGCAAATGGCCACTCCTTAGTATGACTAATGGTGTAACTACTTAAGGACTTATTTCTACTGAAGTTTATGAAAGTTAGATCAAAACAAAACACACAGTTTAAAATAGAAATGTTCTTTATCTGCTGTCAGCTGCAGCATACTATTTCAGCACGTGTGTGAGTTTAAGCACACACACAATTCTGCAGAATGAGATTTAATGCTTAAAACCAAGTGCTCACATTAACTGCTTTGCTGAAGTGGGTCTCCATCTGTCCATACTGAGCTGCACATCCAAAGTCTTTGCAACTTTACTTTGCAGCCACTAGTTTTGGCCCCACAGGAAGCTATTTATAAATAGCTGAATTAATTAAATAAGATTGTACAGCAGAAAAAGGAATCAATGAAATATGGTCACTATGGCAACAAATATTTCCTGGATGTAGTTTTACTTCTAATCAGCAATGGCCTTCCCATGTTCGCAACAATGGCAAAAAGTTGTCAGGCTTCTCTTGTTTGCTTGTTTGTATTAAACATGTTCCTACATACAAAGTGTAAGACAATAAAAGTAACGTCCAAGTATTTTAGACTAAGTTCCTTTTTCAATAGTATTTTACACCAGTTAAAAAACTATTAAGAGTTCGAAATGCGAGTCCATTGTTTTCCCATCTTCTTACTGCTCTCCTGCCTCCTGAGTACAGAGAGAACTTCTGCTACCCTGAGAAATTTCATGGGTTCCAACTCTGAATCAAATATTAAACTGATCTCTTCACCACCAACATCAGCTGAAAGCAAGGCTAGAAAAAAATGATGCCACAAAACCCCCTGTTGTTTTCAACAGGCAGTTCTGGCTGATCCTTGTGTCCACACTAAGCAAAAATAGAAAATAAAAGGGGCTGACACTTTGCCAGACCGCACCTGCAAAATACACTCCTGGCCATGTCAATCACAGAAATTAGGCCCTACATGTGGTACATGGTGGAAATGTCCCAGTCATGTCTACGTATAAGCACTGGACTTGCCAAACATGACCACATCACCCTCCTTGGAGTTTTGCAAATGCTATGCTTTGTGGATTGAGTCTTTGATGGGTTGTAGATATCTCAGAGGGTATCATGACCTTGTTTGCACTTTATGGAGCTCAAAGATACTAAGGGGTTGTCTGAACTTGCTTTCTTTTTCAGTTGTTTTTTTTTTTTTCCTTAAGTAGGTAAACCAACATTTTAAAAATAGTTTCAAACACCAGTCTTGTCCATTGCCAAACGAGGGCATTTCCAGGACAAGTCTACTACATTTCCCCTCTGTTTTTACTTCCCTGTTGTTTTCTTTAAACAGTGGCTTCAAAGGTATGTTGTCAGTTCAGATATTTCTTTCCCTTCCTTAAAGACTAACAAATCCATTGGCAATGTCAACCAAATGCAGCAAAGGAAGTCAGTCCTCAGAGATAGTTAAGACTGTACAAGTTTCATGAAAACAGTTATTCGGCACAGAGAAGCAATCCTTTCCATGCCATGACTGTTAGAAAAGTTAGTTCATTGTCTCGTCAGCTGTGCGAGAATCTGTGTTAGCACTGGGGCAAGAGGCAAAAAAGCACACGTTTACGATTGCCCCAGTCAAGAGAGATGCTTCAGTGGGAGCTGCCACCTTTTTTAGACACTGATGTAAAAATCAGGGCTCTGCATGGAATCAGCCTTTGTAACTCCCAGTGTGCCTGATCTTGCCAGTCTTCCATCAACTATTAAATTGTTAATATTAACAATTAAGTTGTCTCTTCACAGTTACCTGTGACAATTTAGATGTGAGGTTTTAGATTGAGGTTCCTCTCCAGTGCAGATTGATTGATTGATTGATTGATTGATTGATTGATTATAATTTTCATGTGATATTTTGGAGAAGAGAGCTCTGTTTATGCAAGACAGGCACACAACCAAAACCAAAGGAAATGCTCAGGCAGCCTCTGACGTGCAAGCTTTGGGGGTTTTTTTCTTCTCTATTTCGACACAAGAAATTCACACTAGCAAAGGAGCTATAGCTGAAATAAGGTAAGTTAGGAAATCAGTAACAAAGTACTTGGAGATGACATGACTATTCTCCCTCTGATCTTTAGCTTTCAAGACCATCCTGGCACAAGTCACCTTCTGGGGACAGCAAAGAGAGCAAAGGAAACTAAGGACCTCTCACCCACATCGGCACTCACAGCAGCAGCAGTAGCAGCCCATTAGCCCAGGCTGCTCTGGGAGCCTACAGATGGATTTTTGGCATAATATTATCTTCTTTATTAATACAGTGTTTTAAAGCAAATATTCCTGGTAAAATTAAATGCTACCAGACTTGTCCTATATTAAAGAATAATTTCACATCCCCCTCGTGCATGAGTAAGGAGTTAATAAAACCTCAGCTGTTTTATGGTTACATTGGGAGGGTACACCCATTCCCAACGTGGCTGTTTGTTAAATGGGGTAACAACTCTACAATGCAGAGTTATCTGACATTTGTTTTCTAATGCACATGCTGTTTCAAAAAGAATAATGAAAATGTAAATAAATGCAAAGGAGCCCTGGGGATAGAAAAATTTCTATCAAAAAAACACTTAACGAAAAGCCCATATATTGCTCTGTATTGTGCCATATATATATATATATATACACACATACATATATATGTTAATTCTTCTAAGCCTCATTTGCCTAACAGCTTGGAAACTGTCAGTATTTTAAGAACTGTTATCAAATAACTTGAAATTACATTAGACAGACCATACAAACAGCAAACAGGCTCTAGTGACTGTATTCTTGAGTCTGATTTGAGGAATGGTGTTTTTGCTACATGCAGACTTTAAGATGGCTAGACACAAGCTGAGTCCCTAAACTTCTGTGGTAAGAGAAATTACACAGCATGTTGCAAAAATGGGGCTCTGAGAAATTTCATGTGTTGAGAGTTGATCTAAAATTTTAATTTATAACCTTGCCCATCCAGGGGGTTGTTTTTCCCTGCTTCTGTCTTCTCATACTTCTCTGTCACTTCTCAGTAAGTCAGATGAGAAAAGTCTTGCATAATGACTGAATTTCACTTTTAGGACTGTTTTCCTGACACATCCAGGGTCACAGCAGTACAAAGAAAGCCCAAGCCAAAACTGCCTGTACTACATGCTAACTCAAAACAGTCCCAAAGAGAGACAGGCGGTATGTATCTGAACCACAGAGATACTCTGAAATCTTGAAAACACTCATGCATGTACTGAATTCATTAGAAGGAATTTTGTTATTTTCAAGGAGCCTTTTCACATGTTTAAGAAGATGCCTATTAGGATGACAGCACAGACCAAACTACTAAACTTACACAGGACTCTGTTACAGAATAGGTAAGAGAACAGAACAAATCCCCCAGAACAAAATGTACGTCCACACAACTGTGCAGCCTTTCCTCCCCTTAAATAAGACTATAAAAATATATTTCCATCCCCCTTCATATAATATAAACTTTAAATGATTCTTCTTACTCACTAGTATTTCACATGAACTTCTAACCTGGTTGCATTTATGGTGTCTATTTTTCTCAAGCTAACTGCCCCCTTACCCCATTTTAATAAAACCCGTTAACACTCTTGAGAGTCAAACATGAACAAAAATCTCCCATTCCCTCCAAAGAATGGCATTCACGAAGATGTCATGAATAAGTAAACATTCTCTAGTGTTCTGTTTCTTTTGTCTAGCTTATTGGTGTTGAGAAACCTTCTTCTTCATTTATTTATGTTGGTATTTTATTTCCTTATTGAGTTTCAAAGATGAAAGGAGAAAAATAAGTACCAAGGAAATAGCTGATAGGCTGAAATAACCAAGGATTTTCCCAGGGAGGTAAAAAAAAATACACTTTAATACAAAGATTTTGGTGTGTCATTATTTCATTTTGTACACCCGCTTTTAATATGGAATGCATGACATTCTGTGTATTACAGTAAACAGCAAGCCAGTATAGCAAAATCCTGTTCATCAATGTCCAGGAACCCAATTTCTTCTCCTAATTTTGATTTAATGATATCACATTTTATGCCCCTAAATGACTATTATGCTTTGAAGTGAGGCAATCCTGCTAAGTCCAGGTTTATTCAAATGGCAGAATATGTACAAATCAGACAGCAAACCATTTTTGTGTAGACCTCACTAATGTCCCAGACACCCTCCTGCAGCAGATCTAATATTCTTACCTTTTTTCAAATCCCCTAGGGAAACAGTGCATGGCAACCTATTTGCAGTTCCTAGTGGAAAGGCAATGTGCAAGATCAGTTCAGCAAGTGGGCTGATTCTTGCTTGCCTCACTTTGCTGTACTCCATAACACATCTTGGTAAAATGAACAAATCTCAGAGAAATTACTGCTTGGACTCCAATTTTAAAAAGAATTAATAAACCTCAGTGAAAATTAAAGACCCTGATAAATGCTAATTGGGTAGGTAGGATGCTTATCTTATGTCTGAAAATATAGTCTACATTTTGTTGCTTAGGAAATCAAAGCACTGTACCTGATCCTTACGTGCAATTAGTATAAAATTTTGGTTGTTTCATGTTGACAGGGTCTGTTTTTCAAAGCCATGAGAATTCTTCAGTAGAGTTAAATCTGATTTCATCCTTTTACATGGCTAACTAAAGGACAATGTGATATGGTTTTCTACAGCACTGTTAACACACTCACAGCTGTAGTTTCTTAGCAAAGGTCCTTTCCAGAGATGAAAATGGAGGCATTAGAGCACGACACGTCTTCTGTGTCCTACTTCATAAACTCACACCTTATATGAACCGTGAAACTTAAGACTAAGGGACAAACATGACGAACCAGCCAAACAGTACTATTTTTATTCTCATGACAAAGCCTAAGTTTGGTTGGTTGAGTTTTTTTACTTCTTTTTAAAGGCAAAAGTCACGCCTTTTCCAACTGAGGACAATAAAGGCCATAAGAATGCTTAGAAACCTCCCTGGGTTGCAGCAATGAGTATGTAGATGCTAGATTGATGAAACTCCCACTGCTCAAGTGGTAACATGTACTTGTACTGCAAAACAAAACAACAAAGAAACGACCTGCTGCATAGTTTTGAAGCAGTAGCCTTCAGGGCTAGGATCTTACAGGTTAAACACAATTTTTAACAGAATTTGGCTTTTAAATTTGTAGGACAAATATAGAAAGCAATGGTGATTCAGTGCAGACAGAGCTCCTCCCTTCTGAGTCACTTCTGTTCGGATATCACAGGAAGATGGGAGAAGTGCTGTATACCTGCAGGTGTCACCTTACCCAGCGATCATACTACAGAGATTCTGACCTTTTGGAGGGGTGTGAAGAAAGCCTCCATGAGGCTTATTCCACTTTACTGTTTGGGCCAAATTCTAATTTACCTCATTCTACCTACCAAAAAAAACCCAACCAAACACAAAACTCAAAAACAACAAAACAAAAACTAACCAACCAAACAAAACAAAACAAACAAACAAAAAAAAAACCACAAGAAAAACTCTCTGAACCAGCAAAGATAATGTCCTCTGACAGTCCTTGAAGAAGAGGAATGCTGTGTCACAGAGGAGCACTTGCTGTACCACAGCAGCAGGTGGTAAGACTCAGTGCAGGCTAGTAAATCTCTCCAAGATCCTTCTGGAATGAAAACACCGTACAACAATCACATGCTGCTACTTTTTTTAACAAATCATGTCTAATCCAACAAGTGGAACCACCTGAAAGTTACTGTTGTCTTGGAGCTATTTTTAGTTGAAGAAACCAAGACTGTAAAGTAAACTGGATATTAAGAAGCTCAGACTAAAAATACTTGACATCAACATATGATATCTTTGGATCAGAAAACAGTTGAACTAGTAAACAAGACACATACTCCTACAACACAACTCACGAGCACATTACGGATAAGACTGGCAATATACTGTCTATCCAGAGAGAGGACAGCACATAAATGGGATGACCTCTGGCTAAAGTCCATCTTCCCTCCTAAATGCTCTCTTCAGCCCTTGCAAAGGAAGTCTGGATTGTCTAAGTCACAGCATGAAGAACTCCTCCACATCCCTAGCAAAAGACACTGTGTGAAAAAGATGGAGCATGAATTTAGTTCATCCACTCTTCCTCTGCATACCATTGTTCCCCTGATACCTTCAAGAGAAAGGAGGGGACAGTCCTGTGGAGCAGTTCTCCATCTTCTCTGCTCACACTGTGATTAGCAGACATATCCCTGGGTGAGGGCTGAGGAACATGGAAAGCTCCCTTTTTCTCTTAATGAAAAAGTAGTCAGGAGAATGTTTTGGACTCTGCTTTAATTGCTTCAGCAATGAGATGAAAGTAAATTTTCTTGCAAACTCAGTTTCCCCAGAATAATACAAGAAGAGCTAAGTCTTTAAAAAAAAAAAGTATCGGGTTGGGTTGAATTTGACAAATGACAATGTGGTGTCTTCTGGTCATAAATTAGAACCTTCCAGCTCTCTGACAGGAAAGCACAAGTCACTCCTCTGGAGGGTTGAGAGTGCACGAGGCCAATGAGAAGGCAATTCCTGGATCCAGAGCTGCAATACTATGGTATTCATCTGAGAGGCAGTCAGTTTCTCACTAGGGACTAAGGGGCTGAAGTGTGTTTGAATGAGCTCTTCTCTGCATTTCTATCCACCTATCTACATTTCTTTTCCTTTCTTTTCTACTAACCTACTTCCACTAACAGATGTGCACTGTTCTATAAGGCTAATGTCTAGCATACAGCTTGTCGACTGTCACTTTAATCTCTTGTAATAATAACTGACTAGGGTTTAGTGGTCCTTTCACCAGCATACCCATATTTCTGTTTCCTTTTTTTTCCCCCTGCTTATTTGACTGCAGGCCAGATGTACCCTCATTCAACTTGGTTTAGTTTCTTTGCTTTTAGCAGTGCTCCACCAGTTTAAACTGGTTGAGAATTTTTTCTCAACAATATTCTTCATACCAAGACTTCTTGTTTTCCATACAAAATACAAGCAAGCAATGAATTACGTGGTTGTATCAGCCCAGGCTATGTGCGTATGCCTCAGCAGACAGCTCTGAGCACTGGTTTTCCCATCAGGTATCACAGTGGGGGTGGGTGTACAACATTTTAAAGATGCACAGGAGTGTGCTTAGCAGACAGTTATTCAGCTGTTATGCCACACAGAACAAGACCAATGGGATTTTGCAAATTTGTTAGATCTCTGTCTCAGTTGCTTGTGACCAGGACAGGTAAGTATGAGAGTCTGGTGTTTCACACTACAACTTCTAAGCTTCAGCCAGTGTGCAAATCCACATATTTTCCTTCCCCTGCACAACTGCCTTGCTTGCTGTCAACATTAAGAATCATTGTTCTGACTCTGAGTGTGTCACGTGGTGGGTGTGGGAGCTTTGTGATTTGGCAGGTTCAGCCTTTGGCATCAGCGTTTTCTCTGCTATGGCATCATAGGACAACTTCAGTTCATGCCAGGCATTAGCCTCATTCTACTTTCTGACCTGTTCTAGCACTGGGCAGCACTATTCAGTATAGCACTCATGATTGGTATTCATAAACCCTTTCCCTCGGCTTTTTTTTTTCCTACCACACCTTTTTCACGTGTTCCCCTACAAACATCATGTGCTCATTGTAACCTTTATGGACACATTCAGCCTTCTGGGTACACTTACCGTTCACCCCTGCTTCACCTGACATGTCTGTTATTTTCCTATATATAGGCAATGTGTTTAAAATCTAAAGTTTCACAAGCTTTGAATTTAGTTTGCTGAATCACTGAAATTCTGCATCACCTTTTCCACTGCCCTTTAGAGGGAAGAATATTCCCATCAGAAACCACTCTTGGTGGTCTACATTTGGTGATTTAATTGGTAATAAGGAGGTTACCATACTTGAAGATCATGCAGCTTGGAGCTCAGATACTATAAGAAAAGGGACTTTGGAATACAGTAATATTATAGGTTTCAGGGCAAAAAAGAATCCTATGACGAAATCTGTTATAATAGGGACACCATCAGGAGAGAGGTGGTGGAAGCTTCCGCAGTTAGAAAACTTTTAGCAGAAATTCACAGTTCAGGAACTAATCATAGGTAAAGATTGTACATCAACAAGAAGAGCGAGAAGATAATGAGATTTCCAAGTTTCTCACGCTATGATCCGTTGGAATGTGAGTGCACTACCTACTACTGTATTTTATGCTTCTCTAGACCAAGTCAAACTATTGCCCATGTAATATACACTGAGCAGAGCAGAGGTTAGACATTCTGCTCCTCTCTGTAATGGGATGTGGTTGGTGGAAGTGCACAGATTAGCAGACAAAGCCATGCCTAATGTTATTAGCCAAATGCTTTCACAGAGCTATGGCATTATGGAATTTCAGCAGAAATGTCTCACTGACCAAAATGATGGTCTTACTAAGGTTAACAGAAAAATAATTACTTTTATCTTTAGCCCTACCTAAAAAATCATGGAGTTTTAGGCCCCGGGCATTCTAGTAACTGTGTTAGCAAATAAAATGTGTGTGTAGGTATATGTGTATGTATACATAGAGAGGAGTTCCAACCGTGTATAGTTGATGGTGTACTGAATGTTCTGAAGACGACTATTATTTACTGAAATAAAGCATTAGCAAGAACGACTGGTGTGCAATACAATCACGGGTCTTTGTTGTTTTCAGAAACCTAATGAATGAACACATACCATCCATTGGTTTCCAACATGACTGGCATATGGTGCTCATAAATAAATAAAAAGCATGATATTACAGTTACTCTGATACCAGTCAGTGGTAACATTTGGTAAACTGGAGAGCTGTCTATTCTATCTTACCTCAACAGCAAAAACACAAAATCTCTGAGTAAAAGACAATTAATTGTAACTGATAGTTTTTGGGATTTCCTCCCATTAAGCCAGGTTACAAGGTTCCAAAAGAAACATTAGACCATTTCTTAATGTATGGCTTCAGATATATATTTTAAAACCATTAAAATTACATAGAAGGTAATTGTCAGCTACAATAGCCTTCAGCAACAATACCTCCATACCTACGAGAGAGTCACAGCAATATAAAAGAGTTTAGCAGGACCTACATTCTACCTTGATTCAAAACTGAGATCCTAAAAATGCCAAAACAGCTGCCTACAGGACCAATACTGCTCTCAGGTTTTACAGTGGTCTACTCTTTGTGTTACTTACCAGAACATGGGTGACACTGGTTCAATTTCCAAATTTCCATGGGTTTAGGAACCTCAGTTTCACATCTCTCCCAGGAATGCCCTACCTCTACACTCCTCTTTCCACATGTTCTCACTGCTTTCCCGAACTGTCATGCTCTCGCCAGTGGCATCACTACTGCAAAATTTGCAGCATACAGGAATACATTTCTTTCTTCCACACTCGCATTCCAAAGCCACAACCAGATCCCTAGCAGTAAGTAATCTTGCTGATCCATCTCAAAACACAAAATACATATTATCTCAAGCAATTGGGAAAATGACATTGGTGAAGTTGTCCACTGACATCCCTAGCACAAAGACACAAGCCCTAATGAGGTCAGAACATATCCAAAATGGGTGTCATCTGAAAGAACCACTCCCCTGGGGTATCTGTGATCACCTCTTTTGGGTTCAGACTAGGCCAAGATCTGGCATTAACATATAGTATACAAGAGAAGTATACAATATATTCCTGAACACTGAAGTGTTCAAATGGTCTTTAATTAATTTCCATATGATAGAGGTCACCTCTCCTTGGGTAAACCTAAAGTGATGATTAAGACTGAGATACAGTTGGAAAATATTTTTATTTCTGCGGGCTGTTGAAGTAGTATATAGGCTAGTGCTGGTAGTAACAAATCTGCCCAAATTTGGTCATTAGATATAGATCATCCATCCAAGAGCTGGAGACCTGTGTTTGTTTTTCATAGGTTATACCATGCAAAAAAAAAAGGTTTGTGTTGACAGTGGATTACATGGAATAGCAGAATAGCGAGGTATCACTTCTCTGGGATTTAGATCAGAATTCCTAGGAATCTTAAGGCTGGAAAATTGTATCCTAGATTCTGTCAGGACTATCAAAGCAGAAGAACGTCTGATGCTAGCAGGGATGACGGGTAAAACTGAGTTTTGGGGGGGTTATCCTTCAATAGTAGGGGTTCTCTTCCTGTGATAGTGCTAGTGATACAGCTGGGTTAGAGGAATGAATGAACTGGAGAACTGTATTTAGTCCTGAATTTCATCTTAAACTTAGAATGCTAATACAGTAGTAGAACGATTGTAGCATAGCTTACAGGATATATTTTGATCTGTTAATGGCCAGGGTCACTTCTGGTTTTAGACAGGAGGACATGTTAGCCTGTCAGAGTAGCTTGAAAACTGTACTGTAGATACTTTGAATCATAGCAGTAAAAGCAAGGGCTGCATGACGAACCCTACCTAAATGCAAGAAGTTTGTCCTTTGGGATATAGGGATATGTCCCTTGTTGGGATATAGATGTGGAAAGTTAGGTTTTGTTTCTGGATCCTGGAAGACCTGCTGTTGCTGTTAGACCAAAAGACTAGGGTTTAGGTCTGTCAAAGTCATCAGTCTTCCACTTGGGTTGAAAAAGATGAACTCCTAAATACACCTGCAATTAGTCCTGGGATAGCCAAGTGTTGCTTTTCTGGCCTTAATACAGGAGTTTGTGTAATGCCTGCAAAACCAGGCTAATTCACCCTTTCTGCAGATGCCACAGGAAACACAGGAGTTCTGGGTACAGCAAGGGAACAGAAACATGATGGGATGGACTATGTTTGGTTTTAGGTGAAGTTCATCTTTCAGGTCTACAAGGGTCTGAGAGGTTAAGTGCACTCCTAAGCAGGTTGTGTGCTGCAGGGCTCTGCTGAGCACTGACACCTTTAGTTGGGCTCATATTTAAGTCAGGTCACTGGGCCAGAGTTTACAGTTACGATTAGCCCTTGGAACAGAAGTGGCTGGAGTGTCAGGTTTAACACAATGTTCCAGATCAACATGAGAGCCATGATGGGAGAACTTTTGGGACAGAGTTAGCTGACCTAACTGGATTCAGGTCAAGGTTAAGGGCTTGTCATAATTTCAGCTGAAAAGCAACATATGTCTCATCCTGCTAGGATTGCTAGACTTCACCTGAGTTAGTCCTAACATATTAAACCAAATTTAACCTGGAGAGTCTGAAGGATCAAGTAAGGTTTAGTGACAGCATGGTCCAGTATTGTACAGGTCATTAGGACTAGGACAATGGCACTGGAAGGGCTGAAGAACTTTGTAAAAGTCCCTTCTGCAACTGATGCATTTCTCTTTCTCCTGAGGGAGAAAGGGACTTCATAGGGAGAAGCCTAACAGACATAGGAAGAAGGAGACAGAGGAAAAAGAGATACCAGTACTTATCAAGACTTTGGGACCAAAAGGGAGTGGTTTAAAAGTCTGTACACATATGCACATCTCTTTTCCCCAGTCTTTAACCTTCCTCCCATCGTTCCTGTCTCCTTGTGAGTCTCCCTTCCCCCCAACTCCCACAGTCCTCTGCCTCTTCATGTCACACAGACATTCCTTTCTTTTTGTTCCCTTTTGTCCTTCCCAGTCCCAGCATTGGGCAGAGGCAGCAAGAGAAGAGAAAAACAAGGGAAGCAGCTTTACCATTTCTCTTTTCACCTTGTGACCAAACCAACAGCCAGTCCCACAACCACCAGCACCACCAGCACCACCTCGACCACAACAGTCGTGGAAGTGTTGCAGCACCGTAGCTTTGTTAGCCTGGAGAGACAGGTAAGTGAGAGTGGCAGGGGTTTGACCACAAGCCTTCGGGCTCTAATCGAAGCATTAGAGGACCGCCAGCCACCAGTGAGCCGGCTCTGCCCGCGGGCTCCCCGGCCGGCCGGGCAGCGCTGACCCCACCGGACTCTGTCTGCTGACACTTGCTATTTGCAGGAAACCTGCCTGGGAGGCACCGAGCCTCCCCGCGAGGCACCCCTGAGGCAGCCCCTTCGCCCGGCGGCCCCGAGGGCCGGCTGCCGCCGCACGGGGGGCATCCAGCTGTTGCCAACAGCTGTGTGTCAGCCCCGGCAGCGCCGCGGCCGAGCGCGGGGTCCGCCCCGCCGCCGTCCCCGCCCCTGCGAGGAGGAGGAGGAGGAACCGAGAGTGCCCGACCCGGTGGCTTTTAGGGGGGAAGGCCACTCAGTTGCTAGAGCTCAGGCCCTGCGCTCCTCTTCCAGCTGCTGCTTCTGCTCGTTTTCAGCGCTACGGCCGCCAGGCTGGCTGCTGCCCGGCCTCCCCTCCTCCTTTCGCCGATACCTACCTCAAAACCGCCGGAGGCTGCGGGGCTCCGCTCGTGAAAGAGGAGGAAGAAGCTGGGTCTGCAAAGGCAAAAGGGAATTGCATTGTAGCTGGGTGGCGGGGGGAAAAAGGGGGGGCGGGGGAAGAGAGGAGAAAAAAAAATAATAAAAAGGCAAAAAAAGAGCGGGGCTGAGTCTGGAAGCGGGTCTCGCCGCCCAGCACCCGCACGCCCCGGCGGCCACGCGTGGGTGCAGATCGCGGCGCGGCGCGCAGGGCCGGGCGGAAGATGCACACGACGCAGAAGGACACCACTTACACCAAGATCTTCGTCGGGGGCTTGCCCTACCACACCACCGACTCCAGCCTGCGCAAGTACTTCGAGGTCTTCGGGGACATCGAGGAGGCGGTGGTCATCACCGACCGGCAGACGGGCAAGTCCCGGGGATACGGCTTTGTAAGTGCAGGGGCGCGGGGCAGGGCGGGGGGCGGCGGGGGCAGGTGGGCGGTGGCGGGGGCATCGCGGGGAATCTTCCGCGGGGGACGCTGTAAGAGCTCGGGGGCCGGGAGGGGGGGTGCCGGGCGTCCGGCTTTTTGCTTTTCTTTTTTTTTTTTTTTTTCTTTTTTTTTTTTTTTTTCCCCTCTCCCTGCTGGAGAGTTTGGATAGAGGCGGGAGGGGGGTATTACTGAAAAAGGAGATTGAGGGGGGGAATTGCCCAATTCCTCGCAGCGCCGCCAGCGCGCCTGTTGCTCGCTGATACGGCCGCGCCGGGGTTTATCTGCCGGCGGCGGAGCTCGGCCCGCGCCCTCCGCCCTGCGCCCGCCGCGGCGCCCGGAGCCCCGCTCCGCAAGGCGAGCGGGCCGGGGCCGGGGGCCGGATGGGGACCCCCCTGGCCGCCCCGGGGGGCATCCGAGTCGCCGCTGTGGGCGAGAGGCTTCTCCTTCCCCGCGGAAAGGGATCTAATGCGCAGCGTCGCCCCTTAAGGTCACCATGGCTGACAGAGCTGCTGCCGAAAGGGCTTGTAAGGACCCCAACCCCATCATCGATGGCAGGAAAGCCAACGTGAACCTGGCGTACCTTGGTGCCAAGCCGCGGATAATGCAGCCAGGTGAGGAAGCGACCCCGAATGGCTTTTCTCTCCGTACCTCAGGTTTCTGAAGAGCAAAACTTTACGAAAGGTAGTGCCGCCCTCCACGTTTCTGAAGTACGTGCACAGTTGGGCGTGCTTTGGTTTGGAGTTTTAAATGCAGCATGTAGTAACTTTTTGGCTATTTTGTACGTGTGCCTTATTTAAAAACCAAAAGCAATCAGAGATAAAGTATCTGCAGTTCCCCAGGAAGACTTCCACAGCTCAAACACTTCATTGGTTATTCCTGCTGCTGGGAATGTGGTGGTGCTGACCATTTACAGTATCGTTGCAGGGTAAGATTGGCCTAGGAATGAATTGCTTCCAATGTGTGCGGTCTTATTAATACAAACAGTATCTTAATGCAAACTCTTCAAACAGATGGGAGCTATTATGCAGACTTTAAAATGAAATGGCTCTTCCTAAGACCACATCTGAGCCAATCTGATGTCCTAGCTCTTCCCAAACTGCTGCTTTGCAGTAAGAGCGAGAGGAGTGTGGAGTGTGAGCACATTTGTGCTCTAAAGGAAGCTGCTGTGAGTTCCCCCATGTTTAGCTCGAGGAACACTTGTCTGAGTAATTAAGTGCCCGCCAAGCAAAGACAGGGTTTATGTTTGGGTGTTTGAAGAACTGAAGTCAGGATTTGACCCCCCCATGCTAAGACCTCATGAGCAGAGATGGCTCAAATTTTAAGTCTCTAGAAAGTACACAAATACACTGATGAATAGGAAATACCATATAATCCTTCGGAGGTTAAAGTTAGGGACCGGAATGGGGCACAGAGTGAAATGTGAATGAAAACCTGTGCTTGTTTAGAAAAAGTTGTTCTCCTAAACATCTCTAGGAAAGTGTGCACTTTACTGGTTTAAGTTCTCTGTGTGTGTGTGTGTGTGTGTGTGTGTGTGTGTGCGCGTGTGGACTGATACATTTTGCTTTCTAATTTTTGGTTCTACAGCCTTTCAGACGTTGTTCCTGGAGGCTGTTAGTGAAGGCTCTTGCTCTGCATTTGTGTGCGTGTGCATATGTACATAGCATAAATAAATGGCCAAAAGAACACCCATACAGAGAATGTGATGTGTTTTTGTTGGTAGGTTTTGCCTTTGGTGTCCAGCAGCTTCATCCAGCTCTCATACAGAGACCTTTCGGGTAAGTCTGTTCAATGGGACCTCAAACAGGGGAGAAAAAAATCTCTTTTTTTTTTTTTTTAAAAGGAAAGAAAAAGTATGATCGTTGAAGGCCTCTTGCAGTAGCATCCTTAAAACTGGCCAGCAGTGCTGAAGTTCTCAGATTTATAAATATATACCCATAAATGCACTCACCTTGTCGGTCATGTTCTAAATGCCGCAGCTGAGTCAAGTTGTGTGGGACGTGGCCCTTCCGACTAAGCAGTCCAGTCCCATATGACTCTATAAAAAAACAAGGAGGTATGACTTGATGCAAGATTGCTGTGCCCCATTTCTCTTTTTTCAGCTTGACTCAATGTTATTTATCTCTTTCTAATCTGACAGGGATCGTTTACAGTTAAGATAACTGATCAGAAGGATATGATGATAAGAGGTGGAATAGTTCTGTTTGGAATTAAACTCTGTAACCAGTAGACTCAAACACAAACAAGCTAAAATGGTGATTAACGATGCATGTATGTTTTTCTTCATATAGTCAATAGACCTCCGTGTGCTTTTTTTTATTTATTACAGTAATGAAGTGGTGTTGATAGCTAAACTGTGTGCTTTTATTTATTTGAAAGAGCTGTAGTGAAAGTTTTTTGGGGGGGTCTTTTTAATTTTGGTTTTGTTGTTGAGGAGTGACTTTGCCATGGGGAGCAAAGGGCCTTTTTTTTTTTCCTTGCTTTCAAGCTGTAGCCTGTGACTTTTTTTAACCATATTTTGTAGTGAGTGCTAAATTGTGTGACTTCTTGATTTTTAAGTAAATCAACGTATTGCTTGCATGTTCATAATTTTTGGGGGGCTTTGTTCTCGGGAGGGGTGTGGAGCTCCCTATTAACGATGTGCGTCCATTTGGGCTTTCTAATTTGAAGAGTTTTTCCTTCAATCCTTCTTTAATATCTAGCGCATTTCTCCTGTACTTGAATGTACTATTCCTAAGTAGATCTAACTCTTGCTTCCTATAGGCATATAATTAGGAGGTGAAGTCTGCATTAAGTTTTCCATAGAGTGTCACTTCACTAATGCACACTGACTGAGAAACCCATTGCAAAACAGTGCATTTTGCTAAGCTAACAATAAAGTAGGGAAACTGTGTCACAAATGTTTATTTGATTAGAATAGCTTGAGATTATCTTACCTATCCGTTATTAAGCACCAATAACTTATCGATAGTTTGATTTGTCAAAATGGTAGGAACTAGTTCCTATCCTGAAAACCACAGGAAAAAGTTTTCTTAGAAATTTCATGTAATTTTAAAAGAGAGTGTTGATTCTTCTGAGAGTGGGGAGACTGTAACAAACTTTGTCATTTTTTTTCCTTCTCATGATTATCCTCTACTATATTTTGCTCACTTCTTTGAAGTGTGAGGAGATGACAATGCGTATGCCATGATCAGTTTATGATGCCTGTGCTAAGGTAGGCAGGAGGCAGAACGCCTTGTCTCCAGAGCAGTTAAAGTACTTGTTGCAAAGAGGAACAAGTGGATTGCACAGGGATCAACTGTGGAGAGACTGAGTATTTGCTGAGCACAACAGAAAAGGAGGACCTGTGGCAATCCCTTGCTTAAAGGACTGTGCAAATGTAGGGCTCTTTTCTTGCTTTACTTACCCAGATCATGTAAACCACGTGTAGGCCAGGGAAATCCTTCCAGCAGAATGAATAGGGTTTTATTTCTAATGCACTGGACATAAGTCTGGAGAAGTGTTGGTCGTAGGGTCATGTATATATGAAATTGGTCATTTTTGATCCTTGGCTCTTGCCTTTCTTTTATGATGTGCAAACAACGGAGATTACTAATCCTGCTTCCTTCTCAGAATTTCCAGTGACCTGTACCTTTTCTAAAGTATGTAGTTGAGATTAAGAACAACATTCACTAGGATGAATGAACATCTTCATTCACAATATTCCATGACAGTAAGAGGGGATGTTTCAGTGCTTACTCGAATCTACTTCTGTTAGGAGTTCACTCTTAGAGCTTTCTATACGGGTTGCACTGAAATACAGCCTGAAAGCCTTTCTTTGCACAGTTTCACTTTTTAAGTACACTTTACTAATACGCTGCGTAAAATCGGTTGTAGTGGTGATTCACTATCGATACTCTGCTAATCCATACACAAAAGCTTCAAATGTTTCGTGGTTGTGTTTTGTTTTGTTGGCTCTTTTCCTAACAGAGTGCAAATTAGCAAGGTACTGCTGCATTTTGGTATGGTCAGCAGTGTTGTAGAATCATAGAATCATAGAATGGCCTGGGTTGGAAGGGACTTTAAAGATTGTTTAGTTCCAACCCTGTTGCTGTGGACAGGGACACCTTTCACTAGACCTTGTTGCTCCATCTGGCCAGGCCTTGAATACATCCAGGGATGGGGCATCCACAACATATGCTTTCCCAGCTATCAAATAAAAAACTGAAAATAATTGGATTACATTACGTTGCTTTTACTGAGAAAATGCAGAAGTTCAATATTCTGACTTAAGTACAACATTATTGTGGTGGAAGGAGACAGAAACTAGATTAGCTTCAATGCGTGACGCACTTTGAAAAGTCAGGGAACTTTTCTTTATTCAGTGCTGAGGAGATCAGTTCATCCACCAAATAACATTTCTTCCTACTTTTTGCATTCAGCATCTATCTTACTGTTGGTGTGTTTCATAAAGCTGTTTGATCACAGGACTGGTTATTTATAAAGCTTTGTTTTCAGGATTGTTTATTAAAATATTATCTCTGAATTCAACAGGAATTTATGGAGGGGGAAGATGACTTTGCTTCCTAAGATAGCTTTTCTTGGTTTGCTTATGGAATTTCTATTTTCATATTGGTGGGAAAATTTGGGATTATACAGAGGTATTGGTGTAGGACATAACTGTTGCAGAGATTTTCTGTTCCTTTCCTTCCTGTCTAAAACTTGTGCTTCGATCAAAATGAAAACATTCCCACTGTTTTCAGTAAGACCAGAGTTAAATCCAAAATTACTAGTTAATTATCAAATGGTTAGCTGATACTACCTGCCTGATATTCCAAGAGTTAGGCAATTCTGCCTTTTTAAAGAGAGAAGGAAAAGCCCCCTCTCGAGTTTGTGATCAAATGACTTGTATAATACTAGACTTAGGATAATCTGAAAAGAGGGAATGAAGCCAGAACAGTAAAAAGTTAGCCTGCTATGTCCTCCTTATGGTTATCAGAGAAAAGGAAGCACAGTAAGGGTCTTGTATGTCTTAATATTTAGGTAACCTATTTTTGTTAAAAGGAAAGCTGTTCGTTGCTGAAAATCTACTCTTTAATTATGCCTTCAAAACCAGACAATGCCATACCATGGCCAAAGCAAAACATTTTGTTCCAAGTTAAATATATACTTTCACAAGAATGTAATGCTGTGAGTCAAAGATGTGCTACTACTGCTGAATTTCTATATTTCACAGCTCTCTGCATTAGTCTAAAAAGTCCCTTCTTTCCTTTGAAACAATTAGCATTCACTTTATTATTGCTTATAGGATTATTTTGGAGGTCTTAGTTAAACACAAATCTTCTGTTATAACAACAATGAAGGTCTTAAGGCATGTGGCAGGGGTATATGTCATTGAATTTTGAATATCTCAAAGCTGCAGTTACTGCTAAAGTTAAGCACGCCTTCCCCTTTTTTTTTATTGCAAAAATGTAAAACAGTAAATAGACATTCCAAAATAAAATCTACTGCTAGGAAAGAGAGCTTAAATCATGTGCATTTCTCACACTAGTACTCTCAAAAGTAAAGCAGCAGCTTTTTATTTAAAATTAGGGACACTAAGGATTTCCAGTGTAACTGGGAATTGCTTTTTCAGCTTTTGAAAAGCAGTTGGGTTCTGAATGGCTGAGATCTTCATGTCCTGGCCTCTGCAGTAGGTAGAAATTTACTTTGGCCATATAAAGCCATTTTACTCGACTCAAAACAGTTGTAGCATGACAGATGATCAAAAATAGCCCCACTGCAGCTTATGCTGTCAGTCATCATGTGTGAAATGGCATGGTGGAGAGGAGCCTGCACAGGGTTTATGTTTATTGTAGAGTAAGATGTGGCAAACAGATAATGTTTCATAACTTCACCACCTGTTAGTTTCTTGGCTTAAATAAAACAAGTCACAAGAGTTTAAGTGGAAGCACATGTATCTTTCTGTCTTGTTCACGGAGGTGGCAGTGTCCTAACGTCTTCAGAAAATCTTAGTAATGTCGTTTCAAGTCAACACAAACAGTCTGATAAACTTGCTTACTGTCTCTTCTGTTAGAATTACTCTCTTTCATAAGTACTGTATGTAAAGATTCCTTCGATGTGCTGCAGAAGTTGTTCTTGGTGACTTCAAATTTGGTTTTATATCTCTCTCCTTAATACTTAAAAAACATGGTGTTATTTTTATTAGGATTGTACTTGGTTGGTGACCAATACAAAACGCTTGTGTATGCTCATCCATTTTCTATGGAGAGCTCAGGTAATGATGTATATTTAAATGCACAGAGCCAGCTTAAGTATGCTTCAAATGCACTTCTGGCTAATCACTTCATAAATTAGGTGAGTGTTAAAAACCCAACTTATGGTTTTGTTTTCTGTTTTCTTTCCCTTCCCAATCCCTCCCTGTTTATCGCTCTTTTTTTAAAATTATTTTTCCTTTTTCCACACAGTAGAAAAATAATTTCACTGACATGTTGGGTTTTTATGATTGTGGTGTTCGTGTCTTAAACACGACAGCTGAACATTTCTCTCTGCTAATATTCCTTATACAATCAACTGAGCTCTTTTTTTCTTAAAAAGAAAACTAAGCTGTTCTAAAGCTTATCACTTATTTTAAACTATGTTTTGCTATGATTCCAGTTGACAGTGTCCCTTCCGATTGAAACGTTTCCTTGTTGACCATTTAAGTACGTCTTAAAGTTATTTTAAAAATGAAACAAAAAAACCCTCAATAAACCCTTTCAATTAGATCTGGAATTTGGAGAAAAGAGGACAGTTTTTAGCATCACGATTTGCATCTGTGCTTAAAGTACGCTAAAAGGTTGGTGCAGTGTTTAGAGTTGTCTCTAAAGGTAAAGTTCAGTATGAAATAGTAGTAAATCTGCACAAGTGGTTTTCCATGGATTTATAAAGATTCATTGGCTGGAAAGGAGATACATATATGTAGGACTTCTCCGGAAATCCAGATGCAAGACAGAGTTATGAATGTAAAATGAGATTTATATTGAGTGTATATATATATTTTTAAATCATATTATATGATAAAATACAGCTATGAGATTAACTTGTATGTAGATTTGTGTGCTAAGACAATGATATGACCAATTTTCAAAACTGAAGGGCTAAATAAATAAGACAAGGAAGCAAGTTTTGTGAAGAAGATGGGAAATTGTGTATTGGTCTGTTCAGAATGGCTGTTTCTTAAGCTGTAAATTTATGGTTTTTTTGCTTTTGTTAAGCACCAGATCTATTTAGACTTAATCTTATGCCCACCTCCCAAAAAACTCTATGCTGTATGTCTTGCATAGAAATAAACAAGCTGGCACAAAACAGGACATCAGTGACCTGATAATCAAACAGGTTTGACCCTTGTGTCCTTACAAATTTTTATAAAAGTGTGATGCACATGTACTTAGGAGTCACTGTTATGGATTTTAATAGCATCTATGTAGCTTCCCCTCAATGGTAGCTTCCCTCTTGTGACGGAGTGAGCTGCACTATCGTTCGTTTGGAAAGTGTGATTCTTGCTGTGTTTACCACACTTGTGAACTCTATTTAAACTCCTTTGTCGCCTGTGTTGGTTTTTTTTTTCTTATTTTTAATAAGGGTGACTGAGGTTGCAGAGAAATTAATGTGTGCTGAGTCTGCATAGCAACTTAAGTAGGGTTGCCACAATACACTCCCCTGCTCCCTGGAAAGTCTTTACATAAAGTCAGGGTTCAACCATTTTGTTGCCTTACTGGCTATTGTCAAATTCATTATAGTGATACTGTCAAACTGCTCAGTTACTACTAATAAAAGCATTGCAGGAAATAATTTTACTAAGAGTCAAGTAGTTAAGAGAGAAGCAGGGTAATAAAGATGACTTACAGGTTATTTGAAAAACCAGTACTGCAATTTTCCAGATGAAATAATCAAGCTTAGTTCTTCAGAGTTGTCCTAAAACTGACATCAGTAGTGCTGGCTCTTCTGAAGACTTTCATGGCATTAAAGACACTATCCTGAAGCAACATTGAACACTCTGATTCAACTCAGCTATAACGCTGTGCTTTGGAGCGATGCGTCTCTTCGGGCCAGCGAGCTGACAGTTGGCCCATTGAGTCTAGTTATTGTGGCAACCCTATGCACATAACAACAACTAAATTGAGTTTGTTTTAGTTCGGAGTATGGATGTGACGCTTAGGCGCTGACTCGCGTACCAACTTCAACTCCCTCTCCCATCTTTCAACAGGATACCCGCTCACTATATCTATCCACAGGCTTTTGTGCAGCCCGGAGTGGTAATTCCCCACGTCCAGCCTGCAGCAGCCGCTGCTTCCACTACGCCCTACATCGATTACACCGGAGCTGCGTATGCCCAGTACTCGGCCGCCGCAGCCGCCTATGAGCAGTACCCGTACGCCGCCTCTCCGGCTGCCGCTGCTGGATACGTGGCAGCGGGGGGCTATGGCTACGCGGTGCAGCAGCCCATCACCGCGGCAGCGCCCGGGACCGCCGCGGCAGCCGCTGCGGCTTTTGGCCAGTACCAGCCCCAACAGCTGCAGACAGACCGCATGCAATAGCAGATGGACTCCTGAAGGAAGCTCGCTCTTTCTCTTCCTCTCTTCAGCCTTCCAGTATAAGTAGTTAACAGAGACAATTGATATTAACTAAAGGAGCTTTAAGGAAAGCGATGCTATTGCGAAACTAAAGACTTTTATTCCACTGTTTTCATACAGTATGCATCCAAATCATGTTGTTAGAAGGGAGGGGTAGTGCGGCATGTCTAGTTTCAAGTATCAAGGCAGAAGAAAACGGGGGGTAAATACTGTACTGTCATGGAAGAGTGGCAGGAGTAGCAATGGGACTTCATATTTTCAAACAAACAAACAAGAACCAAAAAAAGCAAAGGTGTACTCTTTACAGTATCAGGGAAGCAAAACTGCCTTTTATAAGTAAGAAAATGGTATTTGAAAAGTTTGAACCAGGGAAAAAAACTGAGTCAGCAATATGTAATCTCTATCCATTTTAAGAGGAAATGAACTTAAAGCATTGATTGTCCTTTCTAGCTTTCAAAAGTTGTCTTCGTGAGATAGTACCTTCTCACTGTCTCACTCACAGGCATCAAACAACCCAAGGAAGATGGCCGGATAGTAAGATGGCGGACAGGCACCAAAGTTATTTTCTTCTCTGTCCTCTGGATGAGTGGAACTATGGAGCAAGTGATGTGGAAGTAAGGGGTGCAACAGCTGTAGAGACAATCAATAACACAGACAGTTCTGGACAGAACACATCACTCGTGCTCATGTGATGAGCTTGTCACATCCTAATCCCTCGCCCCATCCCGTTTCACTTTTGGGAAACTTTAACTGCTGGTGTCAGCTATTCTGATTCTAAAATAGGATCAGCCCTTTTACTACAACAGCCTTCTCTTTCTGTTTATTGCATCTATTCGTAACTTGTGAATAAAGGCAGGAAGAAGCCTAAAGAATTAAAACCTTTAAGAACTGTTGTAAGGGAATTTTCTTTTCTGAAACCATTTGTACAATTTTAATATCTATTTCAGGATTCTATTTAAAGTATTTATTAGCAAACATACAGTACACAAGGCGACTTTTTGTTACCAAGACTGCAGTTCTTGAAGGGTTAATGGTATGTGATTTATACTGTGCCTTAATTGTTATGCTATTTAAAAAGAAATATTTATTTTGAAAGTTTTACTATGCTGCGCTCTGAAGAAAGCGACTTTAGATGTGACACTGTAAAATTATGTATTCATCTCATGGTATAAATTATTTAGTAGGCTTAGATGTAGCATATTAAATATTAACCTAATTAACTAAGGATGTTGACTTGGATTTATTTAATTTCAGTATGTGCACTGTATGAGGGTACTCTTAAATTAACACTTTTTTAGGTTTTTACATAAAACATTGCTAGTTCATTCTTTTTCCCTCTACTAGTTAATTCATGTAGACCTCTCAAATACATTAGTGCCGTTTTCTCACTCATCTGTATGTAGACTGACTATTTTTCCCTTTGCTAGAAAATGCTGCTTTACATTGTCCTGTGAAACTACAATACTTGCAATTTTTATTCTTGACTGAAATGGAATTTAATATTTTACACTGTATTGGATTTTTTTTATACTTGAACAATTTCATACAAGGGAAGACAGGATAGCATTTTTATGGACTTTATCCAATGTCACTGGATTTATTTGAAGTATTCTGAATACTAGCCAGTGTTATAATGTAGACATGACTCTCCTGTGCATATTATTTATTCAGTATGTATATTGCTTTACAACATTTCAGATCTCTTAATCTATTCACTCGTACTAAAACAATAAAAAAAATTGTCTCATCTTGTCTAGTGTTGTTCTTGCTTAAATAGTCTTAGATCTTGTTTAGTTAAAACTCAGGGGGGCAACCTTTTATATAGTTTTCCTGGTCTGTGGGACGAATGGCAGCATATACACAGACTTCAAATACATAGACTGATAGGACCTGTGTTACATGGAGGAAATTCTACAAGGAAGATGGAGAAGATCCATCCTGAGAGTTACCATAAAATAATTCAGAATGGAAGGGACTTTGGGGGGGTCCCAGGTTGCTTATGTCATTATCCAGTCAGGTCTTAAAATCCCCCTCGTGAGGACCGCACAACCCCTCTGGGTAATCTGTTCCACTACCTAATTATTCCCGAAGTGTCATTTTTTTCCCCCTTCTATCTAGCCAGCACCTCCCCTATTCATTTATAGCCTTCGTCTCTCATTCTTTGGCAGAGAGCCCAGCCCTGTCTTCTCAGTAACCTACTCTTAGGAACTGGAAAATTGCTGTTCTCTTCCGTAGGCTGAATAAACCCCAGTGTCTCAGCCTCTCCTCACAATTCTCATGCTTCAACCTCCAGCCATCCTGCTGACCCTCCAATGGAATTGTTCACATTTATCAGCAGCTTTCATGTACTGGGAGACTCAAGACAGAACCCACTATGCCAGCTGTGGTCTAATGAGTGCTGAGTAAAACAGAATAATCAATTCCCTTGATCTGCCATCTGTTCTGCTGTTGATCCAGTCTGATGCACTTTCACTGGTGCCAGAGTTTACCACGGACTCCTGTTCAGCCTGCCCCAAGCCTCCCATGTCCTTTTTAGCTTGCTAACCAAGCCCTGGGGGTCAGTCCATCCTAGATAAAGAACTCGTTATTTGTCCTGACTGAATTTCATGATGTTCCTGTTGACCTAGTCCTCTGGCAAGTGTAAATCCCTCTGAATGGCAGGTCTGGTCTCAAGTATATCAAGCCTACCCTCCATTAAGTGTAATGACAGTACTGCATCCTATCTCTTCCTCCAAGTCATTGATAAAGGTATCAGACCAGACAGACCCACAGGGAACACTGTAACCAGCCTCTGGACAGAGCATAAGCCCTTTGGACCAATGATTCAGTTAGTTTTTTGCCAAGCTAGACTGGACCATCTGAAACTGGATACAAGGATTCTGTGAAAGACTACATGGAAAGCCTGGCTAAACTCAAGGTAGACAACAGTGTCTGCTTTCCCCTCCTTGAGAGATGAAGTCACCTCATCACAAGAGGCAATTAAGTTGGTCTGGCATTATTTACCTTTGTAAATCCATGCTGGCTGTTCCCAATCGCCACCATCTCCTTCACATGGCCAGAAATTTCTGCCAAGATTGCTCACACCATCATTGTTTGATAGGTTGCTAGATTGTCCTTCACACACTTTCTGAAGGTGGGTGCATCATCTGCCTTTCTGCAGTCACGGAAGACCTCCCCAGTCTCCATGACCTTTCAGAGATGATAGTGAGCAGCCTCAGAATGACAACACCTTTGGGTGCAGCCCACCAGGTCTGTATGTGGATTGAGCTTCTTCAAGAGGTGCCTGAATCAATCCCCTTCCACACCTGACAGTTTTTTTGTCCTTGAACCCTTCCTACAATCATAAAGTAGTGTTACTAAAAACCTAAGGGTCACAATACCTTCCTGCATGTAGTACTTGAACTGGGAAGCATTGAAGAAGCTGCTCAGATCCAGCTGATGATGGTTTTGTAACCTTTAGGACTAGTTAACATTTCAGTATCAGTCCAGGCCACTAATGACCAAAAGCAATTGCTACCTGATGTCTGAAAGAAGCCTGTGTGAAATACATGACAGTCTTGGCCAGTTCTTTGAGGAATGGGAGGATGTTTATATAATCTTCATACTGAAATTCATTACTGCAGCTGTCACTCTTACAAGTGACTTCAGCAGAAGCACAGGCTTGACTGCGGAATTCGAGCTGTTCTTTCATCCTCAAAAAGGGTCTTTTTTTCATCTGCAAAAGAGGCAGCAGTGAAATTGAAATTATAGAAAAGATTTTTCCTGGTCTTAGGGTCTCACTTCATTTCGCTGTGGACAATTATGAAACTCAGTTGCCCAGAACTGGTACACTCACTAACATCCTGGGCTGATGCTGTCATGTTCTGTTCTTAACGAGTGCTTAAAGCCTGGCTGCTGAGAAGTGTTGCTGAACTGCCTTTTGCAACCTGACCTTAAGATCTGTGACCTTGCAGAGAGCACTGTAGTGCTCTCTCTGCTAAGAAGCGTGTAAACAGCCAGCAGGGAGGTGAATAGAAAACAACAAATGCCATTTTCTGCTCTGTTCTCCTATTTTCCTACTCTGGTCTTGCTCCAAGGGGTTTGCCTACAAGACATGGTATCAAGTAGGAATTAAAACCAAAAGTCCCTTTGAGAGGAAGGCAGAGCACAGTGATGGTACACTAACCTTTTATTTGATATAGGATGAAGAAAGCATCTTCTCCCTATTGATATGCACCCCTGACAATGTCCTTGGGCCTTCTCTTACCTCCATCTGGAGGTAACAGACACTGCAGGGGAGGGCATGAAGGGGAATGCTTGCTGCCCTGGAGGGGTCTGTGTTGTGGTAAGCCACAATGGGAACAGAATAAAAGTTTATGACTCAGTTTGTAAAGGTCAGTTGCATGCTGGCTCTATAACTTGACAGAATGAGTAACATCAGCAAAAATGGGAATGTGCAAGCTCCACTAGCAAACCTAGCTTTAGGCATACAACGTGAACACTGACTCTTCTTTTTGACAAATGAGTAGCTGAACAGACCTTCGTACATAAGATACACCTTAGGTAACATCTCACATACACGAAATACCAATAATTCATATTATCAGGACCAAAATAAAACAACTGAGAAATATCAGCATCCAATTGTGATATACCTGAATACTCAGCGAAAATGTTATCATTTTACTTGAGAGATGGCATATATGCAAGCAGCAAGAAAATACCCACAATACAATTTCCAGTTCTGTTTCCAAAACCTTCAGAAGAGATTTTATACTGAAAAGTGACCAACGCTGAGTTCCTTACAGAGGGAGGGAGAAGCCGAAACAAGGAACCATTGCTAAGGAATGTGTAGACTAAAAAGGATGTAATACCTTAAAAGGTTACATTGATGACTTGTATGCCAGAATTGTAATTTTTCATAATATTTGTATTTTCCTATTAACTACAGAACATAATTTGGCAGCACTAGAGTTCATTGATTCTAATTTTTCTTGGATTTTTCAAACATGTAAAAGGACTATATTAGGATTAAAATAATGATGCAACCACTCAAAGCACCTCTTAGTCTTTTTCAGCAGATGCTGAGCCATTTTAAACTGAGCAATTCCCTAGTTATGCTCAAAACCTTATGAGAAAAAGCATTCCATTCTGAACCAAGAGCCTGCACGTGTTATTGAATTGTCTTCTGTACAATTTCAATTTATTTTCCAAGTTTTTGTTATAAATAAACATGTAAGCAGTGTATTCAGATGGCCATTAACTTTTGTGTTTGAACTTCAAACTATTAGGTTACACTCCCTCAAACTAGCAATAAAGCAGTCTCTGGGCAAAATCTGACTGTAAAAATCTAAGGCACTTAGGAAATTTTTAATGAAAATATTATGAGCAAGTAAAAACGGAGGATTATAACAGAATTTGACCTTGTAATTATCACCAAAATGTGAATGGGAAGAATGGAAAAATGCCAGAAAAGGAACACCACTCAGCCTTACAATACATTTAATATTACAGCTTATTGACTAGTAAGATTACCTTGCAGGAGCCATCCAATAAGTTTACATCCAGCCATTTTTTGTTCATCCCTGAAAACAATGGTGAAATACTCTTTTAAGCTGGTTTATTACATTCATGCCACCATATTACTGGGCATAATGATCCTAAGCAACAGATTCAAGACACTATCATATACTTCATTTAGGAAAACCAAGAAAACCAAGAAAACACCAGACAGTAGCAGCAACTAAAGATTTTTGAGGACTTTGAAAATAGCATGGTTATGTGTGAATTTACAAAATATTTATTATGACTAATAGTTGGGCTTTGGGGGCTTGTTTGCAGTTACTTTTTTTCCTCCAAAGATCAGAGTAAAATTATGAGAAAAAATAAGCTTGACATACTGTCAAAGAATAAGGAGAAAATAAATATGACTGTTTCATCATCAAGCATCTGAAAGTCAAAAGAAGCTATCCAAATTAATTGGTGAGAGGTCTCTAAGATTAATATATAATCTTTAGCTCAGTACCCTTGTGTTAATCTTTGGACTAGACTTCACTGTGCCTGCTGCTTCTTCTCCCTTCTCTAGAGGTGGCTATTGGGGGTGACGTGCCCCCACTTCTATACAGGGCAAAGACTCTTGCAGGTGCCAACTCACTTCCTACTTAAGATTTAAACTGGGTAAGATAAGAAAACCCCATAGTCTTTCACCAAAAAATTTATGAAATCTGGAAAAGTCTTTACAAAAGAGCTCTTTCCATCTGCAGCTCGCCCTCTTCTGAGTACGTCGACTCCATTTGAACCAGAGAAAAAGATGTCAAAATACCAAAACTGACAGAGGTAGGTCACAAGCAAAGCTCAGTGAATCCATCACCTGTTATTAGGCTGTTAAAAATGTTTTGTCACTGCACTTGCAAGGACATGAATTGATCTTTACCACATACTTGAAGAACAAAACACATTTCTATCCAGAAATGCAGGCAAGGGATTTTGCCACCCTGTGAAAAACTTGTACTTTTTGTTGTTGGTGTTGTCGGGATTTGTAGTGATGACAAAAATAAGCTAAAATTTAAAACCCTGCAGTAAACGAAATTGTCTCCCAGAACAAAAAAATTGGGTAATTTTTAAAACATTTTGTGGTTTAATTATTTTTAAAAAAACTATTTTAAAAAAATCATAAATTGTTTAAAAGCAAAATATCGCTGCATTTACAAGTACCAGAGCAGATTGTTCTTATTTTTTCCTGACAAGAACCATTACAACTGAATGGCTTTCAACAGAAACACGTCAGTGCATTTTCCAGCTGCTTCAAAGGAAGGACTGATTACTTGCTCAAGGCTGTGGATACCATGATGTTGCCAAAAATTGGGATTCCCTGACTATTTGTTCAAACCGCTGGAATTCATCTGCTAATTTGTTCACTGGTAATATTTCTGAATGGAGATAGAAATAATGAAAGTCTAGAGGAAAATCTTATTTTCACCAAAGGTAGTCAGACAGTTTAGGAATCATAGAATTGTTTAGGTCAGGAAAAGATCTTAAAGTCATCAAGTTAAGCCGTAGTGTTTTATGCGGACAAGTAAATGGGCAAGAACAACCCAAGCATAACCAAGATGAAGCACTAGCTTTGTTTCAAGGTATGGCCAAAGCTTTTTCAAGTGATGGACAGTCCCAATTATGAGGTCATTTCTTCATCATACTAGCAACGAAGAACCTTAAAAGTGGTCTGCTCTCTTTATCCAGTGTGTTCTCTTCCTAGCCTTGGAAGATGGGAAGTCATACATTAGTGCAATAAGGAATGTTTACAATTTCTTTTTCAATTACAGTTACAGAGTAGTGTGCATTCCTTTATATGAATTTATGTTATGAACATTGTTTAAGGAAAAACTGTTCTTCATAAACCAAGTCTTATGTATCACAGAATGCAAGTTCATGCATTATTCTTTCTTGATTTTCATCAATATTGGCTTTTTTTTCCATTAGAGAACTACTTTATCAAGGAAACGCTTTTCTCATTTTCTGTAAGCTGAATCCTTTCACTAACCTGAGTGCCATCATCATTTATACTGGTTTTCATGTAAGAGGGAGTAAAGAGATCTCCAGGCTTTACTCTTCTGCAAATGTCACCAGTTTCATGTACACTCTTGTGTCTTGAAACCGGTTTTCCTCTGACCTTATCAAGAATAGCAATTCTCCTGTCTATTCTAACGACACCTGGGATCTTGCCAAAAGAAATCAGAATCTAATGTAAAGCTCTGAGAACTGTGCCTGAGTGTGGAAACAGAAGTGTGCCCACCAGCCTTCAGAGGGCTGGTGTCAGATGGAGCTGCCTCTGACATGGCTGCAGGAGCTCAGGTAAGCGGGCACCTGAGAAGGGCACACCACAGTTGAAAGGCTTTCTTTGTGCAAATGCATTGATTTGGCTTAATAAAGGCTAGTCAAAGGGCAAACAAAACAGCAATGTAGTGTCTTCCGGGGAAAGAAGGCCTTGGTGGCCACTGGAATTTCAACGCATGAAGCTGGCTTCAAAGATCCTGTGTCTTGTCATCAATATAATGCAAACCGTATGGAGCGCCTTGGCCTGATCCCGACAGTGGGACTAGTGCTTGCCAGCAGTTCTCTAAGAATATAGGTTGGCAGAGATACAAACAGTGTGTGGAGGAACCTCAAGGAATCTGGCTTTCCTAAAAGCAGGGAATGGTAGTATTAGGGAGAAGTAGGCACTGTCTCTACTGGATTTTAGATATAGTTTATTTGAAATGCAGCCACACTGTATTAATGATCTTTGTTTCAGCAGGACAGCTTGGTTGCTAACTGCAGAGAGAACAGACTAGCAAGCTTTGGACACAATCAAGATGAGCTTGATATCCAGCCAGGGCCCAGACTGTAAATAGATCTGCATGAATATTTCCTGAGAGAACTGCTGGACGCCAGAGAGGTTTGCTCCAAAGGGGTAAGAAGTACAGTCTGCTCGGTGGTACTGGAAGTGCCACTACTTGCAAACATCACAATATTTCAATGGATTCTCAATATTTATTGTGCTATTTAATGTGATTATCAGGATGGTACAATTGTCTGGAGTTTAAATGCTAAGAGACATTCCAGGTCTTAACTGGCCGAGAACGACGGTAGTTATTGCCCATTTGGTGACTCCTAAGGACAAAATATATATATGCCAACATGAAAACAAATTGTTTCTCAGTCGGATGTTTTTCAATCTAAGCATTGTTACCTGCAAAGTCTCAGGTTCCGTCAGTCATACAGGTAAAAGATTAAGTGATAGTAATTGACTTTTAATTCCTAATTCAGCAATGAGCTCAAGAAAAGAACTATTTTACTGCACTGTTCCCTGATCCTGGTACTCAGAGGATTACCGGTATTTGCAACACCATTTGGCTACCCCAGAGCACAACTCATTAAAGCCTTGTTGTTGAGCAGAGCAAGCTGCACATAAACCCTCCGAGCAGCACTGTGTTCTACCAGGCATTGGCTTGCTCGAACATCTTTGTGGGTTTAGTGGAAGGACAATTCTGCTGTTCAGTGTGACATGCTAGAAAGAAGAAAGGGGCAGGAACATGTTCATGTGTGCGATGAACTTTGGGTCTTCTTCTGATAATGACTTAGTGTAGAGAAGAGGAGGGGGAAAAGAAATATTCAAGTGATGTTCAGTTGATTTCCCAGAGTTTGAACCAAACTATCAGAGGTGAAATTTCTTATGTTGTTCTCATTCTTGAGGAGGGGTAGAAAGCGCTCCTCCTCAGGACTGTTTGAGAAACAGTAAGTTTTGAATAAGGTCACTCAAAGAGCATCACACTGGGGACCCGTGCCAACTACAAATGGAATTATCGGACTCCATTTAAATGGAGCTGCCTAAGCACATCTCTAGTTTGTAGATTTCGTAGCAGCTCTTCTGTATTTATAGGTGCATGCTGCTGATGTAGGAGGTCCTGCAAATTCAGTCTCTCCACCACTGCCTCATTTTAACTAAAAATATCACAGACCAAGGCATTCTTCTTTCTGCAACTGAAATCCTCCTTCTTTCTCAAGGTTTACAGCTACATGAACCTGGGCAGAAGGTGGTGCAAAGCCACTGACAAAGACCTTCTCAGGCTACTGGCTGAAAAGCAGGATGTGTAGAAGGCAGAGTTATTTCAACTATCAAAGGCAATGCATTGAAAAAAAACCAATTGGACAGTGCCTCCTCCATTATTTCTCAAATCCACTATCTCACTTCTTTTCAGATAAGTGCACCTGCACTCATTTCTCATAAAGCTGTGTTTTTTTTTAAAGTAGAGGCCATCTGTATTTACACCAGAATGTAGAATAATAAATTGCTTAGTCTACTGCTAATCATGGACAAAATGAAAAAGGGAAGATGAAATTTCTTATTCTAAGAGAAAAAATTACATAAGCATAAAAAGTGCAACACTACATCTTATATGTAGAATTTCTTGCAAGTTTATGCTTTTGTTTAATTGTTCCTGTTTGGGGTATATCATATCAGAGGCTTCCAAAACAACAGATCTTATTTTAAAAGACGTAGTTAAAGGCTTTCAGGTGACTGAAAATTTCACTTAAATGCTTTTTTCAGAAACAATTCATTTGCACCATGAACATTTCTTCTCACTCAGTCCAAGTATTTTTCCCTACCCCAGATAAGCAAAACTTTCCCTGGAAAAGGGAAAGTGCTACCTGTGCTTTCTGTCTCATTTAGTATTTTATCAGACTAGATTGTAAATATTTTGACCTGACCTTATTATTTTCCTTATTTAAAATATTTATTATAGGCTACATATTGAATTATATTTTAGCAATCATAAGTGGTAATCATTCAGACATCTTTCAAAAAATGATCCATATATTTTATTATGCATTTTTATACCCTCTCTTCCTTTCAATTTTCTCTATCATTTTATTATTCTGTGAATCTATTTTCATGTCTTTCAAAACTGCTGCTGTTCTTCCTGGACACTACAGTGTATGTCAGGTAGCATGAAAGGTATCAAGAATTTGATGCCCAATTACAGCTACGTTGTTGTAAAATAATTATTGACTATCTCCACTCTCACCTGCTTTGCATCCTTCTCTCAGTCTGCTATTGTTCCTTCTCTCAGGTTTCAAGCTGAGACTATGCTTTCTAGCAGTTTCCAGTTCATTGGAGGTCATTAGCAAACAGCTTCAGAGAAGCTAGACAGCATGTTTGCTCTTTTCATGTTGCTGTATTTCTGTCTTTGATGGGACAGAATCTATTAAGATCTTCTCCGGTACTCTTCTTTTCACATAAGCTCTTTGTTCCTTATGATCTATGGGGGGAAAAAGTACATATATACTGTCTCTTGCTTTCACAGATGAAAAACAGCAGAGACACAATTTCAAAGGTAGAGAACATGCTACTCTATCAGATATTGGCATATGTCTTTACATCACTGTTGCACACACCTAGACTAGATTCAAATATGTAATCAGATATGAGTAAATTATGAGCTGCATGTATAATAAAACACATAAGAAATTACATTTGCAACTGTAATGCATAAAATCTTGAAAATCTGCTCCACTGTGTATTTTTATAGCTTACTTCCCAAAGTCACCACGTTCTTATTACAAACTTGTTTTAGAGCCTGTCAAATTCTAGAGGCAGTTCATCAGACTCTTCAAGCCTGTCAACTCCTCCAGCTAGACCTCTGCAATACAAAGCCATCTAAATCTTGCAGGCCCTACCCAGAGTGAGACTTGGAGCTATTAGAATCAACTGCTACCTGTGCATTTCCTTCACAGAGAATGGTGTTCCACCAAGAGGTTTTCACATTCAGAATGATAAGCAGGGAAAGTCTTAATAAGGTCAGGAAATAGAAAAAATAAACAGTTAAAATATTAGCTTAATATACTATCACCAAGTAAACAGGATTGTTCAGAGACACCTATTTTCTGTGGAGGAAAACCCAAGAACCAAAAGGTCAAGAGGAGGAAGACACAGCAGAAAAGGTCACTTTCAGGTTCTACAGAAGGAGGTCATTTGAGAAAACAAGAGGAATTTATGAAAGCTGAAAAGAAAAAAAATGTAATTAATTTACTCATTCAATAGTTAGCAGAATTTGCATATCCATCCCTGTTTCAGAGGCTTTGAAATACTGTTTTTCTCCAGCTGTTTTTCTTATCATTTTGGCATGTTTTCTCTCAGATGTTCTCACTAACAGCCTGTTGGCATCTTTCAGCTGCTCCCAGGCCTTCCTTTTTAAATCTCCCAGCTGCCTCTCTTACTCCTCATAACACTGGCCTACCCATCTTATGTATTTTTTTAAATTGTTTCCAGCTGCCACATTTGGTGCTCTAGATACTTTCCATTCTCTCCCCCAGAATATGGTATTTTGGAGTGTTTCTGTGGACTGATGGGATGACAGCAGATTTCCAAAACCCTAATAGGAATCTCATCCGCATCCTTTCAAGATTTTCATGTGCCAAACTGAATGGGGATTTTTTTGCTATTGGTGAATGCTAGGAAGCTGAGGGGAGGAGGAGGAGGAGAGCATGGTGCTAAGTTTCCCAGGTGGTAAAAATACAGTGATCTACAACCACATAATCAAATCTCACCTCTTACTATTTCACAGATCTTATGTATCTTGTTCTCTGTTCTCTTAGAGCACCGCCCAATCTCCTACAGTGTATGCAAAACCTCTGAAATGTAGAAGGAATTTCAGCTAGTTTCAGCCCAACAGCATCCCCAGTCCTTACACTACTCTTGCAGACTGCAGCCTCTGGAACTGACATGGAAAATGCTCTATGTATGTTTAAGAAACATACTTTGGTACATATGAATCCTTTGACTTTCATGGTCAAGAAAAAAAATTTATACACTAATTCCTCTTAACTGCATAACTGACAGTTTAGACACACCTGGTGGTGATTCTCATGCATTCGCTTGCACTTTAAAAAGCAGGTAATGCTTTCATGTAAAATGGTTGGTAAAATTTTGTCCCAAACTTGTATGGTTATAGGAAAATATAATTGCTATCTAATTAAATGTACTCAAAATTAAATTTCAATCTGGTCATGTGAGGCACTTAAAAGTTATGGAATACTAACAGTGTCATATGAATAAACATGCTTGAATGTTCAGAAAAGAATAATAATTTTGAAAACACCAAAGATCTTATCTGCATATCATCTTACTTTCTATGGGATTCACCCAGGGCTGTAGAAGCTTAAATTTACCCAGTGGAGAGGCCTGGGTGAAGAATCTTCTCTGTAACAGGTGCTCGGTGTACCCAGATAAGACAGAACAAAATGTGTTGGCTTCCAGCACTTCTTTTGAAATAGGTCATGAACCCAGAAAATCCATTTATAAACATTGTGCCAGGCTGTTCAACAAGGCACATGTTTGGAAGTGCCTGAGAAAGGAACCCTCTTCTACCACTGTGGAGGAAGGATCCCCTGCTTGCCTTCTTCCATTCTCTCTGAAACTCCTAGCAGTGTCATGGTTTAATCCCAGATGACAACTAACTAGATGAAACCAGGACACACAGGAAGAGGAAAAAGGACTTCTAAATCTGTCTGCTCATTCTGAAGTCGTTAGAGGGAGAAAGGAACTGTATCAAAAGGCTTTGAAAAATGCTTAGAGGAGCTTGCAGTTTGAATTTAAGAACAAATTAAGTCACCACAGTGATCAGCAGAGAAGCAAGCATAGAAAGCATAGAATTGGCAGATTTAAAAGTAGAGGAGAGGCTGGAAGAGACATTTTTAACAGAATCACAGACACTTTCATACTGACTGAAAACAGTTTCCCTGTTTCAGTGGTCTTCTCCACAGCACAGTGAAATTATGGAGAGCTCTCCAGATACCTTCAGAGATCTGTACTGGGTCTTACAGTCTTGTCTTCAGATGAGATTATTTTAATAAGGTGCATTAACAGATGTTTTCAAATGCCCCTAAAGTCAGAACAGCTTCAGGATCTTTGCAAGACATGAGATTGTTACCAGACCTGAGAACAAAAATCCCGGGTTCCTTCACAGTTTGGTTTCTAATGTTTGCAAAATGCTTCTCAGGTAAAAAGAGTAAGAATTTGAAAGTCAGCTCAGGAGATAAAGGAGAATCAAATTCCGCAATTAACTAGGCCATCATCTAGCACACGTAATTCTCCGTTGCTGCCAAGTACTATCAATACTGTAAAAAGAACCCTATTAATAAGAAATGTTGTTATTTGGAATAGACTAAGTTGGGGTTGCCTAGTTCCAAAGAAACCAAATATACCGACCGTGACACAGCACTCTGAACTTTCCACATGAGATCACTAGATATCTTTGACAGTGAGAAATGAGAATGAGGTTATATATTGAGTATACAAAATATAGAATCACTTTCTATATCTAGTGTTGCATCAAGTCAAATGGCAAAAATGGGATTAAGTACTTTCCTTCTTAAAAAATAATTTAAAAAACAACATGTCCTCCCATTCCTGCAATTAATTAGACAAGCCCTGGCAGATAATGCCAATGCTGTAATTGTCCATCTTACATTTTACCAGCACTGAATACTGTAGTCTGGCGTAAAGCAGAATTTGTTTCTAATAGAGAAACTTGAGAGACATTTCCACAGGCTTAACTTTACTCTAGGGAGAAATCTCCCTAGTCCTGCTCTGTGGTCAAGAGACACATAGATCCTCTGAATTACTGTCAAGAGGAGCCTCTTTCTGCTGCTTGTAGAGGGATGCAAGGGGGAGTAGCTCACCTAAGGTAAATTTGCTTCTGTAGTGTTATTTGCTTCTATATAAAAGATTTTCTGCTAGTTTTTCTTGTTCTTCAAGTAGAAGTATAAGACAGAAATTGCCTAGCTTTGCCTCTCTGATTAACACTGAACTAAATCCTAAAGAGACAAGTTCATAGAGACAATCATAAAAGCAATATAGCAACACAAGAAATTATGAATATCCTGTATCAACAGCAATGATACTCTGCTGCTAACTCACAGGACAATCACTATCAGCTTGAAAGATACACCCTTAATTATGATATTGAATATTGGCAGTAAGGAATAATCGTGAGCATAGTCTGTATTCATTTAGGCCATTTGAAACCACTGGAATATATTCACAATATATGTCACCTAGTTTTCATTTCAGAAAAATCGAGATTATTTTGTGAAAATTTTTATTCAAAATTATGAAAATGCCAGTTGTAAAAGCTGGTGTCTCCAATAATTAGTTCTTGAAAGAAGAAAAAGAAATGTCTAAGAAGAAATAAAAAAAGGGAAGGAACAGATACCACCACACTTTTCATTGTTTGAAACATTTTCTCTGGAAAAAATTGTTATATCAAAGTTCTGTAAGTATGTAGTCCAAATAAATGTTCTTTTATGAGGGTGAATGGAAGTGCACAATGTAAGTGCTTGGAGAGAACTGTATTTTTGATTTGGGTAATTTTCAAGGCTTTCTGTAAATCTAGTGTCAGCATTTAGTTAACAGAGCTGACAGAGCGAGGATGCTGCACAATGTTTACATTACATGCGATACATTTGCCGGGTAGCTTTTGCAAATGAACATTTGTAATTTTCTAAAAGCCACAGACTGTAAGTCAAGAACAGATGTCACAGACTTGAATCCCTACCATCGAGTACTAAGGTATGAAAGAATTAACCAAATATAGTAAAAAATATCACATAATTGCATATTGAGTTTATCTCACATATGCTGTGGGATACCAAACATGTATGTAATGCATTCATTTTATGCATACAACATGTATTTCTTAGATACTGGTTATCTTCTTTTAATCAGCAAATTCAGTGTCGAGACAAAGTTGCCTGTTTTCACTTACACACATAGCTGAACACAGTTATCTAAAACTCTTTTCTACGTAGCCTTTTCTTCAACATTTCTACTGTGTTTTGCTGCTCAGTCTGCCAGTTCTCTGATCATTTTTGCTCACTGCGGAGTCAATATACATGCACGCATCTATGTGTGGATTGAGAGCCAGATAACTTGTGGAACATAAAAGATGTGCTCGCCAGGTAACTAACACACAGGTGGGGTAACACAGAGCTGCAAATGCAAACGCCTCACATGACTGTGTGCAGGAGGGGAGTTTCAAATAAACTCTGTATCCGTGGGGGTTTTATCCCTCTGTAGATTCCACCGAGTTTGTGACATTCTGTTGTGGCTGTTATTCAAAAAAAAAAAACCACAAACCCTGCTAGAAGAATACAGACATTTTTCACATTCAAAAGAAGAGCAGATTATTACAAGTTATTTCAAACTACTAGAGTTGGAATTACTGTGGTTTTTAATGGCCATTTTTACCTGGCAAGACAGCAGATCAATACAGTATGTCTGTTTGTTAAAAGACCTCAGATAAAAGAAGATAGCAGGCATTTTTTTAGAAAAAGGATGGGTTATTTAGGAAGTTGTGAAAAAGTGTAAAAACTTGTGGTATATAAGCAAAATTGTGCTAGAAAGTTTCATTTCTTCACTAAACTGCACCAGAATTTCAGAGCTGATCTGGGATTATGCTATAAAATCCAACATTCCCTCAATTACTGAAACACAGTGATTGTATAAATTTGAGCATTATGTTATACATTACCACTAGTATCCCTCTCTTTTTTGGACAGCACAACAAATGTACTGTCAGTAGATACAACTCACAGAGCCAACCAAACGTTTGCTGCTACAACACGTGTGGAGCTGGTAATGGCCAATACCACTTGATCCTGCACACCATCAGCCAAAATAGCCACTGCTGCTGCCAGACTCAAAATACGTCACTATGTCCTTCTGATAATACAAAAGGACAGGAGTCCCACAAATTCAGATCTGTCATCCTTCTGAAACAGATGGAACTTGATGGGGAAATTATCACAGAATTTGATTTGAGTCAATTGAGCCAACTGAATCATAACAAACCTAAACGGCCAACTGACGTATATTCCCCTGCCTTTTTGTCATAGACAGGAACAATCTATCTTTATTCGCTGTGCATATAGTTACTGGTGTGCGAGTTTGATGACAAGTTATTCCTTAGAGCACATAGCAAATTCTAGGTGAATATATTTGTGCTAAACTGCAACACTGTAGAGCAATCTGAACCCAGAACGATAAGTATCACTTACAAGTGCCAGTTGTCCTTATAAAGCCCAGTGCAACGTTCAGCCATAGAGCTTTTGATCCACAGGATCTGGTCTGTGACTCACATAGGAATTTGACATATTCATATTTTACTTTGCGGTAAGTACCTTGATTGAGGTTTCTGAGGTTAAAAAAAAAATTAAGAGAGTGACATATTTGACTGGCATTAGTCCATGATTCACTCATCCCTGTCAGCACCTCAGAACTCCCACTTCCCAATGCCATATCTGTGTTCAGTGTCTATTTGGGAGTCTATGTGGGCATGACTGGACAATGACATGACGATATTCAATATAGAAGCCACAGTTGATTGGCATATATTTATGCTAAGGTAGTCACATAAAGTATTAAATCCTTAGCAGCACACACATTCCTGGTTTCAGATTATATATCAGTGAAGTAACTGCATGAATGCTGGGTCAGATGTACAGTGACTATAAATCAGCAGATCTCTGCAGCTTTCTGAACAAGTCTGGAGATCTAGAAGAACTGACAATCTGACTTGAAACATGTAATAGGTAAAAAATCCACTTCTAAAATATTAACAGAGAAAATTACATAATTGTCTCCAAAGATATATTGCCTGATTAATACTATCTGAAGACACAGTTCTTGCCCTAAACAGGTATTCTAATCTAAGATGCAAATGAACAGAGATAAAGGAAAATACGTGAAAATATCGTACTGGATAAACTTAATAAAACAAAATCTTCAAGTTTTGCAGTCTTTTCAGTATTAATGGCAACTTCTCGCTAAGAGAAGTTTGAATAAAGAGGACGGGAAGATCACACATTTGTTCTGGCCAAAATTTAATCTTGAGTCAAAACCAAAAAGCCTCAAGCCACTGTCAAAGCAAAGCTGTCACCCCAAGCCACTTCCAACTGTCAAAACATTTCTGTGATTGTGTTTAAAGTAACTGGTAATGGCCTGCCCAGATTTTGTACCCCAAAAATGTTCCCCTAAAATAAAGCAATTAACCCCCTCTGCTTAAAACTCTTTGGCATAGGAAATAATGAATTGACAATAATGAGGTGTCAGTAATTAGGTTATTTTTTGATCCCAAGCTAATCCAAACTGCTGGAAGATCAGTCCCTAATGTGCCAAATAAGTCCCACCTCTCTCAACTTTGAGAGAACAAAAGGAGAACAAGCATGAAAATGGAAGCGTGAGATTTGCACAGAACCAAATCCCATGAATGAATCTAGAAAATCATAAAAACCGTAAAAAATTGGAAATTATGTATACAGAGCCACAGGGTGGATTTTAAGCACTTTCAATCCTAAGTTTACTTCCGTTTGCTGAAATCACTCTCACTTAGTATGAAACTTCTTTCAACACACATATTGTGCCTGAAACAACAAAAAGCAGTAGCTTGGCCAAGTTTCCTAACAGATCTGGGGATAAGACCACAAAGCTTTAGTCTACAGGGAAAAGCAGTTGACTTGGCAAGTCTGTCTGTGGCATGCTGACCTTTCTTTCAGAAAAGGTCACCGCGGAGTCAGGTTCCTGAACTTCCCAGGGATTCTGTAGCTCTAAAGCTAGGATCTTTTAGACTACGGCATCATGATAGCCTAAAGCAACATGAATTAATAAGCCTTTTTTTAAATTCCCACAAAACCTTTTCAGAAGTTTAGGAGCAATCAGGAGTGATACCAGTCCAGTTCTTGGTGATCAGCAACTGAGACATTGCTGAAAAGCACTGTAAGAACACATAAACCCATCTGCACGTAGGTGAAAGGCTGAGGGTTCCTGTGTCTGTGTGAGGAAATCTGATTGTCTGATGTCTGCTCTGAGCACAATTATGGGAATTTAGCCTACAGTGCTACCAAGCTGCCTTCTTTTTGTTACATTCAATGCAGTGAAAAACAAACAAACAAACAAGGCAGTGAATTTTTCCCCAGTGATTTTTAGTGTAAAAATAGCACACTACACACCTTGGACTGCAGGAATTAAGTTCTAAGGCATGGCAGATTCAAATAAATTGATTTGCTAAATGAATAAATAGAAACCCTTGAGTTACACAGCATTTTAAGTACGAGAACGACTGACTGAAACAGGTTTAACACTGATACTAGGTTAAATCTTAAATTAGGTGTGCAAAGCTTTTCTTTTTTTCAGGGTGTGGCTCACACATGGGACGAACAAACCAGTTTTTAAAGAGGTAAAACACCCACAATTAGAACGATTATTTTAAAGAATCATAGAATAACTCAGAGACAGAGTTGTAGATGCTCTAAGAAAATAATCACATTATTATTCATTCCAAAGGAGCGATAGCTGCTTACACTGTTGAACTGCATCATCATTCTTTTAATTTAAATTATTTCAAATTTTCTAAAAAGTGCATTTATATTATATACTTTATATAACTTATCTTCTTATCTTTGGTTTCTTTTTTTTAAAGATACATCTTTTAAATGGTTTAAATAAGGCAGAAGAAACTGCAGGAAAGGACTCCCTTTCTGAAATGAAAAAGTTGCTCAGTTTTGAGGGAAAAAAATCGTTTAGGGGCAGGTGGATTAGATGAACTCAAGAGCTACCTTCCAACATGAACAATTCTGTGATTCTCTGAGTTATTTTTATATATTATATGTTATATACCTTATATATTATAGACACAATATTTTATTTATACATATTAAATATATTTATTTCTATTAAACATACAGTATTTTATTAAGTATTGTGTAATTATTATACATTGTATTTATATATTCTATATTCTATGTATCATGCAAATCAAATAAAATTAAAGAACAGACAATGTGGTCCTTTCTCTTTAAATAAAGTTACAAACTTAAAAATGTGTTAGCAAAGAAAAAGAGTAAGAGAGAAAAATAGATGTTGCTGTGTTCTTGATTATTTTTACAGCACACTCTGCAATTCAATGTGTATAGTGACGACAGAGAAGTAACTACTATGACTCTTAGTACTGCAACTCCTTATGCAAAATAGATCACTCATATGTGTCTATATCTACAAATATATGACGAACCAATCCTAATATAATACTGGTTCATCTGTATTTATCATTCTGCATGCAACCACACCTTTCTACCTATTCTGAAGACCATGAACACTGCATAAGGGGGGCTGGACACGCATTCCTAGCATCCAAAGATTTTGGAAAGAGAGACTGCAACTGCTTTCCAATCAAGTATTAACGCCAGGCTGCACCTATTGCTGCTGGACAGAAACTGAGTAATCACACGCCCTTCGCAGGTGGAGCGTGGGAGGTGAAATCCAGTCAGTGAATGAGGTTGCTGGGCAAGACACACACACACACACACACACACACACACACACACACACACACACACACACGCTCTCCCACACCGCAGCTGCTACTGCTGTTCCTGTCAATAGCCCTACCGTCTGAATGAGAAAGGCTTTCTACAAAGGTGAGCTGATTCAGCTGCACAAAGGTTTAAGGACAGTTTTACTAATTATTTGCTGAATTACAGATACCTTCTATTAAATAATGGCAGCAACTCAGTTGCCTTCAGCTGGAACAGGAGTGGACTCCTAAGAACTGCCACCTGCTCTCTTGAATCAATGACTAAACTTGTGCTGACTTCAATCACCCTAGAACAAACAGACCTTTAAACCTGAGGCTTTCCCTCAAACAAAAATGGACTCAAATCAGCAGCTGTTTTGCTCGTAAAGGCTCCTGTATGAACTTCCAATTGCTAAAAACAGCCCCATGACACACACAGATGCATATTGGCACTGCCCATCATCTATCCAGTGTCTGTACTGACATGTGGTTTTGAAAAGGATCTAAACACCTCTGAGGAGCTGAGCTTTTGCTCATCATCTTCCTCCTGGAGAGTATCAGGAAACATGAAATATATGTGTATTTTCCCCTGCACATGAAACTAATTGTTCTAAACCTTGTTATTTGTTGGCACCCGGCCAACAGTCAGAAACGTGACATGGTAACTTTTAATCTAGGTTTTGCTTGTATTTTTGTACAACAGGAAAGAGGAAAAAGGTAGTAACAAACATCAAAATAACTAATAAAATCAAAACAATAATAGTCCCTTCTGTTATGCTTTTCTTAATTGAACAGTAAATTACCACAGAAGACATACAACCTTTTGACTGGGGATCTGTGTCTCACAAAAATCAGGGCAATCAATGAACAAATCAACCTCAACCAACTCCCATATGTGAAGCACATCAGTTCTCTAGTAAATTTGTTAAATAACACTAAAAAAAAGGGTTTCAGGAAGATCTGATATGAATACCGTGAAGATTCCTGGGAAATATGCACTTCAGAAATATTTAAATTTCTTAAACATTATGACATTAACACTGGTGAATCATTATAAATACTTATGAATGACTAGGGGATTATATGTGTTGCTCACCACAACTGGTGATGTAGATCGGCCTATGGTTCCGAGAACATTAATGTGGAGACCATTTTATGTTTTGCTTCCCCAAAAGACTTTACTCCATCGTTCCTCTAACAGTTTATTTCCCTTTCATTAAGCGCTACGCAAAAGAACTTACAACATTTCATTCCTTGCTACTGCTGAAATGCAACCCCTGAAGGCCCCCAACTTTGCTGATCTCTAAATTACCTCGCAGGAGGTGACAGAAGCCATGGACAAAAATCACACAAGCATGCAGCCAACCACAGGGAAGCAAAACTGGTTTGGCTGATTATCATGGGCCTAATGAAGCTGGTGGCTGGGAGTGGCTGACATTTCAGGATTGGTCAGCACATATATACAGAACAACCTTTTATATGCTGTGGCACAGGTAAGTGCCCTCAATACTGGTCTGACTCTGTAAATACATTCTTCATGGCAATACACAACTATTGGGGTTATTACCATTTGGCATTTTATAAATACCACAAGACACACAGCTTTGATACTTTATACATACTTTATACAAGCTGCAATGCCTGAGTGTATCTTATACTAGGGAAATGAGTTGGAACTGCCTACAACAGTGATTTGGAGATATCCCAGCTCAGCAGCTGGGCAGTAGATGACCTCTACAGATCAGAGGGACAAGATGGAGCTGAACCTCACTGGGATGCTGAAAGGTCTCTCACTAATCTGACATGTACATCAAATAAATAACAGTAATCTAATGAAAGACCTTACAATCATTTGTAGGCTACAGATTGTCTATGAAAGTTCTTTTAGGCTCTTTCCTTTGCATCTAAAATCTTTTTATTTTAACCTAATAGGATATATGGGAACTTATATTAAAAGCTCTTTTATCATCTATTTGTTTCCCAAATATTATAAATTGCATAGTATTTCCAGTTGAATTTATATTGTACTGTAAGCATTTATTTTTCTCTTCAAATCTTACATAAATTGCTAGCCTTATTAACTCAAGGCTAAATAGCAAATCTTCAGCATATTTATCTTTTATACTCCTTTTTTTCATACTCTGAGATACATCAATTATAGCAGTGGAAATCTGTATACAACCACTAGTATTGTTTCAGAGGTACTGATGTAAATGAACTAGAACAAAAACGGAAGTTCTTATTTATACCAAGGCTTTATGTATTTTTAATGTTCATGGTCTAATTCATAAATCAGCCTTAGAGTGTTGTTTTCCTTTCTTTTCCTTTATGAAGTTACAAGACTGGCACATTCGATGGAGGATTAAAAGAGAACTCCAAGATGAATCATTCAGGAGAGCAAACAATATTCTTTTCTAAAGAAAAATTACAGCTTTTAGAAATACAATGCAGTATGTGCAGAGCCTGTGTAAAAACAGGAAAGCAAGAAAATAAGAATGAAATAAATTACTAGTTTTGAAACAAAAATATTATTTCTGATACCGAAATGATTGGCCTATATTTACTCAAGTGAAACATGAATTCAGACATGTAGGGTGAAACGCTGCCCCTGTTAGTGACAAAACACTTACTGACTTGAGGGGGACCAGGATTTCACCCCATCAGTGTGAAATATTTATAGTTACTTCTAATCCATTTTAGGCATTAAATTGAATAAATTTTGTTACTTTTCTTTATGTTTTGTTACTTTTCTTTGCTCCTTCTTTTTGGGAAAAAAATAGGAACATAAGGTGGCTATTTGGACCAGATGATCGTTGTAGGTCCCTTCCAACTGAAATAATTCTACTTTCTATTCTATTCTATTCTATTCTATTCTATTCTATTCTATTCTATTCCTTGAGTTTATTTATCCTAAAACCTGTTTTGGCTTTATACTTTCAAAATTCTTATGAAAGAACAAACTCTTCTGCACTCAACAGAGGAATTCCTTTTGCCACAGATGCATGGGAAAATCATGCGTTAAGAAGGATAGATTTCAGAGAAGGGGTCTGGTCTTCAGAAGCTCTCAGAATATTACAAAATAAAAAGGTCCCACTCCATTTGCCATGGAGAATATAAAAACTAGAGTAAATGACTGTGCTAGGCTCTGTGCTGCTGTGCCTGGTCAGCTCCTTGCATCTAATCTAGATAACCATAAACTGTGAAATAATAATTCAGGCTGACAAAACTGCGTATTAATATAAGTAATGTACTGTACCTAAGGATCCTTGCCAGCAGTCTCATTTAGCAGGAGGATATAAAACTGAGATATCCTTGCTCTTCAAGTCCTTGGTTGAGGGAGAGGTTGAAGAAGCAGAAGAAAATTCACATCTCTGTCGCCCCTGGCATTCCAGCTCTATATTGGAAAATCATAAATCACCTCAGATTTTTTTCAAGAACTAGGTAAAATATTTCAAACACTCACATTCAAAACTTGTGGTTTTGCTTGCTCTACTCCATATTAGGCTATTAAGTGTATTTACAGAAGATACCTGTCAAGAGCTAAACGGGTCCTTACAGGACCAGACCAAGCACAGTGACTATGCTGAGGTAAAGGTCTTTATTTTCTGCCTGAATGAACTGATCTAACAGGGACTGAGTGCTTTCCTTGCTTTCCCCTCACCCGTACAGCACAAAGGAGCTTGGAGGTGGACAAAACCAGCTAGGTACTGCATTGGCAGAAGGGGGTAGCAAATGTCACCCAGTAGCTAATTAACTGTCGTGAAAGAACACAGGAATAATGTCTCTAAAAGGCAGTTTTTCTTTGACTTATTCGGCCTGCGATGACCACAATTGGGGTTACACTACCTTATGAACCACTGTTTGAATAAGGGGACAGTCTATTTAAAGGCTTGAAACAACACTAAGTGTATAACTGTCAGAATACATATTGGTTATCTGCCCACATTACTATTTTATCAATTAATGTCATTTTACCACAAATTTTGCACAATTTGGTGTTTTCTTTATAGCACCATTTCCTAGAATCAGATGATTCTGTAATTATTTAAAAAAAAAAGTTTCTAGCCCAGTGGTTTGCATAGTAAACCTTTCATTTATTAACTAAAAGAATCTCAAATATCCCCAGATTTTAGGAAAAAAAATCTAATTTTCTATGTGTCTGGATTTTTCCATACTTCTGCTGCACCAGCTGTCTGGGCTTTCCTGTGCAACAAGGATATTGATCTCAGGGAATCATCTGTAAGTCTTCCCAGGAAAAAGTTTAGAGCTGGCTCTATGCTTTCTATCTCTAGGAGATGAAAAAAAAATTGTAATCTGGATTTACTGGGAAAAAAAGAAGCCATGGTAGAACCTCCTCGGCAACTAAATGAGGGATTTTAACTGCAAGTAGCACATGGAGAGGACTGATGCATTTTACTGATGATGTAGACACAGCAAGTCTTGACAAGCTCTGATCATGACAGTGATGCCACCATACACATAGTGATGAAAGAAACACAGCAGCAGACAACAAGGAGAAGAATGCCATCTAATAAGAGAAAACTGCAGCCACAAGAAAACACAGATTAAAACACCAGACTTCCATGTCTGACCCATCCACACATTCTGAAAATGACTGGAGCTGGTGCTAAGGATGGCAGAACATTTTGAATGAGTCAAAGAAGCTGTGGCATGAAGAAGACCTCAAAACATTTTTAGTTGGTTTTGACTTGTGGCAGTATTTGGGTACGCTTGCATTTTCCTCAGACACAGATGGGTTACAAAGCACCGACAATGACAAGGTCGAGAGCATGGACATTTAACCAGCTGCAATTATCCTACTAAGATGCTTCATAGCTCACATCTGGAGCTGGAACGGTGACCTAGCATCATGGTAAAGCTGTCCTGAAACTCTGTCAAAGCAGAACTGTGTACTCAACTACTAAGCTGGAAGCAGTACCTCACATTGTTTAGCTGTACCGGTGCATCATTAGAGAACACTGCCAGTCTCTCTTAAAGGATCTCTGCAGCCTCGATTGAAAGAAAGGTGAAAACAGAGACAGGAATGCTAAAGATTCTAAAACAGGAAAACTAACATTGACCAATGAGTAAGACTTTGTCATTCCTTTTGACTACTGTTTCCATAGGTTTCATACACGGCAAAAGAGTAGTTTAAGGTGGCACAACAACTCTACACTCACACACTTGGAAAATTTGCTTTCCTTGCTCTCTCAGTCAAATCATCCTCACTGAAAGTTCCTTGCAAATTTCTGCCTATAACTAAATGAAAAACACAAAACTCCATTTGAAATCCGTATCAAAATGCAGTACTGTACAAAACAGGATATTTAGCAAAAATACAACATAAGCCTGTATCCCATGATAATCAATAGATAATGCCATGTAAATACATAGCAGAACTGAGGGCCAATATTCACTGAGTGGCTTTCCCAAAACATCTACAGAACTGAATTAAACCACAAAACTAACATTAGTAAAAGTAGTCACAAAGATAAGTATTTGTGAGATCAGAACAATTTCCCCTTGGACCCAGCAAAGCCCTTAAACATATCCTGAATTATAAACAAGTGAGTAATACCATCCCTATGCGACAAGCTGCTTAAATACAACGGGAATGCTTAAGTGTTCTGCTACACAGGGATGCCATTACTCACATACTTAATGATAAGCACGTGCTTATTACTTAACATTTTATGTTGCCATGCCTAAAAAGAAGCATACAACTAATTAATGTACAATTATGAGAGTCCACACCCCCAGATCTTACTGCATAAAAGAGAAGAGAATACAGACAAGAGATAAAAAAGCAGTAGAGTGACATCTTTGAAATTAAATGTAAATCGAATCTGCCTGAATATTTTACAGGTGATCAGTTTGAATGATGACAGATTCAGCCTTATTTCACACTAGCTTGAAAGAGGAAAAATAGTCCACTTTTTTGGCATAATCTTCCCTTTTTTTTCCCCTGCATGTTTTGACACTTGATCTGTACAAGATATCCACAAAGTGCTCTTCACAGATGCATTTTGTTAATTAGCTATATGCTGTTTTTCAAAATCTGTAGACTAAACAGCAGATTTGGTATGCAAAAGGCATCTTGACATGTCCTGAATGCACTCCAATATTATTTAAGCAGATGTAGCAAGTCACACTACAAGATTTTCACGATATTCCAATTTATTTTCACATCAGTAACTGCTTCTGCAATTTTAATTTGTATTAATATTTTCTGCATTGTCCCAGCAAAGACAGACTTAATGAAATCAAGGAAATGAGCAAAAATATTTGTGGTTTTCTCCGGACTCGTCTATGAAATATTTAGATGCAACTTTCTTCAGCAGGGAAATTTTACAGTCATATACATTGAAAGTCCATTTTCAACATAACTAGGAAAGTAGGAATTAACATTTTCAAGTTTTTGCCTGTGAAAAAAACCATGTATGCAAATAAAAGATGCACCAGAGTATTTTCTTCTAAGTAGGTTACAATGTTGTCACTCTACAGAGATTTTGATAGTCTATCTCTACAGCCTCTGATCTCTACTTTGGGATCACTGCACAACTTTAGAAATACAGTCTTCTATAAAAGGGAATAAAACATGCCAGCCTTGGCACAGATTGTCTGCAGCAGCAAAGTCAGTAAGTAAAATGAAAAAAAAATCATAGTTATATTAAATGCAATACACTAGGCTTCATTTTAACGTAGCCCCCTGCAAGAGGGCTATTACTGCACCTCTTGCTTAAGAAGAGCTCCTCACAATTTCAGGAGGACTAGAGCATAAATTAGAATTTTAAGGGTTTTTTTCAGTGTTTCAATCCTGTCCCCACTAGAAAAAGTATACAGATAATCACTACGTACTTTCTGCATATAAATCTAAGCCAATACACGAATATGTTGTTAGACTGAGGGCAAAATGCTCAGCCCTAAACTCTGATCTTCCAGCCATTCCTTGCTCAGTGTTTCACTTGATGCCAATTCCAATGCCACTTCCAAAACTTATTCTTTATTGCTGTTCAAGCCTTTTTCCTTGATGGGATGAAAGAATAGCATACCATCTAGTCCACATTTTTGCACATACAATATTTTGCAAAGTCCAAAATTTGTATATCTTTTGTTTGTTTCTTCTCTTTGAGGGGATGTTGCTCAGCCTGTATTAATAACTACTAAGTTCCTTCTAGAACTGGCCTTTCAGATTACCTTTCTTTATTATAGAAACTGCAAGGCTTTCTTCTCTAATGTTTTCAGGCACTACATCTTATATCTTTGCTTGCCACTGGGTTTCCTCCATATTATAAGATCACTTTACAATTACTGAATCTCCCCTTTTTTTCCTTCTGATTAAATGTATTAGTTCTTTTTGTTCCCTTTACTTTAGTCTTAGCCTTTCAAGTTTGCCAAAATTCTCCTGGGGACAAGAAAGAAGAACTCACTTGTTTTGGTGAAGAAAGGACTAGAATACAAGAGAGAAGATGGATTATAGACATGTTTTAGACATGTCGGGCATCTGCTGGTCTGGTAGCCTCATAGGACTTTCCATGGAAAGGAATTACCCAGTAGTTTCTCCTTCTTTTCCACATGCCTATTATGTAAAAGGATGATGTGGAGTGCTTGACTGAGCTCTTACACCAAGAGCTTATGAAACTTTTCCTCACTTAACTACATTACACGTTTTCAAATTAAATAGATATTCTACAGAAAGTCTACTGCATTTATCATCCTAAACTTTCAGCCTATCACGCTGACACTGCACAGGTGTTGGGATTTTTTTCTTCTGAGTTGTAAGGAATATGGAATTTGGGCTTTAATCTAAGCGTACTAGATTCGCCATTTCTTAAGCCTTTGGGCTTTTTTTTTTCCCAGAATGAGATCTTCTGGGCTTGTTTCTTGCTTCTTTTAAGTAGTGTCCATGTTCTGTGCATTTTTTTCAGTCAGGTTTTCAATTCCATACTACCTTTTCCCTCTTGGAAGTTTTGACAAGACCCTCTGTTTTAAAACTTGTGCTGTTCTGTTGATTTCATCTGGCTGTTTATACATGCCAAGGAGAAGCAGTTCATTTCACTGCATACAGGACACTGCGCCCGTAATTCTTTTGCAATTTCCAATGCCAATTACATTGTCTGCACTAGTGAGTTTGAATCCTAGACAGATCCTTGGAGTCTGCTTGCTTTTGCTTAATGCTGACTTTAGGCATGTGAGGTCTGTGAGCTCCTGTTAACTATGGCATTCTTGTTAAAATATGACTTTTCTCAGCCCACATGTAACTGTTGCACAATTAAAACAAATCCTTATGTTCCATATTGTATAGTGGTGTTGTCAAACCATCAGATATGAAACACAAAGTCTTCTAAAATAAGCTATATATTTGATAGAGAAATGTGCTACCAATTCTTGCGCAGCCACATGGTTGACTTGAAAAATGTATGTGGGCTTTTTTATTATCACTAACTAATGAATTCTTCTTCCACTCAAGAACAAACTGTTCCTTTAGAGGCTGGGAATTCATGGTCTTCTCCCAAGACTTCCGTGCAGAAAGCCAGCTCATTTGATACGAGGAGGTGAAGCAGATTTCAGGAGGATGATCAGATGTCCCTTGGGACCATGTGGTGACAAGCACTGCACAAGTGCAAAACATGTGTGCTCCCCGTTGGCCAGGGGTACCGACTGGTGGGAAGCCCACAGGGTCTAACAAACGAGGCCTAGGCATGAAGGTTTGCCTGCTGGGAGAAGTCCTGATTTCATGGCCGTATTGAATGAAGGCATCAGCCCCACCATGGGCCCAGCTACAGCAGTGGTCAGGCTGGCACAGTTAGTCCGGCCCAGAGTAGGCAACATCCTGGTGTACATGAGGCTGCCCTTAGCCTCCCCTGCCATGTGAGGTGAGGAGTCTGATGGTCTCCGCACGGGCCTCGCTCTCCTTTCCCAGCGTCGACTGGGTCAGTGTGGTGTGGGATGCTCACTTCCCACTCTCCCAAGCTGTGCCCGATGGGCAAGCAGGGCCACCATGCCAGCAGCTGTGGGTGCCCCTGCCCTGGGTACCAGCGCTCTCCCCTGCTCCTTGTATGATGCTCCACCACTACCATTTCCCCAGACTCCCAGCCGCTGCCGTGAGACACCTCTCTCTCTCTCTCCATTTTCACACTCCACCCACTTTTTGCTTGCTTTCTCCATCTCTGTCACCGTCTCTCTCCCCTTCTGGACTTGTCTTTATTTGGCACTCCCGGAAGCTGCAGGGCATTGCTCTCCCTGCCTGCCGGGGCAGCTGATGTGACTGACTGACACCGGCTCCCGCTGAGGAGGAGGAGGAGGAGGAGGAAAAGGAGAAGGAGGAGGAGGAGGAGGAGGAGGGAGAGCAGCGGCGTGGCGAGGGAGGGGGGGGAGCGAGTGACCGGCCGCGGATTTTCATTGCAGAGAGGAGGGGGGAAAAAAAGGCCACGCGGGTCATCAAAACAGGTAACTCAAGAGCAGGCGGCGGCGGGAGGGGCGGGATGCGGGGAGCGGCCCGACCTCTCCGGCCCCGGGCAGGCGCGGCCGGGGCCGTGTCTGCGCTCCCGCCGGCGGCAGCAGCAGCGGACATCTTGGGGATGGGGGACAGTAATGAGGGGACGGCTCCGGGCTCGGCCGGGGGCTGCAGAGCTGCAGCGTAATTCCTTGGGAGGGCAGTGCCCCGGGCGCTTATGTGGGTCAGGGACCCTCGCTGCCCTTCGACTTCCCTCCTGTCACCTGCGCCGGGCTGCGCACGGAAAGCGTCCCCCTCCCTCCCTCCGATCCCCAGGGTGATAAGTGGGGAGGAAGTAATCTGGCCGGGGAGCGGGGAGACCCGAGCGAAATACCACGGCAGATGAGGGATCCTCTTTGGGGCTGAAGTCAGACTTCCTCCGCCGAGCCCCTGGTCAGCGCCGTGAACGACTCCGGGGTGCTTTGGGCCCCCGCCCCGGGTCCCGGCAAGCCGGCTTTCCGACGGGCTATTAAAAATTCCCTCGTCTTGTTTATGCAGACCTGGCTGTCAAGCTGTGCTGGTCTTGAACTCTCTTAATCAGCGTAAGATGATCTAATTCTGAGGGAGGTGGCTGTAGTGCCCGTGGGTAGCTGGGCGCCGAGTCCTTGGATCCCCCCGCCCTTGGAGCTAGGGGTGTGCGTGTGGTGGAGGTGGCAGAGGAGCCTACAGGTTTAGCCCAGAGGAGAGGGTTAAATAGCATCTTAGGGTGAGAGATGGGAAGGCATAATATGTACCTTTACATAGAAATATATGAAGGATACTTGAAATACAAGGCGGAGTTCAGAGCGAGCAGGAGGAAGGCAGAAATGAAGGACCGTGAAGCCGAGATCCTGCATTTTGCAGGGACTTGACATCTGAAGGAGAACTACCCCGGAGACACAGCCAGCACAAAGACGAGGAGAACTTATGACCCCACCTAAAAATGTGCAGTCTGTCCTTTGTTTTGGGGATTGTTGTAGATTTGTATCTTAGCATTACAGAATCAACAGTGAGGATTTTTATCAAGTAGAATTCAGATTTCATAATGTGCAGGAGCAATCTTAAAAACAAAGACCATCCAAGGAAGAAAGCTTTTTTTATATGCCTTACCTAAATGTGTTTGTTTTCTAGTGATGGAAAAATGTTGCCAGAAAAAAATCTGCACAGAGGACTGTCCATTAGGAAATAGTTGGAAGGGATCTGTTTAGCAGGGGGGCAGGGTGGGATAAAGCAGCAAATATTTATCAAGTTATTTCTAAGCCAGGCAAAAGTGGCAATGGTTTATGGACTACCATGTTTCATTGCTCTGTGAAATTGTAATCAGAAAACTCATCCTGCTTCAGAAATGTAACTTTAAAAATTATTTAAAATAGCAAAGTGGTAGATAAAATGAATTAAAACTCAATACAGTACTCTCAAATCTGGCCTTTTAAGACATTCCTGCTAGTCAGATATCCTAATTTTTATGCAATTTTTTATCTCAGCATTTCCTTTTAATTACTTATTATGCAAATGATAATAAACTTTTTTCTGGTTCTGTGCATTTGCAGCACAAGGATTTCATAACATTGGTTCTATTTTGAGCAAGTTTGCACAAGAACAAAGGCAAGCCACCTTCTATAACAAAGCCAGGCACATACAACAATATGGTCTTTTTGATCTTGGGCATAACAAAAACGCTAGTCTTCAGAATACTCCTGTGATTGACTTGTGTCTTTCCCCTCAAATGAATGCTGCTCAAATGTGGAAGGTGGACAGGCACAACTCCAAATGTAATGAATAAAGTATGTTTTCTCAATTAAATAAAAATTAAGAGGATGTGCATTATTTACTATTACAGAAGAACTGACCTATGATGTTTTCATTATTCTTTTTCAGCTGTGGCTTTCACTTTAGTGGAGAAAAGGGTTTCTTGGTATACCATAAGGAGCAAGAGTACTAAGATTACATGTATGAAATCCCCTCCCATCATTAGATTTTCTGAATCCACTGTATAATTTTTATTCACCATGCAAAATACATTGGGCACCCTAAGTTAGAGAAAAAAAAAATTTAAAAAGAATGAAAATTCCCCCAGGTCTGAAATTCATGGGAATTTGAATTAGCTTGTACTGAAAAAGGTAATAGAGTGCAGCAAGGAGGGCTGAAAACCAGCTCTCAGCCTTGACATTGACTTGCAGCAGTACCTGGAGCAAGTCAGATAATCTTTGCGTGTTTCAGTCTGTGGCCTGTCAGTAACAATAAATTTGGGATTGGTTTGAACTCTAGTGAGAGAAATGGTGAACTGCCGGATTTGTTAAAGAATATTCTTTGTGGTTCTGCATGAATTTTAACATCATGTGCAACAGCAGCCAACTCAGTAGCTGCAGTTGTTGCCTACTAGAACATCTGACAACATGAAAGAGATCATTCTTTACTTATCATGCTTAGTGGGGCAAAATCAAAGAAACACCTACAATAAATCAGGCATACATTATTGCAGTTATTCAGACAGCTATTTTATTGTGAACTGGTAAAAAATTTTGCTTGACAAAGCACACCTAATATATATAAATAATTTTAATTCCTGTCTCTATAACTTAATATGCTTGATTTGCAATAGGGGGAACAACTGGGAACATGTCATTTTCATGTAGTACAGATTCTGTTCCAGTTGCTCGCATATTTTTGAAAAACAAGTAATTTTGGTTAGATAAGGTTTACTGACTCTTCAGATATTAAATGCTTTGAACTCTAAAGGCTCAGCCATTCTTCAGAATGTCACTGCTAGAACCATGGCAGAATGGCAACACCTTTCCTAAGCAGTGTCCATTGAAGTGACAAAAGCACACATGAGCACAGCAGCATCTATGGCAGAGATTATGCTGATTCGGATAGTTCATCAAGACTATGGAATTCGGGGTTTCTTAAATCTCTGTGACCTTTGTCACCGTGTTAGCAAGGCTTTATGGCATAGACACTACCACAGTTCATACATGTACTGGCTACTGTTGTCTTTATTTCACCTGTGCACAAAAGGTATTCTGACTTCAAATTTCAGGGACTTCTTGTTACTGAAAAGGTCCCATTGAGACTACTTTCCTGAGTACATGCTAATGGAATTACTCTGTCTGACCCACAATTTTTAAGAGAACAGCAGGCTAAAGAAGTTGCTTGTAAAATCCAATATACCAGTAGTAGTATGTTTGGAATCAAAGGCTCAATACTTTTGTAGCATATATTTTAAAAAACCCACAAAAACCAGGGAAATGCTCAATTGCATTATCAAATAGTGTAATATTTTTTCCAAAAAGACATGCTTAGATCCTATGCATTAAAGCTATGTTTTGTATTAGTTTAAATATTTAATTAATTGATTTTTGGAAGGAATGCAAATAATTATTTACATTTCTGTGTGTAATCTGTCATTGTTTAGATAGAAGAAACAGCAGAATAATTCACCTAACCGCTCTAGGTCCCGTAAAGCAGCCATCATCAAAAAGGGTAACTTTATAAGTATCTAGGATGGGTCCAGTTTGATCTTTCTGGGTCTCACAATGGAAAAATAGCCAAATGTCTCAGATCTAGTAAATTGCATGGATTATCATTAAAACTCAGGACCTCTAGGTGGTAACCAGGTTATAGCAGGAAATGGAAAGGTCTGTTTTAGTAGCAGGTGGCCCATTTCATCCTGAACCAGCAGGAAAGGCAAAACCCATTGCAATGCTAGCCGTATTGGAGAGTCAGTTGGATGGATTTTAAAATGGGAGATGGGCAAAGGCCTTGAGTTTTTGTGATCAATAAAGACCCCAACTGAGCTGCAGAACAGAAGAGTACTCATATGGCAGAAAGTTGGCTTCAGCCCTCCTGTTTGCTGCTATGCTGGAGGAAGGGTTACACAGGCTGGAGGCTGAGCCATGATGAGCCTGAGAACATCAGATACAGAGTGCTGAGATCATAATTGCAGCAGGATGTTCTGGTAAGAACAAGAACACGAGCTAAATTGGCTGAAATCAAGCCCAACTATTCAGGCTTCAGCATAATATGGATATGCATGAGAAGTAGGGTGTGGAAGCATTGTGAAAGGCCACCAGCACAGCAAACAAACCCGTTACTAACCTTGGTACTGAATAGCTCTAGTCTCCTCTTTCCTGCAGAAGTAATTACATAGTTTGCACTTTTAGAGCTTGCAGTACCATTTGCTTAGTTGTGACTTCCTCCTTTGCTTTTTTCTTTCACATCCTGGAAGCACTGGAACACTCCATAGGGGTTTGTACTGTGTGGAACTTATGCTTTTGGAGAGTTTAAATTCAATTTGTTTGGAACTGTAGCATAAAGGATCTTACTGTTCAGTTATTATGAGCTGAACTGAAGCACTTTAATAAAATCAATGCCTGCATGCAATAGTTTCTTGGTTGAGCAAGGCAGTCTGCTTACATACAGTAATTGGACTTGTGACAGGTAATTAAATGGCTTGTAAGGCCTTTAAGATGCTTGGTTACATGAAGAGCCCCACACTAATACATAGTAAATGAGGTGGCTAAGGACACTGCGTTTCTGTTGATTGGAGAGATGCTAAAACTCTTACACTTCATTGGAGGGAGAGAAGAAAATAAAACCAAGACAAAAGACTATGAGCAGTGGTGACATGAAAAGGGAGCATAAAAAGAATAGGAGAATGTACTTAGAAACTGGGTTGCCTTGGTTATTTTAAGTCAATCATGCTTACACAGACTGTCAAGCCTTGACTGCTTCAGTATATCATTAAATAATGAACTCGTTCTTTGTGATCACAAAATTGATGACAGTCAAAATTATTCAGCAAGGAATAGAAGCTCTTTGCAGAACTTATGTATAATTAGAAAGTGAACTGATATTCCAGGAGATACTAAGCACATACATAAACACAGGACATATTTTAAAGAATTCATATTAAGTTATCAGAGGCCTAACCACAGTCCATGCTATTATTACATTGACTTGTAGACACACAGCTTGATGTGTGCAGTTGCTCACCCATAATTATGGGACTAAACTGGATATGATAAGAACGAAAATATATCAACAGTCCTAGGGGTACTTGTCAAAATAGAGATTGTTTTACAAGTGATTTTGTAATTTTTTTAAACAGTGGGATACAAAAATGCTTCTACTCCTTTCCTGCATGTTTTTGTGGACAGCAGCCTGGTCACTAGGAGAGGGAGAGAAGCAGAGGAAGATCCAGAATGCAAGCAGAAAAGTATGCTTGGTGGTACCAACAACATAAAGCCAGACAAAGGAAAAAACTTGGGTTAAATGGAAGAAGTTCCTCTTCTACACAAAAGTTTTTTTGCTTATAAAAAATAGCCCTTGAAAAACACAGAGGGTATGCCAAAGATACAAATCCACAGACAAGATAATTGAGGTAGCACACAGTTATGCACAGCAATAAGGGATTCATTCATAGCATATCAATGGTTTAACACAAGTTGAGCTATAGACAGAAATATTTTATGATGAGTATACTAGAACCAGGCAAGACTTCAAACCAACTTATTAGTCAAAATGGCCCATCCATCCACAAAAAGCAGAAGTCACACAGATTTCTTTTTGTCTTTTTGCTATCCCAGATATAATCCTTGTCCATTCTAACAAAAAAAACCCTATATATTTTAATGGGTTTAAAAAAAAGATTTTTTTTTCTATATACTTAAAACTACATTGCTTCCAAGTAAGCTTGTAGCAGATCTAGGGGCTCAACAACAAAAAAGACTGATTTGAAACCCGAATCATTCTCCTCACACAGGGCTTTACGGAGAGGTCTTCTGGTTTAATCCACTTTGACATCAGTTTGAGAAGCCTGTTTACATTCCTCCCGTACAGCTAATGAGAGACAAAACACAAACCATACAAGGTAATGTTCCTATTGGTCTACCAACACATACTTTGTTGGTAGAATCTTTTATGGTAGTAACCCAAATAGCTTCAGGTGCTCCTCCTTACCTCTCAGCCAGTACCAAGCTGCTTCTGAGCTCTGCCTGGAAATTAACAACTCCAGAGGCCCCAAGCCAGTGGGTTTTCATTCTCTGAACCAGAGTGGGGTGCAGCAGGAATTTGGGTTTCATGCAAAAGGTGGCAAAAAGACTGCCTGCTCAACACAGGCTTGGAGTGGGTATGTGTTTGAATGATGGTGTAGGAAAGCCAGCTATTACAACCTCAGGCTGCCTGTGTTTTTTTCAGAAATGAAGTGCCCTAAGATGCTTTTGTAAGTTGTGGGAATGCTCAGGAACATGTATGCATTTCCACTCCCTTGATGCATGTTGACATATATTGTACAGAAGAACTGTCAGAGGGCACTGTGCTTTGGATCTATAAAATGTTCATGACTGGCTCTCTGATAGTACCAGCTGGCAGTATGGGTTTCTGTATATTTTATTTCCTATCTCAGTAGCAATTTATTAAAAGACTTAAAAGAGAAAGCACATGTATAGGCTGCTGTACTTCCAATAACACTGTGATTTTCCAAATGGTGTAGGAATGGTAGATACAGTTGAAATGCCACATTGCTGGCTATGCTCTGTTTTAGGCGTCTGCCCTTTTTTGACATAGAGAGGAGAACCAAATCTGACTTGTAGCATCTCAGATGATGAGTGTGAGTGAGATCTGGTGTAATTTTTCAGGTGTTAGATGTATTTGAAAGAACTGGTACCTAGGGGGAAAAAACCCCAAATAAATTAAGCAGTCGTTTCTTTTTCTTTCAAATTAAAAGAGTCCTAGGAAGTAAAACAAACTGTGGAACTATCTCTTGCTGATGTTTGTCAGAGTAATATCATACTTTACAAGGTGGCACCATTCCTGTGTTCCAAATCACCATTTTTACATGCCTTATAAATCGTCATATGTTTATTTTTCCCCTTATGCTACTATACTGCTTTTCCCTGTGCGTTCGTTACAGCTTGTTTCTTCTTGAGATAGAGCAATATGGTCCTCCGCCATAAGTCACATACAGTGGTAACAGGAATAGTACCTGTGTGTTTTGACTTACAGTTTGACTGCTGTTTGGGATTAGTATGTCAGAGAATTTCAGTCTGCAGCCAAGTTTTTTTCCCTTGATAATAGATGAATGGTGCTTTGAGACAGATGGGGAGAGAAGCAATGATCTCCCAAGGCCTGCCCGTAAAAAGAAATCTGCTTCTTGGGCTTCAATATGCCTTCTTCTACCTGGTTTTGGCTTTACTTCTTTTGGGGAAGAAATGACAGATGGTAGTATTACCACATGCATTTAGCACTCCCAGAAAAGATATCATTAGCAGTAAACAGGGCAGAGCTGTGGATCCTCTGTCTTAATTTTTGTGCGCAAGAGACAGTTAACAATGTCAAATATTAAATAATTTGTCAGTAGATGTGTATTAACACCTTTCCTGGCTCTTAGGTGACCTTATTTTCAGTGAAGGATACTGTATTTCTCCACCAAGAGAACAACTGGATACATGGGAGTTGAAGCATTTTTAACTCTTTATAGGTGGTCAGCGTCAAATCCAAGAAAAGATATATATGATTAACCTGATCATCAACTTCAAGATCAAAACTTTAATTAAAATCCTAGTAGAGATGAGATAGAGAATCTGTCTTGATGTAAAAATATACTTTATGGAAGTGTATGCATCCTACAGACATGTTTACATCCTCTATATTTTCATTAACATGCCAGGATTTTGACACTGTGAGTAGACCAGTCTTATTATTTATTTATAATATAAGCTCTGATGGTATATCGCACAGACAGCATCTTCACAGAATCAAGCTGTACCATTTGTGTTCTGACTCCTTCTGAGCTGCAGCTTTGTGGTACCTGTTTGACCACACAGAGCAGAATAAGTAATTGGATGAACAGCTGAATATAGGCCAAGAAAATGCTGAAGGTTGTTGTAATATTAACCAAATACGTGAATCCCTAAATATAGACAAAGATGTCAATGTTTAGACTGAGAATGGATGAAGAGAGTTTTCATGCTATTGCTCAGTGGAGTCTTCACTTCAGAACAGTAACGTTAATTCCAGTGTTGTTTGTAAGATAGATGCCTAGTTAGTTGATGGTAAAGCAGGGTGTAAATGTGAGGTTATTGTAGGTACAACTGATTTGCTCTTTTAGTGTTATATACAGTAATCACAGAAGTGTACTTGCACTTTATTCATACATGACAGAAATACCTGTGTGTATTCTTACATTCATGCATATGTGTAAGTATAGATGCAAATACCGTGTACTCATGAATATATAAGTACACAGACAAAAAGGTAGGTGCACTGTAAACATGATGATTGAGTTATTAAGCATAACATTCTGTATAAAAACAATAGAAACCTGGCATCCCTAATTTTAGGGTAAAAAATAGTTTCTACTTCTGTTTTAAAAGACTATAACACTATATTATTTTGTGATTGGCCTCACTGGTGATATCTGTTTTTGGAAGAACATGTGGTAATTCTGATCCTGAGATAAGCTCCGTTGGTTAGAGCATGGTGCTATTAATACCAAGGTTGAAGGTTCAATCCCAGTATGGGCCATTTGCTTAAGAGCTGGACTTGATGTTCCCTGTGGGTCCCTTCCAACTCGTAATATTCTGTGATTCTCCAGCTAATGGAAATAGAATAAAGCTGTGAAGAATATAGTGAACAAAAGACTGTGTTGCAGCGGGAAAGCGTTGCATAAAGATGTCCATAGGGTTATTGAACTGGGTTATTCCTCTGATCTTCTGACACTGTGATGTATTTTCTTAGCATCTTACAGAGGGAAGTTTGTTGGGTAGAACATTACAAGTCTGCTCATTTGTGAGATTCCTCAGACCTCCAGGTGTGTGCAGTCAAACATACTGAGTTTGTAAACAAACAATGGGCAAAATCAGGCAAAATCAGGCTAAATAGGCCAAAAAGTAACAGGTCTGCCATAGAAATTTTTATATTATTTTAGTGCACTTTGGTGACATCATCCAAGAACATTTTAAGGCAGATTAATAAAAAACCCAACCTACCCGACTGTATCTTTAAATACAGACAAACAAGAACTGTACTGAAAATGTATTCTAACATGCTGATGAAATGAGTTGACTGTTAGTATGCTATGTTAGACTAGCCTGACTTTAGGCTGGTTGAAAACATAACTTTTTAAATAGACACCATTTTAGGCTTTTATGTAGCCTAAAAGAATGTGAAAAGAATGTGTTCATAATACTTTTGAGAATTAACAGTGCTTTGTTTTAAGAAAAGGTTTAATATTCTCATGGAAGTTTGAGCATCACGGAAGCTCCCCTGATATATTCATCTCATTCATGCCAAGATATTTTTACCCTTGCAGTTTTGTGTTTGTTTTGTGTTTTTTTTTTTTTAACGAATTGATTTTTCAAACAGAATAGTATACATTTCCAGTATAAAGGAAGAACATTGCCAACAGGTCAAGGGAGGTGATCCTGCCCCTCTCCTCAGCCCTGGTGAGGCCGCACCTGGAGTTCTGTGTCCAGTTCTTGGCTCCTCTGTACAAGAGATACATGGAGCTACTTAAACAGGTCTAGCTGAGGGCCACAAAGATGATTAAGGGACTGGAGCATCTCTCTTATGAGGAAAGGCTGAGGGAGTTGAACCTGTTCAGCCTTGAGAAGAGATGACTGAGAGGGGACCTCATCAATGTCTATAAGCATCTGAAGGGAAGATGCCAAGAGGATAGACCCAGGCTCTTCTTGTGGTGCCAAGTGATAGAACAAGAAGCAACAGGCAGAAACTGATCCACAGGAAGTTCCACCTGAACATGAGGAAGAACTTTTTTACTGTGTGAGTGAGCACACACTGGAACAGACTGCCCAGAGACGTTGTGGAGTCTCCCTCACTGGGGATATTCAAGAACTATCTGGACACAATCCTGTGCCATGTGCTCTAGGATGACCCTACCTGAGCAGGGAGCTTGGACCAGGTGACCCACTGTGGTCCCTTCCAACCTGGCCCATTCTGTGATTCTGTGATAAGCAAAGAGAGCCTCTCTGAATTTTGAGTTTGTCTGCATGCTGTCTAGTGACATCCTCTTTTGGGGTTTTGGTTTTTCATTTCATTTAAATAGGAAAAACCCATAAATTTCAGACAAAATTCTCATGAAGGGGGTTCTCCCAAGGGTTTCTCACTGTAAAATCTCCTGCTTCACTTTTAGGTCAAACCTCATTATATTTATAGGGTAAAGTCTGAAAGTCCCGCCTTGTTTGACAGGCAGCATGACTCAGCACAAGAGCTCTGCATGTGTTTCTACAGTCCTAGTAACTAATCTCCTCTCACATTTAAATTTTAAAAATAAAAATACTATTATTTTTTGTTAATAAGAATTATTAATACTAGTTTGTAAGTAAAACCATTTCTTTCCATGCTACTTTACTTTTTAATTGTAACATTTAGGCATTCTCCACTGGCTCTGGGGACACTGTAGCAGCAATGTTTGTTTTGGTTGCTAAGTGTTTCATAGTGTTGCAGTCTATTGGAATCTACTATTATGCTTTAATATCTTAAAAGTACTAGCACTTTTAGCAGGCTCTTCTTTAGGAACTGGTATGTTTACACATATATTCCGAGTATGCCTAAGCTTTCTAGTCTACAAGCCAAACAGGAATCAACCACAAGGTAGTGGTGCCAGAGAGCCTCTGACTACCTGCTTGCCCCAGCTGGGGATGCAAGTTCTGATGCTGCTCCTACTCCTGCACACCCCAGTGCTGGGCAGGGGATGCAGCCTAGTGTGGGAGCTGGCTTGGAACTGTTCTCAAGGATCACGTTAATTAAATGATAGGGGATTTAAACATAGTTTTATCTTTGCTTATATAACTCATTCTCACTCTGGATTGTATATAGCACTTTTTTCTCTGAGAGATTGGCCAGTATTCAAAAATGTCAATGCCTAAACTGCTTCACATGTAAGAGAGCAGATAATCACATTGTAGGGATAGAAATAATGTGTGAGTTGTTAAAAATTTAACCTAATTTCTATTTAATTTTAAATCAACAGCACTGTAGCAGTGCTACAAGCAGGCCTCTGGATTTTTTTTTCTTTCCAAAGGTTAATTAATGCTTGATTCAAAAAACTTGGAAAAACACTGATTCATATACTTAACAGAAGAATAAACACTTCAGTCAAGTGACTGAGGCTTACTGCAAAGCATGAAAGACTGAGACAAATTTTAGAATGTACCTTTTCAAGAATCAGGGAGTATACATTTAAAGTCTTCCTTTCTGTCAAGTATTAATTGGGTCTGTACTTTTCTCCTCTGTAAATGGTTGATGCAAATCATTGTAGACATAACTTTTAACCAGTTACTTCTATAACTGTTTCAGTCATCTCAGTATCTGACTGGGAGCATACACATACATTTGTCATAAATTATCCACAGGTAGACTTTGCAAAGCTACACTAGCAATGGTTTGAATCTACTATTTACAATGAAAAAACAGAGCTTGGTTTTGGTCATATTCTCTGTTGACAAAGAAGCAAGGTACCCTATGTCAGCTTCATCACTGCAAATGCTTATCTGTCAGAAAGACAGTACTTAAAAAATATGAGTTTTACCATAGAAGTTTATAAAAGAAAAAGCCAGAAGGTGAACAGAACTGTAGCATGAAGTGTGGACTTTATTTACAGGGATCTAACACTGTTTCCATCCTTTATGATTTTTTCAGAATGGCAGAGACTCATGGTTTGATGGAGAGATTGGAGAAAGCAGTGACTCGACTTGAATCATTATTTTCCAATTCACATAGGTCTGGTGGAATGGAGTGTGATGGCATCAATGGAGTCAATGGAAGTAAGTCTGTTTTTTTGAAGTACCATCTCTGTTATTTAAAAATTGCAGGTAGTGCATGTGTTTGTCTTCTAAGAGGGAGTGCAATCCCACTCGTTGCAAATTCTAAATTAATACCACCTAGAGAATTCAAGATTTGACTGTTTCTGAAATATACTGTCCATATCTCAAGCTTTATTACTCTTTCCATCTTGGCATTTATATCGCTATAAATAACTCACCAAATGAAAATGTCTGCTTGAGCCCAATTAGCAGAAGAAATGAGACATCCCCAAAATTTACAGCAGAAATATTTCTGTAGAGGTCACCAATATAAACACAGTGTTTATTTGCCAGCTCTCTCTGAATTTCACAGTGCAGACCCACTTCATTTAATTGTTTAATACCCTTAATCAAATATGAGTTTGTTCATAAGCATTTACTTGCTAAGGACTGCTACACATCCATGGCTTTACGTTGCTGTCTCTCGAACTCTCTTTTCTCAAGTGGATCTCCAAAGCACTACATTGAAGAATATACCAAAAAAAGTCTGTTTATTCACATCATATCACCAAGTCATATTTTTTCACTCCTTAATTTTTTGTTGTTTCTGAAATTTATTGGATAAATAACCCTATAAACATGGGAGCTCCAAATTCGATTGAATAGAGGTGCCCTTTCCTTTCTCCAGAGCTTGTTTTTTCATCTAGAACCCCGACATATATCTCTTTATTAGCTTCATGTCCTTTGCTTTCTGTATTCCTTGGCCCTTTTGTGCATTCTCCAGAGAAGAGCGCATCCCAGCACAGACTCAGCTGCTGTACAGAAGCTGCAGAATGCAAAGAAAGTTACAGGCAGCTTCCTTTACTGACACAGCAGCAAGTCAGTGTGTGAGCTGCTTCACTGTCCTCTCTGCCAGCCCTGACCCAACAACATATGCGAGAGACCTTCCCCACACTTACGTGTGCCATGGGCCTACACACTGGCAGCTGCTGTGGAGCAGCTGACAGAGAGCAGCATGTTCCTGGGGCAGGAGGGGAGCACCTTCCAGCAGTCTTCCATAGCAGAGGAGTTAGCCAGTCACAGGAAGCTGGAGTAATGAAATGCTTTAAGTCCAGAGAAAACCTAGACAGCTAGTAAACCAAAGCAAAGTCATGGAGAAATATGATCCATGTGCAAACTGACAAATAAATCAATCACTACTAGGAGATGTACATTTCTCAAAAATACAGACTTCAATTCTATAGTGAGTCTATTTAGGTGTATCTCTCCATTTATCCAGAGCTCAGTATTGCAAACCAGGTCTGCTTCAGAACAGGAGATAACTTGCCATGTGAGGTACTTCCATGAAAACTGTTTATATTCTTGACCTAACCTAAGAGCTCAGGCAGGTGAAAAGATTTACTCCCTGGGGAAGCAGAGGCTTAAAATCCCAACAGATCTCTAAAAGACACTAACTGACAAACCTTGTTGGAGTGAGATTATAAAACACACCCACTGGGAGACTGCGGTAAGAAGCTGAGATGAGCAGCACCATGGGGCGCTTGCCAGCCTGCACCACATCTTCAGGCAGAGCTGTCTCACACGGGGACTCAGGAATTAGCTTTTGCTTGTGCAGTTAGGAAAGTCTTCAGCTTGTGTGACTGATACGCCTACAGTGCCATGAACACTGTTGTGTATGCCCGTGTTACTGTGCCTCTGTGGAGGTTCACATGCCCTCCACAGCCACTGCAGAGTAAACAATCTTACAGGTCTCTTTTCTTTTCCTCCATTAAAACTGACACTCAGCCAGAGCATGACCTTTTTTAAATCTCTAGTGGAAATGGAGATATATTGCTTTCTTCTACCATGCCCCCCCTGCCCTAAAAGACCAATCCATAGTTAGAATTATTTAGAAAAAAAACCAACTTGACTTTTCAGTTAATATGTTTTCAGAAACAACAAAATAATGAGGAGGACGGGAGACCTGTACGTTTACTGTTTTCCTAAATGGCATTACAACAGCAGGGTTGCAAATAAATCATTCAATTGCTCTGCACAGCCTGCAGCAAATTCTAGTAAATGCTCCTGAGAGTTAGCTGTATTGAATAGTAAAAAATAGCATGGTTGCTTTCTAGTTTTGCATAGGACAATTGCCATTTGGTGAACTGCGATGTAAAACTCTGCTATAAAGTAAAAGGTTACAGTGATTCTTTTGAAAACATACACAGATTTTGACAAAGAACATAAATGGGCTTTCAGAAGCATCTTCACCACTAAAACCTTTTGTATACTGGGTCATTTGAGGGGTTTACATACAAACACTTAATATGGAAGAACGCCCAGAAATTCCTAGAATTATAGGTGAATGACATCAAGAGAACAAAAGGAGCCTCAAAATTCCACCTAGCTAAGTACATTTTCTTTTTCAGACAGACCACTGCAAACTCCAGTTGCCAGAGCCTGTCTTTTTTTCTGTCAAGGAGCCAGATGACTCTTGTGGAATAAAGAGGGCTTTCAAAGATTATGAATTTGGACACAATTGTCATATAGTGCCAGAAGGTTAAAGCAGATTTTTTGAGTAAAACCTGGTACCTCTTCAGACCAACCTTCAGGCTTCATTAATAAGGGAGAGAGACTGGGAAGAATTTTAACCTTGATCCCTCAGATCCTACATATGCCATAAATTCACCTGTATGTCACTCATGCTGTATCTGGCAAAGGTTCTGAGGCATAGACAAGACACGAGGATATGTCAGGGAGTAAAGGGAGGGCTGGGAGGCATCCAAGGAAAGATTATTTTTGCTATCTCAACAGGTACATAGAGCCATGTAGAAGCTAGGAGCATAAGATATTGAGCCTTGTCTGCATTTTCTGAGTGTCCAAATTATTAGGAAACTGCTCTGTACACCATATAGAAAATAGCAGTTTTATTCCTGTAATGTTAGACTGTATAACATATATGTAGTCAATGAGATATGTCATCTAGAAGACTTGTTTGAGCTTTCTTTGTCCGGTGACGGTTTCATAGGGTGAGATGACAAAATAGGAGATTACAAAGCCACATCTCACTGCACAAGTCTTATGTCAACCCATTCTAAAGACTTTCTTCCTGGAAATGGAATGGATTGCTATTCAAAGCCAACAAACAATACAAAGACCTTCAGGAATGGGTGGGCAGTATAAAAATAGTTGTTGATTGTGGTGCAGATTCATTTTAAGGGATAATACTTTAACAGGAGAATTTTGTTAAGACAATAATACTTTTCAGGTCACTAGGCCTTTGAAGGGCTGAGAAGTGTTTATTTTAGCACTTGTCATTTTAAGACAAACACTACATTGTACACAGTAAATTCTCATCATGTTTCTATTCAAGTTCTACCAAAAGCAAGATTTTTTTTTTTTATTTTCTAGCTAGGATAAAAAAATAATTATACATCCATTTTCAGTGACTTCACCAATCAGAAATGAAGTTACTGCAATCTCCTCTGTTTCTATGGTATATTTCCTCCACCTATTACACAGGAATGTCCTATGCATTATGTACTTTATGAACCCACTATAATGGAATTCTTTTCTTTTCTAGGCATAGCACCATATGTTGAAGCCTTTGATAGGCTGCTGAATGGAAGTGTTGCAGAGTTTCTCAGGTACAGCAAGATTCTTGAAGGTGACGTGAAGACACATGTGAGTATTTACTCAGATTTTCTTCTGATGATAGAAGGACACAAGTCTTGGAATCTGTGTGATCAGCCTTGATTTCCGAGTAGAGTAGAATGTTAATAGCAGAATTACCTCTGAATTATTAATTCTTCTAGTAGTAATAGTCTGGCATAACACACTGAGTACAGTTGGTTCAGGAAGGACAAAAGGTTCTATGGATTGATAAGAAGAGATTGCTTGCCTGTTACAGCGCCAAAAGTTGAAGACTTCTCAGTCACAAGCAATCTGAATTGTCACATTGGCTGCTAAGCTCTTTGCATGACAGGGACACAACTGAGAACATATGTCAGCAAATGAGTACCAAACACTAGGTGAGCCCAAGCAATGGTAGCTTCCTGTGGTTGTTTTCTAGCCATGTGTATCATCATTACAGTTAAAGTAGAGATTTTGTTCTTTTGACTGTTTTTAATACTTACATCTCTTTCATTTGGAACCATATAGCAAACTAAAAAATTAGTATGTCATCCATTTAAATGACCCATTTTTTACTACATATGTTACAGTAAGGAAGTACTATGCTGTCATTTTCATGATGAAAATACTTCCTAACTTTATGAACCTCTTGTGGTCAGAACTTGTGTTTTTCATTTTATTTTTTAAGCTAGTCTTCTCTAAAACTGGTGGTGATAGAATGACAAGGAATGGACTCATCTTACAAGCAGCTTGCCGATATAGATTTTGGAAAAAAACCCCACCCCACACACAAAAGAGCCAGCATCAGTTTAAGCTGAATCTGAAGGAGTGTGAAACTTTTGACTCCTAGTAGGTCCATGCCACCCGGCCTTTCTCTGTACAATTCTCAGTGGATTGCAGCTGCTGCTCCACGTAACAAACACTGTAGCGAGACAAACACGCAGTCCTACAGCCTACCAGGATTCATGTTGCAAGGCCAACATAAATATTCTTCAAGACAGCCAAAGCAGCAGCCTACTCACAGAGCAGGATGACTGAATTATTCTTTGAACTGTGTTTTTTACTACGGTGTTATATGTTCTTGTTTGTAGGGCAGAGTTGCTGACCTAGTTAGGCCTAGGAAACAGGAGGAAGTAAGGAGATCAGGGAATTCTAGAGGATCTTTGTGTTTCTAAGGAAATGCTGCACTTCCTTTTTATTTGAAAAAGCCTGAACAATTATACTATAAGCTACAATGTATGTACTTTTTTCTTCAGAGAAATTAGGGAAAATTAATAAATGGGGCTGGGAGGGGAAGAGGAGGAATTATCAACCCGACTAAGCAGAGGATTGCTCCCTGGAAAGGATCAGTTCTAACTTGGTTATTGCATTCATTAGACATCATTATTTTGAAGTTGATTTTTCAACAGTTTAGATCTGAGTGATCCAGAAATAGCCTTAGTACCAACACTAAGCAGGGAAAAGTATTGCATTTAACATTCTAAATGACTGAAACCTTTTTAATATACACTATCTGTAAATGTTTAAATCAGTAAATGTATTAATTTATGCATTTGTCACTATTTGGTACTCATAATTGAGTCCATATAAAAGATTATTAATAATTTATCTGCCATGTCTGTGAATAGTCCCTAGCATATTGTTGATGATAGTGTAATGCAAGCTGTGATAAAGGAGTATTTGTTAGGACTATGAGCTTAGACATTGCGTTAGCTTTCCTTACATAAAGAAACCGGTGATTCTGATTGCAGCCTACTAAATATTCTGAAATCTTAGATTCTGAATTTACAACATGGAGCAGACTGTGGTTGCCTTATGCTCGTGCTTATCACTGAAGCAACATCTGTGCTTTACCTTAACAAGTGGAACAAGGAGTATTTTTCTTCTGGGTGTCTTATAGACCATGTGTCCCTCAGCATTATACTTGCAGCTGCTGTCTCTTTCACATAATGAGCTGAAGGGAAGGCTGTATTTTATTTCAAAAAACACCTGTTGCCTTGAAAAACCTCACATACCTGACAGACCAGAATGGTAATATGAGAGAAAGAGAGACTTCATATTATGCTAAAGAAATGAGGGATTTAACATGTTGTGTTTTGTGCTGATTGCCGTAATGATTGTGTGGTTTGTGTTCCTGGCAGAAGGAAGAATACAGACGCAACTAATATCTGTTGGGGAGCCTCATTCCAATTTTTTCAGCATGCTGTACTCTAAATAGTCTATTGAAAGAGAAAAAAATGAAATAATAAAAAAAGAACTAATAGCTAGCTCCTGGCTTTGTTAAACACAGCAGCATAGTGAATTTTACGAAGATCAGTTTATCAGAGTTCTGCTTAGACTCAATCTTGAGAGCAGCATATTTCTCATTCAAATTACAGTACCTGCAGTGGTGAATCTCTGAGGTCAACTGCATTGAAGAAATGAATCACTTTTTAAAAGACAGAGAGAATGGCTAGGGTTTTTACATAGTCTGTTTAAAACAAATTACCCTAAACAGCTGAGATGCTTTCCCTGTCCTGTCACTGGGGAATAAAGATCCAGTGATTATATGGATATTTCTATGAAATACGAAGTCCCCTACAGGCACAAATATTATGGAACCACTTTCTGCTGTCCATGTTGTAACTAATAGAGAATGTGAAGTCAGTGACTAACAGTTAGTGTGGCAGGACTGCTACCAAGCAGGTGTCTTTGGCCTGACATACCAGTGAGAGGAAGCTGTCACCAACTATTAAGGTTATAACAGCCCTGAATCTGACTCACCGTATGTGCCAACACCAAACCGTTCTTCTGTCAGAATGAGGGAAATTCAAAATCAGTATAAAACAGTTCTCTTCTGCCCAGCTGAGAGTACAGTCCCACTGCTTTGCCCACCTGCGTCCAGCACTGCAGAAAATGTGCCAAGGATGACAAAGGTAGACATGGTCTACCTTCAGATTGTGTCCCAATGAGGAAGCTGTTCAAGCAGGTTTGATGGGCTCTTCTCCTTGTCAAAGCAAAATTTTAGAAGGCCAAGGAGCAGGTTTTTGTGATGTGTTTATTATGAGCTTCTTCACGTTGTTTTTGTTTAAGTGATAACTCAAGTGGTGGAATACTTTGGCTTGAGTTTGAATAATGTACCAGATCAGACATCATGATAAGAAGAGAATGTACTAGTTCTATAAAAGAAAGATAGATAATGTAACATTTCCATATTTTAGTATTTTATGTGGGACAGAGCAGAGCATAATTACAGCCTTCTGTCAAAAACATAAGCTAATACTTGCCTTTCTTTTACTTGTTTATTTGTAAAAACCTTTTAACCTACCAACCCCACCAGTTGAAAGAACAGATTGTCCGTGTGATTCAGTTATGTTCCCTCTTCTCTCATCCAAGCTATTTAGCTTGGAATGGAAAACTTTAAAAAATATGGATGTCTTTTCCCTCCTCTCTTCCATCAGCTTGCAGCTGCTGAAATGCAGAGCTCAGAGAAGCAACCACCTTGGAACATTCAGAAATGAAATGACTGTTGGTTCGCTTGCTCACTTATTGGGAGAGAGTTGAGATGCAATTCATTACATGTATGACTACACGAACAAGGTAGCACAGAGAAGCAATTCATAGCACATTATCCAATCTACAGGGGTTCTTTCTGTGCATGCACTGATTTCTTTTCATGATGAACAGAGAAAGCAATATTCACCCCACAAACGTTGGTCTTATGCACATAACCACGGAATTTCTTTTCCTTATCTATTACGTGAAAGCAATGACATTCTTCTCTTCTTCTTCCGGGTATAGTCCATGTAAATACAAACAGACAGCTGAAATGAGATGTCTTTTATGAGGTATATATACACTTTGCAAAGTGCTGCTCCAGTTTGGCCTATCAGTGAAGTTAAAAAATCCTAGCTGCCTCTTTTTTTTCCAAAGAGTATTTATGACACATGAAATAGCTGCACGGTGCCTTTTCATATGACAGATGTCAAAGAATTAGTCAATGACGTTCATAGCCCCAAACTTTGAACAGCATGTGCTGCTGTCTGTGCTACACCAAAAAAACCCACTTTTGCACTTTATCTTAGCTAATCTAAATGCAGACTATCAAAGCCATTATTTGACTGATTCCTCATTAACAAGGCAATTTGCTTACAGGGCAACAGAATGCACAAGTGTACTCTCGTGTTCATCCTTTGTGCTCAGAGGCTGTGTGGTTTTAGGCATTGTGTTGAAAGTTGAATTAGAGCTCAGAGAGGAGGATGATGTCAACATGCCCAGAGAGAAGCTTGTTGTCAGGCTGCCTTTGCATTTCTGTGATAGGTATTTTCTGCTACATGAAATAAACACCAAACCAAGTAGCTGCTGCAGGACTGGGGAAAACGTATGACAATCCATAAAAAAAGAATAAGAAGACAAACATTTTTTACAGCATATAAAGTGCAGTCAGCTGAAAGAAAGAGACTAAGCGTAGAAAACGGTAGTGCTGTCCAATAAAAGTGAAAATAAAATGACATCATCGACCAGAAGAAGCAACCTTGGAAATCTATCAGTGTTAAAGTTGATTTTGTAATGCTAATTCAGCTGTATTTCTCACCCTGTATATGTACTACGAGATCCTTCATAACCTAAGCAATAAAGAATGTTCACTTGAATAGGATAAGAAAGGTGGAAATGCATTATACACAATGTAGCCAGGTGCCTAACCCAGAAAAAAGTAGCATTTTTAGGAGTTTTACAACCTTTGATTGCTCTCTTCCGAAGGACTACTACTGGTGTGGTCTAGGGATTGAATCTGGCTTTCAAAACAGGCAGGATTTATTGGGTCAGGTGTAATGGGCGTGCAGACATGGTTGCATCTGTCCGGCTGTAAGACACCTGTTTGGGCATAAAGATGGCTCCTTATCATGTGGAACCTGTGCATTGTGAGTCTAGAACAACACCCCCTGAAAGAGTGGGAGTTTTCCCATTCATTTTAATGGGAGCTGGATCAGTTTCTTGACAATGACATTGCAGTGCGTACCACTTGCTTTTCCTATTATTTAAAAAGGCAAGGAGGAGACAAAAGTCAAACAGACAGTATTGAAAAATACAACACCGTGGTGGCCAGTTCTGGGCATTTAGTTGTGTGTTGCTGGCATGAAAAACATACACCTATAAATTTAGGGAGGTGGTGGTGGGAATATATAATGAGAACATTCCATATGGCATTTTCTCAGTCAGAAACATAAGAAATCAGAAACACAAACACTCAATGCTGTCAAGAGTTCTTCATAACCTGTTTTGATGGGGCTTCTTTGCATATGGAGTAGTTCCTGACTAAACCCATGAGTAGTTGATTTCAAAGTAGTGCAGTTGATCAGGGACCATTTTAGACCAAGGTATAAAATGGTTGCCCCCTAAAAGCAGGGATTATATCTGTGTGTGTTTACCCAGTACAATGGCGTTTTCTGATCTCCCAAGGATGCGAGAAAAGGTATCCAAATGATTTGTGTGGGAAACCTTATATGCAGTGAGAAACCAAAGAAAAATCCATCATGTTTGTCCAAGAAAATGTTAGATAACTTGCTCATATGGAAAAAAATTCTGATTGTGAAGGGCTCTTTAATTGACTAGATGAATTCAGCATAATAGATTTAAGGTCCGTGTTTTACCAATTAATTTAACTAATGATTGCAGCAATTAATCAAGGTATACATTATATTTTCAGCCATTTGAAGTCAAAATCAGAACTGATCATATGCTTAACTCATGCTAGTTTTGCTGTCCTCTAAAATTTTTTCCTTGAAGACCTTTAAGAGCAAATGCAAGTCAACTGGCAGGAAACCACTTTTTCTTGGTAGTTTTCCAGGAGAAGTAGGTGTAGACTAGAGGCATAATTGTCCCACAAATTGAAAGCCACTGCATCAGCTTAACCAAAAATCATAAAGTGATAAAATTACATGGCTAAATAAGCTAGCTGAATGACAGATAGCTTTAATATGTGGACCAGCTGCACTCACAGCCTCAAGTACAGTGCGAGAGGGTCTCCACGAGCCTGTTGCAAAGCCATCGTGTAGGACACTTGCTAGCGTAAAGTCAGGAGAAACTTGGTAGGGAGGATTGGAGACGTGGAGTTGGCAAGGTCCACAAGGAAGCCTTGATAAGGTAAAGGGACCTTTACTTTTCCCTCTGGTTCAAAACAGCTAGGATTTAGAGGGCATAGGTCCAGTCATATCAGGCACTTGGCCTCAGAACAGTGAGGCCAAGTTGTGAGGCTGTTGTTCTCACAACAGTAATTTTCAGTGAACCACTGGCAAATTACACTATCTTCATCCACCAGAAAAAAGAAGACAGAGGAGTTATAAAACCAAGAAAAGATCCATTAGAAAAACCAAGACAGTATCCTTACAATTGTCATCAGCATGAATGTCTTGTGACTGAAAATTCTTTTTACTGGTGCTCATGGTTCTTATTTTTCCTGTGAAGAATTATGATTTTTCAAGTTGGAGTAGTAAAATTGTATAAATCCATTTGTTTCAAGCTGAGAAATATACACCCATGAATGCTTTCCCCCCCCTATTTTTTTTCTGTTTTGGGACACACATCTCACATGCTTGATTGATGTCATTTGTTGCTACAGGCTCTGAGCAAGTCTTTTATTAATTTTCAATCTCATTCTTTCTGAAGAGCACGTGCACACTCTTTTCACTCATCTGCCTCCCCATCCCTGACCTGATTTTATTTTGCTAGTTGGAGGTTGCAACAGTTTTGAGTGTATAGAAATGCTGGGCTTGGAAACTGAGAAGGCTGTTCATTGTAGTCAGCAAAAAACCAAACAATGAGCTCAGAATCTGGCTCTTCAGTCAGTTTCTAGTAAAAAGGAGTTCAGTGAATAATGAGAATTAAGCCACAAGGGAAACCAATGTGCGGTTTGAATGTTGTTTTAAATAAGCTGGGAGTGCTGTCAGGAGTGATGAGGGTATAATGTGGCCACAAATGTGCATTGCCTCTTTTTATCCCATATGAATTGCGTGATCAATATATTCACATCTGTGAATACTGAAGTGTCCATTAGACTAGATTAAACCATAAGACTGTCACTGCTAACTTCTTTTAGTCTATTGACATCCATAAATTGAACTATATATTTCCCACAATTAATCTGAACTACAAAGGAGTTTAAGTATTGCTACATAGTTTCATAAGTTTAATTGTATGTTTTATTCTAAATCCCAGAGATATAATGAAAAGATTCATTAAGGATTTTTAGATAGATCTTTGAGGCTGACATATTTCTTCCTCGTTGCTTTAATACATGTCCTGTTTAAAAAACCACCTTAGTTCAGATCTGATTTTCAGTCATATCACTGTGTACCATAGGTAAGCACCTTGCCTTTCAGAGGGGCTGAGGCTCCCTCTACAAGTACACACAGGCTTTTGATATTTAACACCTCTGAAAAGAGAAACATAGTTCAGGTGGGAAGAAATATTAAATATTATTATAGATGTCTGAGGTTTAAGTTTTGAACTTATTTCCATGTTAGCAAATTTCGATTGGGGCCTGGGATTCTTCTAAGGTGATAAAAGTGGAAGTGAATTTACAAGGAGACAGGTTTGGCGCTGTGAGCCTTTGAGTTACTTTTGGGGAGCTCAGTGGGACTACATGAAGAATGAGGTGCGTGGGCAATGTCACCAGTTGTCTTGAAGTGCATGAGAGGCAGAACAGTCTTTTCAATATAAGAACCTGTTTGTCCAAACTTTCTCTCTAAAGTTACTACAATTTCTTAGAAATGAATGGGTCTCCAGTCTTTGTATCAGGCAATTTGGTATTTGTCACACAAAGTCAAGAAATCTGTTCCTCAGTCAAGTGCTCAGTGAACAGTGCTAGAAGAATATTTAGGACAAGTGCTGTAATCTTTTTAATTTACAGAGATACGCATCTGAACTGCTTAGAACTTGTATGTGTTAAACTGGGGACACACGAATGACATCCTAAAGCCTGTGAAATCATAAGGTCTTTTCTGAAATTTCCTCAGCATGGATTTGGGTCTTCACTGAGAAGGGCTTCTGACAGAATAGCTGGGGATAGGGAGTGGGGCTGCTTAATAACAGGCCTCAGGGGCAAAACAGCCCATCAGAGAAATAACCAGAGTGCCTGCAGCCAGTGCAGCAAAAGGTTGTTTGTACAGATCACAGTGAGACCTGTGGGTCCCTAAGATCTCTGTGGTTGTCCAATGTGCTGGTTTACAGGATATGTTCCGTGGAGGAAATGTAGGTTTGCTTTTCCTCAGGGAAATGAGGTCTTTCCACAAATAGTTCCTTAACACAGGCAACCAGGTCCTCTAAAGGATTCTGAGCTCAGATGTCCATGAGCAAAAAAAAAGGAACCTGAATTTTAAAACTGTTGATCTTAATAATAACCAAAGCTTGGACTTCATTCTTCAGTACATGGTATGTGGCTCCTGTTTATTTAAAGAAGTAATGCACACTTTCAGAGATACAGGCTGTAGCTCCAAGTAATAGTAGAAACTAGAAAATTTGAAAGTGTGAGAAACTTTAATGTACTGCACTTTCTGTTCTTCAGTGAAATCCTGAACTGGGATGGATTTCCTTTCTCACCTCTCTTTGAGAAACCTGTTTACTTTTGTAGGCTAGTCAGCACAAAGAGCTAGAAGAGCTCTCTCAGGAAGACTGTGGTAAGCTTCCACGAATGCCTGCGCAGGTTGGGGTGCCGCTACTCTTCCTAATACTGATTACAAAAAAAGTTACATTTTGTTATTGCATAATCTTTGACTTGTGATACAAAGAATATTCACATAATGATGTTAGTTACATTTATTTCCACTGGAAAAAAGCCAACAATAGTGGCCTAATATAGATTTTAGTGATGCTTCCTCTGCACTGTATAAAAGCAATTCCTTCTTATGATGTTTTTATGTTTGTTTTTAAAATGTTTGGCTCTTTTTATCAGTTATTTGTTTCTATGATTATCACTAATTACACATTATAAGGCAGAAAATGTTATCACAAATCCCCACACAGCTGACAAAGCATTTTGGGCATGTCCAGTCTATAGATAAGCACCAGGGACTAGGTGCTTAAACCTAGATCAGATGTTGCAATGTGCTAATAGCATCTTTTACTTCTACTGATGTTGAGGCTTTTAAATGTGTGCTGTGCAGTGAGACAGCTTTGAAATCTCTTAGCAGGCTACTGACTCTTTGCAGAAGACAGTCTGCAATGTAAATGGCAAACTTGAATTCTTGAACATTTTCAAAACTGTTCAGAAAGGTATTGAAAAAAAGCCCCACTACTTTAGTCTGTAAATAGGCATCTTCATTAATGTGTGGACTATTTATTTTTACATAGAGTTCTCAGTATTTTCTGCTGAATTTTCTGGAATCCCTAACTATCAGTACATTACATCTGGTTTTGGAACTTCCATGTAAAAGTTGAAATGAATAGAGGTCAAGAGAGTTGCAGATTTTTGGCTGTTGAAAAACATATTCATGAAGAGTTTGTGAATCTGGAAGACAAAAAAGCAGCCTGAGCTTTAGGAGAGCATCAGCTCAGGTCAACAGCTTTGGTCTGGACTTGTTCTTCTTCTCTAATGGATAGCAAAGGTTATTTGAGACATTTTTGGTGAATACAATCTCCTATTGCTTCACTTGGCAATAATCAGTAGCCACAATGGCCCTAAAGCCAAATATTTATATCTGTTTGAAACAGTGACAGATGAATTGACTGCTTCTGCTACCAATATTAATAATTAATTATTTAACAAAGCTGACATTTTTAACAGTATTCATTAGGTTTCAAAGTTAACACTCCCTTGAGATCAATCAGAAAAATTCACGTCATTTAAAACTGAGAGAGTTTAGAGGCAATTCTGGAACACTGGCAAATTTTATTGGTGCAAAAGATGCACCCAAGGCAATAATATTGTGGTAAATGTAAAACCAACTGTTGTGGCTTTAGATATCCCTTTACTCCAGTACATCTGTCCAGTTCATGTTTCATGTGGAGAAGTAAAATGGCAGTAACAATTTACCCCAAACAATTCTATCCACCTGTCTTACGTCATTAGCACTGAAAGATCTTTATGACCAGTATGGTTTGAGCTCCACCAGATAAGAACTCTGAGTGGTTTAAGTCAAAATCAAACTTACTAAAAGGTAATGAACCTAGATACAGATGCTACTCTTAAATAACAAATAAGTAATATTTACTAGCACTGTGCACAGTTACATGACACAGTGTTTAATACACTGGCAGATATAAACATCTAGAGAGACCAACACTGATACAATTGATAGCACTGACTGGTACTGTAAAGGCAGTAGCAATGCTGAGAAATTTTAACAAAAATTCCCCAATATAGACATAGCCATGAAGGCTAAAAAACACTAAAAAACCCCCAGTAACAGAGGACAGCTGATTGGCAGTAGTCAAATGTATCTGTCTGAAAATAGAAAATATCTGGGGTGGCTTCTGGCTCTATCAAAATCAGTGGCAAATCTCCCTCTGACTTCAATTTTAACTTGAATTTCAACCCTGTTTTCTGCATGGACTGTTAAGAGAAATGTGACAGGTTTTTTTCTTTCTTTCCTTTTCCAGTATAAAAAGTTCTCTGTTTGGAGAACTGCCACTAACTCTTCAGCTCTTGGTCCAGTTTTTAAAAAAACTGTATCAGCCAATGAGCTGTACAAAATAAATACTGTCTCTTTAGCAGGCCTGGACAGTTTCTATGGCAGCCCCTTATTTAATTGAAACTCCATTCTATTTCCATTTCTTTCCTCTCCCTTCAAGCCACCAGCCACTTCACCACTTTGCTTTGAAGAGGCTTTTGAAAGCAGAATGTAAAAGATAAACTGTTTCTCTTCCTCTGGCAGTGCTGTCCCTTTTAGAGAAATGCTGGGGTCTTTGCTCAAAACAGGGAAGCTCAATCTGTAGTTGTCATTTGCTGTCAGTCATTGTGTCTTTTGCTAGACACAAAGGACTCAAAATTATTTATGTGGAAACTACATTTAGAACTCTGGATCACTAAATCCCAGATCTATTCCCTCATATCCTCTTTACTATTTGGTTTCAGAATAAAGACATTAAGTATATTTTGGAAATCAAAAATACATAGAACTGTATTTTGATTTGCAAATTATCACTGTTAAAGTTAGCATGTGTATATATATATATATATATACAGATGTGTAGTATTCTCCAACAACAGAAATCCAGGGGATTCTGATATTTACATTGTGCTATTCAGTGCTATGACTGAGGAAATATGGTATTAAATACAATAGCATTTGACAAATTTAATATTATGAGGTCAACAGGGTAATTTTCATGACTGAATGTCATTAGGAAATCCTGTGTTTGTTTCTCTTACTTCTATTTAGTTTTATTACTTTTTCAAATACTGAATTTACATGTAACTTGAGATCTGAATGCATGTGCTTGTTTGTTCTTGTAGTTTGCCAAGCTCTTGTCACATAAATAATATTTATATTTTTTGTTGCTTGGATACCATAGTGATGGTCAACTTAGATTGAATAGAACATTGAAAATGAGAGACAGATCCTAAAATCACATCTGCTCAGGAGAACTGCAGTTTTCCAAAGCAAACTGGTAGTTTAAGCTTCAAGTTCAGTGCATCTACATCTACTCAATCTGAAAGTGCAAGTCTGGATGAAATCTGTACTCATGCTCCTTCAAACAGGTCAGAAGCATTGTCTTCATTAAACATCTCTCACAGAGCCTCTGGCAATTTTTCAAGCAGTGGCTTCTGGGAAATATCAGAAGTTGGCATTATATTGTGGCAGAGAAGGTTAAACCAGTTGCTATTAAAAAGGTGATTTGTAAGTAAGTATGATTCCTCCATTAACTTCTGGAGGCTTAACTGGGAAGAGGCCTGTCTGTGCTGCTACTGCAGTGGTGACAGAGGGGTCACTGCCACAGGTTTCCACAGGCATGGAATTGGGCTCTCATGGCATACGTGTCAGACTTCAGCTCTTCCAGCCATATCAGTCACCTAAGTCAGCTGTCAAATACACGTGAAGTAAAGGATTAAGATGCCTTATTCCACAATTTACTGGTGGGGAAATTGAGGTGGTGTATGGAATGCCACATGGTCCTGGCATTCAGGTCCAATATCACAGCGATCTCCTCCAGCCTCTGGAACAAACTGCTAAAAGCAGAGTAGGAAATGCTTTAATGAACTTGCTTCCTTCCTCATCTGAGGAATCTGTTTGATGATTGATGTGTCCATGCATAATACCAAGAATGCCAAAAGGATTACCCAGAGTTTTCAGATGTCAGTTATCTGTTCCTCCAAAATATGCGCATTTTTCTCTGCAGACAGATGTGTGCGAGTTTGTGGTCTACTCTGCTGGGATAAATTTGCTCATGATTCCTATGCATTTTTGACACTCAGGCTTCATTACTGTAAATCAGTATAACTGAATGAGTTTCAGCTGATTTGTTCTGTGGCAGTCTTTTGGCAGAGCTGCACAAGTTGTTGAGAAAAATCCTCCCTGCTCCATTTTCACTCATTAGTGAGTATGGGTATGGGGATCTAATGAAAGTGTCATCTCCCTCTAAAAGTGTAGTGCTCTCTGCTTAGTTACACAGCCTGTCTACTAAGCAGAAGGAGGTAGCAATGAAGTGTCACGTTTCAAAGACTATAAGAAAGAACTGGAATGGTGATGGACTGAACTAATGCATTCTTAATGAGAAGAAGCTCTTCTAGTACTTTGATGGGATGCATGGAAAGAAGTACTTCATGCTCAGAAACAGTGAAACTCTGAAAGCTATTTTTAAAGCTGTTGCAGAAAGAAGGAAGTAACTGTGGCAGAAGTCTCATAAAATTCTTCTTGTAAAATGCAAATACTGTGTTAGCATGATCCTTTGATTAAGATTTAAATTCAGAGGTGAGAGATGTAACTGCTCTGATCCCTACACAGTTATAAGCTTTTTGGACTGGACAGATTTTGGGCATACAGCACAAGCCTTGCGATCATTATCTAGTCTGCTGACCGCTGAATGTTTCCAACATCTTGTAATAAATTTCAGATAATAAAAAAAATGCAAAAAGCCACCCTTTAAATGTACCACATGTAACACAAAAGAATGTTACCATTGGCTTGGGTGTCTTCAATAGCAGAATATTTCTTAAAGACAGCTCCTAGACATTTTGAGAAAGTGGCCTTGGCCACACTTTGCAGTAGTGGAGAAGGAGTAATACAAATCTGGAGGAAAAGTGCATCCTGACAGTTTTCACATCTGTCAGACAAGCAAGAAACATGTATAAGGCATACTCAAGGAATACCAGTCTTTTAGGAACATCTGTGTGTGTCATCCAACAGTCTTGTCTCCAGCTCTGACTAAATTCCAGTACTTCATCAGAAAGAGATGAACAATCAGACAAGAAACTAATTGTTACTGTATGCTCTAAGTGGAGAAGAAATTCCTGCTTGGCCTTCTTGAGCGACCACTGTGTTTAATGCAGTGCAAACAAAGTGCCAGGCACATTTTTCAAACCTCATTGATGTTACAGCTCAGTATATGTTCAAGAACTCAATAAACAATCTTAACTTTCGATATCTAAGGACTCTTTACTCATGTTTATTATCTGTTTGATCAACATCTAAAGCTCTCTCTTAAAATAATTCTACCTCTTTATAGGCATTTGAAAGGTCTCTTCTGAACTTCACTTTTTGGATTGTTGGAAAGCTTCTAAATTTGAGACTATGTTTACTTATGACCCAGTTTTCAGACCTTTTCTTCATTCTCTATTATTTACATTGTCTATGAGAAAGAATCCTCATATTCCTCAGCCACTCTGTTGCTAAGCAAAACAAGTGAAACTGAAAATTTATCTTTGTATGACAGATACTTATTGCTCTAAATAAGTACGTTGTCTCTTTGTCAATTCTGATTTAAGCTCATCATTTTTAACGCAGGTGAATAATGCTTTGCACAGAATTCCAGAGGAGGTTCTCTCCAATAGTACTAACACTTCTGTAGCTTTACTGAAAATACTTTGCTACATCCAGTGTAGAACTGCATAAGCTCTTTTCACAAAGCAACCCTCTTGGCTTTTACACTTGTGTTTTCCAGTCTTCAGTATTTCCAATTAATCAGTTCCATGTTTATACCTAGAAGGGGCAGCAAGGGAGGACTGCTAAATTCTATCCAATTCATATTACCTGTGCCAACAAAATCGTCTTACCCTTCTCAAGTGATGAGTTAGTCCTTCTTGACCATGTTAAAACCTCCTAACTTTGTGTTTCCTATGAATTTTATGAGTGCACACCTAATTTATATGACATCTAAATATACAAGATCTGACACATTATCCTTTTCTAAGAAACAAAGTAATGATTTTAAACACAGATGATGTCGTAATTTCTCCCATTTTTAATATTCATATGTGTTTTTAATGACTTGTTTCAAATCTGGTTTAAATGTTCATGGTGCTAAGGTCAAACTAACAGCAATGATATCACTTGACATACTTTTCCCCCCTTCTTCTTGGGCATATTTGCCCAATTCGTCATTGCATACTTCTGTCATCCAAATGATATATCTTTAAAATCTTTTCTACTTGTTCTTCCATCTGTCAGTGTCTTCAGTACTCTAGAAAAAAAATAATACGGACCCAATGATTTTGTCACACTAAGCTGCATATATTTGACTTCTCTTTCAAGTGATCTAATTCCCATTGATTTATCACCATTCTCCTTGGCTATCCTTTCAATATCTTTGTGTACATCAGTTCCTTGAAATTAGAGAAAAGCATTTATTCCACAACAGGTAAGCTGTACAATAAAATTAATGTAGGCATGCCCAGCTTACCCTTCAGATCAGTGTCATGGCCCTACTTCATTGCTTTATTTCTTTATTGTTCCAGTAGTTAAAAATAATATGCCTTTGTTTTACTTTTCTGTGCAAGGTACAGTTCAATAAGACCTTTATCCACCACTCCTTTGCTTGTACATATTATAATGCATGCAGAAGAATTCTCCTTTATAATCAAGGCTTCTTCTCACTCTTTGGAGGTTTTGTATCTATTCTTAGTATGTTGCTTTAGTTATTTATTCATTCAGAGACTCTAGCTCTTTCCTACAATTTCTCCCTCCTGCCTAGCACACAGAGATTATTTTCATTCTTAATGTAAATCCATCCTTTCCTGCATTCAAATCATTAAGGTCCTCAGAGCAATCATGTTCTTTCACTGATTTTTCTATTTTCTAAAATTTTGCCTTGTACCAGGCCTTAGCTATAGATTTATTTTTGTCCATCTTGCAAATTAAGAAGCTCTGAATTCATTCATAATCACTTCCTCCCCAGGAGCATCAGTTTTTGCTCAGCTGTTCTACAATGTTCTCCTCACACACTCACAACCCCCCCCCCCAAGCTTAAAATAACCCACACCTTGTTGTTTTATGAATTTCTGTACCAAAAAGTCAGTCATCTGAAATGTCTAAGAATATCTAAACCTTGCTATTATTGATGGTATTTATGTCTCTCTCTGGAAAATTTAAGTCTCCTATGCTCATATGAGTTCCCTTATTATTTATTTCTTTATCTATTTATAGAGATGATTAGAACCTTCCAAATCTCAGCCTGTCAGACCATATTATCCCCTTCTCTCAAATACTGTCCAAGTCGGGTCTCTTTTACCATCTTCCATGTCCTGATTTTCGTCCTAACAGATCATGTTTTATTCATGCCATTACATTTTAAGATGAATAAACACAATTTGGCTGTTTTACTTTTCTACAACTTCAAATTTCCTGACTTTTATGTATTTTAAGTTGCATCCATATAGGCTTGTATATAAAATTTCCTTGTTTTCTGTTTAGATTGAAAAAACCCCAAGGAAAAACAGCATGAGCTTCCCCACCCTTTCACAAAGTGATTATAAATGTGCCTATTCATATTAGATTAACTTAACAGCATTTGGTTTGGTTTGATCTTTATTTAGCAATATACACTAGCTATGAATCGTTCTTTTCTATACCAGTAATGCTTTCTCGTAGTCACTGCTGATCTACCTGGATGAGGTATAGGGATGCTGAAATTCTGATTCGAATCAGAATGTACATCATTCAGAATGTACAGAAAATGCATAGGGTTCAAATGAACAAAAAGGACCAGAAATTTGATGAGTAGGGAACACCCAGGAGTATAGAGATTTACCTCCCATCCCCACTGGTAGCACGTAAGTATGCTGTACCCAAATTCTAGAGTTCTGTGAGGCAAAATTGCCCAGAAACCCTCAGCCACAATCTCTCGTAGCCATCAATCTTAGAGTCTGCCTACAGATGACAGGCAAGGAATTAATTAGAGTATAGTCCCTCAGCAAATGTGCCAAGCTCAACTCTTCTTAAACAGCACTACAGCCTAAGTTCCAGTTCAACAGAAAGTTTGCAGGTTGCTGTTCGCAGTGGTAATAAGTTCTTACCCTGCACTTGGGTATAAGCATCACCATTAAAATGCCTAGACATCCTCTGAAGTGCTAAAATTAAGTCCTTCTGTGACTAATCTTAGAAATTATAACCAAAAGCCTGCATATCAACTCATTGTATTTCCTATCTGAGAAATATAGGGAACTTAATCTTAGATGTAAAAAAAAAATTAGCTAAGTCAGTACTGCAATACATTACTTCCAGTCAACTCTGCTGTGATTTAGATGAGAAGCGGCAAGAAAGATTTGAGCTGTCACGCTTGACTCTGAGCTGCCAAGAAGAAGCATTGGAGGTTACAGGCTAAGGTTTAATCTGTATTCCTCCTTTTGTTACAGGCAGAGATGGTACGTGCTGCTTTCCAAGCGCAGAGATCTTTCCTGGTGTTAGCATCTCAATGTCAAGAACCTCAAGAGGTAAGGAAAGTAACCTAGAGTTTCAAGAGGCAGCGTATTTAAAAGCCTGTATTCCTATATGTCATCGAGTTCTGCATTTGCTTTTATTTGTTACGTTATTTATACAGCGCACTTAGAGGCTTGCTTTCACTTTTATAAGCACGGTAATAATCAGAAAGCCACGGTTCAGGGTTAAGAACCTTTTCTGTACTAATACATATAAGATCGTTAAAGAAAGCGAAAGAGGCTTCCACTTCGTGGCTGTAAGTGGGATCAGTGTTTCTCTGGAAACTGGAAATGCCGTGTAATAGAATGGCTTTTTGCTAGCCCCCCAGGGATGCTCTATGACAGACATTAAAGTCAGGGTATAAGCTAGTGAGAGAAAAATCAATATTGGCCTGTAGACTCAGTATTCTCCAAGCTGAGGTCCAGGTTAGGCCAATTCTGGAAGGAAGGCAAAGCGTTTTGTCAAGAAAATGAAAAAAACACTTTTATCGAGTTGATTTATATACTTATTTTAGTGGCAACTATTTAAATCCTCCCCTCACAACTAGAAAGCTCAGGGAAGCTGTGGAGTTGTTATGAAATCTCGTTTGTAGTTTCTAGAGGGCACAAGGACAATAGCACTGCATCATTCCTGGGAATAGCAATCATGTAGCCCCTTCTGTGGGACCACCCTCAAGCCTTCCTTCTTGGAGTATGCAGAGAATGAAGTCTTCACTTGCAGTCTCTCCATGGCCTTCAGTTCAGCCTTTTTGCATTAGCTCCCCACTACAAAATGCATTAAACTCCCTATTTTCAAATCAGAACTCTCTGCACAGGATATAAATTATTGATTTTTTGATGTCACTATTGTTCTTAGAGGCACAAATTAAAAGTTTTTCTAATCAGTATGTCTCAGTGGCAAGGGTACTCAAGGAAAAGAAAAAAAGCACAGATATTTCAGGCAAGACCGTAGATTTAGAGTTCCAAGCAGGAAGGGATCAGTTGTTTTTCCAGCTGTCCCTGATCTGAGAGAGTAAAAGTGGGTCATGATTCACAGAGAACAGGCAAAATTCCCATTGGTACAGGCCTCAAGCAGTCATTTATATTGGCTGTGAATACAACTGGACCCAGTGGCCCACAAAACTCTCCATGCTCATAGGTAAAATATTCCCCAGTGAACAGTTTCCAACGGCCCATAATGTAATGCAATGTTCTGAAGGGTTGGGATTGTCCCAGCTCTGGTTCGAGTAAAGGCTGTAGGTCATGGTTTGGCCTACTGAGCTGATGTGCTATCAGTGTTATTTTCTCAGCTTTTCCAGTAAGAATGGCAATGGATTCTCTCTTACCTTTACAAATTTCTGACCTCAAGTCAAGGCTTTGAGATTTTTTCAGCTGTAAAGTTTAGAAATTTCATTTAAAAATGGCAACAAAACAAGCTTAAAAAAAAAAAAAAAGGAATAGATGTAAAAAGAGATTCTGCAGCAATCCAGAATGACAGTTACAGAAACATTAAGAAAAGCACCAAATAATAAAAACCTTGTCATAAACATCACCAGAGCTTGCCATGTGTATCCGTAAGTCTTAGTTGCACATTATCAGTCTTGCGTAGGTTTCTGCAACTTATTGAAGTCAAGAAAGTACACTTCTATCATTTAACTATCTTTTAGCATTGAGGAAATGCCACATGATATGTGTGTACACATCATTCCAATTTTAAAATACCAGGAATAGTACAGACTAAAGTTTCTTTCTCAGTGAGAACAAACCCAGTCCAGTTACCCGAGGGTTTTTTTTAAAAACTATTAGGTACATGTCTTTTATAGGCATTCGAACACATATTGCTGTTCATTCCTTTTCTCTTTTTTGCATATATTTCTTGCACGGATACATTCAATTACACTGTGGACAGACCTGAAAATAATTAAAGACTGCCTATTCTACACAAATTGAACATTTTTTTCCCACTGCAGAGAGTGATTAGTTCCCGGCATTAGGCTTTTTATACGTCCATGTCAATGAGGAAAAATATCCCATTGTAAAGCCAGATTGGTTAACCATTTTGAAAAAGCTGGTTACCACCAGCTAACCAGGAGAAGGAAAGAAGTAGGGGTCCTCCCCCCTGCTCCCCAGGACCTTTATTGACATGATGTCATCTGGGCTCTAGTTGTATTTATAGCCTAGAGCCATGGAGTCAGTGTGGAATCCAAACAGGAAAGCTAATCATTAGTGTATCAGAATGCACAGAGTAGAGAAAAGCAAATGAAGATGACAGCATATCTATAAATGCAAGAGAAAAGAGAGTAATTCTGTCATTCAGCTGTCTAGACTGTTTGCTTTATAATGTAAAGCTGTGAATGAGCCAGCGAGTTGCGATTATGGCATAGTAGCTTTGTAGACATTCAGAGACAGCGGTGTGGAGACTGAGGGGATTTACTGAGTTCCTGTCATGTTGGGATATCATACATGGTGCCTTTAAAAAAAAAAGAGGGAGGGGAGAATGCACTGGAAAAATAAATTAGCTCAGCTCTTGCAGCTTACAAACTAATGAATAAGGAATTCAAACAAAAACAAAGCTCCTATATGTATAATAATCCTTGATTTTTTTTTGTGCTCAGCAAAGAGAGAAATGTATATCACACAAAAAGCAGTATTTTTTCCTAAGAAGCCCTAGAATTCATTTAGCTGACTCCTGCTATGAGTCACTAGCAAGCATTTTCAAACAGTTAAGCTTGTTAAAAGTTGCTTTTGCAGAGTTTTGCATCTTGTTATTAACGTTGATATTTTTTCATTTGGAATCTGTTGCAGTGCACAGCCTTTATTATCTGTATATGTGAAAATAGTAGGAGCTGGGAAGGTAATTCCAGCTGGCATACCAATCTAGCATCAACTGCAATAAATTACTTCGTAGAGAGCATGTTCTGTTACTTTTTATGGTCATGTTCTATATTTGTATGTGCAGTGGAAGAGATCACATGACAAAATCACCAGTTGATATTCCTGTTTGTGTATGTCCCAGCTAATGGCTGCTGGATACAGGCTCATTCAGCAAGATGGGTTTTTTCAGTTCATCCACTTATTAGAAAAAATATTATCTGGTGCCAAACTTCAAACATTAAAACAAGAACATGTCTATTATAAATAGTGAAAGAGAGTATAGAGAGTACAAAGAAGATGGAGAAGGAAAAATAAATTAGAATATTGCTATAATCTGTGAGAAGCTGTTTAAAAAGCTATTTTGAGACGATATGCTTACATGTTGCTTGGGCAATTCAGAAGACAGGTTTTAACATAAACCTTCACAAAACTTTCTGAAATAGTTTGGATCTGAATTTTGAATCTGAATTTTCTATTCCCCGTAGTCTAAGCGAAACACAATTCTAATAAAAGCATTTTTTTATTTCATTGTATAATAATTTTAAAAGTTTTTAGTGCTCTTGAGCAAGTTTATCTGTTTAACAATGTTTTTTAATTCACGAATACTAATGTATGAGATTGGTGCTTAAAGTCACTGCACTGAATTCTTTGTGAATGGTGACTCAAATACTGTCTTCTCTTCAAGAGTTGCTTCATTCCACTTTAAAAGTTCAAACAATTTTGAGAGTTGCTTTGAGGGAATGAGGGATCCATTATTCCTATGCTGGGAACAAGTTAATGGGGTAAATATTTTTGTGATTCAATATAAATATATGCAGGATGAACATACCCACGGTAAGAAGTACTACAAACAGATTTAAATGGCAGATGCAGTTAGGACTATAAATGATTACGTAATTTCTCATTAAAAAAAATGCTGAGTTCATATGACTGCCAAAGCTCATGGATTTAATTACTAACATTGTGCAGACAAACATTCCAATTAAATACCTAGCTTAAATAGCCAGATTCTGAACACAGGTGGGAGCAGAGGGGTGGAAAAAAGTAAGAGATAAAGGACAGCTTTCCCTTTTTTTTTCCTAGAAAAGGGACACTCCACCCCACAGAAACCCAAGAAACTGTATTTGAAGTTGAACTTAGACCCATCAGAACAAATCCTTCAGCTTTTACTTTTTATAGCCAACCAAAAAAAAAAAAACATATTGTAGCATTAGAATAGTTGTGGCAAAAATCCTTGAATAAAGGACTCATTTTCAGAATTTTTATGTAGAAATCAAAGATGAAGATTTACAGTTCCCTACTCTGTCAGTGTAGGATTGCTCATTTTCTTCTCTCTTCTATTTTAAAGTACTTCAATAACAGGACTCCTGGGACTTCTTATGCTGCATCCTAGCAGGATTTATTTTCTAATTACCATGTCTGTCTTATGTTATTGCATTTCCCTCTACTTTTTATCATAGTTATGGGGATGACCCTTACTGTTTTCCAAAAGTGCGAACAGCAGGGTACTCCTCACCTGTTAATTTATTACTTTCTTGCACAAAAGAGCTTGAGCTGAGTTTTGCTGCCTTTCTGTCAGCTGGTTGACTGCTGCAAACCTGCTCCTCTGTATCTAGAAATAGCCTAAGGAAGAATTTACTTCAGTCCTTTTAAGGTCCTCAGGTCCCAAACTCACAGAAAGTGCCAAGAGTGACATGGACAGAGCCTGAGAGTCCAGAGCTTGCAAGGGAACCCCTTACCCTGCTCCTGTTCTCTGAAATCTTGCCAAACTGTTGACATATTTCTGTTATCAGCAAGCCTACAACTGCATGTGGTCACAGCCCCAGTGGTGGACCAACAGTTTCCAGTCACCATACAGCGTTCACAGGCTCATTTTTGGATATTGTTGCAAACTCTTACTCAGTGTCAGGTCCAGATAGCCTCTGGCACCTGTTATCTCACAATTTTGTCTCAAAATCACTCATCCGTGTTTAATCAGCCTCAAGCTCATTGTATATTCAGATCACAGAATCATTTATGTTGGAAAAGATCTGTAAGATCATCAAGTCCAATCATAAACTTAACACTGCCAACTCCACCCCTAAACCATGTCCCTTAGCACCACATCTACGTGTCTTTTAATCGAGGGATAGTGACTCAACCACTTCCCTGGGCAGTGTGTTCCAGTGCTTGACAACCCTTTCAGTGAAGAAATCTTTGCTAGGATCCAATCTAAACCTCCCCTGGTGCGACTTGAGGTCATTTTCTTTTCTCCTGTCACTTGTTACCTGGAAGTAGAAACTGACCCCCATCTCACCACAGCCTCCTTTCAGGTAGTTGTAGAGAGCGATAAGGTACCACCCCAAGTCTCCTTCTCTCCAAGCTGAACAACCCCAGCTCCCTCAGCCAGTCCTCATAGGACTTACCCTCTAGACCCTTCACCAGCTTTGTTGCCCTTCTCTGGACCTGCTCCAGAACCTCAGTGCCTTTTTTGTAGTTAACTTCTGTAAGTATCCTTGTAGCATTTCTCTTCCTTCACTCTTGTTTGCCAAAACTCCCAGGTCAATAAAAGGTGAGTGCATTTGAAATTCAGTTCTATCCTGGGACAGTACACTCAGCCATAGAAAGGCCCAGAGATGCCTAGGGATCCAGGGAATACAGAAAGGCTCAGTGCAACATCTCCCAGCCTGCACAGAATAGAAACAGAAGCAGAGATTCACATCAGTGCACACCTCTAGACTGGCTCGCGCCAACACCCCCAGGCACAGACTCGCCAGCAGTTCACATTTTGTGCAAGAGTCAGGCTCCAGTAACCAAAGGCCCCTTGTGCTTGTGTACTTCAGTGTACTTGGGTACTCCAGCTCCTCGTTTGACATACCTACTAAGCAATTCTGGGGATCTTACAGGCCTCTGTTGGAATTCTGCTGTTCCTAAAATAATGTCCTAAATCACCAGGCTAGTTTTCAGTCCCTGTAGCAACGTTCATATTCAAACTGTGCCATGTGAGATCCTACTGAGCTAAGCTGATAGCACACTTCCTCTCTCATTAAGTATCATATTCTTTATTTCATATTCTTTATTTCTGCTAAACACAAATCCAAACTAGTACTCTCCTTTCTCTCTGCTACACAGTTGGTTCCGCAGATTTATGGATTGCACATAGCCTTCTAAAAGGGAAAGCACTGAGGGTACAGGTGACTGAACAGCAGGGTTTTTCAGTTCACAGGTTTGTTTTGGGGGTTTTTTTCTAATTTTACTTTGGTCTAAATCAGACCACAACCAATGATTTCTGAATTCTGAAAGTTATGCAGATTCCAGCACTGCTTAATGAACCTGGCAGTCTTACTGTTTTCCCTAGGGAAATCTCAAGTGAACACTATGCATGTCCAAGGATGGAAACCTGCATCATCTAACATCCCTGTCTCGAGATGTGCCCCACGTGAAAGGCAAATCTCAGATGCTGTGAACAAAGCAACTGTGGCTGAACAGAACCTTGCTACCTGGAATGCCTTGGGCCCCACTGACATGGGCTATGATCACAGCAGCAGGATTGAGGAGCAGTCAATCAAAAAGTTGAAGGCAGTTCATTGCTGTAATTGTTCTTGTTCATTAGCTATGGGATGTTGCCTGTGTGCCTGAAGCAGGAGGACCCCTCCTTGTTGAAAATACTGCCCACAGAGAGCTGTAGTGGACAAGAAAACAATGTAGAGAGCACTCAAGTCCATTTAAAAACCAGACAAAGTCCTGGCTAAAAGCATTGGTGTGGTTCCACACTGCTGTAAACTGATGCATGCAGTTTGTATGAGGCCCTGGATATCTCCACTGGTTAGAAGCTATTTGTCTTTTGCATTCCTCTCCATTTGCCCTGCCTCAGAGTTTACATTTCAAAATAAACCCACAAATGACTAAAGTAGTAATTTGTCATGTGGGGTTATGGTTTGGTCTTCCCTGTTTTTTTCCCACAAAGGACAAAATTGCTACAGCTGATATTGGCTGTTAGATTGAGAATTTTTGTGCTATCTAAGAGGAATAAAAGCCAAATACCAATTATGTCACTTTGGAAGCACACAAATGTGTCTAAGCTTCTGTGCTGATGAAGCTGACCAGACAGTTCTGCAGATTTGTCTCTCTGTGTCATAGTCCTGCTGTTGCACAGCAGTGAGTTGAAGTGGCAAAACCTGTACTGTTGACCAACAAATCACACACTTGTTATACCACTATGTTGAAGATTTACAGTGAGAGAAAACTAGGCCGTAATAAATTAAAGTCTCTCTGTAGTTAGGTAGGAGGAGAGCTTTGAACCTTGAAAATATCAGAATACTAGAGGGACATAAATGTAGTGTTCTCAGAGAAAAATCTCACTGATGGTCTCTACTGTTAAACAGAAGATGCTTGCAGAGGAAACACTGGATTAAGGTGTAGTAGGTTATACTGCAATTTGAAGAGCAGAACTGTGGTATCAAATGTGAAACACTCTGTAAAGAGAGATGAAGATAGGAAGTGCTAAAAGAAAAGTTTGACTGCTGCCAACAAAAGCTGATGGTATTTTTCTGTGGAAATAATAATTACCAAAAAAAAGTAATAATTTGAGGAATCCAGATGCAGTATTGAGACATTCAGAGTTATCAACTAGCTTGGATTCACCTCTGAAAAAAAAAATACATTTTCTATATACTCTAATAAAGAGCCTGTTCCTCAGCCTAATCTGAACACTGATTCCATCCAGACTCTGAATACTCAACTACAAGAAAAAAGACTTTCTTAAACCACATATATGCAAAAAAAGAACAGACTTAAATTTTAAAGTCTTCTTTACAGATTTAAAAAATACAAAATATGGGAAATCACAGTTAATCAAAAACTATTTCAGTTCTAGAATCTTAGCCACTCATAGCAGAAATGCATATCACTGTGATCACTGAAGCTACCGGTATCTTATTCCTATAGACATAGGACGGAATTCTGCTCATGAGCTTTAACTGTCAAGGTAGGAATGTTGTGTCAGGTGTCTTTCTAAGCTCTCTTTACAGTAATGGGCAGCACCTCTAGAGTCCATTTCTTCACATCTTTTAATGTCTTCTAACATATAGTATTCTAATATCTATTAATATGTGGAAGGAATTCCTCAGGGAAATCTCTTACTTCATTTACAGTAGAGGGAATCAAGTCTCAGCTGCGAGCAGATGCTCACCTTTTAAATTGTTAGATCCGATTGTGGCAGAGTCTATCCATGATATCTTTCATCCCTGAAAAGGATGAAATGTGGGATGGGACTGTACGAAGTTGTTTGCAGAGATAAAGGCTGTGTCAACGTTAGTGTTTCAGCTCACAGTGGGACTATATTTCTCCTTTAAATCAATCCCATTTGCTATGTCATGATTCACATTGTAGAGCAGTTCTAGGGTATACAAAGTGGGTTTATTTCTGATGAAGTTAAATGGAAGATAGGCTCCCAGACAGCATCTAAAACACAATTTACAGCTAGTCCGTAATAGCCCCCCCCAAACATGTATAGTGTGAATGTCAAGGCCTCAGTACCAACTGTTTTGCAGAATCAATCTATTAGGCTGCACTATCTGCCAACACATACAGAGACGCTTGATTCAAATCAACTCCATGTTTCAAACAAGCCCCTGAAAAATACAATGTAAGTATGATGGAGATTTTGAACTGACGGGAGAAGGTGACAGAACTGTACACCATGGAATAAAGGTTGTAGTCGTGCTGTTTGGGTTACAGCTGAGTAAAATAAAGGGGCTGCTGATCCCAAATGCTCTCAGCTTTCTTTTACTGCTTCTATGCCAAAGGCTGCCAACCTCTCTGTTAGCATAACTTAAAAGGGTATTTGTTCTCTCGCCATGTTTTTTTCATAATAAGGTTGATTTAAACACTATAATAGTGAGGTCTGAACTGTGTTGCCACTCCTCAACATAAAAATTCTCCAGTAAACAATCTCATCCCTCAAAACCATTAGCTTAAAAATACATAAGATCTTTAAAAACTGTATTTTTATTTACCTGCAGGGTTTCATGCCTTTGTGATTCATGCTGGTAGGTTTCTGGACAATAATGGTCCTGAGAAAATACCCATTTTCTCAAATTAAAGCTGAAATTTTCAAGTAATCACTGGCTCAAGCAGTCAAAGTTTAATCATGATACTGAGTTTAGTGTGACTTCACAGGCAGATCACAAAAATCACAAAACCTGAAAGTTTAGTCATTCTCCTGAAGAAGTGTCCATGTGCCCCAGTCCTGTTAAACGTGGGGGACTTCTCATGTGGTTATTGCAGAAACATGGAGGAGAAAAAAGTCTGTGCGGTGTGGTCTGTTGGAATACTGGTATTCCAGGCCATTTTATGAGACTGTTAATCTCTGAAGGCAGTTCTTGTTGCATGCTGTATGTTTTTTGGAGTGTTTTGGCTAATCACAGCAGTAGTCTTACTGCTCTTGAATTGCTAATAAGAATTATAAGACATGGAACAAAGCTGGCTGGTTGTTTAGGTATTCATATTTAAAAAGACGATCTGGTTTTAATCATTATTAAAAAAAGGAAAAAAGCATACTGGGAATTACTTCTGATGGTTCTAAATTGTGCCTATGTTGCATTTTTAAACATTTCAGCAAAATGGATATTATAATAGGAATGATGTTTATACAGAGACTCTTAAATTTCTGCTAAACAACTGTGCTGCGTCTTAAATGACAAGAAATTTTATCTAGCACATGCCAAAGGCATGCTGGAGATTTTTCCAACAGCTCCGATCCATCTCCTTGAATTCATTTTTTCTTAGACATACAGTATAGACAAACATTTTATTAACAGTCAACTGTTTTAATATTCATTGCAATAAAGAGATTATTCTTCTAGAACTGTTTCTGCGTTGTAAAGCCAAACAATACTGATTACTGCCAGAATTAATGAGCCTTTCTATACCCATATGCCATATACACTGTAATTCATCTGCAGTTTAATCACTAACTAAAAATTTAGAACTGAGGCAGAACTCAATTAAGCGATTCCTCGCAGGCCTGTCTGTGTTCCTGTGTCCAAGCCTTACACAGAAACTTATATGAAAAGAAGCTGGCACATTTTGTGCAGCCATTGCAGAACAGGAGGAGTGCAGAGTGAAAGGGCGGCAGGCTGTCCTGCTCTACCAGTTCATCTCACATGGGACAGAGCTGAGCAAAACCTCAGGCCCTTTGTGGCTCTTTCTGGTGTCACTGCAGTGCCAAGGGAATGATTACTTCAAGCTACTTTCCTTAGCAATATGTATTTCACCTTTAAAACTTACACAGGGGACTTTTTCTGTGAAATTAAATAAATCCACTACATTTTCATAAACAGTTGGTTCACTGGACAGATTAAGTCCTGTGTTCTGAGAGACAGAAATTCTGTCTATACCACTGATAGAATATCCTCCGAAAAGTGTCTGGGATTTTTTCTAGGAGGAATAGGAGGAGGTGTGGGACATTGTGGGTCATTCAGAAAAATATTTGACCCTGATTTTGCTTTCTTATCTGTAGATATCAAAGTATTCTACAAAGTAAAACAGCTATATTAACATTATTTCATATCCGGGAAACTGAAGAAAGCTAACACAGCTTTTCTGCAACCTGATGGCAATTTGATGGGAGAGCTGCAAAGAGAACCCCCATTTATGGATTCCCACTTCTGTGCCCTATCCACAGAAATGTACTGCCTCCCAGTGCTGTCTAGATATACCAGGCATCTGTGGAGCTTTATTTTTAGACCCGATATTCTCTTTGGCTGGAACTGGGCCATGAAGATTCACAGTAAGCTAAGGACTGTAAATATCCCTTAGACTTTATGGGAGGAAAACTGGCATAATATCAAAGCAGAACAAGCATTTTCTTAAATTTCAGTTTTGTTAGCTACTGTCATACTTGAAAGATTTCCCTGGAAAATAAGAAAGAACCAACCAGCTGCAGCATGTTGTAAACAAGCAAAAATTAGAAAGAAGAATTTCTGCAGGCGTTATCATGTTATGGCAACAAAATCAGATTTTAAGAACTACAAATCATGGAGGTTTCAGGGCTTTTTCAGACTTAATGACTTATGCTGGTCATTAAGTCATCAGCAAAAAATCTTTTCATTTCCCAGTAATACTGTAAATATTTGTTTTCTCCCAACCCACTTTGTTGCAGGAGAAGATCAAATATCCCTGTGTATTTCAGATTCATAGGCCAATTACACTACCACTAAAATATTAAGGCTCCATAGGTGGATCAAAATTCTTTTCAAAATGCAGAACCCCTTTTTTCATGTTTTTGAAGTGTCTTTTGACCTGTGTTGGTCCAAAGCAGACATGCTTATTTTAAGATGGCATAAAATTCTGTAAGGTTGAGGTCTTGTGGAGGGGTGAAAAGAAAGACCTGACAGATGACAGAGATCAAGCAAGACATGCACACATCATCTTATGTGTGTCATAACAGCATTAGTCCTCAAGAACATAAGGATTAATTGCCTCCAGCAAGCACACTATTCCATTAAAGAAGTAGCCCTAGAAAAACTGAGAAAAAATGCAGAGTTCTGCTACATCCAGAGTGATTTTCAAGTGAAGTGCCTGGGAGAATCAGAATGGTGTACTGTCTTTGGTGGGACATCGTATGGGTTCTGTGGGCATACTTTTGCAATGTTATAGGGTTGCAAGGTGTAGCAGTTGTTTTGCTGATGAGCTGATGACTCCATGTCCCTCAGTTGTCTGTTTTCTGAGTGGAAGAATTTTTCCCAGTGAGTTAGTGCTTTAAATTAGTTTTTCTGAGACATGGGGCCAGTGTGATTAGCATTCACTTTACACAGGAAAGAGCTTGGATAGCTTCTACATTCATTCGTTTTTTCTCTTCACTCCAGACACTATTCCTTCCGTTCAGCAGTCATTCCCCTGGATACCATTCGTTTCTGATTAACACAGGAGAATTTCCCCAAACCATGGCTTGCAGGCAGTATGTTTCCCATGAAATCCTCTCACATTACTTGCAGCCAAAGGAAATAAAAACATTAAAACATACCGATAGGGAAAGCTGAAATTGATATTGCCTTCTGTGTATTACTTTCTCAATCTTGTTGCCAGATGATAAGAGGCTGCTAACAAGTAGTTTGTGTTTCTTCTAGAAAGAACAACTCAATTAATAACATGAAAAACTGAAAAACTCAAGCCAGTGGAAAGAGTCTCAAGAAGTTCAAGGGATATGACATGCAAAATACAAACATTCTGCTAACTCTGAGCGATGGGGTCTATATGGTTCTTAGCCTGGGCAGCATGTGAAAACGCTGCAAGCACTGAGAACATTTTTTGCTGCAACACATTATTAATAGTTAATATCTGTGCATTTTATTGCTGCAACCAGAGGAAGATAATTAATTTGTTACTGTAATGCAGAAATTTATGACCTTTCTTTCCAAGTCCTAAATCAGTGGGCAGGGAGGACAATATTAAACCACAGAGTGTTTTTGGACACCCCCCCACTGTTAACGGCAGCGTCTTCTTTTATTTCTTTTTTATTTTTTTCCCCCAGAATGAGGTGGCAATGCTTCTCAAGCCAATATCAGAGAAGATTCAGGAAATCCAGAACTTCAGAGAAAGGAACAGAGGAAGTAAAATGTTCAACCACCTCTCAGCTGTCAGTGAGAGCATACCTGCCCTTGGGTGGATAGCGGTGGTGAGTGACACGTGGGAGGGCTGGGAAGGGTGTAAATGTGCTTCTGGATGGTGCAGCCCAGAACAGTTCCAAATCCTGCAGAGCTCTGTAGTCTCATCTGTATAGTTCCTCAGTCTGCTACATCCAAGAAGGTTATAAACCTAATGTGTCAGGGAAGGTGTCTGACTAATGTTTTACTTCCTTTCTCCTTCTGTTGTTTCCTGCTACCATGGGTTGATGGTCCTAGTCTCCTAAACCAGGTCCTTATGTCAAGGAGATGAATGATGCTGCTACCTTTTATACTAACAGGGTATTAAAGGACTACAAGAACAGGTATGTTGCCAAGCCCCAGTATCCACTAGCCAGAGAACAGAGCATTACCCATACCAGTAGGGTTCACGATGCTATCATAGAAAGTATTTTGTAAACTAAAAAGCGTTTGATAAAACCTGCTTGCAGTATATAGTTTCCCCTCCTCATCTTTGACCTGCAGCATGTTGCAGCGAGAATGGCAGCAGCACTAGCAGTGCTGGTTTTCACTATCTGCACATTTTAAGATTATATTTCATTTTCTGGCATTCCAGCATCATAAGCTTATCTGCAAATGCATATTTGCATAGCAACACATGGCTGGCTAGCTGCTATTTTTCCTTGTCTTATTTGTGCACTCATACTGTTGCTGTTCTTGCTCTTCACTTGAAAATGCGTATTTAGGTGGTAGGTATGTACAGCTGCACATCAAACTCCATAGCTCCCAATTTAATTTTTCTCTATACCACTGCACTGTTATTAAAAAGCACAAGGAGTTAACAGAAAAAATTCCATGAATGATATCTGTGAGCTGATGGACAAAAAGAAAAAATACAGGTCTTTCCTGTGCCCTCTTAAAAAAGCCATGTCTAAATCTTATTGATTTGGTACTTTTGAAGGCCAGATATTAGCTCCTGATTTTTATGTCACAGCGAAGAGCAGTATTTGCTATTGAGTTTTTCCTCTTTAGTGAGGAAAACTTTATAAATATTAAAACCTTTTGTGTCTATTTATATTTCTTGTCTATGTATAAGTATATATTACATGCTACATAGAATATGTCACTTTATATGTATTATATATTATTCCTAAAGCCTTAGTTCACCTACTGAAGGTATTGCCTACTAGAGTAACTGAAGATTTTTACAGTATAGCCTTAGTACTCATACTGGAGAAAAAAATGTCTCATGTATAAATAGAGTACATTATTTAGGTATTTAGTTCTTCCTTTAATAAGGAGATATTTTCCTATTTTCCACTGAATCAGACCACAGTGTCTTCCAAAGTGTGGAAGGCTCTCCCTTGACTTCAGTAGGCTTTGGATTAAGCCTGTTGACCCAGATCCTCTGCATTATTGAGGATCAAACTCCAAAGGAAATAAATAGAAGGTAGACACACAAATCCTTGTAAGCATCCAGTCCACAGCCATCACTATTCAGTAATAATTTGTCATAAGTAAGGACTCCAACAGTTTATCTCTCTCTACATACTTCTTGTTTTCATTTACAGTCCCATTGGAAGACTAATGATAATGATTCTAGAGCCAACTTGTGACTTGTACTTTAAAAATTTTTGATCTATAAATACTTTAGTCTGATGACTACACTATGATCCAGTGTTAAACATTTGAACTCGGAAGCTAGAATATCTTAAAGAACCCATGGATATTTAGGTTTCTAAAGTTCAGCACCCTGAAACTGAGGCTGGGTACCTGCTGCACAGCTCAGGTCCTTCTTCAGTTGATTTTGTGCCTGAGCAGAATGATGACACACCCTTCTAGCAGGAAGCACTCTCTGCTACAGACATCCATTGGCCTTGTTTGTCCTCTGGAAGGAGCTACAAGCTTTCCAGTGTAGTAGGCCTTAGTATTTGCAGCATTGGGCTGGCTGGCTGCCTGCTGATTTGTTGGGGTTTACCTGCTGTAAGCAAGAATAGCAGTGCTTTCTGTTTTTACGTACACTTACAAATATAAATATTATCTCTGTTTTTACAGTGACACACGCCATGTTGATTGGGTGAAGTCATATCTGAACATCTGGTCTGAGCTTCAAGCTTATATCAAAGAGCATCATACCACAGGTCTCACCTGGAGTAAAACTGTAAGTACTCTTTCTTTCTTCAAGAACAACTGTAAAATGCAAGTAACCAGTTTGACTTTTAATGCAGGTCATTAGCTCAGGAAAAATAAATATCTAGGCCAGGAACAGAAGTCATGGTCCGTGGACTTCCCAACCAAGCCAGTAAAAGTTTAAAAGATGGGTGAAGATGTGTCAGGCCATTATGGTACAGGTTTGGAGGAAGAGGGAAGAATTATTTGGGGTGATTATAGTCATAACCCTCAACTGCACATGGTGAGGCGAGGCCGACATAATTCTCCATGCCTGCTACAGTAGAAGGTAGGAACAAAAACAAGCCACAAAAAATTGAAGGACATGTCAGACTAAAGGAGAACTGGGGGAACATGGCAGGGAAAGGAGAAGAATGGTGGAAAGAATCTGAACAGAAAGATTTAATAACAGGAAAAAGAAACACAAGGGATACATAACAATTTATTACTTCATAGATAGATAGCTTTATACAACTGTTATATTAGACGTACAGAAATAATTCCTGAAATACAAAGAGAGAGAGTAAATGTAACAATGTCTAATTACTTATTCCTCTGTGTGTTACATCTGAGATGCATAGAGAGATGAAAGCAATTACTATTTTTCTCTAAGAGAAGTATAAACATGAAAAATTAATTTTCTGTTGGGTATAAGTGTAAGAGTTTATGTCCACTGTCTACATTGATGCAGTGTTCTATATTGTTCTAATAATGTACTCATGTTTATTATCAGGATAGGAGAGTTTCTGAAGTATATTAAAAATGTAATCAGCCAGCTCTTTGCTGATGTCATCTCCTAAACTTACCACATATTTGCACATGCAGTCTTTCACACCAGATTTATAATTTCTTCTGTGTATGGAAATATTATTTTTTTTTGATTGAATGACTGTTGATGTAGGCCACCATTTTAATTCCCACACCAAACAATTTTAAGAACTCAGGAACACAGGGAAGCAAAATAGAGCTTTCAGATTACCTTTAATGTCGCTTCTAAATCCAGCTATTCTATGGTTCTATGGAATAAGGCCTGGAACACCTCTCCTACAAAGGCAGGCTGAGGCAGTTGGGGTTTTTTCACCTGGAGAAGAGAAAACTTCATAGAGACCTTTTTGCAACCTTTCAATATATAAAGTGGGCTTATAAGAAAGACTGAGAAAGACATTACCAAGGCCTGTAATGACAGGACAAGGGGCAATAGTTTTAAACTGAAAGACTGAATATAAGAAAGAAATTTTTTATTACAAGAATGATGAGACACTAGGACAGGTTTCCCAGAGAAGCTGTGGATGCTCCATCCCTGGAAGTGTTCAAGGCTAGGTTGGATGGGTCTTTGAGCAACTTGATCTAACGGAAGGTGTCCCAGCCCCTGGCAGGGCTAGATAATCTTTGAGGTCCTTTCCAACCCAAACCTTTCTGTGATTCTGTGGTACCTGGAAAAGTTGCTTTATGTGTCCCTCTATGGAGGTGATAACCATGTAAGAGAATACTTGTGCTCAGCAACAGAATATACAGCTTTCTCTTCATACCCTTCATTAGACATTGTACAAGTCCTTACAGTACTCAAGTTTTCAAGTGCTCGTTCAAATACAGGAGACACCATGATCTGTGTGCACTTCCTAGTCTGAAGCAATGCAGAAATGTTCAAACATGATAAATTAGAAGACTGGAATTACTTGCTCCTTTGTAGGTTTCTGTAGTAAAAATATAAAATATAAAATATTATTCTTTATTTAGCACTAAATGTCTTGCTACATTTTACTCTATTACAAACAGTGAATGTGAGAAGAGCTAGTGATTTTTAAATTATTATTAGATAAGGAAAAGAAATTGTCATGCCCTGTTAGCTGAATTAATCTGGGGAACCTGGGACGAATTTAGTTTTATTAAAACAGGGAAAGAATAATTTTAATCTTTAATAGAACTTTACAAGCATGGAAGTAGTGTTATAAGATAGAGGCTGATTACAGCCATTTGATCAAACAGGAGAAGCTCTCAGTGCTGTTGAGTACTGGTAATCTTATTCAGAAGTGTAGCTGTTACAGATTATATTTGACTGGTCTTAAAACCAGTATCTCAGCCACCATGTATTTATATTTTCCTCTCTTTAGTTGTGCAAGAAATTGCTGAATGCAAATCTAAGTGTGACTTGTTTATTCATATTAAGCATAGTATCACTGCATTTAAAGTACTAATATCACTTCACTTTGGATATTACTCATATCTGGAAGTTTTCTTGGCAGCATGGCTTATTTAAATTATCATTCATGTGATGTCAGTCCGAAAGATTAAATTACAAGCACATCTTTATGGATGTATATATTTTTTAAAGTTTTACTTAATGTGAGTATAAGGAAATTAGAATCCAGTAAGTTAGCATGTTGTTTAAAGAGCTTGTTGAAATGTTATTTAAATATTTCTATGAAGCTTGGTAACAAATACATTCAAGAAAGCAATGAGTTACTCAAGTGATAATTTCATTTTTGTTACACATTTTGAAGTGAGAATGAAAGTCACAGATTCACGCCGTGTGAAGTTAAGCATAAAGGTCTGCAGAATCAGGGTCTAGACAGAAATACGATATACATAAAAGCTGTAGATATACTCCAGACACAGTTGTTAATCATTGCACACAGCAGCTTCCCCAGTATACGCATAAAAAGAAAAAAAGGAAAAAGCAGTAGTTTGGCAAGGCGTTAACAAAATGGAACATTTATGAAAGGGAGACATTGATGCAGAAATGGTATTTTATTATAGACGGAGAGAGAAAGAGAAACTTCTGCATAAGTACAGATTTAAAAGTATATTATACTGATAATTTACTCTTCATATCTGCAGAAGTCAACAAAGCAATGCTTGAAGTTTCTATAAAAAACTCTTAAGTAGCATATCTGGATATTTCTAAAGAGACTAAAGAGTCAAGAAGAATATTAACTACTGCTTCTCTCAGAGCTGTATTCTCATAGCTTGAGCTGCAAGAAAACCCCAGGAACATCGTCCTAAATCAGACTATGCTTGGGTTTCCAAAGAAAAGGGGACAGGATATTTTAGTGGGCAGTTGGCCCCTTAACCTATATGTGCTGTAGACTGTGGTGTGTACATTTCTGGCCATGGTCCATGGCACTATCACAAAGCTGTGCCATTTCCAACTCCCATGTACCCTTCCATCAAGCTGCACAGGGCAGCTGCAGCCAACCTTGGAACAGATCACTAGTGTATAGAGTGAAGTGTTCCTGGCTCTGGCAGCAAGCACACAGGCAGATACTATAAAGGAAAGACAAAGAAATGTCTTAACAAATTACACAACAGACACTAAAACAGGTGCAAAAGGTTGAAATACTGGCCAAGCAGTCAGCTCTGACAGCAGCAGCTACCTCTATCTGCTCTATAAGGATTTTGCGATAAAAACAGATGTTTACAGATTTTGGGATCTAACACAGTTCTCTCTCCTTATTCACTTTGGCTCTGGTTCTGCCAACATCTGTGACAATATTTTACTTCTTAAGCACATCCTATTGAAATGTGTGGGACTGTGTAAGGCGAAAGCCAAGAAATAGTGTAGTTAAGGACCTTTAGACCTTTTGTATCTGAGCCTGTTTTACTACTTATGTGGAGTGGTGGTATAAAGCTGGGCCCTATGTAAATTGTAGACATTTAAAGGCATGATGGATGTGGTTAGGATATTTGTTGGTACTGTGCTCACAGAAGAAAAGTACATATTTAAAGTATGTATGTTTGTGAGCAGGATTGTCCCAGAGAGCAAAATGTTCCATGTAATTTCACCATGAAATAGTCATTTTCGTTAATTGATTATGCATATATCAGAGAAAGTCTGCTTGTCAGTGGAAATCAGATGGATCTACAGTATTTCCTTGAAAGTCTGGGTTTCCCTTTCCCCATCCACGACGTGGGGGAGCCCAGCTCTAGCTCCTTCTCCGTCTGAAGAACCATTTCCGACGTCTTGGTGGACGGGGAAGGGGGACTCCAGAGACAGGGTTTTTCAGGCCCCGAGCCTGGAGGGGAGAGGTGCCCTCCCCTCCCCCCACCACCCACGTGGCTCCATGGCCGGCACAGAGACAGCACACCGGGCGTGGAGAGGAGGCAAGAGAGAGTTTATTGTTGGGAAGGGGTTTATAAGGCTTTTAGGAGGGTCAAAGGGGAACCAATCACGAGTTCAGGGTCACACAAAAGAAACCATCAGGTAAGGGGTCAACAGCCAATAGGAAGGGGTTAAACAAAGGACCAATGGGACACCTCAGGACACCTTCCCCAGGACATTCCTGCATGGGAGATAACAGTTGCTGTGGGGGGGTGTTGGGAAGAAGAAACACGTGTTTGCAAAGGGACCACAAAGAGCCATTTTAAGACATGTTTAAACAAGTTTCTCATCAGGTATAGTGCTACATGAAAGTGTAATTCTGTAGTTCATTATTTTGAATGTAAAGTGGTCTTCTGCCTTATACATCCTGTGGTGAGTGGCTGCTCACTGTACTCACTGCATCTCAGTTTAGCCATCTTGACAATGGGAACAATAGCAATTACCAACCTAATGGAGATTTGTTTTAATTTGCTACCAGATGTGACATTCTCAGATGTCAGTGAGTCTTATGAAAAAGCTGTTGTTACAATGAAACATTTTAAGTGCCCAGGGTAGCATTTTACCTATGCAGCAATTGTCGTTTTTGCTTTACCAACTTACACCACAGCTGTAAGTGACCTGTCTTTTTTCAGTTCTTACTGATAAACAGCAAGTCCCTTTTTTTTTCCTTTTTTTTTGCCTAAGGAATGGGTGCTGTTGAAGCATGCCTCTTTCGACCCTCCACTTCTTTTTTGGTGGTGCAAAGAAAAATTAACAGCTCTTATATAAGTCACAAGAATAATAAAAAGTTTGTTTGTGACAAGGACTGCATAAATAATCTGGGGGAAGTGAAACTTCTGCTCCTATTTCTGCAGGTTAACTTTGCAGCAAGAAAACAACCAGCAATAATCAGAGATTGCTGCAGTTTTCCATACATCAAATGTGCGTTAAGAAACGAATCTTGCTCAAGGATAATTGTCTTGGATCTTTCAGTTGCAAGTGGATCCGTAGTTAACTTTTCCTTCTTTGTATGCAATAGTCATTTAGGGCAAATTTTACCAGCAGTTTATTTACAAACAGGAAATACTTACAAATTAGCAGTGAATTTTGTTACAGTGTATAGTTTCTAATATAGAATTTCACTCAAGTGATGAGTGGAATCCTCCCCCCCCCCTTACAAATCAAAAAAACTTACAAGGAAGTCTGCACATCTTTACAAGCAATCAATATTTATTTAAATCCTGTTTCCATTGAAGCCAATAGAGTATTTTCAAGTCTTTTTTTTCCTGAAATATCATTTTAAAAAATATTTATTAATCATTACATAGTAGTCTAAGGACTATTCTTTAAAAGCTGGAATTCTCCACACCAAGAAGTACTGTCATAATTCCTACATAATTCCTGATTGAGTGCAATTACAGTAGTCTCAGTGCAGACCATTTCGTTCTTGTTTAAAATAATCACCTCCAGACATTTTCTTATAAAATGGCTCTGCCTCTCTCCTGTTCTACCAAAACTGAGGTGAACAAGCTGCACAAGACTAACTTCTGCAGGCGAAAGCCTCCTAATGTCTGTCCAGTATCTCTTCTATGCTGTGTTTAGTTTGACCTACTTATCAAGCAGCCATCGTCTGAGCCACTTCACTAAAGCTAAAGGTCAAAACTGTTGTGCCAAATTCCAGCCACAGCCACAACTGCAATCCCAGGGGCCTCATTCTGATAGAAGTAAGGGCAGCACAGATGTCCCGATTTATATGCCTGTATCTTGGATGAGATGGAGATATTTTCGGAGTGCTCAATTTTTCTCAGTCATAGCCTTTTCTCTCCTTTTCTATATCCCTTCCATTTCTTTTTCTACCCTTCCCTTTTCCTATTTTCTTATACTTTTTTGTTGAAAAAAAATCATCCTTTAAATGCAAGTGTTACTTTCCCAGAGAATAGGCAGTGTTCTGGTTTTTGGTACACAGTCAGTTAAAAAACCAGCCATCCTGGCAACTCTACAATAGTTGCCTCTTTGGTGGAGACTTGCTCAATCACATCCCTGCCCCTTTGAAAGAAAGTGGTTTTACTCTCTTATTCCAATAATGGCTGAAAATATTTGTCTTTACTGTATGTCAGTGGTGTTCTCTTAACATTAGTGACCAAACACCATTGAGACATGTTAAGGGAGAACCTGGGAGAGGCTTGTTTGACAACAGCTGTCAAATGCCACATGACCTGTAACATAATGCAACCTAGTTCCAGTGGAAAAGGGAAAGGAAAAAGAAAACTGAAAGTATGCAAGCTGGACGAAAAAGGGAAAGGTACATCTACTAAAACTTTTACTATCTTTCTAAAGGGATTGGTCTTCTTTTTAACTGAATTTTTATGTAAGTAAAAGATGGTTGAATCTGCCCATTGGAGCACATTACTTGTTGGCAATTACAGTATTATACAGTTCTCAAATGATTTAGAAGACTATGGCTGTGTAAAGCATTTCTGGTTGGGTACCTCTGAAGATGTAAACATCATTTTAAAGTCCTGAACAGGTGATAAATGGCACAAGTGTATTACAGGGGGCTTCAAAGTTTGAAAACTCTACAGATAAATAACTCTGTTGAGATCTGGTAACAAGAAAAGGACCTGGCCTTGTTTTTGTTGTTTTGTGTTTTAACTCACAAAGATTACAGGCCCTGTAAGTCAGCTGTTTCATCCAGTGAATTGCAGATCTCAGGGCAGCATAACCCCTTGCAGACAGGTGGCTTAAATACAGTAGGTAATAGAACTGTTGTGCTAAGCTACTTTTACACAAAAAAACACCTTAACAAGAGCTCTGTGCCCCTGAGTCACAGTCCACCTGTTCCCAGAGGTTGATATGTGATATTTTGAGCTTCACGATTCTTGTCTTTGTCTGTGCATATGTATGGAAAGAACAATACAGAATGCTGTAATCATTTTAGGTGTGATTACTATGAAGGGGGAAAAAACAGGGATATCCTTTTTTTTTTTTTTTAGAAGAATGTATTCCCCATTAGGACTCCTGTTTATCTGCTGCCATGAAAAGAAGGCTTTGCAATAAATTAAGAAGGGATTTCATGACCTCTATATAAGCCACCTGTTGCCTCAGCTGCAAATAGGTACTTACCTCTTAATAGGAATGGCTAATAAAATAGGTACTATATACTATACACACATATATATGCATATATCATTTATTTATATGCATTAGGTAGATGTTTATAATCTTCTGAGTAAAATCAACCACTGCAGCTGCAAGAAATACATGTTCATTCAAACGCTCCACAGCAGGTTCCCACCACAAGAACTTTATTCCCTCCGGTTTCCGCACTGCACTGTGTCAGCCGAAAGCTGGATAAACACAGAGGAACATCAGGGGTGTTTGTACAGGGTCTGGCACGTAAGCCCCTCATATCCCCAGAGATACCAGCCTCTTACTAGGGCTCCTTGCTGCTACAATACTACAAATATAGTAACAGTGACATGGAAGGCTAACCCAGGGAGCTGTTCAGCAAGAATAGCTCAGGAAATAGTAACATCTGCGATAAGACATAAAAAGACATTCTTAGTCTCTCGGTAGCTGGGTTTAGACCTAAAGACCCGTCAAGCTGCCACCAAAAATTAGTGACAGTATGGCATCCAGAGCACTTGTGTTATGTATGAACAGCATTTCATTTCTCTAACAAGACTGGCTGTTGCCCTGTGCTCTGGGGTAAGGAAGCCTTTAGGAAAAATGTGTTCAACAAGGCCTAGCTTCTCACAAGCAAAGGGCTTTGCTCAGCTCTACTGTAATTTCAAGGGAATTAAATGAGATTCGAGACAGATGAATTTCAACCAGCCAGCTGCCTCGACATAAACAGTCTTTCTTTCTTCCAGTGAGCAAGATAGGTAGCCAGCATGGAGATAAAAGGGGAGTACATCACCCATCTGCCAGTAGTACAAGATAAAGGTAGAAATACAACCTACTTTGAGGCTGTACTGGAATTCTGCAAACCCTTGCACAGTGATAACAATGCGTTTATCAGACCCAGCTCCATGAGCAGCATCAGACACTGTCCCTAGAGGAAGCTATTGTGCCACAGTCAGTGGGAGGCCCTTGGGTCTCTCTGCAGATGGCTCAAAACTATCCAGCAAGGAGCAATCCCTGACCAGTTCCTGCCACCTGATTCAGAGCATGGTTTAGTTGAAGCCGAAGACACTTCTTTTTCCCTGGGAGAAAATTTCTGGAATGTTTCATGCCCTACAGAGCTCTTACTGTATGGTCACAGGGCCCACATCTCCTTTTCTTGATAGGACCTTACTCCGAGAATTAGGTATTTCCCCATTTCAGAAAGCTCTGAGAGTAAGTTTTAAAGCACACTAAGTTCACTGTGATGCAAAGCTAGCAGATTAAAAGTTATGGCTTATTTTTGTGTTACCTTTTCAGAAAGTAAGGCCGACACTATCTGTTCCTGATAGGTCTTACAAGGGGCCTATTTGTAAATTATGGAAAAATGACCACACCAACATGTTAATGGGAACAGTGGGCTATCAGTATAACTCCACGTGACATAGACACCATGGCACTGAGAACAGCAGCTGTTACTGAGGCAAACAGCTGAAATAAAAGAGGAAGAAAGGCGGCTTGCAAATAACCGCCTTTGCGGTCCAAATGGCTCTTAATACTCTTTGTGTAAAGACACACTGTTGTTAACATCTGCTTGAAGTTAATCTGAAGAGTTGTTTGCAAATAGCAAAGCTGGTAAGCACCTGCTGCTTTAGGCTAGATGAACTTTTGTGGGCACGTAACATGCTATTTTATTCCAGGCAGCTCTCACAAACACTGCCCTGTACAGAACAGAAATGAATGGACTTTGTGAAGGGCACTTTAGTTGAAATTGGATAGGACTATATACACATATTACCAGATACCAGAACAGTTTAAGAGCCTGGTTCAGAAATATTCTAGAATCTGAGGGTCTAAGCAGTCTTAGAAAGGTGACTAAGGAAAGCAAAGTAGTTGCCAGTGACTTAGGTTGGTAACTTGGAGGTTTATGTATTAATAGAAGTCAAAACTAATCAAAAAAGAAAGTCCCTGGAACCACTTCACTAGACTGATTTTAAATCTGCTCTTTACATCAGTGTGTTTAAGTGCAGCACAGGTCCCATCTTCCTGGCATGCAGGGAATGCAAGAAGTGAAACGTGTTTTCTGCCTTTCCAGTTCACTTTTGTGCTTTCTGCCCCCTTTTCTCACAAAGAATTTCACCTCACTTGAATGTTTGTTTGATTTCAGTTACGTAAATCAAAATGGCAAAGAAAAGAAGACGAAAGCCAGAGTAAGACTGAACCCCTCTTTACAGCAAGTCTCTGTATGGCTCCTCATTAGTGAGACTTGTCTGTCTTTTTCATGCTGTTCTATTTCAATGGGGGATGGTCCTACTGGATGTGTCCGTGCTGTAAGATGGTGGATCTACAGTGGAGCAGTTAGTGCCACCCTGTATTTTAGTGGCCTTTTTTCCTTTGGTTTGTCCTTCAATTTTGCCTGGCCTAATTTATGATTTAAATTGTTTGCAGTTTCCAGAATGGCCATAGATGTTCAGACATAATTAAAAACACCATGATACAATATCTGTTAGCTTCTGCAGCTGTAACTGAGGTCATAATCTAGACAGGAATTTATCATGCAGGAGAAAAGTTAACAACTAAGTTTTGGTCCATCTCTCTATTTCTGCAACTGCACAAAATTAAGAGGAAAAGTGGGAAGGGTGTCTGAAACTCAGGTGTCTTCCAAGACCTTGTGACAGCTTCTGTGTTCTTAATTAGATCTAACTTAAAACCATAGAATCATAGAATCATAGCATCAAGTGGGTTAGAAGAGACCTCCGAGATCATCAAGTCCAACCCTTGATCCACTACCGCCGTGGTTACTAGACCATGGCACTAAGTGCTTCATCCAATCTCATCTTAAAAACCTCCAGGGGTGGAGAATCCACCACCTCCCTGGGCAGCCCATTCCAATGCCTGATTACCCTCTCTGTAAAGAATTTCTTCCTAATATCCAACCTAAACCTCCCCTGGCAGAGCTTAAGACCATGCCCTCTTGTCTTGCTGATAGCTGCCTGGGAAAAGAGACCAACCCCCACCTGGCTACAACCTCCTTTCAGGGAGTTGTAGAGAGTGATGAGGTCTCCCCTGAGCCTTCTCTTCTCCAGGCTGAACAACCCCAGCTCCCTCAGCCTCTCCTCACAGGACTTGTGCTCAAGTCCCTTCACCAGCCTTGTTGCTCTTCTCTGGACCTGCTCCAGCACCTCAATATCCTTCCTGAACTGAGGGGCCCAGAACTGGACACAGTACTCAAGGTGTGGCCTCACCAGCGCTGAGTACAGGGGAAGAATCACTTCTCTGGACCTGTTGGCCACACTGTTCCTGATCCAGGCCAGGATGCCATTGGCCTTCTTGGCCACCTGGGCACACTGCTGGCTCATGTTCAGCTTCCTGTCAAATGTTTCATGTTTCAGATTCCTGTCAAATCTTTTGAGCTCAGTGGAGATAACCACTGACGTTGGTGGAGGGACCAGGATTGTAAAGAAAAGAGGAGGCAGGTGGGCAGCATGAGTTCAATGAGTAAATTTTTTTTCTTACTCTTGAAACCCACTTAAAGGACTAGAAGGTCTTCACTCTTCAGGTCAAGCATTGAGATTTTTGACTAGACTTGTTTTTCATCAGTACTGCTCTGTATGGGAAAGATGCTTTCCCAGATCCTTTCCTAACTCTTCTCTTTCTTAAAAGTAAATAAGACATTCTCCAGTCATACAAACCCACATCCAAACCGAATTGTTGTATTTAAAATCCTTCCTTTTGTCTGTACTTTCACAAGATAGTTCTTTCAGAGTTCAGGGAGAGAGATTATCCACTTCCACAGATAAATCCCTCTGAGTTTTGCTTCCATCTCAGTTACATAGATATTCCCATACTTCAGTTGCCATTTGGGAAACTGCCTTTGATGCACTACTCAGCAGCATCATTTGAGCCTGGAGTCTTCTGCATGATCTGTGATGGACTTCAGTTTGACACTTTAAGCAGAGAGACTGGCAGTGACCCACCACTCTCTGTTGTGTCCAGAATACCCAGATAACTTCCAGATTTTTTTTTTTTCTGTAATGCATCTTTGCAGCCTTTGCACAATTTAGTTGGTGTTAATTCCAAATCAACCTGTGAGTCTTACGGACACAAGTTTCTGGAAAACCACAGCACTGTATTTGTGCAGGTGGAAGCAATGAGGTATGTTTGAGAAATGAGATGTCAGTCTGGAGTTTAGGAAAGCAGATTTTTATCTCAGACTTAAAGTTATTAACCACTGCTATTAATCTCCTCCCATAAAGCATACATAATTCATAACTACATGTTCACACTGTGCACGGTGAGTGCCGTTTCTGGGTATCTAAGTATTTTAAAAAGCCCCACAAATGCCGTGTTCATAATTCTGGATAACCAGGACATAGTGGATTCAGTTGCTATGGTTGCAGGCAACAGAAAGGGAAGATATGTATTGCACCTCAGGCAGCAACAACTGATTGTGCCATTAAATCCACTTACACTCTTTTTTTTTAAATTATAATAATTCACTGTTCTGCTGACTCTGCTGCAGATAACATTACTGGTATTAGCAGAGGCAGGGAGACAGACACTATAAATTGGGGGCCCAGTGAAGAAGTTGTCCCCAGCCTAAAACAATAACCTGTAATTAGGAATTATGTAAGCAGAAACGCTGAGTTAAATGCTTCCATGCAAAAATGGAATGTCTCTAAAAGCAGTCCACTTCAATTCCAGTATATCTTGACAATAAATTATAATCAATGCCAAAAGGAGATTCTTCTCGTTTGTTTACACTTGATCAAAAAGATTTAATAGCATAGAAGAGAGCTTATTCCCTTAGGAGATCTTGGATCCTTTTTTTTTTTATTTTAAGTATGTCTGAAGAGTAAATAAAAAAGGAGCATATGCACCTCAGCCCTTTTTCCATTATCAGTTTGGTATTACAGGCCAGAACAAGTTTACTTTTTAAAAAATAGCTACAGTTTTCACTCTTGTGAGATGCATAAACCAGACAGACACTTTGCTGTTTCAGTTTAGTGGAAAGCAGGAGTAGTAGTATCATAAATTGTTAAAAATATCCTCTGAGGCCAGCTAAGCAATATCTATTTCTAGTATGGATTACCAGGGTTGCACTTTTAACAACCTGTATCTCCTAACAAAGGTAGCCAGTTAGAGAAGCTGTGACTTTGTAAGTCACTGTACTTTTCTCATTGTATCTGCCCACCTTATAAATATCTGCTGGTGCAATGTACAATGTCTGTATAGCCAGCTAAATTCATCAGAACCAATCTAATTTTCTCAATGGTTCTTTTAAAAGTCCCTTCTGTGCTGCAGAGAGCTGGGATCAGAGTGACACTCAGTGGCAAGACAGCAAAAGTGATTCTTAGATTCTGTCTAACACTTATAATTAGGATGTTGGGATATTATCATAAAATATTAGTCAGATCATTACTAGTATTTTTTGTCTTTTTGATCATATTCTATGTAGGCATTATAATTCAGACCAAAACATGTACTTTTGATTATGCAAGCTGAAAAATTGTATTAGTTACTTTGCCAAGGCCCCCTTCACTCATAACTTGTGTGCTGTGATCTCCTGCAACCGAAAAAAATAGAAAAAAGAACTTGATAAATCGAACTAAAAACTCAAATATTGAATTTCAGAATCAAGAGACTTGAGTCACTTTTACATTCCGTGGTATTTCAGTCTTTGCAGATGACCTGAACAGTCCAAAGGATAACATTTTACATCTTGCATACAATTCAGTGTGTTCCATATGTATAACTGACAGTTCATGACCCTCCCAGTTGCTTGTGTTAGATCAAAACATTTTCTGTACATTTCTGAATGCACACCAAGATACGTGTAACTGAACTTGGTATCTGAAAAAAAAAGGAGACATTTTCCCTTTTATGTAAGTAAACACTGGAATAAATTATGGAATCTTTACTATTAAAGATTTTTAACATCAGTCTTGAGACAAATATTTCAGATGGAGTAGTTCTGCACTAAGGTAGCAGTGTGGACCGTCAGTCTTTCCAGCCTTGCCAGCTCTGTTACAGGGAAGGATTCATAGGATTACATTTGATTATGGGGCTAGAAATTCTTCTGAGCCTGTGGCTGCCCAGAGCCACCCGAACTCACAGCATCCAAGGACGCCAATAAAAAAAAGTTATCATGACACAGTGTTCCTTGAAACTCAGTATGTAAATAATTTCCATCTATCTCACACAGGGTCCTGTCGCATCACCCATGTCTATGCGATCTGTTCTAACAAGCGGGTCGTGCCTTTCCCCACCCCCGCCGCCGCCGCCACCGCCCCCGGGACCGCCGCCCATCTTTGATACAGAAACCGCAAAGGATGAAGGAACTGCGGCTCGCTCAGCCCTGTTTGCACAGCTTAACCAGGGAGAGGCAATCACCAAAGGTCAGGAGAAAAGAAACTGAATTGTGACCCATGAGTCAAACTACATCAAGAGCTATTATATGTATTAACCTAGCTCTCACTGCATTTTTAAGTCACATTCAAGCAACTCAGATCTTTCTGAGGCTTGCAGTGGTCTGATGGAGAAGACTGCACACCAAAACCTCCTTTAGAAGCAACAGCATCCAAATAAGTTCGGCACACCTGAAATTCACACAATTTATTTAGAGGTATCCTTTTTTATTTTCAGGCAGCCAAGCTGTATATCTTCAATCCCCAGTAGCTGTTAACCTCTAAGGCGCAATTGGAATAAAGATTTATCCCTCTTTCTGATTCACATTGAGTGTACCAACCTGTGTCAAAATGCGTTACGTGTAAGGTAGAAAGGTACGGCTCACAGATCAGCGTGGAGTGCAATAGTAAAGCTTCTTATATTAATACTGGACAGCTGTAATTAAAGTGAATGCCTATTAGTTTAAATACATACGATAGATATACAGGGATAGGTCAAATACTGTCATAAATTAGAAAAAAAACCCTTCATTTTGTGGATGGAAAAACATGACAGAACAAGCTCTCAGGGCTTGCTACAGACAGAGAGGGACTAGAAGACATTGTGTGATTTCCTGTTGTAAGATGCTAAGATAGTCCACCCACAGTAGGTTTTATATGAATTGCTAAAAGTGTGCTGGTAGTTACACTTTAGGTCATTACCAAGGTAAACCTTGAGAAAATAAAGCATGTAAATTCCCAGAATCATTTAACACAATTAGAAATAGACCTTTCATGCTTAAATATGAACGCTCTTAGGACTGGAAAGTAGACTCTCTTTCACAAGCACTCTTTTTTTTTGTTTTTCCTTAGGGCTTCGACATGTCTCTGATGACCAGAAGACTCACAAGAACCCCAGCCTACGTGCCCAAGGTCCATCTGTTCGTTCTCCAACAAAAAGCCATACTCCAAGTCCCACCTCTCCCAAAAATTCCCCACAGCAGAGCCATGCCCCTGTCTTGGAGCTAGAGGGAAAGAAGTGGAGAGTGGTGAGTTCAGTCACACCTCTGAATTGCACCCTGGCACACTGCAAACCATGTTGAGCTTCTCTGCTTTGCTACAGATTAACTTCTACTATTCTGTAGCATCTTTAATTAATTCATTTTTCTCTGAGAATCACTTATTATTTCGTCCCACTGGAGAATGTCAGAAACAGTATATAAATTCCTTGCAAAATCGGGGAAAGAAGTCCAGTAGAGAACTCCAATTAAAATCTCTTCTTGCAGGACATTTTTGCGAGCAAGGGAGAACAGTGTTACCACAGACCACTTTTTCCAGATACCTTATCTGACGGAATTACATATTTATTTTTCATTGCTCTTTCCATGCAAGCATGTTTCCCATGCTTAAAAGTAGTTTCCATCTATAGATGGAAAAGAGAGATTTGCTTAAAGTTTGGGTGTTAATTTATGTAGGCATATACCAAAGAATCTATGAATGAAAATTGATTTGGCTGTGTTGGTTAACAGAGGGAGGAAAGAATATGCATAGTCATACAGAAGGTTATATAGACAGTCACTACTGTGGAGCTGAGTTTGCATAAGGTGAAGTCACCATTTACCTGTGACATGTTGTCTTACTCTTCTAATGCCTGGAACTTTCCTTGTGGATCCCTAGCCTTTCCTGGACATCCATGGAGTGAAATTATCCTTTCATATTTCATAATGAAAGGAAATTTCTTTACCTATTGCTCCTTTATTGTACGTGGTAATGCCTGTACTTGTTCATAATGCGCTGTACTGAACACTATATAACGTTTGGGAAAGAAAAACTTGCTCTGTTCTTCAAGGTGACAGTCTAAATTAGATGGGAACCAAACTACAGTTTTGTGAGTGCCTTTTAAATTGTTGTGAGCACAATGTCTTCGCTACAAAATTAATGGGTTTTGTTGTGGTCTGTGCTAAGTTCTCCAGTTCTGCAGCTCTAAAATATACATGTGTCATCTAAGGGTGAATTAGGTGAGTTATCTGATCACCAAGCAGATTAGGATTTTAAGCCACAGGAAGGATATTGCTCTGTTGTATCAGAAGAGGCAATGACTCGAGGATAAGTTGTACTCAACTCTGTCTGACTGTTAGCTAGTTAAAAACAACCAATTAAATAAACTTTCTTTTGAAATAGGAATATCAAGAGGATAAGAATGACCTGGTCATTAACAACACTGAACTCAAGCAAGTGGCCTACATTTTCAAGTGTAACAAATCTACACTTCAGATAAAAGGAAAAATCAACTCAATTACTATTGGTGAGTGGATAGCTCAGCTGGGTTTTAAATGCCAATCTTGAAAATAATGACTTATGTGATTAATAATGCATCTGAATCATTCCATTCATTTTAATGGATTGATTACACTGAGCTATGCAGTGCCAGACTGGGAATTTTCGTACTTAATGTAGCAGGTGTGCATGTATTTGCTTTTGTCTTGCCTTTCTTACTTATGATTGCTTTTATTTTAGACAACTGTAAAAAGTTTGGCCTTGTGTTTGACAATGTTGTGGGAATCGTGGAAGTGATCAACTCCAGGGATATTCAGATTCAGGTAAATATCTATTTGTGACAAAAAGATAGACAGAGAACAAGAGGGAAAAAACCCATGCAGCTACAAGAGATTTTTAAAACTCACAGAGCACAACAAAAATAAGTAATAGATGCATCCAAATGTATCTTTATATGCACTAAATTCTGCTGACGTATTTAGAAAATGCCTATGAAAACTATCAACTGTCACTGAACAAACACCCCATAGCCCACTGCCTTCTGGTTCTGGTGAAGCTGAGAGATCTACACACTGTAAGAATTGTTACTTTTGTCCCTAATCTGGTTGCTTTCGTGCTAAATAGCTCCTAGCACTTGAAAGTTCAGTGGTGCTTAGAGAACAAATTCTGGGAGTTAGCTAATTGATTTCTAAGCACAGAAGATTTTTTTCTTTTCTTATCCTCTCAATGGAAATGTTCAAATAGATTGTCAAGGTAAACTAAATTATACAAAGTGAAAGTAGGTGACGGGATTTTGAAAAATCTCCCCAGCCAGCAACGTGACACATTATATGACCAAGTAATGGACTTACTTGCCTGCAGAAAGATTAATCAGAGATCATCTTCCTTGTGGTTCTCATGAAAAGAAAATAGATGTACTTTAAATCTATACATTGCCCTCTCTACGTTGGACACTTGTCTGGTTCAAAATACAGACAGTCTGCCTGACATTTACAGCACTTCATTCATCCCATTCCAAAGAGGTCCAACTACCGGCTGTAATACTGGGTTGTGTCCAACACACATGACCTAGTCTCAGGAAGGGACTTCAGGATGTATTATTTTAAGTGAAAAAGGAATTAAATGTTTATTAATTATACCAAACTGCCAGTCTTCAAAGTGAGGTCTTTTGAGTAAAAGGCTGTGCCTGCTGTATGACATTAAATATAGGCAGTCCCGCCCCATGCTTCAGAATTGCCGGGCACAGCCACCACAGGGAATTATAGCAAGATGGGTTTTTATGTTTTGAACCTTGTGCAAGTGACTGACGTTGCTACCAACTGTGCATCGTCTTCTGAACTGTAACAAGCAGTTTATTCATGATCACTACGTCTTCTTATGGCAGAGGTGGTCAGTTAAAGACCCCAGGCATTTATTTGAGCAGTTTTTAAATAATTCGACTATTTTTATCATTACCTCTAAAACTATTTGTGAAAGCTGAAAAATTCATATGTCATGAATAGCAAAACCACAGCTTGTTAATACTCAAATAAAGAGGAAATATCTTTCCTAAGAATCAAAATTCTTAGAATCAAAATTGATCATGCTCTATGAATATTGCATAAGGTTTCTATGCATGCAGTGGAGCAGAGTGGGGATCCACTTAAGAAGGCACAGTCTGGTCATATGCTGTATGCTGCTTGAATCAGGCAGCTTCCACAGGGTTTGTGTATGACAAGTGCTAAGCACCTCCATTTTCTCAGTACTTTGAAGACCTGATCTTATAATTTCCAAACACATGATATGTTAATGCAACAAATTTCAGTATATTCATCCTACAGATTTGGCTATAAATAGTTGCTTCAGTGCCGTACTGCCTGGCACTCTTTTATCTCAGTGGTATTTTTTTCTTGCCAGATGTTTGCAAAATTTATTAAACACACCTTCCTTTTGTCTTCCATTGCATAAGAACCCCTTTAAGAAAAGAAAGTTTAAGATGCATTGATCCATTACATAGATCAGACTTCAGTATCAGGGTGGGATGCAAGAAGACAGACCACTTGTTCTTTGTTTACTGTCACAGTTAAGGAACTGAAGCTGAAAAGATATTCTTAACCTGAATGATGGGATACACTGTCATTAACAAGTACATATCTGTCACATGCTGTTACTGTTTTATGGCTCAGAATAATCTTTGCCGTTTTCATGCATTGTCCAGAGTACATTGCTGTCCTTGCTAGAGAGGGCAGGAGAAGGAGGAATTTTTATTGACAACCAGTGAGTCAGCCTGTTAGCCATGAAGAAATCTTTTAATCTGTACAATTGTAAACAAGAGATTTCCCTTTCTCCCCTCAAGTAAATCTTGTGCTTGCTTTTAAAGCGACATAAGAAGTATCTTTGGAGATTTAATTAAATTGATCTTAGTGCTTTTTTAGAACTGTAGCTTGCTTGAAGGGGATAGAAACCCTTTCCTATCGTATGCTGGAAAAGCTTTGAAGTCTTCAGAACATATTACAAATCCCTTGTTAAGTACTACTGTATGCTGGGGTCTTTCATTTGCCCTTATTGGGTTGGAGTTTACATGTTTGATTTCTTAGCCAGTTCTCACTGATGAACAAGGTGAACACTGCCTAAATATCAGCACAAAAGTGTCACTGAAATTAGAAAGAATCAGGGAAACACTTTCATCAAACTATATTAAAAGCTTGCTGTATATTACAAGTTTGCTGTTGTGTACAGGTCTTCGTTACCACCACCAAGAATTTTCACAGTGTCTAACAAGTCAAATATAAGCATCACACAGGCAGCCGACACATAGATCAGATATTAGTGGCCAAAATTACACCTGGAAGGCAATGAGGATTTTATTAACAGTATCTCTGTGTGCACTTTAAGATTTGATGCTAAGTAGATTTTATTTTGCAGGTGATGGGGAAAGTGCCAACCATTTCTATTAACAAAACAGAAGGCTGCCACATCTACCTCAGTGAGGAATCATTAGATTGTGAGATTGTGAGTGCCAAGTCATCCGAGATGAACATTCTCATCCCCCAAGATGGTGATTATGTGAGTGAGATATTTTTAAAGCTTTCCTCCCCATTCCATAATAGTCTTGGTATCTAATAGCACTTAAGCTGCTAGGAAAGAAACTGACACACCACACATATTATGTCCCCAAAAAATGATCCAAAATAATTGAGTTTTCTATGTGCCTGTATCTCAGGAGGAAGAACTCTTTATTTTCTGGGGCACAAAGTAATTTCGAAGATCAGACATGATGTTCTGTTCTTCCATTCTGATAGATAGTGGCTTCATCTCCTGTCCATTTGATCTTCTTTTTTGTTATCTAAACGTAATCTCTTGAAAGAAATTCACTTCACTGAAGAGCACTTAAGTCTGAAGACGATGACACTAAAACTAAGATAAATAAAATACTTCTACAGATGAAATAATACAGTATACTATATACATGGCTTTTCTAAAGCTATTGTTGCATGGGTTGGAGCTGTAGTACTTTATACTGTTTTCAACATATGTCCTTAAAAGCCATTCAAACAGGTGCATTTCCCCAGTTCCTTTCCTGTTCTAGTAAGATTTTCATACTATGCCCAGTGCCATTTCCAGTAGTCACTTTACACACAAGCTCTGCTGCTTCACAGACAAGCAAGGGATCATGCAGGCAAAGCATGCTTATAATAGTTTCATAGTTTCCTCAACAGACCAGTGTTGAAATTGCAGTGCATTGAACTTAAACTTCTTGTTAGTCTTTTGGGCTGGAATTCTTTTGGATAGAGCAGTTTAAGCCTTATAAAATAAAATGTGTAATGAGAATTCTCGTGCTCCACATTTCCAAAAGTGACTGCTGGATGCCTAGCTTCAGATAACTAAAAAGGGAACAATTTTCAGTGGGCACATATTCACCTATTTCTTTTTTTTAAAAAAGCCCTTTTGGTCAGTCTCGCCTCAAAATCACCGTAGCATCTGAAATTACTGGCTATCAAAACACTTCTTTGAGGTTTGAACAAAACACCCCTTCTCTTCACATAATTTTTTGTTTACTGGGTATAAAGAAATAGCCAATGACATCTCCCATCATTTCACTGAATTCATAGAATGGAAGGAGACTTTATTTGATGTTCTGCTTCATTTTGCATACCCTACAAAGGGGGCCGAGTCTTTTGAAGTGCATCACACTTAAAATGATAGGGTTTTTTTTTATTTTATTCTTCCATGTTATAGCATTGCTTTTGTCCTTAGAATTAGACTTCTGGCTAAATCTCCACATCTAAATCCTTTCCACTGTCTTCCAACCCAGACACTGATGGAATCTAAAGTCATTTCTGACATGAGGCTTATTTACTTAGTTGATGCAGATAATGGTGTGAGAGGGATTATTGCAAAGTAAGTACCATACCAAGGCTATTTGAAACCGGGTAGCAATCGGGCTTTTTCCTGTGTGGCATTGTAAAATAGCTTCCTAGGGTAATGAAGAAGGCTTTTCTCTAATCCCGGCATGTCTGAGCTATCAATGCTTTCTCAGTCATGTAGCACTAATAGTATTCCACCAGTTTTCATGAGGTATCCACTGTTTATTTAATCATCATTGTTGCTTTTGTTTCCTACCAGAAAGAATTTCCGGTTCCTGAACAGTTCAAGACAGCATGGGATGGCTCTAAGTTGGTCACTGAACCTGCAGAGATTGTGGGTTGATTTCCTAGCGCCATACAGCACTTGCTGACCGCGAGCAGACCGCAGCCAGCACGTACAAAGCAGTCATGTAAAGAACTAGAAGTAGCAGGAGTTCACACTGCTGTGATAGGCCTTCAAGCATTAGCTCTGCATGCTAGAAACAATAACACATCTGGCACCCTTCTGTTAAGCATCCCGGTGCTTTTCACGTTTCCACAGTTTGCCTTCACGTACAGTTTTAATTCTAAATGTGAATGTAATAGATTAAAACTCCCCACCCCTCAGTCACATCATTGGTTTGAGATACTGTATACACGAAACCAAAATACTGCATGATACACTTTTTTTATCATCTTGTTTCAGTGCATTCCTTTTTGTGTTTCTGCTAATCAAAAAACAGCATTAAGACTTTAAGATGTTTATTTTTACCTATTAAACAATTCCTGTATGATGCAGTAAAAATTACCCCGAGAAAGTATGCAGTTCCTCATAGTTCTGTGGCAATCATAATGGGTTTTATCTTAAATGGGCAAAAAAGGACAACTTTCAGCACGGCAATACATTTTGCTAACTGAAGATTAAAAAAAAAATCTGATATTTTAATCAAACACTTTTCTAATATGTGTATTTAGAAGATCCCACAGTTTTCTGTGAGGAAAGATTTTATTATGATTCACAGACTTGCATCATCTAAGCTAAGACCTTGCACCAAATTATTTGAAGGTATTTTGTTCCTTTGCTTGAAGGTATTTTTCTCCTTGGATTTCTTTTTTCTTTTTTTTTTTTTTTTTGGCAACATAGTCTCTCACTTTTTAAAATTTCACATTGTATCTTGCATACTATACAGAAAACTGAGGGAGGCATATACATCTGATACCAGCTAGTTTGCTTACTAATAAATTTCCTTTAAAATATTTCTATTGTAGCTCAAAGTCATTGAAAATATCTTCCTTTTTTTCCCCCCATATTTTTAGGACTTACTCAGTTTCAAATACGTCCACAAAGCAAAGCCATAGATTATGCCATACTAATTCTGCGCCCAAATAAAAGGGCAATTTCCCGTTTAGACCTTTGACTGTACTTTATAGTCCCTACTGTACATGCTTTTTTAACGAAGGTGGAATGTTGTATACATTTGTACTATTTCAGCACATAGTACAAATAAAATTTTAAAAATTTAAAAAGTCGGCTTATGTTTTTGATCACTTGTAATACTTTGTATCAGTGAAATCACAGTGAGATGTTTGCAGAGCTAGTTACAAGCTAAATTTTGTGCCTAATTTACCTTGAAAGTACATTAACTCTTGAGGGTTTTTAAGTATATCTTTGATTGTAAACCCTATACAATACAACCAGTAGCGCTCATTCCATACAGTTTTGCTATCTGATGTTTAATCTATGTGTATAATGTGTTTGCTTTAATATATACCATTTTTTCAACAGTAAACTTCTTATGAAATAAAAAGGAAAATGTACTTGTTTAAAAACAAAGTTGTTCAGAGCTTGCTCCATTGCAGTGTTTGTCCTATATGCTTTCTCTTCCCTAAACACTGTTTAAAAAGCTTGAGTGAAAAAAGTAACTTTTCCTACCATTTTAATAAACATTATCACTTTTCCTGACATAATCCACCTGTATGCCAGCAGATAAACCTCAAGTGTCATGCACATAACTTTGATGACAGCCAGAAAATTGAGCTTTTCATGATTCTCACTTCTAGATACACCCGCATCTTCCAGTGATTATGTCCAGGGAGATGATCATGATCTGGTGCAAGTTGATAAGCTTTGCCTTCTATTTTTAGCTTTCCCCATTGTTTCTCTATATGGCTTTGGCTATGTCCCTCCTGTGTTACCAAAGCACAAGCTGTCCACTCCATGTGTCACTTGGATGTACCTCATCTCTGAAAAATGTCGTCACATACTTGTCATGATAAAAGGATCGCTGAAGGATTGTTTAATCCTTAAATTATAATTTTTTTCACAAAGCAATCTCATTCTGGAACATTCTGCCCTGAAATACTGACTCCTTCTTTCAGACAGCATCAAGTAGGGAACAAGTCATTATGCAGCAACAGGACACCACTTAATACTCTGGAGGTAAGAACAAACCAAGGATTGAATGCTTGATGATAAAAAGAAAGCAGCGAAACAGCCCTGAATCATCACAGAGGAAAATTCCTATATTTCCTCCAAGGGATTTAACTCCCCCATCAAAAACAAATTCTGTGAAGGCTGATCTGATTCTTTTTTAAAACATTTGAAGGCAAAGTCCCCCATGTGTAGACCTCCTCCCCTAACACTCATGTTCCTACAACTTGCAAGACCCAAGTACATTGCTTTGACTGGTTTCTTAACAGGAAGAGGATCTGTGCAGTAGCAGCGTGTGCCTGACAGTCTGAGCACACCTGAGAACCTTGTCAGAGGGCAGAAGTTTAAAAGAAAAGGAAGAAGGCCTTGCTCGGACAGACCCAAGGTAATTGCTTCAGCTGGAGAAAAGGCTAACAAGTCAATGTGTTATTGGACACCAGAAAAATAGGAGAGAAACTTTTTAAATATGTAAATAGCTTTTATCCAGCATCCTTAGTCAACCACATAACAACAGAAAAAAATCTATAACCACTTTTTGTCACTTCTGGTCATCATAAAAAATACCTGTAATACATTTCCAATAGGTTGGACTTTTCTCCCCCTGCAAACTGTCATTAAATTCAAAATTTAATGACACAGTCTTAAGTTGCACCAGGGGAGGTTTAGGTTAGATATTAGGAAGAAGTTCTTCACAGAAAGAGTGATTGGGCATTGGAATGGGCTGCCCAGGGAGGTGGTGGAGTCACCAACCCTGGAGGTGTTTAAGGAAAGACTGGACATGGCACTTAGTGCCATAGTTTAGTTGACAAGGTGGTGTTAGGTCATAGGTTGGACTCGTTAATCTCAGAGGTCTTTTCCAAACTAAATTGCTTCTGTGATTAAAAAGGAGTGCTAAATGGACAAAATTCTGATTCTAGCTTACATGAATTTGTGTACAATTAAAGGTTAAAAACTCGTTTTGTGAAAGATCAAGTTTATCTTGAGATAGAAATAATCAACAAGCTGCAGAGCTGTGAGTTGATGGATCATCCCAACAATGGCCAGTTGCATCCACCAAGTCTTCAGCAGTAAGTTTGATCTGTGTTTAATGGTTGACTCCAGCAAGGAATGAACTTCTAAATGCTGAACATCCCTAAGTTCCCACTGATGGTTTCTTTTTACTGCATGTTATCACACCAGTTATGCCCCTTGATTTCAGCTCCACACTGCACTAAAATTGTGGTCATGCCCTAAATCAGTGCAACTGTCGAAACAGAAAACAGTGAATTTGGTTCATATATTGACGTGGAACAAATGTGTATGGTGTTCATTTCTATAAATCTGCAAGGGTCAAATACTCACCATTACAGATGCCATCAATCAGCCAGTAAAATATGTATAAAAGAGAAGATTTTTTATCAAAGTGCCTAAATGTAAAAAGTTCCTTTCCTATGAAAAGCTTCAATGGATGTTATGCTTTCTGAAATAGAACTTCTGTAAGAGTAATCATGAAGTTCAACAAGGGCAACTGCAAAGTCCTGTACCTGAGTAACAACCACCCCATGCATCAGTATATGCTGGGGGCTGCCCAACTGGAGAGCAGCTTGGCAGAAAAGGACCTGGGAGTCCTGATGGACATCAAGTTAGACATGAGCCGGTTATGCGCCTCTGCAGGTTGATGCCATCCCGGCCTGCATAAGGAAGAGAGCTGACAGCAGGTCGAGGGGGGTGATCCTTCCCCCCCTGCTCAGCACTGGTGAGGCCGCAGCTAGAGTGCTGAGTCCTGTTCTGGGCTGGACAAAGAGAGTATAGGGACATACTGGAGAGAGTCCATTGAAGGGCCATGAAGATGATGATGGGACTGGTGCATCTCTCCCAAGAGGAAAAGCTGAGAAGCAGGGACTAGAGAAGAGAAGGCTCAGGGGAGATCTGTTAATGTGTATAAATAGCCGCAGGGAGGGTGCAAAGGGGATGGAGGCAGACTCTTTTCAGTGGTGCCTAGTGATAGGACCAGAGGCAAGGGGCACAAACTGAAGCACAGAAGGCTCCCTCTGAACATCAGGAAGCACTGTTTTCCTGTGGTAGTGACTGAGCACTGGCACACATTGCCCAGAGAGGCGGCAGAGTCTCCAACCTTGGAGACATTCAAAAGCCACATGAACACAGTCCTCCGCAAATGGCTTTGGGGGCTCTGTGTGGGTAGGGGGGTTGGGCCAGATGGACTCCAGAGGTCCCTACCAGTCTCAGTCCTTCTGTGATTCTGTGACACTTGCTTAGTTGTTCAGAATATTGGTTACTAAGAATTAGTGGAAATTAGAAGTATCGAGGTAGTGACTCCAAGTACCCACCAGATGGCAGGAACCAGCCGAGGCCCTCGCAAGCTTTGAATGAAAAACCGCTGGTCTGCACCACTTACAGAGGACGTTTGCTGTTTGGACGAATGCTGTTTGCCAAAGAATTGGGAAATTCTGCCCTCTAAAAGTCACTGTAAAAACGTTTAATATTTCTTTGATCTTGAAATTATCATCTTGGTAAAACGAGGAGGTTTGAGTGGGATGAATAAGGAAGAATAAAAAGCAACTACTTATTACTAAATTGATCTTTTGTGTTTTCTTTTTTTTTTAACACTGATAAGCACATCTCCATTAAAAGCACATTTAAAAAAAAAAAACCTGATTAATCTTAAAAGTAATATTTAGCAGAGCTACTGAAAATATAGAAGTAAGTAATTTCAAGTCTGCATTTGAAAAATAGAAATATTTCAATGTCCTAGGGAATTCAATGTTACTGTACTATATCCATGCATTACGTCTTTCCTTTATCCATTTGGAATCCTTCAGGGGCTCAATTCAGTACACACCCTTAGTGCATTCTCCTGATGTGCTGTTCAACTAGGCTCCTTCTAAAATGTGGAAGCAGCTGCTTCCAGACAAATGCAGGTCATGTTCACTCAATTACATGATATGCCAGCAGCACAGAAGTTATCAGGACCATACAAAGCAGATTCAGTTCCCCTGCTGGAGGTGATCAGGGCCCACCTGATGTGAAAATATTGCCCAAAAGTAACTACTGCCCTTAGAAGATGCCTATGAAAAGGCCCCCATAATTAGATAAAATAAATAAAGCTCCCCAAGGAATGTTCTGACTACTAGAAAACAAGAACCTGCTCCTTTTTTATGGTTGAAAAAATCCTGAAAAATCTTTTTGTGTGCCAAAATTTTTGTAGAAGAACAGAGGACATTTCCTACTCCACCACCCAAAACTCAGTGGTGATTTCCTAGGCTTAACCCTGCTTCCCTAAGCCTTGCTGCACACTGAGGTCCCTACCTGATCACTACTGACCACTGAAGATTCTTATTCTCCAAAGTCCTAATTCCACTGCTGCTTCAGCAGAGGCACAATCATATGTCCTCCCTGGGAACAGAAAAGAATGCAATAGGGAATCAGGTAACTGGTAAAGTGTCTGAGTGCCACACTCCTGAGTAAAACTGTTTTCTCTGGTTACTCTTCATTCAAACAAGGTCAAGGTAAAAGGCAAATATAAGTGTTTACACACAACTTCTAAAACAGACTGTATTAGTAAACAGGCATCCACAATAAGAACTTGTGTAACCTAATATAAAAGTGGAAAACTTTCTTTTTTTTATCTCCAGCTGATTTGCTATGGCCTTTCTATCAACTGTGACCACTAGGATTCCATTTTTTCCATATTACACTTGAAGTTGCATCTATTAAAAAGAAAATGCCTCTCAGTGGACCATAAGCTTTTAAAGCCAATCTCTCCTTCAAATTCCTTAGATGAATGAGACAGATCAGTTGTAAGAGTGACAGGCTAAATAGATTTCATTTAGGAGACAGTTGTGCCATTTTCCACACTTAATGTATAATGTTTTACTTTAGAGTTCTGTAAATGCATGCATTTGGGTTTTTTGGCTCAAGTGTCCTGTTCTGTATCTGGCTGCTTGCTCCAACAAGGAGTAAAGTTCTTCCTCTTTGGTGACTCACTCTATATGTTTCAGTAATGAAGAAACTCTTTAACCAACATTTACATATAATTTCACTCCGTACGCGAACATATATATACTTGATACAAATGTCTAAATAGCATGACTATATGTAGACTGTTGGGCACAACAATAATTAACCACTTTGGAATGACAAGAGCTTATTGTTGACTAATGTCCAACAACTCTCATCCAAGGACTTTTCAGAAGAACTCCTATTATTAGAACACTTCAGCATGATGCAGAAGGTGTGATCTGTATGCCCCAAGCAAAGGAAGGAACTGAATTTTAATGCTTCAGCAATTCCTTGGTTTTAAAAATGGTTTAAAATCCTTGAAAACAAGATGCTAAAATGCCTATCAAAAATGAGCAAAGATGCATGTCTGTAGCTCTGAACAACAGCTAGATTTACAGCAGACCAGTGTTCTATTACTTCCTATTGCCCATAAAAGATTGCCTGCTCAAGTGTGACTGATGAGGCTTTTCAGCATTACCTATACTTAAAGAGCTTAAGATGGGATTCCAGATTCCCCTTAAACCTTGACTATTGCAATAATAGCTTTTAGGTGCTTACCTCCCTCTTTTGATCTAGTTCAAATCATTTCCTCTTGCCTAAGTCTCATTTCTAGACAAGAGGATATTTAACTGCTGAGGCATCGAACCACTTATTCTCATCAACTGGTACAATGAACTGCCCAAGCTTATCTGCCTTTCTGACTCTGCCCACGGGAGGAAGCAAAGTTAAGTTGCGAGAAATCAGTGCTGCAGAAGGCTATAAATACTACCATGTGTGGCAATCTGACGCGGCAATGGAACAAGACCCTTTGTCATCAAAAGCCTAAGCTGTGAGTTTCTCACTACTGGCAAGTCCTATTGTTACAGCATCTCTGTCAGATGCATCCCAGAATAGAATAATCTGAATGCTAGGAGAATTTGTGGGTCATTTGTGGGTTTTGGTTTTTTTAAGGCAGAAGAATGAAAAACTGATAAATGAAAAATTTAGGTCTGAGGAAATACAGCATTGTTACCTGTTAGTCCCCTGATCTCTGCTGTCAGTGATTCAGTTTCACCTTGAGTATCCAGTATAATCACATGGTGAGTTCTAACTGGTTATGCCTGTGTAATGCTGCTGCTGGTGAGATTAAAATTTACATGTGACCGGCAGCATTATATGAAGTCTGTGAGATCTTGTAATTGTACCTTAAGATCTGATCTGGCTTTCAAAACCTGTAGCACACACACACGCACAAAATTTAGAAAAAGGGCCTGACACTCTTTGATCCTGATGGGTCTGTGGTAAAAAGAAAATTTAGAAAAATTAAATAGACTGTAACTGACAAAGGAAGAAATGAAATATTATAAAGAAAGAAGCCCTGTTACGCTACATTTACTGTCAGTTTTCTGCAATAGTTTTTCTATTAGATTAATAGATGGTTTAAAGCCATGTTTTCTTCTATACACTTGTCTATCTTCCCTCCTTTCTTTCATCATAATCATGCTAAAATTTGCTATGTTTCCCAAATCATTTATCCATATTGATTTCACCAAAGTCTATGTTACAAAAACCTATGCCAGTAATTAGAACCATAACTACATAATGAGTGCCAGTACCTTATGTTACTGCATTTAATCAAGGTCATATGGGTCATTTGCTAAGAACTTTGGCAATTCTTCTCAGCTTGCTTGTATGAAGAGACTCACTCCACAGGAACTTCTGGATTCAAACCGAAAGAGGTGAAATTTAGGTTAGATATAGAGAGGAAAGTCTTTACTGTGAGAGTGGTGAGGCACTGGAACAGGTTGCCCAGAGAAGTTGTGGATGTCCTATCCCTGGAATTGTTCAAGGTCATGTTGGATGGGCTTTGGAGCCACCCGGTCTAGTGGAAGGCATCCATGCCCATGTTAGGGAGGTTGGAATTAGATGTTCTTTAAGGTCCCTTCCAAACCAGGCCATTTTTTGATTCTATGAAATTACTTCATTTTTTAAAATGAGTTAAGGTTACACGGGAAAGTAGTTTAACAGGGAGAGGGAGAAACTTCTGTTTTTGTTCAGCTGTGATATTTGCTGTGTTCAACATGGGAAACACTCTGTATTCGCAGGATACATTACTCGCTACTTCACTATGGAGCTGTGTTTACATCAGTGTTCTACGGCACATGGGGTCTGGTTGAGATGCTTAATAGTACACAGAAACCTTAAAGATTATAAATTAGTTTGAAGAACTGTGTTTAAACTTGCAGCTGGTTCTTTGTCCAGCATTTGATGAGCGTATGTCCTATGAGGAGCGGCTGAGGGAGCTGGGGTTGTTTAGCCTGGAGAGAAGGAGGCTCAGTGATGACCTTATTGCTCTCTACAACTACCTGAAAGGAGGGTGTAGCTAGTTGGGTGTCGGTCTATTCTTCCAAATAACAAGTGACACGACGAGAGGACAGAGTCTTCAGCTGCACCAGGGGGAGGTTTAGGTGGGACATTAGAAGGTATTTCTTTACAGAAAGGATAATTAGACATTGGAATGGGCTGCCCAGGGAGGTGAAGGTTCTTAAGGAAAGACTGGACGTGGCACTCAGTGCCATGGTCTAGCTGACACGGAGATGTTTTTGATCATAGGTTGGACTCGATGACCTCAGAGGTTTTTTCCAACCTAAACTGATTCTGTGATTTTATTTTTTTTTGCAGAGAAAGAATATGATTATGTGATAAGGAGAACGATGAAAAAAGGGAGATGAAGGGGGGGGAAGAAAATAAAAATAAGCAACATTTAGACAGGAAAATAAAAATGTATAAGAATCTCTCGACTGCGCAGTCCCCTTGCGGGGCGGGCCGGGGCGGGGCGGACGCCGCTTCGCTGCCGCCTCATGGGCGCCTGACCCCGGGCAGCCGCGTCCACCACAGCGCCCGGCCATACCATTTCACATGCAGGTCGGGGGGAGGAGGGGAGGAAAGGCTGTTTCTTTACGGGCGTGGCGGGCTCCGCGCCAGGCTGTGTGCTGCTCCCCCCCCCCCTCCGCCCCTCCAAGTGGGAGAGGCGCCGCACCTCCCCCGCGCATGCGCGGTGAGCGCTCGCCGCCCGCCGCGATGGAGGAGGCGGCGGCGGAGCGCGGCCGGGCCGGCGCTGGGGCGGCGGCGATGGCGGAGGGCGGCAGCACCGCCGGGGGGGAGGACAACGCCAGCGACAACGACAACGCCAGCGCCACTGCCGCCACCGCCGCGTCCTCGGCGCCGCCGCGTTCCCCTCCGGAGGGCGGCGGGGCGAAGCCGCTGAGCGCGGCGGAATACGCGCGACGCGTACACCAGTGGCTGTGGGACTCGTACTGCGGGTACCTGGGCTGGCAGGGCTGCCCGCCCGCCCTGATTGCCGCCGCCGCGCAGCCGCCCCCTCCCAACGCCAACGCCGCCGCCTACTACTACAGCCCCTTCTACCTCTTCGCTCCGCCGCCCGCACACGCGGCCCCCGCCGGGACGGGGCCCCGCGCCCCCGGTGCGGCCGCCCCAGCCTGGCCGGGGGCGGCGGGCGCGGTGTCCCCCGTGCCCAGGGCGGGCTCCGGTAGCGCCACCGGCAGCAGCGGCAGCGCTGCCCCCAGGGACACGGGGCGGCCGGCAGGTGAGTAGGGCAGGGGCTGGGGAGAAAGGTGAGCAGCCCCAGGAATCAGGGTCTGGAGAGGGGAGCCGGGGGTGTGCGACGTTGGGGGTCGCTGCGCCGCCGTGTGCGGCGGGCCCGGGCGTGTGCCTGTGACACGGAGTGACAGCCCTGAAGCCGAGGTGGTGGAGCCAGAACTTGGCCCGTGAGCGGGTTTGGGACACAGGGTGACAGCCCTAATACCGAGGTGGTACATCCAGAACTTGATCCATAACTTGAACCGAGTTTGGGAGAGTTGACTTGCGTGTACAGCTTCCGTGATTGTAAGATGTTTGTGTGGACGCGAAGGAGTTTAATTTCTAGTGAAACTTGCCGTCACGGGCTTGTAATGCATCTAAGATTTATAAGCAGCCTGTTTAGATGATGAAATCTAAACTAACTTTACCGGTTTTAGCAGGCTCTCGGGGCCCAAATAAAATCATTTAATGAAATCGAAGCAGAGATGTGAAAACACGGCTGCAGTGAACAAGCTGGCGGCAGGAGATAAACAGAAGCCTGTTACAGCTGTAAATATTGAAGGCAGTGCACAGCAGGCCTTCTGTTTATATTTGTTCAAGAGTAAGGCAAACTTGCTCTGATTACGTCAGAGGTGAAACCTGGAGCCCCAACATTTTCTCACAAGTCAAGGAACATATAAGTGACATTCCCTGAATGTTCCATAACACCTCAAGTAATGGTAGGAGACTGTGGAACTGCTGAAGGACTTTGGAGAGAAGCCGGATCTCCTTTCTCTCTGCAGGGCAAAGTACGACATTACTGATCTGTAAAATTATTTATAAGCTCAGTGGCTGTGTGTGTTTGAAAAATGTTTTTAGTTCCTTTTCCCTTGTTTTGAGGGGAAGGGGATCTAGCTTCTGAACTGGCTTCTTTCTTATGTTTTTGAGCAGATGTTGCTTAAACACAGTTATAACACAAAGTAGTATTTTCTGTAATTGTGCTCTGATTCTGAGTTACAGATTGCTTATAAACACATATTGCCAGTCCTTAGAAAAGAGGAGATAGACAAAGGCTAGACTGATTATTCTTGGATTTTTACCTAGTTTTTCAGGGGCTAATTCCATGTGTTAAAGGTAATTTAGGACTTCAATAGCATTTCATGCTGCTGAACATGGTTATTTGGAATACTACATACAGTTGCAACACCTGGCCTTCTTAAGGGAACTGTGTGTGGGATATAGTGGTACAATACAATTATAAACAACGACTGTTGTGCCCATGCTTTGGCTTCAGATTGCAGCTGGATATATCTAGAACAGCTAAAGTGATTACTGCTCCTTCTTTCCTGCTGTAGATTATTGCCCACACAGCAGGCTCAGCAGGGCAGGCCGTGTATCCGTCCCTGTGCCACTGCAGTTTACAGCCCAATGTGCTTACATAAGCTGAAACAAGTGACAGCTTATGTTAATGTTGCAGATTTTAAACTGGGATGTCAAAAAGTGGGATTGTTAACTGCCTCTTCCACTTCGGTCTGCCGGTGTGTGTCAGAGCACCAGTATTAACAGCATGGTCATCAGGATTTCAGACACATCCTCGCCTTGCCCCTCCCTGCCTTACTGCAGGAGATCACTGCTCATCTGCTGGGAACAGTAGGGCAAAAAGTGCATCCAAGCCCCAGCTGCCCTGTGGCTGACTGGCGCAAACACATCTTTAGTACTAATCTTGATGTAAAATCCTATATTTGAGCTGGATGGATGTTGCATTTGGCTGTCCTTGCCGCGCAAACAGCAACTCTTGGCAAAATAGTGGATTTCTAATATGAGGAACATCTTGAAGCACTGCAGTATAGATCTGCCAGAGTCTTAAGGGTTGCCAAGGTTTCTTAATGTAATGCAGTTTAACAAAATTTGAATATTTATCTTCTTAGCCCCACATAGCTTCTTCCTTATGCAGTCATTGAATTTAATTTATTCAAGTGAGTCTCTGCCACTAACTTCAACAAAGGTGCTGCTTTTAACAGAGCAAATGAAGGCTTTTGCCTGTTGCTGTGTGCTCAGGCCAGAACTGGGAGACTGGCTGTGCTCCCACTTGCCTTAGTTGAAGAATCTTAGAATTTAATGGACAACTTGGGCAGGCTTTGACAATGAGAATGGAATTTTAGTATTATATATGAGTCATGCTACTTGATACTATAGATGCAGAGGTATTATTGGTGCAGCAGATATGAAACGAAGATATATAAACCAAGGTATGTTAAATAAGAGCTGGCTCTTACCTAATCTCTGCTTGATTCTACTTACCCCACTTAGCGCCTGAGCACTGTGCGCTTTTGGCTTGGCTCTTAATAGCTCACAGGGCCACAATTGGCAGGATCAGTCTTAGCAACTGGACTGTGGAGGCTTATTCCAAGTGAAATTTGATGATGTTTTTTGAAATTGGAATGATTTTCTTTCCTCTTTTCTTGTTTCCCTGCGTGTGGGAGTAGGTGTTCTCAGAAACAGTACCAAACGCAGTCACTATTTCCTGTAGGTTAAGTCTAGTAGTACTTGGGTATTTCTAAGTAAAGTTTGATGTGAGTCCTTGCAGATTCCATGTGAGAGTCGTGTTTGTCCTTTGGGAAATAGAGGGGTGGTAGCTGGGTCCAGATGAAATTGTTTTGCAGTAGAATTCCTTGGAAACTTTCTAAGGTGCTCTTTAATGTTTTCTCTGCTTTAATCACCTGAGGTAGCATTAGCAACAAGACCTTGTAACTGCTACTACTTACTTTGTGCCCATTTGCACTCTACCAATTAACACAGGAGAAACGTGTTACATTTTCTGGCTGGGTGTAGAGCAGCACGCTGTGCTTTTTCATAAGTAGTCTATAGGAATGTTTATGTCAAGTATGACTAATATTTTCATCCACTCCTGTTTTTGTCTGAGTGGGGACAATATGCTGTGGTTTACTCTTAGAGCTGGTACTTGGTGCACATGGAAGCCTTGCTGTTGAGCAATAGAAAAATTGTGGTAGATCTAAGATCTGATTTTTCTTTTATCTGACCTCTCAGACTTACTTCTCAACGAGGCTGTTCTAAACAAAAGAACACAAAAATTGATGCTTCTTCAATGTACTTCAGTTCTTTAGCAGAGTATGATTTTGCCTGTAATCCTTATCATGAGGGGACTCAGAGTTTGAAAGAATTTAAGAAGGCTCTTTTAACTCAATTTAAACAATTCAGTTAACTTCTAAAAATGTATGTTTAAAAAAATTTTCTTGAAGAAGATGTGAGCTAAGATCAAGATCTTGATTATATACTTGCAGAAAGGTTAATGTGGAGTGTTCTTTGGCTCATAGTGTTAACTGTGTTAGTACAGTAAAATCTGGGTAATATTAACTATTTCTGTTACAGGTCGGGAGTTCCTTATCCCTTCGTTGGCCCACAGGTTCATAGCAGAGATGGTGGATTTTTTTATTCTGTTCTTTATAAAGGCAACCATCATTTTAAGTATTATGCACCTCAGTGGAATAAAGTAAGTTTAACAGTTTAAAGCTTTGTTGTATACAGCTTTAAGCTTTTCATGCTCTTTGAGGTGTCAGGTTGTATTTATTGTACGCTTGGGCATATGATGGCATTGAATAACTGACAGAAGTTGAGGAAAAAGCACCACTGGGTTAACCTCCTTTTAAATACATCCTGATTTTTGGGTCAGCTGATGGAAACAAAAAACTTGTACAGGTGTATAGGCTCACAAACTCCTTACTAAGGACAGAGTAGACTTGCATACTTACTTAGGGGTGGGCAATAGCAAGATTGTTAAAAAGTCCTTTATATTTTTCAAAAAAAAAAGTTGACAAATAAACTTGTCTTTTTAAACAGCTTTTAAAAAATGTACTGGATCTAGCTACGATGGAATTAATTTCCTTCACAGCATCTTCTAAGGTGCTGTGTTTTTAGATTTCTGAGCTAAACAATGCTAACCCACACACACAAAAAAATCTGATCATGCATCAGATATGTATGTACTTTGAAAATGCAGCCTCATTGCTAGGAATGCTACTGCACTGCGGGCTTTACTGGGTGTAAATTTGGGTTCTTAAAAAGTACAATTAAACACTGTGTGTGCACTAGACTGAAAGATTCTTCATTTTACATTTTTGTACACAGACGTAATACTTTTCCTCAAAAACTTTTTTTTTTTTAATCTGCTTCTTTAACTGTAGCTATCTTATTCCTCAACTCGGTTATTCTGCTTTGGGTTGGGGTAATCAAATATTTTGGTCTGATTAAGAGATGAGTAGTCAGTAGTTGGTGTAGTCAGTAATTGCATTCCTGTGCAAACACATTTCAGAACCCAAGCTTTCTGCTCAAGAGCCATCCAAACATACATTGACCATAAAGTGATACTATACAGGTAACATTTTCCAGGCACCTTTAATTGCAGTTTGAAAGGTGTGTGAAAGAGAGTCAAATCCAAAACAATAAATATGTCAGTGTAAACTATCAGATAAGCAGCAATTAAAATGCCAAAATCTCAGTTCTCTTTAGTTGCCAAAACCTCCAACTGTAAGCTGACAGCTTGTGTTTCCATTTTGGTTTTAGTAGGCTGAAATACTGGAAAGATGGGGAACAACTATGTGTAATTGCTTCTGTAAAGTGGTGAAGGTGTAATTTACAGCACATTCAATATTACTGGTTTTGTGAGAGCCAGGAAGTTGCTTACAAGGAACTTCAGAGAAGCATTGGCGGGGGGGTGGTTCTGCTTATGAGATGTGACGTTGAGGTTAGGCTGAGTTGTCATGAAAAAAATACCTCCTCTCAGGCTCAAGAAAGACACTTCAGGTCAAGGCTGTATTGAAGGGAAATGCAGGTTGTGCTTCACTGTCCTCTTAATTGCTTTTCAATCCTTAAGTCTGAATAAAGAGGAGGGTAAGTGGTACAAATATAAGATGGACTGTTTGGAAGTGGGACTACATGTTTTTATGTGAGTCTCAGATGCATGAGTGGAAAGCTCTTGCCTAAATACATGTTGCAAGTATATACATTCCAGGTGTCAGATAAGAAGGTTAAATATGTGGAGTTTTATCTTGCGAAAATATGCTATTAACTCAAAATGGATGCTTCACATAGCTCTCTTAGGATAAAAACCAGAAGGTTTTGATTGCTTTAAGGTAAAATCTTCCTGTTGCATACCAAGGTGCCTTCCTCCAGTAGAGTATGGTGAGCAGTAAAGACTGCTGAGAATGAGAAACACAGATCATGCAAAGGATGATATAGGGCTTCACTGCTTGCTTAGGGAGACTTGCAACTTCTCCCTTGTGTTTGTAGAGGTGTTCTTTTTTGTTGAGAGTTTCTGTAAGGAAGAGACTTGGAGACTTGGATACCTTCTATTTATACAAAGTTAGATGATCACCTGCAGAATCTGTTTATCTCCCAAGAAGTGTGAGAATTTTCAGAACAATTCTGCAGCTCACTACCCAGGGATACCATTGTGCAAAAGTGGTAATAAAGAATGATCTTTTCATAATGAAAAAGACAAAACAATCTGGGCAGCAACTTGGAAAGAAACATAGTGTTCTGAATTTTAATGGCTTGTTTAGTATCAGAGAACCAAGGAGATTTTTTTCTTCTACTGATACCAGAACTGAAGGAGTGAATTGTAGTATTAAAGGGGTAACATTGGTATTGAGAGGACGGTTTTGAAGTTCAGTTTTATTTTGCACAGGGACATCTCTAAATTTGCCATGCATTACATCATAGAGGAAATAGATGAAGATACATCCATGGAAGATTTGCAGAAGATGATGATAGTAGCTCTCATCTACAGGTTATTAGTCTGCTTCTATGAGGTAAGTACTCATAAACACTAACTCGTATAATTAGTAGTTGTCAGTTGTTGAAGAAATGGTTTAAAAAATTCTGTCACCATAGACCTATAAAGTAAATCCTCTTTACAGTATTTTGGATTATGTTGAAGCTTATGACATCCATGTAGTTGTGAGGATAACCAAGTTTGCTAGACCTATCAACCACATGGTGGTGTGTGGAATTGAAATAACCTTTCTTTTACAGATAATCTGTATTTGGGGAGCAGGTGGAGCAACCCCAGGGAAATTCTTACTTGGACTGCGAGTTGTGACGTGTGACACATCTGTACTTATTGCGCCCAGCCGAGTGTTAGTCATTCCATCCTCTAATGTCAGTATGACAACGTAAGTGCTCTTGGCTCGGTCACGTTGCATCAGACTAATAGTGTTGAAAGCATGTGATTTGGGAGGAAATACACCATTGCTTTATTGTTGACCTTTGCAATAATTAGATTGCAAGAGCTATTGTCAGATTACGGGATCTAAGAATAAAATGGTAATTATTCAATCACATTGAATGTTTTTCAGTTTAGGTGGTACAATCTCCTCTAGAGATTGATCTTTGTACCATGTAAAACTGAGGCACTAAACTTGGAAGTTAATTACTAACATAAGCAGAAAAGTGAAAATAAGGCACTGAATGTTCTATTCTCATTTCAGGTCCACAGTACGAGCTTTGATCAAGAATTTTTCTATTGCATCATTTTTTCCTGCATTTATTACACTGCTGTTTTTCCAGCACAACAGAACAGCCTATGATATTGTAGCAGGAACTATTGTGGTCAGAAGAAATGGAGTCAGATGATACCAAAAGATGAGATTTCCAGACTGGTTCTGAAGATCCCCTCCCACCCCCAGAGAATAAAGACCTACCCCAGAACTGCAATTGAGGTGTCTATTGGAATCTTTTGCCCTAATTAAATGGGAACTGATTCAGAAGCTAAAGAAAGTGTATGGCTCCTGTATGATGCCAGCAGCTACCTTCAAAATACTGGAGTTTTCATAGATGCCAAAGAAGTTTGGGAGAGACAATATGTATTAAATCTGGGAGTATTAACTTCTGATTGATGAGACAGAAAGTGGCTGCTTTAACTGCAGAAAGGAGCTGTTCTGTTCATCAGTCTGTGGAAAGCCGATACCTAGAAATATTCCACCTTAAAAGAAATGTTGCTCCTACAGTTTTGGATGTTGGCAGGTAACTAGAAAATCAAGTTGTTTTCCAGGCCATTGCCTGTCAAAGGATAAAGGAGGAAGAGAACTGCAGTATTAGACAGCAAGGCAAATCATGTTAATTAAATTGCCATGTGTGCAGAAAGAGAGATCAGCAGTGGTTATCATGTCTTTTATAATTGCTTCACAGATCATATTTCCTCACCTTTTAAGTATTTTATCACAATGTTAATGTGAAAAGTTTTTTGCATGACTGTCTCAAGCATTGTCACTTACTTCAGTTGTCCACGCTAAGGAAGAGGTGAAACAATAGCTACTTTTTTCCTCCGGGAAGGGTATGTTACACTGCAGTGTTAGTGAACCGGCGTGTGTAAATAATTTTGCAGCCATGAACAGTACAGATCATGCTAATGAAAGGTAACTTTTTTTGCTTCTGTTTGGAGTGAAAGCACTTGTCTATTTCTTGCATATAATGCAGAGCAAAACAACTGAATATGTTCCAGAAGCATGCAGAAAACATTAACTGAAATGTGTTATGGGTGTAAATCTGCAGAAGTACAAATACTGGTTATTCTCACTTTATCATTCTGGCTAATTGTTTGTATATTCAGAATAACTTAAATACTGAATAAAGAAACCTAATATTTTGCATGACTACATAGCTTGGATAGTTGGTTTGTTCTCATCTTATTAGTATCTTGGGAAATGAGTATTACCAGCAATGTTGATGTTTTAGTAAAATTTGAGCGAGTGTTTGGAATTCTTCTAGATGCCAGTTTTTGTGTGTTCCTCCCATAGGCCTAACTTGCCACTCAGTGGCTGAAGTTCTTGCCCTCCCTTCAGTTTTGGACAATGGTTTCATTAACAACAGACATGTTTGAGAGCTTGGTTCTCTCTTGTCTTCAGGTGAAATAACTTAAAAATGTGTTCATATTCTGCAATACTTTTGTTTGACAAGTCATGTTGTTCTGTGTATGAATGTACTGTGTATGCATTTCAGTTTTCATTTGGAATGATGAATCAGGACTGGATCCAGTGCTGAATAGTGGGAGAATGAAATTTTCACCTCTCCAGAATGAAGCCGCTAACTATTTAGATAACTACTTTTAAATATTTATTTTTGAAGTGAAAAAAAAGTTGTCTTGTCTAGAAAAGTTTTGCGTCCTTGCTCAATCAGACAGGGTATCAGTATCAAAATACCTCATACTTTTGAGCGTTACTACTGTTTTACACTAATGATTTATTACCAAAAAAACTTTGGCATCTTAAGTGTACCATTAGCATTAAGGATCATGACATCCATCACTGAAACAAAAATGTCTAAGTAGTAAATGGCAATAAGCAGGCCTCAGGAAAGCACCCCCTTGTTGCTAGACCACTTGAACATGTTGAGCTGAAACAGAATTTCAGAGATACCACTTAACTATTCCTAGAATCATAAAATCGTTAAGGGTGGAAAAGACCTCTCAGATCATCAAGTCCAACTGTCAACGCAGCACCACCACCATGTTCACCATTAAACCATGTACTCGAACGGCATTCACATGTTTTTTGAGCGCTGCCAGGGATGGTGACTCCACCACCTCCATGGGCAGTCTGTTTCAATGCTTGTCAACCCTTTCCATTAAAACATTTTTCCTAATGTCCTGTCTAAACCTTCTGGGGCCAACCTGAGGCTGTTTCCTCTTGTCCAGTCACTTCTGGGAAAAGAGACAGACCCCCATCGGGATACACCCTCCTTTCAGGTAGTTATAGAGAGCAAAAAGGTCACCACTGAGCCTCCTTTTCTTCAGGCTGAACACCCCAGCTTCCTCAGCTGCTCCTCACAGGACCTGTGCTCCATTCTTTCAAAAAATGTTGACTTAAGCAGTGATGTCAGGCATGGCAATCAGCCTGATGAAAACTAAAGCTGTCAGAAATAACCAAAGTCCCTTCTAGGGTGAATTTTACCTATTCACAAAAAGAAGTTTTTTGTTCTACTTATTGTAGCAGTGACCTAGAAACTAGGATTCAAGATGTGGGGGGAGGGAAGGGAAAAGCATTACCATTGGCTAACTTCATTGCTACCAACTCAGATATAATGGAAGGTTTATCTTACCCTGCAGAAAAATACCACCCCTTCCACAGCAGGTACAGAAAACAATTAATGCAAGAAGACAGAGCCTGTCCATGGAAATATGTATATTATGCTGTTGGAAATGCTTTTAGTTTGTCTCTTATGCAAGCTGCAGTGAAGATGCCACCTTTTTCTGTTTGTAGGATGAGTGCTGGGCCAGTGATTCATTGCTAAGGGGGAAAAGTGAAATCTGTGACATTTTCAGGTTTAGACAACTGGAAATATGTAACTGCATATAATCCTTTCACAGCTCCAGTGGCACAATATGACTCTCTGAATAGCAGTGTTTGTGTGTGGTTTTGAAGTCTAGTTGCCGAGTATCTTCTGTTTCTAGAAACAGTGACTGGAGCTTTACACATGAAAAGGGCAGTTGGCCTTTGTCCTGCTGTCAAGTCCAGCTCGTGCTTAGAAACTCATCTCACTTCGTACCCTCGGCACCTGCAGCCGTACAAGGGGTGAGCCGTGTTCTGGTGAAGGGCAGCAGTGCCAGCAAAGGCCTCAGCCCTGCCTCTGAAGACATTTACAGCACAGACAGTTATGCAGATCTCTTCTGTTCTAGCTGAAGGAAGAAACTGTATCTCAGTCATACACTGAATGCTGTGACTCGGTACAAAGTTCAGCTGTGGGTCCCCAGATGAATAAGCATTTCCTTTGATTTTACTAGAATAATGTTTGTTCTCCAAGAAGTTCCTTTAACTGCTACTGAAGTGGAGTCCCCTAATTACTCATTTATAATTGGGGGTACCTTTTCCTCTTCAGTGAGAACAGTGGTGAATGTAACATTAACTTTTTTTTTTAATAGCATTATAAAAAAAATGAACTACAGTCAGCTGACACACTGATAAGCTGCTCTAAGCTTCAGTCTACAGTAAGACTCTCCTTTGTAACAGGAGACCTTTAACTTATTTAAGATCCTCTAAAATCAGTGACACTGTGAAAAAGCAGAGGTTGAAGAAAGCATGTTACATTGCTCAGGTTGACGTAACCATCTCACTCATACAGTTACAGCTCCAGATGCCTTTATGGAGAGTTAAAATTGCCAGATCATATTTCGCAGTTTTTATTGATGGCATTTATCCCATGGTTTAACATGTTAATTATACTGTAATAAACATGGCTTTAATATTAAACTTTTCCTTATTATCCAAAGTCACCACAGTCCATTTCAGTAAATATAAAAATATATACTTAATACTTTGTACAATACTGGTTTTTGGTCCAAACAAAAATGGATCAGAAAAGCCAATAAACTTACTTTAAGAATTCCCAATTTTAAAGATTTTCTAAATGGATTTAGGCAACTTTGAATAATGAGATTTACATAAAATCTGAGACAATACTAAACAAAAATGGCCGTAACACACAAAATTAAAATTTCAATTTCACAGATTTGTTATGCCAAAAAAGTACATAGAGAAACAAAATTGTATTTACACGTTTCATAATAAAATAACAAGGCGAGACAGGTGATAAAGGGCTGTAAGAATGAAAATATAGAAATAGCATATAATTATTAAATGAAGAACTACAGATCTAACAAGTCCTTAGCATGGATCATCCTTAAATCAGTCTTCCTCTATCAGAAAATTTTAGTGCACGATACACCCAAACTCACTCACTTCACACATACACCAGCACAAACTCAGCATAGAAATCATTCGTTATCAACATTCTCTACTCTATACAGCATCCCTCGCTGATATAATTACAATTTCGAGGCGTCAGTAAACGCGAATGAGCGCACGTAGTGGTGCGGATGAAGAGGTATTGTACAAGCCATTCACTGTGCAGGCTCTACTCAGGGCTACAGCCAGACCATGCCAAGTCAGTGAAAGAAGTAACTTGAGACTTTTGCTTGAGAACAGCCTTGTTGCCAACTTTACTTGCTACCGAAAAACGTAACAGGGAGAGGGGAGGGAAGGACAGGAAAGCTAGGTTTTATATTCCTTTAGGCAGATCTGACTTCCGATAAGCCAGCATGAGGTACAATCCCAATAACTGAACAATTCAGGATAGCAGCTGAACAATTCAGGGTAGCAGCTGAACAATTCAGTCAGGGTAGAAGCTGAACAATTCAGAGTAGTAGCTGCTTCCAATGTTTTTGATGTTTTACCAATCAGGCGTTTACTTTCTACGTCTAACTGCATGCTTTATCTTCCGACCAGGAACTGAAGGTCCAGAGGCAGAGAAAACATTTTTCCCATTAGTCCTATCAAAAGAAATTAGTAGTTCAGAATTTAGGACAGTGTAGCTGAAAATTCAGTAGCAGCACTGAGAAGATATTCCAGAACAACTGTTTCATAGTCTTGTCTCACTAGTTACCAGCTGGCAACAAACGGCAAATGATGAACAGGAGGAAGAGAGTTCCAGAAACCAAAACCAATTAAATCTCTCTTATTCAGAAGGTAAGCAGCAGCATAATGGCTGGATACGGATTTTACCTTTCAAGAACAAGACAATCTCACATGTGTTGATGTGTGATATTCCTGACAGCTAGGCTCCTTTAAAGATACCGTTGCTTAGTTAGCCAGTCAGGCTAATACAAGGAAGGGTGCCAAATTTAGTTTCAAACTCCAAGGTTCATCTGAACACCTCAAGATTTAACAGCAGTAGAGGCTGAACACTGTCCACTGATATTACCCGAAGCTCAAGTGAAATTCTGATATGGTCTCTTACCCCAATGTAAATGCTGCAGGCTGGCTGAACGAAAATCCTGAAGTGCCAGAAGGCTGTGCAGGAGCTGCTGGTGCAGAAGGATTTGCACTAAAAGTGAATACTCCTGGGCTATTTGGAAAGCTGAAATTAGCAGTATTACTTCCAAACTGGAATACAGAACCTGGGAAGATGGGGTGGAAGCAGAAGCAAATAAGAGAAAGTTGAAATTTGAGTTCATCCTTTCCAGCAAAATCCTCATGTTCTTCCCCACTATCTTTATAAAAAATTTTTTTACAGGTTGCTCAAGATGACAAAGTTGTGGGAGTGGCACCTGAAGTGCCAGATCACTACAGGAACAGTATGTATGGAATGAATCCATTCACCTTAACAGAGATTGAGGAATTCTTATAGTAATACTGTTGGCACACTGATAATGAATTGTTCTCTAACTTGTGTGCCATCATAAAGTTTATACCTATGCAAACTGAAGTTTATTAATAAAGTCTTAAACTGTAGCCTGGAATCACATAAATTTATATTCAAGTAAACTTTCCTGTGTTCCTGCAGTGGATCTGGGGACTCTCCCTTTCCTTTAATGTGCTAACACAGCACCTCACCTTTAAAAACCCCAAACATTCCTACCATCAAAGTAACTGATAAGCAACACAGACAATCCAGGGAGAATTTTACCTTTGAACTGCTACCTAATTTATGAAAGGCTGACTTGAGTAATGTAGTGTGCCAACTAATCTACTGATTAGTACAAAAATATCAGTTACTTATAATGGAGGCTATTTTGTAAAACTTCTGAGAGGAAAAAAGGGAGGCTTTTCCCTTTAAATACTTGATGTGATATCAAATACAGATGTTCTGGCTGTGTTTTTCTTTTTGAATTGTTACTAGTGTGTGGAACAGGTCCTTCTTACACTTAAATACCTTCCCATGGTATTTTACACTTCATTAGTAAAAAGATCTTCTAATATGTCTTAACCCATAAATTCTTAAAAAAACCAAAACAATTCTGACCATATTTTAAACAATGAAGCCTATTAAAGTCAGATAACTAAGAACTACTCTAACAAATCCAACAATAACAATAACAATTTTGCAGTGCTTCTGCCCTTCTGTTTTGCACAAACTTACCAGTGATTACTCCATGGCTTTCAACACTTCCTTTTAATCACTAGGTTTCTCAAGAAAATAAAGCCCAGAATTTGTGGTAGGGTTGCAACCTCCTATCTGCTAAGTCTCTTGTGGAGAAGGCTTACTGTGAAGCTGGATACCTATGGGTACATCATGTCTCCACAGTCAGTACTGAGACACAAATCACACCCCTATACCCATTATTTTTATGGAGGACAATTCCTACATTTGAATACGAGCGTAATGCCAAAGTCTTCTTTCTGCGTATAATTTAAGGTGCGCTTCATGAAAAAGAAAATAAAATGTATCATCTTTGAGACCAAAAGGGAAGAGGAGGATGGTGGGCACTCACCAGCACTGGGGGTACCAGAACCAAAACCTGGCTGTTGGGTTGCCTGCTGTCCGAACACAGAGGGCTGAGTACTGCTTGTCACTGAGCCGAAGGCAGAAGGAGCAGGCTGAGTGCCAGCTGAAAACAACGCTGACGACAGCGATCCAAAGCTTGGAGCGCTTGGCTGGCTGGACCCTTGGCTCGGGCCAAATGCTGGTGGCTGACTGGCGCCAAATGGTGCGCCGGCAGCAGGCGCTGGGGGCCCAGAGCCAAACAGAAACAAAGATGACGACCCTTGGGGAACAGAAGAAGGATGTCAGTCAGTACGTGCCATTTCCCTCCCACCCTCAAGAATGAATCTAGAAACAAAGGGTTCTAAAACCCCAAGCCTGGTAGCTCAATCCTCATTTTAATCTCAAACTAATTGTGTGGATATATAAAGCAAATAGTACATCAGCCACAAGAGGAATTACACCTTTTAAGTAATATGAGAAACACTATGTTTATCAGAATCAGACAAAATTAAATCTCAAACACACTGGTTGTTCTACACACTCTTTATATTCTACAAATGAATTCCCACAAATGGTATGATTTAATCTGTATTTACTAAAAACTGTTTCTACCACACACAGAGAATATTCACTCAAACTGTATTTTTCAAACATGCAAAATACAGCTCCTGATTTATTAGAACAACAACATGCATCTCTCTTCTTGTCAGCAACTGCACCTCTCCCCTGTCCAAGTGTTTACCATTATCAACTTCCGGAGGTCAAATGATGCTTGCAGTGATGATCTCTCTACTCAAAAATTTGGTTGACCAGAGTAACTTCTCTACCTATCATCAACAACCAGCCCAACTGTTCAGCTGCTTCAGTTCTGCATGGCCAGCAGAAATAATGGAACAAAAATGAAACTCAACTGAGCAGTGACTCTGAATGTACGTGGTGGATGTGCTATGCAAAAAGGACATTTTCTCAGCACTATTAGTGCAATCTGAGCAGCTCTCATGCAACAGGAAATACCCTTTGTTGCACCATAACTTGGAATGGCTTTATTTCCAAGATGAACAGATACACAGTAAAATAAAAGCTTCTGCGTTTGTGAAGATGTTTGAAATATGGTGTCACCTACTAACGAAATGACACTAAAAGTTACTGATTTGTGAGCAGGTTAAATCAATCTGTTGGGTGTTATAATTTTGGACTGTTTTCTCTCTGTTTCTGAAACATGAAAAAGTGTGCAAATTAAACTTCTGTGACTGACAAAGTTAAGCCATCAGATCAAACTAGATTAAGTCTTTCCCTCACAGGTTCAATCTTATTTCCAGTATACTCTGTGGCTCACAGGAATATGGAAAATTTAGTGGATTTTGTCTTGTGTCGTACTGCTTCATGCATTTATTCATTTAAATCATGCAGTGGCGTAATGAACATAAAACATGAAGAAACTTTGTATTTCTTATTGCTCTCTTCTAAGATATTATTGCTAGATAATTAACAATTAATTGCTAGATAATTAACAAACACCAGCCACGATCCTTAGTAAAACCCAACCTTTAAGCAACAGTGATTGCAGTTAGAGAAAATGCATTTACATATACTTGCGAGGGGGAAGGACTTTGCAAATCTTGACATTATTTACAACAGTTGAGAGTTTTAGGTATGGGAGAGAAAAATCAGGGACACTGATACACTGACTCCTAACTGTAAGCACTGGACTGATAGCAAGAAGAAAGAAATTATCATTCATTTTCATGGGGAAAAGCTCCTATACAAGCTGTATTTCTCAGGCTAGAGAAGAATGAGCCCAAATTTATATTACTGAATATAAATACTACTTCCATGCATTTGGCCTGCACATTTTCCAAAGTAAAATATTCATGAAACAGGATCTCCTTGGTCCACCATGTAATGGCAAAAATGAGAAAAGAAGAAGAGCATCTATTGAAAACGTACCTGTTGAACTCGATGTAGTTGTGGCTCCAAAAGTAAAGCCTGAATTTGCTGCATTGGTGCTGCTCTCTCCCGAACCAAACAGAAATGGAGTGAGAGTCGAGCCAGTGCTGGAAGATGTGGTTGCTGGTTTGTTTTCTTGAGAGAAGCCAAATGACTGAGATGTTGTAGATTCTGCAGGATTGCCAAAAACAGAGCTGGTCACAGTGTTGCTGGGTTGTCCAAACACAAAGGGAGTGGGAACTGGCTGAGGGTTTGAGGAAGAGAGGGTGCTGCCAAACACGCCGCTGCTGTTGCCTGAAGTGGTGGGTACGACTGTGCTGGAGGAACTAGAGCTCAAGAAGCTGAAAGATGCTCCTTGTTCTGAAAGGAAGAAACACAGTTAGTAAGTCACACAAATGGAATTTAACAACCAAGAATTTTTCACACAGTGATAATCAATGAAGAACTTCAATCCTCCACTACAGACTTTCAATAAATCAGAGGAATACAAAACTGTGTAGTATCTATGAAGTGATTTTTGTACCTTTGTAGGAGTAGAGAAACTCCAGTATTCCCTGTAGCACAGCTGCAAGTACATGGAACTAAGATATTCCCTCTCTCCTTCCCTTTTACTATAAAAAACAACACTAGTATGAGGCCTCTATACTGCACCATGTTATAGATTTTATCACCAGCTGAGCTGCTGTTACTGAGACAATACAACTTCTGTGCTTATACCTTATACAATAAGGTTCCCTAAGGTGTGGCAATTCTTTTGTCTAAACATAGTGTTGAAACTCATTGAAATCAATAAAGGAATTGCCACATATTGTCTATGCATCAACAACCGGAACTAAAGACAGGCTGCAGGTAGTATATAAATCCCACAGACTTTGTCCAGTACAGCCTCAGAGCTATTATCTGATAGACACGATCAGACAAGTGAAGGCAAAAGATGTTCTGTTTACCGCAAGTACTGGTTTGTGCCCCAAATGCAAAAGGTGGCTTTGTCTGCTCACTCTCCTTTTCCGACGGTTTACCGAAACTAAAATTGAATACAGGTTTTGCTGTGCTCTCCTCTTTGGTATGCTCAGCTGTCCCAGATGAAAAGATAGGTTGTGCCTTTAACTCTTCATTGTCAGATTTCTTTCCAAATGCTAATGGACCAGCAGAAGTGACAGAGTCCTGTTTCTCTTCTGCCCTTCCCAAAACAAACTGTGAGGCAGGTGCAGACGCAGACTCCACACTGCCAAAAGAGAAGCCTCCCTTCATTGAAACAGTTTCATCCTTTTTCTCATCTGACTTCTTAAATGGCAAAGCAGATGATGCTACCTCCTTTTCTGCCACAGTTCCAAAAGTGAAGCCACTGACTCCGGTCTTATTCTCATTGGTAGCTATGGAAGAAGTAGAACTTGTGCCAAAACCAAAACCTCCCAAAACTGGTTCCTCTTTCCTTTCCTGTTGCCCCAGGCTCGCTGTTCCGAACTGAAATGTTGAAGGGGCCTGACTGGTTGTAGATGGAAGTCCAAAGGTAAAATTGTTACTTTTACTTTCTTTTTTACTGTCTTCTGACTTAGAGTCTGAGGAAGAAACTCCAAATTTGAAGTTTCCTGAACCAGTAGGAAACTTAAATCCCCCAGTCACAGTGTTGGACGATGCAGATTCAGATGCAATCCCAAACTTGAAGCTACTTTGTTCTCCAAATTTAAAATTTCCTGTGCTACCCAAAGTTTGAGAAGATTCAGAGGACGATGATGGGACACCGAATGTAAATGGTGGCGTTGCGGCATTTGTAGACACAACAGCAGTATCAAAACCTGCAGAAATAAAACAATATCAAGTTTGCAATATATGATGCACCCACATACACATACAAAAAACAAATAAGGAAACTCCACACTCCCTCTCTGCACAGATCTTTTCTCAATGGTGCTCTTCTGTCCAGCACCTGGCTTAGAAAAGCACTCTGCTAACTTCTTTGAAAGACCATGTTTTTAGTCTAAACTCCAAATGAACAACATGTAAGGCTCGTAAAGGACAACTATGTCACTGATATAAGCTTTTCTCTGAAAAAACATAACGTTTTTCTGGGGAATGGGTGTGGAAACGTAGGCACTGTACCTTATTTAAGCAATATTCCTAGACGAAAACACAGACAATTTTGTCATACCTCAAAGGAAAAATCACTCTACTTAGAAAAATAAATTGTAAATTGCACACCCTTGTTTTTCCTCATGAAGTATTACCTTTGAGCTCTGCTTTGGTGTCTGGCTTTGCATGTTCACAGGCTATGCATTTTGTGGCTTCTGCTTTGTTTTGGACCAAGCAGACCTCACATTCCCAGCTTCCTTCAGGCCTCTTGAATTTGTCTAAATCCAGAAAACCTCCAGAAGAAGCAGAAAAAGTAGAAACACTGCCACTAGTCACAGGCACTGAACTCCCTGAGAAAGAAGCGAAATAGTTAATCATCCTACTTAAACTATAAAGTGAACATGAATTTTTTAAGAAACTCTCCAATGCTCACTAAATTGTAAAGCACACAAGCATAACAGTAAAAAACCATCAAGCTACAAGTTAATTTCAAACACATTTTGAGAATGTAAACAATAGAAACATCTGCATTCTTCGTTGCAATTTATATATGATTTTAAGCACAAATTGAACCAGTGACATTGAAACAGCAACTGCAGTTCATAAAATACAGCAACATGGCCTATTTCAGATGTAAATTACAGGTATTGCATCAGAGCTGCTAAAAGAATTTCTGGTGACACAAGTAACTGGTAGTCAAAGTTAGCGTCACTCAAGTTAATGATCACTGTCAAGTGATGAAAGGCTCACAATTTACTAGAATGATTCATTAGCAAGTCACAAAGACAGGAAACATTCAAAACTACACAGTGACAAAAGAAAAGAAAAAAAAAAAGGAACTCAAATCTTCCAAAGCCACAACTCTGTTCACTACAGAAGCTACACTGTCTTCAAGAGCAGCAGAAACAGGTTGCTGAGGCACGGAAGACAATCTTGCCTTCAGATTTTTTGTTTCTGATTTTTATCCCCCTATGAGATGTCACTTGCTGCTGCACCCCAACAGCAAACTTCAGCTCCACAGTGTGAGGAGTGAAGCAGACACCCAGAAGGCATAAAAGCATCACATAATCATCAGCTACAACTTCAAACCACTGGGGGTGGCATTTAAGAGAGAGGCAGAAGATATGGTCGCAAGTTCAAAACATTAAAGACAGGAATGGGTCTTCTGTTCCACAGAGAATTTATATTCATGCATCTTACCTGCCTCACTCATCCCCTTGACAGACATAATATAACTGTGCAATTCTCTGTGCCACGGCAGTCATGGCAAACCCCTCAGTTCTAAAATTCTTCCTTGCAATGGCCAGAGCCTTGGACAACTGGCCAATAGTGCCAGCTGACCACTCTGAGGCTGGAAGTCCATGAGAACAAGCTCTAAAATGCTTTACTCTTAGCTGAAGAAATTCCACTCTTACTGCACAAAAGCACAATCTAGTCCATCTTATATTAATTGCCCCCCCCCCCCAGATGTATTTGCAAGGATGTTTTTGACATTAAATGATGTTAAGAGCCAATGAAAATTAGTGCTAAAATAATTATCTGTGGTTTAAAAAAGAATAAATTCACTCAATACAGTTACAATCACATATAATAAGAAAAAAACCAGAACTCAACTAAAGAAGGCACCGGTGTCCCCAAAGTCTGTAAGGACCCCGACTTCCCCAAACAAGGTCACACATGCTCCGGAAGGCTACCATAGCCTTCACAGGCATAGCTGAACATATGGCTTTGTTCTAGCTTAAGACAACTAGTTAAAAACTACACTGTCTTGGAATCTGGCTTCATACCTCTGCTCAGTTACACTCAAATGCTGACTGGAGACATTTTTAGCCATGTTGTATAAATACTGTTTCTACTTAGGTTTTGAAAGAGAAAAAAAAAAAAGCCCAAGAAATCCAGTAGTTTTTAACTCTACGGAGTTCACATTTTTCCCCAATGAAAGGGAGTCAACTGGTTTTAAGTTAATTAAGGCATCCATTTTAGTCATCTTTCCTCACCAGCTGTAAAGCAGAGTACATTTGCTTCAATTCAGCTCTGCACTAATACATTTCACAATCAGTTCAACTCATGTGACAGGCTGGAATCTGGGCTGAGACCTCCGAAGTGCCTGCAACCATTCCTGCAGAGAGCCACTAATCCATCCTGTCTGGCGTACAGCCATGCTGCTGACAATATTTTTTAGATGCAACGTATTTTGTTCTGTATAGAATGCACAGAGACTGAGATTGAAACAACTGAGAAGAAAAGGACAAACCTGCTTTGTCGGACTGACAAGCTACACATTTGGTGTCTTCTGCCTTATTTGATACAAGGCACACTGAACAGTTCCAAGAGCCTTTTGGCTGTTTAAATTTGTCTCCAAATCCCAGAGTGACTGTTGTGCCGGCGTTGCTGGAGGAGGATGTCACTGTCACCGAGTTGTCTGTGACCATTGGCATTGTCAGAGCAGGCATCACTCCTGTTCCAGGCTTTGGTGTCTCACATGCTATACATTTTGTAGCTTCAGGTTTGTTCTGGACCAGACAGGTATCACAATCCCATGTGTTGGGTGCTGGTTTAAACTTGTCTTCAAAGCCCAATGTCCCTGCTGTAGGGACTGTTGTCTTAGAGGAGACACACTGACTTACACTTATCGTCTGTTTCGTACTCTCAACAGTTGACAGTTTAGCAGCTTCACATGTTACACATTTTCCATCTGTGGTTTTGTTCTGCAGACATGGGTCATATGTGTCAGACTGCCAAAACGAGGATGCTTGTTTAGAGGTGTCTTTACCTGCAGAAAAACTACTTATTGCAGGCCTTGTATAGACGACTGTGCTTGTAACAGGCTGGGCAGATGAACAGGAGGGTGTTTTCCCAGACATAAAGCCTAAATTAATTAAAAATTAAAAATTTGAAAAAAAAAGGAGAGATCTTAGCGATAAAGCAGTACCCTGCTGCATGTAAGTTACTTATAATACTAGACAACATAAATTTAAACAAACTGTCAATGGTCACAACTATACATTCCAACCAACCACAAGAGGAAGTCCCTGGAAATCTTATCTAAAGGGATGAAATTTCATATGCTGCGCTGGGACACAACATAACATTTCTTTAAAGCTTGATTTAACTCTTCATTTCCAAGAAAGTTTTAAATACAAATCTCCTATGTATCTGCCACTACAGTGGTAGATACAAGTGTGAACAAACAATACTGAAAGCTGACTGTCATGGACTAGAAATAATCCAATTTCATTTTAAGACACCATGTCCAATCGAATCAAATTTCTAAAGCTATTTCTGTCGTAGTAGATGACTCACATTTACTTTGACAGCTGTACAGCAGTTGGTACCTGGAGCAGTAATAATTAATAAAAATTAAGACAACCAAACAATTTTTATCTATAATCTTTGTTCAAAATGCACTGGACACAAGCCAACTCCTTTATTTAAAGGTGACAACTTTCCAGAAACAAGTACCACCAATATGGAAACACTAATGAAAATGCTAGGGCAATACATCTTAAATATCAGCACAAATTATTTGTAAAGGTAAAATGAAGCATTTCTTTTTTTATTATGTTGTTGTTGCTTTGTTTTGTTTTTTTTTTTTTAATATCAGAAGTGGAATCTTTCAGCAGTGTGGATTCAGAACCCGCCTCTCTGAAACTGATAAAGAAAACTAATGTCACTTCACTGGTAAGTCTTTCCTTAAACACACAGCATAATTTCTCTCATTTAGCTCTTTCCAATATAAAAAGCCACTGCCTACTTAAGTAGTATATAGATTTGTCATTTCATAATAAAAAGACCTGCTACAACTCAAGGCTTATGGGAAAAGATCAAATTCAATATAGTCCTTCTTGAAACAAAAACCATCACCTACACACACACGCACACACACTTTACTGAACAGTTGAAAACAACTGCAACTAAAATATTTTTAAGTGGAACAGCCCATTACTAATTAAAATTTACATTTCAATTGATAGTAACTGTTATAATTTAGGGCCAAAAGATTTGCAGCTTTTGAAACGTCTTTAGGAATGACATTACCATTCTTCATTTCTGGAGATGGTGAAGGTGGGAAAGGAATGTTCATAAAGCATTTTACAAACATTTCCTTTCCAATTACATAAACGTCATTTATTTAAAACAAAACACTGATTATTTGACTAATTCTTTTATATTTAATTTTCAATTACAACCTAATACGTAAGGAAAATCAATGCATTTGGTTTGAAGTTGCAGTTTTCCTTTCAGCAATCAAAGCCACTTACAATAGAATCAACCCTAACAGGTGCAGCATTTAATGTAACGTTCTCCTGTGTTTGTATTTATAGCTAACATTGCCTTAACTGTGACAAATGAGGGGCTTTTTTGTTGCTGTTGTCGTGGGTTTTTAAAAAAATCAATGCAATGATATACAAGTCTATTCTTTGCAATATATTTTTGAAAGAGTTCATTATCTCACCAGGGCTTTTTAGGATGTCTAACACACTTCCTTGCTTTAAGAACTTAGCAGGTTTGCAGAGGCCATCGTATTCTTCTTCCTCTTCCTTCTTATTGCTGGTGCTGTTTACAGTGGTGCTACCTGTAAAAGTAAAACAAAACCCACCTTTTACAAAGAAATCCACTTAGTATATATTCACATTTGCTAGAAACAAGAATTTCCACGTTTCATTCCTCTTATATAAGAATCTTCAAAATTCTACCTTGTTTACAACAGTTTGTAGTTACAATTTGGTTAAAAGCAGACCTGTCACTGAAAACACCTTTTGCCTGGAATTTGTAACATGCTCAGAAATGATAGATTACCTATTTCATATACATAAAAAGAGAATCAGCACTAGATTTTAAATGTTAAAATTTCTGTTACCTGGACTAAATAAGGATGTCACTGGTGTATCAATGGATCCAGAAAGCTCTGCCGACTTTGCAACAGGAACACTAAATGTAAACTTAATCTGCTACGAAAAAGAGAGATTTTTTAGATTCTAAGTAATTTTAATCAAATTTCACACAAATAATAACCTGAAATCCAGTCTTCAAACTTGTGGTGGATGCTGGATAACAAATTACAAGTCAGAAATCTATATATTAGTTTTTCCCCTTACCAGGGCCAATTCTGCTTTATTGTTCTGCAGTATTTTACTAAAGCCTTGAGAAAACATTGATCTTTATTTATTTTACTTACAGACAATGGAGGTAGCACTTCCACCTCAGTAGACTTCACAATTGGAGATGAAAATACAAACACGGGACTGCCAACATTACTTGCTGGTTGTACCTGTATTTTCAAAAGAATTAAGGTTTGTATCTAAAAGAAAAACATCCAGGTGAAACAACAGCAGCTACGTGAATTCACTATCTAACAGACATTCTGCAGTGAAGTTGGGAAATCTGATCTTTGATATTTCTAATCCACAGCTAAGAGTTATAAGAAAATGAAGCTTGCAAGTGAGTGTATAAGATGAACAGAAGCCAAATCAAGAACTTTATGCCTCCCTCCCCAGGTCCCAAACAGAACACAACCGCGATTCATTCAACAGGTTATAAACTCATGCTGGTTAGTTTTATGAGCACCATAGAAAAAGTTAACGTTCAACAAAGCAGATGTATACTCATCCTGAAAAAGTGTCCACGATATACAAAGAAATATTTACCTTGTTCATCGCAGCTTTTGAAACAGTGCTTGGTGATGATGAGACGGCACTACTGGCAGGGAAACTGAAGTTGAACGTCGGCAGCGATGCAGTACTGATAGGTAGGGGTACTTCGGGTAGTGCTGCTTGCTCCACCTCCTAGGTGTACATTTTAATTGTTGTAAATTTCAATTTTTCTTTAAAAGTTGTAAATTTGAATTTTTCACTTCTTTAGAAAAGCTGTAGATTTTAATTTTCTTCTTTCACAACACATACTACCTTCCTATCCTATCCCACCCTTAATTTCTTAACAAAGTTAAATATAACAGAGAGATTTATAGGCAGAGCAAATTTTTAAAAGGAATCCTAACTTCCCCACATAAATCTGCCACATCATTTTTATTTATGGCAGCCCTGTTTCCATGCAATACTACATTCATCACCTGTCCAGTAAGAAGACTTTCTGAAAGTTAGCTCAAAATTGTTACCTGTGCAGAACAGAGAGGAGCACAGATCAGATATGTTTTCTGTACTCTAGTTAATATAGAGACATAACCATTCTATGATGCCCTTATCTCTTCAAATTAAGAGTACAACTTCATGGCAAGTAAGAAAGTGTTCCTCTTGCAAAATTAGGTAGGACAGCTGCCAAAGTTTCTGAAGTCAATACTGCAGTGAACTTGGAAAAAGATAATGTTTAAAGAAACATGTGTGCTCCTTTGAGTACGAAAAAACTCAAACCAAACCATAGCACAGAATGCCAAAAAAGAAAGCCTGACAAACAGCACAGAAGATCATACTCTGGTAAATCTAATCTATATCATGTATCAGGAAGCAAAATTTAAAACTCAGAAATCAGTGTACCTTGAGAACTTCTGGTCTTATCCTTGTCTTTTAAGCAGTTTGATTACCAAGACTAGATTATAGTTAGGGTTTAAATGGGAATAGCCAATCTAATCACAATTTGCACAGTAGTACCAAGATCTTCCCAGAAGCTACTACAGAAATTTAATGTACCCTACAACTCACATATTTCAGAGATTTCATCTTAAGAGTCTATCACAACCTTGATATTGAGACCATTTCTATTATAAAAACATTCTCCACTATCTACTACTTCTTCATTTTGCATCAGCCAGAAGACTGATTTAAACTTTTTATATTTAAGATCCAGTAGTAGGTAGCTTACATAACAATTCAGTCAGGAAAATAAACTTTGGGATAGCAACAACCATTGTTTCATTAAATGGACTTCTGCCATTAAAACAAGAAAAAAAATGCCTCCACAACAACTTTGACTAAGTGCCAAAAATTGTGAATGATCATTAGCAGGCATGCAGAACACTGTCTTCTGCTTCAGGTTCTTGGCCCCTTACACAACTTAAATATGAAATAACAAAATAAGCAAACTTTCTTTTTTATCTTGGCACATCATTCCTTTATAAAAACTCTACAAACTTCCACCAAATTTATTCATTCAACTACTAATTAGAAACTTTGTAGTATGAAGCATATCCATAATACATCTATAGATTTAAAAAACATAAAACCAAAGTTCAGGCACCTCAAACAGATAACTGAACTGGAGCCTGCTCTGAAAGCCACAGTAAAACACCCACAAAACCCAAGTGACATTGTTACAAATTACTATGAGGCAACGAAACTGGCATACTCAGCTAATTACTTCAGTAATCTCAGAGAGATCAATTAACCTCAGAGACCCTTACCGGCTGTTGTTTTTGTCCAGATTTTGATGCTGAGTATCGTTCTCTTTCCCTCCTCATCTTGCCACAGGCACTATCCATTCTTCCTCCTGAAGACAGACCATTGGACGCAGGAGTATCGGGTTTGGGGTAGGTCAAACTGCTGGCACAGAACAATACATAGGTTGAGGAAGGGGGACAGAAAAAAAAAGGAAAAAAAAAGGAAAAAATCAACTTGTCAACTAATTGTTTCAAGCTATTATAGTCACTATTAATCCTAGAACTGTCGCCTTCTAATTGGAATAAAAAAATTGTCCCACAATTTGCTAAATGCTGGTAAATAGATGGTGTTCTGAACAGCAAAAGCTGAATAAGAGCAGCAATGACAACGACATACATAAGAAACAGTCACAACATCCATAAAGGAATGATGACTAAGCCAGAAGACCCGAAATAGAAGAACTGATTTAGCTTGTTATTTTCTGATGTTTGCTTTTAATAGTCCAGACACTGGAAATTTTGACTGTCAGTTTTCTGATTCTGTGATGAGCATGTATCTTTGAAGGGTTATAAAAGAATACCTAAAAATATATGGAAAGGGGGGACGGGAAAGAGCGTGTGTGTGTGTGAGTGTGTGTGCGCATGCACACATGAATGCTGCCAACAGCTCTTATGGAATAGAAGAGGCTTAAACTTTTGTTGCCAGATAATATGACAAAAGCTTCACAAGCAGCTCTGGCTTTCCTGAGGCCATCAGCACAAGCAGCAGAGGTGTTTGGGTGCGCCAACATTCCAGAAGTCTTTTCAGACATGAATACAGATCCCTTTTGCAAGGCATACAAAGGCATTTCTCTGTTCATTACAAAAGCCTAGATCCAAGCCAGAAGACTTCCTAATCCAAATGGGAAGGGAAAAGAAGAAAACAAACAACCCCCCCCAAAAAAACACACACATTCCCCCCTCCCCCCCCCAAAAATAACAAACCCATGCGACATCCCAAAATAGAAGTGAACTAGGGAAAAACAACAGTAAAAAGTAGTATGGCATCAAAATGAAGCATCCCTGGAAAAATTACCATATTAAGCTTATCCTGCAGCTAAGCAGTCAGTTATTACAGAAGTACATTTGATGACACTGAAAGACACCAGGTCAAGTTTCCAGAGGACTGAGGAAAACAACTGGTCTAAATCTGTCAGATACTTGCAAACAGTCTGTTTAGCACTGTAACCACTGAGAGGAAGCCAGATCCTTAAGGCCATATGCTCAAACTTTTATCTAATCCAAACTGACAATCAATTTGAATTCTGAAAAAAAATCTTATGTCAAAATACATCTTTATTCAGACAATTATAGCATGTCTATGATAGCCCATATTCCTCTTTTCTGTTAACACCTGTCAGCTTCCAAGGGGGAAAGACAGTGTTCTGTCTTCAAGCAAGTAAGTCCAACCTACAATTCTGACACAGGTTTAAATACTAAACAGCCTTTGGTAGACTGGACAGGGGTGTACTGAAGTACTGCAGGTTAGCTGCACAAAGGGACTCTGGCCCTTATCAGTGTTGCATCCCTGCTCCAGAACATGACACACAACAAAGTCTGCCTTGTAAAAGAACTAAAAAAACCCAGAACCATCTACTCTAAAGTCAAAAGTAGAACACAGCAGTAAACCTTGTGAACTAAATAAAAAGCAGTATCAGTTTTCTAGATCTCCCTTCTACATGGAGAAAGGAATTTTACCAAAGAAAATTTAGAATAATTTCAAAACCCACAATTAAAATCTAACATCTGTTTGCACCTCTGCCAAAACCACCTCTGCAAAGATGGTTCTTGTAAAGACAAACTACTTGATGATAAAACAAAGGGCTGGCTTTGGGGCTTTTTGCAAGCCAAAGAACGCCCAAGACAACATAAGAATTGTTTGAAGATGAACATAGAGCCAACATGTTGGCAGATTCCATACTACTGTTCTTTGAAAGGGAGGAATCCTCAAAAAAAGCATATCTTTTGATCTAACAGTGTCTTAATTCAAGCATAACCCAAAAGATTAGTTGCCACGAACGGAGAGCTATCAGTATTATCTGGAGGTGAAGTCATTCTATCTAAGACAAGTGAGCAGGGTAATGTAAGATAATCTCCTCAAGAAGAAATACAATTATTAACTCCCCTGGAATTATGTGTTTCAGACACAAGCTAGCATTTGTCCTCAGATGATTCTAAAGGGCTTCTGTTTTTCATGCAAACTCACAGAGCAGACAAGTGACTTTTGTCATGTAAGAAGCATTAGAAAATACGTTCCCCCACTTTTTTGCTTAAAAAAGTTCCTAAATATTGAATATACTCTAGAACTGTAAGGCACTTCACATTATGAAGAATTTTCAGAAAGAAATTCCTGTAGGACAAAGCTTTCAGACTCCAAGCAATTATTTAATTAGCTGAGACTAACAGCTGTACCCCTAATGAAAATCAAGATGCACAAATGGTTAAACTCTCTCATAATACAATTTTTTCACTTTTTCTATTCCCTTGTACTGAGAACTGTTACTGCCCTTTCAAAAGAAGGCAAGCATGCAGACTGCAGTGACAAAGGAGAGGGTGCTCTTCTCTCAAGTGTTTTAAATTAATAGATTTGTCATACCTTTCAGATGGTTTTACAGGTTTTTCTGCAGGAAAACTCTCCTGTGTCATGTCCTGCAAAATAGGTTTGATTTATTTCAAGATTTATCTAAATATATTTATAAACAAAACACAAAGAGAAGACAACCAAATGCAGATGTTTCATGCTGGTGGTTTGGGTTTTGGTTTGTTTGTTTTAACACCACTGAATACGCCTGATCTGCTTAAGCTTGTTCCCTAACTACTATGCCTATCCACCTAATTTCCAGCCCATGTATTTAATACCTGGTCATTTTTACATCCAGGTTGATACTGGAATCATGGGTGGCTTTTTTTTCTGAAAGAGATACCAATATTGTTTTAAGGATAGTTTATTGGGGACTTCATTTACACCAAAGTGATCAGAATATGTAATTAAGAAAGTAATCCGAATGGGTAATTGTCAGAAATCTCACTTGGAGCCCACAGCTCACCAGAAAGACCTTGTACACAACATCAGCATGTTCGATCGGTGACAGCTCTGTGTACAGGAGCATATGAAAAGGAAAAGTTTGGTTTTGTGTTTTAATATTCCTTCACTGAGAACAGCCTGGCCCAATAGCACATCATCACATTCCGAAAAGAAGCACCAGCCACACAGTGTGCCAAATATACAATTATGTTCATAAAACCTCTAAGTATCTCCTTCACAGTGGTTCCCACTGTCTTAATGCTTACCTCAGACATACTATCAGTACTCTGTCAAGAAAGAGTAGAATAACTTAGTAAAATAACCAGTTAGAGACATTCCAAGCTTGTAAAAAGCAGGCAAACAAAGACCAGAAAATTTACTTACTTGATGCTCTCTATCTCCCCTTTGGTGAATTTTTCTGGAATTAGTAGCTGGTTTCAGAGATGGTTTAAAATACGTGATCCGACCCCCCGACAGGGAGAGTGGCTTTGGTGTCACAAGTTTCTGGACAGGCGGATGCTGTGAATCCATCTTTGAAAGGAAAGGAGAAGTCAATTTATCCTTGCATCCACCCAAATTACCACAGTATTTACTGATAAAAAAAGTTACAGAACCATAAACCTCCCATCAGCCTCAGCACCCAGTGAAAACTATTTGGAAGTGCTGAAAACATTTAGCTTGCAGAATGAAATCACCAGAATATCAGTTATAAAATCCAAAAAGCTACAGAAGTAGTTGAAGTCTGGCTGAACCCTATGTCAAAATTTGGCAAAATAAATCATATTACTATTAGCAAAATAACTTGTTTGTATAATATGCTCCCATCCTTTCCTCTCCTCTGTTCTTGTTGTTTTTTTGGGTTTTTTTACTGGCTAAATCCATTATTTTAACATGCAAAATGTAAAGCGGTGTTAAACCAGATTCTGGGTTTCATTTTTTCTACATTTTCCTCCTTTGAAGTTAACACTGTGAAAAAAAAAAAAAGTTGTAAAATAACTTTAAAATAGTCTCATTCATTAATACATGTTCCAATAACATGTATATTAATTAATGACTTGCATTTGATGCTGTTAAAAGTACTGGCCTGACTTTCCTTGTCAAAGCATTTTCACAGACAAAAGCTGATTTTTGACAGAAAGCACTGTATCTTCTACAAAACTGGCTTAACTGAATTGGGAAAGAAGAAAGACCCCAAAAGGCTACACTATTTAACAAATCATCTGCAGGCTTGATGATCAGGACAATCAGATTTACGATACATGCTATTATTTAAATTAATATCAACAGAAAACTGTGTTTACAATGCAAATTTAATTTCACAGTATCTCAAAACTCTTACTAATGAAATTCATGTTGCTCTATGTATAAAGTTACTTCATTCTAAAAATTATTAAACTAATTTCAAAATCTTGAGTAAAATGTACTTTATTTAAGTTCACAAAACCATTTTGAGTGAAGAATGGTCCACTGTTGGTATTAAATATAAAGCAAATAGAATTGGAATAGAGTATTTTCAGCTGGAAAGGACAAACAAAAATCATCTGACTGGTCAATGAACTGCCTGACCACTTCAGGGCTGACCAGAAGTGAAAGCATGCTGTTAAGAGCACAGTCCAAATGCTTCTTTAACACTGACAGGCTGGGGGCATCTCCAGGAAGCCTGTTCCAGTGTTCGACCACACTCTCAGTAAAGAATTGCTTCCTAGTGTCCAGTCTAAACCTTGCCCTGAACTGATGCAGTTTTCAGCCATGTGTCCTGTCACTGGATCCTGTGGAGATCAGCACCTCCTTCTCCACTTCTCCTCCTCAGGAAGCTGTAGAGAGCCATTGAGGTCACCCCTCAGCCTCCTTCTCTCTAAACTAGACAAGCCCAAAGTCCTCAGCTGCTCCGCCCAGGACAGGCTTTCCAGCCCTGTCACCAGCTTTGTTGCCCTCCTCTGGACACATTCAAGGACCTTCACATCCTTCTTGAATTGTGGGTCCAGAACTGCACACAGTGCTCAAGGTGAGGCCGCACCAACGCTGAACACAGTGGGATAATCCCCCCTCCTGACCACTGTTTGTGCCATGTTCGATGTACCCCAGGATGTGGTTTGCCCTCTGGGCTGCCCGGGCACACACTGCTCACACTGAGCTACTGCTGACCAGCACCCCCAGATCCCCTTCTGCAGGACTGCTCTCCAGCCACTCCTCCCTCAGTTTATACTTGTGCCCACATTACTCTGTCCTTGGAGCAGTATCCCACCTGCCCCATCCAACCTGACCTTGAATGTTTCCAGGAATGGTGCATCCCACACCTCTCTGGACAACCTGTTCAAGGGCTCTACCATCCTCATCTCCTTATACCTAGTCTAAATCAACTCTCTTTTAAGTGATAAACAATTACCCCTTGTTCTATTGCAACAGGCTCTGCCAAAAGATCTGTCCCCATCATTCTTCTAAGCCCACTTTAAATACCGAAAGGTGATACACTTATTGTGGTAACGTCTCCGTGAAGCCTTCTGCAGGGTGAACAACCCCAACTCTCAGTCTTTCCTCACAGGAGAGGTGCTCCATCCCTCTGGCCAATTTTATAGCCCCCCAGTGGACCTGCTTCAACAGGTCCCTGTATTGAGACCCCCAGAGATGGATGCAGCACTCCAGGTGGGATCTCACCAGAGCAGAGATCAAGGGAGAGAATCACCTCCCTTGACCTGTTGGCCATGCTGCTTTTGATGTAGCCCAGAACACAACTGGCTTTCTGGGCTGAGAATGCACATCGCCTCTCAATTCACCCCCAGGCCTGTACTGATGGGGCAACTGGGGGTTGCCCTCACCCAGGTGCAGAACCATGTGACATTCCCTTCTTTTAGAGCTTGTCCTCGTCCCTCTGGATGGCATCTCATCCCTCAGGTGTGTCAACAGCACCACTCAGTTTGGCGTCACCAGCAAACTTGCTGAGGGTGCACTCAATCCCACTATGTCATTGATGAAGATCTGGCATTTGGACTTGCTAAATTTTATCTGACTGATCACTGTCTAATGCTCCAATCTACCTAGATCCTCCTCCATAGCCTCCTCTCCCTAAAGAGAGTCAATAGCACTTCCCTGTTTCATATCATCAGCAAACCTGATAATGGGGCATTCAGATCACTGACAGATATACTGAACCACACTGGCCCTAGAACTGAGCCGTGAGGAACAGAGATAGTGACCGGTCACCAGCCAGATGTAACCCCATTCACAGGAATCCTTTGCATCCTGCTGTTCAGCCAGTTCTTCACCCACGCATCCCACATCTGGACAACTTGTCCAGAAGGATACTGTGAGAGACAGTATCATAAGCCTTAAAAAGTTCAAAATCTACATCCACCACCTTCCCTTCACATGCCAGGCAGGTGATGTTGTTGTAGAAGGATACCAAATTAGTTAGACAAGTATGTACAACAACAACAACAAAGTCACCCAGTTACATGTTCAATACGCTAAGAGTTATTCTCTCTGGTGCAGACCCTCAAAATAAGAAAAACACCATAATAAAAGAATACCTGCAAAAGTTTTGCCTGAGTGTTCAAGTGCCATGTCAACCACTTGTTTGCTTTAGCAGGAAAACACACAACCCTCTCCTTGGTGCACACAATCCTCTCCTCCCTTCTCATCAAGGGCTACCCTTTCCCTGCCAAACTATGAATTCTAGCATTATGAATAGACAATTTCTCTATTTTTACCCAGTGGCAGCTGTGCGCAACATTCGCTTTCTGACTGATGTCAGGGGCTACGCTGCAAATCCAGCAGATCTTTCTTAATGCCTTGTCACAGGTGTGGTTCTGCATTTTAACTGAGAATCTGTATCGGCTTTGTTTTCAATTATTTGGATAATACTTTTGGTAAAAAAATTACATGCTCTACTTTTCAATGCTCTTGTAATTTAGCACATGGCCAAAGAAACTACAGGAACTCTGAGATATTTCTAAATTCTGAAGTGACTGCATAATTAATTATACTCCTAATTAAGCTATTAGCAGAGAAACTTCTTGAGACATTCTATCCACTTTCTCATTACAACAACAGACAAAAAGTTTGCATGGAAGAAAAACTACACTTTTGTTCCTTTGGTTGCCTGATCTTAAAAGTGACCTTTTGCGGGTTTTACAATTAACAAACTTGATACTTCAACTTTTTTTTTAACAAAAACAAGGAAATAATGATTTACCACAGCGTTATCACCAACTCAGTGCTACCTCCAAATAGGAGTTTAGGAATATAAATTTACAGAAGCGACAACATTTAACCATTTTCCTTCTCCTTCCTCTGAGCAGTTATAAAAAACATAAGTATTATTTTTTTCTCAAAATGAACATGGAAACCTGTACAAGGTCTGATTCAATCAATATTTTTCTACTTCTGATAATTTCTGCAATAAAAAGCTTTTGTAAACAGGAATATTAACATGGAACTTAACCCCAAGTTACCCCCAAATAAAACTACTTTGTTGTGTGTTCTAGAGAAGGTGTTCTTGACTGACATATCAATACACCACCACAAAATACAACAGAATTTTCAACCTGAGTAATCTTCACAGTCCTTCATCTGGTGTGGGTAGAAAAGACATTTTTAGCTATTACCACATAGGCAAGACCGCTATAATTCACACAACGCTAATATTAACTTCAATTCATGTGTACGCTTCTCATTGAGATTTGTGACATTTCTTCTGATAGCTATAATGTACAGAAAGTTATCTATCTCAGCTTAAGATGTTACTGGTTCTTACCTGGTTTTGTCTGGATTGGAAGCTAGTCATATTCAGCACGCTCCTGTCCACAGGCTATGGGGGGAAAAAAAGGCCTAAATATTAGTGAACGTTTTTTCCCCATAAGAGGGTTCCATCTAACAAAAACACGGGGGTTTTGCGATCAACTTACAGAAGACAATGGACTAGAAACAGAAGATGGAATCCTTTTAGCATCCTGTTGAGAAAGCAGTGCAGTAAATTAAACAATGACACAAGCACAATCTTCATCCTATACTTGCACATATTATGTTTTTCAAGCACATGAAATAAAACATCAAAAGGAGTGCCGTTTACCGCCAAAGGGCTTGACATCTTCTCCAATGTCTGCAAGATGCGCCGCGCTGTGGAACTTGTCACACCGTAGGATTGCACATTTGCCTGTTTAGCTTTCATTTGTCTTTTTAACGGTGGCTGAAAAATTAGCATTGCCAATGTTATGATGCTGGATTTTGAGTTAAACATACGTGTATTTTATGCCTTATGGATACAATGATGACATAACCAATACGTATAATGACAGAGAAAAATGTACTCGCAGAGCATTCAAGCCATGAAGAAGAAAATACACACTACTGACTTTGCAGAAGTTTAAGTGGGGCAGGATAAAGCAACGAAAGAAATACTTAAATTTAAAAGGTCATAAAATGGAAGATGTTAGGCCTGTAGAGTCTCTGAAGCAGTGATTAGGAAAACAGAACTGAAGCAAGCTTGTGCTGCAGAAAGTACTTTCAGTAACAAAACAGATCTCAGGGTTTCATGATGGTGTTAAGTGTGCCATCTTAAAATCACTGCATACAATCATCATCAGAAATTTCTAGTTTTATTTCTCTCATTTCCTCCCTTCCCCCAAGATTACAACTGACTGAAGACCTTTTTACTCTGCTTAAACCGATAAAGATCTGATTTGAACTGTAACAGATCTCAGCATGATACATTGAAAAAACAAATGTTTTATTCGTACCACATGACTTTGAACATAAGTTAAAAAAACTTCAGTGTTACCCTTTTCAGTTTCCTTAAAATTACATTAAGCCTCTCATGTAACCACATCACGCTTACCACACTGCTATGTGAAGACAGGAAGCAGATCACAGCATATAAAAAACACAAGTGAGACTTGCTCTACTCTACAGCATGCAGCAACAAGCAAGTTAGTCTCTCCCTTAAAAGCCTGGTATTTGCTTCCTCTTTTCAGTACAATCCACATTTATTTTTGTAAAAATAAAAATAGCTGATCAAAGAGGGCTCCTAGCTTACACTCCTAGAAGTTTTAAGTGTTCTGAAGTTTGACTCAACACCAAGTCCGGACAAACCGCAAATTGTCAAGGTTTCCCCTAAGTCAGGAACTTTTAAGTCCCCTTGTTCCATGGCAGAAAAGAAACAGACTGCCAGAATAGGTCCAGCAAACTCTAATTGCCAGTTTCTTAAATAAACTTTCTTTTGGCTTTTTGTTTCTTTTTGTAATAAAGATCTTTTTGACTTAAACACAACACATTCCAATCAAATCAGATTTTACTTCTTTTTAGATTCAACTCTAGCTACTGAAGGTAGTAAGGATTTTTAATTGCTGGTTCATTTTAGAACACAAAGAATACTTTGGGGCAAGCAGCTCTTCTCAAGAGCTACGATATAGAGAATGATAGCAAAATAGAGGGGACTTATTGTTTATCTTGAGATTACATTGAGGACTGCATGCCTCTAAGTAACAAAAGAGCAAAGGATGAGCAAATTTGCCCTTTGGATATTACTATATTAAAGAATGCACGGTTTTACAAAGTATATTCATAGTTAAGAGCGTAAGGATCTACCAACAAGCATCAACTTTTGCTACTATAAATATAAGTTTTCAAAGTTATGCCATTGTAGTATTTATTTACACATTACTTTAACATAATACAGTCAGAGGCAGACAATGGCAGAAAACAGAAATTTTTGAAAGAGGTAACAACAGAGGAAATCCCTACAACAAACAACTACCCAGCAACTAAGATGCTACTGTCATTCTTGTGCACTATGGTAAATATTTCTACGTGAACTGAGAATTTAAACAAAGATGCCTCTTTTTCACTCTTGTAGGCTGAGGGCAAAAGAGGAACTGTTTCCGTATTTTCAGTGTTCAGTTCCCCACTCAGAGCTTTTTAGGGAGAGTTATCCCTTCTGTACTTCCATTACATTTTCCCCCACACCACACTACTATTTTCATACCTGATAAGCAGAAATCTGCACTTTTGTCTGCCTTGCTGCTGCAGCGGCACCACCATACGAGGTCTTTCCAGGGTAAAATGGAGAATCCCCAAGCTGCCTTGTCTTAAAGACAGAAGTGTTTCCAAGTGACTACAGAAAGGTGTTTTGGTAAGTTGTTAGTAAAAATGGCTACACATTCAAACTGACTAAACTTAACACTGTGCAGTACTTACAGGAGAGGGAGATCCAAAAGCAGATAAATTGAATGCAGGTTTTTTAGAGCTAGATGCAGGATGCTGTGAGAGGGAATGAGATCTTTCAGCCTCTGGGGACCAGAGCAGTGGTGCTGAAGTATTTTTTGAAACTGTGATATCTGCCAAAATGACACATGCTTTATGTAAATGCCTCATATACACAGAGAATTGTAATATTAAAGATATTTTATCTTTATTATATCTGATATTTTATCAGAGTTCTTTAATATGAAAAAGTAAGTCTTACAGAATGAAAAAGTCCCTTTATACTTACTTCTCCAGCACTCTAAGCTTCAGAGTTCTTCAAACAGATTAGTTTTACATATGGTATGAAAACCAAGTATCAACTCTGAACCTGAATTCTGTTCAGAGAACTGCAAATACATTACCTTTCAGTAATCTTTCAGAAGCACGCACAAGTTAATAGCATGCTTCCAGGGTAGAGCAATTCTATTTTTATTTCTTTCATGGTAAAATAAAATGGAATGGCATAAACACTGGTGCATCTATAATGGTACAAAGTTCTTCCTGTGTTGGTAAAGGGCTGGAGGCCACCATAGGACAGAACTGTATCCAAGTAAACAGGTTATATTGCTAAGCCCAGGCAATACAAACTGAACTGTAAAACTATGGTCTCCAGAGAACTGGTTGAGCATGACTCTATTCCCACTTATACAGGGGATTAGAAAAACTTGCAAACCTGCTGTTTGCCCTTTCTCAGTGAGACAACCTAGGTCCCCATCTTTTTCAATACAATGTTTAGGGGGTTTTTTTTAACTTTAAAATTGTGTACATTCCTTACTGAATTCAGTAAAAGACATGGCAGTATTGACAACTGATGCCTTCTACCAAGAAAAGCAAAAAAAGCTGCCCAGACTTTTTCAATCAGAATAGTTCCATTACTGACTCCTGGTAAAAAAAACCAAAAAAACCACATGAAAACATCTTGTGTTTTCATCTGTCACTTAACCAGCTGCGAGTTAGATATTCAAGGTAACTCCTCCTCTAGGTCAACCTAGCTGTCAAGCTACAGCAAGTCATCTTCAGCTCCTACTATCCCAGTTCAAGAATTACAGATAATCCAGCTAAAAGTGTATTTATCAGCACCAACTCTTTAGAACATCAGGGACTTATAACTGTATTCCAAAGCATGGTTCTATTTAAAAGATGACAGGATTATATGCTTCTAATATATTAAAAATGAAATTTAATTCTAACATCCAAAGCTGACATTCACCTACTTTATTTACTAAGGCAATATGAAATATTAAAGAATACAAACTACTTCATGCTACCAAACAACTCAATTAGAGAACACAAAAGTTACCTTTATCAGATGCTCTAGAGGAGAAGCCACTGGTTGTTGAGATGTTATCATCATCATGCTGAGAGGTAGAATCTTTTATTTCTTTTACCAGAGACAGCCCAGGACTGACAATGCCAAGTGTGGAAGATGTAGAGGGCTGACAGTGTGGTACCGTGGGATCCAACACAGTACAGTTCAAATGGCTCCGATGGAGAGAGGGCCTTGTTAACACATCTGAGAAGTTCAGTGCAGACCTACTTGTGGATGGTTCTAAACAAGAACAGCAAGACAATTAGCTTTCCTATAGACAAGCTCACAGAAGCCAAAACCTGTTTTCTATCAACAGCAATGTTATTGCCAAGTTCTAAGCACAAAAATAGAGAAGCCGAATTTAACTTCTTCACCCAGATAGGGTTTCATCTATCTGACAGCAACAGCAATACTGCTTGAAATACTAGGTTCTGGTGTCATCATCACCCCTTCCAAATTCTACCATATCAGGTCACGCTACAGACAAAAACATTTCTCCTCTCCATTGATTTTTGAGATTTTGGCACAAAGGACAAGTAAGCAACATGGCCTTGGTTGAAAGATGGGCATTTTTTCCTCATGAAAGGAGTTTGTAAACACTGCCAGTGTCCTGCAAAAAGTAGTCTCACAGCTCCCACTTGCCACATGAACAGAACAGCTATTAATGGCTATCTTGCCTGATAGCTATGTAAATCTACAGTCTTTCCCAGGAATTCTGGGTATGAACAGGATTTTGAGTCACTACCCTCTTGGTATTTGCACTGAAGCTCAAACTAGCAACTGTAATCTACATAACCACCGCAGGGGGTAATTCTCCAAAGGACTGATAGATTTTCAGGACGGTCTTGTTTGAGATAAAGAAAGTGTGTTATCAGACTGAAGGCTGGTCAAGCAAAGGAATACAAGCTCTAGCACACTGGTATCTCAGAGCTGAAGAAACAGGCTCTCTAAAATAAAAATACCAGTAATAATAAAAAAACTTTCTATTAACTATAGAAAGAAAGATTAGGCTACAACATCCACAGACTGCAACACCAGCCACTAAAAGTTCTAGGGTGTCCCATCTGCTCCCGATTTTCTGGAGCTAGAAAGTTTGCTGTGCAGCTGTTCTTACTGAAAGGTCCTTTCACACAGTTCTTCAGGAAAGCCAACACATGTTCCTCCTTCATGAAGACCTTCTCTATTCCTTTACACAAACTTATTCTCAAGCTACAGCTACACAGAGAGCAATAATGTTCCTTATTTACAATTAGATGACATTGGTGACATAGATATTTCCTCATTACCAACAACAGAAACAACTGACGTCCCACACAGATGGTTATGTACAAGTGGTCAGACAAAACTTGTCTCCTTATCAAAAACTGAGTTCCACAAAAGTGCTAATTTAAGAGAAACTCAAACGGGAGCATACACAAATTTTTAGAGTTTTTTAGAGTCCTACAGAAACAGTGAGAGGCAGAGATATAAAATACAGAATAATCTTTTATATAGTAAAGGGGTTGCAAACTTCTTTGCCAAGGGGCCAAATAGTTATCAAAGACTCCATGTTAGCCAGGCAACTCCTTAATGTTACAAAATATTTTAAAAAGAACAATGTCACAAACAAAGTTCTCCAGATCTCCATTAAACCAATAAGGAAATTGAATAAACTGACTGAAGAAGCCCAAAGGGAAAAAAAAAAAATCAGGACATGGGAAGTTATTTTCCTCTGGCATTCTAGCATCTGGCCTTTTGCTTTGAGGACAACAAAACAAATTAATGTTTCTGTTACAGTAGGCAATTAGATAAACTTTCATTCCAGGTCCTTTAAAAAAAAATGCAAATCAGCACCCTAGTGAATGAATATTATTGATATTTTGCATGTGGCTAGTTCACTACCTGAAGTTAACTGATGACTTCCAAGAGCTCCAAGTCAACCTCTAATATGTTTTGCAATTTAAACATTGTAGTGTGAAGCTAAGACAGTTTCAAAAACACTTTTTGATTTTTTTCTATGTGTTTGCTTTCTGTGGGTTTTTGTGGGGTTTTTTTTGGTTGGAGTTTTTGTTTTGTTGGCTGGATTTTGTTTTGGGTTTTTTTGGTTTATTTTGTGACATCTTTTTAATTTTGTCAAAATGCTCCTTCCAGCTTCTCTTAGAAATCTAGATTCAGAACGAGAAATCTGTGAATAAATACAGATGGTCAGAATACTAAATGATATTTCACATACCTTCCAAATTAATTCTTGCTGATTCAGGCGTGACTCTCCCGTCAATTACCGTAGCATCTTCATTTGCATAATCATCGTGATAGTTTACTGGATTCTCTTCCTGGTTTGGAGATTCATTTGTATCTACACATTTATCTTCCCTTTTATTGAAATACTTCTGTAACCATCCTGGTACAATGTTTTTCACTGATTCAGTCACTCTGCTAATGAGTCCCAGCTTAAAAGAAAAATACAGAAACAGTCAGCAGCATACTGTGGGATGCAACCTTGCTCAGACCTCGAAGACAGATATTAGACAGCAATATTCAGAAGAATAAAATAGAGGTGGGTGGGTTGTTGACACAGAATTGCTATACGTCTGGAACACGCATGACAAAAATTCACCTAACTCTGATTTACTTAGTACTGACCTATCAATTTCTGCACTTCCCAGTGACCTTGGCAATGTTCAAAATTCTGAAACTACAGCCAAAATTCACCAGAGGCTTGTCAAGTCACAAGGTCATTGGGAAATTCTACTTCTAAATAACTCCTGATAACACTCTTTTTCTGAGGACTCCTCCTTGTAATGCCTTCACTTGAAAAAGCATTAAACCCAGAAGCTCAGCAATTATCTACAGCAATACTGATGACCATAACAGCTGCTAAAATCAGTGAATTTAAATATTTCTCTTTCTAATGCTGAACTGCAGTAACAAAGTCTATCCATAAACGCACTATTATGCTCTGAACAGTCAAGAGTATCCTGAAAGAATCCTGGAAGAAACAGCTATAGCTGAACAACAGATTCCTCACTACAGGACTGTTCAATAGATCCAATTTGATCAAATTTCATTTTGTGGTATGTTAAAGTTTTCTATCTTTAAACCTTAATATTCTGCCATTAAGGTATACATAAAAGCCATTTCCATTATGACATTTAGAAACTATTTGCAATGCTTACATTCTACATTTAGGAAACATTTATTTACCATTTTGTTTTAGGCAGCCACTTGATCCCCATCATGTCCTCAAAATTTCAAAACACCTTCCTGTCAAATCTCAAACCCCTGCAGCAGATTGCTTGCAGCGTGGAGTTCCCCCTCTCTTACACTGACTGCAGCCACAGAAACAGCTGCCAACCTCTGCAAGCTGGAGGCAAAAGTGAAATCTATCTCCATGATTTCAACACTTTGGAAACTAAAAAGTAACAAGAGTTAAACGGATTTTTGTTGAACTCCATCGTCATTTGCTAACACACGTATCAAAGGCTCTGGCAAGCTGCTTTGGTTTTCTTCTGGGTTTAGGTAACAAAATTTTCTAAAAATTATTATTCATGTGTAGAAAATGAAGAATAGTCTTTAAACATGTATTAGTTAGTCTAGTAAACAACTGTGAAACAAGAACTCTGCTGTATTCAACTTTCCTAAACAAACAGCACACAAATGAAAAAAGAAGCCCATATTCCTCATTCAAGTCTTTCATACATGGTTACTTACAGGAGTTATAAACAAATTAGACACCCTTGAATCTGGAGTTAAGAGGGGGGGCAGGGAAAGAGGATAAAGGGAAGGCAGAAAATAAAAGCCCTTTCACAGAAGGAAGGTCATCTTAATTAGACATTTTTCATAATGATTGGTAATTTAATCTTGTACTTGCATAAAGACAGAATAAACATCCAGAGACAGCTCAAACCAGACAGAATACAGCATAATAAGCACATCCATCACAATTATGACACTAAGATACAGGTTAGTATGCCACATTCAGGGTGTTGATACTACTCTACATATATACTAAGCCTCAGCTTCCCAACAACAAAAAACTAACTGCATGCCATACCAGAACTCATGAGCAGTTCAGTGCATGGTACCAGCAAAGAGGCAGTTCCTACTCTCTTCCCAGCCCCTCATTTTCACCTTTCCTTATGACACACTGTCCCCCTTTTGGGGGGTATTTTGCTCCTATATGAATAAAAGCATATCAGGAACTCAGAGGAGTCAAAATTTGCCAAAATAAGCAAATGGTCAGGACACAAACTGCATCCAAGGCAATGCTCTTTCCAAAAAGCTAGGCAGTGCTATATTCACTATTGCTAGAGAGTTTCTTCATCAAGAGAATAAAAACATAAAACAGGCCTGTATGATTCTCTTGCTGAAGAAATCCTCCCAGGACCGAAAGGTACCTAAGACTCAAGATGGCAGATGTCATAGGCATCCAGAAGAGTAAACACCCAATCATTAGTAATCTCAATGAGTAACTGGAGAACCCAGATAGACTAATAATTAACCAAGGTAACATTTTACCATCCATATCTAAAACCAGACTGGTTTGACCCTTTCTTGCAAAGGGCAGCCTTGCTACTGTTCTCCACATCATCAGCACTTCAAGCTAGGTAACACAGGGTAACTTCCCAAACCAAACCAGAGGCTGGAACTCGCTCGGCTCAGCCGTACTGTAGCAAGTACTAATGGCCTGTTCCATCTAGCTTAGGCACAGTGGAAGACGTAGCATAGTTTTATGCTCCAGAATAATGCAGGCTTAGTGACAAAGCAAGAGAAAGCAGAATACATGGAAATGCACCTCTGTTTTCTGTCTGCAAAATATACTGATTAAAGGCACTGTGAAAGAGTTATGCAGGCATTATGAACGAGCTACCATCAAATGCAGATCCTGCTAAAACAACCAAACACCTTCCCCCCACAAAGTAAGCCATACACCCCAGGTATGCCTATTGACATACACACAGACCAAAAAAAAGGAAAAAAGACAAAATATCCTACCTGCCTATCAGAGCTGAAAGGCACTGTGTTTGGATTCCTGACCACGTCAGGCAGGTAACACACCACTGACCAAGTACACTTTTGAACATGCACGCTTCCTTGTTCTTGCCAGGACAATTCAGCAAAGGATCACTGTCTTTAAAGCTGGCATTCTAATCCTATCCTAACTTGTGATTTTCTTATTCTTCAATTTCAGCACATGTATTTGAGAATCCTTTCCCTCTGCCTGCACATGCAACACAAACCTACCTTGTCAGCAGTAGAGCACTCCCCCTCTACTGCTCCTGTGCCACCAGCTCTGCATTTTCTCCATCCCAGGTTCCCTGGCACTACCATCTCCCCATACAGGAATCATTAATCCTTCTAGAAGGCTGACAAGGATACCGCACATCTCAGTGATGCAAACAGATCTTCTGAGGCAAAATACAAAAGACATAGCAAAAAGTAAGTCTAGCAGACTTATTCCTCCAGCAAAATCAGAGCAAACTGCTCAGATCCCAATCTCCTGTCCTAGTTAGAACAGCTGGGACCAGTTCATCACTGTATGGGTGTAACCCAAAACTGTGTATTCTATAGCCTTCCATGCCATTTCCCAGAAACTGGTATCAATAGACTATTTACACCTTCTGCCCAGAGCAGCCTGACTCCTCAGGCTATAAACTGGGTGTTAAGAGGCCTGCAAGATAGGAGGATGCTCCTGTCCTCACACTCTTTTGTGGAACTCCCCGCCCTGAGGGAAGTACTGAGCATTCCTACCTGAACTGGAGAATATATAATCTTGGAGTCTTGGAACTTTTGGAACCACTCGTGGGATCCAGAGGAAGACTGCAGACCAGCACTCTTGACTGGACTGCAATCACCACTCTTGCCCAGACTGCAACAGCACTCTCACCAACAGGTTTTCCCCTCTCCTTTTGCTTTGGACTCAGGGGGCCCAACAAACACCACTCTGTTCATGCCCCAGGGTGCTGGGTTATACATTTGGGTTCTGTGGGTTAAAACCAATTGTTTGTCTGTATAATCATACTTATTGTATTATTTTATTAAATTGTTATTCTGATTTATAATCTCTCTTTTGAGTTGAGTTCATTTCCCCTGTTGGTTTACCTTTAAACCAGCACATCTCCTCAAGCCACGATTATGTACCAGTCCCTTCCTGAACAACTTCATTCACTAGAGCTATTCTGAATGTGCTACTGCACAAAAATTTTTCTAGTTCTCAACTTCAGATTGGGAGTGGAGGAAGCAGTGTTGGCACACAGCTTTAATGCTCATAAATCCTAATTTCTAAAGGCCCCAGGGGTACCTAATATCACAAAAGGGCAGGAGATGTAATGGGACAATCCTGACTGAGTGGAGCACCACTTTAGTCAGTGAACACAGTTTACTCCTTAGCTGATTTCAGAAGTCTGAGCTACTGTCAGTACCAACTACTGTCTATTCACCTCAAACAAACTCATACTCATCCTAAAAAATATAAGCATGAAAGCTGAACAAAATGAAAATCCACTGGAAAGACACAGCAGCTTATGAATAGATATTTACAACAGTTTTTCAAAATCTGTGCATCGTTCGAAGCGTCTGCAGCTCTGCTGGATCTAAGTCTATGTATACAAACATCATAGCAACAGTAACTACAGTAACAGCTACTTCAAGTCACATTGGTTTGACATCATGGAATCACTGAACCACAGTGGCTGGGAAAAGACCTCTTGGATCACTGTGTCCAGCTGTTACCCAAGAGTCCAAACCCTCCTTGTTTGGGCACAAACTCTCATTTCTAAGTTCCGACCCTGCTCTTGAGGTCTCAAGACTCATCTGAAGGGCCTAGAGCATTACTTTGAAGGCCTCAAGTCTAATTTGGAAGGTCCAAAGACTCATTTGTAGAGTTCAAAGGCTTCTTTATAGAGTCCAAAGGCACATCTTCAGGTCCAAACTCTAGCGTCCAAAGCCTCCATGTCAGGGATGAAAGCCTCCTCTTCAGGATTCAGCCTTCAATCTAGTGGTCTCAACGCCTTCCTACAACCCTCCAGAGACTCATTTCTAGGGGCAAGGCTTTATTTTGTGTTATTTTAGGGCACAAAACCCAACTCGTGGTTCAAACCCTCCTTCTCACCTCCAAAAGCCCATTTCCAGGGCCCAAAGCCCTGTCTTGAAGACCCAAATTCTCCCTTTGAGGGTCCAAAGCCCTGTTTTCATAGAATCATAAAGGCTGAAAAACACCTCTAATATTATCAAGTCCAACTGTTAACCCAGTACCACCATCATGTTCACTATTAAACCATGTCCTCAAGTGCCAGATTTATTGCCCTTCTCTGGACACGCTCCAGCACCTCAATGTCTTTCTTGTAGTGAGGGGCCCAAAACTGAACACAGGATTCGAGTTGCAGCCTCACCAGTGCTGAGTACAGGGGCATGATCCCTGCCCTGGTCCTGCTGGCTACACTATTTGCTGATACAGGCCAGGATGCCGTTGGCCTTCTTGGCCACCTGGGCCTACTGCTGGCTCATATTCAGCCAGTTGTCAACCAGGCCCTTTTCTGCCAGATATCTTCCCAGCCACTCTGCCCCACACCTGTAGTGTTATACGGGGTTACTGTGACCCAAGTGCAGGTCTCAGCACTTCCCCTTATTGAACCTCATACAGTTTGTCTTGGCCCATCAATCCACCCTTTCCAGATCCCTCTGTAGACCTTTCCTGCCCTCTCAGGATCAACACTCTCACCCAATCTGGTGTCATGTGCAAGCTTGCTTAGGGTGCGCTCGATCCCCTTGTCCATGTAATTGATGAAGATGTTAAACAGGACTGGCCCCAGTACTGAGCCCTGGGGAACACCACTGTTGACCAGTCACCAGCTGGATGTGACTCCATTCACCACCACTCTCTGGGCCCGGCCATCCAGCCAGTTTTTCACCCAGTGAAGACTACTCCTGTTCACACCATGGGAAGACAGGTGGATTCTCTCCAGGCAAATGCTGTGGGAAATGGTGTCAAAGGCTTTACTAAAGTCTAGGTAGAGGACATTGAACATCCACAGCCTTTCCCTCATCCAAGTGGGTCACTTTGTCACAGAATGACACAGAATGAGATCAGGTTGGTCAAGCAGGACTTGCCTTTCATGAACTGATGCTGGCTGCAACACTGAGTAAAAGATATGTAGACAGAAACACCAGTAAACAAACAGGTGTCATAATTTATTACTTTAAAATACCATTTCTTCAAAGGATTTATATAAAAAAAGAAAAATCGATAGTTTATGGTCATGGTTTTGAATTCCAAACTCGAAAGCAGGCTATTTCTTGGCCAAAAATATTTACAGAATAGGACAGTTTTTCCAGCTTGTAAGGGTCTTTCATATAATATAGGGTGAGGAAAGTGCTGGCAGGAGTACTCAGAAATGATAAAAGCAGATAAAAGAGCTACTTTTCACTTCACTGCATGCACACTTCTGGAAAGCATCAAGTTTTTGCCTCTCAGAGACTGCTCTGCTTCCCATTTCAAAGTTCAAGTTATTAAAACATATGAATCAGTAAGTCCTGAAGAAGAAAACCTGCTCCTAATGGTGAAGTTCATTGAGAGAGAGCAGATTAATCTAACCACTTAAAACCACCAATAAAGAATTTTCATGTCCTCTCCATCCCCCACAGTTACCTCATGTCAGCTCTGGCACATAGCATAGTACTCTCCATACTAGCTGAATTCATTAATCTGGCAAAAAGTACATGTTTCTCTTCTGGGCTAATGAGTTAAACTGGCTCAGTGCACCAGAACTGGCACGAGAGACAGTATGATCAGGCAGCCAGGACCAGAGGAACATGAAACAAAACTTCTCCCTTCTTTTAACCATCCTGTGTCCATACTGCCATTAAGACACTGTCCCTTTCTCCTTTTCAACTCGCCCTTCCCTTATGCTGCCTCTAGCACATACATGCAACCAAGCGACAAACTGCATCAGGGCTCTAATAAACAGGTCCAGCCAAAAATTTGTCTATAGACTGTGACTATAGACTACCCACCAGGGGTGTCAGGTCGCTGGTGCAGCTTACCATGTGGCTGCATGGGTGATCATGTAAAAAGCAGGAACAGAAATGAAAATGTGACATGACTGTATCTTGCAACAGCAGACTTAGACTGGCTTATACTAACTCTGCTTTTGCGATTTAGGGAATGGCTTCAATTGGGATGTAGGACAGCAGTTTGATATTTCATTTAGAAAAAAGACAATAAAACTTATGACTTAATATGAACAATATGTTTCAGGAATGACATTAATTATGTAACATTTGAAAAACAACAATTTTATTTAAGGCAAGTGGACTAATTCAGATTTATTTCTAAAAGTCATGAAGAAGTGATTGTGTTACCAGATGCCAGTGACTTTCTTTCTCCTTGCTTGAAGTGAACCTTATTTTCCTTAGTCTAATTAGCTTTAGAATAAACATTCCAGGGAAACTCAGGTACTTTTTGGCACTGTTTGCACATCTGTACATATCATTATCAGTTGAACTGAGTGCAAAACACAGAGTGTGTGTTCTGACAGATAAATTGGTGCCTAGCCCACTAGGTTAAATCCTTGTGACACTGAATGGTTTTATCTCAAGTTTTGTCCACACCTTCAGTTGACACAGTGACAACATTACAAAAAGGAGCACAAAGTACAAGGCACCTTTCTTGGCACACAAGCCTACATTAGGCTCTAGTCGACCCTCAGCAGTGATCAGCAATGGGAGCTGTAAATTACATTCAGTATTACTGTTTGGATGGAAATCTATCAGCATCAAAAATGAAAAAGTTAAGATTCAGGACACTGCCTTCAGGACAGTTAAGATTCAGGACACTTACAACTTTGCAAGCAGTTTTAAAATTCTTTCTTTCTCAATCTAAGAAGGAACTCTAAGTAGTTAATACTTTTTAATTGAAAGACTGCCACAACTTAGCTGCCACAGTGTGACTGCAGCCAAGTTTCATAGATAGTATGTAGAACTACATTAATTTAAATGCTGCTCAGGTTATCTTTCTGTTTCTATAAGGGAACCCTATAGTCTAAGCTGATTGTTTTTCTTTATTTCTGACATAACCACACAGACAAGAAGTTTAAAGTTTTCAAAATCAGAATGATCAAGAAATACATTTCCCATAGCACCAGATGGTCTTTAAAAGCCATTAGTACACGTATCAGATTTAGCAATGTAAAACATACATTTTATATTTAGGGTTTAAATACACTGTTTAGGCATAAAATTGTCTTATTTATAGATATTCTCTATGTAGTAAGATCTAATTCATTACAGTATTTCAACATCACCAAACATAACTGATAATAGAAGATGGCAAGCTCTTCCTCTTTCCTGCATTTACAGCACAGTTTATGCACACAAGGGCTATCAATGCATCACACCCCACACTACAAATCTGCTACCTTCTATAATATACTAGACTCCCACATTAAACATTTTCAATGCCACTTTGCCTAAGAGAACTCACAAACGAACAAGGTATCACAGGCCAATCTATGGCACATAGCAGTGAGGACACATTGTGTATGTAAAACACAAAGGCAGTCCAAATTCTGCAACAACTCCTGAAACAACAGTTAAAGGCCATTGAAGAACTACAAAATCTCATTCCTGACACTTTGGAGTGGCCCTGCAAAGTAAAACACAATCTTCAAACAGGAAGACTAGAATTAATTTTTTAAATAAAATGCACTGTTAGTATTTACATGCTCTCTCTGAAATATCTTTTCTGACCACGGTGATCTACAAACTGAGCTGACAACATTACAAGCTAATCTTTTTGCAAAATGTATAGCCAACCCTGCTGCACATTTAATGTTAACTTATTCCCAGTTTTGAACCTGTAAGTTAAAATGAAGCAACCAAATAATCACATTTAGTTATTCTTGCTGATAATTTGGTATTTTACCAAAACTCGAAGCTTCCCTACTTTTGAAGTATCATACACAGACATTGTATAGCATACACACAACTCATCTAACCCACCAGAACCTGCAATTACTTTAAATAGGACACATTTATCCCTGGTGCATGCGCTGCCTGACCAGATTTTAAAAAGAAAGAACCCGTGTCTAAGAGAAACCAAAACAATGACTTTTGGTCACTTTAGCTGCAGCAGCAGTGGTTATTGTTATATTTTTTTGACATTTTAAAGTAATATCCTGAAACTGTAAAGTCCAGGTAGCCTCACCTCTGCTGCAGGGCAGTAATCTTCAGTTGTACGGGGCAGCAGTGTCTTTCTGGACATATTTTTTCATCACTCCTCAACTGACAGAACCAAAAACATCTTACAAACATTTAACTAGTATCTCCAAACACTGTTTTCTTACCAGCAACATGAAAAATTGCCATTGCACATAGAGATTATTTTTGTAGTGACTGAAAGTAATGGCATCTACAAATCTGTATATATTCCACAACTCTGTAAAGTAAGTTTATTAACAAATACTAAGGTCTGACATTAGAACATGTGCACTGTTATAGCTAAATTTAATATTTATTTAGTTGCACCACAGTAATTCCCTAACACAGCTACATTTAAACCAGTTTAAATCTTGTTCTCATCTGCTTAGCACAGGATGACTTTAATTACAAATGCACAAATTAGAGTCTAGCACATATTGGTATAGTTTTTCCTTATCAATTTAATATTTTGTTAGATATTTCAGTGCCTCACTAGACCTGTAATCCAGTCTCAAAGAAAACATCAGTTAAACAGTTTAAGTCTTTGCTTGTTTACTTCTGTCCTGCAGGTCACCAGACCTTGAGCTCTAATAGGGGAAGGAGTTGTGAGACACATGTGCTTCAAAAAAGTTTCATTCATATACAATCATAACTAACCGCAAAGTCAGTCAGCTCCCCAGAACGCTCACACAACCCTTTACAAGAGCAGAGCTATAGAGACAATAATAAACAGCCTCAAAAAGGAGAAAGAAAATTTTCAGTTGGCACAGGTATTTGCAAAGTTCATGTGTAGGACTTGGTGCATGTTGGTGTCCATGTGTTAGCACACACATTTCATCCCAGTAGTGTGAATGTTAAGTTGAACTTACGCTTAGGTGAAAAAACACAGTAAGCTTCATCTCAGGGCTTTGTCACAACCAAGCCAAACCCTCCCAAAGTCCCTGTACTTACGTGCAACATGTATAGATTCATAGAATAGTTTGGGTTGGAAGGGACCTTTAGAGGTCACCTAATCCAACCCCTCTGTAATGAGCAGGGAACATCTTCAACCAGATCAGGTTGCTCAGAGCTCCACGCAACCTGAGCTTGAATGTTTACAGGGACGGAGCATCGACCACCTCTCTGGGCAACCTGTTCCAAAGTACCACCACCCTCTTTGTAAAAAACATCTTCCTTATATCTAATCTAAATCGACCTTCCTTCAGTTTAAAACTGTTAGCCCTTGTTCTGCTAAACAGGCCCTCTAAAGAGTCTGCCTCTATCTTTCTTTTGAGTCCCCTTTAGGTACTGAAAGGTGACAATAGGGTCTCCCCAGAGCCTTCTCTTCTACTGAGGCTGAACAGTCTCAACTCTCTCAGTCTGTCTTCACAGGAGAGGTGCTCCAGGCCCTGATAATTCTTGTACCCCTTCTCTGGACTCACTCTAACAGGCCAATGTCCTTCCTGTGCTGAGGACCCCAGAGCTGGACACAGTACTCCAGGTGGGGTCTCACCAGAGCAGAGTACAGGGGCAGAATCACCTCCCTCAAACTGCTGGCCACTTTTCTATTGATGCAGCCCAGGATACAACTGGCTTGCTGGAAGCGCACATTGATGGCTCATGTTCAGCCTCTCATCCGTCAGCTTGCACAAGTCCTTCTTAGCCATGCTGCTCTCAATCCATTCATCCTCCAGCCTGTATTGATAGCAGGGTTGCCCCAAGCCAGGTGCAGCACCTTGCATGTGGCCTTGC